>NC_062579.1:28044000-29297500 GCF_022837055.1 Prionailurus viverrinus
ATAGACACATAGATCAGTGGAACAGAACAGAAAACCCAGAAATGAACACACAATTATATGGTCAATTAATCTTTGACAAAAGAGGCAAGATTATGCAATGGTAAAAAGACAGTCTCTTCAATAAATGATGCTGGGAAAAACAGGACAATAACATGCAAAAGAATGAAACTGGACCACTCTCCTTTACCATACAAAAACATAAACACAAAATGGATTAAAGACCTAAATGTGACAGGAAACCATACATGTGCTATTAGAATTTTAAGTGAATTTTTTGGGACAACTTTGTAATCCCATTTGAAGTAAATGGAGAAAGATTTGTATATTTTATTTTATTTTGTTATTTTTTTTAATTTTTTTTAACATTTATTCATTTTTTGAGAGACAGAGACAGAGCGTGAGCGGGGGAGGGGCGGCGAGAGAGGGAGACACAGACTCTGAAACAGGCTCCAGGCTCTGAGCTGTCAGCACAGAGCCCATTGTGGGGCTCAAACTCACAAACCGCGAGATCATGACCTGAGCCGAAGTCGGACACTTGACCAACCTAGCCACCAAGGCGCTCCAAGATTTGTATATTTTAAAACTAGAGAATTGTCATAACAAACCATTCACTTATTCAGCCATTCATTGAACATTATTGAACATCAATTCTCTTGGGCAAACTGATGAAATTGCAGTAGTTTTCGCTTTGGAGGTCTCACAGATAAGTAGTTCTTATAATTCAATGGGCTAAGTCCTATTGAGAGAGAGTCAGTTATAAGGAATGTGTTTATAAATAAAACTAATAATTAATACAGCTGGTTATATAGAACAACTCAAATTTTAAAGAGTTTCATGTTGAGAATTTAAAATGTAACTACAGATAGATAGAACTGACTTAACATGAAACTTAAAATATAAGCTTGCTAAGCACTAATGAAACCTGTGGTGTATTAAGATAGTTTTGAATTTTAAATCAAGGTGAAATGATTTCTATTTAAAAATCTGTTAGTTGGATATTTTTAAGTCCAAGTTCCTTTGTATCTATTGTCAATTATGCATTTAACTAAAACAACTATTGTGAAAATTTAGAAAAATAGAGCAAAAAATATTTTAATCTTTAAAAAAATTTTAAATTTTAAAACTTGAAAAACTTGAAAATGCAATTGGTCTTCTAGACTCCAAGTCTGACCTGTGGTACATGTCTCAAATAGAATATACTCAAAAGTTGAGGAATGAGCCCAGAAATATCTACTTGACTAGGATAATGGGGATTCCTATATATAGAAGTAAAAGTTGTGGAAAATATCCTAGTAAATAATTTACTCTAATTGTGGATAAAAATTGGTGAACATGTTGAATGTTTCCAGATGACCTTTAGTATCATCAGGGGTGCCTGGGTGGCTTAGTCAATTGAGCGTCTGACTTCAGCTCAGGTCATGGTCTCATGGTTCATGGGTTTGAGCCCCATGTCAGGGTCTGTGCTGACAGCTCAGAGCCTGGAGCCTGCTTCAGATTCTGTGTCTCCCTCTCCTTCTGCCCCTCCCCTACTCACGCTCTGTCTCTCTCTCAAAAATAAATAAACATTAAAAAAAATTTTTTTAATGAAGTCATCAATATAAAATAACTAGGGAGAGGTATAGTTTTGGAAATTATGTCTTTAATGATTAGTGCTTTAGATATATGATAAACATTTAAATTGGAGCTGGATAATAAGAATGCCCAGGTGTTCAATTTAGCACAGCCCAAAGACAATGGTAGCCTTGAACATTCAAAGCAAATTTCCAGTTGGGTCACCCAAATCTCTCTGCTCTAATTCTCAGTTATTATCTGACACTGTAGGTAAGATCTGAGGCATTCATTCATTCATTCATTCACTTAACAAATAATTATTGGCTACTGTGTGCCAGATTGTACTCTAAGCACTCAGTTTACATCAGAGATCAAAACAAAGATCCCTGCTCTACAGATCTTAGAGTCTGGCGAGGGGATACAGACAATAAACAGTACACATAATAAAAAGTAAGTTTTCTTGTGTGTGATAAGTGATAGAGGCCACAGGGAAAAGAAAAGGAGCAGGGTAAGGGTCATAGCACCAGGGAGTGAGCATAGTTTACAGTATAATATAGAGTGGTAAGGAGAGATTACCTTAGGATGACAACTGAGCAAAGATTTGAAGAAATGGAGGGAGTTAGATAATCTGGTGGAATATTCTTCCAGGAAGCGGAAACAGATGCTGTGAGATCATCAGGGTAGATTTTCCAAGGAGGCCTATGTGGCTTAAGTGGAATGAGCAAAAGGAGAGGAAGGTAGGATAAAGGGTTAGAAGGATAACAGAACACTTGGACCTTGTAGGGACGTTGAGGTTGTTGTAAGGACTTATGCTTTTCCCCTGAATGAAATAAGGAGCTATTGCACAGTTCTGAGATCATAAAGAAATAGGGTGACCACTAATTAATATATGTAAGTGATTACTTTAAAAAAATTAACTGCTTTAACTTCAACTGCTGTCTTCTGCTTTATTGAGAGGTAAATTGTTTGAAAATTATCTCATGATCCAATAATTACAAAGATACAATTTACATTTAGAAAACAAAAACTAGAACCCTAAGCACATGCCAGTTCCACAGAAGTAGAACAGGATGGAGCAGGAAGTTGTCAGATGTGGAACACTCCCAGGCACAGTCAAGGTTTGTGCACATTGGTATTGCCAAGAATATGTCAACCAGTTGGAGAGTAGGGCTAGGAAAATACAAATTTAAGAAAGCGATACCCCACTGTCTTCTAAGACCCCTGGGATACTCATTGACTGAGAATAGGTATTTTTATGACAGAAATCAGAAGCTGGGTGTAAGTGAAAAACAGAGCATTCAGCCAGACTTACTTCCCAGTAGCAAGTAGTGGTGAAACTTCTTAATTTGTGATGAAGGATGGACAAACATATGCAAGGGAACCAGAATGGTGGATAAGGAGGCAGGGATAAGTATAAGACTCACTGGTAGGGGTCATCTACCCATGACTAAAAAGTTGTTAAAAGATTTCTGCCGCTTAATATGCATATAACTAAGTGCGTAAAAAGACGACAAACCAACCACTTTGTCTTCAAAATACTAGTGTTGATGAGAACAATCAGAAAATAGGCAAGAGTATACTATCTGAGGCATTATTCAGAGAGGCCACATGTAATATAAAACAGTTTCCTCCAAATGAGACATGGGATCATCTATAGGCACAGTTGAGCATATGCCCTCCTAGGTATCTTAGTGTGTTCTGAATAGAAGATGTGCACGGCAGCCTTTTAAGAGCAAACATAACTTTGTTGTCTCATAGCTGTACAGAATGGATTTCGCCTACCATTATGGAAGAGTGTGATCTAAAACTCATCATCACAATAATAAATAGTTCCTTCCTATTTATATTTAAAATTCATTTCTACTTTTCCTTAGACAACAATAAAAGTTCAACATTGGTCTTGGCACTGACATGGAAAGTGATCATGAGAGGACACAAAAAGGAACTTCAGGTGTCACAGGATAACTGCTCCATGCCTTCTAGTAGAAGCTGGCTTTTTTCAGAAAAAGTGGAGTTCAGTGGGCTGCTGGGGTTGGAGCTGTTTTCTGGAGTTGAATGTTTGATGGAATATGAATGAGACTTTTTGTCCAATTCCTGGTCAGAACCAGACATACTTCTCAGCTGCATGGCCTCTCCCATCTCTCATCCATCCATTGAGAGCGTTGAAATGTACATCTTTTTTCTAGACTGAGCCTACAAAGAAAGATTGGCTAACACAGCTGATCCTCCAGTGAGGGAAGCAAAACATTCAGACTGAGAGCTATGTGGACTTGCATTCCATCACCAGGCCCTGTGTGAGTCACATACATTGGAATTGCTTGGGTTAATATAATTTGGAAGCTCACTCTTGTTTAGACCTTGTTCACCCATGTTGTAATCCCTCATGTTCTGGAACCTTAAAGACAAATCACATTTGCAAGTGTCTGGCACCTTTAGAACTGTTCCAGGGAACTTGTTCTTAAAGTAGAGTAAGCATGGAAGCTCACAGTTGAGGAGATTTAGGCTGCATTCAGAGTTTAGTGGTCTTATTCTTCTCAACCCAGTGATTTGAACTCATTCCATAGTCTTATCATCATTATGGTGTATTGACACCACATTCACTGTATACTGTGATATGGGGAGAGCTGTAACTATGAGTAACTATAGGTTGCAGGACATGCTAGCTCCTTCATGTATGACTTTTGATGTAAGTCCATGTAAAATCCCATATAGCTGAAGTAAAGTAGGTATTCCTCATTACTGAGCTCCACAAAATGAAGGGCATCAAAAGATTAAGGTGACAAGAATATAACAGAGGGGCAATTGGAATTTACTAGGCTTAGAGATCTTCATGGACACTCAACAAAGAGAACCCAGAAGGGCAAGCAACACGGAGCTTTTTTTTTTTTTTTCTTTGAACATTGCCATCCACTGTACAGTTCCTGGAGATGCAGTTTCATTGAACTTTCTGTCAGAAATTTTAGTTCTGTGGATTTCATAGCAGAAGATCAGACATTTCACTGGTATGGACAGGTTGAAGAACTCTTCTTAAGTGTTGAAGTTGCAATGAGTAGGCAGCCTTTTATTTCTGGGAACTTGATGTAAAAGCCTCCTTCCACTCTCTCAAAGGAAGAGTATGGAAAAAATGCAGCATGGTTCTAGCAACACAGCTATTCCAGTAACTGAAGGGCTGTAATTTTCTCTCTGGGAACAAGCTTCAATATGGTACACTTTCTTACAAACAGTAGCTTGAATGATCACATCACAAGTAATCTCTATTAAATACAGTCTTTTAAACCAACTGCAATCTTAAGATGATTTTTTAATATGAAATTTATTGTCAAATTGGTTTCCATACAACACCCAGTGCTCATCCCAACAGGTATTAAGATGATTTTTTATATTGGCTATCAGAATTAGTTTAATAAAAGGTAATATATTGTCATAGGCTTTTTGCAGACTATGCACAACTTTATTTCTCAGTCTGTTTTTAGGTAGGATAGATTGAAGTTTTTCTAGGATCCTAGCCAATTTCCTCTTTGCTTTCTTATTTTCTGTTAGAATGGTTAGGGAACTGGTCTTCAAGTTGTACCTAAGAGAGAAACTGTCACCCTGAATATACAATGAATATCTCAGCTCAGATCATGTAAAACAATTAAAGCTAGGACAGAACTCATTGGAAAATCTTTTTATTTTTATTTTTTAAATTCTATTTGTATATTTTTAGAGAGAGTGAGAGAGAGCGTGGGAGGGCAGAGAGAGGGAGAGGGAGAGAATCCCAAGTAGGCTCTGCACTGTCACTGAGAGCCCTATGCAGGGCTCAAACTCAAGAACTGTGAGAGATCCTGACCTGAGCTGAAATCAAGAGTCAGATACTTGGGGTGCCTGGGTGACTCAGTTGGTTAGGAGTCTGACTTCCACCCAGGTCATAATCTTGCAGTTTGTGGGTTCAAGCCCCACATCAGGCTCTGTGCTGACAGCTCAGAGCCTGGAGCCTGCTTCAGATTCTGTGTTTCCCTCTCCCTCTCTGTCTCCCCCTCCCCCACTCATGCTCTGTCTGTCTCTCTCTCAAAAATAAATAAACATTAAAAATCTATTCTAAAAATAAAAAAAGAGCCGGACACTTCACTGACATAGCCACCCAGGCCTCCCAGAAAATCTTTATCTCTAAAGTAAAAAATTAATTCACAATAAAGTCAGGCTTGGTGGATTTGCCTTCAAGCAAATCATATGTAAACTGTGTACAGTTTTATACCAACACATGAACCTTTGCCATTCTTTCTCCACACTGGTATATTTTGGAGCTTGATGTAAACTTTGTAGGGTGTTCTTATGCCTTTCTGCATGCCCACTTTCAAGAGGCCTCTGGGACCACCTAGAAGTTGGACAGAGGTTGGGAGCCCTGTCTTTGCAGGATGACTGGCATGTGAATAAGCAAACTTCCAAGCCATAGCCTTGTCGAATTAGTCCAACTGTAAGTGAGGTGCAATGACTGCAGTGAATAGGACTGGAAAATAACAGGATGCTGAATCAGTGAGCTTTTGATTTTGGTCCAGCTGGCAAGAGACCCTATGTGGTGTCAATGTCACAGCAGCTGGTCTTTGCTGCAGCTGAAACGTGTGTTGCTCTTCTAGACTTACGGGCATGAAAATTCATGGGAACTCTTCTGGGTTTGCAGTTTATGTTTCTCCCTAGCTGAGCCAGTTCTGAATTTCAGGTCATCTGCATGAGGTGCAATGTTTAAATACTTAGAAAATCTTGAAAATCTAGAATTTGAACTCTGTGCATATTCTAAATTCTTCTCTTACCTTCTTGAAAATGTCCATGTCGTCTAATCTCTACTTGTTGCTTCAGAATCCTTTAGCTTGTTTCCATGAGAGAGATTTGTATCTTTGACTTTTCTCAGTTAATTTTGAACCAGTTGCCGGGCCTGGTTGCCTGCTACAAGAGCAGATGGCAAACCCTACATACATGTCCAGCTTCTAACTAGCCTGACTTTCCCAAAATGGATCCAGCATTCTTGATCTCACACTACAACTTTTCAGGCTTGCGCTCTTTGGTCATCTCAGAAACAAGAGCTTGAAAATACTCCTGGACATCTTCTCATTGCTGATCCAATGCATGGTTGTTGTGATCTAACCTTCCTCCAGGCAACCTTCTCTTAACAGATCTTTTCTTTTTTTTTTTTTTAATGTTTGTTTGCTTATTTATTTATTTATTTATTTTTAAATGTTTTATTTATATTTGAGAGAGAGAGAGAGAGAGACAGAGCATGAGCAGGGGAGGGGCAGAGAGAGAGAGAGGGAGAGGGAGGCACAGAATCTGAAACAGGCTCCAGGCTCTGAGCTGTCAGAACAGAGTGCAACACAGGCTCAAATTCGTGAACCGTGAGATCATGACCTGAGCCAAAGTTGGACACTCAACTGAGCCACCCAGGTGCCCCATAATGTTTGTTTATTTTTGAGAGAGAGAGAGAGACAGAGACAGAGAGAGAGAGAGCCTGAGCATGAGTGGGGGAGGGGCAGAGAGAGAGAGACAGAATCCCAAGCAGGCTCCAGGCTCTGAAATGTCAGTACAGAGCCGGACTCAGGGCTCTAACTCACGAACCGCGAGATCATGACCTGAGCCAGAGTTGGGGGCTTTACCAACTGAGCCACCCAGGTGCCCCATCTTAGCTGCCAAATTCTTAGACTCACGTTCATATTTTTAAATTTGAGCTGTTAGGTTATCCACAACAGATCAAAGTTTTTCAGTTTCCCCAGTTAATTTCTTGTTTTCTTCACACCTCATTGTGCTTTCTCTTTCAAATATATACCTTTTACCTCATTTTTTGCCTCGTCCATTTTATCATGACAGTCTTGTTTTGACTTTTATAATTTCTCTTTTAACTTTAATATTTCTTTCTTCAGGATAAGCTGATGGATTTGAATCACACATCTCATTTTTTGCATTTTACTTTTTTGCTTCTAAGACACTGGTGGCTTCACATCCAACACATTTCATAAAACAAGACTTTCTTCTCAAGTTCAAATATTATTTTAGAAGTCTCTTGCTAAAAAAAAAAAAAAAGAAGAAGTCTCTTGCTAATGTTCTAAAGTGGCACCTGGAATTTAACCTCCTTGCTTCATCATGGGGACCTCAAACTCACCTCTTATTTGTTTTGAAGTTCTGTCTGCACTCATGAGGCCTGTGTTCCTTTGAAGCCTTGGCAAAATTATTCTCTGACTGAGCCAGTTCTTTCCTGAACAGTTCTTTCTTGGATTCAAAGATTTCCTGTTTCATGGAGTCACTTTCTGCAAGGCCATTTCCTCATCTTTGTTGTTAAGCTTTCTGGAAATCAGCCTCTGTAAGCCAAACAAGGTCTCATGTCTGAGAATTCCTGCAGGGCCATCTTTTACTACTGATAGGTATCTTTGTGGGGGTTTTTTGCCTGGGATTTTGGGCTGTCTGAAGGTTCAACCAGTTGTTTCTGAAAATCTTACTGTTCCTGCCTCATGATGCAGTCCTGTTTTTTTTTTTCTTAAGAGTTTATCATTATTTTGTTGTTATTATTATTATTATTATTATTATCATTATTTTAAATCATCTCCACACCCAATGTGGGGCTTGAACTCATGGCCAGAGATCAAGAGCTGGATGCTCAGATCACCTGGGTGGCTCAGTCGGTTAAGCATCCGACTTCATTTCAGGTCATGATCTCCTGGTTTGTGAGTTCGAGCCCCACATTGGGCTCTGTGCTGACAGCTCAGAGCCTGGACCCTGCTTCGGATTCTGTGTCTCCCTCTCTCTGCCCTTCCTCCTGCTTGCACTCTGTCTCTCTCTCTCTCTCTCTCTCTCTCTCTCTCTCTCAAAAATAAACAAACATTAAAAAAAAAAAAAAAGAGCTGGATGCTGTATCAACTGAGTCAGCCAGGTGCCCCACAATCCTAGTTTTCTAGTCCTTTCAATCTAGGTGTGGATCTTCACATTCTTGGCAAATGTCACTGTATCCTCAAGTTTCTTGAGACTATTTGAATCAGTTATTTATTCTTCAAATATACACTTTCTTCATTTAAATTTTTTTATTTCTCTTTCTGGGTTTGAGTTTCTATGACATTAATTGAACAACAAAAGGAATGTAGAGTCTGTGCATTCTGGTAACTTCCTACTCAGTTCCAGTTTCTCTTGTTCCAGTCTTCATATTCTTTCATAAGCTTCACTTTGCAAGCGGTCTTTCTAAATTCTGCTGCACATCCTCATGTGTGGTTAATGTATTTATTGGACTGCTTCATGCTTTTCAGAGATCCTTCAGAGATCCATATATATATATATTTGATCTTCATTCAGTTTCTGGCCCAGAGCCCTAAAACCCTTGGAATTTCCTAAGTGATAAGAATGACAATGGTGTCTTTTTTTATGTTAATAGATGAATTTTGGACTGCGCCTATAGCTGGCTGCCAGTAGAACCAATCATGAACAGAGGGCTGGAATTTTCATTTCTATACCTTGACCTCAAAGAAGGGGAGAGTGGCTGGAGGTTTAATTCAGGCCAATGGCCAATGATTTAATCAATCATGCCTATGCCATGAAGCCTTCATAAAAAACCTAAAACGACAGGGTTCAGTTTGGATTGGCGAATATATAGATATTTGAGAAGAGTGGTGCACCTGGAGAGGACATGGAAGTTCCACATCCTTTCTAGAGCTATTGTTTTCAACTTTGGTGCATTAGAATCACCTGGAGAGTTTGTTTGTTTGTTTGTTTAATTTATTTTGAGAGAGAGATAGCAAAAGTGTGAGTGTGGGAAGGGCAGAGGGAGAGGAGCAGAGAGAATCTTAAGCAAGCTCCACACCCAGCACTGAGCCCAATGCGGGCCTCAATCTCACAACTGTGAAATCATGACCTCAGCTGAAATCAAGAGTCAGATGCTTAACCAACTGAACCACCCAAGCGCCTCACCTTGGGTGGTTCAGTTGGAGTTTTCAGAAATTACAAATGTGTTCTTGCCATCCCAAAACTGATATTCTTTATTTTGAGAGTGATGGGGCATTGAAAGTTTTAAATGCTCCCCAGGTGATTCTGATAAGATGCCAAAGTTAAGAACCTTGTTCTTCAATGCTGGTTCTCAAACTTTACCCTGCATGTGACTCACCTGGGGAACTTGTTAAAATGTATTCTGAGCCTCCCTTGGAGTTCCTGGTTGAGTAAGCCTGTGGTGGGACCTATACATTTGCAAGCTGAGGTTGCTAGTTTGAGGACAGACTTTGAGCTTGTTTTAAAGGCAGAATTTCAGGTCCTACTCCGGATGTAAGGAATTAGCAGCATCTGTATTTTTGAAACATTCCCAGCTGATCATTCTAACCTCTCCCCATTGCTTTTCTGTAACCTCCCAATCCAACAGTGAGGTACCTGTATCCATTATCCTCCATATATTTCATTGTTAAATTTGGTTTACATGTGTAGTGCTTCTTGTATTGGCAACCTGCAACACCATGGGAACCAACTCTATCAACCAAGTTTTTATTGCTAAATACATGATCAGTTTACTAAGAAACTTGTATAAAATTATATTTAAGTTGTACAGGTCCATTACTTATATAGTAAAACTTTGATGTTTTAGTGAATGTTAGTCTAAATATTATATTCTCAATGAGAGGCCAATTAGAGATGCACAATAAGAATAGTATAGGGGATGTTTGGTAGATGAGGTTGAATAAATTCAGGGCTGGTGTTCCATTGGCACACAGTTGGTATATATTTGCCAGTGGATAAATTCTTGAGGTACTTCTTTGCTAGTTGGTAACTGCCCACTGCCCACACCTGATGCCTGGGGTGTCTAGATATGCCCTCTGGACCCCATAACCTATTCAAGGCCTAGTAACCAATAGGTTAATGCCTGGCACAGTCAGGATTCTTCAGAATCCTGTGCTGTGTACCTGTGGTTCCCTTTTACTTGTAAGATTCACTAGCAATGGAAGCTAACCCTTCTGAATATCACCCTTTTCCCATATGAAACATGATAATATTTCCAAAAAGCATTGTTATTATATTTTTAACAACATCAGGAGCAGTGGTCCTGCACATTTGGGATTGGCTGGTGTTCAAAAGCTTCAGTGACATTAACAGCAAAGCTGTCACTAAAATGTCTCTTCTATGAGTTTCTTGGCACACAAATTCCTGTGCTATGCCTGATTTAGTAACCCCCTCTAAACTAATAACAATTAGTGGTTTTCTAATTATGGCCAAGATATGTTTTACAGAATTCTTGGGCTTTTCTTTAAAATAATTTGGCACAATCCTGTTTATTTTGGTGTTTGGTAGGTTTAAACTGCTGGATTATAGAAATTTCTTCAGACTTTAAAACACATATAAGTGGGGCCTTGCATGTGTATTTTAATGTGTTAATAGGGGGTTTAAATGATAATTAAATTATAATTTATACCTCATGTGTTAATACAGTAATGAAGCATTCTAGTCTAACTTTAAAGCTAAAGCAATGCTGATCCTTTATCTTAAAAGTACAGAATATTATGCTGATGAGAAATATATTTTAAAATGTGTAAATCCAATGTTTAAACTGAGCATGTAGGGGCACCTGGGTGGTTTAGTAGGTTAAGTGCCCGACTTTGGCTCAGGTCATGATCTCATGGTTTGTGAGGGCCTGCTTCAGATTCTGTGTCTCCCTCTCTGTCTGCCCCTCCCCCCTTCATGCTCTCTCTCTCTCTCTCTCTCTCTCTCTCTCAAAAATAAATAAAACGTTAAAAATAAAAAGGATTGAGGTAATTTCTTAAGGATTAAGAAGAGCATCACTCAATGACATTTTCATCTTTTGGAAACTTCATTCTTAGAACTAAGAATGTGTCGAATGTTTAGATTTGCTTTTATTTTATTTATTTATTTTTTAATATATCGGGTGTGGAGTTTGGTGAGCTCTTTATAGATTTTGGATACTAGCCCTTTGTCAGATATGTCATTTGCAAATATCTTTTCCCATTCCGTTGCTTGCCTTTTAGTTTTGTTGGTTGTTTCCTTTGCTGTGCAGAAGCTTTTTATCTTCATGAGGTCCCAGTAGTTCATTTTTGCTTTTAATTCCCTTGCCTTTGGGGATGTGTCAAGTAAGAGATTGCTATGGCTGAGGTCAGAGAGGTCTTTTCCTGCTTTCTCCCCTAGGGTTTTGATGGTTTCCTGTCTCACATTCAGGTCCTTTATCCATTTTGAGTTTATTTTTGTGAATGGTGTGAGAAAGTGGTCTAGTTTCAATCTTCTTCATGTTGCTGTCCAGTTCTCCCAGCACCATTTGTTAAAGAGACTGTCTTTTTTCCATTGATGTTCTTTCCTGTTTTGTCAAAGATGAGTTGGCCATACTTTTGTGGGTCTAGTTCTGGGGTTTCTATTCTATTCCATTGGTCTATATGTCTGTTTTGGTGCCATAGATTTGCTTTTAAACATCCTGGTTTCTAGGTTTGTCTGCTCTGAATTTCAAATTCCTCCAGACACATTACTTTGTATAGTTGACCCATTATTAAGAAAGGAGTTTTGTTCAGATATGTTAGGTAAGACATATTGGATTCATTGACTAGTGAAATTAGTTTTATGTTGTCTTTGGTTTTTGATTATAATATTGGTTTGGGGATAATGTAGGGATATAGTTATGCTAAAATTTCCAAATTCTGAACCCCCAACAATAATTTCACATCTGCAAAGAAATTTCCAAACACTTCTAAATTTACACTCAGTGGAAGCCATACCAATTTTAATTTTCTACAACAGAGGAGTATGAGTTAAGGGCATCTTGATTTATTGTTAGCTTATTGAATACTTTTTTTGCTTATTTTAAAAAGTTTTTGAGGTACCTGGGTGGCTCAGTTGGTTAAGCAACCAACTCTTGATCTCAGCTCAGGTCATGATTTCATGGTTCATGAGTTTGAGCACCACATTGGGCTCTGTGCTGGGAACATGGAATCTGCTTGGAATTCTCTCTCCCTCTCTCTCTGCCCCTACCCCACTCATGCTCGCTCTCTCTGTCTCAAAATAAATAAACTTAAAAAATTTTTTAAATTAAAATTAAAAATAAAAAGTTTTTTTTCCTTGAAACAATATAGAGAAAATGTAAAACTTATTTGTATATTTTAACAAATATTTAAGTAAATACTCCTGTATCTACAACTGTTGTTAGATAGTGGAACACCACTGGCACTCCAAAGGTCTACTGTATATCCTTTTTCAACCAAAGTATGTTATAAATTCTGTAGTTATTGGTTATTTTCAACTATTGTTTTCTATAATTTTGGGCATTTCGTGTAAGAGAGGTGTTGTATTAATCAGAATTTTCCAGAGATACAGAACCTGTAGGATGTGCATATATAAAATAGGTATGGTTATATATCTATATGTGTATCTGTGCATACAAACATACATTAAAAAATTGGCTTACACAATTATGGAGGGTCTGGAGTCCCAGGGTATAATAATGATGGATATATGTCATGTATTTGTCCAAACTCATAAAATGTGTAATACCAAGAGTGAACCCTAAGATAAACTATGGACTTTGGGTGATTGTGGTCAATATAGATTTATCACGTGCAACAAATATATCTTCTGATGTGGGATATCGATAATGGGGGAGATTATACATGTGTGGAGGTAGGGGGTATATAGGAAATCTCTGTACCTGCCTTTTAATTTTTTTAATTTCTATTTTTAAATTAAATTAAATTAAATTAAATTATTTTATTCTCTTTTTTTTAATTCCAGTATAGTTAACATACAGTGTTATATTAGTTTCAGGTGTACAATATAGTGATTCAACAATCCCATACATCAACCAAAGCACTCACCGTGATAAGTGCACCTCTTTTTTTTTTTAATGTGTATTTATTTTGAGAGAAAGAGGGAGACAGAGAATCCCAAGCAGGCTTCACACCGTCAGTCCTAAGCCTGACACAGAGCTCAAACTCACAAAACTTTGAGAAACCTGAGCCGAAATCAAGAGTTGGATGCTTAACTGACTGAGCCAACCTGGCGCCCCCAACAAGTGCCCTTCTTAATTCCTTTTCACCTGTTTCACCCATCTCCCCACCCACCTTCCCTCTGGTAACCATCGGTTTGTTCTCAGTAGTTTACAGTTTGTTTCTTGGCTTCTTTCTCTCTCTCTCTCTCTCTCTCTCTCTCTCTTGTTTTTCGTTGCTTGTTTGATTTGTTTCTTAAATTCTACATATGAGTAAAATCATATAATATTTGTCCTTCTCTGACTTATTTTGCTTAGCGTTGTACTCTCCAGCTCCTTACATGTCATTGCAAATGGCAGGATTTCATTCTTTTTTATGGCTGAAAATATTTTTAATTTTTGCTGTAAAGCTAAAAATGCTCTAAAAATTATCAATCAAAAAATTTCATTGGTGTTTTCAGCAGAAATAGAAAAAAATCCTTAAATGTGTGTGGAATCTGAAAGTAACCTGAATATCTAAAACAGTCTTGAGAAAGAAGAACTAAGCTGGAGGCCTCACACTTCCTGATTTCAAAACATATTAGAAAGCTATTAGTATGGTATTGGTATAAGATAGATAAATAAACCAATGGAATAAAGTAGAGAGCTTGTGCATTTGATCAACTGATCTTTGAATATAGTGCCATGACTATCCAATTAGGAGAAAATAGTCTCTTAAACAATGTTGAGAACACTGGGTATATATGTAAAAGAATCAAGAGAGACCTTTATTTTACATCATATACAAAAGCTAACTCTAAATGGATTAAAGACTAAGAATGGAAACTATAAAACTCCTACAAGAAAACAAGAGAAAAGCTTCATGACATTGGCGTGGGCAATGGTTTTTGAGATATGATGGTAAAAGTACATGCAGTAGATGCAAAAGTAGACAAATGTGACTACAAAAAACTTCTGCACAGCAAAGGAAGTAATCAACAAAGTGATTACTACAAATCACAAATTACTTTAAAATGGGAGAAAATACAAACCATATATCAAATAAGAGATTAATATCTAGAAATATATAAAGAACTCCTATAACCCAACAACAATGAAAAACAACTAACCCAATTAACAGTAAGCAAAAAAGTTGCATTGAGATTTCTCCAAAAAGGATATACAAATGCCACATGCATATGAAAAAGTGCTGAACATCACTCATCAGCAGGAAAATACAAATCAAAACTAAAATATCATCTTATATTCATTAGTATAGCTACTTGTTTTGAAAAGAAGAAGAAGAAGAAGAAGAAGAAGAAGAAGAAGAAGAAAAGTAGTAGAAGTAGTAGTAGTAGTAGTTTTGATGTGGATGTAGAGAAACTGGAATCCTGGTGCACTCTTGTTGGGATTTTAAAATGGTGTAGCCACTATGGAAAATAATATGGAGTTTCCCCCAAAAATAGAACTACCATATGATTCAGCAATCCCACTTCTGGCTATATACACAAAAGAATCAAAAGCAGGATGCTGAAGAGATATTTGCACACTAACATTCATGCAGCATTATTAACAGACAAGATGTGGAAACAACTTAAAAGCCGGTTGATAGGTGTGCTGGATGCAACTGCTCCCAGCCATTGTCCCACACCACACCCAGCCTTCTGCCCCCAGCAGCTGAGCACATAGTCTCCAGCTGCTGCAGCACTTCAGGAGATCTGAGATAGGACTAACGGCCCAGTGTAAATTTTGCTAACACCTCTGCCCCATGCCCAAGTTCCCCAGTGAGCACACACCCTCAGAGCTGGCCTGCCTGGGTCCTACTAACACCACAGAGAGCAAGCACAGCCCACAACAGGCTAAGAGTCAGTGTAGACGACTACACTGAAAGGAAAACTGACTCAAACACAACACCAGGGCATAAGCAACACACAGGATAATCTTCTGAAGTGCCAGGTCCTGGTCAACAGGGGATACTGCACTGCAGGGCACCCCAAGACCTCTTCTTTGTAAAGTCACTACTTTCAAGAGCAGAAGACACAGCAGACTTTCTTAACACACAGAAACAGACACAGAGAGGTGGACAAAATGAAGAGTCAGAGAAATTTATCCCACATGAGAGAACAGGACAAAGCCACAGCCAGAGATCTAAGAAAAGCAGATATAAGTAACATGCCTGATAGATAATTTAAAGCAGTGATCATAAGGATACTCACTGGACCTGAGAAAAGACAGGAAGACATGACTGAGACCCTTAACACAGAGATAGGGACTAACATAATGGAGATAAAGGGCTCAATAAATGAAATGGAAACATGCTTTATGAAATACACAGCAAGATGGAGGAAGAAGAGGAACAAATTAGTGACCTGGAAGACAGAGTAATGGAAGGTAATCAAGCTGAACAAAAGAGAGAGAAAAGATTATGCAAAATGAGAATAGACTTAGGGAATTCAGTGACTTCATCAAACATAATGACATTTGTATTATAGGAATTCCAGAAGAAGAAGACAGAGAAAAGGAGACAAAATTTATTTGAAGAAATAATAGCTGAAGATGTCCCTAATCTGGGGAAGAAAACAGACATCCTGATCCAGGAGGCACAGAGAAGTCCCATCAAAATCAACAAAAGCAGACCAACACCAAAACACATTGTAATGAAATTTGCAAAATATAGTGATAAACAAAAAAATCTTAAAAGCAGCAAGACAAAAGATCTCAGCGACTTAAAAGTGAAAACTTATAAGGCTAGCAGATTTTTCAACAGACACTTGGCAACCCAGGAGTGGCATTATGTATTCAAAGTGCTGAATGGCAAAAATCTGCTTCCAAGAATACCGTACCCAGCAAGGCTATCATTCAGGATAGAAGGAGAGATACAGAGTTTCCCAGACAAACACAAACTAAAGGAGTTCATGACCACTAAACCAGCTCTATAATAAATATGAGAAGGGATACTTTGAGTGGAAAGAAGACAACAAAAATGACAGTAGAAAACACAAAAGCAGTAAAAATTAATATGTCTGTAAAAAATTAGACACGGAAATCACAAAAAAAGGATATAAAATACAATAACATATACCTAAAATATGGGGAGGAGAGGAGAAAAGAATGGATTCAAACTTAAATGACAATCAACTTACTATAGATTGCTATATGTGGAAGAGTTTATATACAAAACTGATGGTAACCATATATCAAAAACCACTAATAAACATGCAAAAAATAAAGACAAATAAATCCAAATATATTGCTAAAGAAATCAGCAAAACATGAAAGAAAGACAAGGATCAGAGAAAATCTTCAGAAGCAACCACAAAACAAATAACAAGATGGCAATAAATACATATCTATTAAGAATTACATTGAATGTAAATGGATTAAATGCTCCAATCAAAAGACATAGGGTGACAGAATGGATAAAAAACAAGACCTATCTATATGCCGCCTACCAGAGACCCATTTGAGACCTAAAGACACTTGCAGATTGAAAGTGAGAGGATGGAGAAACATCTGTCATGCAAATAAATATCAAAAGAAAGAAATACCTATATCAAACAAACTAGACTTTAAAATACAGACTGTAACAAAAGATAAAGAAGGATACTATATGATCATAAAGGGGACAATTCAACAAGAAGATATAACAATTGTAAATGGTTATAGACCCAACATGGAGGAACCCAAATATATAAAACAATAACAAACATAAAGGAATGAATAATAATACAATAGTAGTAGGGGACTTTAACATACCACTTCATCAATGGATAGATCATATAAATGGAACATCAACAAGGAAACAATGGTTTTAAATGACACACTGGAACAGATGGATTTGACAGAGATATTCAGAACATTCCATCCTTAAACAGCAGAATACACATTCTTCAAGTGCACGTGGAGCATTCTCCAGAATAGATTACATATTATCCCACAAAACAAACCTCAAAAATTCAAGAAGATAAAAATCATACTATGCATATTTTCTGACTACAATGCTACGAAACTAGAAGTGAACCACAAGAAAAAATCTGGAAAGACCACAAATACATGGAGGTTAAATAACGTGCTACTAAACAATGAATGGGTCAACCAGGACATAAAATAAGAAATAAAAAAGTACATGGAAACACATGAAAATGAAAACAAAAGGGTCCAAAACCTCTGGGATGCAGCAAAAGTGGTCCTAAGAAGGAAGTATATAGCAGTACATGTCTAGCTCAGGAAGCAAGAAAAATCTAGAATAAACAACCTAATCTTGCCCCTAAAGAAGCTAGAAAAAGAACAATAAACAGTACCTAAAAGCAGCAGAAGGAAGTAATAAAGTTCAAACCACAAATAAGGAATATAGAAACTAAGAAAACAATAGAACAGATCAATAATACCAGAACTGGTTCTTTGAAAAAATCAACAAAATTGATAAACTTCTAGCCAGACTTATGAAGAAAAAAAAAAAGACTCAAATAAATAAAATCACAAAAGAGAGAGAAGAAATAACAACCAACATTACAGAATTACAAACAATATAATAGAGTATCATTGACATGGAGAACAAAGACAAAAGAAAAAAAGTTAAATTTATTTATAATTTATAGCCCATTGACACGTCTTTGAGACAGCAGAGTGACCTTCCTCTAAGAACTCAACTGCCTTGATGTTAATACTTTGCTAAGGGCAAAAGGCAATTTTAGCTTAGCATTAGCCTGACCTCCAGGATCCTGTAACTCTTCTATAACATATAAAAATTCCTATGGAAACTTCCTTTTACTCTATTCCCCCACCCCCAAGATATGTTAGCAATCATCCTCCAAGCATATAGCCCTTGGTATAAATCTGTAGGGTCTTATGACTAAATTTTTTTTACGTTTATTTATTTACTTTGAGAGAGACAGAGAGAGCATGCACACGAGCAGGGGAGAGGCAAAGAGAGAGGGAGAGAGAATCCCAAGCAGCCTCCACACTGTGAGCACAAGCCCAACATGGTACTTGATCCCATGAACTGTGAGATCATGACCTGAGCCAAAATCAAGAGTTGGATGTTTAACCGACTGAGCCACACAAGCACCCCTCATGACTAAGGTTTTATTAGACAGTAGTAAATGACCTTTTCCTAAAAACAGCTAGCTCTTCAAGGTCCTGGAAACCTTGCTTCCAAATTCCTTACAGGCTTATGCTATCCCTAAGTACCTCCCAACTTGAAAGTGTATAATCAGTCACCTGTCACAACCCCAGTGCAGCTCTTCCTGCTCACAGGTCCTGTTCCCATGCTTTAAAAAAAAAAACAAAAAAAAAAAAAACACCTACTTGCACCAAAGATGTCTCAAAAATTCTTTCTCAACCATTCACTCCAAACCCCAACATTTCCACATCAATTATGAAAAACTATATGCCAACAAATTAGACAACTTAGAAGAAATGGATAAATTCCTAGAAACATATAAACTACCAAAACATAGAAAATTTGAACAAACGAATAACCAGCAAAGAAATTGAGTCAGTAATAAAAAAATTCCAAACAAACAAAAGTCCAGGACCAGATGACTTTAGAGATGAATTCTACCAAACATTTAAAGAAAAACTAATACCTATTCTTCCTAAGCTATTTCGAAAAAACAGAAAATGAAGGAAAACTTCCAAATTCATTCTATGAGGTCAGAATTACCCTGATACCAAAACTAGATAAAGAGATATGCAACCACTCAAAAAGAGAACTACAGTCCAATATCCCTGATGAATATAGATGCAAAAATTCTCAACAAAATACTAGCAAATTGAATTCAACAATACATTAAAAAAATCATTCACCATGATCATGTGGGATTTATTCCTGGGTTTCAAGGGTGTATTAATATTCTCAAATCAATCAATGTGATACATCACATTAATAATAGAAAGGATAAGAACCATATGAACATTTCAATCAATGCAGAAAAAGCATTTGACAATATCCATTCATGATAAAAACATTCAGCAAAGTAGGTTTAGAGGGAACATACCTCAACATAATAAAGGCCATCTATGAAAAACCCATAGCTAATAACATCCTTAAGGGGGAAAAACTGAGAGCTTTCCCCCTAAGATCAGGAAAAAGACAAGGATATCCACTGTCACCACTTCTTTTCAACATAGTACTGGAAGTCCTAGCCACATCAGACAACAGAAACAAATAAAAAGCATCCAAATTGGCAAAGAAAAAGTAAAACTTTCACTATTTGCAGATTATATGATACTGTATATAGAAAACCTGTAAGTTTTCACCACAAAACTGCTGGATGAATAAATTAATTCAGTAAAGTCACAGGATACAAAATCAATGTACAGAAATTTGTTGCACATTTATACACCAATAATGAAGCAGCAGAAAGAGAAATTAAGAAAATAATCCCATTTACATTTGCACCCAAAATAATAAGATACCTAGGAATAAACCTAACCAAAGAGGTAAAAAACCTGTACACTGAAAACTATAAAACACTGATGGAAGAAATTGAAGATGACATAAAGAAATTGAAAGGCATTCCATGCTCATGAATTAGAAGAACAAACATTGTGTTTTTTTTTTAAGTTTATTTATTTAGATAGAGAGAAAGCACGAGTTGGGGAGGGGAGAGAGACAGGGAGAGAGAGAATACCAAGCAGACTCCACACTGTCAGCGCAAGGCCTGATGCAACATTTGATCCCACCAACCATGAGATCATGACCTGAGCCAAAGTCAGATGCTTAACCAACTGAGCCACCAAGGCACCCCAAGAACAAATATTGTTAAAATATCTATACTACCCAAAAAATCTACACATTTAATGCAATCAAAATACCAACAGCATTGTTCACAGAGCTAGAACAAACAGTCCTAAAATTTGTATGGAACCACAAAGAACCCAAATAGCCAAAGCAATCTTGAAAAAGAAAAGCTGGAGGCATCACAATTCCAGATTTCAAGTTCTATTACAAACCTGTAGTAATCAAAACAGTATGGTATTGGCACAAAAATTGACACATAGATCAATAGAACAGAATAGAAAACCCAGAAATGAACCCACAATTATATCATCAATTAATCTTTGACAAAACAAGAAAGACAATCCAATGGGAAAAAGACAATCTCTTCAACAAATGGTGTTGGGAGAAGTGGAAAGCTACATGCAAAAGAAAGAAACTGGACCACTCTCTTATACCATATCCCAAAATAAACTCAAAGTGGATTAAGGACCAGAATGAAATGTGAGACCTGAAACCATAAAAATCCTAGAAGAGAACACAGACAGTAATTTCTTTGACATTGGCCATAGCAACTTCTTTCTAGATATGTCTCCTGAGACAAGGGAAACAAAAGAAAAAATAAACAATTGGGACTACATCATAATAAAAAGCTTTTGCACAGCAAAGGAAACAATCAACAAAAGTAAAAGGCAACCTACAGAATGAGAAAGGTATTTGCAAAGGACATATCTGGTAAAGGATTAGTATGCAAAATATACAAAGAATTTGTAAAACTCAATACATAAAAAATGAATAATCCAATTATTCTTATTAAAATTATTCATTTTTATGAACAGAAGACATAAAGAGACATTTCTCCAAAGAAGACATCCAGATGGCCAACAGACACATGAAAAGATGCTCATCATCACTTACCATCAGGAAAATGCTAATCAAAACTACAATGAGATATCACCCCACACCTGTCAGAATGGCTAAAATCAACAACAGAAGAAGCAACAGGTGTTAGCAAGGATATGGAAAAAAAGGAACACTCATGCAACTGTTGGTGGGAATGCAACTGATGCAGCCACTGTGGAAACAGTATGGAGGTTCCTCAAAATTTAAAAATAGAACTGCCATATGATCCAGCAATTGCACTCCTGGGTATTTATCCCCAAATACAAAAATGGTAATTCAAACGAATACAGGCACCCCTATGTTTATAGCAGCATTATTTACAATAGCCAAGATATGGAAACAACCCAAATGTCCATCAACTGATGAATGGATACAGAAGATGTGGTATATATACATGATGGAATATTATTCAGTCATTTAAAGAATGAAATATTGCCATTTGCAAGGAAATGGTTGGAGCTAGAGAATATAATGCTAAGCAAAATAAGTCTGAGAAAGATAAATACCATGTGGTTTCACTCATATGTGGAATTTAAGAAATAAAACAAACAAGCAAAGGGAAAAAAAGAAGAGAGAGAGACAAATCAAGAAAAAGACTCTTAATTATAGAGAACAAATGGATGATTTCCCAAGGGACGGTAGGTGGGGAATGGGTTAAATAGATGAAGGGGTATTACGAATGCATTTGTCGTGATGGGCATTGGGTGATGTATGTAAGCGTTGAATAGTACTAAATTATAAACCTAAAACTAATATAACACTGTATGTTAACTAACTGGAATTAAAATGAACATTTTAGAAAAAGTCCATTGATAGATGAATGTATAAAGAAAATGTGGTATATAAATATAATAGAACATTATTTGGCCTTAAAGAAGAAGAAATTCTATATATCATTGATGAACCTTGAGGGCATTATGCTAAATGAAATAAACCTATTACAAAAAGTAAATACTGCATGATTCCACTTCTATGAGATATCAAAAATAATTACGCTCCTAGAAACAGGAAGTAGAATAGTGGTTTCCAGAGAATGGGGGAGGAGGAAACAGGGAGTTGTTCATTGGGAGTATAGCTTAAGTAATGCAAGATTAGAAAATTCAAGATCTATTATGCAATATTGTGCATCAAGTTAAAAACACTGTAGTGTATACGTAAAAATTGTTTTGGGTAAATTGAAATTATGTGTTTTTATCACAATATTTGAAAGTGGGCTGATTAGTGCATCTCTTAGTGCCTCTTCAAGGTGTGGGGCATGCTGCCCAGCCATGTGGAGCATGGTTAGCTGACTGCCTCTATTTGTCCGTCTTACAACATCCCAGCCACCTGGCCTGAGGTTAATCCTACTTATGCAAATTTCCATCACAATTAAGGATTGAATGTGGCACTTTTGGGGCCTATGCTGATGACTACAAAGCAGTCTTTTCTGGTAGTTCAAATGTATCTTAAATGGGAATGTCACTCCTTCTCCATGCATCCATCCATGCATCCATCCATCCATCTTATCCATCTAATTCCATATATGCAGTCAAAACTTCCAAGTATCTTTTTTGTGCTGTGTGCTGGTTTTTCCCTTTAAGGCACTTCCAACGAGATGAAAGCTGTAAGATATTTCTGTGAAAGTGGCTATGGAAGGAGAAAGGGCAGAAGTCCAGAGCAGTAAATAAACTACCAGATACATGCTGTTAGGAGGTGAGATCTACAGTGGTGGGAGTTCGAAAGAATAAAAAAAAGGATGGATGGAAAAGGAGTAATTTATGATGGAATAAACAACAGGATGTGTGGACTGATGGCAATGTGTATGGCATCTAAAATCTTTTGAAAGGAAATAGAACTAAACAGCACCATATGTACATGTGAATAGGGCCCTGTGCAATCATAGACCAATCTTTGTAGCTTGCTTTAAACACCTAGAAAACTTAGTCATTAAAACAAAGTTTAAGCCTTGATAACAGAAGTCATGATCTGGTTGTAATTAGTACATGGTTTCAAAATGGCTGAATTTTTTTTTTCCTGTTGGTTTGTTTGTTGCAATTAATAAAGTATTGCTTTTATTTTATTTTATTTTATTTTATTTTATTTTATTTTATTTTATTTTATTTTATTAACATAATCTCTATGTTACTAAACTCCCAAATAAAACCCTTGCAAGTAGCTGGTAAAAAACTCAAACCTAATTAATTATTCAATTTATTGAAATGGAAATACAAATGGATTTTGATATTGTTTTTGATGCCTCCCTTACTCCTGCACTCTGTTATTTTCTTGATACCTGTTAAATTCAATGTTTATTATATTTTAAGGGATTATTTTCCAGTTTCCCTGTCCAGCAGTAAATTTTAGCTCCACAACTTTAATAAGCTAGTCCCTGTAACAATGAAAGTCAGTCTCCAAATGGACTTTGTAGCCATCACATGGATGTTTGTAAACATTCAAATCTGACCTTTTCCATTAACTTGTTAGATATACTGATATGTATCAGTATATCTATGTATCAGTGGATATATATATAGATATAGATATGGATATACTGATAGATATAACTTGTTAGATATACTGCTTTCTGATTACTATGGGAAAAGTCTACAAAAAGAAGCATTGACATCAAGAAGTTAAGTTCATTTCTTTGCTGCTGAAATGCAAAAGGTAGTTCAGAATACTAGTTTTGGGCTTAAAGCTATCCCTGTCTTCCATGCACTTGAACTGAGCTTCATCTCAGTCTTGCTTAAACTAATGTGATCCTGGTGTGCTCCATTGTAGACGACATTCAAGGTGAAGGGCAGTGGATTCATACTTTTCAAGTACTGCAAATTGTTTTTACCTCAAGCCAATTACCAGACCCTCTACCTGAGTGTACTTCTATTTTACTTTTTTTTTTTGAGAAAATGTAACCAAGGTTACTCTAAATTCAGCAACTCCTTAAAGCAAAAACTTCATTTTATTAGCTATTTGTCATAGACTCTAAGCCTAAAGTTTTCTCTTGGCCAGCAAGGGAACAGGACACAGGATGAAAAGCAAAAGATGGCTAATGCCCAGGAAAAGACAAGAGCCCCGAATAAGGGTCCTTGCCCCATATTTATTAAGATCAGAAGACTTACAAACGTGATGGGTGTGCACAAAGAGACAATGAATCTGTGAACATTAACTTAGGGGTGTGAGGGAAAGGGGGTTTTGAAGATATACAGTGTTTGGGGTTTGGGTCAATATAAAACAAAATCCTGGCGCCGGGCAGATGGGCAGATGGTTGTTAATGGCAGACAGGAGGCACTGTGTTTGTTTATCTTAGCTAGCCTAAGGGATAAGACAGAGCAGATAACCTGAGGGTTAACAAGGCACCTTTTCTTTTGTTAATCAGCTCTGCTCTGGGCAGCATCTCCCCCTCTGGGCACCATCACCCACAGCACAGCGCAGTGCAGTGGTCTATAGCCCTATTTACCTGCTTACCTAACTTGGTTCTTCCCTCCCGTGAAATCAGCTTTCTGCTATAGTACTAAATTGGGGGGCATATTTCGCCTTGAGTGACTAATCTTGCTTACCTCATATACCTTTGTATTGGGGGGCCTTACCCCCCTCTCTCCTGGGTGCCTTTGCACCCCTCTGCTCTATCCTGGGGTTCCTAATCTTGTGTACCCAAACTCAGGTGTGAGCATCCTATGGTTTTGTACTTCTTTATGCCTTGTTAACCCATTGGTGTTAGCCCAAGGGATTCTTAAGTTTATTCCATACAGCTATGAGAGCATTCATTGACACCCATAAGATCATGTTTAAAGACATATGTTAGGCAAATTATTTGTCAGGCTGTTTAATGTACATAAAGCAATCCAGAACCTAAGCTGTTTCCTAGGTTTCTGCTGCCCCTTAGCTGTCTGCAGCCCAGGGATTAGGAACTATTTTCAAAGATAATGGAAATCTGCTGGTAATGTTATCATCGCAAATCTATAACTGATATTCAGCACAGATGTTTTGGATGCATTTCACTGTCCTTTTATTGGAAAGGAACAAAACAATGCAATACATAGTTTGTCTGTTTTCCTGTCATTGGACATGCATCCAATGGGAATATTCTGAAAAAGATCATCTATCTTTGAAAAACTAAATGAGATATGCCTGCCTTATGCTATACCCTGTACATTGTAGTTTCTGGTTAATTTTATTTTTTGCTTCCCTGCTGAGCCACTCCTAGATGGGCAGGAGTCGCCAGGTGATACCACCCTCTGCAACCATATTTCTCCTGAAAGTGACGTCAGACTATCTACTGGCTTCCCAAGTTGCTGTAGTCATTTCATTATAGCCTAGTTGATCTCTAATATCTGTGCTCTTACTTAGATATCAATATTTAACCTTGGAGCTACAAATTTATAATCAACAATTATTCTTCTTCAGTATTTCTCTAATCAGTGACAGCACACATTTCATGGTGAGATTTCAGACATTGGACTGGATGGTCGGGGAAATACATTTTAATAAGAGTTTCTTTTTTTAAATGTTTATTTAGTTTTGAGAGAGTGAGAGAGAGTAGAGGAGGGGCAGAGAGAGAAGGAGACAGGAGACAGAGAATCCCAAGCAGGGGAGCCCAACATGGGGGCTGGAACCCACGAACTGTGAGATCATGACCTGAACTGAAATCAAGCATCATAGCTTAATCGATGGAGCCACCCAGGCACCCCAATAAGAGTCTCTATCAGAGAAATTTCTACCATGATACAGAATTGATAACCTCATTTAATAACTTGTAAGGCCAGCTCTGACTTTAGCCTGTATCACTATCTGTTTATAAAAGCCTCTCCAATGGAATAGTTTAAGTCTAGGTATTTCAAGCATAACTATGCCTTCTTTTTGTTATGCTCATTTTTAAAAAGTCCTAAAATATTCTGAGAGATAAAATGAGAATAACCTATAAATATTACCTACTCTATGTTTTAGCTAGATCATGGCTGCCTTAAAATAAAATGCATTAACAAGTTTGAAGGAACAATTTAATGAAAATGATCTTACTGTGATGATATGAGTATACGTCATCACAGTGGGAGTTTTAGCTTTTGGTTACCAGCAGGATGCAGATGTTGATTCACATAATATATTTAATGGCTTTGCCTCTTCTCCAAATCATTGGGATTAACTATTAAAGATGTAAGGATGTAAACAGAAGAAAAGCTATTCTATCAGATAGTTTACAAATAATTTTTACGTTCAGATTTATTAGGGATTTTAAGGCTGATCACATTAACAGAGCAATCTACCATATATCATATTCCTCCTCTTTGGGCTTCAAGACAGTTTTATTTACTACCATGTTAAAGTACTGTGTATATCTTTCAGAATACTTAAAATTTAAATTTTACCTTTGTATCTCTTTGCATTGATACTTATTTATATATATATAATATATATATTATATATATAATATAAAAGATATTATATATATATATCTTTGTAAAGACAAAAATTTGTAAGTTTTAGGATATATATATTTATCTGATTTTACCACAACATAAATATATTTAAGGATTGATAATTTCTCTTTTTTTCTCACAATTCATTCCTAAAGAGCACATTTTGTACTTTGTTAACAATAAACTATAGTGTTTTGCCCTAGGAACACCCTTAAAAATTTTTATTGGTAGATACTAATCAGAGGTAATGCTTTAAAATAGTGAAGATAACCCCTAAGAGAGATATTCAAATTTCTCAAATGTTTTATAGAAATTGCAGTTTCTATTCCATGATCATGGATTGGAAGAACAAATATTGTTAAACTGTCAACACTACCCAAAGCAATCCACACATTCAATGCAATCCCAATCAAAATAGCACCAACATTTTTCCCTGAGCTAGAACAAACAATCCTAAGATTTGTATGGAACCCAAAAGACCCTAAATAGCCAAAGTAGTGTTGAAAGAAAACCAAAGTGGGAGGCATCACAATCCCAGAGTTTAACATGTATTACTAAGCTGTAATCATCAAGATGGTATGGTATTGGCATAAAAACAGACACATAGATCAATGGAATAGAATAGAGAACCTGGAATTGGACCCACAAATGTATGGTCAACTAATCTTCAACAAAGCAGGAAAGATATCCAATGGAAAAAAATCTCTTTAGCAAATGGTGCTGGGAGAACTGGACAGCAGCATGCAGAAGAATGAAACTGGACCACTTTCTTACACCATATACAAAAATAAATTCAAAATGGATGAAATACCTAAATGTGAGACTAGAAACCATCAAAATCCTAGAGGAGAAAACAGGCAACAACCTCTTTGACCTCAGTCACAGCAACTTCTTACTTAACTATGAACTATTGGCACCTCATCAAGATAAAAGCTTCTGCACTGAAAAGGAAACAATCAACAAAACTAAAAGGCAACCAGCAGAATGGGAGAAGATATTTGCAAATGATACATCAGATGAAGGGTTAGTATCCAAAATCTATAAAGAACTTACCAAACTCAACACCTGAAATACAAATAATCCAGTGAAGAAATGGACAGAAGACATGAATAGACACTTTTCCAATGAAGACATACAGATGGCTAATAGACACATGAAAAGATGCTCAACATCACTCATCATCAGGGAAATACAAATCAAAACCACATTGAGATACCACCTCACACTGGTCAGAGTGGCTAAAATTAATAACTCAGACAATGACAGATGTTGGCGAGGATACAGACAAAAAGGAATCCTTTTGCACTGCTGGTGGGAATGCAAACTGGTGCAGCCACTCTGGAAAACAGTATGGACGTCCCTCAAAAAATTAAAAATAGGGGTGCCTGGGCGGCTCAGTTGGTTTAGCGTCTGACTTTGGCTCAGGTCGTGACCTCATGGCTCGTGAGTTTGAGCCCTGCATCGGTCTCTGCACTGACAGCTCAGAGCCTGGAGACTGCTTCAGATTCTGTGTCTCCCTTGCTTTCTGCCCCTCCCCCACTCGTGCTCTGTCTCTCTCCCTCAAAAATAAATATTTAAGAAAATTCTTAAAAATTAAAAATAGAGCTACCATATGACCTAGCAATTGCACTACTAGGTATTTATCCAAAGGATACAGGTGTGCTGTTTCAAAGGGACACATGCACCCCAGTATTTATAGCAGCACTATCAACAATAGCCAAATATGGAAAGAGTCCAAATGTCTATGGACAGATGAATGGATAAAGAAGATGTGGTGTATATATATATACACACACACAATGGAGTATTACTCAGCAATCAAAAAGAATGAAATCCTTCCATTTGCAACAACATGGATGGAACTAGAGTGTTTTATGGTAAGTGAAATTAGAGAAAGACAAATATCATATGACTTCACTCATGTGGAATTTACGATACAAAACAGATGCACATAGGGAAGGGAAGCAAAAATAATACAAAAACAGGGATGGGGACAAAACATAAGAGACTCTTAAATATAGAGAACAAACTGAGGGTTGCTGGAGGGGTTGTGGGTGGGAGGAAGGGCTAAATGGGCAAGGGACATGAAGGAGGACACTTGATGGGATGAGCATAGGGTGTTATATGTAGGTGATAAATCACCAGATTCTACTCCTGAAATCATTATTGCACTATATGCTAACTTGGATATAAATTAAAACAATAATAATAATAATAATAATAATAGCTCTTAAATTTGATTCAGAAGCTGTTAATGAAGTTTAAAGAATCTGAAACAGATCTGAATTATCATTCTTTAATTACTTCCTTGATTATTTATATAAAAGAAACAATAGAACTCTCTGAGATACATGGAAATTATAAAGGCAGTGTCCATAATCCTAGTTTTTTTGTGTTTAATAGGAGATTGAAAGCATCCATGCTGTGAAACATAGTCATTATAAATGTTCATTTTTTAGAATCATGATATTAGAACTATCATCCCAACTGTGAATCAGTGATATTTTTTGTATACTGATTTATACCAGAGATCAACAGATTTTTGTCATAGAATCTTTAGTAAAAGTTAGCCAAATGATTTCATTGAATAAACTAACTTAAACCCTACAAAATGTGGACCAATAAAAGATTAATGTGCTGTATTTAGAAATTAAGTTATACAAAAAGTTTGCATATTAAAAGTATTAACATAAAAATAGTTTGTACTGAATAAGATCAATTATCTCCCTAATTCTTAAGTTTCTTGTGGCTCTGAAAGACTGCTATTATTAATTCCTTGGAGGAATGTGAAAGAGTTTATTTCCTGTAGTTCTCAACCAGAGTATTGCATGCATGACCTGAAGTTTGTACAGAGGGACAATAATTTCTGACTGTGTTACTAGAAAGGAGATGTACTGATTCTGTAAATTTGTACCTACAGGATATAAAACAAATTTACATGTTTATTTCCTCTTACTGCTGCAAAAGGCATCTGGTTTCTTTTTCATCTTCTGTTGCTGCTGTACTGCACTCCACTTTTCAGTTTGAGGATCTAGCTCAGTAGTTTTTAGTTTTGAGAAGTACTGGCGTAGCTGCTTGGAGGAGCTCTTCCAGAAGGCTTTACACAATCCAAATGCAGGACCATTAAGGGGAAGGTTGATAAGGAAATGGATGTTCACCTGGTCTTGAAGTCTCACCTACAGATGACTTATTAATTACCAAGAGAGAAGGAGACTTAACATGAGGACATTTGGTGGATACCATCACAACCAAATGACCAGACTCAGCATTACTAATGACTTGGCACTGTGACCTGTTGTGCTTCTGGATGGTTCTCTTCTTGAGAACTATACTGTAGTACATAAAAATTTTTCTTGCAGGAAAATTTTAAAGTCCCAGACGTGAAAGGGCAATGAGAGATTTCAAACAGTTGGCCTTGACCCTCAAAATATGCCAATGCCATGAAGGACCAAAGAAGGCTGCCCTAGATTAAAGGAGACTAAATTCAGTGGGAGATCCTAGTCTGGACTAAGACATCACTGGGACTCTTGAGTATGTTCTACAAATTATATAATTGTTAAATTTCTTGGCCATAGTGATGGAATTGCTGTTATATAGGAGAATTTATTTTGTTAGGAGATGCATGCTAACTATTTACAGGTGTGCATGTGTATGTGTTAAGTATATACCTTAAGAAAGTACATTGCAGGGGCGCCTGGGTGGCTCAGTCAGTTAAGCATCCGACTTCGGCTCAGGTCACGATCTCACAGTCCGTGAGTTCGAGCCCCGCGTCGGGCTCTGGGCTGATGGCTCAGAGCCTGGAGCCTGCTTCCGATTCTGTGTCTCCTTCTCTCTCTGCCCCTCCCCCGTTCATGCTCTGTCTCTCTCTGTCTCAAAAATAAATAAAAACGTTAAAAAAAAAAAAGAAAGTACATTGCAAATAAAAGGACACAAATGAGAGGAGGGTATTATAGGGGCCAGGGAAAGACTGCCACTTTGATGGGCCACTTTGGCATGAAGAATATTTTGAGCTGAAGGCAATCAAGATACTGGGGGCTCAAGAGAAACTTTTGCCCCTCCCTTTTATTCTTTTAAATACATAAAAGAATCTATGGGGGGGGATGGTAATTAATAGGCCTTTCCCAGAATAAGGGCTATTAGTAGAGGTAAATTTTATCCAAGTGACCCATCTGTATGTCAGGGCAAACATCTAATTACCAAACATCTGCTCTTCATCTTATTGACCTGTAAGGTGCATTCCTTTCCTCTGAAGTCCCTTACCCCTACCCATTTCCTTCTCCTTAGTTTAAGATGACATATATACTTCATTTTGCCTGTATTTGGAATTTCCATGTCAGTGTGGATTCCCCATATGTACCCTATTTGATCTTTTCCTGTTAATCTTGATCTTGAAGGGCCTTGAAGGGATAAGACATTCTTGCTCCCCAACAGCAGAAAGCAGCTATGGCAAAATGGTAATTGGTGAACTAATGAAAGACGTGTATGTGTTTATTGTTCTAGTATTCAATTCTTATGTAAGCTTAGAATATTTTAAAGTAGAGAGTTGGGGTAGGGAGAAGAAATCATTAGTAGTATTGAGTGTGTCTGAACATAAAGAGGATAAAAACTAAATAGTACGTTCCAGATATGTCTCTCTGAATTATGGTATTTATTATTTGATTTATTGCACTGATATATCAAGAATTTGTACATGAGAATCACATCTGAATCAACATTAGACAGAAATTGTCCAAAATTTCTTCTCTATTGTCACACTTTATAGTGTTCCTTAAGATTCAAGAGTACCTTTTTTTTCTGTGCAAAACTTCAAACTTTCTGCTGTTGTAAGAACTTATGTGCTCTATAGAAGTATTTGGTCAGGTCAATTTTGTAAGTATGGGTTATTCTTTCCTCTGGGGAGCATTTAAACCAAATGTGTTTCTTCCTGACAACCAGGGGAATATTTTTATAGCTTCCAAAAAAGCTACTATTTAAACTACTTTCTACTATGACTATATACAATTGTGCATTTTCAGAACAGCTAGAAATTACTGAAGTGTGTGTTAATAATATAAATGAGAAAATAAGTTAGTGAAAAAAGGTTGTAAGTACCTACATTTATTATTGTCTGTATGGCTTTACACAGACTTCCTAAATTTAAGCATTTGTGCAGCAAGATAGTTCTGGAAACTAACAATTTTCATGCAGTGACTAAGAACAAAGCTTTGTTTCAGTCAGATTAAAGTTGAACTTGGCCCCACTATCTTCTAATTGTGCGACTTTAAACAATTAATGACTATTTCAGGGCCTTGTTTTAAACAAAATCTGAGAAAGACAGTAACATCTACCCTATGAGAGTGTTGAGAGGACTTACAGGAATGAGATAATGCACATTAGGTATTCAACACAGTACCTGACACAAATAGTACAAGCCTATTACCATCACTTTCATCAGAATCCATGCCAGATCATCCTCCCTGTTGTCCCTAGTAATGTCCATCCTCATTTATGCCCAGCAGAAACATTCTAAATCATTAATGTCACAAGAGTGTTATTTAAGTCCCAAAATGGAGTTGAAATTCATGGTTTCCTGTGCCTTTTCATTTTACTGTCACTCTAACATGGAGCATTTTTAGAATAAATTCCTTACCACTAACTGTTCCTGTCTGTATAGATTGCCATAGGGAATCCATAAATATTACCGCTGCTTCTTGATAAGGTATCACAAATTGTCCTTTATTTCAGGAAACGTTTTTATTAAAATAAACTATTTTACTTAAATTTAACTTTTTAAAAACTTTAGTATTTATTATTATTTATAATATATTATGGCATTATATGTAAAATAACTACAAATACAATAATATAAAATAATAATTTATTTAAAATTAAATTAAAATGCTGTCAGGGAGGGGTGCCTGGATGGCTAAATTAGTTAAGTGTCTGACTCTTGATTTTGTCTCAGGTCATGATCTCACGGTTTATGAGATCAAGCCCTACGTCGTGCCCTGCACTGACAGCCTGGAGCCTACTTGGGACTCTTCCTCTCCCCTCTGTACCCCTCCCCTGCTCACGCTCACTCCCTCTCTCTCAAAATAAATAAATAAACATTTTTTTAAAAAAATACTGTCAGGGAGCAAGAATTTGCCGTACTCTACAAAAGTCCTTCTAACTGGTCTAAGAGTCAAATTGACATCAGACACAGATTAACAGGAGAAAATCACATTTAATTTCATATGTATGGAAAATCCACACAGACATAGAAATTCCAAAGACAGTCAGGCAAAATGAGATATATATGTCATCGTGAACTAAGGAGAAGGAAGAGGGTAAAGGCTGTAACTTCAGAGGAAAGAAATGCACCTTACAGGGCAATAAGAAGAAGAGCAGATGTTTGGTAAGTAGATGTTTGCCGTGCCATACAGTTGGGTCACTCAGATAAAATTTATCTCTGCTTATAACCATTATTCTGGAAAAGAGCCCTCCAAGTAGACCCCCCCACACCCATAGATTCTTCTGTGTAGTTAAGGGAGGGGCAGAAGGTTTCTCTTGAGTCCCCAGAGTCTCGAATGCCTTCAGCTCAAAGTAATCTTCATGCCAAAATGGCCGTGTTAGGGAGGCCTGCCCTCAGCTCCTACAGTTCCCTTCTCTGAAACTTTCCTAAAGTTTTACACATTAAAAGTTGAACTGGTGGGTTGTTTTACCTTGGTGAACCAGTCTCTTAGTCCTGACAATAGGTCAGTTTAGTCAAAATCATTTCAGGAGGCAATGATGTAGGTGTATTCTCAAAGTTAGGCCTGTTACCAAACCCCAAATTTGGCTACCTGTTGCTCGAAAGGCTGATAGTCAAGAGACAAGCATTGGTTGGAAGGGAATATGAGCTTTATTCAGAAGGCCAGCCACCTGGGAAGAAGGTAGAATCTTTTCCAAAAGCCTCTCCAAAGTTTTTTGCTGGCCAAGAGGGTTTTAAAGAGACAGGGAGTCGTTATTCAGTGAGCTGTGTGCAGTGGCCTGTAACATTTCCTGACTCCGTGTAGATTTAATGGTGCTTATTTACAGCTGTTAGATATTATGTCAGTGCTTGAGGGTTGCACCAGAGGTCTAATTTCTGTTCTGTAACTTGCATGGTCTTTCTGTTCTCCTTCTAAAAAGAGTGTAAGATTTATACATCCACAAAGAGTGTTAATAAATCAATCATACAAACTTAAGAACACCTAGTAAACATCACAATGCTAGTCATAAAGATCAAAGCAGACTCAGGACTGTGGTTTAAGTACTCAGATATTCAATAAGAGTAATTTCTATGAAAATGTGAGAAAAACAAGGGATCAAATGTTTGATCAATGGATCAAATCCAATCCAAATGGATTGGGTCAGATGTTAAGCCAGTTTCTGGGTTCTGAAGGTAGCCAGCTGAAATCAAGGTATCATCCAGATGACAGACTCAAAGTATCTTCAGATGGAGTGAGGGCAGGTACTGGCAATCTGACCGATCTTCTTGGTTTGCAGTTCAAATGTCTCTGGTGATCTATGAGTGGCTCACTAAAAAATAGGCATGAAGATTGTCTATATATGAGATATTGTGGCAATTTATCTGATGTTTACATTAAGTCATTTAAATTTAGTTTGCAGGACTTCAGGGGAAAAGGCAGTTTTAGTTCCCAAATGATTCCAAGTTAGAAAGATGAGAGAAAAATCCCAATGTTAGTTTGGAGAGTTATAGCCAGGCATTGGAGGACACTAGAAGAAATCAGGATCCAGTCTACTTTATAATGAACAGTATTAAAATCTAATATCTGCAAAGGTGTGTTACTGAAACATATTTTCTTTGTACAAATCACCCTCATTTTTGCCAAAGCTAGCCAAATTAATATTAATTTGTTTGCAAAGTAAGACTAGTTTCAAAAAAGTTGGCCCGATTATTTACATGAGTGCAGTAAGAATAGTGGTTCACCATAAAGACTCTTTAAAACCTGCATTGTTGGAACTTTTTATAAGTAATCTCTAGATTGAACTTATAACAGCCTTCCAAAAGCCAAGCCAAATATTTGCTATTAGACTTTGCCTGCAATATACCTATAGATTTGGGTGAATTCCTCTCTTTTGGAGGTCCCCAAAATATGATGAGTTTCCTGCACCTGCCAGGAAGTGACCTTCTTTATTCACCTGGTAAGGCTGCTGGGATTGCTGAGTTGTCCAAGGGGCTTCATTAGCTCCATAAAGTCAACTTTAGTTCCTTAAAGCTGTCTGGTCATTTCTGAGTTGATACATGTCTTTTCCAGATATGACATTCTAGTTAAAGCCTTGGTAATATAACCAATGTTTCCAATTGTGCCCTATCATAAGGAGAACAGATTCTTACTGAACTTATGCAAATAAATATGTTGCCATAAAAATATAAGAATACTTGGAGAGTTTCTGAATTCTGGAGGGTTCAGGTAGGAAGAGCAGGTAAATGCTTCAATTTGTTCATATCAAATTGCTGTAAGTCAGTTAGCTTAAGAGAAATAGTTTTATTGAATCTGGAAAAAATAAAACATTTTTTCAAAAGTCAGCAATGTTTCAAGCAAAAGGTCATAAAAAGTATAATTATCTTCTTCAATTCATTCAGTCCCATGTTATTAATTCTTGTTCTGCTTGAATCCAATTTTTCCATTAGTTCTGGAAATTTTTATCTAGTTCGGTTTTATGATCTTAAGGTTATCAGAAACCTGTACTCAGAGGTTTTTTTTCCATGAGTCTCACTGAAGATGAAGCACACTTGGAGAGAATTTTTATAAAGGCAACTGAGTAAAAGTACAACTGTCTGTAAATGATAAAAGACTTAAAAATGGGCATGGTTAAATATCTGATTAGAATGCAATTGACAAGGAAATTACAGTATTTCTGTGACACACAAAACTGCAAGATAATAACATACCAGGACATCAGATTTCTAGGAGTTTCATATAATTTTTAGAACACTTAGTTTAATAACATACTTACAAAAATATAATCTAAGTGGGTTTAATATCACTTATTTGACAATGCTTTTGTAGAGGCTTAGGGCAGGCTGCCCCACAATCAGCCACTTTGGCATAAATATTATTTTGAATTAAAAGCAATTCAAACCCAGCAGATTCAGAAGTTCTTTGCCTTCCCCTCAACTGCCTTCTTGTACCAGGAAGAGAGCTATTAGCATATTCTTCTTTACCTAAGAAACTTATCCACATAATAGGGAAACTTTTGTTTTCCAAACATCTTTCAGCTTCCTGCTGATGGTTTTTCTGCCCTTTAGATCCTCACACCCCTACCCCTCTCCTTAGCTCATATGAGCGTCATGTTGCCTCCTTGTCTTTGGAATTTCATGTCTGATGAATTCCCCTTAAGTACATATGCTATTAAATTTGACTTTCTCCTATTAATCTGTCTCACATCAATTTGATTGTTAGTTTAGCTTGAAGAACCTTGAAGGGCAGAGGAAGTTCTTCCCCAACACCAACTTAACATAAACTCAGTGGCTTAAAATAATACTACTTATTATCTCAGTTCTGTCCATCCAATTCCAACATGGCATGGCAGGGATCTCTGCTCAGATCCCACAGGCTGAAATGAAGGTATCATCCAGGTGGCAGTGCTCATCTAAGTCTCCATTAGCTCCTTTTGCAAACACAATGGTTGTTACAAGAATTTGTTTCCTTGTGGTTGTAAGACTAAGGCCCTATTTTCTTGCTGGTTGTGAGGCAGGGGCAGCTGCCAGCTCTAATAGGCTTCACACTCACAAGCCACCCCACAACATGGTGTAACCAAGCTAAAATGAGCTCATTCCTTGGTGAGTTACAGATAGACACTACATCAGGTGAAGTTGTCACACAAAGGAAACCTTATTTTCACAAAAAAGGAGATCATGGGGATTAATTTTCAAAGCTGTGACTCCCAAAGCAGGGGTGGGTGTTTTGTTTTGTTTTGTTTTAGGATTAGGATGAACGTTTAGAAAGAAATAAAGAAATTTTGTATTTTTTATTTTTTGAGAGAGAAAGAGAGAGGAGAGCATGCAGACATGCATGCACAAGTGGGGGGACAGAGAGGAGAGAGGGAGCGAATCCCAAGCAGGCTCCATGCCCAGCACGGAGTTGGATGTGGGGCTCAATCTCATGACTATGAGATCATGACCTGAGCCAAAATCAAGAGTCAGATGCTTAAGTGACTGAGCCACCCAGACACCCCCAGAAAGGGGAGTTTTATCATTGCATGTAGAGGTGGATATAAAGGTTGCACATGCATACTTACGAAACATCCCTATACATGCATTATATATTATGTTAGTGAGGTTTATGCTCCTCCTTGGGCAGGGATTTTAACTTTATAATGAGGTAGAGGTAGGTGTCTGGCATTCCATGGTCCATCTGTGCAGGTGTGAGCAGGTTGCCAAGCTCAAACTGGTCTAGGCTGGCCAGAGGTCTTCTTGTTGTTTGCCTCTAAAAGATAAGGTGAACATTCCTGTGAAGAGTAAAGGGGTCAATGAGGGTTTTGCTGGTGACATTTTTAACCTCATTAAGTATATAGGGCATGGTTTCAATGGTACCTTATTCCTTCTTCCTTTAGGCCAGCAGGAGCAGATCCCTCTGACTTCTGCACATCCAGAGAAACTCAGCTGTTTAGCTTCTCACCTGATTGAGTCAGGCCCACCCAGATAATCTCCGTAATTTAAGGTAAACTGATTTGGAACTTTTAATTACCTCTGTGAAATCTCTTCCTAGCAGGACATAGATCAGGGTTTGATTTAACAACTAGGGGGCTGGAATCTTGGGGAGCCATTCTTACAATTCTGCCTATGACAGCATACAAATGCAAATGAACAGTCAACAAGGAAATCCAATGTATGTGCTTAGGCTACAGTTAATGGAATGATTGGTTCAGATAAACGGTTTAAAAAGAAAACCTAGTATGTGTATTTTGCATAAAATTTTATTTTATTTTTTATTTTTATTTTTTTGCATAAAATTTTAAAGATTTTTAAATGTTAAATAAATGAATAAGGCACTCTGCAAGAAATAGCATATGTAGGGCCATGATAGAAATAACAGTTTAGTTACATGGAGCAAGTGTGTAGGCTTAGTATCATTGAGAACTTCTTATATTGGAGCTGTAGTATTTTTCTTGGCTCTGTGATAAGTGAGTTAGTATAGTGGTCAGAAATTAGTGAAGATAATTTAGTCCAAAAATTAATTGATAAAATAAGCTTACATCCTTTTCCTTGTGTATGATGTGTACTGGCCCCCTTCCTCTTCTCTGCTATGTACGTACACCAGTCATACGTACATGTGCACGCAGATGTGGACTCATGCATACATTTGCGTGCATACACATGTATGAACTGGAACACAAAAGAAGTTTCTTAATCCATCAATTACACAGCTATAGCATGGCATCCAGTTGTAAAATCATTCAGTGACATATTCCAATAAATACAGTTGCTTCTCTGCTCAGTTACAAAGTCCATCAACCAGTGCTTGGCATAGTCCATAACTGGAAAAATAGATTATGTTCATGTAAGGAAAAAGAGAAATGATTGAAATCAAAGAAAGATATGTTCTAGAGGAGCAATGTGAACAGAATTTGAAAGTTTTCATCATGGCAACAACAACATTGAAAACACTTGAAAGTCCAATGATGCTTTTGAAGGGGAGCAGAATATGCTGCTCCAAAATATGCCTCTTTGACGTAAGGATTAATCTGAGCTGATAGCTTTGAGAAACTGTAGACGTAGGAGAAGCTCTGAACAGAGAAGTTACTTCTTTGTAAGGAAAACCTACATTTATAAAGGATATTTATATCAGAAATGGGTCCTTACCAAAAAGACCGCTATTGGGGCACCTGGGTGCCTAAGACGATTAAGCTCAGGTCATGATCTTGTGGTTTGTGAGTTCGAATCCTGCGTCGGGCTCTGTGCTGACAGTTCAGAGCCTGGAGCCTGCTTCGGATACTGTGTATCTCCCTTTCTGTCCCTCCTACACCCGTGCTCTCTCTCTCTTTCTCTTGAAATAAATAAACATTAAAAAAAAAAAAGGAGAACCACTATTACCACAAATACCTTTTCCATGTGAGAGATTTATGTGCATGGCAAGGCAACCTTTGTGCATCAAATCTGTCCTCTTTGCACCTTTCCATGAATTGCCCTCAAACTCAGCATCTTTCTTTTGTCTTAAGCTGAAGATGGTATTTAAGGTGGTGATGGGTCACTTGGGGAGTTACTCAGTTTTCCTGGGTCTTTCCCTCATATATAGGAGGTATACATGTTAGTAAACTTTTGTTTATTTTATTCCTGTTACTTTGTTTTTTATTATGGGGGCGGGAGGTGGTAGGTCTCACCCAGGAAACTGGAAAGGTAGAGAGAAAATTATTTAGCAAATATTTCAATCACCAAAGAACTTATTAGCTTTGTAAGGGAGAGGTAAATTATCCCTCTTACCCCTCTTGAGTTCTTTTGGCTCTTCTAATAATTAAATGGACAAATGACAGATTAACAGGAGAAAAAATTAATTAGTAATTGATATGATATGATATGATCTCATTGATAGGAGACCTAAGAAGGGATGAAAGCAGGCAGCTTTTTATACTTTTTAGACAAATAAATAAATTTTCGAGGAATTAACAAAACAAAGAAATGTAGGTTTGGGTATTCACTAGTGAAGAATCCAAGCAGAGATGGTTTATACAGTCTTCTCAGCTCCGAATTCCCTATCTTAGGTGATAAGGATGTCTCTCTACCTCCTGGTGCAGAGAAGGTGCCTTTCACACTGGGAATTCACTTCAGGGGGACAAAGGAAGGTCAGAATGTTCTTTTTGCACTGGTGTTTGTCAGGTAACTTGAATTCAAAATAATCAATATGCCAAAGTGGCATATTCTTCGGTGACCTGCCCTAAACCCTATCAACTATCATCCAAAGAGTTATGAGGACTGGGATAGAATCTCACTCCAAATCAAGGACAAATAATGGCAGGGGAAGCAACCATCAGTTAATTGGAGGAGGGCAATGATAATCACTAAAATCTCAGTGAAATGTTGTGATCAAATAATTGCAGTGGTAAGAAATCTGGCTAATGTATCCTGTGTCATAATGTAAATTAGTTAATAGACTAATTGCTATAAAATTTGATGGGCTGATAGTAGTTGGAGGAGATTAGAGGACAATTGGTGAATCAAGGATCTAAGAAAAACTTTAAGAGTGCAGTAGAGCTATAAGAGACTTGGAGATAGGTTGTTAAAGAAAGAGGAGGCCCTAGAAAAGAAATGACTAATTTGATCTGCTGTGATGCGTCTCTGTTTCCATGATCCATCATATTAATTACATTTTTGTAACCAAATTATATTCTCTCCTAAAATATAATTAAAGTTCTCATACCCTAGAGCTTCCTTAAAAAATCTAAAGTAAAGGTAAAGCAACAGTGGGTAAATTTAGTTGACACTAAAATAAAAAATTAGATTTCCTACATAAATGGACACTTTGTGATGCAATAGTATCCAGGTGTTAATGATAGCAAAGGTCAGGAATAACAAGTTTTCAGTTTCTGCATTAATTCTGAAGTAATGTTGATAAGGACTCAATATCCTGCAGACAATTAGAACACTGAGATTGAGTTTAAATGAATGGGCTTTAATGATTAGAGTGTCTCCATATCCCTCCCAATGATCATTAAGAAAGAAAAATGTTTTTATGAAGTACATGAGGTTGACTGGTCATGTTTATTATGTGATGGATGACTTAGACTATTTAAATCATCAGGATCTTTGGAAACTAGAAATATGCAAAGAAGAATCTATTAGGTTAACCAAATGATGCAAATAATTTATTATTTATTTTGTAATTAGAAATACAAAATCTAATTCATTCTCTGTAATTTAAAAGCTCAGACATTTTCCATTTGTATGGCATTTATCATATACCTCCATGTAGTTAACATTTGTTATGTTTATGGATTCCCATTGTTATGAGTCCCCATTGCATGTCCCCAGTTCATGGCTTCATTCTCAGCTCTGGATACCTTTCCCTCTACATCCATGATACACTTGGTGGCAATTAGTCTGCTAGGTTCACATAAGTGATCTATTTTTGTAAACCAACTCTGCAAAAAACTTGATTAAGTTTTGTTTCCATAAATTACATGTCCAGGACCATGGACCTTTCAGGACTTTCTACAGGTAGTTAAGTCAACAGTTTTTTTAAAGTAATGCCAAGTTTTCTGGGATATATTCAGGTGTGTGCCTCTATACGTGTGCATTTATGTGACGGTCACATGTCTATTGTATAACAGGCAGGCTAATCAGAGTACCCTTCTGAACCTCTTCTCCAACACTTAGTAACTTAACAGCTGTTACTAGGAGATTTTCTTAAAGCTTCTCTGCTTCAATTTGTTTTAAACATGAGGAGGCATAAGTTTCTAATGAGGATTAAATATGAAAATGTACATAAAGTGCTTATTTTTAATACCTGGTCTGTAGTAAATGTTAAGTAATAGATATTAAGGTGTGTATATAGCATGTCATGTGTATATATACATATATACATGTGTTTTAAATGTGTATTTACATATATTACACATGTATATATGTATATATATATGTATATATACACAAATGTATAATAAACACTGACATGTACATATAAAAAGATCAGAGAGAAATTAACCAATGTGTTAATGTAGCTGTGTTTATCTGATGGGAGTTTATATTTTTCTTTATACTTGGCTGCACATTTCAAATTTCCAGTTTCAAATTTGCAGTTATTACATTTATAATGGAAAAAAAGATAAAGATAAATGTTTGTTCACTTTGAAAAAGGTGATCTTGAATTGAACCATCAGAGAGTGTGGTTATAAAGAATAATTTCTTCATAATGAGAGTTTTTAAATACTGGAATAGACTACTAGGTTTATGGAATTCTGCTTTTTGTTGTTCCTTAACACTTTTCACTTTTTAATCCTAATTGAAGTGGAGAGAGTAGACCTCAGGTTTTCAAAGTCCTGACAGCAAGCCTGGTGGTTCTGTGATGACATACAAGTTAACTCCTATTATAGAAGTTATGTTTTATAATCAATAAATAGGAAACATAACTACTAATGTACCTAGAAAATTGATGTGGGCTTTTTTTTAAAAGGTGTTTTCTTCTGGGATTTGATTGATGATAAGGAGGTAGGTGAGCATTTTTTCCCCTCAGATTTAACTCAGATTGGATATACTTCTGACCATAGATATTCAGATTTGACCAGACATATGCCCTTTAGCAAGGAGCATCCACTGAAGAAAACAACCACAGCCTAAAGACAAATGAAGAAAATTATTACAAATGGATACTTGGGTATTTTAAATATAATTTAAGCCTGACCCCAATCTTATAATTCCCACATTTGATCTGGTATAAGTAATACAGATTATAGTTAAAAAACAAATATAGCCTGGGGTGCCTGGCTGGCTCATTCAGTAGAACATGCCACCCTTAATCTCAGGGCTGTGAGTTTGAGTCCCACATTGGGTATATAGATTACTTAAATAAATAAACTTAAAAAATACAGCCTAATATATAAAGACCAAAGAGATAGTTAGATAAAGTACTTTTTACCAATCTGTTTTTCTGAGCAGGTAAAAAGAATTGAATTCATATGTGTTCTAAAATTCATCGCTGGTTAAAGACCATTAAATGGTTATGAAATTTGTCAACCCTTCTGCTACTGACACTGCTGTTCTTCTATCACCCTTATATTATTTAATAAGAGTATTTGTCATCTTTAGTGCTTATTTGGTAAATCATTTGAGGTTTACTGACCATGGAAGGGCCATATGTAATGCTCATATGTAAGTAAATATGTCTATTTCCTGGGATTCTTATGCATACTTCATTTTCAAATGTATTTAATTTTCATTAGTTTAATAGCATAAATTTTGCATTTTGGTGAATTTGCTCTTTTATTTTAATTTATTATTAAATATTTGACACAAATACATACACAGAATATTAAGCACCTATATAACCAACACTAAAATGAAGAAATAAAACATTGCCAATATTGTTTTTTTAAGTTTATTTATTTATTTTGAGAGAGAGAGTGTGTGAGTGCATGTGAGTGGGGGAGGGGCAGAGAGAGAGAGAGAGAGAGAGAGAGAGAGAGAGAGGGAGAGAGAGAGAGAATCCCAAGCAGGCTCCACACTCACCACGGAGCCCAAAACGGGGCTCCATCTCACAGCCGTGAGATCATGACCTGAGCTGAAATCAAGAGTCAGATACTTAAATAACTGAGCCACCCAGGCACCCCATCAATATTGTTTACGTACCCTCTGTACCTCTCCACAATTATACCCTCTCCCCTGGTCACCTTTTCAGAGAAAAGTATTTTCCTGAATTATGTGTTAAATATTCCCATTATATTTTTATGCTTTTATATATGGAGGTGTCCATAAATAATACACAGTATTTGAATGTTTCTGAACTCTATTTTTCTGGAGTTTGACTTCTATGTCAATATTAAGTTACAGCCATCATCCATATTGACACTAGGAATTTCAATTAATTCATTTACTTATATTTAATACTCCATTATATAATTTAGCACATTCTTAATCTGAAAGACACGGACTTTGCTTTCAAGTTTTCTAGTATCACAAAGAGTGTTGCTAAGAGCATTCTATTACATTTCTCTTTTTGCAAACATGTAATTAGGATACATACCCAAAAGTGGATTCAACATGTCAGAGGAAATTGCATATTCAAATGAACGTGTTACTGGCAAATGGATCTAAGAAATGTTTCTATCAATTTATTCACCACCAACAATATTCCTTATGAACACCTCTTATCAGGCTTTCTAACCATTCACTCATTTACTTCTCTGGTAAATGATTATTCATGTTGTTAGACTTTTTTTTTTGCTATGCGATTGTCTTTTTCTGAAATGATTTTTAGGTCCTTCTTTGTTGTGAATATCAACTGTTTGTTACTTATGTTAACAATAAATACATTCTTTTACCTTTATTGAGTTTTTTTATTTACTCAACATATGGTATAACTTGTTGAATATTCTATGTGTGCTTGAAAACAACATGTGTTCTGATGTGTTGAGTTGTGTTCTATAAACATTAATTATATCCTGTTGGATTATGGTACTGTTTAGTTCTATACCTTTATCTTATATTTTTATCCTCTAAGTCTTTGATGAGTTCCATTCTATCACTACTGTTGATCCCATAGAGGTGTTTAAATCCCCAGCTATAAATGTGGATTTATCTAAAAGCCCATTCAGTTCTCTCAGATTTTATCATGTTTTTGAAGCTCTTCTGTGTGGGTATACATATCAAGATTGTTATATTTTCTTGGTGGATCAATCCTTTTATTATATAATAGTCTCCTTTGTCACTAATCATTTTCTTTGTTCTGAAGACTTTGTCTGATATTAATATACTTAATCCAGTTGTCTTTTGATTAGCATAATAGGTTTTTTTTATTGCTGCAGTAACAAGTTACCACAAATTTAGTGGCTTAAAATAACACAAAATTATTATATTACCATTTATTTGGTCAGCTCTTGGAGACCCTGAGCCAGACTGTCAGTCTGAGGGTCCTATTCACTTCTTTATATCAGGTCTAAGGGCATGAGATCCTTGGTCTGAAGGTGTAGCCATTGGTCACCAAAGGGAGCAAGTAGTCCCAGATCCTATCTGGAGAAAAGGTGAGGACCCTTTCTGAGTTCTGACTCAAAGTGTTCCAGAATGAAGAGGGCCTCACAGAACAGTCAACACCAGGTACCCCATGGTAAGGATGGTAGCTGAGGCCCCAGGGAATTAAGTAGCTTGGTTTAAAGCGTCAAATTTTAGGAACACCTGGGTGCCTCAGTAAGTTGAGCATCTGACTTCAGCTCAGGTCATGATCTCGTGGTTGGTGAGTTTGAGCCCCAGGTCGGGCTCTTTGCTGACAGCTCAGAGCCTGGAGCCTGCTATGGATTCTGTGTCTCCCTTTTTCTCTGCCCCTCCCCTGCTCACACTCTGTCTCTCTCTCTCTCTCTCAAAAATAAATAAACTTTAAAAATATATAAATAAATAGTCAAATTTTGAGCAGTAGAGGGGAGGGGACCTGAGCCTAGTTAGTAGTTGATATGATAATCCTGAATGTGAATTAAGAGGACAACCCACTCCAGAACAGAGGGTGTCCCACTTCCAGCCCCTGCTGCCACCCCAGTACACCTCAGACAGTGATGGAAAACCTCACCCCTAAGGCTCACTTCCCTCATCGGTGTATTAGCTTCCAGAACTACCATAACAAATTACTACAGTTTGGTGGCTAAAATAACCAGCAATTTATTCCATCAGTTATTTGGGCTCGAGATCTGAAATCAAGTTGTTGGCAGTGTTGGTTCCTTTTGCAGGCTCTGAGAGAGAAACTGTTCCATGCTTCTCTTCTCACTGCTGGTGGTTTGTTAGCATTTCTTGGCATTCCTGGCTTGTGAATGCATCTCTCCAATGTCCACCTCTGCCATCACATGGCCTTCTTCCATTTGTGTGTCTTTTCTGTGTCTCTTATGTGTATCCAAATTTCACTCTCCTTTTTCTTATAAAGATACCAATCCATATACTTATGGCCCACCCTATTGCAGTATGACCTCATTACATTTGCAAAGATCCTATTTCCAGATATAGTCACATTTGTAGGTACTAGAGGATAGGGCTTAAACATCTTTTGGGGGCATACAAATAGTTCAATCCACTACATCAGAGTTCTCAGGGGACAGGCTGATCAAGAACACAGAAGACATCCCTGTGGGTTCCTAGAAAAGCAAGTTCAAAGGAACCTTCAGAAGAGGTCCTTATTACAGCCAGGGAAGTATTTCCCTTCTGAAGATGAACACACCCTCTCATCCTCACACCTCCTGTGGGCTGGCATTACCTGTTCACCTGCCTGCACTTCTGCCTGATGCCCTTGACCAGTGTCACCATGCCTTGAAGTCACAGGAATAAGCAATGTGCTTATGAGAAACACAAGACTCAAAGTGAAACCCCCCCCCCTTTCAATTTGGGGGATATTCCCCAGAGCTTCCCTGCTGCTGGTATTCCCCCAGGAACCTCAGAAAGCCACGTGTATTACCACTGCTCTTGCAAGTGTTTCATGTATAAAATGGGATGAAGGTGCCAAGAGCCAAGATGTGGAAAGACTAAGCACCTCTGAGGTCACACTCAATTAAGAGCTCACACTGAAGGCTTCTAACAAGAAAGAAGAGTGTAGTTGATGGTCCACTTCCTGCTGTACAAGTATAAGATGAAAGGCCCTTTACAAAAGCAGACATGCTAAAAATTGTCAACACAAAGTACAAGCACCAGTACCCTGAAGACTTCACGAGGATGTCTAAGAACATGCAGCTGATCTTTCGCATTAATGTGACAGAAGTCGGCCCTAGAAGCCACTCCTGTGCCCTTGACACCAAGTTGGGTATTACCAGCAAAGGGAGAGTGAATGTTGGAGGGGGTTGCATGAGATTGCACTCCTGATCCCATTCCTGGGTGTAATCTTCATGACTGGAAATTGTGCCACTGAGGAAGAGATCTCAGAAATCTTTTTTTTTTTTTTTTAATGTTTTACTTATTTTTGACAGAGAAAGCACATGTGCAAGCAGGGGAGGGTCAGAGAAAAAAGGGACAGAAGATCTGAAGCAGGCTCCATGCTGACAACAGAGAGCCCAACATGGGTCTTGAACTTGAACTCGGGAACTGCAAGATCATGACCTGAGCCAAAGTCGAATGCTTAACTGACTGAACCACCCAGGTGCCTCACTTAGAGTTCTTGAACATAGTAAGGATATATGCTGGGAGGAAGTAGTTAACTTGGAGGGAGCCCATGAAGCTCATCACCAGAGATTTGATGTAGGTAGAGTACCTGGGGCAGGTTCTCCAGGGGGGAAAAGAGAGAATCTCAAGCAGGCTCCATGCCCAGCACAGAGCCTGCCTTGGGGCTCAACTGTGAGATCATGACCTGGGCCAAAATCAAGATCAGACGCTTCACTGAATGAGCCACTCAGGCACCTCACAATGTAAAAATGTTTAAATTATAAGTTATATGTTCCACAGAACCAATTGCCTGAAGCAGATCAGGTGATATTCAGGGATATTATAGCCTTAAACAGATTTTTTTTTAAAGGACACATATTAAATATCAAAATATTTCAAAATGCTAGAGAAAGAATTCTCTAGAATTCTCTAGAATTCAAAATGCTAGAGAAAGAACTTCACGTTCAAAGAAAAGGTAAGAAATAATGGAGATAAATATAAAACCAATGAGTCAGAAGACACAGTACAGGTAACTGAAAAATGCCAATTATTTTTTTTTTTAATGCTTGTTTATTTCTTTTGAGAGAGAGAGACAGACAGTGAGCAGGGGAGGGGGAGAGAGAGAGGGAGACAGAGAATCCCAGACAGAAAGATAGAGTGAGCAGGGGAGGGGGAGAGAGAGAGAGAGAGGGAGACAGCACAGAGCCCAGCGTGGTGCTCAAACTCACAAACTGTGAGACTATGACCTGCGCTGAAATCAATAGTTGGATGCTTAATTGACTGAGCCATCCAGGTGCCCTGAAAAATGCTAGTTCTTAAAAAAGATATTTATGACAGATGATTTTATAAATATTATCAATTTCAAAATAAAGAAAGAGAAAGTGGTATTTGTTAAATAATATTCTGTAAAATATAGGTGCAGAGGTGATTTAAATATTATAAGTGAACACTAGAAATATGCTATAAAAATATATCAGGATAAACAAAGGGCAGACAAGGAAATACTTCTACCTAAAGGAGAATTTCAAGTAATTACTTTTTTTAAAATGGGAGAATGAGAGAATTATAATTCTACAGTCCATAACAGGGAATGGGTAACAGTCATAATTAGCAGAGTCCCAGGATTACCAAAAAGTAAGATACACAGACAGTACACTAATGGAAGTCTAAACCATCACCTGTGGTGTGGTCCTCCCTAAGAACAAACATTTTGATTAAAAAAACAGAAAACAACAACAACAACAAAAACCAACAAAACACTAATCTGATCAAGCTTCTGCTTAAAATTATTGGTGATTGTTATGCTGAGTGTCATATAAACAGGGTACATTGTACTGTTTTGTGCACTATACTGTATGCTTGAGAATTTCTGTGAAAAATGACTTATTGTAAATGTATTTAAAATGTACCTTAAAAATCAAATACTCAAGTGAAAATGCTATCTTTTAGCAAAGTGTAAATTACAAAGGAGTTCATTAGAAACTGAGTATTTTATCAACAAATACAAACTGAAACTAGTCTAAAGATATCCTGAAAACAAAAAGCATAGAAAAATGACAAGAAGTAGGAAAAATGCACAGAGAGATAATATTCAGTGAAAATATGATCACTTGCATATGTAACTTCATATGACCTCAAAAAATCAGCAGCTTTCGAAATCATTCATCACAGTCCTTTCCATGCATAAATTAAGTATTCAGAATACAATTTATGTAAAAAAATAAATCTGACTGGTGAAGAAAAGGAATAGATAGTGTGATGTTTCTGAGACAGCCCACCACCTGCCCTGGTCCCTGCCTGTATTACACTCCAATTATCCCATTTCCCATTAAGGGTAGGACATGACTCAATCCAAGCTCTGCAAGGGTTTCAGTAAGAAACCTTAAAAGAGTTTGCTGGGATATGACATTTTCTAAGAAGCATTAATAAAAGAGAAAGAAGCCATGAGGAGAACTCCATGAATGAAGACAGAAGAATGTGGAAACATGCAAATGTACTAAGGGATGAATGGATAAAAATATATGTGATGGAATATTATTCAGCCATGAGAAAGGAAGATATCTTGTCATTTGTAAAAACATAGATGGAACTGGAGCACATTATCCTAAGTGAGATAAGTGAGAAAGACAAAAACTATATGACACCACTTATATGTAGAATCTAAAAGGGTCAAACCAGTAAAAAACAGAGTAAAATGGTGGTTACCAAAGGATGGGGGAAGGAGAGGTAACACTAATATTGAATAAGGGTATAAAGTTGCAACCGGGAATAAATAAGACATAGAAATCTAATGCACAATATAATGCAGACACCAAAATACCCTTCTTATGCAATGTAACCAGTAACACGAGAACAGCATTTTCCGACATGTAAATATACCAAATTAATACACAGTACACATTTAGTTTCCACAATGTTATGTATTTCAAATTTATTCAATAAAAAATATTTTTAAAAAATTTTTGAGTGATGTCAGAGGAGACAAACAGCAAAGAATAAAGGGAGGTCACACACATGGGCCAGTGCCATATTTGAGCTCTAAATATCCACCATCTGTGGCATTTCCTCAGTTCCTCTCAAAGGCTCTAAGAAAGTAAGGACATCGTCATGAGAGGAATCAGCGGGGAACAAGAGAGGACTGATTCCAGGGCTGACACAAGTCAGCAGGAAGACAACGTGACCATAGGGACGTACAACAATCTCCACTGTGAAACAGCTCTGTGCACAGAGCCCTGCCCCTGCTGTTGGCCACGCCTCCCATGCCCCTCCACGCCCTCCCTATGCCCAGCCCCGCAGGCGTAACCGGATGTCCCACCCCCTGGCTTCCTCCCACAGATCTTTCGGCTGTGCGGGATTCCATTTTAGGCTGGTAGAACCAAGTCAGCCGCCGAAAGAGTCCCTGTTGCACCTCGGCAGCAAGTAAGATTCCAAATGAGGACTGAGGGGACCTCCTGCCACAGAAATGAGGGGACCCATTAGATGAGAGCCCCAGTCCAACCCAGGGAGGCGCCAGACCAGTCTGTCAGGCTGATCCACCATGCACTTCCATTTTGGATCTGTTTAAGGTGAAAGCTTTCTGTGGGGGGGCTAAGAGTCCCCTGACTTACTGCTAGTCCAGAAGAGGCTCCCGAGTGAGTGCTGAGGGGACCACTCACCCCAGACAGCGGCGGGCTCACCGAGCCTCAGCCCTTCTGTCAGCCCTGACAGACTTCGGGCAGGGGTGATGGGAAGTGTGGCTGACTTCTGCCTCCAGAGTCTGAGGGAGGTGAGAGCTTAGTCTGAGGTAGTTGGTGTCACGTCTGCAAAGGCAGGAGTCCCGGCGAGGACCCCGCGTGAGTTCTCATGCTTCCACTGATCCCGGGTAGCCGTTGTGGCACGGCGTCAAGCCTGTGTAGTCAGCTCTTGATGCCGGTGGATGGGGTGGCTCCTCACTTCCTCTCTGGGTGTCTCAGACTTGCGGGGCCTCGATTGGAAGGTGGAGCATCAGGTGCTAGATGGCAGTGGTAATAACACCAAGCAGTATTCAGGTTGCCTAGCGCATGTGAGGATTGTAGGCTCGACCAACGGATGGGGGAGGAGCTCCACGGAGCCCTTCCCCTGTTGTCAGCCCTGAGAGGCGCAGGGAAGGGATGGTGGGCGGAGGCGACTTTTCCTTTCCTCCTCTGGAGCTCAGGAGGTTAAAGGATTTGTTAAGTCAGCAGGAGTTCCAGGCCCTGGCAGAGGTCATTGAGCCAAATTTGAAGGGCAAACTCGCCACATACGAGAGTAGTTGCACAGATCACAGGGAACCCTTGGGAGATTCTGAGCAGTGATAGCCAGAGGAGACACCCAATCACTCCTCCATGGCGTTCACTGGAATGTGAGGGCTTTTATTGTCAATGGGTTAAAGTGAGTTTCCTGAAAGAGGTTTGAGGGGCCTGCCCACCACAGAACATACTGGTCCCAGAGTGTCTAGCCCCTACTGTGAATACTGGTAAGCCTGGCTATGGTGACTAGATGAGACTTTTCATGCCTTCTCACTTGTCTAAGGGAGAACAGGCCTTTGGGGAGCAAGAGTGGCATTAGGAATCAGACACGTTCTGAGGCCCAAGCATTAGCCACAGTAAAGACCTTGAGTGAGGGCTGAGAGAACTACCCGTCCCAGAAGACTGGAACCTATCATAACCCTACTTAGTTCCCGTGACAGCCCTGGGAAGTTCTGGGCAGAACGCTCATGCTGAGACATTCCCTGATTTCCTGGGTAGTGAACTGAGGGTGATGAAAGTTCATCCGGGGAAGTGATATCAGATCCCAGGCCCTACCAGTAGTCGAAGAAAGCACCCTAAGTGAGACTGATGGAGACACCCACGTCAGAACAGACTGATAGCTACAGAACTGTGTCCCTTTGTCACACCTGCAAAATTGGATGTGATGGGCCCCTAATTCCTCCCAGGGCAAGAGTCTTATACACTGTCAAGATTCAAGATATAGATCGTGATTGAGCAAACACTTGACCATCCACTTGAATGCAGAGGGGACCCCATGATATCTGCCCTACGCCTATACTTGTTTCCTAAAAAGCCCCAGACAAAAATGGTCAGAAATCTCTTTTTTTTGAGTTTATTTTATTTATTTTGAGAGAGCACAAGAGGGGCAGAGAGAGAGAGAGAGAGAGAGAATCCCAAGCAGGCTCCTCACTGCCAGCATGGAGCCTGATGTGGGGCTTGAACCCACAAACCATGAGATCATGACCTGAGCCGAAATCGAGAGTCAGATGCTTAACTGACTGAGCCACCCAGGCGCCCCTGTCAGAATCCTTAGCACTACAGGTTATACACTGTGGTCCTAGGGAGGTGGCAGTCTTGGTCTGCAGGGGGTGGGTTCAGATTAGCAGTGGATAGAGTGACCAGACAATGCAGGAATTTGTATAGAAACTCACAGTAAAGAGTGAAAACAATCCAGCCCAGAACATAGGATCACCGAGGAGCCCCCGTACCTTTATCAGATCAGGGTAACTGGGCAAGTATCCCATGCTAAATTGTGTGTTCTCTTCCTTCCTGGACATTTCAGGCGGTTGAGGTCCTTGGCCTATGTGCCCACATTACATGAGGTCCGCAAAGGAAGGATCCCAGGGCTTGCCAACAGTCACAGCAAGCGTCCTGAATGAGGTCCAAAGGGCTTACTCACCTGAGAACGGAGGGACCCCTAGAATGCCTAGCTCCTCCTATTACTCCAGGAAAAACCCAATAAAGGTGGATACATGGCATCCTCCCTAAACTTCTTGGGGTGACTCAGGAAAATAAAGCACTCTTGTATCATGAGTGATTAACATCACTTGGCAGACTGGTCCTGCCTGAGGCCCTACCAGTAGCTAAGGCAAGTACTTTGAGTGCATACTGAGGAACTGCTGACCACAAGAGAATGGGGAAGACAAGCCTAGCCTGGCCCTGTTCAGTGCTGAGAGGCTATGGGCAAGGCTCTATGGTAGTCCTGACCACTAATTACCTCTTCCCCATCTTGAGGCGAAGCCTTTGGTCTCAGGAGGCAGTGCTAGTTCAGGAAATGAAGAGATCCCAGGATTTGCCTGGATTCAAAGCAGGGCAACGGAGTGAAAACTGGGGGGGTGGCGGTGGGGAGGAAGTGGGCATTGACACCAGTACAAATAGCATCCACAGAATCTAGCTCCTGTTGTCAGTCCCAGGGAAACCCCAGGTAGGCTTTCTGGAGGAGGTACCTCCAGGGTTCCTGGTCTTAGGAGATGTGACTTTGGTCTTCGGGGCACCGCCTCATAGTAGCATGGGGAGATGAGCCAGGCCCTGTTGAATGCCAAGGTAATGAACTTGAGTGAGGATTGATGGGAGCACCCTCAGAACAGAAATGGCTCTGTAGAGCCAACCACACCTGCTTGGTGTGATCCCTGAGAATTCTCAGCTTGGGTTTGCTAGCTGCATCCTCCGGAGCATTAAGACTTCCTCCTTCATGCCCTTCTGGGACACAGCAACCAGGAGTCAGGAAACCTGTGAGGCCCTATAGCAGTGTTGTCATGAGAAGTCCATTGGAGACAGCTCTTAATCAGTGCCACCCCAGTTGAGTTTAGCAGCTGAGGCTACTCACATCTGCCTTCTTCCTCTTAGGTGGCGATTCCCCATTGCCCACCTTTTTGTCCACACTCTTGCCTACTGCCATCCACAAGAGATACCATGCCTCTGCCCCAGAAGAGGCCACAATACTCATGTGATCGATGCCTTCCGGCCCGCAGTGTGACCCAGGGCCTGGAGGATGCAGACGACTCCAAGGCTCTGGAGGAGACCTGTCTCTCCTCCCATCCTCTAATGCCTGGCACTTCGAAGGAGGCTCCTGGTGTTGGTATACCCAGCAACCCTGAGAATCCTCAGAGTTTCTGCTCCTCTTCCATTGCCATCGCAACCACCTCAACAAGTGAGCTGAATGAGGGCTCCGATAGCCAAGAAGAGGAGGATAGCACCTCAGGGGCTGGACCAGATGCCAAGAATGTGCCCGTAGATGCTCTAGATAAGATGGTGGCTTTGTTGGTGGATTTCATGCTGTTCAAGTATCTAAAGAAAGAGCTCATGACAAAGGCAGATATGAAGATCGTCATCAAAGGGTATGAAGAGCACTTCGCTGAGGTCTTCCTGAAAGCCTCTGAGCGCATGGAGATGGTCTTCGGCCTTGATGTGAAGGAAGTGGATCCCATCAACCACTGCTATGCCTTCTTCATCAAATTGGGCCTCAGCTATGATGGGGTGCTGCATGGTAAACAGGGCATACCCAAGACGGGTGTCCTGATACTTATCCTGGGTGTGATCTTCATGAAGGGCAACAGTGCCACTGGAAAGGAAGTCTGGGAAGTTCTGAAGTTGACAGGGATATATCCCGGGAGGAAGCACTCCCTCTTTGGGGACCCCAGGAAGCTCATCACCCAAGATTTCGTGAAGGGAAAGTACCTGGAATACCGCCAGGTGGCCAACAGTGATCCCGCACAATTTGAATTCCTCTGGGGCTCAAGAGCCCACGCTGAAACCACCAAGATGAAAGTCCTGGAGTTTCTGGCCAAGGTTCATGGGACTGACCCGAATTCTTTCCCGTCTCAGTATGAGGAGGCTTTGCAAGAAGAAGAGACAACCCGAGCCAGAATGTCAGCCATGGCTATCTCTACTTCTGTGGCCACTGCAAGTTTCTAGTGCCAAGTCCAGTCACTTTGCTTGCCCCTAGTGAAGCCTGAGGCAGGTTCTTCACTTTGTCTTTGAGAAGGTCAGTTACTGTTCATAGAATTTAGGTCTGTGATGAGGTGAAAGCAATAGTTTATATGTCTATGTGTTCCTATATTGTGTAACTTGAAAATTATTTTTTAAACTTATGCATTTGTTTAAATAGTGTTTCTTTTGATATAGATTCAATTAGTCAAAATCTCCAAGTTTATAGGGGCGCCTGGGTGGCGCAGTCGGTTAAGCGTCCGACTTCAGCCAGGTCACGATCTTGCGGTCTGTGAGTTCGAGCCCCGCGTCGGGCTCTGGGCTGATGGCTCAGAGCCTGGAGCCTGTTTCTGATTCTGTGTCTCCCTCTCTCTCTGCCCTTCCCCCGTTCATGCTCTGTCTCTCTCTGTCCCAAAAATAAATAAACGTTGAAAAAAAAAATTAAAAAAAAAAATCTCCAAGTTTATGAAAGTATAGGTCACAAATTTAATGCTATGATGAGGTTTAATATAGTGTGAGTTTTGTTATTTTATTAAACTAACTGTGAAACCATCTTAAATAATTACTTGGAAAAGATAACTTGGAACTGCAGTAGGTATTTACTGCAAATCTGAGAGTGATCAGTTTTAAGGTGGTTGAGTTCAATAAATGGAAAAAAAATTGTCAATCTGTGGCCCCCTTTTGCCTTTTATATTTTTTTTATAAAATTAGATTATATATTCTTTAATATGCTGAACTTGTTTATGGATATAAAAATAAATGTCAATATATTAGACCCCCTGTTTGTTTCTTTTATTCCCCAAACCTTAACTGAACATTTGCTTTTGGAAATCACTATGGTGGTCTTGGAGATTCTAGCATTAACAAGACCTACGACCTGCCCTTTTAATTTTTATCTATAGGATCAGCAATCCTATAATTATGGTGGGATATCTTCTCATATCTAAGGGGCAAGTAAAAGAAGGAGTTAGTATGTGAGTGGAGGTGTTCCATTTGGGACTGTAAAATGTTAGTGCCCTGGAGAAAGTAAATTTGGGGATTGGGGAACCTGGAATTCCTATAGTGAGTGTTAATTTTTAACTTAAATTTGGATGTAGGCAAGCTGAGCCTGCAGGGGGTGGTGATCAGATATTAGAGCTTCAGAGAGTTTGTCACTGAATTGAGACTCACAAATCCTGATTGCAAAACTGTTCTTTTATTTACTTTGGGTAATGGTTAAAAAAGACATAAATCTCCATTGGGGCAGGAATACAAGTTGTTCTGTGATATTGTCCCTGTGCCATTGAACATAATTCACAAATGAAGTTTTTAAACACTTTTTTAAATGTTTATTTATTTATTTGGGGGGGGGGGTGTGGGATGGGGAGTGGCAGAGAGAAAGGGAGAGAATGAAACCCAAGTAAGCTCCATGCTGTCAGTGCAGAGCCTGACACAGAGCCTTTATGATCTCATAAACCTCAAGATCATGACCTGAGCTAAACCAAGAGCTGGACTCTCAAATGAGTGAGCCACCCAAACACCCCCACAAACTAATTTTTATACACATAGTCTTCGAAAAGTTTTGAGAGATAACTGATACTTCATTGAGATAACATACCGGGAAACCATTGGGTTGGCTTTTGTTGCCCTGGCCTGGGAGAGTCTGAGACTACTCCATTTAAGGCATACTTTAAATAAGTTATTTTCAGTGTAATTTTGCATAGTCTAAGAAATGCTTATATTTTTATGACTGTGAAATTAATGAGAATAGGAGTGATTTGAATGGAACAGAAGCTAGGGAGGCAAGTACTTGGTCCTTGTCACAAATTCTAGGAATTTTGAGTTGCATCCAGATGGAGAAGAAATTCTCTATTATTAAAGAACACAACATCTGAGGGGATATATTTACTGAGGTTTACTTGCTAAGTAGCATTTTGGTTGATCTGATATTCCAAGCCCTGTAGTATTTCATGTTTTTTGAAACAAACTAGATTTTTCAAAAATCACTTAGGTGAGGTTGATGGGATCTGTGGTTAAAATAATTACAGTAATAACTGTCATTGATTAAAGACCTAAGTTATGTCAGACACTATAACAGGTGCCTTACATATATATTGAATTCTTTCAGACAGTTCCATATGACAAGGCTTATCAGACTCTTCAGATGAAGAACCTAAGATTTACAATGCTTGGGAATGTGCCCAAGTGCACAGGTCTGGTATGTGACAGAACTGAGGCTAGAGTTGTGGTCTGAGTTCTTCTGGAGCCCACTTGCTTCCACTCCTCCTGCCTGAGCCTCATACTCTATCTCTAGATTTATTTCTCTTCTCACTATTCCATATTGCCTGTTAGGATAAAAAGGACTTTGAATCTCAAGTACTAAACACACATGTCAAGAACAAAAGTGAAAAATGATAATCAAATGCAATTTGGGAATTGTCTGTAGCCTTCACTTACCTAGGGTCCTGCTGCCCTTAACCCCAGGGTTTCTTCAGATCTGGCTGCCCAGGGGCTAGAATTTTTGTCCAGTTCCACCTTGTTTGTGTGTAGGGGTTCAGAATATGTCATCCCAGAATATGCCACTGGGGCATATTGGTTATTTTCAATTAAAGGTACCTGAGAAACAGCCGGTGCAGGAGGGACATTACAACTCCCCTTTATCCCCCTGAAAGAAGGAGAGAAATCTCCCATGTGAAAGATGCCCTCCCTGTACCAGGAGGATAGAAGGCATCTTTATCACCAGAGATAGGGAATTGGGAGCCAAGAAGTCTATATAAATAAATCTTGTTAATTCTTCACCATTTACTTCCCCTAGCCCGAACCCCTCTGCCCTATCAATTCTTCACAGAATTAGTGTTTGTCTAAAAGCTTCCTGCTTTGGTTTCCTCTTTTAGTCTCACATCTTTGTAGGGCTCCCATACATACCTATGTATGTAATTAAATTTGGTTTTTCTTCTTTTAATCTCTTTTTATTACAGGAGGCTTCTTAGTCAAGTACCTGGAGGGTAAAAGATAAATTATTTTTCCTCTCCTGCATGTGCATGACAATGCCCTTCTCCTCAGTGTTCTCCAGTGTATTCTTTTATCCAAATTTGAACCTAAATCTGTTGACCAGATCTTCATTGCATCCTCCTCTGACATTGACATCCTGGTCCCAGTTGAATAGCCCAGAATCATTTGCCCTTTCCCTGACTTAGCAATATCCCGTTCCAGTAAAAGATCATTTTGACAATAATATTTAGACCTGGTCATCACTACTGGGTGTCTTTATCACATTCTCAAAATGATTTCCAGATGATCCAGTGAGTATACTCTGATTTGACAAAGAAGCTACTAGTTTGGGTACTATATCTCTAACAGATAGGATTTTGATGTTTGTGGTAGAATTTTAATGGGATTTTTAATTTAAAAACAAGAAAAAAATCCTCCCATTTCTTCAATGAGAGTACATTTTAAGTTAAATTTGAATATAGAACAAGATGAGGCTGAGGGGACTGAGGGAGCTACTGGACACAAACCAATGAGTGAGCTTCACTTGGTTAAAAACCAAAACCTTTCCTGTAAGTGTTAGATGAGGAAAGAACATTGAAATAACTAAGTAAGCAAACATCTGCAGTGTCTCAGTTTCTGTAAGTTCTGGAGTCCTTCTGAGAAGTACAATATGGTTCTTTGGAATTATCTTTGGATAATAGATGATAGATAGATAGTTAGAATCTTGGTTTTCAATGCACGTAATTGCATTTGTGCAGATATCCAGGCATTTTCAGTCAGGTGATAGATAGCAGAGAATGGAAAGGTAAAGTTTTGCCAATGCACCAAGAGTAAGGAGAAAATTCTCAGTGTACTGTGATCATAGTGGTTATTGAAAAGGACTGTGCATAATGGTGCTTTTGAGTCAAGTATGACCAACACTTCCTGCAAAGATATACAAGGTCCTTTTGAAAAATATATCTGACTCTGTATTGGAAAACACCTGTTACAAAGTAAGATCTCAAAAGTTGGAGAATCCCAAAAACATTTTGCCTCCTCGGGAACTCCACCAGAAAATGAAGAAGGTTATGGATGTAACAAATTCTAGTGGCCACTCTCTACTAGGCCCCTACTGTGTAAGAGTTTATGGGAGAGACTACAAGTGCTCATCAACAACGTGTCTTCCACTATTTCCTGGGTACATGGGAAGACTACCGTGCCAAGTTCACTTGCACAAAGTTCACAAAGCATCTTGTGACGAGCCCTTGCCAATGAAATATGAGCATAAATGATGTTTGTCACAGGCCAACGTATTTGAGAGCCAGTATGCCACCATAATGACTTCCATCCATTCAGCAACAAACATGGGGACTATATGCTGAGATGTGGAAGTACAAGATGGTAGCAGCCTAGATCTCTGTTACCTGGTAACCAAGATTCCCTGCCAAATCAAAATTAGATTTTATGTGCATAAGGTAGACACTTTTGTTATGCTAAGCCATTTAGTTTTCAGGTATTGTCACTTCCATCAGCTAGCATAAGCTTTATCTAACTCATACACAGCTACTATTTCTGTTGTTAGGCCTATTTAAATATTTTAATGACAAAGCTGATAGTGCACATATTCTTGGTGCAAAAATGTTAAAAATACAGACAAATCACAATCTTTACCCTTACAATAGTCTTTCATAATTCAGCCACATTCTCAGAGATAGCCACGATGAATCTAGTATATTATTTTACAGCTAATTGTAGGCTTTCTCATACATAGCTGTGTTATAAAATTATTTGTGATTTTAAAATATAATGGGTCATGATATACATATTATACTGCCATAAGTCTTTCACACTTAGTATGAATGCATGATCTTTCCATGACAATACATATGAATGTATTTCACTTTTATAACTGCTCCCATAGTATGCATGTGCCATAATTAATCATCTTCTGACAGGCACATAATTTTTTCTCATTTCTTGCTATGACTTATAAAACTGAAATATTTTGAACATGGCTTATTGGACTAAAGTATATTGTTCTGAGAGAAGATGAAAATTAGGTTAAAGGGGAGAGTGTATGGAGATTGTAGATTTTTATAAATATTGCCAAAATTTCATCCCCAAATACTGTACCAATTCATATTCTCACAAATTAATGCATGTTAATGGCATAAACACACATTTATTATTTTATAAGTTAAAGGTACTCAATTTGAGAAGGAAGGATTTAATCAAACGACCAGTTGACAGGGAATGGGACCAGACAAGACACGTTTAATGAGGGATGAAGATCCAGAGAAAGAGCAATGCCCAGGGTCCATGAGAGAGACTACATGTAAATCCAAGTCCAGACAGCCTAGAGCAGGCTGGTAGTCAAAATTCTGAAACCAGAGTTCAGTGTACGATGGAGAAAGGACCAGAAGGAGAGATAGTGGCGAATCTGTGTGGAGTCCAGGACAACTCTCATGAATAGGCTTGGGACATCCCTGAATCACCACTAACAGATGGAAATTATATGGTTATCTGAGTGGGGAGATTACTGGATGGAAGGACAAGAGATAACTGCCTTTCTGTTGAATTCCTGAAGATACTGTTAGACCAAATATAGCTGTAATGTTACTAGAGGATGTTACTAGTGGATTTTGGGAAAGCTACATGTCTTAACTCTTCTGGTGGTCCACTGAACCTTTGCCCATGTATCGGGCCTGGGATCTGTGTATGGTGGGTCCTCTCCACTGAGGTCTAGGCTACATGAATGTTAGTGTGTAGTGATAGACAGCTGAGACAGGAAAGAAGTACCAATGAGTAGTGGAAGGCAGCATGCAAGTACAATGAGAAAGAAATTTAAAGGGGGTACCCTAGTACTAATTTCCTCAGTTGCTCTTCAGGTAAAAGCCTAGCTGTGGACATGTGTCCTAAAATAATCCAGATGGTGTCCCCATCACAGACTGATTCTCATGTTTCCTGAGTTTGTGGCATCCACCAGAGAGTGGGTATCTTCAGACTTTGATCACTGGCCTATGTTACCAACAGATACTGGCTCAGGGAGAGGGTTAACCTGAGGTGCAGAGATTTGCAGGTTGGATTCAGAACCTGTGGTGATTGTACTCTTGCCTTCCGAATCGACTTGGTGATGGGGATGTAAAGAGTCCAATGCAGGGGGCGCCTGAGTGGCTCAGTCAGTTGAGTGCCTAACTTCGGCTCAGGTCATGATCTCACTGCTTGTGGGGTCAAGCCCCGCGTCAGGCTCTGTGCTGACAGCTCAGAGCCTGGAGCCTGCTTCAGATTCTGTGTCTCCCTCTCTCTCTCTGCCCCTACCCTGCTTACGCTCTGTCTCTCTCTCTCTCTCAAAATAATTAAAAACATTAAATAAATTTTAAAAACTTTAAAAAAAAAAAAGAGTCCAATGCAGGAAGCATCACATACCATCCTGTTGTGAGCATTCCCAATTCCAAGACAGTGTTTGAGCCTGCAACCACCACAGGTTGCTCAAATAACTATACATACCATTTATAATGGGGGCAGGATTTTTTCTTTTAGCTACTTAATTTCTAATGTTCATTATGATACCAGATTTTAATTTTAATTCTCATATTTATCTGTAACATTATTTAAGTTGCTGTTTTCCATTCTTAGGAAGGAAATTAAAAAAAGAAAAAAAACTCAGTTGTTTAAGCATCCAACTCTTCATTTTGTCTCAGGTCATTATCTTGGGGTTTGTGAGTTGGAGCTCTGCATCAGGTTCTGTGCTGACAGTGTGGAGCCTGCTTGGGATTCTCTCTCTCTCTCTCTCAGTCTCTCTATCTCTCTCTCTCTCAAAATAAATAAATAAACTTAAAAAAACCATAGTAGGCTCAACATGAATTATTATTAGTTGATAGCCCTGGAACTCCCATAACGAGCCCTGAGACCTTAAGGAAGTCATTTGGTCTAATTATGTCTACTAACACAAAGACAATGAACACATCTGTTCCACAAAACTTTAGTATTTCATGGAGTAGTGGTGAGAGGTAGATAGGGAGAAAGGAAACTGTTCAAAATAAGGAGGAAAAAAAAATGTGGTCTCCATTCCTCTTTTGCAATGAAAGACATTTTTATTTTAACTACTGGGCTTCTGTGTAAATTTTGTTTTAAAAAGGAAAAAATATGTAACAGTTCAGTTTTTAGAAAACCACTATGAAAACCACTGAACAATATGATAACGATTTTTTTTCTGGGGCCAACATTTTATATTTCCACTAGTAATACATATGTACAGAAATACTTTTTCAATTATACTAGCTACTTTTTGACATTTTTCCGTATCCTAGAGATTTGGTTGAAAGTGTTGGTAAATAATGACATTCTATGACTTAGGTACTGTCATTTTATGATGTTGGTTCACAGGGCAAACTGTACCCAACACTTCAGTTAGCAATTTCCAAAAAGGTTATTTTTTAAATGGAATTTAAAGTCAAAAGGTGTTGTAATTGATGCTCTATATGACATTTATTTTCAATTTTTAAATTTTCTTTCAAAGAAACTTCATCTGTATTTGTGAAAAATAAAAGCCATGTCTGTATACTCTCGTATATTATCTTTTTTTTTCTTTTTCTTTCTTTAACTTTTAAAAAGTATTTATATTCGTTCCAGTTAGTGAACATACAGTGTTATATCAGTTTCAGGTGTACTATATAGTGATTCAACATGTCCATACACCACCCGGAGCTTTCATCTGTAGCCTTAAAGCCCAAACATTATTTCTAGTAAAAAGATACATGGGGAAAGAAAGCATGTTTCCACCTAAATATGCTTTAATTTGATTTTTAACATCACAGCTAAAATTTAAGTTTAAATATTAGCTAACATTAGTATTAAATGTTTTAATGATAAAAAGAAATGCAAATATGTAGATAGCAATAGAGAACTTGTAATAAATTAACTGTAATAATACTTAATTTCTTAATCTTTTTGTTAATGTTTATTTATTTGTTGTGAGGGAGGTGCAGAGAGAAAGGGAGAGAGAGAATCCTGAGCAGGCTCTGTGCTGTCAGTGCTGAGCCCAGCATGGGGCTCGATCTCACAAATTGTGAGATCATGAACTGAACCTAAATCAAGAGGCCATTGCTTAACCAGCTGAGCCTCCATTTGCCTCCTTAATTTCCTAATATGATCAGTCTTCTCCAGTCCCTCACAAGTTTAAGAATACTTCTAATTCTTCTGAAGAATTGCTTCAAGTCAGAAGCCCTCTGCAATGTAACTGCAGCTCTAGGCCAGTTAGCCTGTGGACCCAAAGTCCTTAACTAGTATAGCATTTAACAAATTATCCTAGGAAATGCTGCTGAAAAAAAATTTCTAATAAATATTATACCTTTTCCTCCAACTAAAATGGGAAAAAATTCCATATAAGAAACTACATCTTAATGTTTGCTAGCAAAAAATCAGAAGGTGGTTGCTCTTTTCCTAAACTAAGCCTTTTTTAGATAGGAATGTGGTTTTTTTTTTCCAGTTTGTAACTTAAAACTTGTAAACCATCAACACCACCTCACAGAGGCTACACAATTATTTTTGAAGACAGTGACAATTACAAATAAAAGATCATCAGAAAAAATATTGACAGGTTTTGCAACAAAGGTGTAAAATTATTTTCCTCCCTATAAAATATGAGTAAATATACAATATAGTCTTAAGGAAAGGAATAAACATGAATTGTACTACCCAAAGCTATCTACACATTCATTGCAATCCCAATCAAAATTGCACCAGCATTCTTCTCGAAACGAGAACAAGCAATCCTAAAATTCATATGGAACCACAAAAGGCCCCGAATAGCCAAAGGAATTTTGAAGAAGAAGACCAAAGCAGGAGGCATCACAATCCCAGACTTTAGCCTCTACTACAAAGCTGTCATCATCAAGACAGCATGGTATTGGCACAAAAACAGACACATAGACCAATGGAATAGAATAGAAACCCCAGAACTAGACCCACAAACGTATGGCCAACTCATCTTTGACAAAGCAGGAAAGAACATCCAATGGAAAAAAGACAGCCTCTTTAACAAATGGTGCTGGGAGAACTGGACAGCAACATGCAGAAGGTTGAAACTAGACCACTTTCTCACACCATTCACAAAAATAAACTCAAAATGGATAAAGGACCTAAATGTGAGACAGGAAACCATCAAAACCTTAGAAGAGAAAGCAGGAAAAGACCTCTCTGACCTCAGCCGCAGCAATCTCTTACTCGACACATCCCCAAAGGCAAGGGAATTAAAAGCAAAAGTGAATTACTGGGACCTTAAGAAGATAAAAAGCTTCTGCACAGCAAAGGAAACAACCAACAAAACTAAAAGGCAACCAACGGAATGGGAAAAGATATTTGCAAATGACATATCGGACAAAGGGCTAGTATCCAAAATCTATAAAGAGCTCACCAAACTCCACACCCGAAAAACAAATAACCCAGTGAAGAAATGGGCAGAAAACATGAATAGACACTTCTCTAAAGAAGACATCCAGATGGCCAACAGGCACATGAAAAGATGTTCAGCGTCGCTCCTTATCAGGGAAATACAAATCAAAACCACACTCAAGTATCACCTCACGCCAGTCAGAGTGGCCAAAATGAACAAATCAGGAGACTATAGATGCTGGAGAGGATGTGGAGAAACGGGAACCCTCTTGCTCTGTTGGTGGGAATGCAAATTGGTGCAGCCGCTCTGGAAAACAGTGTGGAGGTTCCTCAGAAAATTAAAAATAGACCTACCCTATGACCCAGCAATAGCACTGCTAGGAATTTATCCAAGGGATACAGGAGTACTGATGCATAAGGCCACTTGTACCCCAATGTTCATAGCAGCACTCTCAACAATAGCCAAATTATGGAAAGAGCCTAAATGTCCATCAACTGATGAATGGATAAAGAAATTGTGGTTTATATACACAATGGAATATTACGTGGCAATGAGAAAAAATGAAATATGGCCTTTTGTAGCAACGTGGATGGAACTGGAGAGTGTGATGCTAAGTGAAATAAGCCATACAGAGAAAGACAGATACCATATGGTTTCACTCTTATGTGGATCCTGAGAAACTTAACAGAGACCCATGGGGGAGGGGAAGGAAAAAAAAAGAGGTTAGAGTGGGAGAGAGCCAAAGCATAAGAGACTGTTAAAAACTGAGAACAAACTGAAGGTTGATGGGGGGTGGGAGGGAGGGGAGGGTGGGTGATGGGTATTGAGGAGGGCACCTTTTGGGATGAGCACTGGGTGTTGTATGGAAACCAATTTGTCAATAAATTTCATATACATAAAAAAAAAGAAAAGTTTTAATAAAGCTATGTCATAAAAAAAAAAACATGAATTGGACTAGTATGGTAAATTAATTACTACACAGAATAAGGCTATATCAGCCCTTTCTGTCCTGAGAAAGCAGTATGAAGAGACCTATAAATCTGGTTGATGATTTTATGAAAACTAGTGAAGGAACAGTCTTAGATAAGCAATTTTAAAATTACGCTAGAAAATATTTCATAAGTGTTAGTAAGGTACACATGGTTGGAAGAAAATTGAGATCAATGTTCCTTGATAAGAGATTTTCCCACCAAAGAAGACACCTATAATTGTGAGTCACAAATTGTGCTTTCGATTTCTCCTGTGAATTGAAAAGTGTATTTCTACACAGCAGCTCTAGCACATACAAAAAACTTTAGTGGTAGGGCACCTGGGTGGCTCAGTTGGTAAAGCCTCTGACTTCTGCTCAGGTCATGATCTCGTGGTAGGTGAGTTTGAGCCCCGCATAGGGTTCTCTGCTGTCAGTGCAAAGTCCACTTTGGATCCTCTGTTTCCCTCTCTCTCTTCCCTTCCTCTGCTTGCACGCATGTTCTCTCTCGCGCGCTCAAAAATAAAATAAAATAAAATAAAATATTTTTAAAAATCTTCAGTGGTTAATTAACCCAGTTTAAGAGCACTTCCATTATTATTTCCCTTTTATATCCTCAGCTGAATCTATCTAATTGGATATATAAATTTCTCCCCAAAGGAGAATTCAGATCACATGTTTCCACTTAGGGTGCCAGTCCTCTAGTGCATAAAATGGATCTTGAGTGGTCTTGAAGGATGGAACTTTTAAAACTGCTGAACTTTGATCCTCCGTTTCTGCAAAACCATCCATTTCATGCATGAAAATGAAAGAATGGTTATTTCATTGCAGGTGGTGATTCTTATTAAGTGAAACATTTTCTTTTATTATGTCTTTTCTTTTATTGTGGGAAGAACATTTAACATGAGATTCTACCCTCTTAACAGACATTGCAAGCACAGTACCATATTGTTATTTATAGGCAACATGTTGTACGGCAGATCTTTAGAACTTATTCATCTAACATAAATGAAACTTTATACCAGTTGGATGTTGGATATGTGCATTTCCTTGAATGTAGTGGTGGTATCACAGGTGTTTGCATTTGTCAAAACTCATCAAATTATAAACACTAACTATGTACAACTCTTTGTATATCAATTATATCTTAGTAAAGCTTTTTTAAAATAATAAAAAAATATTTTTTTCATACTTCCAAACCTTTCACCTAGAGGGAACGACATATAGGTACTTACAGTGAATTTGGGCTTATAAAAAAAAAATCTAAATCTAAAATCTGAAAAAAAAATGTGTCTTGGGGCCTAGAAGTAGCTACACTTGTATCAGCATGGAGGTGGGAAAGTGAAATGAAAAGGTTTCCCCTTCTTGGGAAGTATATAGGGAAACTTCCATAAATGGAGACAAAAAGCATGAGCATCAGGATGAGATTTGGGTCACAGGTATGAGTGGCCTAATTTCAAAAAAATAAATAAATAAATAAACCAATAGCATATACAGATTAGTTAAAATATATTAAAAGAGTTGAAGCATTGCATTACTTTAAAAAGTCACTAATTGGCAATGTCATGAAATATAGACACAGCAAACAGTATATTTATATGAATCACAAGACCTTAGCCTCAGTGTTAAACGATAAATCAGAGTGGTTAAAATATAAATGAGGAGTATTCTAAAAATAACACTGACCTCAAAGTCTCAAAGACCCCATAAAAGCTTGTCAGATGTCAGAAAGAATATTGTACACTATAAATAATGATTAAAGTGACTAAGACATCATCTCTGCTTTAAAGAAATATGTAATTAAATAAAAGACAATGACAAGTAGACAAACTACTGTATCGTTAGGTAAAAGATGACAAGGGTATTGAAGCAAAAGCCGAAGGGAGGAAGTGGCCTTTCAGAGGGTCACTGAAGAAAGCTAGCATTTTGAGTAATCTCTATGCCCAATGTGGGGCTCGAACTCACAACCTCGAGGTCAAAAGTCACATGCTCCACCAACTGAGACAGGGACCCAGAATAATAATGCTAGCATTTTGAAATGGTTGTGTTTGGAGCAAAGGAAAAGGTCTCTTCTATCAAAAGGGGAACGCAGGATAAGGCAAAGAGATAGTGTTTGTTCATGGAAGAAGTACCATTTAGCTCATGAGAAAGAAACAATGAGACAAGTGGGTGGTTTGGATACCCGCACAGGGGACTTTGTGGACAAGAGATGACAGGAGAAGGACAACAATTCAGGTAGATTAGACAGGAGAGTCTGAGGGAAGTAATGTTGTCATCAAAGATATTATAATAATGCAGGAGAGATAATTAAACTGATAAGATAAATTATAAAGGGGATTGTATTTGAGATAAAATTCAAAAAATGCAGAGGAATAACATCAGAAACAATAAATAACCAGAATGTAAGTTGCAGTCAAAAAGAGTGCCAGCTTCAGAAAAAGGAGGTGTTCTTTCTATCAGTTTATAAGGAGCCTAGGATCTCCTAGGAAAGGGTGAAGCTAGTGGAGGATGATTATTTATAGCAAAGAAGCTTTGCAGTTGGTGTGAAACAGGGATTCAAAGACATAACACTTCATCAACTCTGTCATTGTCAATGTACAGGGAACTCTGCACTTCCATGAAATGAAGATCTGTTACATCTTAATGACATATAGTGAAGTTACCAGTTGAAAATAATCTAGGCCTGGCCTTGGAAACACAAATGGTGCAAGAGCTGAGGAGATCTAAAATGTCATGTCATATATAATTTTCTAATCCAAACTTCAACTACAACAACCTACACAATTTTCTAAATGTATATCACTTGTGCATGTTCTATATTCTAGCCATGCCATTTCCTCCTAGCAAACATCTTGTCTCTCCTCTTCTGATCCAAGTCTAATACATCCCTTAAGAACCCAAATAATTCCTGACTCATCAAAAAGTCTTTGGTTGATAAATTTAGATTATATTGATCTCTTCCCTTATCTTAATTCTACTCTCCTGCAAGTCTCCCAGTCAGTTTGTATATACTTCAAAGGCAAATTATTTTTATGTCACCAAATTCCCCCAAAAGAACAAAAGGTTCAAAAATAGTAAGCATAAATATGGAAAATTTTTGATAATTACTCTTGGCGACTTGATGTGAAAGGCCAAGTAGAATTCTAACAAAGAGGCCCAAAGACAAGAATATATGCTACTACTATAGAGATTGACACACATATACTTAATTAAACAAAAATGGAAAACTTTCATTTTACTACTAAAATAGAAAATGATAGGGGCGCCTGGGTGGCTGAGTCGGTTAAGCACCCGACTTCCGTTTACGGCATGATCTCGCGGTTAGTAGGTTTGAGCCCTGCGATGGGCTGACAGATGTGCTGACAACTCAGAGCCTAGAGGCTGCTTCGGATGCTGTGCCCCCCTTTCTCTGCCACTCACCTGCTCGCACTCTGTCTCTCTCTCCCTCTCAAAAATAAATACTAAAAAATTAAAAAAAAAGAAAATGATAATACATCTATACGAATGCCATTGTGCTTTTAAAATTTATTCTTAGAGTATGAGTAATGCTAATAAAGTACTCAACCTTCTTCTCTTGGCTTATGAAACCCTGACCCCTATTAGGACTACTTGCTAATTAAGCACACGTGGGTGTATATACACTTCTACATATTTTTAGAAATGCAGTAGATTTATATGAATCCATATTTTAGTTTCCACTCTGTAACAATATCCCATGAAAATTTTTTTCAATTCATACATTAAAAATGTATGAACAAAGCAATAATACAAAGGAGTAAAGTAACAAAGATTATTCATAAAATGGTTCTAGAATGCACGCTATAAAGGCACTCAATTGTATATGGCCATATGAAATACAGTTTCATGAAGAACTTCATTAATAACTTGGCAATTATGCAGCGTTGTTCAGGATTGTTCAGTCATGTACACACACAGAGAAAATGGGAATAAAACTCACCACTGTGCCTTTTAATGATCACTTTTATTAATTTCATCCTGAATGCTCACATAACATGTTCTGGATCAGACACAGACTTATTCATTTAAAACACAAATTTACCTGGGGCACTTGGGTGGCTCAGTCAATTGAGCGTCCAACTTTGGCTCAGGTCACAATCTCACAGTTCGTGAGTTCAAGCCCCACATGGGGCTCACTGTTGTCAGTGCAGAGCCCACTTCAGATCCTCTGTTCCTTTCTCTGTCCCTCCCCCATTCATGCTCTCTCTATATCAAAATAAATAAAAATTTTGAAAAAAATAAAACACAAATTCATTTAAATGCAAATAATAACCATGTTCTCTGTCACACCCTGATTCTTACTCCTGGGGTCACCTGCTGAAAGCCAGGTCAAATGTCCTGTACTTACAAACTTTGAAGTTATTATAATCAGTGATGAATGGAGAAAAAAATGTATTTTTTTCTGCTTATTTACAGGAGCAAGAGGCAGCTACGTTTTCTCCCCTTCTTGCAATGATAGAGAAAAACCTTTGCTGTATGGAGATGGAATGGGAAAAAAAAAAAACCCGAGTTCTCACTCTTACCTTTAGATACAAATACACCTTTCCCAGTGCCAGACAAGCCCTGATGTTCCAGGACTCTAGAACCTAGAGATGTCTCCAAAATCTCGTTTTCTGTTGACATGCAAATATACACCTCTTGATTTAGCTAAATCTCTCTGGACTTATAACTTCCCAAGGCTTGTTCTTATGCTAGGATCCCAAATGGAAGCAACATTTTTTTCATGAATCTCCAGCTCTGGCAGGAATACATTTTCTCTACCCCTTATACTTACAGTATATCACATTAAAAGCCATTAGTACTCATGGGATATGCAAACTTAACAATATAGTGTAAAAAATGTGGATGAAAAAGATGTGTCCTCAAAGGAGACATATAAATATTGAAATAAACTATGGCCAACACATCTGGGGGTCAAACTGGGACATGAAGAATCCTCTACACAAAGCAGCAGTCGGGGAGCAAAGTGAGGTGGGTTCTAATGGTCTGATCCTGGTGTATATATAAAATATTATTCTCACAATGGCCAGTACAGCCTTACCCTTACCTCCACCAACAATGTTACTGTCCTCTCTGGAGAGGGAGTGAGAAACACAAACACACAAACAAGTAAATAAAAACCTCAAAGGTAAGATTTTGAATTACCGAAATTCAGGTTTCATGGAGATATATTGAAACCCAGGAAACACCTTTTTTTTTTTTTTTAGCAATGATACTTAACTGAAATGTAGCTTTTTGCCAAAGATACCTTTTCCCCCACACCTCTCCTGAGTACAGACAAAGATAAATACTGTATGTATGATCTCACTTATAGGTGAAATCTAAAAATTAACTCTTAGAGAGCAGAAATGGTGGTGGCTAGGGGCTGGGAGGTGGGGGAAATAGGAAGATGTTGGTCAAAGGGAACAAACTTGCAGTTGTAAGATGAAGTTCTGCAGATCTAATATATAGCATGGTGACTACAGTTCACAATACTGTTACACACTTAAAAATTGCTAAGAGATTGGATCTTCAATGATCTCACGATACACACAATTGTACTTACATGGTAATATATGGGTTAACTAGCCTCATTATTGTATCATTTCACAATATATACATGTATCAAATCATTATGCTGTACACTTTAAACTTACACCATGTTATATGTCAATTATATCTCAGTAAAGCTGGAAAAAAGAAAATAAAAGAAAAAGAAATATAGGTTTCCATCCATCCACTCATCCATTTGTATATAAACAGAGGAACAGCCTATAATGCTGTTCACTCAGTATTAAAAGTTGATGAATCATGCATGGTGAGATTTTTCACATCCTTTTTTTTTTTTTTTTTTTTTTACTTTTCTGCCATCTTTGAATTGTAAATATTGAGTATGCATTATATTTTCAGTTATTCTTCCAATTTTTAAAATTGCCCCCCAAATTTTGTTCCAAATGAAACAGAAGAGTAGTTGCAAGACCTTACATAATTAGCTGCTATATAGTGAAGACAATAATTGCTAGAGGAGATCAAGGGAGGAAGAGATCATTTGGGCTGTCTTGATGGGCATATAATTTTACCAATATTAAAACAAATATTTAGGCCTAGGTACATATGGGGGATTAATGAAAAATAAATAATAAATATATCACATTACAAGTATTAAAGATATAAGCTATGTAATTTATTGTATACATAAATTATAAAGCAACCAGGAAATTACTATTTAATTTTATCTCTAATCATATATTTGTTTGAGTCAGTGTTTTGCAACCCTCACTGTGCATCATAATCATCTGGGCAGCTTTAAAAAACTATAAATGCTGAAGATGCACCTTACCAATCTCAGTTGGTTGGGAATAGGTCCCAAGGCATCTATAATTATTTAATCTCTCCAGATGATTTTTATATGCACCCAGGTTTGAAAAAACACTTCTGTGGCCGCAACGGGAAGAGACTTTGTGAGAACTCCAGAGGTCTAAGTTAAAGAAGTCTAACGTTAATATTACAAAGAAGCAGTAACCCACATAAAAATCATGGGCTCTGTAGTCAAACTGCCTGAATGTAAACCCAGGTATACTTTTTATCAATTGTACGTTTCCAGGAAAGTCGCTTAAACTCTTTGTGCTTCATTTTCTCCATATGTTTAATAATAGTAGTGATAATATTTAATCATGTTGTTTGTTGTATGGACTAAATGAAACAAATATATGTCACATGCTTAGTCCTTTCCTGGCATTCAACAAATGTGGGTTATTATTATATTATTAATCATGGGTTTGTCAAATATTCAATCAAAGTTAGGGCAAATTATATTGTTAAATTTTTTTTTCAACGTTTTTTTATTTATTTTTGGGACAGAGAGAGACAGAGCATGAACGGGGGAGGGGCAGAGAGAGAGGGAGACACAGAATCGGAAACAGGCTCCAGGCTCTGAGCCATCAGCCCAGAGCCCGACGCGGGGCTCGAACCCACGGACCGCGAGATCGTGACCTGGCTGAAGTCGGACGCTTAACCGACTGCGCCACCCAGGCGCCCCAATTATATTGTTAAACAACGAAAGTTTAACTGAGTAATTTAAAAGATTAAATTGGCATTATTGACCAATCTGTGAATCAGGCAGCATCTCAAGTAGCAGATAGAAATGAGCTCCATCAAGCTGTAGAAAAGGAAAGGTTTTTAAAGGTATCCAGGGAGATGGGGGTGAGGGGAGGGAGGAAATTATTAGCAAAGAATGCATTGTTTTAGGCAAGGTCGGTCTCCTAAGGGGAACGGAAAAGGTCTATCAATAAATTTCCTAGTGCTGATATGATCAGGAAATTCCATGTTGACTGGTAAGGAATACATTCCTGGGAGGGAGGGTTGAAACAGTCAAGTTCAGGTATTAAGTCATGGTTTACTTACCGGGCTCATAACATAAGTGACTCCATTTTGAGCCTGTGGTTTTTCTTTTTAACAATATCAAAGAACAGGATATAAGTGAAATCTCTGTGTCATTTTGTCTTATCCAGACATGTTTTCCTTACATAATACTGTAGAATAGCTCTTGTTCTTTTGTAAATAGCCCTGAGTCTACTCCCCATCAAAGAACTCAAGGACATTTGGGATTTGTTAAAGCATTTTGAGTAAAAGCTAAATATTGTGAGAATACCTATAGGGTGCCTAATGCCTAAGATTGATGGAAGAAACCCACAATTTTGCAGGCTAGAATACTATATATAATAAAACCAAAACAAATATATAAGAACTCACCAAAAGATACATTTTCTACACAAAAACTGATTATCCTGGAATGTGGTGGTTGGTTGTCTGCCTCATCCCCTGTTTTCTGTTTGCAATAGATACTACAAGCAATGAAACCTCTATCATGATTTAAAAAGTGTCACTGTTCTTAGAAGCTTAATTATTTCGGAGAGAAGCACTATGACATTTAAATTCTATTATATGTACTTGCATTGTTCTGAGTTGGATATTATGTTCTATTTTTATACCTATTTGTGCAAAAGTTTTAAGCCGTTTTCACTTCATAATATATTTTAAAATATTTTTAGTAATAAGTCGCTACCCATTCCACTATTTAGTCTCAATGTTGTCTTGTTTTCACAACCTGCTTTTCCAAGTCAAATTTAAAATTATTTTACCAGCTTCCATAAAACTCCTATTGGTATCAAATTTCATGAATTTTACAAATTAACTTGGAGCCAATTGACATTTACACATTTGAGTTTACCCACAATGAAATATTTTATGTATTTCCACTTATTTAGGCTTTCTTTTATATCAATATGAAAGTTATTTTGTTTGGTTTCGTCATGTAGTATTGGTCCATCTTATTAAGCTTATTCTAGTTATTTTTATATGTTTTTGCTATTGAAGTAGAAATTTTTACTAAATTGCCTGTTTATTGCTGGCATATAGGAGAGCCATTGATTTTTACCAGTTTATTTAACAAATGGCAATATCGCTAAGCTGTCTTCTGAGTTCTAATGGGTTTTCAGTGACTAATTCTGGGTTTCCTAGGTGAACAAGCAAATAATTCACAAGCCATTATCATTTTGATTTACATTTTCCCTTATTTAGGCACATTAGTTCTTAAATTTTAAGATATCTTAATATCTTAACATTATTAAAAGTGTTTTTAATATTTTACTATTTTAAAATATTAAAATATAGCCTCTGGATGAGCACTGGATATTGTATGGAAACCAATTTGACGTTAAAATATATTTAATATATGAAAAAATATATAGCCTTTTAAAGCCTTCTTTATATAACCACACTTGTAAATTTGATATAGAGGTCACTGTACTTCAAATTATGGGTGGAAGAAAAACATAAAATTGATACTTTTCCATATACGGTTTATATAATACAATATCAACTTCCAATAATATAGTAGGTATACTGCAGGTCCTAAATAAAAATTAATGAGATTGAATTATATTGCTGTTATTTCTGAGGTAAAAAGAGGGCTCTCTTTTCCCCTAGTAATGACTAAAAGACTTGCTTGCAGGACAATGACCAGTGCTGCTACTTACAGTGGTGTGTTGAATCATTTGTAAATAAGTTTTTAGAATTTAAAAACCAGAAAATGTAGAAAGGGTCGGAATTCACCCCAGACAAAAATGAGTTGGTAGCAGTGAGTCACACATAGAGAGTTGGGACACCAAGGCTTTTCTTTCTAGAAGCAGCTTTATTCGTGCCAGCACGGGCTCAACCCCAAAAGATCCAAAAGACTGAGCCCCGAGCGCAGCAGGGGATTGCCTTTTGTACAATTTTTGCTCCTTTGTCTCCCATATGTGGCAAGATACAGTCTGAATGGGTGGTCTATGTTACAGAGTCATGAGGGATGTTGTGCAAGGGCACATAGCCAGGTTGCCTTCCCTTGTCTTGAGGTTTTCACCACATTCCTTAGGGAGGGGCTCTACCAACAGCTAGGCAACACTAGCCAATGATGTCTCCTCTAATCTTTCTTTGTTGCCATGGTCACATACTTGAATGGGTTATACTCATCAGAGTAAAATCAGAAAACAATTTTTTCTTTCCACTGCCCTTTCAAACCCATTCTGTGTGCTGGTTCTTTCTGTGTCTTTTGGTAAAACTTCAGAAAGTCCTATAAAAGCTTTTGGTAGCTCCTAAATAATAGAATGTCCTTCAAGCACTTTCGGTTCCTGGAAAATCTAACTTCAGTAATTAAATATCCACTTTAGTGTAATAAACACATAAACCTGATCTTATCCAATGGAAATATTTCCCATTCAATGGAAATATTTCTCCTCCTCTGGCTCAGATCTGTCTCAATCCCTAAGGCCTGCAATCTAGCAGGAGGTCCCCTTTATCTTTCACTCCCTTTTGTTTCCCCCTTCATCCCACTCCACCTCAACCCCACTCCCTACTAGAGACACTGACTCTAGCTCTCCAGAGTCAGAAGAATAAAGAGAAAGAAGAGACAAACAACAACAACAACAACAACAACAACAAAAACCAAAAATCATTTCTTGAGTAGTCTACAGAGAATCCCAGGGTTATCCACAATGGCTGTTTTGTAGTGTTAAGTTTGCTTGCCTATGGGAGTTCTGTGGATTCCTCACATACACCCATTAGAAACTTCCAGTTATATTTTTCAAAGTATGGGCAATGCGTTTTCTCCTCCTGCTCTCTTAGTCCTTCAACCCATAACTCCTGCACATTTCGTGGTCTATGTTATACCGACTTTCCAATGGGGACCCCTTGCTTCTTCAGGCAGTTCTCTTGGGAGGGATCCAAACAGCATTACACCTGTTTTCTCTGACATTTTCCACATATGAGAACCCACTCAGGCATCCCGGCGCTACCGTCACTGGAATGCTGTTGCCTTTCAAAGCAACCTTCCTACTCTCCCTTTACTAAATCCTTTCAGACCTTCTAGTTATTTTTTCTAATACCAGTATTTATGATCCCCAGGTCCTGAGGACTGTCTCAGGTAAACTTCCCTATGTGGTCTCTTAGAGTCCCTTCTCCTATTTGGGTTAGGGTGAAATGGATGCATCCTCTCCCTCCCCCCGTGGGAGATGTACACAAACAACAACACATGGATAACTCTCAAAGCAAAGTCACCCCCACTCATCAGCTACAACCTTTGTTACCTTTAGGATATGTGGCACAATTGCTTGGTTCTTGACCTTTACGTCCTCAAACAAAACTTGGAAAGCATCCCATTCAGTATTTGGCTACATCCCCTATTCTGTCCATAGGGGAAGAGTTAAGATTGAAGCTATAATTACTGGCAAAATTTAATGTTGGTCATTTCATCTTAATGAATAATGCTGATAATGGTTTTTTAGTAATAATACAACCCCTCATCTATTTTATTTTAAAAACTTTTTTAGAGCACTTTTAGGTTACTGGAAAAATTAAGGGGAAAGCACAGAAATTTCCCATGTATCTCCTGCCCTGTAATTTATTTAATTTTTTTTAGTATTTATTAATGTAGTCATTTGTTATTGCTTATACATCCTAATGATTCAGGCAGATGGAGTCATACTTAGAATCCTTGACTCATTCTACTTGGTTATAACAGGTAGGTATGCATGTAAGAGTGAGAATAGCATCTGGTGATTGGTCTATTTTACAGCCTCCATTTTCTAGGAGCATGATTATTGCCTTGTTGATCAGTGCTTATTGAACCATGCCCCTAGTCCACTGGAGATGGTTTGCCTTTCTTTTCTGACATTCATTTTGTTTCCTTGGCACTTCTCTGAATTTATTGCTGAGCTTCACACTAATCACACCATCTACCTATTGACTGATGGTCACACTACTGAAATACAAGTGTAAACCTAATGCAACAATGTCAGATTACCTTATTGTCCACGTGCATTTCAATCTCGCAACATCAATGATAAATACTTAATGCCGACATTTAAGGAAATAATTTGTAGCCTCTGAAAGAAACACACACTTCTTTGTAAATAATGATTCCTTTCTGATTCCATGAAGTTGAAAATTAGACACACTGAAAGAACTCTGTGCATACAGATTTAAGACTTCAGCACCATGTTAATTTTAAGAATACATAAAATGACTAAAAGGCCACCACAATGTCCCAAACATTTATCGAATATTCTTTTTTAAAAATGTTTATTAATTTTTGAGAGAGAGAGAGAGAGCACGAGCAGGGGAGGGGTAGAGAGAGAGGAAACACAGAATCCGAAGCAGGCTCCAGGCTCTGAGCTGTCAGCACAGAGCCCGACATGGGACTCAAACTCATGAACTGTGAGACCATGACCCCAGCCGAAGTCGGATGTTTAACTGACTGAGCCACCCAGGTGCCCCCAAATATTCTTTACCTTCTCAAACTATTACAAAATGAGCACTTACATTTCATTCAGAAAGTGAAGGGAATCTTTAGATGGTACATAAAATTAAACATAAATGTTACCAAATATACTGAAAGCTCTGCTCCTCTAAAGGCATCTTTCATTCGTAAGAACTACATTTCTGATTTCATCAAAGATGTCTAAATAGGCATAAGGTAAATGGTAATGTTTTATTCTGTAGAACAGTAGCTCTTGGAACAGACAGTTCAAAATGCCCCAATTGCCAGATTTTGTGAAGAGTGTAGCCAAGTGGAAATATTTAGTTCTGTTAGAAATTCCACTTGATGTTACCAAATGATCTGTTGTTGCTCTCAGAACCACTAGGCGATTATATGATGACAAAATTTCCATTAGCAATCCAATGTAGCAATTGAAGCAAAGGGTCCAAAGGAATCACATGGAAAATACTATCACAGCCATAATCTATTGAAAAAGATACTGTCGCTCACGTGTGAGAAAATGTTAATCAGTGAAGAATGTTAACCATAGAGTTAATGCTACAAGGGTTTATGCATACACAATGCAATGAGCTACTGGGAACAGAAGGATGAGTAGGTCAAAGCATGCACTGGCAAAGTATCACAAAGGCCCCTTTTCCACACAAGCAGGTGTCTATTTATTAAACGGAAAATATATATGTATATTTTTTACTTTCACCACATTTAAAACAAATCACCACGTTATGAATTTTCAAACACAGACTAGGGTTTTTGTTTTGTTTTTGTTTTTTTTAACATGGCTCCCTGCAACCATCTGTGGTTAGGAAAAGAAATTTCTCCAAACTGTGATTGATTGCCTGTACCTTGTGCTCTTGGGCAAGTTCACAGAAGGCTCAGGCCAAGGACATTTCAGTGAGTCTCAGTTCTGCTGCCAGATCAAATGCTGGTGTTATACAGTCCCTGCCTCATTCATCACCCATGACTTTTTGAGGCTGACATTTTAACAATTGGTTTTCCTTGTATGCAAGTAAACAGTGTGCTTAAAATAACTGCAGGTCTATGAGTTATTGCTTAACATTCCAAACTATACTTTAGAGACATCCTCCAAGCTTTCCCGTCCACGCGGACCACCTCCATTCTCTGGATTTCTTTAGTGTTTTCCTTTTCTGCCCCTTGCTTTAGAGACTTAACAAATATATAACCTTAAATGATCATTCAGCTGTTTACTGTGTATAGTTAAGTCCCTGACTGAATTGCAGATAGTAGAGACTATATATTAAGACATTTTGTATCTATCTCTACAATTTGAAGTGATATTCAACACAAATCTGAGGGGCACCTGGGTGGCTCAGTCAGTTAAGTGGCCAACTCTTGATTTAGGCTCAGATCATGATCTCACAGTTCATGAGTTCAAGTTCCATATGGGGCTCTGCACTATTAGTGCTACTAGTGCTTGGGATTCTCTCTCCCTCTCCCTCTCTCTCTCTCAAAATAAGTAAATAAACTTAAAAAAAAATGAGTCTTCGAAATAAATCTGAGATCAGGATTTCTGATGCAGTTGTTTTTTATTATCACCTTCCTCAGCCTGTATTCTTTTTTTTTTTTTTTTTTTTTGGCATATTATCTCTTATCTTCTATGAGACTGCTCTACTATTTCCTCCCTACTTTTACCACTTCACCTTTTCTTTTGCACTCCTTTATGGAATTATCCTTTCCACCTTCTCACTCTGTCTATTCATCCAAGAGTCTTTACTTGGACTTTGTCAAATGACTCCCAAATCCATCTCAATAACTTCAACCTCATTCCCACTTCTCAAAATGTCATGGTTCTCTCTCTAATTTAACATGGCCAAAATGGAGCTCATGATCTTCACTCCCAAGTCAATTCCTTTCTTTCACTCTTTACAGGGACTCAGTTCAGATATCTTAAACATATATTTACTCTCCTTCATATTCTGTATCCAATCAGTGGTAATGATCCATAGATCTAGACTTAAAACCACATCCACAATTGTCCTCTCTTCTCTATCTCCAATGCCACCATGAGCCCCACATCAGTACATGTTCACTTATTCAATAGTTGTTGAACTGCATAATACAACCCCCATCTAATTTCTCCTTCTTATAGCCAGTGGACTAGTTACTTTAAAATGTGACTGATCCTGTGCCTTCCTAATAAGTAGTTGAAAAAAAAATACTCTTCAGTGATTTCCATAATCTCCATAATATTTGAAATCTTATATTTCACTACTTCCCATATTTATGAAATATCTTAATCTGTATTCTGAGCTGCCATTTCAATACACTGCCAATTTACTCACCTCTTGCTCTTTGCTTATATTGATTTTTCACCCTCAAATGATTTCTGTGTAATCTCCACATGTCAAAATCCCACCAAGGCTCCTTCCAGGCAGGTCTCCTTTGATTCTCTAGTTCTTTTTCTCTACCCTTTCAACATTCATTGTATTTTCTATATATTATATTTTTCAGGTAAATATTTTGTCTTGGGTTTTTCTTTTTCTGATAGAGATGCCTGGGAACTCATTTTTCTAGACCCTACAGGACCTTGCATAGTTCCTCATATTGGAAGATTTTATTATGTTGAAATAGAGGATACTAAAAATATACTAGAAAAATGGATGATAAATGTCCTGTACTTCAAGAGGAAAATGAAAGTCTTTTTCTCAGAAGGAAGAGTTGGAGAGAAAATCAGAAGGCATAGGGACATAAAGTTGGAGAGTGTCACTTGGTCTGCCAAACTGGAAATGCAACAAAAACAATCACACTATTGTGTATTTAAGGCAAGTGGGTGAATGTTGTAGCAACGCTAGGTTTGATAGATGTAGATAGTTCCTGACGTTCCTGAGAATCTACTTGTGACCGAGAGTTCCTGAGTTCTCAATCATTACAATTGGTCCTTCTAAGCAGTCCTATCTTGGCACTCGGCTCTAATCCTGGTTGTTTTGAAGCAAAAATGATTCCAACCCAATGAATTTCTGCTGAACAGGATGCCTCTGTAGTCTTTTGTTCCCTATGGCCTTTAGGGAATTAGAGTAGTGGCTTTGAGCATCCATTCTTCTCAAGTACTCTGTGGCCTAAGTTCATTTAATAAGAGTATCAATGAACACCTTATTTCAAAGGAATATTTAAACTCTTTCTCCTACAATTATTCTAATAGGGAAAAATAATAACAATTTACCTTCCTACCATGATTCCCCCCCACCCCCCATACTGCCATGAATTTCAAAATATGACCACAGGTTAAAGTAATCAGCAGCAAAACCACCGGTAACACTTTAGTGGCTGACTGAGAACCAGGAGGGGTTGCTGGGAGATGGAGGGGAGAGGAAGAGAGAAAATGAGCGAGAGAATGAATGCTGTTACATCTGGGGCAAAAGTGGTGCTCAAAGTTGAATGTGCACAGTAATGCAAAGGTAAGTTTGTTAAAGAGGAGATTACCCGGTAGTAAGCCCAGAAATCCTAATTTAGGTCATCCTGGGTAAAGCCTCAGAATTGCATTTTTAACAGGCATTCTCAGGTGATTCTGGGCCTCAGGTTTGGGCTCATATTTTGAGTTCAATTACTTACAGTTTCTGGCTTTGCACTAATTCTCACATCAGCACCTTCTAAGGCCAACACCAGGCATATGTAAGTAACAGAAACGATTCTATTTACGTGGAGATACATCTTAGGTTTAAGTTTTTAAGCTGATTTCCACTAATATACTGATGCCATATATCAAAAATTCACCACCTTCCAGGTTGGTAAATATACACACAACTGGGTACAGTGGAAACCTCAAGAACAGTGTGGAAACTGTGCCCTTTCCAAATATACCTTGCCCTATGCATCTCTTCCATCCACCTGTTCCTGAGTTATATCGTCTTATGATAAACTCGTGATCTAATTTAAAAAAAAAAACCTTCATGTGTGTATACTAAGGACTATCAGTGATTTTTCTAAAGGTTCTATGTAGCTATACTCTAAAATGGGCAATAGATATAGCTGGTGTTGGCCACAGACCTGATTTGGCATCTTTTACTTTGTTGTTGGAACTGTATTTGGTTTTGGGTTATGGAGAAATGTTCATAAAGAACCAATTTGAATGTCATTCTATAACATTTTTAAATGTCCCCTGGGCAAAAATTTTGAACTGTCTAATCATTGTATTTTGTAATGTGACCCATAGTGTCTCCAGCTGGCATCTTGCCAACACACCTGGGCTCTTTAATTAGTTCATAGTTAAATGTATTTTAATGACACATATATTGAAATTGATAATTATAAAATGTAACTGCAACAGTTTTGGCTGAAACAAGTTTTACTTAATATATACTACATGGCCTTTGTCAAAGCATTTGACAAGAGAGAAGTAAGAGAGACAGAAAGGGAGAGATTGACTAAGACTTGTTCAACCTCTAAAGAAAAGGTCAGAGAGATATTTTATTTCTATCTCTAGATGGCAAAGTATAGATTTATCTCTTATTACATGTACTTACCTTTCTGCAAAATCTGTAATGAATCCGTTTTTGTGAAGACATTCATATTGTAAATATACAGAGATGCTATCAATGGCTCCAGTAAAGATAACAGTCCTCCTAATTTTTATATGTTAGCTCTTTTTGTATATAAATCCACATTTTAAGTATCAGCCTTTCTTAGAGCTAAACTTGCTTGCAATATTATTCTGTATTTCCTGCCATTTGTAGATATTCTTAACAATAAGGAACCATAATTTCATCCTGGTGGTGCCACTTTCCAAATTTACCTGTCAGAATCCCTGACAGGTTGTATGGCTTAGTGCAGCACATGACAGATCAAATTCTACCCCAATTTCTCCTCATTAAAGACACTGTGCTGGTGCAGTACCTTACCGAATTATCTTGACTTGTTTGGTGCTTGTTACCTTCACTATAGTTTTTAAAATGAGAGACACTGGGGCGCCTGGGTGGCGCAGTCGGTTAAGCGTCCGACTTCAGCCAGGTCATGATCTCGCTGTCCGTGGGTTCGAGCCCCGCGTCGGGCTCTGGGCTGATGGCTCAGAGCCTGGAGCCTGTTTCTGATTCTGTGTCTCCCTCTCTCTCTGCCCCTCCCCCGTTCATGCTTTGTCTCTCTCTGTCCCAAAAATAAATAAACGTTGAAAAAAAAAATGAAAAAAATAAATAAATAAAATGAGAGACACCAAGATATGTGAACATGTTCTTTAACATTATCTATCTATCTATCTATCATCCATTTTTTACTGGGGTAAAATGCACCTGACTTAGAATTCACTATTTTAATAATTTTAAAGTGCAAGATTTAGTGTTTTAGTTGTGCAACCATCATTGCCATCCAATTCAAGAATATTTTCATTACTCAGAAAAGATAACCTATACTCATTAGACAGTCACCCCCCATTCCTCCCCTCTCCTCAGCTCCTTATAACTACTAATCTGTATTCACTATCTATGAATTTGCCTCTAATGGGCATCTCATATAAATGAAATCATAAGTGATGTGTCCTTTGATGTGCTAGATTCTTTCACTTAGCATAGTATTTCCAAGGTTGACCTATGCTGTAGCATGTATCACTACTTCATTCCTTTTTACAGTTAAAGAATATTCCACTCTATGAATATACCATGTTTTGTTTATCCATTTATCAGTTGGTTGTTTCTACTTTTGGCTATTATGAATAATGCAGCTATGACCATTTGTGTATAATTTTTTGCTTGAACTCCTGTTTTCAATTCTCTTGGGTGTATACTAAGAGTGGAATTTCTCAGTCATATGGTAATTCTATGGTTAACTTTTTGAGAAAATTCTAAAATTTACAGAGTACTTCACCATATTACATTCACACAGGCAATGTATGAGGGTTCCAACTCTCTACATCCTTACCCACAATTGTTACTTTTTGTTTTTAATTGTTGTAGCCATTTTAATGGGTGTAAAGTGGGAGATTATTGTGGTTTTGATTATTTGCTTTTCCCCAATGACAAATATTGCTGAGCATCTTTTTATGTGTTTTTTGGCCATTTGTATATTTTCTTTGGAGAAATGTCTATTCAAGTCCTTTGCTCATGTTTAATTGGTATTTTTGTGTTTAAAAACAGCTTTATTGATATACAAAAGCACACATATTTAATGTATACAATATGATGAGTTTTGGCATATGCATATACCCATGAAACTATCACCACAATCAAGGTAACAGACACATCCATCACCTCAAAAACTTTCCTTGTGTTCCTTTGGGTTTTTTGGTTGCTGTTTTTTTGTCATAAGAATATTTGACATGATATCCACCCCCTTAATAAATTTTTAAGTGCACAACACAGTATTGTTGACTGTAGGACTGTGCTGTACAGATCTCTGGAACTAATTTATCTTGCATAACTGAAACCTTTTACAGGTATACCTTGGAGATATTGCAGATTTGGTTCCAGGCCACTGCAGTAAAGTGAATATCAAAAAAAGTAAGTCGAATGAATTTTTTTGGTTTCTCAGTGCATATAAAAGTTGCATTTGTACTCTGCTATAGTCTATTAAGTGTGCAATAGCATTATGTCTAGAAGGACATTGTACATATATTAATTAAAAACTACTTTATTGCTAAAAAAATGCTATCATCTGAGCTTTCAGTGAGTTGTAATCACTGATCACAGATCACCACATCAAATATAATATAATGAAAAAGTTTGAAATATAATGAGAATTACCAAGTGTGATACAGAGACACAAAGTAAGCAAATGCTGTTGGAAAAATGGAAATGATAGACTTGCTCTATGCAAGGTTGTCACAAACCTACTGTTTATAAAAGCACAATATCTACAAAGTGCAATAAAATATGGTATTCCTGTACAAACTGAACAACAGTTATCCATTTCTCCCTCAATTCCTCTCCACCCCAGCCCCTGGTAATCACCATTTTAATTTCTGCTTGTATGGATTTGACTACTTTAGGAACTTCATATAAGTGGATTCATGCAGTGTTTGTCCTTCTGTGACTGGCCTTTATTGTTGAATTGGAAGTGTTCTTTATATATTCTGAATACTAGATCACTATCAAATGTAACATTTGCAAATATTTTCTCCAATTTTGTGAATTGTTTTTTCATTCTCTTGATAACATCCTTTAATACACAAAAATGTTTGATTTTGATGACATTCATTTTATCTATTTTTCTTTAGTTGACTGTGCTTTTAGTGTCATATGTAAGACTCCATTGTCATATCCATTGTCATGAATGTTAACTTCTATTCTTTAAGAGTTTAAGAGTGTTAGTTATTATATTTAGATCTTTAATTTATTTTTGTATATGGTATGAGGTAAGGGTCCAACTTCATTCTTTTCCATGTGAATATCAGTTGTCTGAGCAACATTTATTTAAAAAGACTATTCTTTCCCCATTGAATTTTCTTGTCACTCTTGTTGATAGTCAACCAACCATAGATGTATGGCTTTATTTGTGGACTCCCAATTTTACTCTACTGATCTATATGTTTACCTTATGCCATGACCACGTTTTGACCATGTTTTGATTATTGTAGCTTTGTGGTAAGTTTTAAAATTTAGGAGCATCTGTCCTCCAGCATTGTTCTTCTCTTTAAAGATTATTTTGGGTATTCAGAATCCCTGGTAATACCATTCAAATATTAGGGTCAGCTTGTCCATTTTTGATAAAAAAACAGTTGGAATGTTTTTTGGTACAGATTGCATTGAATCTGCAGGTAAGTTTTGGAGTGTATTACCATTTTAACAATATTAAGTCTTCTAATCCATGAATATGAGATGTCTTTCCATTTATTCTTTCATTTCTTTCAACAATGTTTTGTACTTCTCAGTATACTAATTTTGCATCTTCATCTTCAATTTATTCTTAAGTATTATAGTTTTTTATTTTAAGTGGCATTTTTAAAATTTCACCTTTAGATCATTAATTATTAATATATAGAAATAAACCTGATTTTTGTATGTTGATCTTATATACTCCCACTATGTGTGTTTATCTATTACCTCTAAAAACTTCTTATTATTTCTAATTTATTTTTAGTGGACCCTTTAGGACTTTCTTTTTTTAAGATAAATGTTTATTGGGGCGCCTGGGTGGTGCAGTCAGTTAAGCGTCCGACTTCAGCCAGGTCACCATCTCGCGGTCTGTGAGTTCGAGCCCCGCATTGGGCTCTGGGCTGATGGCTCAGAGCCTGGAGCCTGTTTCTGATTCTGTGTCTCCCTCTCTCTCTGCCCCTCCCCCGTTCATGCTCTGTCTCTCTCTGTCCCAAAAATAAATAAACATTGAAAAAAAAAATTTTTAAAAAGATAAATGTTTATTTATTTTGAGAGAGAGAGAGTACGAGTGAGGGAGGGGGAGAGAGAGAGAGAGAGAGAGAGAGAGAATTCCAAGCAGGCTCTGTGCTTTCAGTGCTGAGCCTAATGCAGAGCTCAATCTCACGAACTGAACCGTGAGATCATAACCCCAACCAAAATCAAGAGGCAGATGCTTAACTGACTGAGCCACGCAGGCACCCCCAGGATTTTCTTTATATAACATCATGTCATTTTCAAATAGAAATAGTTTCACTTTTTACTTTCCATTTTGGATGCCTTTTATTTCTTTTTCTTTCCTCATTTCCCTGCTGTGAACTTCTAGTACAATGCTGAATAGAAATGGCAAAAGTAGGTGTCATTGTCTTGATTCTGATACTACAGGGAAAAATTTTCATGTTTCACCATTTAATATGTTGTTAGCTGTGGGTTTTTTATAGATACCTTTTATCCAGTTGAGAATGTTCCCTTTGTTAAACAACAAAATTCAACCAAGTAAATTTGAAGATCTAATTGGCTTTATTAAATGATTCATGAATTGGGCAGCATCCCACCTAGCAAATAGAAAGGAGCTCCATTCAGCTGCAAAAAATGAAAGGTTTTTAAAAGTACAGAGGAGATAGAAGAAAAGGAAACTGCTAGTATAGAATCTATTGTTTTTGGGAAGGTCATTCCTAAGGGGAATGGAAGCAGTCTATCAGTAAATTTCCTAGTGCGGACCAGGAAATCCCAATTTGACTGGTTAAAGGTTACATTTAAGGGTGGGGGTTTGAAACTGCAGTCAGGTTAGATGTTAAATCTTGGTTTGCTGAGTTGGGGCTCTTATTATGAGTGACTCCATTTTGGACCTGTGGTTTTTCTTTTTAATGTCTTCTATTCCTATTTTTTGTTTTCTTATCAATAAAGTAGGTTGAATTTTAGCACATGTGCCCTCTACCTCAATTGAAATTATATTTTTCCTTTATTTTATTAATAGGGAGTATTAAATTGGTTGATTTTCATATGTTGATGTACCCTTGTATTATAGAGATAAATCCTCTATAAATGGTCATGGTATATAATCCTTTTCATATGCTGCTGTATTCAGTCCACTAGTATTATGTGGAAGATGTTTGCATGTATAGTCTTAGGGATATTTGGCTTGTAAGTTTTTTTAATGATGTCTTTGTTTGGATTTTGTATTACTAGCCTCTTAGATTAATGAAGAAAATATTCCACAATTTTTTGGAAGACTTTGAAAAGGATTTCTGTGAATTCTTCTTTAAATATTTGATAGAATTGACTAGTAAAGCTGTCTATCTGGTACTGGGCTTTTTTTTATTGGAAATTTTATTTGAATGTTGATTTGATCCCTTTGCTTGTTATAGGTTTATTTATATTCAGTCAATTCAGATTATGGGTTTCTTGAGTAGAGAGATGGATCCTTGGATCTCCCTACACCTCCATATTTTGTGACATTATACAATGACAAGTTTTTAAAGTTACTTTAAAAATCTGTTTTGTAAATAAGCAAAGAAAAAAGATGATTTTTATCTTTGTATGTCAATAAAACTCTCTACCTTTATTTAGACTATTTAGATATGTTAAAGAACAATTCAATGAAGTAAATTTGAAGATCTAATTAGCTTTACTTAATGATTCAGGAATCAGGCAGCGTCCCTTCTAGTAAAGAGACATTCTGAAGAGTTGTGCAAAATGAATTTTTTTTAATGTTTATTTATTTTTGAGAATGAACACACACTCATGAGAAGGGAAGGGGCAGTGAGGGGGGGACAGATGATCAAAGTGGGCTCTCTGTTGACAGTAGACAGCCCAATGTGGGGCTTGAACTCATGAACCTTGAGATCATGATCTGAGGTGAAGTAGGAGGCTTAACTGACTGAGCTACCCAGGTGCCCCAAAATGGAAGGTCTTTATAGGCAAAGGGAGAGTGGAACAAAGAAGTAATTAACAAAAGAAAAGAAAGGATTGTGAAACAGATCAGATCATCATCTTTTGTGGGGAAGCAAACAGCAGGGGTCTTATTATGCAGATTGCCTCACTTGTACTGATCAGCAAATTTCAAATTGACTGCTTGAAGGTCACATTTCTGAGAGTTATTGAAACTAAAACTGAGTCTTTGCTTCCAGTCGGGGGCAAATGACTCCATTTTGGACCCATTGTTTCTTTTCCAACACATAGCTGGCTTGAATCAGTGATACTGTCTTGAATAGTCTTACTTTGACCAGAAGAAAATGATTAATACTCAGTTTGTGACCTTTCTTTCAGACTTAGGGATGCCTGAGGGCTTGACATTTGGTTGGAGTCTCTTTACACCATTAACTCAAGGAATATATGGTAGTATGCCAAATCCAAGTTAATTGAAAATCCAGTAGAGGATTGTGTGCTAGACCAAAGTACCCACATCTCATTGTCAAGATTGTTTAGTGAGTAATGGATAATTTCTGATTACTGTCAGGGTGATGCTTGACTATAAGAATAAAAACTTAAAGGATCTCAGACCTGAAGGCTTACCTGAATTGAAATGATCTCTGCCCACTCAGTCCCATCTCTTATGATCATTTCTGACTTGAGTGTGGAATAAGTGAGACAACAAGAAACTATACCCTGAGTCATACACACTCCATTTGTACATTCTGTGTGATTTCCTATTCCAAAGTTTAGCCACATAGGTCACTTAATATGCATTCAATAGCCACAAAGACTGTCAATTTTGGTAATTAAAATAAGAGTCAATATAATTTTAAAATGTAGGAAAAAGAATTGTTCTATAAATAGTGGTGACAATAATAATAGCTTCATATCAATGGGAGGGATGATACTGTTACAGTGTTACAAAAGAATAATTTTATTTACCTATATGGTGAATACATTGAGCTTATAGAGCACGCTACATTTTCAATTGTTGATTTTCACATACTCTATTTCTATTTATCATGAGAAAATACAATTTCACAATTATGGGTCAACAAGAATGGTGATTCTGTAAGATAGTTCTGGATATTTAAATGAAATATGAAGTGAGACATTCTATCAAGGTTTATCATGGAAATTTACTGTCCAAACTCTCAGAAGCTAAGCTGTCCTGACAAGTTTATTACACTTAATAGCAGAAGGTACAATTGTTATGGAACCAGGCTGGTACGCTGGTGGAAAAACCAAGTGGCACTTGGAGATCTTGGTGGATTGGAGATTTATTTAACACCGGAGAGCTCAGAGGAGACCATTTTTCCAAAGATCTGAGCACCAAATGCAAGCAGGAAGGGTAATTTATAGTTGTCAACCTCCATATTTGTGTGTGTTGGGGGGGGGGGGATTTCATGCGCGTAGCAAACAGGGCAAGAAGAACACGGAAGAGGGGTTTCTAAGCCAGAGACCAGAACTTGTTTTAGTCCTGTCGGCCATCTTATGGTGTAAAACTATTCATTTTCCCAACACAATGACTTAACTTGAGAGAGAGTGGCAAAGATGAGAATAATTTGCAGTGTTATTCAAGGTTTCTTCAGATTCTGTTATGAGAACGTCACTAGCCTGTACTGAGCCTTTGTATACATTTAAAAAATATGCCCCCCTTCCTCCCATGAAAAAGGACATAGTTCTGGCTGTATATGGTTTTGGTTGATGGTATCCTCATGCAAAGAAAAAGTCATCTGTTCCTCTAGGCAGGTACAGCTTTGAATATGTTTATTGGCTTAGCAAGTAGCATACAGGTTACATACCAACATTTATAACGTCACTTGTGACTAAATGGCATACTGATAAATAACAGTTATATCCATTCAACATTTGGAGCTTATAGCTTCTATCTTTACAGCAAAAATAAAAACATGTAACTTAGTGGCCATCATTTAACAACATGTGTAATTTTCTTATTTCATTAACATTGAATGGAGAGGATAAAACTAACTGCCCACATTTCCTTGTGAATAAGGTTTCACTTGCAACCTCCCTTATTCACAAACACTCTCTTCCTTAGTCTCCCCATGCCTGTGCTCTATCACACTTATCCCAAAGTCTCTTGTTTGTATCTTGAGTTAATTTCTAACTTAATGACCAAAATTATTCCTTTTGTATCATGGGCTTTTAGTAATAAACAGAACAAAATGCCAACAGACAATTCTCTCACCTATATACACCACACACATGTAAAGTTATTGATATATTCACTTTTTGATGTTTTATCCTGTGAAATGACTACTTGTTCTTCCACATGTGGGTCATCCTATAGAGACATTTAAGAAAATGCTTTCACCAATTTTGTCTTTTTTTAACATTAAAAAAATTATTTATTTATTTGTTTTTATTTTTGAGGGAGAAAGGGTACAAGTGAGTGAGGGGCAGAGGGAGAGAGAGAAAGAGAGAATCCCATGAGGGGCAGAAAGAGAGAGAGAAAAAGAGGGAGAGAGAGAAAATCCCACACAGGCTCTGCACTGTCAGCATGGATCCCAAAGCAGGGCTTAAGCTCACCCCCGGCCAGGCTTGAACTCAGGAACCATGAGATCATGACCTGAACCAAAGTCAGATGCTTAACCCACTGAGCCACCCAGGTGCCCCACCAATTTTGTCTTATTTCTATAATTGTATTTTGGAATTGATATTGTAAGCTCTTCTCCAATATGAAATCCATGTATTAATATTATTTTATTTTGTTTCATTTTATTTTTTGCTGCATTTTCATACACCTCTCAATATGCCTCTGCAGTTTCCATCTTATTCCCCGATGTTTAACAACAAAAAGCATCGATTTAATTTTATAAAGCATAATTTTATACTGCTCTGAGGAAACTTTATTGGTTTACCAGAGGGATCCCTGTTCTTTGTTTGAAAATGTCAAATTTTGTGATGGAATTGTGACACTATTTGACAAAACTTTATGGCAGACAATACTTGAAAGAAATTTATTACCAATCCAATTAAACCTGCTTTTAAGACATTTATAGCTATATTCCCTATCTAGCTTCTTCTGTAAAATCATTATATACACAGACCCTCTTCTTTATCACATAGACTTATCCTTTCTATGTATTTGGTAGTGCTGTTTACATTTACATTCTGAGTTGGAGTGTTTCTATTATCCTTTTTTCATCTCTCGTGTTTCAAAATACAATTTTTCAGAGAGGATGTGGAGAAACGGGAACCCTCTTGCACTGTTGGTGGGAATGCAAATTGGTGCAGCCGCTCTGGAAAACAGTGTGGAGGTTCCTCAGAAAATTAAAAATAGACCTACCCTATGACCCAGCAATAGCACTGCTAGGAATTTATCCAAGGGATACAGGAGTACTGATGCATAAGGCCACTTGTACCCCAATGTTCATAGCAGCACTCTCAACAATAGCCAAATTATGGAAAGAGCCTAAATGTCCATCAACTGATGAATGGATAAAGAAATTGTGGTTTATATACACAATGGAATATTACGTGGCAATGAGAAAAAATGAAATATGGCCTTTTGTAGCAACGTGGATGGAACTGGAGAGTGTGATGCTAAGTGAAATAAGCCATACAGAGAAAGACAGATACCATATGGTTTCACTCTTATGTGGATCCTGAGAAACTTAACAGGAACCCATGGGGGAGGGGAAGGAAAAAAAAAAAAAAGAGGTTAGAATGGGAGAGAGCCAAAGCATAAGAGACTGTTAAAAACTGAGAACAAACTGAGGGTTGATGGGGGGTGGGAGGGAGGGGAGGGTGGGTGATGGGTATTGAGGAGGGCACCTTTTGGGATGAGCACTGGGTGTTGTATGGAAACCAATTTGTCAATAAATTTCATAAAAAAAAAAAAATACAATTTTTCAGCCATCAATGTATTTTTTTTTTGGTACATTTTGGAATATAATTCAAGACAATAGCTACAACTGAACAAACAAATTTAACAAGCAAAAATAACCAAATCACACAAAATCAAATTGGGGGAGATAAGCTATATCCTGTTATTTAAACTATTAGCCAAGAAGAACAGACAATAGCCATCCTGGTGTGCATGCATTATCTCTGGGAATGAGGCAATTAGAACCTAAAAGGATTTGTATGAAACAACATTTTATTTCTTTTTCTTAAAACCGCTTTAGGGGCGTTGGATGGCTCAGTCAGTTAAGCATCAAACTTCAAATCAGGTCATGATCTCACAGTAGGTGATTTTGAGCCCTACATCAGGCACTCTGCTGTCAGCACAGAGCTGGCTTGGGATCCTCGGTCTCCCTCTCTCTCTTCCCCTCCCCTACACACACACACTCTCTCTCTCTCTCTCTTTCTCAAAAATAAACATTAAGACAACACTTTATTGAAGTATGATTGATATGTAAAAACTGGACATATTTAATGTATAGAACTTGATGATTTTTTGAAGGTAAGTATACATCCACTAAATCATCACTGCAATATATGCCATAAACATATCCATCACCTCCAAAAGTTTCCTCCGGCCCTCATTATTATTGTTACATGATAAAAACACTTAACTTCTACCCTCTAGCAAATTTATAACCGTACAATACAATATTATTAACTACAGGCACTGTGTTGTACACAGAATAAGTTCTCTAGGACTTTTTCATCTACAAACTTTGTACACTTTGCTCTTCCTCATTTTTCCCACCCCACAGGCCCTGTCAACCACCATTCTACTCTCTGCTATTTTAGATTCCTCCTATAAGTTCCTCATTTAGTATCTGTTCTGCGATATATCTGGCTTATTTCATTCAGCATAATGTCCCCAAGATTCATTCATGTTGTCACAAATGGCAGGATTTCCTTTTTAATGGATGAGTAATATTCCACTGTGTATATATAAACCACATTTCTTTCTCCATTCATCTATCAATGGACACTTAGGTTGTTACCATGTTGGTTAGCTATTGTAAATTATGCTGCAGTAAACATGGGGATGCAGATATCTTTTTGAGGTAGTGATTTTGTTTCCCTCGGATACCCAGAAGTAGAATTACTGGATTGTACATTAGTTCTATTTTTAATTTTTTGAAGAAATGTTACATCATTTTCCATAGTGGCGGCATCAATTTACATTCCTACTAACAGTGTACAAGGGTTTTCTTTTCTCCACATCCTCACCAATGCTTGTTATCTCTTGTCTTTTTGATAATAGCATTCTAACAGGTGTGAGGTAGCCTCTTATGGTTTTATTTAAGCATTTTGTATTATTGCTTTTTCTCTCCTTTCTTAGCACATCAGTTATACCTATTTTTTTTAAAACTTCTTTTAGTGGTTTCCCTAGAATTTGCAATACACATGTATAGCCAACCCAGCTTAATTTTCAAATAACACTCTACCACTTCATAGGTAATGCAAGTACATTATGATAATAAAATATTTCTAATTTCTCCCTCTCATCCCTTGTATTAGGGAAAAAACACATAAATACACAAGCAATAATTTTTAAAATGAGACAATGCTCTGAATAGTAATAATTCATGATAGCCATACTTTCTGCTTCTGGAGGGAAGCTTTATGAATTATAAAGGAAAGGGAATATATGGAATCAAACAATTATAATAAACATAAAGAGGGAGAGAGGTATAGAGAAGAACAAAGAAGGATAAATAAATCAAATCAGGTACTCACAACATCCAACCTTCTGGCTGAGGATGCCCTCCAGTGAACAGCCTGGTTGGAGTCCCAAATGAGGGTCCTGGGCAGAGCGTTCCACCTCCCAGGTGAGACTTCCAACTAACTATTCCCGCCAAGGTGATATATACACTCTATTATATATAACAGAGTGATCTCTGTTAAGTCATGAAGTTTGCATAAGTGCAGTCCTGAACAAGCTGGGTTTTTTTCCCCCTCTATTTCTCTTACCATATCTCACAATCTTAGGAGTCTGGGCATCTGCATATTTCTCTTCCCTCCCTGATCCATTCCAGGGAGCCAGCCTTGTCTGGCTCAAGGAGGTGAGGCAAGTTAATCCCTCTTGGTGTCAAGAACTGAAGGGCCAATTCTGATCCTGAGGCCCCATAAGGAGCAGAAGCCAAGTAAACCCCCCATGACTGTGTATGTGTGGCTCTGGGCAGAAATGCATGACAAGTCACACAAACAAGTTCTATATAGAACAGATGGTAAGTCACAACTGTTAAATAATGAATTTTGAAGGCCCAACGAATGATTCCCCCCCAAATAAAACTAATTTATTAAAATTTACTTAAAATAGGCTACATTTTCAATAAATCAAGCAGAAAATTGAAGTTAGAATTAATTTCTGGAAAAAAATGATAAGATTAAGGTGATTTTCTAATGAAATCTGTAAAATTTTCAAAATAACTACTGTATTAAATTTTTCACTGTATAGAAATCTCGAATATTAACTAATGAATTCTATGGAATGAGGTTTATCTTGTTCAAAAAACTGAAAAGAATAATGGAAAACATAAACTTCGTTCAGTCTAGCTTGCTCCTCAATACAAATGCAGACCTTCTGAATACAGCTTTTCTATTTACAGTGATCAAGACCCACCTCTATTGTGCCAGGAAATTACCTTGTGGGTGAGGATGATGCTAGAGAATTTCTGACAAAATGCCACAACTGCTGTGTTGTAACTCCCAACAGACCTAAATTCATATTTGAATTAACAAACACATACCACTTGATTTGACCAATATAATTTAATTATTTTTGACATGCTGAGTAATAAAACAAAACACGAATGGAGTGAGGCAAATATATAGTCAAAGAGGAGATAGTGTCAAAGAAAAGCAAGCCTTCCCTGTTCATTAATACTAATATGTGTCTATTTGACTATATGCTAGATCTCAGGTTGATATTTTATTTATATAAAAATGTGTAGCTTCTAAATTTTGCCTATATAAAAATTTGCTATAGTTCAACTTCTTCATTTCACAGGTAAGGAAACTGAAGCTCAGAGTTTTTCTGGTGCTTGCCTAAATCATCAGATGTTTAGAAAAAATGAAAAGTACATAAACTGAACAATTTATATTTGCAGATTTTTGCTTTTATTAACAACCCCCTCATGACTTTAGAATGCATCTTAGAATAAAATGTTGAACATATTTATTTTAATTCTAAAGAATGCATTATATTTTATTATGACATAAGGCAAGGAATTTGGGAAAGATGTAAGTCACCTTCTTATTGTCTCTAGATTACAAAGGGAATCAAGGCCAAAGTGACTAAAGCAGAACTGAGCTGTGTTTTTAAAGGCTTCCGAAAGAAATTATATGCCTTTTTGGTTTTTTTTCTTTACCTCTTCCATTGATCCAAGACCTTCTTGCTTTGATGATATGTTTTCCTTCAAATTCAAATTTTCATTTAATATATCCACACTGAACACTCATAAATATTGGTCAAGTAAGATTTCTTGAATATTGGAAAATATTCTGTTATTACTACTTGTGTGCAGACAAATAGATCCCATCCTACTTATTCTGTGCTCTCAAAGAAGACATTCTGAGTCCATTAACTATATCTTAAAAGGACTCTATTTCTTTTCAAGGATATAATAGCAATGCCCAGAAAACAGATGAATTCCCACAAACAAAACAGCTTAATTTTTCTTATCTTCTGAATAGTATGTAGAAACATCCCCTTTGAAATACACTTTTTAAATTTTCAACTACATTTACAACATCGTGAAAATGCTTTGCATCCCTAAATAGCATAAATACAACTTTGGCTGCAGACCTGATGGCAAAAATGGCTTCAGATTCAAAATAATTTTATATCCAGATGAAACACTTTAGTTGAAGCAGAACATTTCTCAGTCAATAATATTTTCAAGACCAAAACATGATTTCCCCACAAAGTATACACACACAGACGCACAACCATCCTTTCACAAGACATGCAGTCTTCTATCCAGCTAAGTCATGGCAGCTGTAAGTATAACCTTCTTCACCACTCCAGGATACAGTTTCTTCATCTGTAAAGTGGGCTCATTAAGGTTATCTAATTCAGAGTTGTTGGGAGGATGAAGTGAAACAATGAATGTAATTCACATAGCACAGCATCATATACCAGGAAAACACTAAGTATATATTAGTGATTACTATCACACATATTTCTAAAGATATCTGAACACATTTAAGAATCATGATGCACATCTTTAGAAATATTTCCCAAATGGATGCATTATTTTTAACCCATAGACTTTTTGCCCAATAATCTAAGAAAAACACAGATTTTATTCATATTATAATAATATTTATTGCACTGCAATTCCTTTTTTTTGTGTGGAAAGATCTATATAAAAAAACAGTAAAAAATTATAACTACAATAATAATAAATGAGAGTAATAATAACACCTTCCAGATATTAGCAGTCTATGTGTCCTCACAAAAGTCTTCAAACAAATAAAACAAACATTGTTAATATCCTGCTGTCCTCCCTACCAATGCACACATATTCTTTTAATAACAGGTAAGAAATTTGAGGCTCTAAGAGATAAAGATAAAATTATATAGCAAATTATTGAGGTTAACACACGAAATAGAATTTTCATCCAGATTCTGTAATTTTTCATCTACCACTCTTACCACTATGTTATGCTATTTGAAATCTTCCTTCTTAGTATATTAGAATACATTAGGGTTATTTAGAAAATCCCTTTAATTTTGACAATGTTTGTAAAATTGCGATATATATAGATATAGGTATATATATGTATAAAGTTATAAATATATAGAAATATATAGATATATAGATATAGATATATAAATTCCCTTCCTGAAGAAGTAGAAAATTTGAGCATACTGATTACCAGCAATAAAATTGAATCAGTAATCAAAAATTCCCAAAAAACAAAATTCCAGGACTAGATGGCCTCACCAGTGAATTCTACCAAACATTTAAGAACAGTTAATACCTATTCTTCTCAAACTATTCCAAAAAATAGGAGAGGAAGGAAAACTTCCAAATTAATTCTATGAGGTCAGCATTATTCTAATAACAAAACCAGTTAAAGACACTAAAAAAAGAACTACCCACCAATATCTCTGATGAACATAAATGCAAAAGTCCTCAACAAAATATTAGCAAACCAAATCCAACGATACTTTAAAAAAGTCATTCACCGCAATCAAGCGGGATTTACTCCTGGGATGTAAGGGTGGTTCAGTATTCACAAATCAGTCATTGTGATACATGACATCAACAAGAAAAAGAATAGAACAATATGATCCTTTCAATAGATGCAGAAAAAACATTTGATAAAGTGCAACATCCATTCATGATAAAAACTCTCAACAAAGTAGGTTTGGAGGGAACATACCTCAACATAATAAAGGCCATTTATGAAAAACACACATCTCACATCATAGTCATGGTGGAACACAGAGAGCTTTTCCTCTCAGATTAGAAAAAGACAAGGATGTCCATTCTTAACACTTTTATTTGACATAGTACTGAAAGTTCTAGCCACAACAATCAGACAACAAAACGGAATAAAAGGCATCCAAATTGTCAAGGACAAAGTAAAACTTTCACTATTTGCAGATACATGATACTACATGTAGAAAACCCAAAAGACTCCAACAAATAACTACTAGAACTGATTAATAAAATCATTAAGATTGCAAGATACAAAATCAGTGTGCAGAAATCGGTTACATTTCTATACACTAAAAATGAAGAAGCAGAAAGAGAAATTAAGGGAACAGTCCCATTTACAATTGCACCAAAAATAAGATACCCATGAATAAACCTATCCAAAAAGGTAAAAGAGGTCTTTTACTCTGAAAACTATAAAACATTGATGAAAGGAATTAAGGCTGACATAAAGAAGTGGAAATACATTTCATCCTCATTGATTGGGAGAACAAATATTGTTAAAATGTCCATCCCATCCAAAGCAATCTACAGATTTAATGCAATCCCTATCAAGATACCAATAGCGTTTTTCACAGAACTAGAACAAATAATCCTAAAACTTGTATGGAACCACAAAAGACCTCGAATAGCCAAAGCAGTTTTGAAAAGGAAGAACAAAAATGGAGGTATCACAATCCAAGATTTCAAGATAGACTACAAAGCTGTAATAATAAAAACATTATGATACTGGCACAAAAATAGACACATAGATCAAGGAGCGAGTAAAGCCCAGAAACGAACCCACAATTATATGATCAATTTATCTTCAACAAAGGAGGCAAGAATATGCAATGGGAAAAAAACAGTCTCTTCAACAAATGGTGCTGGAAAAACTGGACAGCAACATGAAAAGGAATGAAACTGGACCACATTCTTATACCATACACAAAAATAAACTCAAAATGGATTAAAGGACCTAAACATGAGACCTGAAACCATAAAAATCCTAGAAGAGAGCACAGGCAGTAATTTCTCTGACATTGACTGTAGCACCATTTTTCTAGATTTGTCTCCTAAGGCAAGGGAAACAAAAGCAAAAATAAACTATTGGGACTACATCAGAATAAAAAGCTTCTACACAGCAAAGGAAACCCATCAACAAAACAAAAAAGACTACATATTGAATGTGAGAAAATATTTACCAATGATAAATCTGATAAGGCATTAGTATCCAAAATATACAAAGAATTTATACGACTCCACACCAAAAAACCCCAAATAATCCAATTTAAAATGGGCAGAAGACATGTACAGAAAATGTCTTTGAGGAAGACCTACAGATGGCCAATAGACACATGAAAAAATGCTCAACATCACTCCTCATCAGGGAAATGCAAATCAAAACTATAATGAGATATCACTTCACACCTGTCAGAATGACTAAACTCAAAAAAATAAGAAACAATTGTTGGTGAGGATATGGAGAAAAAGGAACCTTTGTGCACTGTTGGTGGGAATGCAAACTGGTGCAGCCACTGGGGAAAACAGTAGGGAGATTCCTCAAAAAATTAAAAATAGAATTACCATAGGATCCAGTAATTCCACTACTGGGAGTTTACCCAAAGAAGCAAAAACACTAATTTAAAAACCCCTATGTTTATTGCTACTTTATTTACAATAGCCAAATTATGGAAGTAGCCCAAGTGTCTATCAATAGACAAATGGATAAAGAAAAAGTGGTGTATATATATATATATATATATATATTCCGTTGTTTGTAGATTGGAAGGATATATTTATATATATATATATACACAAACAATAGAGTATTACTTAGCCATAAAAAAGAATGAGGTCTTGCCATTTGCAACAATATAGATGGGCCTAGAGAATATAATGCTAAGAGAAATGAAGAGTATAATGCTAAGTGAAATAAGTCAGTCAGAGAAAGACAAATACCATATGATTTCACTCATATTTGGAATTTAAGAAATCAAACAAAGAAAAAAAGAGACAATCAAAAAATCAGGCTCTTAACTATGAAGAACAAACTATTGGTTGCCAGAGAAGTGGGTAGAAGGATGGGTGAAATAGATGAAGGAGATTAAGAGCACACTTATTATGATGAGCACTGAGTAATGCATAGAATCATTCAATCACTATATTGTACACCTGAAATTAATATAACACTGTATGTTAATTATACTGGAATTTAAAAAAAAACAGGAATAGTAGAAATAAGTATAGAAATTATAGAAATTATATTGAAAACAATGTAATTAACATTTTCATAAAGCATAATTTAATTTTAAAGTATGATATCTCAAATACACATTGTTTGAATTTATGGGGAAAAAAGCATATACTTACTGTGATGAGCCCTGACTAATGTATGGAATTGTTGAATCACTATATTGTACATCTGAAACTAATATATCACTATGCATTAATTATACTGGAATTAAAAAAAAAGAAAAACAGAAATTAACCCCTTACCTTAAACAATAAATTTCCCATCTCATCAACAGGATTATTCAATAAATTAAAAACAATTTCTCAACATTCAAAATATACTATGCCACATAAAATCTACTCTCTTATAAAACCGTATTGCTCCAATATACCTTCCTGGTGGTTCATAATTCAGACTATCCATTCTATAGTATTAATTGAATACCTTTTGTATGCCAGACACCGTGCTAAGCACTGCAGATTCAAGGTCGTAAAGAATGATTCCTATTCTCACTGACCTTATAAATATCAATATTTAAAATTGATGGGGCACCTGGGTGGCGCAGTCGGTTGGGCGTCCGACTTCAGCCAGGTCACGATCTCGCAGTCCGGGAGTTCGAGCCCCGCGTCAGGCTCTGGGCTGATGGCTCGGAGCCTGGAGCCTGTTTCCGATTCTGTGTCTCCCTCTCTCTCTGCCCCTCCCCCGTTCATGCTCTGTCTCTCTCTGTCCCAAAAATAAATAAACGTTGAAAAAAAAAATTTTTTAATTGATATGGATAATAGGAAGGCTAAGTCTCAATGTGGTTAAGGACCATGACAGGAGAATTGCAGAACTATGAGAATACACTAGAGAAACATAAAACCCCTACGTGCAAAGGCATGGATCTCCTCTACGCGTGTAAGTTGTGGTCGGGGAAAATGCCCCTGTTATAAGAAAGACCATCAGCAAAAGTATAAATGCTGGAAGAATTCAAGAAAGTATAATGTGGCTTTGATATAAAGTAAAAGATATCTAAAAATGAGAATGAAGCCATTGGCTGGACTGTGACATTGGACAGTGGGGCCTTATAGACTTCATCCTAATAGCAGTGGGGTTCTGTGGACAGATTTTAGGCTTGGGAAGGACAAGATTAGATTTTCAATTTAGAAAGACCAATGTGGCCACAGTGTAAAGGATGGTTTGGGAAAGGGGAGAACATCATAGATGACTGTTATTTTTAACAGTTTAGAGATTTTTGTGATAATCCTGGGAAGTTGTTATGGCTACCTGAATGTGACTAGTTGTAGTAGAGAGGGAGAGAAGTGAATGGACTTGACAGATGTTTAGGAGACAAAAGGGATGGGAATTGGGAGACTAGAAGTGGAGTGTAGGAGAGATAACTTTGTTCAGGATGGCACTCCGATTTCTTGTTGGATACTGGGATAGATGGTAGGTACAAACACAGAGACAGGGCATTTGGAAGGAGAAGATGATTTCAGAAAGGAAAGTTCAGTTTGTGCCATGTTGTTCCTGAAGTACCTGTTGGAGTCCAATGAAAGATACACAGGAGGTAGCTGAATATAGTTCCTGAATCTCTGCATAGAATTTAGGTTGGAGATATAGCCCGCAGATTAGAGTTGAAACTAGCGAAGGGAGAGGAGAAAAGGAGCTAGAAGAGAATTCACTTTGACACAAAGAATTTTGGAGGACATACAGAGGAAGTGGATTCCATGAGGGATGCTCAAAAGCAACAGTCAGCGATGAGACCCAGGGCACTATAGTATGTGGAAGCCTGGAGGGAGTTTGAAGAGAGAATAGTCACAGTATCAAATGCTGCTCAGAAGTCAAGTTACAAAAGTAGAAGGAAGGAATGTTGCTTTCTCACTTCTGACATTTCCTTCCAGTTAGAGGGAGCTAAAGTATTCTAACTGCCTAGTATCCTTGCTACTTTTCCTTCTATTCCTGAGAAATGGGGTGATTTATCTGATTGATAAATTTAGAAAGAGTAAATTGGGCATGTATAGTCTGGATCAGCCCATTTTCCTGCGTGGGAATGAGCCTGTCCACTGAGAGAATAAAGTGACCTCCTTTCTACAGACATATCTGGACACTCTCCCAAAGAAGCCTAGAGGGAGGCAGAAGCTGGAGATCAAGAGTAAGAAAGAATATTTGAAATGAGACCCCTGGATAAAGGTATTCATTCCATTAGAGGAAGGAGTGGCCTAAAGTAACAGGCTCCTGCTTTGTGACAGGAGCCAAAGGACAGATGATGGGTTCCAATTCATATTTGGTACTTGGAAAGCAAGAATCTTCCTGCCTAGTGGTTTCTATTTGTTCTAAAATTTAGAGAATAGGACATCCCCCTGAGATTGAGGCAGAAGGATGGGATAGGTTTAATAAGAGTGGTAAAGATTTGAAGAAGCAAGCATAACACAGTCAAAGAAACCTGGATAAGAATACAGAGACCTTCCATCAACACAGAACATTCAGGCCTTCACAATCTATGCAAATGGAATTTTCTCTCATTCTCAGCAGTTGGGAGAAGGTCTAGATTTGCAAAGAACCTTGGGTGGGGCTTTTCCAGACAATTGGTGAATAAAGACTGTGAAACAAGTGGTCTCAGGACTGTCAGAGAGACAGTAAAGTGATAGATAATTGAGTCTAACTTGGCAGGAAATGGACTTAGAAGCAAGAGGCCCATAGGTCAGAGGGCAGATAAAATGGGAATTCCCCAGTGTGAGTGAGAAGACAAGTGTTGGGGTCATAGAAGAGAAGTATGAATATCTTATGTTAGAAGTAGAGAAGCTTGAGAAAGACAGGCTCTATGATACAGCCATGGAATTGGTGGTGAAGTAGAACATAGATAAGAGATATTTACAGTTAAGAATTTGAGAAACTGACTTTAGAGTCCTGAAAGTTGCAGCCATCTAGGGTATGATAGGAATCTGCATGAAGATAACAAAAGTGAATATGGAACTAGTCAGTCAATGAATGGAGTGAAGAGACGAGTTGGTTGAATCCAGGAATGTGATATGTAGATGGCAATAGAGCCGGATGGCTTGAGAGCAAATGCAATAGAATTTTTTTTAATGTTTATTTATTTGTTTTTGAGAGAGAGAGAACACAAGCAGGGGAGGGGCAGAAGGAGAGGGGGAGACACAGAATCCGAAGCAGCCTCCAGGCTCTGAGCTGTCAGCACAGAGCCTGACACTGGGATCGAACCCAAGAACCGTGAGATCATGACGTGAGCCGAAGTCAGATGCTTAACAGACTGAGTCACCCAAGTGCCCCAAAAAGAGAATTTAGATAAAGGTGGAGGAGGGGTTATCTAGAACTGTCAATGAAGTTTAAAGAAAAAACTGACCTTACCTCTTGACATAAGATACCTGGGGTGTAGGAGACAAAATACTCACCTTATGAGAAGGTGGCATGTATCCTTGTAGAGGAGCCTGGAGGGGAGTGGGATGAGTGGAAGGAACTTTCCATAAAAATTTGAAGAACAGTTGGCTTACATACACATGTGTATTTTTAAAATCAATATCTGCATGTGCCCATAAACATTGTATAAATAGATAAGCATGTCCAGATAGGCAAAGATAAATACTAAAATATTAACAGTAGATATCTTAGAAAGGTAGTATTATGATGAACTTGTCCTCTATAGTTTTCTGTAAACTTCCTAATTCTTTACAATGAGTATATACTACTTGTAAAACCAGAAAAGTAATGCCAAGGTTTTTTTTAAGTTTATATTTATGAGTGTCCATAACAATACCATGAATAAGACCGGTGACTTTAACTTTGTTTTAACTAAGTCAAAAGCACTTGATATGCATGTAAACCACATAAGGGTATATGATAAATGCTATCCAAATAGAACATATTTATATGTGCTTGTAAATCACTCAGGGAATGTATTACATTTAGTAGTTATAATCATAAAATAACTAAAATTATTTGCATTTTTTGGTTAACCTATTCTTTTTCTTTGTATACTTCTAGTTTCCAAATCCCTTAATTATTTGAATATGCTAAGCCATCCTTCAGATAATAAACTTGACAAGTCCATTTCAGGTGCTTTGTCAAAACATTCTTCATTTTTTATGGTCATCAGGATGGAGATGGGGGTGCTTCCTAATTAATGAAAACCATTCATTTAAATTCAATCTAGATTAAGTGTCTGCTGAGTATTGAGTGCTAATGAACATAGCTTATTACAGAATTAACCCAGAAATTGAAAACTTGTTGTTCCTGACCTTTGCTATCATGGCATCTGGATCCCAGCATTTTGCTATTGTATCACAAATTCCCCCCTCTCTTTTTCTTTTTTTTTTTAATTTTTTTTTAAATGACCTTTGCTATCATGGCATCTGGATCCCAGCATTTTGCTATTGTATCACAAATTCCCCCCCTCTTTTTCTTTTTTTTTTTAAATTTTTTTTTAACGTTTATTTATTTTTGAGACAGAGAGAGACACAGCATGAACGGGGGAGGGGCAGAGAGAGAGGGAAACACAGAATCGGAAGCAGGCTCCAGGCTCTGAGCCATCAGCCCAGAGCCTGACGCGGGGCTCGAACTCGCGGACCACGAGATCGTGACCTGAGCCGAAGTCGGACGCTTAACCGACTGAGCCACCCAGGCGCCCCTCCCCCTCTCTTTTTCATGTATGACATCTATTTTCTTTTTCTTTTTGGATGAACAGAATTATATCACTCTGGGTTTACCTTTCCATTATAGAGGTTTTTTTCTTTAAAGAAGCTGTAAAGCATAAAAATTTTAATTTATATTTTATAATATACATTCATTAGAAAAATATAATTAAATTAATGATTCACAGAAACAGGGACTTAACCACAGCAGATCAAAATAGTTAATTATTTTCTAGGGCTTCCTCTTCCTTTATCAACCAAATTCTGAATTCTTACCATTCCTCTTATATTCCTGATTCAGTATTTTCCTCAAATCCCCTCCAATTACTACCAGTACATTGAATTTTATAAGAATTATTCTATTAACTAATTGACATTAAAACATAGACCTATACTTTAGCCAGATTTCTCACATAATCATTTGAAGGATGCAATTTACTGAGACTTGAGTGATTTCATTGTCCTCCTCTTATTAATTGAAGATTACTTTCCCTACCATTTGCTTGTCCTTTATTTGGAGGCACATTCTATTCCGTTCCTCACATTTCGTTGGATGACAGCTAATAAAAGTGTTTTTCTTGTTGAATAAAGCATCATTAAAGTTTCAAATATTTTAGGAGGCACTGATGCTGTCATCGTGAAAAATTTTTAATTCTGTTAACATCTAGAACATACTTTTAAGAGCTCTATTTCCTCTTTCTCCTCATATAAGCATAATCTATTTTACCAGTTTGGGAATATATCAAGCACTGGTTGATGGATTTTGTAACTGAACAGAGAAATGATGAATTTATTAGAATGGTTCACTGCGTGATTTTGAAGCTAGATGAATGCTGTAGCTGTATAATTGATGGGCTAAGAAATTTTTTTGTGTTCCGGTTAGTGTATGGATATGTGTGCAGATGTATGCATGTGCCCGTGTATATGTGTACATAGGCACACAACTGGTGTATGTGAGAACACGGGGAAGAGGGAGATCAGTACACATAATACAGAAGGAAAGTTATTTAAACATGTTTTCTCAATTCATTTTAAAACCAAATTAATCTCACTTCCTGCCATTACATTAATTCACCTATCACAGAACAAAGAAAAATATTTTAGCTCAAATATAAATAGTTCTCTAGGATATTAAAAATGCATATATGCCATATAATTGAATTGTATTTTTCCCTTGGTCTTGCATTTTTTTCTTCCTTATAGAAGTCATTATCCAGTTATTTTCACTCTTTCAAATTCTGTAGACTTTTTGCAAAATCCACGTACTTAGCTTTTTTTTTTAAGTCATCCTTCCAAACCAATCATTCTATTCACTGTAGCCTAAGCATGTGCATCGGATTTCCTTGTTGAGTGTTCATTTGCATTTGTATGCTGTTAGGCAGAATTCTAAAGATGGTCCCCCAAGATTCCAGCCCCCTAGTTCTTCAATCAAACATTAGAAAGAGATTTTACAGATGTACAAAGTGCCAAGTCAGCTTAATTTAAAATAAGATTATCTGGGTGGGCCTGACTCACTCAGGTGAGAAGCTGATTGAGTTGAGTTTCTCTGGATGTGCAGAAGTCAAAGGCATCTGCATCTGCTGGCCCAAAGGAAGAAGGAATAAAGTACCATGTTGTGGGGTGCCTTGTGAGTATGAGGCCTGTAAGAGGTGACAGCCACCCCTGCCTGACAGTTAGCAAGACAATGGGGCCTCAGTCCTATACCCAGAAGGAAACAAATTCTGGCAGTAACCATTGTGTTTGGAAAAAGACCCAAGCCTCAGATGGGCACTGTACAGACTGGTCCCTTGATTTCAATGTGTTGGAACAGAGCAGAGAACACTGCCATGCTACAGTGGACTTCGGGTGTACAGAACTGTCAGACAACAGGTGGTATTGTTTTAAGCCATAGAGTCTGAGCTAATTGTTGTGGCAGCAAAAGAAAAATAACACATACGTACAATTATTTAATGTTCTCTCTTATTTATGAATGAAACTTAAAATATGTTAACTGCAGGAATTATTACTTAACTAAATTTGTGTACATATGAAACAAAGTGATCAAAAATTCTAGTAACTGACCAACTGTGTTTAAACAATAATTATCTTGATTATATACCACATTTTATTCACAGACACCATCATTGTTGCTATCATAGAATCGAAAGTGTCATTTTGGGGACGCCGGGGTGGCTCAGTCAGTTAAGAGTCCGACTGTTGATCTCAGGTCAGGTCTTAATCTCAGGGTTTTGAGTTCAAGCCCTGCATTGGGCTCTGAGCTGGACATGAAGCCTGCTTGAAAAAAAAAAAAAAAAAAAAAAAAAAAAAAGCATTTGCTTTTAACAATGCTCCCAGAAGGAGGGAGAAGAAAAGGAAAAAAAAAAAAAAGACCATTTTAACAAATTGTTTGATCCTCTGCTCTTAGGCCCTCATCTCCTGGTATCCAGTTTATTTGTGTTGTGCTCCCATTTTCTGGGTAGGCATGTGGGGCACCTATAACTTTCTTTAGAGAACTGTTGCGCTACTGGATAAAGCAGAAGTGCTGGGAACTGATGTCCCCTGCGGCAGGCCCAGAGCCAATGGCTGTGTTGGGTGGGAGTTTGAAAGCTCAGCTCCCTTGCCTAAAACAGAGAAAACAAAGAAAAGCACTGGTGTCATTCCAGTTCCAGAGAACAGCGTGGAATAAGGCTGAGGCTAATAACATTGACTAAAAATCCCGCACTTATTTAGGATGATTGATTCCCTGTTCTGCTTTCACTACCCCTTACTTGTATTTCCTGGAAGCATTTCCTTAATTAATCACATATCATTGAATCCTCACCTAAAAGTCAGTTTGTAGACTCTCCCAGTGAAGGAAAATACAAAATGAGCAAACAAAACAAGCATTATCCATTCAATTATTTATAAAAGGTAAGGGATTGATGATAATAAAGATGAAAGGGGCGCCTGGGTGGCGCAGTCGGTTGAGCGTCCGACTTCAGCCAGGTCACGATCTCGCGGTCCGTGAGTTCGAGCCCCGCGTCAGGCTCTGGGCTGATGGCTCAGAGCCTGGAGCCTGTTTCCGGTTCTGTGTCTCCCTCTCTCTCTGCCCCTCCCCCGTTCATGCTCTGTCTCTCTCTGTCCCAAAAATAAATAAATGTTGAAAAAAAAAATTAAAGATGAAAATAGAATTTTATCTCAGAGGATCAAATGGGAATAAATATACTGATAGGTTGTTTTGTTTTGTTTTGATATATGTATTTTTTTTACAAAAATCAATTCTTGACGATGATCACATTTGATTTCAGATTCTTCTCAGAGTAAAGAATAACGAACATAGGAAAAATTGGTCATATTCTTCTATGAAGCACATGATACAGGAATCATATAAGTTACATAGCATAGCTATATGGGCACTTCAAACATTGGTGTCATGAATATTAAAAATATATTAAAACAAGAGAAAGACAAATGCCATATGATTTCACTTATATGTGGAAAAAAAACCCACAATGAATAAACAAACAAAAAATAGAACCAAGCCTATAAATACAGAGAACATACTGATAATTGTCAGAGGGGAGAGGAGAGGGGGATGGGCAAAATGGCTAAAGGGGAGTGGGAGATACAAGCTTCCAGTTATGGAATGAATAAGTCACAGAAATAAAAAGTGCAGCATAGGGAATATAGTCAACAGTTTTGTAATAGTGTTGCATGGTGAGAGATGGTAGTTACACTTGTGGTGAGCATAGCATGACTATAAACTTATTGAACCACTATGTGATAAACCTGAAATGAATGTAACACCATGTGTCAACTCTACTAATATATATCTATATATATATATCTATATCTGTATCTATATCATCTATATCATCTATAGCTATATCTATACATATATATATATATATATTTAGATATATATATAAACAGAAAGGTACCCTGTAGTTGATAATACTAATACTCTATTTTAATAAAAAGATTTCCTAGAAAATATGATCCTCATTCAGAAAACAGTGGTAATGGATTCCCTATTTCCCTATGCTAATCCAAACAGAATGGAACATTAGCAGTAGGATCTTTACTATACAAATATTTAATGTAGAGTGACAGTGAAATAAGAACACATTCTGACATTAAGGATTTCAATACCATTCTGGAATTTAAATATCAATCTCAGGCATTAATGATTTAGAACAGTTTCACAGAGCATAAATCAAGGTGGACACTCCTGGTGACAAGAGGGTTAATAATTTGACACAGATGTTAATGAAATTGATGGAAATGAGCTTGTGTGATTCATGCCAGATACTGTGCTGGTTCTTAGGGTGGCTGGTTTGTAGGATCAAGAAATGGGTCAAGTTCCCAAACTGACAAGCACAGCTCAGAACAGCTGTATCACAAGATGAAAAAGAATCCAGATGTTTTCTGCAGCATTATGAAGAAGTGAATGTGTTAACTTGTAAAACAGTCAGAAATTATTATTGCTCTTTTTTACAAACTTCAGGCCATGCATGCAGACCTCTGCAACTTCTCTACATTCCTCCAAGGAATTGCCTAAGGATAGCACTATTTTAGAACCATATAAAAGTAAGAATCATAGTGATAATTGATCTATTTCTATGCAAATCAATTATTCTTATGTTAATACTTTTACTATGATGCATCGTTTTTTTGTATAACTTCACTTTGTAACATACTAACCTTTTGTTGGTTTGTACTTCATAGGATTCAAGTTAGTTCATCCAACCAAATCACTTAGCTAATGTCTGCTAAAATTCTAATGATAAGAATCTTTTGGTTTCTAGTATAAGTCAGTATACAATAAATGCCATTGATGCACAGCTGGGATGACAGTTCTAATATCATAATTCCAAAAATTTACTTCTATAATGCCTATGTTTTCACAGCATGGATGTTCTCAATCTCCTATGAAACTTGGAAAGCTATAGTTAATGGACGCTGCCTTTAGATCTCCCATGCCTGAGATTTTTTTTAACATAAATAATGTAAGAAGAGATTAAAGTATAAAAATTGAAATATATTTTAAGTCACATCAGTAACACATGGTTTCTGAATGAAATTCAAAGCTATATAAATCAGCAAGTCATTTTACACTGCTGTTATGAAATTCTGATTAGTTTGTTTTATTTTTATCTATAGAATTTATCATTTTTAACATATTATTCTAATGTCTATGTAAATCTTAACCAAAAATTGTGTATTGGTGAAAACAAGACAACAATATATACAAACCCCTGAAGACTCCATCAAAAAAACTACTGAAACTAATAAATGAATTCAGTGAAGTTGCAGGATACAAAATTAATATACAGAAATATAGTGCATTTCTATGCACTGATGAACTATCAGAAAGAGAACTTAAGAAAACAATTCTACTTACAATTACATCAAGAAGAATAAAATATCTAGGAATAAATTTAATTAAGGAGATGAAAGACCTATACTCTGAAAACTATAAGACATTGATGAAAGAAACTGAAGATGACACAAATAAATGGAAAGATATACTGTGCTCATGGATTAGAAGACTTAATATTGTTAAAATGTCCATACTACTCAAAACAATCTACACATTCAATGCAATCCCTTTCACCATATCAGTGGCATTTTTCACAGAACTGGAACAAATTATCTTAAAATTAGTATGGAATCACAAATAGCTCCAAATAGCCAAAGGAATCTTGAGAAAGAAGAACAAAGCTGAATGCATCCTGATCCCATCAATGGCCTGTCCCATTCCTCCCCTGCCCCTCACCTCAGTTCTTGAGTTCAGCCAAGAAAGAATTCAGAGCCAAACTCTCAAGTAAGCAAGAGTTTAATAGTTAAAGCAAAAGTACACCCTCAAGGAGGACAAGTGGGCAAATGCAGAGATGGCAACTACATGGGGAGGGTCAGGGTGGTCTCTCCTTTTTATGCCTGCAAGGGTTATGGGTCATAGCTAGGGCCGTCTCTGACTGGGGTTCCTCCAATCATCTAAGGGTCTCCTCCTACAGGTCAGACAGGGAAGTTTTTGGCCCTACTAGTCCTTACCAGAACTGTCATGGCAGCCATCCCCCACAAGGGGATCAAAACTGCAATGTAAATGTATTATTAGGAACCTATAGGTTACTGTAGGGCAGAAGTTACAGGGAAAAGTCCATGTGTGTTCCCTGGGGTTTTTCCCAGCTGTTTGAAACTTGGTTTCTGCCCTAACAGTTGGAAAAACATCTGTTCCCTGCTCATACCTGGCTAAGTGCCTATCAATTCCTGATTGTAAACTATAATACAAAAGTGTAGTAAATAAAACAGTATGGTACTGGCCCAAAAATAGACATATAGTTTAATAGAACAGAATAGAGAGTCCAGAAATAAACACACTCTTATACAGTGAATTAATCTTCAGCAAAGGAGGCAAGAACATACAATGGTGAAAAAAAACATCTCTTCAATAAATGGTATTGGGAAAACTCCACCACTTTCTTACACCATATGCAAAAATAAACTCTGAAATGGACTAAAGATTTGGATGTAAGACAGGAAGCCATAAAATTCCTAAAAGAAAACCTAGGTATTAAGCTCTTGGACATTGCTCTGAACAGTATTCTTTTTGGATCTGTCTTCTCAGGCAAGGACAACAAAAGCAAAAATAAACTTTTGAGAAGATATCAAAATAGAAAGCTTCTGCACAGTGAAGGAAAGTGTCAACAAAACAAAAAGGCAGCCTACTGAATGGGAGAAGATATTTGCAAATGATGTATCCCGTAAAGGGTTAAAATCTAATATATACAAAGAACTTATACAACTCAACATCAAAACCCACACATAAGGCAATTAGGAATGGGCAGAAGACCAGAATACACATTGCTCCAAGGAAGATATACAAATGGCCAACAGACATATGAAAAGATACTCAATAGCACTAATCATCAAGGAAATGAAAATCAAAATCACAATGAGGTATCACCTCGCACCTCTCAGAATGGCTATTATCAAAAAGGCAAGAGATAATAAGTGTTGGTGAAGATGTAGAGAAAAGGGAACCCTTGTACATTCCCTGGTGGTAAGAATGCAAAATTGTGCGGGCACTGTGGAAAATAGTATGGAGATTACTTGAAAAATTAAAAATAGAACTATCACATGGTCCAGCAATTCCTTATCTGAGTATTTATCCTAAGAAAATAAAAACACTAATTTGAAAGACATAAGCATGTTCATTGTAGCATTATCTGCAATAGCCAAGGTATGGAAGTAACCTAAGTGTGCATTTATAGATGAATGGATAAGGAAGAAGTGGTATGTGTACACACACAGCACACACACATATATAAAGGAACATTACTCATTCGTAAAAAAGAATGAAATCTTGGGGTGCCTGGGTGGCTCAGTCGGTTGAGTGTCCAACTTCAGCTCAGGTCTTGATCTCGCAGTTGATGAGTTCAAGCCCTGTGTCAGGCTGTGCCCTGACAGCTCACAGCCTGGAGCCTGCTTCAGATTGTGTGTCTCCCTCTCTCTCTGCTCCTCCCCCGCTCATGCTCTCTCTCTGTCTCAAAAATAAAGATAAACATTTTTAAAAAATTTAAAAAAAGAATGAAATCTTGCCATTCACAATAACATGGATGAACCTAGAGGGTATTATGCTAAGTGAAATAAATTAGAGAATGACATAGTGTATAATTTCACTTATATGCAGAATCTAAAAAAACAAGACCATCAAACAAACAAAAAAGAAACAAACTCATGGATACAGAGAACAGTTTGGTGGTTGCCAGAGGGGAGAAGTGTGAGAGGATGGGCAAAATAGGGGAAGGGGATTAGAAGGTACAAACAGCAACAACAAAAAAAACAAGACAACAAGCCCAAAATGGAATTGCTTAGGCTAACCACTACATCATCAGAGATTCAATTACAATTTTGGCTTTCCCAAAAATGGAATTTTGAACCTGTCAATCAGAATCCGTTTTGGGGGTGCCTGGGTGGCTCAGTCGGTTAAGCATCAACTCTTGATTTCAGCTCAGGTCATGATCTCACAGTTTTTGAGTTTGAGCTCTTCATCGGGCTCTGCACCGACAAAGCAGAGCCTGCTTGAGATTCTCTATCTGCCTCTCTCCCTTTCTCTCTCTCTCTCTCTCTCATTCTCTCTCTCTCTCTCTCTCTCTCTCTCTCTCTCTCCGAATAAATAAATGAACTTTAAAAAATTTTAAAAAAAGAAAAAAACAACTAGATCCACACTGGTAGGTAATCTGACGGTTAGACTCCTGCCATCCCCTAAAGTAATGTAACCTTGCAACAACCTACATACTTTTTTGCCTGGTATAAATCTCTTGTTCCCAATCCCCTCGGCCTACAAAAACCCTTCATTTTGTACAGCTCCTCAGAGCTCCTTTCCTTTTGCTAGATTAGAAGCTGCCTGATGTATCTAGAAGCTGCCTGATGTATCAATCATTAAACAAAACAAATAAGATCTTTAAAATTTACTCAGTTGAATTTTGTTTTTTAACAGTGTAGAGTTACTAATATTGTCTTTCAATGATTAGTAGGTAATCAATGCATAATCTGTGGATAAAACATTGACACTGTGTGAACATCCCTTTCTTTATCAATCTTTCACCAAATGGATAAACATTTTTGCCCTTTACATCTGTTACTGTCTCAATTCTATATTCCAGTTCTCCCTACTGCTGGATAGTGGAGAAGTCACTGTCTACCATAAAAGGGAAAGCAGGAAAAAATATTTAAGTGAAAAAAATAAGGTAATTCAATCAAGAACTTTAAGTACACCATAGACTATAACCAATAAAATACAAGTGATAGTTTTAAGAACCATAATTTTGAAACTGTGTAACATGATGATCATTGAAGGGTAGCAGAGTATGCTACTCCCCAAATATGCCTCTTTGGCTTAAGGGTTACTTTTAGCTGATTAATTTTGAAGAAAAGCAGACACTGTAGAACCTCTAAAAACAGAATAAAATTTACTCTTTTGTAAGAGACATTTATACTTGTAAAGGAAATCTCCATTTGTAAAGGTGTCTCTCTCTCTGTACCAGAAAGACAAGAATGACTCTAAATCTCCAGCAACTCTTATCATTTGAAAAGGCACAGCCTTAAATCTCCATTTTAAATCTTACCCTTATTTATTGTGCTTTGCCTAAAAACCTCCTGAAACTGCCCTCCCCAACATCTGTCTTTTGCCTTTAGCTGGAGATGGTATTTAAGGTGGGCCATTTGGGGAGTTAGTAATTTGACCTGGATACTCCTATAGTATACTGGTGGTATACATGTTATTAAACTTCTATTTCTGTTCATCTGTCTTTTATTCCAGGGAGTCTCACCCAAGAAAACTGAAAGGTAGAAGGAAAATAAGTTTTCCTCCTATATACCATATCTAAAACAATTAGAGTCTCCTTATTCATCACCTCATTCTTTAGCAGACGAATGTGAACACTCAAATCTCAAATGTCTGGGTCTGTCTCCATCGTTAGTGAAAATAAAAGACTTTTATCCTTGTCTTCACAAATTATTTTAGGGATGGAATTTTGAAGAGTTATATTAAATTTCTTTGATAAATGGCATTTCCATTGCCGGATGAAATACTGTGACGTCGTTGTAATGATATGCCTAGTGCCATAAAATTATTTTGTTATATATGTCTTTATGATTGTAACTAAGTTTATGTGCCTACATATATTATTGGTAAATGGACCTATGTTCAAAAAGCAGTTCTACTGAAAATGGATCTAATTCATAGAAACTGACATAGTGAAGGAGAGGGGCAAGGAGTCATAGTGTGGTTTCTAGGATCAAGTTCCTCTAATTTTGATGTGGTTGCCTGCCTAAACCTTTCTCTTCAAGTCTGCTAGACCAAAAGTTACGTGTTGGCAGAGCTGGTTGTGGCTATGAAGGGTTAAAGAAAGAATTTACTGCTAACACTCCTTGGGATTAATGACCTACAGCTCTATTTATAGAGCTGAATAAAGTGAAAAATAGGAGAAAAAGAAGAAAAGATGCTGGATCAGCCCTTAGAAATTGCTACTCATTGTGAAACCTACTACTGCCAACATAACCATCTAAAACAAGTGCTTTTTACTCTCCATCTAGTATTAAGTAAAGACTTACAATCAATGGAATAATTTCGAAAGACTGTACTTGCTTCAGAGAAAGCTATTCCAGAAAACAGACTTCCTTTAGCAAACTTTCTAAAGCAGCTTATACTATTTATACCTAGCCATATTTCTTAATTTAATAACTGGTAATAAGATTATTTGTATCTAACCTTATTGACATAAAAACATTTAATTATTTTGTTTATTTAAATATCTTATGTAGTGGTGTCTTGGTGGCTCAGTCGATTAAGCGACCAACTCTTGATTTCAGCTCAGGTCATGATGTCAGGATTGTGAGATAGAGCCCTGTGTCAAGCTCTGCACTGGACATGGACCCTGCTTAAGATTCTCTCTCTCCTCTCCTTTTGCCCCTCCCCCTGGTCCCATTCTTTCTCTCTCTAAAAAATAAATAAATAAAATTAATAAATATATATATATCTACTGTTTACTATAGCGAGCATATTTTGTTGATTAGGTCAATCTATGGGACAAGTGAATTTTAATGCCAGTACTCTACTTTATATATTTATGAAAGTGCAGCTTGTCAGGGAGCAAGAATTCATATCCCATTCAAGGGAGACTCTCTGGACTGAGAATCAAATTGACATGAGACAGAGTAACAGGAGAAAATCAAATTTAATAGCATATGTATGGAGAATCCTCATAAACACGGGAGTTCCAAAGACAGTAATGCAAAATGAAATATATATGTCATCCTGAACTAAGGAGAAGGGGTAGGGGTCTGGGACTTCAGAGGAAAGGAATACAATTCACAAGACAATAAGAAGAGCAAATGTTTGGTAATTAGATGTTTGCCCTGCCATACAAATGTGTCACTCAGATAAAATTTATCTCAGGTAAAATTTATCTCAGCCAGTAAAGCTTATTCTGGGAAAGATCCCCAACTTAGATTCTTCTATGTAGTTAAGGGAGGGACAAAAGTTTGTCTTGTACTGGTAGGGTCTTGACTTCCTTCAGCTCAGAATAATCTTTGGGCCATTGTGGCCCATCTTGGGTCTGCTTACTCTGGGCCCCTACAAGCTCATCCATGATGTTGCGACACACAACAATGTCTGTATCACATGCGAGGACATCAAAAGTTTGTTTTTTTTAGTCGGTGATAAACTTCTAGAGCTTGAATTTCTTTATTTATTTCTAATGAATCAAAGACCCAAGGTTTCCTATCATAACGTAACTGTTATTCATTGTGTTTCAATATCCTTCAAAGAGGGGAACAGGAGTAGAGTTATAGCTACTCTTCTGGGCATTGCAATAACCCAGAATATGTGTTGTCTCAAACCCAAAATGCCACTGTATTTATGAACATGAATATTTCTAGACTAAATGTTATTGAATTAATCTAGTGCCCTAAAATGGTTTTAAAGTTTGATCTAAGTATGCTTATTAAGTCCTTGCAAGTGAATATCTTCCAATGATTTTATGATAGCAGGATAAGATCTTAGGACATGTCTTTAGACCATGTAAAAGTTCCATAAATATTCAAATGTATAGAAATATATGTCCACTATCAAAACTATAAATTTGTATAAATTATTTTCACATAAATACTTTCACTTGTTGGATACCCAATAATCTGGTAAGAGAAGCAGAGAATTCAATTTCTATAGAGCATTTGAGAAACTGGAAAATGTCTATTAGGGCCTACTTTCACTGTTTTAAATTAGTACCTTTGATTAATATCTATCAATGCATATTTTCTTTTCAGGAGAATAGACCTATAGAAAAAAATCTGTAATCTATTGTTAAACACAGTTTAAAGTACTGTTTCTAGAAATGAATTGTGGCAAAATTAAAAAACAACCATTCCCTAGACCTACTTAAGTTTGGGCAGAAGTCAAATTTATAAACTTTTTGATTTAATGAATATATATATAAATAAATATGACTATAAAAATATACAAGTACAAAACATTCAGAAAAGTATAGAGATTACAAAATAGTAAAGTACAAAATAGTAAATAGCACCATTAACAACCAAAAAGTAGAACTTTTATATATGGCAAATTACTCTGGTAATGCAATTAGCCTTATAATGCCTAATAAGGCTGAGTCGAAAATTTATTTGTAAACCATAGGGGCCATTAGCTGTTCTGCTATTTACATCTTTAATGGTTAATTCCAAAGAATTCTGAGCAGAGGCAATAGTCATTAAATATATTATGTGAATCAACATCCGCAGCCTGCTGATAACCAAAAACTAAAACTCCCACGGTGATGGCATGAACCCATATAAACACAGAAAGTTCATTTTCATTAAACCATTCTTTAGAAATATGTAATGTACTTATTTCAGAAGATAGCTATGAACTAGCTAAAACATAGCCTAGGTGATTTTTTATAGGTCATTTCCATTTTATCTCTTAGAAGATTTCTGGATGTTTTTCATGGGCATAAAGAAAGAAGGGATAGCTATGTTTTGAAATATGTGAAATCAATCTATTGTAATTCAGGGATTTTTATAAACAGTAACAGGGACTAAGGTCATAGCTGGTCATACAAGTTATTAAAGGAAGCCATCGATACCATGTAAAGGTGGAATTACTTCTGATGGAATTCCTTGTTAAAATGTATTTCCTTAATCATCTGGTTAAATCACCATGAAATGTGTGTTCTCACTGGTTAGAGCAATGCTAAAGAAAAAATTTGGGTTGAGTATAAATTATTAACTTGAAGGTTAAATATTGATACCTAGACAAGGGAACAACTAAGCCATGATAAAATGACCACAGAGGTTTAGTAAACAACATGGTCTGGCATCACTTTCATACAGAATATGGTTGCCCTGGGTGGGGTCAGCTGGAGGCCCCTAAGAATAAAGGAATGGCTATGAAGGCAAGGGAAAAAGTAAATTAGCCAGGAACTATGATGTGCCAAGTACAGCATAAGGCAGTGTTAGCCTATTTAATACTTCAAAGTTACATGATCTCTTTCAGAATATTCCCATTGTTTTAAGTCCAGTTATAGCAAAATAGACATACTTTATTTGTATTACATTGTTTTGAACATTTTACATAAGATATCAATTAAAATGTCTGTAAAACATCTCTGGTCAATATCAATAACAAACTTGTAATGGTAAAATTACTGACAGGTTTCCATAATTTATAAATATGGATCTCTAACTCTAGGCTGAGGAAGGACAGAGGAGGGACTGAAGAAACATAAGAAGCAGTTGAGGGGCACCTGGGTGGCTCAGTCGGTTAAGCATCTGACATCCTCTCAGGTCATGATCTCACGGTTCCTGGCTTCAGGCCCCGTGTAGGGCTCTGTGCTGACACCTCAGAGCCTGGAGCCTGGTTCAGATTCTGTGTCTCCCTCTCTGTCTGTTCCTCCTCCGCCTGTGCTCTGTCTCTCAAAAATAAACAAACATTTTAAAAAATTAAAAAAACAAAAGAAGCAGTTGAGGCACTGTCTATCCTTATGCACAACCAGCAAAACAATAATTTTCCAAATACATGTTTTTAAATATGATCTTATAAATGTCAGTGCCTGCTCCAATAATTAATAAAATGAAAGTTTATTTTCAGGTGTTGATGAATTAAGAGTAACATTTGGTCATGTTTTCTTAAACAACAGAGAATAAAACGAAGTGACTCTAATGCAAAAGGTCTAGGAAATCGTTTGAGGTTAAAAACTCTTGCAGATCTTGAAAAACATGGAACCATCTCTCCTTAGCTTAAAAAAAATCTAAAATAGAGCACAGTGGGCTTCCACGAGTTTGTGGAAGACAGATAAAGACCATTTAGAATAGAATAATGACAAATATCATTGCAAGCATTAAAGTAGAATTCTGAACTATCTTTTGCATTTTAGTAGGGGAGAAATGAATTCAACTTCCTTTCATTGATACTTATTTCTATAGACATATCCAGTAGTGAGGAAGCAAGATGTCCAGCAAAGCACCTGAAAAGGTCAGATTCAGTATCTACAAACAACCATGTGCTGGCTCCAAGATGCAGTTGGAGACTGATTCTCACGGTTACAGGGGACATGTTTTTAAGATCATGGAGCTAACATTTGCTGCAAAACTTAAATATTAGAAGATAAATCCCTTAAAATATGATAAACCCTGAGGTTAACCACAACCACTGTAGTTCTAAATCTCTTTACAGTATCAATTTGGTTTTTCCATCATTCTGGTTTATTTATTTACAGATTGTCCTACTACTGCCATTTTCCCTTTTATAGTCAACTTGCACATAAGTTTCTATTTTTTTTAAGTTTATTTATTTTGAGAAAGAGAGAGAGAAAGAGAGAGTGCACGTGAATGAGTGGGGGAGGGCCAGGGAGAAAGAATCCCAAGCAGGGTCCAGAGTGGACCCAATGTGGGGCTCAGTTCCCCATGAACAGTGAGATCATGACCAGAGCAGAAACCAAGAGTTGAATGCTTAACTGACTGAGCTACCGAGGCGCCTTTTACATCAATATTTTATCTGTTCATCTGGCTGGAAGCTCCTTAAAGTAAAAGACCTACACAAAAGACCTACACATAAAAGATACTTAAAATTTTTGACTACATACATGGATCAAAGATAGATAGACAGAAAGAGTCTGATATCATCATTCAAGATAAATTTGAACAATTAGGAAATATAACTTTGTAACTATCAGTAGGGACCCCAAAAGTATAATATTCAATCCCTAATTGTCACAAATTGAGTTTGTTACAAGCAGATAGTCTGAAGTATAAGAGATTTACTAGGGATCAATTTCTGTGTAAGGGATGGAGAAGAAGCAGAGTTGGACAGAGTAAGAACAAAATAAAAGAGCTATACAGGCCCCATGAGGCCTTGGCCAGCATGACAAGGAGTTCTGAATTGCCCTTCAGAATTTTTGGCATCAATCTAGAATTTCTGAGCCTCTAACCCTGACTTAATTAGTCAGAGGATGCAGGTTTCCCTGGTGGGGTGCCATCTATGGTCAGGTTGCTGAGACAGACACTATAGGAGTTGACAAATGGAAGCAGTCACTTGACTACACTTCACATGGTCGGACAGTGTGTCCTAACCTGAAGGGGCACTAGGAGGTACAGCTCCATGTCTTCCATGCTAATTAATCCATTTTTATCTTGATTTGCAAATCAGAACAATCTAGCAGGTGAGATGACTGTCTACTGCAGTGTTGGAGAGGAAGAATTTCTTCTGACCTTTAAGATCCTTCTAGCTGGACTAAGAATCAAATTGGCATGAGACAGATTAACAGGAGAAAATAAGATTTAATAGCGTTTATATGGGGAATCTCCATAGACATGGAAATTCCAAAGACAGTGAGGAACCATGATGCTTATATGAGCTAAGGAGAGGGGTAGGGGTAGGGGTCTGGGACTTAGTCAAATATTCTCATGTTCAGCTCTTATTTGTAAGTCAACTCCACTGTATATGTCACATATTACTCAAGTATTACAATAAATATTATTTGGATACCTAATGATTGACATGATCCAGTGTTTAAAATTATGGTTTTATTACATGGGAAAACAACAATGCAAATAGATAATACATATTCAGGGCATGAATAAGTCCTCCAAGTTTCATTAAAATGACATCCATCTTTAAGTAGAATCCAAGCATTTAAACAATGGATTTTAAGTAGTCTGCTGAGATTCTGAAACACTTTTATTAAAGTATTTTATGTAGTGGTTTTGTTGGGGAGCAAGAATTCCTATCTTCTAAAGGTCCTTCTAGCTGGACTAAGAATCAAATTGACATAAGGGAGATTAACAGGAGAAAATCAAATTTAATAGCATACATATGTACAGGGAATCCCCGCAGATAGTCAGGGAAAATGGGGTATATGTTGTCCAGAAATAAGGAGGAGGGGTAGGGGTCTGGGACTTCAGAGGAAAGGAATGCACTCATGGGGCAATAAAAAGAGCAGATGTTTGGTAATGAGATGTTTGCCCTGCCATACAGATGGATCATTCAGATAAAATTTATCTCTGCCAATAAAAGTTATTCTGGGAAAGACCCCCAATGTCTTTTCTTTTCAAATTTTCATTTACATTCTAGTTAGTTAACATACAGTGCAATATTAGTTTCAGAAGTAGAATTCAGTGATTCATTACTTACATACAACACCCAGTGCTCATCATAACAAGTGCCCTCCTTAATATCCATCACCCATCCAGCCAACCCTCGACTCACCTCCTTCCATCAACCCTCAGTTTGTTCTCTATCTTTAAGAGTCTCTTAATGGTTTGTTTCCCTCTCTCTCTTTTTTCCTCCACCCATATGTTCATCTGTTTTGTTTCCTAAATTCCACATATGAGTGAAACAACATGGAATTTTTCTTTCTTTTATTTCTCTTAGCATAATGCACTCTAGCTCCATACACATTGTTTTTTTTTTATGGCTGAGTAATATTCCATTGTATATGTATACTACATTTTCTTTATCCTTTCATCAGTCGATGGACATTTGGGCTCTCTCCATAGTTTGGCTATTGTTGATAATGCTGCTATACACATTAGGGTGCATGTACCCTTTGAATCTGTACTTTTGTACTCTTTGGGTAAATGCCTGGTAGGACCATTGCTGGATCATAGGGTAGTTCTATTCTTAACTTTTTGAGGAACCTCCATACTGTTCTCCAGAGTGGCTGTACCAGTTTGCATTCCCATCAACAGTGCAAGAGGATTCCCCTTTCTCTGCATCTTCACCAACACCTGCTGTTTCATTTATTGTTAATTTTAGCCATTCTGAGATGTGTGAGGTGGTATCTCATCGTGGTTTTGATTTGTATTTCCCTGATTATGAGTGATGTTGAGCATTTTTTTCATGTATCTGTTAGCCATCTGGATGTCATCTTTGCAAAAGTGTCTATTCATGTCATCTGCCCATTTCTTACCTGGATTATTTGGTCTTTTGGGTGTTGAATTTGATAAGTCCTTTGGAGATTTGGGGTACTAACCCTTTATCTGATATGTCATTTGCAAATGCCTTCTCTCATTCCGTAGGCTGCCGTTTAGTTTTATTGATTGTTTCCTTTGCTGTGCAGAAGCTTTTTATTTTGATGAAGTCCCAATGGTTGATTTTTGCTCTTATGACATAAGACCCCCAGTTTAGATTCTTCTATGTGGTTAATGGAGGATCAAAAGTTTGTCCTGTGCTGGTAGAGTCTTCATTGCCTTCAGATCAGAATAATCTTTAGGCCAAAGTGGCCCATCTTGGGGCAGCCTGCCTTAGTCCCCTAGTTTCTATTCGATTGAAATACTCAAAATGTTCAGGTTATAGGTAAAGGTGAAACAAAATTAAATACTGTTTTTAAGTAAAATTAAAGATATTAAGATAGTTCAATATTTTTAATAAAATTAATTGAAAGAAGAATGGAAAAATGCATTTGGTTTTATATTGAATAAAATTTATAAATAGAAGAAAGTATTTCCTTTAGTTGTATCATATTCTACCTTTATTTTTAACTTGAGGGATATAAACGAATTTTTATTGCTGTTTACACCCTTAATAAGCATAAAACTGTAGGGACAGGAGGAAAAAAAAATTTCCTTCTACCCTTTTGTTCTTGGCTGATACCCCCTTGTAATAAAAGATAGCTTATGGGGCGCCTGGGTGACTCAGTAAGTTGAGTGTCCTACTTTGGCTCAGGTCATGATCTCATGGCTCATGAGTTCGAGGCCCGCATTGGGCTCTGTGCTGACAGCTCAGAGCCTGGAGCCTGCATCATATTCTGGGTCTCCCTCTCTCTCTCTCTCTCTCAATGCCCTCTCCCGCTCATGCTATCTCTCTCCGTCTCTCAAAAATAAACATTGAAAAAAATAAAAAAATAAGAGCTAAACAGGAGAAAAACAAGCAGAAGTTTAATAATATGTATACCTCCTGTATACATAGGGAAGACCAAGGAAAATTGAATAACTCCCCCAAAGGGCTCAAAGCACCACCTTAAATATTTCCAGCCAAAAACAAAAGAAGATGCTGGGTGAAGTGGGGTTTGGGGTCCAGTTATGGAGGATTAGCAAGAAAAGCAGAAAACCAGGGTAAGATTTGTTATCAGATCCAAGTTGGTGCCTTCTCCATTGATAAAATTCTCTTGTGATTTAGAGTCTTCTCTTCCTAGTACAGAGAAGAAAACACCCTTATAATCTGAGATTTCCTTTGTAAATGTAAATATCCCTTACCAAAGGTAACTTTTCCTTGGTTTTCAGAACTTCTCCTATGTCTGCTGTTTCTCAAAATAGTCAGCTCAAAATAATCCTTATGCCAAAGAAAGATATTTGGGGGTGGCATATTCTATTACCTTTCCAATGTAAAACACCAATAATGGAAATCTGATGGACTGAAGGTGCATGTGTAAGAGATGGCAATCCATGTATCTCTTCATAAGTAAGAGTAACTGTGAAGAATAACAAATAAGTTATTATACCAATTCTGCAAGTAGAAAAAATAATCTGAAAATAGCAATTAACATGCTTATTCTGGTATGGTCTATAAACTTTTAAAGCACTAAGCAATAGTTCAGAGTCAGAAGGAGTGGAGATTTGAATAGAACTCAATGTGCATCACATATACTATCCCAGTCCCAACATTCTAATCCTTGTAGGAATCCAATGAAGGAACAAGAAAGGGGGAGTGAAAAGTAAAGCTCACTTCACTTAAACTCCTGAAAGCCCCAACAGTATAAGCAGCTCTGCTCCGTGGCCAGTATAAAGGTCAAGCCAAACTGTAGATAAATTATATCTGCCCTCCCTTAGGGTAATATTAATGACAAGGGTTGAATCTACATGGCAAACAAAATGGAAGGGAATATCAAAGCCCTGATCTTTGTAACCAAACCAAACAAGTTTGTCTTCCTGATGTGCAGTAATCAATAAAAAACAGACACTGAACGTTTGCAGTGAAGAAAGATATCAGATCTTTCTGATTTATACTTGTGGTGCCACCCTGGAAAACAGGGAGCTAATGTTCAAAAGTCTCAAACTCCCCAATGGCTTGCAAGTGAGGGATTTTAAGGGCAAAATTTGGAGCATGGATCTCCTAAGAAGTTGGGCACCATTGATTGGAGGCCCATGAGGTCATGTTAGCAGATGTTACTTAATTTCTGGTGTCACTTTTCTTGTCTCCCAGAGGTCTATTCCATCTCAAGAGACTTGGAATCTGAAAAATACCTTTATTCTTTTTTATTTTAGCTTATTTATTTATTTTTGAGAGAGAGAAAGAGTGTGTGTGTGTGTGTGTGTGTGTGTGTGTGTGCATGAGTGGGGGAGGTGCAGAAAGATAAGGAGGGAGAGAGAGAAAGAGACAGAATACCAAGCAGGCTTCACTCTGTCAGTGCAGAGCCCAACTTGGGGCTCAGACTCATGAACTGTGAGATCATGACCAAAGCTGAAATCAAGAGTTGAGTGCTTAACTGACTGAGCCACCCAGCTGGCCCTATCTTTACTCTTTATGTTAGATATTTCATTAGGTATATTTGGTGATTATATCTTTAGGGCACTACTGATTAACTACTTGTAAGCTAGTGGGGTTGCATTCTTACATGTTCCTTTGAATGATAAGCAAGGATTCCTGTGTCTTGAGCATAAGCCTATGTGTTCCTGGCTTGTCCAGCCATGCCTGGGGGTGATATGAACTGACCAGATGGATGGTGGCTTCATCATGGGTGGGACAGGAGGATCACATCACAGCCAGATTACAGGAAGAAAAAATGACAGAACAGAAATGTAATTAGTCATCAGTACATGCCAGAAGAAAATGACAGATGCTACAGGAAACCTCAGAGAACAAGAGTAAGACCCCACCAAGTATAAATGGAAGGAATTTTAAGTCAAAGTAGAAACCCACAGTCTTGGATTATAAGAGAAAGGAAGAAAGTAAACAAGCTCTTTTCTGTGTTATGTATGATGCTATATTTACCAACCTTACATCTTGTGACTTAGAGGTGAAAAAGCAAAGTTATAATGTTAGTGGAATCATGATTTGAATATAAGTGGGTTATCATATAAAGGGGCTGGGGATAGATAGGATTTAAGGGAACTAGAAAACCAGATTTTAATTTTAAAAAGCAGAATGGTACTGTTGAAGGTTGTTAAGTAGAGAACTAGTCTAGTCTAAAAACTTTGATTCTGTTTCCCAAAATAAATAATTATAGCAATTTTGGTTCATCTGAAGTTACAGAGGCACAGAAATATTTCCAGTGTCTGTACTTTTATTTGTTTGTTTGTTTCTGTACTTTAAGAAGTAACTTTGAAGGAAATCGTTGCTTGGAAGGAAATTTATTGCTGCAGTTTTTAATGCGAAAGATGATGGATCCATTCTTCAAAATCCTAGCGAGTATAAGTATATGCTAAAAATAAAATGTCCAGTTTGTTAAGCTATGGCAATACTACTGAGATTAGTGAGAAAGGAAGTCACACAGGTCACTCCATCCTGACTCTAGGTTGTATTATTGCCTTGCCTTCACTATGGTAAACAGTATGGGAGTCAAAGTCAGGCTACCCCAAGATGGGCCACTTTGCCATGAAGATAATTTTGACTTAAAAGCAATCAAAACCCAGCAGATTCAGGAAAAAAAATTTTACCTCTTCCCTTCAACTGCCTAAATTTACATTGGAAAGTGTAGCCTGTCCCAAGAAGAGCTATTAACAGAGATTCCTCTTTACCTAAGAAACTTATCTGTATAACAGGGAAACCTTTGTTTTCCAAGTACCTCCTCTCACCTTCCTGCTAATGATCTTCTTCCCCTTTGTTCCCCAGACCTCTACCCCTTTCTTTAGCTCAGGATATCGTACAAGCCTCAGATTGCCTCACTATCTCTGGAATTTTTATGTCTGTGGATTGATTCCCCATACATATGAAACTAAATTTTATTTTCTCCTGTCAATCTGTCTCATGTCAACTTGATTATTAGCCCAGTTAGAGAGATCTTGAAGAGCAGAGAAGATTTCTTCCTCCTCAGCACCAACATAGTTTATTATAACAGCTTCCACCAGTGCCCGTGCTATCCTGTTCCCCTCTGTCCTATTTCTCCAGCATTTTAATCCTGAAAACATACCATAAACCTTTTAGTCTTTTGCTCAAGAATTTGAAATGACTCCTAGTGCTTACCAATCAAGTATGGCAATGAAATGGCTCAATAATTCCTAATTACATTTGTTTCCCATTTCTCAGACTCTAATATTTATTATCACCAAGCCCGTTGCCAAGTTGCTTCTACCTATTCCACTTTAAGACTGCTTAAAAACTTGCCCAAGTTATTTTTGCCACTTTCCACATCCTGTCCAAACTCCAAACTTTTTGGTAGGTCATCCCTGATAAACTGAACTCTTTCTTTCCTGTACTCCCTCCGTTGTTATGAGAAAATGCCGCACACAATAGCAACTAAGTATGCTGGGTATTTCAAGTTATTTAGTCATGCACCAATTTATTTAAAAACATCAGGAAGAAAAGGACAATGGCTGTATCTTATACATGTGTTGCAATCTCTATGAAACCTAATACAGTGCAAGCTCCACTAGATTGAAGAGGAACAGAATATGTCACTCCAAAATATGCCTCTTTGACATAAGGATTATCATGATCTGATTATTTTTAAGAAACAACTGACACAGGAGTAGGTCTGAAAACTGAAAAGTTGCCCTTTTGAAGGATACATTGACATTTATATGAGAAATCTCCATTTGTAAGGGTGTCTCCCTTGTGTAAGAGGAAGAAAAAGATGACTAAATCTTTAGAAACTCTTTATCAATGGAGAAAGTCTTGACTCATATCTGCAAATCAGCCACACCTTGGTTTATTGTGCTTTCCTGGTAACTTCCTATATAACTGGTCTTCCCCCCAGCCCTGAACCCCACTTTCCCCCAACATCTTACTTTGTCTTTAGCTGGAAATAGTTTTTAAGGTGCTAACTTTGGTAATTTGAGGAGTTACTCTGTTTTTCTGGGTCTCTCCCATGTATATAGGAGGTGTACATGTTATTAAACTTCTGTTTGTTTTCTCCTGTCAATCTGTATTTTATTACAGGGGAGTCTCATCCAAAAACCTAGAAGGATAGAGGGGAAATTATTTTTTCCTCCCTTACACACAGGAAATAGTTACTGATCTGGGCTGAAAGACCTGGCACTAAATCTTAGCTTCTTCCCTTTTAGTAGTGTTATGTCTCCAAGTTACAGTTTCCTCATGACTAAAATGTGCAGAAGAATTATTCTCATCAGGCTATAATGTGACACTGTAAGGCTGACAAATAGTGAGTGGTCAATAAATGTGCTATTAGCCTACAAAGACATACCCAAAAGCATTTGAAGAAAATCTTTGGTTCAATAGTAAAAAGAGACTTTTATCACATCCTGCCAACAACATGCAATATACAAACTGAGTTGCTGAAAGATGCTATAGGGACAGAATTTGACAGGAGGAGGAATGGAGGTGGTTTTATGGATATAATCTGCTGACAGTCAACCTGCTCCTTTGAAAATTTTGATTCTCACACTCAACCCCCAGCTTGCCCTCCAAAGTTAGATTCACTAATAGTAGTTGGGAAAAAGATTTAGAAGGAATTTGCCATTGTTCAGGCCAAAGCTGTCAAGAATTGAAACTGAATACAGGAGGTAACATTAGGAATAGATCCAGGAATGGAACCAAGAAAGTTAATGAAGGAAGAAAGGATTTTCTATTCCAGAAATATTGGTTAGCATAGCTCACAGACTAGTACTAAACCACTGGAAATATTTCTTCTCTAGATTAGAAAATTTGAAAAGTTTCCCAGAATATTGTGACTTTCAAGTCTTAGTCTGTATTCTGTAAATAAAGAACAGAGTTTACAGCAGTCACATAATGGTAATAAAAGTCGGTATTGTCGAGCCATTGCTCTGCTCCAGGTCTGTACAATGTCTCTGAATCCATGTAACAGCTCTAAGATGCAGTCATGGCTATTGCCCCCTATTACAAATGAAGAAACAAGGCTTGACTTAGAAAGGTTTATGACTTTTTTTTAAAGTCACATATCTGATAAATATCAGATCCAGGACTTGATTCTGGGTCACTCCTACTCCAAAGCCCTTGTAATTTTTATACTTCCCATGTTGCACCAGGTGATTGGCTCAAATGGAAATGGTGGTGTCTCTCATGGTTTTCAGTCCAGATGCTTGGATGCTGCATCTGTTTTGAAAGCATAAGCAGCACAAGTTGTATTAGTTGTATTATCAACTTAGTTCCATGTTCTGTTTTGTTCTCTACTCAATTATGTTTTATGAACCTCTTAACCTCATACATGATCAATCATTAACTTTGCCTTTTTCATTCCTACACCCTTTTTACCCACAGTAGAAACCTAATGGGGGCCAGATGGTAACACTTATCTTGAATTTATCTGATATACCTGATTGTACCAGGTTCCCAACAAGTGTCTTGTTGTCCACAAGAATGCATACCTTCAGATTGTTTCAAACTCCCCACCTCAAGGTTTCAAGAAACCCTTCAACCTCCTCTCATATATTCATCTCCTTCCCCAAATATATAGAAGCTGTCCCTAGGGTCAACAGGGTAAGACAGCTTTGGAAATGATCCCCTGTGTTCTCATTGGGCTGTCCTTCTGATAATAACCTTTCTTTGCTTCAAATCAAGTGTCTCAGACATAAACTTACTGTGTATTGGATGATGCACAGACAAGTCTGAGTTTGGTAACAGTTTCTTCATTTCTTTCAATTTTATCTGTATGTGACTTTAAAGGCTATACTTTTAAGCAAAAATGTTTCATGCAGTGAAAACAAAAACACAGAATGTTTATTGAGAGTTACTGTGTGCCAGAGTTAGTTATAAGTGTTTTTCCATTGTTATTTGGCTTAATCTTCACAATCATCCTTCAATGCAGACATCGTCATCAAACATCACCCTCATAATCATCATTCACACTTAATAAATGAGGAAACTGATGCACAGAGATGTTAAGTGTCATTGTCAGTTATTGGTGGCACTAGGACTCAAACCCTGGCAGGCTAGTCACCAAGACTGGAACACAGAAGGCAAAGATTATCTTCCCAGGATTTTGTCTGGTTTTCTGTAGGGTTTTGTTGTTGTTGTTGTTGTTATTTTGTTTTCGTTTTTCTGTTTTTTGCCTTGTTAGTTTCAGTCCATTATTCCAATCTGTCAGAAGATTTTAATCTTGATTCTTTTATCAATCCATTGTATTTGGTAGCCTGACCAGGTTTCCAGGATCTGAGGTTTGTAGAGGCAAACAGCAGGCTGTCCCAAGATGGGCTACTTTGGCATGAACATTACTTTGAGTTAAAAGCAATCCAAACCACTGAGATTCAGAAAAAACTCTTTATCTCCCTTTCAACTGCCTGCTTATATTAAGAAGAGAGCTAGTAATAGAGATTCCTCTTTACCTAAGAAAGTTATCCACATAAAGGGGCAACTTTTGTTTTTCAAACATCTCCCCTCAACTTCTTGCTAATGGTCTATCTACCCTTTGTATCCTCAGACCCCTACCCTTCTCTTTAGCTCATATCAGCATTATGTTGCCTGACTGTTTTTGAAATTTCCATGTCTGTGTGGGTTTCCTGTACATATGCTATTACATTTGATTTTCTCCTGTTAATCTGTATCATGCCAATTTGATTCTTAGTGTAGCTAGAAGGATCCTGAAGGGTATAGGAATTCTTCCTCCCCAACAACAAATTGTACTTTCTTTTGTTCTAGATTTATTGAGGTATAATTGGCAGTTTAAAACTGTATATATTTAAGGTGTACAATGTCATGATTTAAAATACATATGTAACCTGACTGGCTGGCTCAGTCAGTACAGCATGCAACTCTTGATCTCAGGGTTGTGAGTTTGAGCACTATCTTGGGGGTAGAGTTTACTTAAAAAAATAAAAAAATAAAAACCACCTCTTTCTAAATAAAATACTCTATAGATTTAAAAAAATGTATATGTGATTCATGCTTTTTACTAAATAAATAGATAGATAGATAGATAGATAGATAAAATACATATGTATTGTAAAGCAGCCACCACAATTAAGTTAGTTAATATATCCTGCAACTCACATAATTATCATTTTCTTGTGCGTGTGTGTGTGTGGTAAGAACACTTAAGATTTACCCTCTTAGAAAATTTCAAGTATATCACACGGTATTATTAACTATAGTCATCATACCCCCTTCCCTCCCCCCACCATTTCCCCTTTCCTGTAGTCCCTGGCAACCACATTCTACTCTTTACTTCTCTGTGTTTGATTTTTTTAGATTCTACATATAAATGAAATCAAACAACTTTTATCTTTCTGTGACTGGCTTATTTCACTTAGTGTGATGTCCTCCAGGTTTAGCCATGTTGTTACGAGTGGCAGGATTTCCTTCTTTTTATGGCTGTATAATATCCCACTATTTATATATAATATATACCAATGTTTTCTTTATTCATTCATCCATAGTCACTTAGGTTGAATGGTATTTTCTCTGCCTTGTAACAGCAATGAATTATGAACATTATTAAAGCCAAAATAAAATTCTTTCTTCCTTCTTTCTCTACAGACCACCCTCCCTACCCCACCAATACTCATAGAAATGTACACACAAATTAAACAAGTTACTGGCACACTATATGGTCAAAGTGACTGAGATCTTGAATGATTTATCATTCACAATAATTACAAGTTATTTTTATTCTATATTTACACCTAAAGAAATTATTGTATTAGAATCTAACAAAGTGGTTTGCTAATTGCATCCAAAATTATTTAGGTGTCAAGATATTATGATACCTTGTTTCCTAACACTATAAACATGTATCATATTTCACTTTTTTTTTCAACTTTTTTTTTTTTTAATTTATTTTTGGGACAGAGAGAGACAGAGCATGAACAGGGGAGGGGCAGAGAGAGAGGGAGACACAGAATCGGAAACAGGCTCCAGGCTCTGAGCCATCAGCCCAGAGCCTGACGCGGGGCTCAAACTCACAGACCGCGAGATTGTGACCTGGCTGAAGTCGGACGCTTAACCGACTGCGCCACCCAGGCGCCCCCATATTTCACTTTTCTTTTGAACATATAATGATGTTCAAGTGGGAATTGCTATGACCTGAATATGTGAACAAACAGTATGTTTTTTTTTTAATTTTTAATTTCATTTTGGGAGAGAGAGAGACAGAGAGAGAGAGAGAGAGAGAGAGAGATACAGAGCACAAGCAAGGGAGAGAGGCAGAGGGAAGAGGAGAGAGAGAACTTAAGCTGGCTCCATGCTCAGCACAGAACCCAATGTGGGGCTCAATCCCACAACCCTGGGATCATGACCTGAGCAGAAATCAAGAGTCAGATGTTCAACTGATTGAGCCACCCAGGCACTCCACAAGCAATATGTTTTTATTTTTAAAAATCTTTATTTTCAAATAGTTATTGACACACCGGAAGTTGCAAAAATAATACAAAGGTCTGTGTACCCTTCATCCAGCTGTTCACAGTGGTAATATATTACATAATTAAAATACAGTATCAAAACCAAGAAGTTAACATTGGTGCAATGCAATTAATGACACTACAGATTTATTTATGTTTCACCAGTTTTTATATGCATTGCTTTGTGGTGTGTGTGTGTTTGTGTATGTATGGTCCTATGCATTTTTCCAAATATATAGATTCATGTAATCACCTTAAAAATCAAGATAAACAGCTCCATCATCCCAAAGAAATTCCTTTGTGCTACCCCTTCATAGTCCCATTCCCATATATTGCCCCTAACCCCTGACAACCATTAATCAATTCTTCATCTGTATAACTTTGTCATTTCAAGAATGTTATGTAACTGTAATCACACACTGTTGAACATTTTCTGTGTGCTTGTTGGCATTTCTGGGCTGTGAACTTCCTTAGCATCTAATTTGGGATACATAGAAGGCAAAAAGAAAACCTAAAACCCAAGGAACTCACTGCCATATTTTTATTCAAGTCCTCGGGACCCTAAAAAATTTACCTCATTCTCCCCAAAATTTTGGAAGGTCTTTGTATATTTGTTTTATATATAGGGGTTTTAGCTATATTTAATAGGAATAACAGAGTGAAATCCATCCATTTTAACTTTTCCAGAATTGGAAGTCCAAATATGCTTTTTTTTTCAACGTTCAGTCAGTTTTGAGAGACATGGAGAGAGATTACAAGTGTGGGAGGGACAGAGAGAGAGAGACACAGAATCTGAAGCAGGCTCCAGGCTCTGAGCTGTCAGCACAGAGCCTGATGTGGGCTTGAAATCATGAACCAGAAGATCATGACCTGTGCCAAAGATGGATGCTTAACTGACTGAGCCACCCAGGAGCCCCCAAATATGCTTTTAAAAAACAAAATTAAGAGTGTCTGTGATGGGGGGTGGGAGGGACAGGAGGGTGGGTGATGGGTATAGAAGAGGGCACCTTTTGGGATGAGCACTGGGTGTTGTATGGAAACCAATTTGACAATAAATTTCATATATTGAAAAAAAAAAGTGTCTGGGTGGCTCACTCAGTTAAGTATCTGACTGTTGATCTTGTGATTCATGGGATCAAGCCCTGCATTCGTGTCCGTGCTGACAGCATGGACTGTGCTTGGGATTCTCTCTCTTTCTCTCTCTGTCTCTCTGCTCCTCCCCTGTGTGTTCTCTCTCTCTCTCTCAAAATAAATAAATAAACATTAAAAAAAACTACAAAATTATATTTGCCCTTTGGTGACAACTCACACATACCCACGGATGCACACAGGGAGAGCTGTTAACAGAGCTGTGACATTTATATTACTCTTTGAAGACAAAATTAAGTTGTTTTTTTAACCACTTTATCGAAGTATAACTGATGCACAACAAACTGCACATATTTTAGTGTATACAGTTTGATGAGTTTGGATATGTGCATAATGTGTTTTGAAAGTGTTTTATTGTTTTTACTTATCTAAATAATCTTTTTTATTTTTTTAATTTTTAAAAATGTTTTTATTTATTTTTGAGACAGGGAGAGACAGAGCATGAGCAGTGGAGGGGCAGAGAGAGAAGGAGACACAGAATCTGAAGCAGGCTCCAGGCTCTGAACTGTCAGCACAGAGCCCGACATGGGGCTCGAACTCACGGACTGTGAGATCATGACCTGAGCTGAAGTCAGACACTTAACCAACTGAACCACCCAGGTGCCCCTAAATACTCTTTCACTAGGCACAGACTGTTTACTTTCCTACCACTGTAAGTGCCAGTTCTCTATTTAGCAGATCACAGTTGACTTTTCTTTTGAGAAGGTAGATATTTTTAAAGAATTAAAACACTCTGTCTTTTTCTGGGTGTGTCAGTCAAGGTCTGATTAGAGAGAGGGAACCATTAGGAGTTAATGTTAAGAGAGTTATTGCAAGGAATTGGCTTACACAATTGTGGGGGCTACCTAGACAAGTTCAAAATCAATAGGGCTGGCCATCAAGAAGGGCAGACCAGAACTCTGGACCATGAGCTGAAGCTGCTGTGCACAGGCAGGATCTGTTCTTTTTTAAGGAAGTCTCAGCTATGCTTTTAAGGTCCTGAGCTGACTGTGTCAGGCCCATGCCAATTGTCTTTGATAATCTATTTTATTTAAAGTCACATCTACAAAATCACATCTACAAAATACCTTTATAAAGATACCCAGATTAGTTTTTAAATCACATCTACAAAATACCTTTATAAAGATACCCAGATTAGTGTTTAAATAACTGTGGACATTACCCTAGCCAAGCTGACGTATCCAAAAGACAACACACTAAGTAATCTAATACACAATTTTATGCTGTGGCTAATGATGTATTTCAAAGCAAAATATCCAAATTGTGTCAGAGAATTGCTTATGTTCAAATTGTTACTATATAATTATGTTATTTAATCATTATGAGTGTACAGGGTAGAACAGGAATCAAATTGGATTCTGGGGTAACATATTATCTTCTAGTTTTGAGATTCCTCTTAAAAACGGAAAGATGATATGAAAAATCACTACAAAATTATCTTTGTAATCGGACAAAGGGCTAGTATCCAAAATCTATAAAGAGCTCACCAAACTCCACACCCGAAAAACAAATAACCCAGTGAAGAAATGGGCAGAAAACATGAATAGACACTTCTCTAAAGAAGACATCGGATGGCCAACAGGCACATAAAAAGATGCTCAACGTCTCTCCTCATCAGGGAAATACAAATCAAAACCACACTCAGATATCACCTCACGCCAGTCAGAGTGGCCAAAATGAACAAATCAGGAGACTGTAGATGCTGGAGAGGATGTGGAGAAACGGGAACCCTCTTGCACTGTTGGTGGGAATGCAAATTGGTGCAGCCACTCTGGAAAACAGTGTGGAGGTTCCTCAGAAAATTAAAAATAGACCTACCCTATGACCCAGCAGTAGCACTGCTAGGAATTTACCCAAGGGATACAGGAGTACTGATGCATAGGGGCACTTGTACCCCAATGTTGATAGCAGCACTCTCAACAATAGCCAAATTATGGAAAGAGTCTAAATGTCCATCAACTGATGAATGGATAAAGAAATTGTGGTTTATATACACAATGGAGTACTACATGGCAATGAGAAAGAGTGAAATCTGGCCCTTTGTAGCAACGTGGATGGAACTGGAGAGTGTGATGCTAAGTGAAATAAGCCATACAGAGAAAGACAGATACCATATGTTTTCACTCTTATGTGGATCTTGAGAAACTTAACAGAAACCCATGGGGGAGGGGAAGGAAAAAAAAACAAAAAAGAGGTTAGAGTGGGAGAGAGCCAAAGCATAAGAGACTGTTAAAAACTGAGAACAAACTGAGGGTTGATGGGGGGTGGGAGGGAGGGGAGGGTGGGTGATGGGTATTGAGGAGGGCACCTTTTGGGATGAGCACTGGGTGTTGTATGGAAACCATTTTGACAATAAATTTCATATATTGAAAAAAAAACCGACTGGGTGGCGCAGTCGGTTAAGCGTCCGACTTCAGCCAGGTCACGATCTCGCGGTCCGTGAGTTCGAGCCCCGCGTCAGGCTCTGGGCTGATGGCTTGGAGCCTGGAGCCTGTTTCCGATTCTGTGTCTCCCTCTCTCTCTGCCCCTCCCCCGTTCATGCTCTGTCTCTCTCTGTCCCAAAAATAAATAAACGTTGAAAAAAAAAAACAGAATTATCTTTGTAATAAATAATAATATTGCCTTAGCTATCTTTTTATCAAAATTAGTGTAGATATATCAGATAATCTAGGAAGTTCAAAATGTTTTTAAAAAATTAATTTTAAAAACTAAATGAAACATAATTACATTTAGGAAGCATTTTTATTTTTTATTTAAAAATTTTTTTTTAATGTTTATTTTTGAAAGAGACAGAGTATGAGCCGGGGACAGGCAGAGAGAGAGGGAGACACAGAATCCAAAGCAGGCTCCAGGCTCTGAGCTGTCAGCACAGAGCCTGATGCGGGGCTAGAAGTTAGGAACTGCGAGATCATGACCTGAGCCAAAGTCAAACGCTTAACTGACTGAGCCACCCAGGTGCCCCTAGGAAGCATTTTTAAAATAACATGTAATTTTGAGTGAAAAATAGTACATGCAAAATTATATACATACATTATAAAGTCAGTGATGATAATAATAATGATGTTAAGTATTGCTATAAAACAATGATCAATAGTATATACTAGGCCTCTAATATGTGCCAGGTACTCTAAAAAGTGTTTTAGATAAAATATATCTAATCCTCATAACAACCCTATTAGGGAAGTATTATCATTCCACTATTGCAGATGAGGAAAATGAAACTCCTAAAGCTTAAGTAGCTTGCTGGGATTAAATCTAATATGCGTAATGTAACAAATATCACTATAATTAGGCTTAAAATGCAGAGAAAGGAGTTTGGAGAATAATTTTGTAATCTTTAGGTATGATAAACCCTTTTCAAACATTAAAGCTTTCCATAAGTCATAAAGAAAAAAAACCACATAATTCTGACAGTCTATAAACTTAACTTTTTCAAGGTGAAAAAATCCTCTAAACAAAGTTTTAAAACACGAAACACACTGGAGGAAAATCTTTGTGTTGTTAATCCTTTCTGTGTTATATATTCTGGTACCGGTTAGCAATTTTAATTTATTGCCTCTCAGCTCCAAATGCACCATTTTATCTGCTCTGTGAAAATGAATCTAGGTTCTTCAAAGAGAATTTCTTTGCCCACTGACACACAGAGTCTTTGTCAATAGAGTGTGCAGACATATATTGCAGGGGGAAAGCATTTTGCTTCCTGGTTCTAGTCCGCTTGCTGGACTGACTCCTACAACTCGCATGACTTTCTCCAACATCAGGCTCCAATGGTGCAGGCAGTTTTCTCCAAGGCCCAGCTCTTGCAGTATGTGGAGGCCAACAGCAGCCAGCAGTAAGTAGCTTCTGTTGGCACCCTTCCTCAAGCAGTTTTGTAGCAGAGTGTCTCTGATGAGACCCTTCCCCATGAACTGTTTTTCTCTTCACTCCAGAGGGAACTATTTCCGTCAAGTTCTTCTAGTGTGGTACCACAACAGATTCTCTGCCACTTGGTGAACCATGCCTTTGCCCTCTCCAAGAAGTCTGGATCACAGCTCTGTTGGTAGAGGCAGCTAACTGGCATGCTCCACCTTAGCTACTCCTCGTATCTGTCATTTCTATATTCTTTATCGTTCCCTCTTGCTAGCCAATCCATCACCATGCTGATCCCATTGTTGTTGGTGACTCCGTGTATTAATCTTTCCCTGTTCAAATTACCATGTTGCTTCTCTCTGTCGGTTGGATCCAGACCAATAAACAATTGGTACTAGTAGTGGTCCCAAGAGATAGACTCTCAAAAAGAAAATGTTGGTCAGGGCATGCCTTTGGGCTTGAGAACAGTGCTGAGTTCCTTGCCAATGGGACATGGGATCTTAGTAAAACAGCATGTAATAACATCATAATTAATCAATTTGATTGTGCTTTGGGAGCCCAGGTGGCTGTTGCACTTGATTATTATGGCAATGATGACAACTGAAAGAACTGTGATATGGAACAGATTCTTTTGAGTTCAGTTGAGTGCTCACAAAGAGAAAATGACAAGCTGAAGATTGTTAAATTCCAGCTCAAGTTATATTCCAAGAACCAAAGAGTTTCCCTGTCAGTCCTAAAAGAAATTCCTACTTCTTGTAGTTACAGGGCTGATGCTGCTGGAAATTAAACGCAAAATTTAAATGTGTGGGTTCCTGAATTACAATGACAGTTAAAGTTACAGCCTTGCCCAGTTCCTCATGTTAAAGTTTGGGCACTGATTAGAAAAGCATGAGATCTGGAAACTTGGACTGAAACCAATTGGTTGGATCCATATGAAACAGACCATTTCAAGCTCCAGTCTTGGGCTTTCTAAAGCACTCAACACAAAAGGTGTGGACAAGAACCAACAAGCCTGGCCTAGAGATGCCTGTGATGAAGGGGACCATGAGCTGCATACTTTATTTACCTGGAATGCTCTTGAACACATTCAGAGTTGTAAACGATCACTTCATAGGATCAGTTCTAGAAGACTGTCAGTGGATAAGAAAACTCAGAGAGAACATCTCTTGTGAGGAGAAAGGAGGCCTGTCCTCTGTGGGATGAATAAAGGAAGAACCTTTAGGAGAATGGAGAAATGGGAGAAAGGAGTATTGGGAAAGCCCAGGTAGGAGAGTATTTATAAACCACAGAAAGGTTCAATGATGTCAAATAATGCAGTAAATTCCATTAGCAGAAAAGACTGAAAAATGTCCACTGGATTTGTCCTTGGTACCTTGCAGGAGTGGTTTGAGTCGAGTGGAGTAGAGGATGGAATGGGTGATGAGGTAAGGATACAGACTGTAGTAAATAAACTCAGCTGTAATAAATTACTCCCCGTGTGTTTGCAAAGTATTTCCTCAACTGGCACGGTAAACACTATAAGCACTTATGGGCCAGAACGAGGTCAGAATGCCTTACAGCAACACATGGATGCAACATAATTCTGGTGTTCTAACCATAAGAAAGGAGATGGTGATGATGACGATGGTGATGATGATGATGATGATGATGATGATATAGATGTATAAATGCTTGACATGAAGATAAACATTTATTAGTTACCATTGTAGGAGATTGATAAACTGTTTACTTAGAAAATCTTGAAGAGCAACTGAAAATATGCTAGAACCAATCAGAGAAGTGGAGTAAGGGAACCAGATGCAAGATGAAATGGAAATTAATATTAGGCTATCTTTTACACTAGTGATAACAAATTTAGAAGAATAATGGAAAATTATTCTCACAGTACTACTTATGCATAAGGTAAACTTAAATAAGTAGAAAAACATTATATTTCTTGAATGGAAAAACTCAATATCATAAATATATCAGTTTTCTCAAAATTATATATATAAAGTCATCCCAGTTCAAAATCATAAAGTTCAAAATCTTGAAGCCAGGAAAATTATAAGTTTACCTCTTTAACTGTTGGTGGGAATGCAAACTGGTGCAGCCACTCTGGAGAACAGTATGGAGTTTCCTCAAAAAACTAAAAATAGAACTACCCTGCAATCCAGCAATTGCACCATTAGGTATTTACCCAAAGGATATAAAATACAGATTCAAAGGGGTAAATGCACCCTGATGTTTATAACAGCATTATCAACAATAGGCAAAGTATGGAGAGAGCCCAATAGCCAAAGTATGGAGAGAGTCCATATTGGAATATTAGTCAGCCATCAAAAACAATGAAATCTTGCCATTTGCAACAATGTGAATGGAACTAGAATGTATTGTGCTAAGCGAAATAAGTCAAAGAAAGACAAATATCGTATGATTTCACTCATATGTGGAATTTAAGAAACAAAACAGATGAACACATGAGAAAGGTGGGAGGAAGAAAAGAGAAGGAAACAAATCACAAGAGACTCTTAACGATGGAGAAAAAACTGAGGGTTGATATGGGGAGGTGGGTAGCAGATGTACTAGATGGGAGATGGGTATTGAGGAGGGCATTTGTGGTGAGCACTGGGTGTTGTATTTAAGTGATGAATCACTGAATTCTCCTAAAACCAATATTGCACTGTATATTAACTAACTAAAATTTAAATTAAAAAAAAATAAACAGGAGACCTTAAACCTTAAAAATCCTGCAAGAGAGCACAGGCAGTAATTTCTCTGACATCAGCCATAATGACATCTTTCTAGATATGTCCCCTGAGTCATGGGAAACAAAAGCAAAACTAAACTATTGGTACTACATCAAAATGGAAACCTTCTGCACAACCTTCTGACAAAGGAAACCATCAACAAAATTAAAAGGCAACCTACTGAATGGAAGAGGGTATTTGCAAATGACATATATGATAAAGGATTAGTATCCAAAATATATAAAGAATTTACACAATTCAACACCAGAAAAACCAAAACAATCCATTTAAAAATGGGTAGAAGACATGAACAGACATTTCTCCAAAGAAGACATGCAGATGGCCAACAGACACATGAAAAGATGCTCAATATGACTCATCATAAGGGAAATGCAAATCAGAACCACAATGAAATATCACCTCACATCTGTCAGAATGACTAAAATGAAAAACACAAGAAGCAACAAGTATTGGTGAGGATGTGGAGAAAAAGAAACCCTTGTGCACTGTTGGTGGGAATCAAAACTGGTGCAGCCAGCGTGGAAAACACTACAGAGGTTCCTCAAAAACTTGAAAATAGAACTACCATATGATCCAGTAATCCTACTACTGGATATTTACCTGAAGAATATGAAAACTCTAGTTTGAAAGGATATCTGCACTGCTATGTTTATTGCAGCATTATTTTCAATGGCCAAATTATGGAAGCAGCCCAAGTTTCCATCGATAGATGAATGGATAAAGAAGATGTGGTATATATATACAATGGAATGCTACTCAGCCATAAAAAAGAACGGAATCTTGCCATTTGCAACAATATGAACGGATCTAGAGCATAATGCTGAGCGAAACAAGTCATTTAGAGAAAGACAAATACCATGTGATTTCACTCATTTGTGGAATTTAAGAAGCAAAGCAAATGAACAAGGGGAAAAAAAGAGACAAACCAAAAATAGACTCTTAACTTTAGAGAACAAGCTGATGGTTATCAGAGGGGAGTTGGTGGGGGATGGATGAAATAGGTGAAGGTAATTAAGAGTACACTTAACCTTGATGAGCACTGAGTAATGTATGGAATTGTTGAATCACCATATTGTATACCTGAAACTAATACAACACTATATATTAACTACACTGGAATTAAAAAATAATTTAAAAAAGAAATTATATAGATGTTTTAAATTTTAATCATTTCATTTGTTAATTTATGGAAATACAGCTGTTAATTATATATTGATCTAGTGTACTCAACCTTCCCAAGCTTACTGATTAGTTCTAGTAGTTTTTTTTTAATACACTAGATTTTCTATATAGAAGATCATGTTATGTATAAATAAAGATTCTTGGGGCGCCTGGGTGGCGTAGTCGGTTAAGCGTCCGACTTCAGCCAGGTCACGATCTCGTGGTCCGTGAGTTCGAGCCCCGCATCGGGCTCTGGGCTGATGGCTCAGAGCCTGGAGCCTGTTTCCGATTCTGTGTCTCCCTCTCTCTCTGCCCCTCCCCCGTTCATGCTCTGTCTCTCTCTGTCCCAAAAATAAATAAACGTTGAAAAAAAAAATTAAAAAAAAAAAAATTTGGGGGGGGTGCCTGGGTGGCTCAGTCGGTTGGGTGTCCGACTTTGGCTCAGGTCATGATCTCGTGTTTCATGAGTTCAAGCCCCGCATCGGGGTCTTTGCTAACGGCTCAGAGCCTGGAGCCTGCTTTGGATTCTGTGTCTCCCCCTCTCTGCTCCTCCCGTGCTTGTGCTCTCTTTCTGTATATCAAAAAAATGAATAAATGTTAAAAAAAATTTTTTTAATTTTTTTAATGTTTATTTTTGAGAGAGAGAGACAGAACATGAGCAGGGAGGGGGAGAAAGAGAAGGAGACACAGATTCCTGCTTCGAATTCTGCTGAACTGTCAGCACAGAGCCCAACGCAGGGTTCAAACCCACAAGCCGTGAGATCATGACCTGAGCTGAAGTCAGACACTTCACGGACTGAACCACCTAGGTGCCCCTCATTTTGTTTTTATTTAGCATAAACTGGTCATACCACTGTCAGTTCCTTCCTTCTCTTGTCATACAATCTTTTGGAAATAATTTGTTCTCATAACAATTATAGAAACATAAAGTATCAGCATTTATTACTAGCTGTGTAGATATGGCTATTGTGATGGCAGAACTACATTTTTCATTTCACTTAATTGTAATTAATTTAAGCTTTAATTTAAATAGTCATATGTAAGCTAGTGGCTACCACATAGAAAAGCACAACTGTGTACACTGACCAAGAAGACATGCGACTGGCCCACAAGGAAAGGAGGGGCTTGAAGGACTTAGTGTAAACAAACTGGTCCAGCCATGATACCAAATATAACCGCAGTTGCCCACAAGCACTTTTGATTGTACCCAAACCTGATACTGCATAGGAAAGGAAGGGTTACAACTAGAAATAAATCAAGCGTTTTATTGCTGATTTCACATTTTCCTGCTGCACAGGTCAACCGAGAGAGCACCCACTGGCTATTTACATTTCCACAAGAAAACAACAGACAGCTTACAGCTAGCTATAAATATAGTGGAGGACATTTGAAATGACTAGAAGCCAGATAATCAATCTGCCTCGCTGGCACAAATTTAGTGAGCAAATTCTCACAGGGTGCACTGTCTCTGCAGGATTTTATATGTTCTTCTCAGTGTCTGGCTGAATTACACTCCTATACACGAAGTAAATCTCACTTTAAGTGCACAACAAAAATGAAATGATTTAGAATTTTGAGTAAAAGTGTGACACTCGCCATATAGGGTATTGTGAACAAACACCGTGTGGGTTTTATACATATATATATATATATATATATATATATATTTTTTTTTTTTTTTATTCTTGGATCTCATGTATACTTTGTCCAGGTATCCCAATGGTAACATTTTGGGAAGTAAGGAATTCCATAAAAATTTTATTTACATGAATTTTTAATAATTTCATTTTATTTAAAATTTAAATTTTGTATTAAGAGAATTGTAGATTTATATGCAATAGTAAGAAATAATACAGCACTATCTCATGTAATTTTTTTCCAGTTTTTCTCAATGGTAGCATTTCACAAAACTGTGGTGAGTATCATAATCAGCATATTGACAATGAAATAATGCACTGATAGTATCCAGATTGCCAGTTTTACTGATACGTATGTGTGTGTGTGTGTGTATTCAATTCTATAATATTGTATCACCTGTGTAGGTTCATGTATCTATCACTACAGTAAAGATCTTGAACAATTCTAACACTACAGTGTCTCTCCTGCTCTTTTAGAACCACACTCAGCTCTCTTCTGCCTCACCCTATAAACTACTAGATATGTCCCCATTTCTAAAATGTTATCACTTTAAACCTGTTATATGAAGGAATCATGCATTATGTAACCTTTTGGGATAAGCAAATATCCTCTGGGTATTTGCTCAAATTGTTTTGTGTATCAAGAGTTTGTTCCTTTCATTGCTGAGTGATATTCCATGGTGTGGATATATCACAGTTTAACTACCTGTTGAAGGGCATCTGGATTGTTTCCAGTTTTTAGCTATTATGAAAAAAGCTGCTATGAATATTGATTTTCTGTGTAAACATAAGTTTGTATTTCTCTAGGATGAATGCCCCTGAGTGCAATTGTTCAGTCATATGGTAATTATGGATTTAGTTTAATAAGAAAATGCCAAACTGTTTTCCAGAGTGGCTGTACTATTTTACATCCCCATTAGAAATTTATGAATTTCCAGTTGCTCTACATCCTTACCAGCATTTTGTGTTGTCATTTTTTATTTTAGAAGTTGATGCTTTAATGATCTCTCACCAACAGCTCACTGCCACATACACACACCATCTTCCTGATATACTTATATCATAATTTTGTTTGGATCAATATTCTGCTTTTACGTTATTGTGTATTAATAAATGATACTCACTTTTAAGCCAAGTAATAATTTATATTTCATGCAGAGCTTGTCATTTTTTCAAGTTAATATTTTTGTTTTGTTTTTAGTTTGCTTCTCTGTGTTTTTCACTAGTAGATTCTTCCCCAAACTCCCCTGATTGTCTAAATCATTTCTCAACACATTCAAACTCATCAAGTACTCCTTCCATTCAGTCTTCTTGGAGATGTCTCAACTGTAGCCCTATGACCCATTCCAGTCTTCACTGGTTACTTGCCAAGTCTGTTACATTCTTGTCATCTCTTCACCATCATCCTGGGGTTTTATTATTGCCACTCTCTTGACTTGGATGCCCTGTTTCCTGAATACTATTTTCCTTTTTCTTGGCCTCGTTTAACTCGAAAACATTATCTCAGGGAGTTTCCTGGGGAAAGGCCTGTGAGTTAAAGTTTTGAGGCCTTGATTATCAGAAAATGTCATTAATTAACCCACACAAAAAGAAAAAAACAACAATAGTTTAACTTGACATAAGTTAAACAATTTTCTCTTAAATCTTACAGCCATTGCTGTAATGTTTTCTACAATGCAATATTCTGCTGAAGGACACCGAAGCCATTATGACTTCTTGTGTTCTGCATGTGTACCTTTTTTTTTTTTTTTTTACCTCTTTGGAAGCTCTTGGCATATTCTCTTTACCCCTTTTCTTTGAAACTTCCATATTTTTACCTTACTATAAATGTATTCAGATCCATGGTGTTAAGAAGAAACAGGACCTTTAACTCAGGAAAATCTTGGGCACCTGGGTGGCTCAGTCAGTTGAGCATCCAACTTTTGATTTTGGCTCAACTCAGGATTCGGAGGTTGTGGAGTCTGAGCACTGTGTTGGGCTCCCTGCTTAGCATGGAGAATGCTTAACATTCTCTTTCTCTCCCTCTCTCTCTGTCTCTCCCTCTCTCTCCCCGCCCCTCCTTCTTCCTCTGCCCCTCTCCCCAGCTCCTATGCACTTTCTCTCTAAAAAAATATAAATAAATAAATAAATAAATAAATAAATAAATAGTAAAAATAAATAAATCAGTAAAATCATATCCTTACATTATATAAAATTGTCTTAAATATTTCCATGTTAACTTTGTTTTTCTCTTTCTGGAACACTTATTATTTGGCAATTGGACACAACTGGATGTCTTCCAATCTTTTTATGTTTTTCTGCCTGTTTTTCCATCCCCTAAACTTTTAAAGGTATCTTCTAGGTTGGGGATTAACAAACCACAGCCTGTGGAATAGCCACCCCTTATTCAAAATAAAATTTTGTGGGAACCCAGCTACATACATTCTCTTAAAACTGAAGAATTGAATAGTTGCAACAAAGACCATATGTCCTGTGGGTTTAAAATACTTAATGCCTGATCATTTAATAACAAATTTGTGGACATCTCTTCTAAGAGATTTTTTTCAATTTTGTTTTCTAAATTTTCTATTGAATTTCTTATATCGGTGCTCCTAGTTTCAACTTCCATTAGTTCCATTTAGAGTATTGTGTTCTTAATTTGTGGCCATAATATTACTATTATCTTTCTAAAGATATAAATAATATTTTCTCTGTTCTTAAGATTTTATCATCCAGTATGATCTCTCTTTTAAGTTGTTTTTGCCTTATTTCTTTGGTCTTTGTAATGTCAGCATTTTTTATAAGATGATAGGAGAGACTTGACCACCTGCTCATATTTAAGTGTTACAAAAATGCTCAAAATTCTATATACATAGGTGAATGTTGTAAATTGTGGGCTTTCCCGAATGAGGATCTAGTAGGAGTATTTTATTAGGGAAATACTAAGAGTCTTAAAACAATCTTGTTAAGCAGAAGAGTATCACACATTAATTGACTTTCCCTGGAATACCTGAATCAGTCACTTTGACAAGGAAGTAGGATAATACTGATTGGCTTAGGCCACTTGCTATCTATGCCTAGTGTTTGGGATGAGATCACTACCTCCTAAATCAAGTAATTTTTACACAATGGCATAATGGGGTAGAAAGAAATGTATATGTGGGAATAATGACAATATTCACTTCTCATCTTTCTCCAAATCAATAATTATAGGTGGACATTTTAATACTTCTTTACCAACAATTGAAAGAACAAGTAAACAGAAAATTAGTAAGGATATAGAAGATCTGGAGGATGCAATCAACCAACTTGTACTAATTGACATTTATAGAGCACTGCACCCAACAACAGCAGACTGCTCAGTTTTTTTCACACACAGATGGAATATTTACCAAGCTTGACCATATTATGGATCATAAAACATGTCTAATTCAATGGATGCCAGTCATATAAAATATGTCCTCTGACCACAATAAAATTCAACCAGAAATCAGTAACAAAAAAAGTCTTGAAAAATCTCCAAATATTTGAAAACTAAGTAATATACTCCTACATAATCCATGTATCAAAGAAGGACTCAAAAGAGAAATTAGAAAGCATATTGACTTATATGGGAATAAAATATTATTCTTATGCAATGCAGCAGAAGTAGTATTTAGTGAAAAATTCATTGTATTAAATTCCTGTATTAGAAAAGATAAAATGTCTCCAATCAATGTCTTCAGTTTCACTTTAAAAAACTAGAAAAATAAAAGCCAATGAATCACAAAATAAGCAGAAGAAAAGAAATAATGAATATCAGAACAGAAATAAATGAAATTTAAAAGAAAAAAGTAAAGAAAATCAGTGAAACTAAAATTGGATTATTTGAGCTGCTCAGTAAAATAGATAAATTTGTGTCCAGGCTGATCAGAAAAATAAAGACACAAATTTCCGATGTCAAGAATGGGAGAGGTGGCATCACTACCAACTCTACAGATATTAAAATAAGGGGTTATAATCAGCTTTATGCTAATAAACTCAATAACATATGATTGTGTATATTTCGGAAAGACAGAAACTACAAAAGCTCATGAAAGAAAAATGTAACCTGAATAACTCTATACCTATTTAAAAATGGAATTTGTAGTTTAAAAACCTCCCCCAAAGTAAACCCCAAGGTAATGTGCTTTCCCTGGTGAATTCAAACAAACATAATTGTTCAAGCATCAGGCTCCCCGCTGATGGCAGGCTCCCTGCTGATGGTGTGGAGCCTGCTTGGAATTATCTCTCTCTGTTCCTCCCTGCCCCCTCAAAAATAAATAAAATAAACTTTAAAAATAATGAAGCAAATAAATTAGCAATGAAGAAGTTTGTTATCAATTAATAACTACTGAGTAAGCAAATAATAATGTTGGCTACTTTTGCTTAGGTATTGAGTGGGGCTAAATTCCAAGGGCTTGCATAACTTTCACCTTGGTTGGGTCATGGTACCTGACAGATAAATATTTCACTTGCAAGCGGTTAAAGAAGGGAAGATATTTTCTTAGTCTGGATTTGTGTGTATAATATAAAAAAATGGCTTGGGTTATTCATGTCATTAAGTCATTTTTTAATTATATGGTATATGCCTGTTTTTATTACCATATGATCTTAAGCGTCAAGTAAGCTTATTGTATATCATAATTAGAGGTCAAAAATTGCATGCGTTACATTTAATGACCTCTGTCCCACACAAGAAGACATAACATACAAGATGTGTAATGCAAGACAGAGAAATGTAAAAAAAAAAAAAAAAAAGGTCAGTAATATTTGAACACTACTACTGAGAATGCTTTGGCAGTCTTGAGATTTAACATGTTACAACCTTAAAATACCCAAATAGAAGCAAAGGCTATTATAACCATGTTAAGTGATCAAAAGTAGTATATATGTTAATGCATAAAAATATATATTAATAATATATATTGATATATTATTAATAGGAATATTGCACTACATGCTATGTATATATAAGAGCACATATGTGAATGCATATTATAATATATGTGTACACACAAATACATACATACAGTAAAACTTGGTTTGCGAGCATAATTCTTTCCAGAAACATGCTTACAATCCAAAGCATGTGTATATCAAACTGAATTTCAAGAACCATTAGCACAGTTGTGATTATGTGACATTTGGCATCACTTACTACTCGTATTACAAGACATCACTCATTTATCAAGTTAAAATTTATTAGAAATATTTGCTACTTGCACATCACTTGCAGAACAAGTTACTTGCAATCCAAGATTTTACTTTATACATATACTTATAATGTATCAGACTATACTGACCTTTCCGACTGGTTTTCTTCACATGCTAAGTATCTAGCCACCCATATAGCATGATTTATGAGATTCTAATAGAATGCTCTTACTCTGCTCTAGCATAGCGGTTACACTATGGTAGGCAGCATGATGCAGTGATTATGGAGAACAAACTGTGGAGCCATACCATCCAGGTACAAATCCTGGCTTTGCTACCTACTAGCAGTATAACCTGAAGCAATGTATTTAACCTTTTTGTGCTTCAGTTTCCTCTTCTGTAATATAATAATAGTACCTCTCTAGGGGTTTATAGAAGATTAAAAGGATTATTTTTCATAAAGTACTTAAATAAATGCCTTCCTGCATAGTAAGCACCATATAAATATTTGTTAAAAGAAAATGAAATTTAAAAGATCGTTCACTGGTAACTCTTGTTAAGGTTTACAGTCAGTAATTGGGACCTCTCAGTTGAGTGCTTTTTCCATCACTCACCTGGGGTTTGGAGTCAAATTCAAATGAAAAAGCTGCCTTTATAGGATCCCAGCCTTAATAAGATATATTATATACTTCCCATTTATGTAGATTACTTTTGGAATATATTTGTAATTGAATTGCCAAAAGCACTGATTTCATCAACAGATTGTTTCCATCTGTAACATCTCATTGAAGAAGAATTAAAAGAATATAGTGAACTCTTCTAATACAGTGCATTTAAGTGGAATAATAACTATCTTACTTAGTCCACTGGAATCAACCTTAGTGAACTTTTGTGGATAATCACCTTACTTATTACTAAGATATGAACTTAGGGTCTGAGAAGACCCTTTTAAGTTTATTTTGAGGGCTGAAAAATTCCATAAGGGGACAGAGTGGGTGAAGGAAGAGAGAAGACCTGGGTATCTCAGCAAAATCATCAGGCAAAGACATATGGCATGACATATATATTCTTCTTAAAGAATGATGAAACCAATGAAATTTTATATTAAAATTATTATACCACACATGCTTGCATGTGTACATACACATGCGCACACACACACACACACACACACACACACACACCTCCCAAAAAGAACCCAAAGCTCAGAACATAGTCACTTGTTGGACATAGTGTGAGAATCTAACCTAAAACAATCTCCCATAAAAATACCACCTCTCCAGCTGTTTGGCAAAACTGTCAAGTATATTGCCTCCTATGCTCCAAAACAATCTTAGTTTCTTCTCCTCAGGTCTTGTTTGCATTCTTCTTGTCAAAGTTGAGGATAGTCTTTAAGAGAGAACAGCTGGTCTCTGCTGTCCTGCTCTGAAGCCCCTCAGGAAGTCGGAAGGAAAACTGCCATAGGTGATATTTGGAATATATAATTTTTGGTACAGCAAGAATCAGAATATATGACAGAATGAAACCCCCTTAGGCTGAAGTTCAACTTCAGATGAATTAATTCCCAGCACCACAAAGGAGATCTAGGCTGTAATTTTTAACTAGATTCTACTAAAGACTATTGTTAGGGGAGATTGCTTTCCTGTTTTCTGGAAAAAAATCAAACAAACAAACAAACAAAAAAAACCCTTTAAGGGCCCAAAGACCCTGTCAGGGAGCAAGAATTCTTATTCCCTTTAAGGGCCATTCTAGCTGGACTAAGAATCAAATTGACATGAGACAGATAAACAGGAGACAAACCAATTTAATAGCATACGTATGGGGAATTCCATACAGACATGTAAAGTCCGAAGACAGTCAGGCAAAGTGAGGAATATAAGTCATCCTGAACTAAGGAGAAGAGGGTAGGATTCTGGGATTTCTGAAGAAAAAAAATGCATTTCTCAGGGACGATAAGAAAAGCAAATGTTTGGTAATTAGATGTTTAACCTGCCATACAGATGGGTCACGCATAAAATTTATCTCTGCTAATAACATTTATTCTGGGAAAGATCCCAATTTAGATTCTTCTATGTAGTTAAGGGAAAGGCAGAAGTTTCTCTTCAGCCCCTAGAGTCTCAAATGCTTTCAGCTCAGAATAATCTTCATACCATAGTGGCCATCTTGGAGTGGCTTTCCCTTTGCCCCTATTTCTCTCCTATGACACTTACCTGAAGTTTCACATGTGAAAAGTTGAGCTTTTCACATGTTAAAAGTTTGACTAAATTGACCCATTGTTAGGACTAAGAGACTCACAGAGCTAGTCTCTTAGTCCTAACAATGGGTCAATTTAGTCAAACTCATTTCAGAAGGCAGTAATGCAGGTATATTCTCAGGACCTGAACCAAAATCAAGAGTCAGACACCCAACCCACTGAGCCACCCAGGCTCCCCAACGTCAATCATTATTCTAAGTTGTTTCATTTTTGACAAATTTTGCAACAGAGATACCATGAACTTATATGGCTCTTGTTAGACATGAGTAGTATAAGTCTTACATTTATATTGTGTGTCAACTAAAATAAAACAGAAAAGTGTTACATTTAATGCATAACTCTAGGGACAGTTTTATTTTAATTAATCCAACAATCTTAAATTAGCTTTAGTATCATATGTTGTCCCAGATCACATAAGCTTGAAAAAACCTATGTGTTAGGTTCTATCTTTCTGAGTTTTAAATACCCTTACAAGCACTTAACTTCAAACCAACTAAATAAAGTTCTTTTACAAATTAATTTTAGCAATATCATCCAGAGACAGAGAAGATACCTCATATTTACAACATACATGGATACACACAAGCCCACACAATTACACAGACAAGATGCAAACATAATCTTAATTTTGTTTCTACTAATATTTGTGGAGAGGACATTATAGGCCCAATTTTTAAATACTTCCCTTTATTTATTTATTTATTTATTTATTGTCAGTCTCAGGACATCATAGCTATGTTGACATCTCAAAGACATAAGATTTATAATTGCAAGGGACAGAGAATGAATGCAAAAAAAAATTTTTTTAGCATTTCAGGATTATTTCTATTTAACCTTTACCATTTTTTTTTAAAGTTACAGAACAACTTTGTCCTAATATCCTCATCTTTTATAATATCTACAAACATTTTGAGAGGAATAGGTGAGGTTTGGATATTGGTAAAGATAGGTGGGCTTTAACTTGTTTCTAGAGTTGTAGTTCTGGTTTTATAGAAATTAGTGGAATAAAGACAGTTGTTCCTAGTTGTCCAAAGACCTGGATTTCAGCCTGGATATCAAGGGACTGGCCCATCTGTTTAACTCTGCTTCTTTATATCAGGGAGAATTTTTTTTAATGTTTATTTATTTATTTTGAGAGAGATAGAGAGTATGTGTGTAAGCAAGCAGAGAAGGGGCAAAGAGAGAAAGAGAGAGAATCCCAAGCAGGTTCCATGCTATGAGCTCAGAGCCCCCGTGGGGCTTGAACACACAAACTGTGAGATCATAATCTGAACCGAAATCAAGAGTTGGATGCTTAACTGACTGAGCCACCCAGGTGCCCCTGTATCTGGGAGAATTTTAACTAAAATTAGAACCAAAAAATTTATGTCTTTGTAAAGTCTGTATAAAGCATTTTAACAAAATCCTTTTTCTGCATGCACAACTTTAGCTTCTATTTGCCCTTGAATATTGGTCTTTTACAAATCATGTGTAAGAGGGCTTAGGAGAAATTTTAGTCATTTATTTCTTCAGTGAAGGGAAGGCTGTGAATATAGTCAAATAATATTTCTAATTGCTCTGAAAAATTCAGTAGGATCTTTTGAAAGGAGAGATAATTTAAAAGATCTGCTGCTATCCAGGGGACATGATTGCTTTTGTGGTGTGTGAAGGGCTAGGAAACACTTGCAAGGGACATTGTATAAGAATGCATTAGGCTGGCAGAGCCTGATTATAGAAGCCTGGAAAATAGGAGCAAAGAGAGCCTTATGGCCAGTCTTGAGTGCTTTCGTTAAATTCATTTTCTGGCTTTCAGCATTTACAGGAGCAGTTTGTATACTTTGAACCTAGAGATTTGGCCAGAGTGATCTCTGTCAATTTTGTAGGGAAAGGTAAGTTAAAACAGGGAGATGAAGCCAGATTTTAGGAAGGAAAATTTGCATTGGATGTGGACATTTCTTTCTGTCTTATGTTTACTTTCAATTCTTTTATCTTGTCAAGAGAGTCCCTAAGGTTAACCGTTATACTGGTAAGACAATTGAGAGCTTTTTATAAAATATATATATGTATTTAAAATATAGCTAATTTAAAGAATCCGTCATCTGGCCATTGATTACTAAGATCTATACAGAACAACTTTAAATAGTAAGCTTTTTATTGGCTTAACCAAAGACACAAGAGGTGTCCAGAGAAGGCATAGATCTAAACGTTTACTTCAGAAATTAGTCGAAGAAAGCAAAGACCTTCATTATACAAGCAGTAAGGATGGTATAGAGAAAATAGTGTCTTGTCTCTCATGAAAACATGACATGCTTCCTACCATTGACCCACTAATCTGTGACATTGAGCAGATGCTTAGTTTTCCAGCACTAATCAAGCAACAAAGGTTGAGATGAAATAGGGTACTATGGGTTGGAAGTTCTCATGATAAACACCTGTGAGAATTGGCTCAGCTGGACAGAGAGAAGGAGATGTAGATCCCCAGTCTATTTGGCCACCAAGTTGCACCCCAGTAAATGCACCGTTCAGATGGTGAAGACCAAAGAGAATGTTCTCATTGGTCACAAAGCCAAATTCTTAAAACATAAAACAAGGCAAAAGGAAAAATCTAGTAGCTTTATCTAAACCTTGGTTCTCTTGGAGCCAAACTAATACCCAGGAGGGATATGTCATGGGGTTGGGGACTGTGTGTTTTTTTGTAGCACACCTCATTGTGCAGAAGTTTTCTTAAGGTTGGTGGGTGACCTAGTATCAATCTAACTCATTTGATGATCAACTTATCCTATCACGGAAATCTTCTTGAGGTGGTGAGTAATCTAACAGTTTTTAAGTGCTCAACCCATGCTCACCAACTTTGCAGCTTTGGCTATGTCCATTAGCAACTGATGACACACAACATAAAAGACACAGACAAAAGAAAACATACACCATCTCTGGAAGGAAATGGAACAGTAAACAAAGAGTACTCTACCAAATTTAAGCAAAGAGTTGCTAGGCCCAAGGAACTCGTTCCAAATATTTTTTCCAGCTAATCGAAATGTAGAAAGAGAGAAAAAAGATTCTCACCACTTTCACTCCAACAGAGTCTGCAGCGAGAAATTCTGGGAGGCTGACAAGGTAAGAAATCTCATCTTCTGCCTGCTATATGTCAGATGTCCCAAGGATCTCTCAGCTGCAGCAGTGGCTGGGGCAAGTGGTATCCACTGAATTAAAGTATCCCACTGTATAAGCTAACTGTCAGGGGGCAAGGATGCTTGTCACCTTCAAGGGTTCTTCTAGCCAGACTAAGAATCTAATTGACAAGAGATGAATTAACAGGAGAAAATAAATTGTAATTTCATACATACAGAGAATCCCCACAAACATGGAAATTCTAAATACAGTCAGGCCAAATGAGATATATATGCCATTCTAAACTAAGGAGAAGCAGGTAGGGGTCTGGGACTTCAGAGGAAAGAAATACACCTCATAAGGCAGTAAGAAGAGCAGATGTTTGGTAATTAGATGTTTGCCCTGCCAGACAGATGGGCCACTCAGATAAAATTTACCTCTGCTGATAACCCTTATTGTGGGAAAGATCCCCAACTTAGATTCTTCTACGTACTTAAGGGAGGAACAAAAGTTTCTTGTGAGCCTGTATTGTCTTGATTGCCTTCAACTCAGAATATTTTTCATGCCAAAGTGGCAATCTTGGGGTGGCCTACCTTTGGCCCCTACAACCCTGACCTATTCTTTTTTTTTTTTAAGTTTATGTTTTCAGTAATCTCTACACCTAACATGGGGCTCAAACTTATGATCATGAGATCAAGAGTTGCATTCTCTTCTGACTGAGACAACCAGGTGCCCCAACTCTGACCTTTTCTTAAGCTTCACCCTTCACAAAGGGTACAGCCTCAGTTCTCACCCTTAAAATTCTCTAGTCAGCCCCACTCTCTTGGAAGTCCAGGTCTATCTGCAATTTTGCCAAACTGAAACATGTAAAATTTTCCCTCTCTGCTGTCAGAACTCACCTTCTCCTTTGTACTAGCATTATAAAGGTTTAAGGACATCCCACTTTTCCATGGGATGCGGCTAAGCCCATTCATGGGTTGATTAGGACAATTACAAAAATCAACAATGCATTTCCAAAAATGTGGCTTTATTTGGATTTAAGTTAAACAATGCATGGAACATCAACAGTCCAAAAAATAATGTCCTGTAGCAAATCCAGTCCAATATCTTGTCAGAAGCTTTCCTTCATCATGCGGAAAGAAAACATAAGGCCCGACAATACCAAATTGGTGTTAATGTGTCCAAACTCTGTCTTTTAAATTCTACATTTATCAGGAACAAAGTATTCATAGACTGACACCCTTCCATAGACCACACTTTGAGATGTACTACTGAAATGTCCTTATCTCCTCCAATCAAATACATGGGCAAGAGCATGCACAAACACACACACACACACACACACACACACACACACACACACGCTCACATATTTCCCAAGAATGAACAACATTTTTTAGGTCAAGGGCAGATTATAGGGGAAAAATTCCAGTTTAGGAGGGACAGATTCACATAATTCCCATTACTAAATCAAGGAATTAACATCTCAGTTTGAAAAAGGACTGTCTCACTGGTTCAGTAATTCCCTACGAACAGTGTTCTCCAAATTGTTTTCATATCATGGCACACATAGAAAATGATATCTGCAGATCATTTTGAAGTGTGATACTATGAATAAACATATTCTTATCATTTGATAATTCAACTCATTCTCCTTCCCCAATCTCCCTTGTTGTATGTTTGTATGTATACTGTAGGGGCCAAGAAGAGATTGCCCCAAGATGGGCCACTTTGGCATGAACACTATTTTGAGTTAAAAGCAATTGAAACTCACCAGATTTAGGAAAAGCTCTTTACCTCCCCCTCAACTACCTGCATGTATTAGGAAGATAGCTATTGACAGAGGTTCCTTTTTACCTAAGAAACTTATCCACATAATAGGGCAACCTTTGTTTTCCAAACATCTTTCATCTTCTTGCTAATCATCTTCCTTCTATTTGTGTCATCAGGCCCCTACCCCTATCCTTAGCGCATATAAGCATCATGTTGCCTGTCTTTAGAATTTCCATGTCTGTGTGGATTCCCTGTATATATGTATCCTATTAAATTTGATTTTCTCCTGTTAATCTGTCTCATGTCAATTTGATTCTCAGTCTGCCTGCAAGGACAGATTTTGAAGGGCAGAGCAAATTCTTCCTCCCCAACAGTTGGTGTCATTGGTGATATTTTTAACTCCCTGGACACTGCTACATCTGAGAGATCCTTAAATCTGAAATACCAGCAGCAGAAAGTAAGATTTCTTAACATGTCAGCCTCCTGGAATCTCTGTCTCCAGAATCTGATAGAGCAAGAATGGTAAGAGTCCTTTTTTCTCTTTCTTAATTTAGATTAGCAGAAAATATTTGTGGAAGTAGTTCCTTGAGCTAAGCAACTCTGGTTAAATTTGGTAGAGTACTCTTTGATTACTGATCTATTTACTCCCACAGATAGACTTTGTTTTCCTTTGTTTGTGTCTTTTATGTTGTTTGTCATCGGTTGCTAAGGGACATCTTGGAAGCCAATGCTGCAAAATTGGTGGGCATGAGTTGAGCACTTAAAAGCTGTTACAGCACTCACCACCTCAAGAAGATGCCTGTGATAGGATAAGTTGGTCATCAAACGGATTGGATTGGCACTAGGTTACCCACCAGAATACTTCTGTGTAACAAGGTATACTATAAAACAGCACACAATCGCCAACCCATGGTACATTCCTCTTCAGTATTAGTTTGGATCCAAGAGAGCCAAAGTTTAACCAAGGCTGTTAATGTGCATATATTTTTCCTTTTGCCTTGTTCTGTGTTCTAAGAGCTTAGCTTTGAAACCAATGAGAACATTCTCTTTGTTCTCCATGGTGCACTTACTGAGATGCACCTTGGTGGCCAGTCCAACAGACTGGGGATCTAACTCTGATTCTCTCTGTCTTTCCCCCGTTTTCCCACCATGGCTGTGCCAGTTTTCTAGGGTGTTTACCATGACGTTCCAGTCCATGAGAACTTTGTCATCTCAGCCTTCATTGCTTGATTAGTGCTGGAAAGTCCCATTCCAGTATCACCTACCCAGTGTCACAGATTAGCACGTCTATGACTGGAGGTGTCTCACATTTTTATGGGAGACCAGAAACACCTTTTTCACTACAACATCCTTACCACCTTTGCAACAAACGCTTTTGCTTTCTTAGACTAATTCTGAAACTAAACTCTCAGATCCTCGGGTTGCATCATCTGTGCCCCCTTTGGATGCCTCTTCTGCCTGGTTATGCCATTAAGGTTTATGGGTTTGAGTCACGATTTATAGATCCTACTTGTCAATGACCAGTAGATGGATCCTTTAAATTGCCTGTATGTAAAAGAAAATATTCTTTAAAGAGAACTCTTAATTGTGTTATTAGTATAATGGCTAGCCTTAGGGACCCCTTGACAAGATAAAATCACAGAAATTAGACTTAAGACTTAAAAATAAATATCCAGATCCAACATAAATTCCCCTTAAAATCTGGCCTCATCTGACTGTTTTAACTTACCTTTTCCTACAAGATTTACAGGGAACACTCAGACTTATTCTCTAGGTTCTCAGTATACTGATTATTCATGTAAATGTTGATAGCCAGAAAATAAAAAGCACTTGAGACTGTCAATAAGGCTTGCTTTGCTCATATCTTGCAGGGATGAATAATCAGGCTCTGCCAGCTTTAGGAATTCTTATGCAATTCCCTTTGCAGAGGTATCCTAGACGCCCCCCTCTCACCTGAAAAAGAATTTGAGTCTCCTGGACATTAGCAAAATCTTTTAAATTACCTTCACTCTGAAAACATCCTAACAAACTTAGAAATTTGGAAGGTTAATGACTATTCACTACCCACTTTACAGAGGAAACAGGACCAAAATTTTTTCTAGGCACTCCTATAGAAGATCTGCAAAAGGCCAATATTCGGAGAGTAATACAAGCCAAGGTTGAATTGTGTATCCAGAAAGGAGGCTTTTGTTAAAATGCTTCATACAGACTTCACAAAGATAAAAATTTTTTGATTCCCATTTTAGTTAAAAATATCCCTAATATAAAAAAGCAAATTTAGTTAAAAGGGCAGGCCAGTCCCTTGATATTTAGGCTATAATCTAGTTCTTTGGGGGATCAGAAATAACTCTTTGTCTTACAAATCTCTACAAAACCAGAAACAAGTTGAGGCCACCTATCTTTACCAATTCCCCAACCATGCTTATTTATCTTACATAATGTTTGTGGATATTATGAAAAATCAAAATATTGGAACAAAATTGTTCATATTTAAGTAGGGAAAAAGGTAAATTTTAAATTGCAATTACCCTGAAACTCTAAGAAAAAAATTACATTCTTTCTCCATTCCTTAAAATTATAAATCTAATGTCTCTGAAATATAAACGCAGCCCACCATTGTCTAAGACTGAAAACAAAAAGAACTGCTAGAAGAGCTCTTATGTCCAGACATTAACATCTCTCATAAAAAATATGTACCAAATCTCCACCTTGGAGAAAATGTGGATACTTGTGCATTTGTGATGTAAAGTTCCTACCCCTATCTTCTCTGGGACCAACCTTTTTCTGAAAGGAAAAAAAAAGAGGGGAGGTGTTGGAAATTGGGCCTTTAATGTCCTTGAGAAGAAAAGCTAGTAAAAACAAGATAAAAGGTACCAGCCTGATGTCCAAGGCTGGATACTCCCCTTGCATACTTTTAGCTTCTGTAATCTTGCTTGCCTCCTTTGTCCACCAACTGCCTGCCTGGCACCACTGATAAGTGCCCCCTCCCCTTTTTCTTTTGTCTCTCAACCCCCTACAATCCCAGCCACAAAAGGGGGCCTGCCGATGCCAAGGTTCAGGGCTCAGGCTTTGGAGGTGATTCCCCTGGGCCGGCACCAGTGCGCAATAAACAGTCTTTCCTGATTCCCCGAGTGTGTGTGGCTTGTCTCTTCCTGGGCACCGAGTATTTGCTGTAACATCCTTTCAACAAATATCAGTAAGAACAAAAGCTGTAAGTTTAAATTTATTCTAATCCTATACATTATTGTCTGAGTCTTAATGATTGGAAACCAATAATCTTCAGAAACTCCTGAGGTGTTGTAAATGGGGTGGACCAAGGGATCTCCATGGTCCAACACCTAATGGCCTTCTGGACAACATGTCCAATATTTGACAGCATGGGTAGCTGTGGCCAAAATCTGAGTTAGCCAAACTAGGGCATTGTCTTTCCTACCTAGGGAGAAATAAGACATGATTAATGCATAGCACAGAATGAATGTAGGTGTTATGGGTTCTTTTTTCCTAAAGAAATATTTTAAGTCCTGCATAGGGTGGCTTTTCCAGTGTGGGGATGTTCAGTGGTCTCTTCTTCTGTCTGCTCCTTTTCTGCATGTGGGCACCATTTAACTCTTGTATGGCATATCCATGGTTTCAGTCTGTTTAATTTTGAGGAGGAATCGGTTGTTAATAGGACGGCATAATGTCCAGTCCATTTTTCAGTTAATTGTTGGTCAGGTCCATGCTCTACCAAGTGTTTAACAAGACCTTGACCCCAGGTTGAAATAGCTGCAATGTTTCTCCCAGCAAGGGGGCTGTCCTAGAGGAAGCAAACGTATGAATAAGGGTTAATATTTGGTTCAAATGTTGTACATATTGTTTAATTTTTATTTCTCCCCTATCTGGGTGGGAAGAGGCAGAACACAAGAGGTCAGGGATGGTCTCCCTTGTGCAATTTCATAGAGGCTCAATCTGAGCTTATGTCTAGGTGCCACCCTTAGATGCAGAAGGGTAAGCAGTAGCACTCTATTCTATGTTAAATGAGTTTCTTGATACAACTTTGCAATGGCCTTTTTAAAGTATGGTTCATTTTCTCTGTTTTTCCCATTGACTGTGGTCTCTATGAAGCATGGAGTTTCCATTTTATTTGTAGCATTTTACTCACTTGTGGAGTGACTTCAGAAATGCATGAAGGCCCATTATCACTCTGAATGGAGTTTGGTAGGCCATACCTGGATATCAAATCCTTCAGGAGAACTGGGGCTATTTCAGAAGCTCTTTCCATTTGTCTGCAGAGAGCCTCGACCCACCCAGGAAAAGTACCCACAAACACAAGTAAGTACTTAAAATTTCTTGGAGCCTTAGGCATTTGGGTAAAATCCACTTGCCATTCTTCAAAAGGGACGTGCCTGAATACTGGACTAGCGTGCTCTGAGTCTTAGCATTGTTCCAGACACACGAGAGGCAATAGAAAGTTATTCGCTGTTCAGTCTTTTGGAGACTTGGTCCACATGAATGAGGGTGTACTATATCCAGTTGGGCATCTTGTCCACCGTGGGTGCTCTCATGCAGATGTTTAAGGACCAAGTGAACAAGCCCTTCTGGTAAGAGAATCAGACCATGTATATTGACTCTCCAAGTAGAGATGTCATCTCATTTAGTAAAACCCCAGTTGTGGGTATGCTTTTCATTGACCTCAGTGTAGCAGGGTTTAAATCCACTTAAGTCAGGGCACCTGGGTGGCTCAGTTGGTTGAGCATCTGAATTGGGCTCAGGTCATGATCTCACGGTTTGTGAGTTCAAGCCCCACATCAGGCTCTGTACTGACAGCTCAGAACATGGAGCCTGTTTCAGATTCTGTGTCTCCCTCTCTCTCTGCCCCTACCCTTGTCACATTCTGTCTCTGTCTCTCTCAAAAATAAATAAACATTTTTAAAAATCCACTTAAGTCAAAACTAGGGATCAGTGCTCCAAGGAATGGTCGGGTTCTAATTGCTGTTGTCTGGCTGCTTTATTTGCAGCTTGGTTCCCTTTTGCTTCATAAGAATTGGTCTGCTGACAGCCTGGGCAATGCACAATAGCCACCTCAGATGGTAATGCCTCTGCTTCTAACCAAGCCAAGATTTCCAGAGAAAACTTAATGTCCTTGTTCCCTGAAGTGAGGAACCCCCTTTCTTTCCAGTTAGTGCCATGGGCATGAACTATCATAAAGGCATATCGACAAATTGTATAAATGTTCACCTTTTTTCTTGAAGTTAGCTGCAAGGCTGAGCTCAATGCAATCAGCTTGACCTTTGGGGCAGAAGCCCCTGGGAAAATAGCCTTAGCCTCTATTACCTGCTCCATAGTAGCTATGGCATATCTGGCTTTTCATTGGTCATTTTCCATGAAACTGTACTGTCACTGAACAGGTCCCAATCCATATCATGTAGAAGCTGATCTGTTAAATCCATCCTGCTTGAGAAAACAGTCTTGAGAATCTCCAAACAGTCATGATCTGCCTTTGAGTCCTCTGCTATTGGAAGCGAAGTGGTAGGATTTAATATTCCTGAAAATCTTAGGGTTATGTTACATTAGGATTATCCAAGAGAACTTCCAGATATTTGCCTTTGTGCCCTGCAATAATCCAATAACTTCCCTTTTGCTCCAGTAATGTTAAAACTTGATGTAATACAAATACAGTTATGGGCTGTCCCAAAGTAAACTTTTCAGCTTCTTTGAGTATGTCACAGGTAGCTGCCCCTGCTCAAAGATATGGGGGCCAACCTTTTATAGTTGCATCCAATGGCTTACTAAAATAGGCAGTGAGTTGGGAAGTAGTCCCCAATATCTGAAGCAACATGCCTAGTCCTAGACTCTTTCATGAACATATGGCATAAAAGATTTATTTGAATTCAGCAGGCCCAGGGCAAGAATTGTCATCAGCTTTTCTTTTAATGCATTGAAAGCTTTTTGGCACCCAGATATCCAAATCATAGGGTCTGAGTCTGTTTCTTTAAAACATTTATTAAGGGGCCTAAATATGAAGGCAAAATTAGGTATCCAAATATGACAAAAACTTTCCATTCCTGAAAATCTACAAAATTGCCTCCAATTTGTGGGTATTTTGATGTTCACAATGGCTTGTTTCTGATCCATCATTAAGCCATGAATCCTTTGACTTAATTGGAAGCCCAAGCAGGACACCTGTTGTTTGTATATCTGGGTCTTTTGAAGAGATACTTTATACCCACAGTTTGCCAGGTGGTTTAACATCAGGATTAGATTTGAGAGACAGAGTTCAAAATGAGGGCTGGTATTATCAAATCATCCATGTACTGGAGGAGTATCCCTTGATCTAACTGTAGTGTTCTTAAATCTTTGGACAGTACCTCACCAAGTAAAGTGGGCAAATTCTTAAACCCTTGAGGCAGTATGGTCCAATAGTATTGGGAAATTGTTTTAGTTTTTGGATCTTGTCATTCAAAGGCTAACAATAGCTGAGATTCAGAATCCAATGGGACCCCCCCCCCCAAAAGGCATCTTTTAGGTCTATAACAGAACACTATACATAATTTTCCAGTGTGATGGCCAAGAGGGCATAAAGATTAAGTACAGAAGGGTGAATATCCTGCACAATGTCATTAATTGTCCTAAGGTCCTGCACAAACTGATGCTTGGTAATATGAGTCTTTTAATCCAGAAGTATGGGCGTATTGTACGGCCAGCAGGGTTGGATGAGTCCATGTTTTAAAAACTTAAGTAAGGGGTGACTGGCTTGCTCAGTTGGTTAAGTGTTAGACTCTTGATTTTGGCTCAGGTCATGATCCCATGGTTTGTGAATTCGAGCCCCACATCAGGCTTTGCGCTGACAGCATGCTGAGCCTGCTTGGAATTCTTTCTCTCCTCTCTCCCTGCCCCTTCTCCCACTCGTGCTCATGTGTCCACTTTCTCTCTCTCTCTATCTCAAAATAAATAAACCTAAAGAAAAAACTTAGGTAAAACAGACTGGATACCCTTCAGCACTTCCTGTTTTAAAGGGAACTGTCTCAGGGCACCTGGATGGCGTTGGTTAAACATCTGACTTTGGCTCAGGTCATGATCTCACAGTTTGCATGTTTGAGGCCTGCATCAGGCTTTGTGCCAACAGCTCAGAGCCTGGAACCTGCTTCAGATTCTGTGTCTCCCTCTCTCTCTGCCTCTCTCCAGTTTGCGCTCTGTCTCTCCATCTCTCAAAAATAAATAAAAATTAAAAAAAATTAGAGGTACTCTCTCTTATGGACTGTTTTTCATGTTATTTTAATTGTACAGGGACATCCTTTGCTTATCCTGGGATTCCCTCGATCCACAAGGCATTACTTACACTTCATAGATTTTAGGTGGAAACAGGTCTTCGTTTATGTCCTGTTGAGTGAGGAGCAACTCAAAGTAAAGAGCTTGCTCGGGAGGCACCTGTCAGTGGAACTGCTGTTGTTTTGGCAAGAATGTTGTCTGGGCATTTAATTTGCATGGCATGTCTCTCCCCAACAGTGGGATGTGGCAATCAGGTACAGACAAGAAACTATGTTTTGATATCTTTCCCCCCATTAGATGTTCTAAGGATTGCAACAACAGATGTCATTGGAGCTGTCTGGTTATGCCTACAACAGCTATAGAACTGCCACTTTCCCTTGTCAACTTTGAATTTAAAACTGAATTCGTAGCACCTGTATTGACTAGGAAGTCAACCAATTGGTTCTCCTCTGTCAGTTGTACCCAGCAGTACTGTGGAGAGATGGAAATCAGTGCTATTCGAGCCATTAGAGCCCTTGGGAGATCTCAATCCTCATCCTAGTCCAGGACTCATGAGATAATCTGCTTTTGAGGTCACCTTTTACCTGTTTTTACCTCTTTAAGTTTGGGACACTCTTGTGTCCCAAGAGTGCCCTTTTGGGTACTCTTTTCCTTTTCCAGTGCCCTTGTTCCTCCTTGCAGTAGGCACACTGATCAACAGCAGGGTGGCGGGGGCTGGGTGGATCTTCAATTCTTTTGGGTTTGGCCCTTTTGGGAGGTGGTGGAGCTCTGAGAAACAGAGTAGCCTGTTTCATATGCTTTTTATCCCTATAATTGAATGCTTGAAAAGCAACTAAGAAGAGTTCATACCTACTTCTCCCTCGACCTTCTGCACCTTCTTTCCTACCTACACCAGGGACACTTTGTCCAAGAAAGGTCACATTAACCATTCTGAGATTTTTGGGAGCTTCAGGATCCTCATCAGTATATTTTCAATAGGCTTGATAAATCCTTTCCAGAAATTTGGAGGGATCTTCATTTAATTTTTGTTGAATTTCCTAGATTTTAAGACTATTTTGCTTTGGGATTCCTTCCCTCAATCCTGCTAACATACACCTTTGATAATGGTTTGGATAAACCAGCTCTTCATCAACATTTGTGTCCCAACCAGGTTTGACCACTGGGCTTGCCCTGTCAGTAACAGAGTATTACCTGGATTTTTACCATACAGATGCCAACCTCCTCATGTGATTTATCAATCACTAGGTGCCACTCATTGGCTGTAAGGAGAAAACAGTCTGCACCTCTGTCCAGATAGGCTTATGAGTGGCAAAAATAATAGTGAACGATTCAGACATTTTGTGAGGATCGTCTCTATAAGTAGGGTTTGAATTTTTCCAATTTAAAAGGTCTGAGGTAGGGGCGCCTGGGTGGCTCAGTCGGTTAGGCCTCTGGCTTTGGCTCAGGTCATGATCTCGCAGTTTGTGAGTTCGAGCCCTACATCAGGCTCTGTGCTGACAGCTCAGAGCCTGGAGCCTGCTTTGGATTCTGTGTCTCCCACTCTCTGCTCCTCCCCTGCTCATGCTCTGTCTCTCTCTTTCTCAAAAATAAATAAACATTAAAAAAATTAAAAAAAAAAAAGGTCTGAGGTAGAGAAAGGACTGTGTGTCCAATAATATCTGGCAAGCAGTCCCTGAGGATTCTTCCCTACAGGATATTGCTGTAAATGAAATTGCTCTGTTCCAAATCAGGGTGCCTCCTGATCAGATTGGGTGCTCTGGTGGGGCTTAATAGGGGAGACCATTCCTGACCCTAGAGCCTAACTAGGTGGGGGAGAAACTGGGGCAGATGGGGCTCTGTGATTATCTATGGTCGGGGCCAGTAGAATTCAGGGGGCAGGGGAGCTCAAAGATTGTAGCAAGATGAGTTCCTCATTTTATTTTTCCTCACGAGGCCTACTATCTTCACATACTTTAACCTCTGGCTTTCTTTGCATCATGAGCTAAGAGCCGTTATGTGCTGAATCTTTATTATATAACACCATAAAAGCTCAAATATATAGAATTTTATCCCATTTACCAGATGTTTGACAGAATAATTCTAATTGGAGGGTAGTATGGCAATTTGAAGACCCAAAGGCCATTTTTCTCCTGATTCTAGTGCATCCATGGGCCATGTGGTGTTGCAGTAAAAAGTCATCTTCTTCTTAGGGATAGGCTTATAGTAATATGTAGATCATGCTGCCAAAATGCACCCCAATGGACTGTCAGAGGGGAGGGAAGTAGCATTTCCCATCCTGGAAAGAGAAGAAAAGAATGAGTAGGAAATGAAAGAAACCAAACTAAAGAGACTACTCTTCCAAATTCCAGAAAAGAAAAGCCAAATTCCTCGGTGAGAGGAAGTGGAGACTACTAGTCTTATACCATAATTTCACATTACTTGGTACTAAGTATTAGACAGGTTAGTCCAAAAGTGGAAATCAGAGGGTTCTGGCAAGCACAGCAATACTACTTACCCAGGAGAATGAAGCTGGGTGCTTCCCAAATCTGTTTCTCTTTTCAAACTATATGTGAAGTGGCAGCTGCATCAGCAAGGGGAGGATGGGGAGCTTCCCTGAGGCAAATGGTCTCTTCAGCTTCTACCTTTTGGCCACCCCTCTGAGGCAATCCAACCGTTGGTGAAAAGAACAGCTTTAAATCCAAATGACAGCCCTGCCTTAGTTTAAAGCTAAAGTTCTCTTTTCTGCTTATTATGGATCTTTGATAAGAAATACAATTGCTGAGAAGTCTGTTTTGCTTGCTGTTTGCTACGAGCATTGTGAGGCCTTTCCTGAATGTAACCCGCTGTGTAGTAGAATGGGTTGTAAACCTTCCTAAACGTAGTCCGATATGTGATGGAATGAGTGATTGTACATAAACTAACCGGCATTTCTCGCTTCTGTAAACCTGCTTGCTTAGCACATTCCTCACCTACCCTACCCCCTTCCCCCTTCCCCCTTTTTTCCTCCCGCCACAAGTAACGGACAAAGCCTTCCCGCCAAAGGACAGACAAAGGACGCCCAATCAGAGAACAACAAATGTCCTTACTTTAAAATCAACCAATCAGGCACCTCATAATTTAAAACCTCCCCTGTGCTACTTGTCTCTGTCTATAAAAGTGCTGTACCAACCCTGATCGTGGCCTCTTGCGTCACCGGCGATGAGTGCGCGGGGGACCAGGTTCAAACCTGCAATAAATGACCCTTGCCGCTTGGCTTTGACTTACGACTCTGGTGGACTTTTGTGGGAGGTTTCGGAACTTCGGGCATTACATTGGGAGGGATCAAGGCATACTTGATCAAGAGTCTGTGAATATGGTCCCTAAACAAAGCACCATACCCTTCCTGGCTGGCTTGCCCAAAACTATTATCGATCAATCTATCATAGTCACTAACTTGGGGTATGTGAGCCCTGGAATGCTGCCATGGCCAACTGTTCCATCCTGGGAAATCCTGAGGGGGCTGGACAAATCAAAAGCATAGTTCCTGGCTGAGTTTGACAATTCTGTTGCCTAACAAACTCTGATAAAAGTCATTGCAAGAGGGGCACCTGGGTGGCTCAGCTGGTTAAGTGTTTGACTCTTGATCTCAGCTCAGGTCTTGATCTCAGGGTCATGAATTTAAGCCCCCTGTTGGGTTCCACACTGGGCATGGAGTCTACTTAAAAATAAAACAAAACAAACAAACAAACAAACAAACTCATTGTAAGAGAAGCCAATAACTCAAGAGATGAGGGTTTGGAAAAGAGAAAGGGAGAAATTTATTTTGGGTGTGGCAACCAGAGATGGTGACAGGCTCAGGCCTTAACAACCAAATTCTCTGTCAGCAAGATGGACACCTAGACTTTTTAAGGAGAGAATGGGAGGGGGGCACATGCAAGAGAGCAGGCAGAGAACACATGATATGTGGGCTTGTATATCTTCACTGGTGGTCATGGGCAGGGAAGGGGACCCGTGGAATGTGGTCTTCTAGGCATTCCATTGCTATCAGGGCTTTTCTGATAGTAGTTGGAATATTCTGGTCATTGCAAAATCTCTTCTTCAATGCCTCAAGAAAGTGCAATAAGAAATAAGAACAATGTATTTTAGTTAGCTCATGGGCTAAGTGGTCTTGTCTATTTCTGGTTTTAACTGTTGGGGTCTATAGTTGAGCAAGAAGACTTGCTGACAAACTGACATATAGCAAGCTGATAAATTATATTGTTGTAAGCAGAATTTATCTTTTCTATCCTACCTAAACCCTCCAGAATTCAAAAACTCTCAGTGAGTATACTTATATTTTTATGGCAATATATTTATTTGCACAAATTCAATAAGAATCAGTTCTTGTAACAGGATACAATTGGAAACATTGGTTATATCAACAAGGCTTTGACTGGCATGTCATATCTGGGAAAGACATGCATGGAATCAGATATGACCACACAGCTTTAAGAAACTAAGGTTGACTCTATGGAGCCAATAAAGCCCCTTGGAAATCTCAGCTTGATCCTCAGCAGCCTTACCAGATGAGTAAAGAAGGTCACTTTGAAAGGGCGGGCCTACGCCAGCCGACTCCATCTTGTTCTGTGTCCTCCACCTTGAGTGACTATGTCCCCGACATGACCCCTTTTCCCGGAAAATCGCAGAAACCTCAGACCGCGCCTCCTCCCCTTGAGTAACCTCCCGCTCACCAGTTCAAACTTCCTGATCAAAACACGCCCAGCGACCTGCATAACAGGACTCCGACCCTTCCCCAGCCAATCGGCTGAGGCCACAGCCATTACCTCACCAACTGCCCCTAGGCCCCAATAAAACCTTTGTCCTTTTGAAACTCGCTCTCTCTCCCTGGTATCTCACCGCTACGTCGGTGCAGGTAGGGGATTGAGCTCGAGCTAGCTCGAATAAAGGCTCTTTTGCTTTTGCATCGGACTTGGCTCCCTAGTGGTCTTTGGGGATCACGAATTCTGGGCATAACAAAACTGCCCTTTCTCCCAAAGCCTTGGAAATTAAATATGAACAATTTGATGTCAACTGCAGAGAAATCACTACAATAGCTCATGTATGAGACAATCTTCATGCCTGTTGTTCTGTGGGCCACTCAAACATCACCAGACACCTTTGAACTGCAAACCAGGAAGATCCATCAGATTGCCATTGCCTGCTCTCACTCTATCTAAATATGCTTCCAGCTTGACATCTAGAAATCTCCACTGGCTATACTCAGAATTCAGAAATTGATTTATACTTTGACTCAATCATCATCCACTGTTTTTATTTTGTTGCCATAGAAATGTCTTTTCAATACCTGATTTCTTGAACCCCAGGCCTCACTTTGAGAACATGTCTGCATCACTGCCTCCTGAAATGAGTTAAACCGAACTGACCTAGTGACAAGACTAACAGACTGGTTCAATAAAATGAAACATAAAACCAATCGACCAGCTCAAGATTTAATGTGTGAAACTTCAGAGAAGTTTCAGAGGAGGGAACTGTAGGTATCAAGGGCAGGAAGCCCCAAGATGGGCGACTTTGACCTGAACTTTATTTTGAGTTAAAAGTGATCAAAACCCAGGAGATTAGAAAAAAGCTCTTCATCTCCTCCTCAACTGCTTGGACCAGGAAGAAAGGTATTAACAGAGATTCCACTTTACCTAAGAAACTTATCTACATAATAAAGCAACTTTTGTTTTCTTAACATCTCCTTTCACCTTCTTGCTAATAGCCCTTTTCCCCTTTATATCCTCAGCCTCCTACCCCTCTCCTTAGCTCATATAAGCATCATGTTGCCTGTCTTTGGAATTTCCATGTCTGTGTAGATTCTTCTTCAGTGTGTATGCTATTGAACTTGCTTTTCTCCTGTTAATCTGTCTCATGTCAATTTGATTCTTAGTCTAGCTGGAAGGATCTTGAAGGGTATAGGAAATTCTTCTTCCCCAACAATGTACATGCAACACATACAAACACATATTTCTGTTGTACATATTGGCAAGTGAGTGAACTAAATTTTGAATCTTCTGATGTGGGGAACAAAGGCAGAAAGAAATGTAGATACAATTAAATTTCCTCACTGCCTACAGCCCATTGGCAAGTCCTTGAAACAAGCAGAATGACCTTCCTGTGGGAGCTCAGCTGCCTTGCTGTTGACATTTTGCTAAGGGCAAAAGGCAGTCTTAGCCCAACCCCCCAGGATCCTGTAAGTCTTCTTTAGCATATGAAAATCCCCTTGGAAACTTCGTTTAGCTCTACTTCCCCAAAATGTATTTTAGCAATCATTCTCCAAACACATGGCCCGCTGATATACATCTGAAGGGTCTCTTGAGGAAGGTTTTACTAGACAGCAGTAAGTGACCTTATCCTAACAAAAGCTAGCCTCTGAAGATCCTGGAAACCTTGTTTCCAAATTCCTTAGAGACTTACACTATCTCTAACCCCCTCCCAACCTAAAGGTATATAATCAGTCACCTGTCACAACCCCAATGCAGCTCTTTCTGCCCACAGGTCCCATCCCCGTGCTTTCATAAAACCACTTTTTTTGCACCGAAGACGTCTCAACAATACTTTCTTGACCCTCGGCTCTGAAGCCCAACGTTTTCCACATGACATCAAAAGCCAATGCCTTTTATTTATTTTTTTATCAGAAATTTAAATTGTTTTGAACATGTTTCTTAGCCTCCATTCACACAAGAACATCTTGGTATCAGATCTCTTTTTATTATTTCACTAATATAAAAGAAATACCTGTTATTTGTGGAAACTGTGTGTAAATCTGATTGCAAGGAGAGTTTATTGAGGGTTAAGCTAAAAAAAATAAGAGGAATAAGGAGGAGAAGGGCGAGTGGGGAGTGTTAGAGATGAGGAGGCAGAGACAAAATAAGAAATCTTTCAAAAGCTCCTCCAAGGAGGCAGGCATAGGGGAGAGTTTCTGGTATATACCTACAGGGTTGAAAAAGGCAGTTTATGCAATATTGACTTATATAATAGAATTGGAATATAATACCAAATACTTATATAATTAGAATATAATACCAACAAGTAGTATTTTCTCCAACTATTGAACAGGAACAAACTTTTGCTCTTCCCACCCCCCACCTCCCAGGCCCTGCCAGAAAACAGGAATTGCTGGAATTCCTGGCATACTTTAGTTTCAAAAAGTCAGTGTCTTTTTAAAGACTTGCTCTTTATGATGAAAAATCAGCTCTTTAGGAACTCATAGATAAGGAAAGCATGCTGAGAAGGAATATATCAAATTATATATACATAGATATATATTTCTTTTAGAATCTGTAATTGGAAAGATTTTTTCATTACCTGTTTTACAGGTTTTTCCTCCCTTTTGGTTACAGAATGGGCTTTTTAATTGTCTCATTTATTTTGCCGGTCTCAGAAGTCCTTTGGAAACAGATTTTTTATTCTATTTCAAATAAGTAATACAAAAGAGGTTCTGGGATTCACTGGGGTCAAACAGGAAATAAAGTACATATAGCAAGATAAATGAATTGAGGATTGAAAGAGTCTTGAATCATTTGATGAACAATAGCTTTCATAATCACCGCTTTGGGACCTTTTTCACACTGATTTCAGCCATCAACTAGTCACATTTATCAGGTCCTGATTCCATGGTAGTTGCATTTTATAACTCAATAGACATCAATATCTTACAGTTCAATAAAATTTGATACAGAGCCTTTACTATGAAACTAGCCCTGTCTAAAACACTGGTGTTACGTGGTTCACCAATCAAATACTGAACTCTTAAATAAAGGCTAGAAAGAAATGACATTTTTTACTTCAGCAAAAGCATAAACTTAGAGAGAGAAATGAGGAATGTAGAATTGAAAAGGTAGGACAAAGGGAAAGGGCAAAAATGCAGGGCATGTTGAAACAGAAAAAAATCAGTGAAAAATAATTAAAATAATAATATTAAAAATCTGGAGCAATTTCCTATATATAAAATCATAACAGAGAAATGCAATTATGGGTACAAGTGGAAGACTTGCTTTTAGCAATATAGCTTTTAGCTATATAGACTTTAAGATTCTGGTGGGCAGGTACAGAGATCTACTGGTCTTGTGGCAGTCCAAGACAAGCCTCAGAATTTCCCTTGCTTCTTAAACCTACCCCCTACCGATCCGGGGTGGTCTGCCTCTTTCTTCCCTCTCCCCTTGCCTTCTCTGTACTAGGGCCAATTTTGAAATTTCAGGTAGCAAAGCAACACTAATACCTGGCTGTTCACACAGGACCTCCCTCTTAGCCTGTTATGGCCATCCATTCCTCCTCGGGTGGATCCCTCCATCTTCAAAACAGCCATGGTGCATTAAATCCTTCTTTGTGCTTCAAATTCATTGTTTCGCTCAGGAACCTGTAATTCCTCAGGAACCAAAAATATTACTTGCCACCGGGTATTAATGCCCAGTGGGCATGAGGGGCAAAGGCAGAATCACCACAGGAGTTTAGAGTTGGGATGGGCTGGCAAGATTCAGAGGGCTAAAACAAGGTTTTGCAGGGGCAAAACATCCAATTTCTTCGACTCAGGTCATGATCTCATGGTTCATGTGTTTGAGCCCTGCGACGGGCTCTGTGCTGCCAGCTCAGAGCCTGGAGCCTGCTTTGGATTCTCTGTCTCCCCTCTCTCTCTGCCCCTTCCCCACTCACACTCTGTCTTTCTCTTTCTCAAAAATAAATAAACATTAAAAAGATTAAAAATGAAAAACAAAAAAACCCCACAAGGTTTTGCAAATGTTATGATGCTTAATCTAATAAAGTGGTGTTATTCCAAGTGGCCCCCTTCATGGGAATATGCTCTTCTCGGTTCCTGCCCTGGGTTGTTGTCTATATTGAGCAGGTTCAATTTTTCTAAAGGGACTCAAACCAATAATGGATTAAAGATTTAGTTTTAATTCTCTCTCAAAAATCCCAGCGAGGCTGGTGGCTTTGCTACGCAGTTTTATCACGGCTCAGTCTCCTTCTATATTCTTATTTAATCTTAAAGTAATGGGATGGCCCACTGCAATATTTACAGTGAGCCAGAAAAGCAGGATAAGAAGAAGGAGAAGGCATTTATCATCATTTTGAGACACCACTTTAAGGGTACGATTCAGAAGTGACACACATCAGTTCCATTCATACTCAGAATGTAATTGCATGGTCATGTCCAGCAGCAAAGGAGGCCATAAAATGTAACAAATGTAGTCTTAATCTGTATAGCCATATTCATATTGAAAATTGCTGCCGTGAAAGAAGGAGAAAATAGATTCTGGAGCACGATTAGCAGTCTCTGAATAGATGTCTGTAGGTAGTAAGACACACTTGCTACTAACAATTGAGAAGCCTTGTATCCTTTGGCCAGGGTCAGTTTGTGTCTTTCTGTCATTCTCAATCTACCATGTGAAAATAATGGATCATTTTTCTCTTACTTAATGTTACTGCTGTTGGGGAACAAGAATTCCTGTCCCCTTCCAGAGTCCTTCTTGCTGGACTAAGAATCAAATGGACATGAGACAGATTCACAGGGGAAAAACAAATTTCATAGCATACATATGGAGAATCCACACAAACATACGAATTTCCTGAACAAACACTATTGAATATGAATTTCTCCTTTTAATCTCTCTCATGTTAATTTAATTCTTAGTCCAGCTAGAAGGTACCTTAATGGGGATAAGAATTCTTGCTTCCCAATGGTCAACGCAGGAGAGAGGATACTTTAACTCACTGGACACTGCTCACCCCGGACATTGTTGTAGTTGAGAATTACTTGGGATATCAGACACACGGCAGCCAGAAAGTAAGATTTCTTACCGGGAGGATAGAGCCTCCCAGAATCTCTATCTGCAGAGTCAATATAGCAAGAGTTGGTAAAAGTACCTTTTCTCTCTTTCTAAATTTAGATTACCAGAGAAAATATTTGTGGAACTGGTTCCTTGAGCTAAGTGATTGGCTAAAATTTGTTAGAGTACTCTTTGTTTATTGATCCGTTTCCTACCAGAGAAAGAATTTGTTTTCCTTTGTTTGTGTCTTTTATGTTGTTTGTCATCTGTTGCTAAGGGACATCTTGGAAGCCAAAGCCACAAAATTGGTGGGCATGAGTTGAACACTTAAGAGACATTAGAGCACTGGCCACCTCAAGAAGATGCTGTGATAAGATAAATTGGTCACAGAACAGATTACATTGACACTAGGTCACCTGCCAACTGTTACTGAACTTCACCTTGTCCATGCACCTGATGTACAGTAAGCCAATGTCTAAAATACCCATTTTGAAGCAAACAGAGTTTTATTGTCAGGAAGACACCCCAAGAAAAAGGCAGGGGGTCATTCCCAAAGCTGCCTTGCCCTGTTGAGCCTAGAGACAGCTTCCATAAGTTTGGGGAAGAAGGTGAATACATGAGAGGAATGTGTGGCACATCTTGAAACCTGGAGAGAGGGGCCCCTTGAAATAGTCTGGAGCTATGCATTCTTATGATTAATGCGATGCCTTTTGGGACTTGGTACAATAAATATGTCAGATAATTTTATTTATTGTTTTTCAATATATGAAATTTATTGTCAAATTAGTTTCCATACAACACCCAGTGCTCATCCCAAAAGGTGCCCTCCTCAATACCCATCACCCACCTTCCCCTCCCTCCCACCCCCCATCAACCCTCAGTTTGTTCTCAGATTTTAAGAGTCTCTTATGCTTTGGCTCTCTCCCACTCTAACCTCTTTTTTGTTTTTTTTTCCTTCCCCTCCCCCATGGGTTTCTGTTAAGTTTCCCAGGATCCACATAAGAGTTAAAACATGGTATCTGTCTTTCCCTGTATGGCTTATTTCACTTAGCATCGCACTCTCCAGTTCCATCCACGTTGCTACAAAGGGCCAGATTTCATTCTTTCTCATTGCCATGTAGTACTCCATTGTGTATATAAACCACAATTTCTTTATCCATTCACCAGTTGATGGACATTCAGGCTCTTTCCATAATTTGGCTATTGTTGAGAGTGCTACTATAAACATTGGGGTACAAGTGCCCCTATGCATCAGTACTCCTGTATCCCTTGGGTAAATTCCTAGCAGTGCTACTGCTGGGTCATAGGGTAGGTCTATTTTTAACTTTCTGAGGACCTCCACACTGTTTTCCAGAGTGGCTGCACCAATTTGCATTCCCACCAACAGTGCCAGAGGGTTCCCATTTCTCCACATCCTCTCCAGCATCTATAGTCTCCTGACTTGTTCATTTTGGCCACTCTGACTGGCATGAGGTGATATCTGAGTGTGGTTTTGATTTGAATTTCCCTGATGAGGAGCGACATTGAGCATGTTATCATGTGCCTGTTGGCCATCCGGATGTCTTCTTTAGAGAAGTGTCTATTCATATTTTCTGCCCATTTCTTCACTGGGTTATTTGTTTTTCGGGTGTGGAGTTTGGTGAGCTCTTTATAGATTTTGGAGACGAGCCCTTTGTCCGATATGTCATTTGCAAATATCTTTTCCCATTCCGTTGGTTGCCTTTTAGTTTTGTTGGTTGTTTCCTTTGCTGTGCAGAAGCTTTTTATCTTCATGAGGTCCCAGTAATTCATTTTTGCTTTGAATTCCCTTTCATTTGGGGATGTGTCAAGTAAGACATTGCTGCGGCTGAGGTCAGAGAGGTCTTTTGCTGCTTTCTCCTCTAGGGTTTTGATGGTTTCCTGTCTCACATTCAGGTCCTTTATCCATTTTGAGTTTATTTTTGTGAATGGTGTGAGAAAGTGGTCTAGTTACAACCTTCTGCATGTTGCTGCCCAGTTCTCCCAGCACCATTTGTTAAAGAGACTGTCTTCTTTCCATTGGATATTCTTTCCTGCTTTGTCAAAGATGAGTTGGCCATACGTTTGTGGGTCTAGTTCTGGGGTTTCTATTCTATTCCATTGGTCTATGTGTCTGTTTTTGTGCCAATACCATGCTGTCTTGATTACAGCTTTGTAGTAGAGGCTAAAGTCTGGGATTCTGATGCCTCCTGCTTTGGTCTTCTTCAAAATTACTTTGGCTATTCGGGGCCTTTTGTGGTTCCATAGGAAATTTAGGATTGCTTGTTCTAGTTTCGAGAAGAATGCTGGTGCAATTTTGATTGGGATTGCATTGAATGTGTAGATAGCTTTGGGTAGTATTGACATTTTGACAATATTTGTTCTTCCATTCCATGAGCACGGAATGTTTTTCCATTTCTTTATATCTTCTTCAATTTCCTTCATAAGCTTTCTATAGTTTTCAGCATACAGATCTTTTACATCTTTGGTTAGATTTGTCCCTAGGTATTTTATGCTTCTTGGTGCATTTGTGAATGGGATCAGTTTCTTTATTTGTCTTTCTGTTGCTTCATTATTAGTGTATAAGAATGCAACTGATTTCTGTACATTGATTTTGTATCTTGCAACTTTGCTGAATTCATGTATCAGTTCTAGCAGACTTTTGGTGGAGTCTATCGGATTTTCCATGTATAATATCATATCATCTGCAAAAAGTGAAAGCTTGACTTCATCTTTGCCAATTTTGATGCCTTTGATTTCCTTTTGTTGTCTGATTGCTGATGCTAGAACTTCCAACACTATGTTAAACAACAGCGGTGAGAGTGGACATCCTTGTTGTCTTCCTGATCTCAGGGCGAAAGCTCTCAGTTTCTCCCCATTGAGGATGATGTTAGCTGTGGGCTTTTCATAAATGGCTTTGATGATGTTTAAGTATGTTCCTTCTATCCCGACTTTCTCGAGGGTTTTTATTAAGAAATGTTGCTGAATTTTGTCAAAGGCCTTTTCTGCATCGATTGACAGGATCCTATGGTTCTTATTTTTTCTTTTATTCATGTGATGTATCACGTTGATTGATTTGCGAATGTTGAACCAGCCCTGCATCCCAGGAATGAATCCCACTTGATCATGGTGAATAATTCTTTTTATATGCTGTTGAATTCGATTTGCTAGTATCTTATTGAGAATTTTTGCATCCATATTCATCAGGGATATTAGCCTGTAGTTCTCTTTTTTTACTGGGTCTCTGTCTGGTTTAGGAATCAAAGTAATACTGGCTTCATAGAATGAGTCTGGGAGTTTTCCTTCCCCTTCTATTTCTTGGAATAGGTTGAGAAGGATAGGTATTATCTCTGCTTTAAACGTCTGGTAGAACTCCCCTGGGAAGCCAACTGGTCCTGGACTCTTATTTGTTGGGAGATTTTTGATGACTGATTCAATTTCTTCGCTGGTTATGGGTCTGTTGAAGCTTTCTATTTCTTCCTGTTTGAGTTTTGGAAGTGTGTGGGTGTTTAGGAATTTGTCCATTTCTTCCAGGTTGTCCAGTTTGTTGGCATATAATTTTTCATAGTATTCCCTGATAATTGCTTGTATTGCTGAGGGATTGGTTGTAATAATTCCATTTTCATTCATGATTTTATCTGTTTGGGTTATCTCCCTTTTCTTTTTGAGAAGCCTGGCTAGAGGTTTATCAATTTTGTGTATTTTTTCAAAAAACAAACTCTTGGTTTCATTGATCTGTTCTACAGGTTTTTTTGATTCTATATTGTTTATTTCTGCTCTGATCTTTTTTATTTCTCTTCTGCTGGGTTTAGGCTGTCTTTGCTGTTCTGTTTCTATTTCCTTTAGGTGTGCAGTTAGATTTTGCATTTGGGATTTTTCTTGTTTCTTGAGATAGGCCTGGATTGCAATGTATTTTCCTCTCAGGACTGCCTTCGCTGCATCCCAAAGCATTTGGGTTGTTGTATTTTCATTTTCCTTTGTTTCCATATATTTTTTAATTTCTTCTCTAAATGCCTGGTTGACCCCTTCATTCTTTAGTAGGGTGTTCTTTAACCTCCATGCTTTTGGAGGTTTTCCAGGCTTTTTCCTGTGGTTCATTTTAAGCTTCATCGCCTTGTGGTCTGAAAGTATGCATGGTATGATCTCAATTCTTGTATACTTATGAAGGGCTGTTTTGTGACCCAGCATGTGATCTCTCTTGGAGAATGTTCCATGTGCACTCAAGAAGAAAGTATATTCTGTTGCTTTGGGATGCAGAGTTCTAAATATATCTGTCAAGTCCGTCTGATCCAATGTATCATTCAGGGCCCTTGTTTCTTTATCGACTGTGTGTCTAGATGATCTATCCATTTCTGTAAGTGTGGTGTTAAGTCCCCTGCAATTATCACATTCTTATCAATAAGGTTGCTTATGTTTGTGAGTAATTGTTTTATATGTTTGGGGTCTCCTGTATTCGGCGCATAGACATTTATAATTGTTAGCTCTTCCTGATGGATAGACCCTGTGATTATTATATAATGCCCTTCTTCATCTCTTGTTACAGCCTTTAATTGAAAGTCTAGTTTGTCTGATACAAGTATGGCTACTCTAGCTCTCTTTTGACTTCCAGTAGCATGATAAATAGTTCTCCATCCCCTCACTTTCAATCTGAAGGTGTCCTCTGGTCTAAAATGAGTCTCTTGTAGACAGCAAAATAGATGGGTCTTGTTGTTTTATCCATTCTGATACCCTATGTCTTTTGGTTGGAGCATTTAGTCCATTTACGTTCATTGTTATTATTATAATGATATGGGTTTAGATTCATTGTGATGTCTGTAGGTTTCATGCTTGTAGCGATGTCTCTGGTACTTTGTCTCAGAGGATCTCCCTTAGGATCTCTTGTAGGGCTGGCTTAGTGGTGACAAATTCCTTCAGTTTTTGTTTGTTTGGGAAGACCTTTATCTCTCCTTCTATTCTAAATGACAGACTTGCTGGATAAAGGATTCTTGGCTACATATTTTTTCTGTTCTTCACATTGAAGATTACTGCCATTCCTTTCTGGCATGCCGAGTTTCAGTAGAGAGATCAGTCACGAGTCTTATCGGTCTCCCTTTATATGTTAGAGGACATTTATCCCTAGCTGCTTTCAGAATTTTCTCTTTATCCTTGTATTTTGCCAGTTTCACTATGATATGTCATGCAGAAGATCGATTCAAGTTACGTCTGAAGGGAGTTCTCTGTGCCTCTTGGATTTCAATGCCTTTTTCCTTCCCCAGTTCAGGGAAGTTCTCAGCTATGATTTCTTCAAGTACACCTTACAGCACCTTTCCCTCTCTCTTCCTCCTCTGGAATACCAAGTATGCATAGATTATTTCTCTTTAGTGCATCACTTAGTTCTCTAATTTTCCCCTCATACTCCTGGATTTTTTATCTCTCTTTTTCTCAGCTTCTTCTTTTTCCATAATTTTATGTTCTAGTTCACCTATTCTCTCCTCTGCCTCTTCAATCTGAGCCGTAGTTGTCTCCATTTTACTTTGCAGCTCATTGATAGGATTTTTTAGCTCCTCCTGACTGTTCCTTAGTCCCTTGATCTCTGTAGCAAGAGATTCTCTGCTGTCCTTTATACTGTTTTCAAGCCTAGCAATTAATTTTATGACTATTATTCTAAATTCACTTTCTGTTTTATTGTTTAAATGCTTGATCAGTTCGTTAGCTGTTGTTATTTCCTGGGGATTCTTTTGAGGGGAATTCTTCCATTTTGTCATTTGGATAGTCCCTGTAGTGGTGTGGAACTGCTGGCACTTCCCCTGTGCTGTCTTGAATAACTTGCATTGGTGGGTGGGGCCGCAGTCAGACCTGATGTCTGCCCCCAGCCCACTGCGGGGGCCACAGTCAGACTGGTGTGTACCTTCTCTTCCCCTCTCCTAGGGGCGGGATTCACTGTGGGGTGGCGTGGTCCATCTGGGCTACTTGCACCCTGCCAGGCCTGTAGTGCTGGGGATCTGGCGTATGAGCTGGGGTGGATCGGCAAGGTGAACAGGGGCGGGAGGGGCAGGCTCAGCTCGCTTATCCTTCGGTGATACTCTTGGGGAGGGGCCCTGTGGCACCGAGAGGGGGTCAGACCCACCACCAGAGGGATGGATCCGCAGAAGCACAGCTTTGGGTGTTTGTGCGGTACAAGCAAGTTCCCTGGCAGGAACAGGTTACCTTTGGGATTTTGGCTGGGGGATGGGCGAGGCAGATGGCGATGGCGAGTGCCTTTGTTCCTCGCCAAGCTGAGCTCTGTCATCCGGGGCTCAACAACTCTCCCTCCCATTGTCCTCCAGCCTTCCCACTCTCCGAGCAGAGCTGTTAACTTATAACCTCCAGATGTTAAGTCCCGCTTGCTCTCCGAACACACTCTGTCCAGCCCCTCCGCTTTTGCAAACCAGACTCAGGGGCTCTGCTTGGCTGGCAGGCTGCCCCTCTGACCCGGCTCCCTCCTGCCAGTCCCAGTAGCGCTCACCACTTTCCTCCCTTCCTACCCTCTTCCATGGGCCTCTCTGCGCTTGGCTCCAGAGAATCCGTTCTGCTAGTCTTCTCGCAGTTTTCTGGGTTATTTAGGCAGGTGTGGGTGGAATCTAGGCAGGTGTGGGCAGTGAGCCCAGTGTCCTCTTACGCCACCATCTTCCTTCCATATAATCTTAAAGCAAATGTTACTGTGTAGTCCCCATTAGGCTTCTACAATTGGTGAGTAAATACGGAGTAGGGGCAGAAAATGGCAAAGTTAATGATTAATCGTGCATGAGGTTAAGAGGAATATAAAATTTAGTTAAGTAGGGAAAAAGACAGAACATGGAGCTAAATTAATAATACAACTATAGTTCTGCTTATGCTTTTTTTTTTAAGTTTATGTATTTTTATTTTGAAAGAGAGAGAGGCAGAGGGGGAGGGGCAGAGGAGAGGGTGGGAGAAAATCCCAAGCAGGCTCCGCACTGTCAGTTCAGAGCCTAATGTGGGGCTCAAACCCACCAACCATGAGATCATGACCTGAGTGAAACCTGAGCCAAAATCAAGAGTCGGACACTTAACCGACTGAGCCCCCAAGGTGCTCTGCTGCTTATGCTTTCAAAACAGGTCCAGGAATGAAGCGTCCACACTCATCAACCTCAAGAAAACATCTGTGTAATAAGGTACAGTGTAAAACAAGAGAGTCCCCAACCATGCAGCACATCCCTCCTAGGTATTAGTGCAGTTTCAAGAAACCCAAGACTTATGTGTACACGAGTGGCTCAGTCGGTTAAGCCTCCGACTCTTGGTTTTGGCTCATGTCATGATCTCACAATTCATGGGTTCAATCCCCATGTTAGCATCTATGTTGACAGCACAGGGCCTGCTTGGATTCTTTCTCCCTCTCTCTCTGCCCCTCCTATATATATTATATAATATACATATATAAAGAAAGAACTCTCAATTGTTTTGTTAATATAATGGCTAGCCTTAGGGATTCCCTTGAAAAGATGAAAGAATAGAATGTAGACATAAGACACAAGACACAAAGAAATGTCCCCATCCAATGTAAATTCCCCTTCTTAAAATCTGGCCACATGTGCTCCTTTTAATTTCCCTTTTCCTCAAGATTGACAGAGATTACTCTGGCCAAATCTCTAGGTTCAAAGAATACAGGTCGCTCCTGTAAATGCTGAGAGCCAGAAAATGAATTTAACAAAGGACCCAAGACTGGCCATAAAGCTTGCTTTGCTCCTACTTTCCAGGGCTCTGTAATCAGGCTCGGCCCCATGCAGGTATTCCTCTTAAACAATGTCCTTTCGAGGAATATCATAGGCACCTCCCACTGCCAAAAAATTCATGTTCCCTGGATAGCTACAGAGCTTTTTAGTTATTAAGCCCTTTTACCTCTCTTTCAAAAGATCCTACTGAATTTAGAGAGCAGTTAGATTTTTTGACCATATTTACAATTTTCCCTTCACAGAGGATATTAATGACCAAAACTTGCCCTAGGTCTTTCTACACATGATTTGCAAAAGGCCAATATTCAGACGCTAAGAGAAGCTAAGGTTAAATTGTGTACCCAGAAACAAGGCTTTTGTTAAAATGTTTTATGCAGATTTTACAAAGGCATAAGTCTTTCAGTTTCCATTTTAGCTAAAAATTCTCCCTGATATGAAGAAGCAAATTTAGTTAAGAAGATGGGCCAGTCCCTTGATTTTCAAGCTGTAATCTAGGTCTTTAGGGAATTGGGAGAAACAGCCTATTTCACAATTTCTACAAAACCAGAACTACAACTCTAGAAACAAGTTAAAGTCCACCTATCTTTACCAATCTCCAAACTTCGCCTATTTCTTTCCAAATATTTGTAGACATTATAAAAGATCATTGTATTGGAACAAAAGTGTTCTGTACTTTAAAAAACAGAGGGGAGAGACAGGAAGATGGTAGTGGACTAAGAGGATCCTAGGCTCCCTTCATCCTATGAACACAACTAGACAACTATCAAATCATCCTAAATACCCCAGAAATCGACCTGAAGAATGACAGAACAAACTCCACAACTAAAAGGAGAGAAGAGGCCACATTGAAGAAGGTAGGAAGTGCAGAGATGTGGTTTAATGGAGAAACAGATCCTAGCTCCTGCAGAAGGAGGGACTGGTGCTCATGGAGAAAGATATGAGAGAGAGAGAGAGAGAAGGAGAGGAGCACACAGGGGAACACACAAGGAGAATGTTTCCCTATAGCCACTGACTAGGAAAATGGGAAGGGCTGAATTTTGTGAGTTCTTGCAAGCAGTGGGCCCAAAGCCTATAGTTTATAGGTCAGCAAGCTTGGTTAGGATGGAGCCTGGGGGGCATGGACAAATTATGGAAACAGCCCAAGTGTCCACCGACTGATGAGTGGGTAAAGAAGAAGTGGTATATATATGTATATATATATATATATATATATATATATACACAATGGAATATTACTCAGTCATAAAAGAGAATGAAATCTTGCCATTTGGAACTACGTGGATGGAGTTAGTATCATGCTAAGTGAAATAAGTCAGCCAAAGACGAATACCATATGATTTCACTCATGTGGAATTTAAGAAACAAAACAAAAGAGCAGAAGGAAAAAGAAAGAGAGGCAAGGCAAGAAACAGACTCTTAATTATAGAGAACAAACTGATGGTTAATCAGAGGGGAGTTAATGGGGGATGGGTGAAATAGGTGAAGGGGATTACGGCGAGCACTTGTCGTGATGAGCACTGGGTGATGTACGGAAGTGTTGAATCACTATCTTGTATACCTGAAACTAAGATTACACTGTATGTTAACTAACTTGAATTTAAATAAAAACTTAAAAAATAAACTTTCCTAAAACATAGATACATATGCTTATATGGGCATAGAACAGTCTGGCATGATAATAAAAACACTGGAAATGACAGCTACTTCTAAGAAGGGGAACTAGTTGACCTGGAAATTTGCTTTTTACTCTATATTCTTTTTGAATTTTGTAGTATGTATCTGTATTGTCTGTTAAAAATTAATACAAGGGCACCTGGGTGGGTCAGTCAGTTAAGCATCCAACTCTTGATTTTGGCTCAGGTCATGATCTCATGGTTTGTGGGTTTGCGCCCCACATTGGGCTCTGTGCTAACAGTGTGGAGCCTGCTTGGGATTCTCTCTCTCCCCGCCTCTCTCTTTGCTTCTACCCCACTCTCTCTCTCTCTCTCTCTCAAAATAAATACACTTAAAAAAATAAAAATGAACACAAAAAGGTAAATTTTAAATAGCAATTACCCTGAAACTTTAATTTTTTAATTTTTTAAAAAATGTTTTAATTTATTTTTGAGACAGAGAGAGCGCATGAGCAGGGGAGGGGCACAGAGAAAGGGAGACACAGAATCCGAAGCAGGCTCCAGGCTCTGAGCTGTCAGCACAGAACCCAACGCGGGGCTCGAACCCACAGATTGCGAGATCATGACCTGAGCTGAAGTGTGACGCTCAACCGACTGAGCCACCCAGGCGCCCCACCCTGAAACTTAAAGCACATTTTTACAATCTTTTTCTGTCCCTTGAAATAATAAATTTTGTCATATATTTTATTTATTTCTTTATTTTTTTAAGTTTATTTATTTTTGAGAGAGAGAGAGAGAGTGAGGGCTCAGGTGCACTCGAAGTAGGGGTATAGAGAGAGGGAGAGAGAGAATCCCAAGTAGGCTCCACAATGTCAGTGCAGAGCCTAACAAAGGGCTTGAACTCACAAACCATGAGATAATGACCTGAGCCAAAACCAAGAGTCAGAAGCTCAACCAACTGAGCCACCCAGGCACCCCTGAAAAATATTTGACTTTAATGCCTCATGAAGTTTTGTGGGTAATTTAAGCATAATTGTTAAGAACAAATTAATTAAATAGGTTAAAAGATTTGTAGGTCAACTTTTTTTTTTTTTAATTTTTATTTATTTTTTAGACAGAGAGAGACAGAGCATGAACGGGGGAGGGTCAGAGAGAGAGGGAGACACAGAATCTGAAGCAGGCTTCAGGCTCTGAGCTGTCAGCACAGAGCCCGACGAAGGGCTCGAACTCACGGACCGTGAGATCATGACCTGAGCCGAAGTCCGAAGCTTAACCGACTGAGCCACCCAGGCGCCCCTGTAGGTCAACTTTTAAATAGCTTCCAGAATCTTTGGTAACTTAAACTATAAGGTTTTGCTAAGTTAAATGATGAGTAAATTCATTGATAATTTAGATCCTTTCCAGTAAGATAAAATAATGAAACATTAAGTACTGAACATATTTTATAAACTTTTGTCTTTTTATTTTGCTTTTAAGTGTTTATTTATTTATTCTTGAGAGAGAGAGAAAGAGAGAGAGAGATAGTGCGGGAGGGGCAGAGACAGAGGGAAACAGAATCTGAAGCAGGCTCCAAGCTGTCAGCACAGCTGACTTGGGCTTGAACCCATGAACTGTGATATCATGATCTGAGCTGAATTTGGATGCTTAACTGACTGAGCCACGCAGGCACCCCAACTTTTGTCTTTTTATAGAGAAACTAAAGATAAATTTGAGACTGTTAGTAAACACGTTTTATGCTTTGCTGAGGGATTGTACTATGAAAAACATTTCTAAAAATTTTAAAATATATTCATAAATTTGCCAATCTAAAGAATTTCTGTGTAACGGAGTTTACACTTGCTTACTACTTAGTTTTTACTAGAAATTAAGGTTTGTAAGCATTAAGAATTCAATATGTGTAATCAAGACTACCGGAAATAATAGGGGAAACAACTCTATATGTGAGGAAAATAAAATACGTGTTTTGGTAAGAAAAAATATGAGGAATAGAAATATATGTTAGTGGAGTGAAAAGAAAATAATTTTGTGCTAAAGTGACACTGGTGACTTAAAGCGTAACATTGGGGGTATCCGGGTGGTTCAATGGGTTAAGCATCCAGTTCTTGATTTCAGTTCAGGTCATGATTAGTTAGTGAGTTTGAGCACCGCGTTGGGCTGTGTGCTGACTATATGGAGCCTGCTTAGGATTCTCTTTCTGCCCCTCTCCCATGTGCATGTGTGTGCTCTCTGTCTCTCAGAATATAAAAATAAACATTAGAAAATAAAGAGGAAAAACTCAGGACAGAACCTGAATGTAAAAACGAAAGTTGTAGGAGGTTTATGGAGAAAGAATCTTAGAAAATGAATTTTTATGTGTGGTTAGGACTGGCTCTAAGATAAGTTTAAATACATAAATGTGTTTTAATGTCAAAAGTACAATAGTGCAGAGTTTTTGTTTTCTTTTTGTTAAAAGTACAAAGTTTTTTTGAACTATCGATTTGCTTTCTAGGGGCCAAGAGTAGATAGTGTCAAGATTAGCCGTTTTGGCATGAACATTATTTTAAATTAAAAGTAATGAAAACCCAGCAGATTCAGGAAAAGGTCTTTAGCTCTCTCTCAACTAGTTGCTTGTATCAGGAAGAAAAGTATTAACACAGATTCCTTTTTGCCTAAGAAACTTACCTGCAGAATGGGGAAACCTTTCTTTTCCATGCATCACCTTTCACCTTCTTGCTAATGGTCTTCTCCCCTTGGTATTCCTAGACCCCTACCCGTCTTCTTAGCTCATATAGGCATCTCATTGCCTGTCTTTGGAATTTCCATGTGTGTGTGGATTCCTCGTACATATGTACGCGATGGAATTGAATTTTCTCCTGTTAATCTGTCTTATGTCAATTTGATTCTTAGTCCAACTAGAGGGATGTTGAAAGGCAAAGTAAATTCTTCCTACCCAATATCTTCATAAGAAATTATAAATAAAAGTTTTTCTTTACCTTTTAAGTTATTTGTCTAAAAAACAATGACTCTATGTTTGCCAAAATAATTTTCTATATTTTTCAGGTCTTTGGTACTTAAGAAAACTGAATCTGAATGTTAAAAGAGCAAAATTTTGCTCACAACTATGTAACCTATATTTGCCTTTGATATCTTTTATTGTCTTTTTGGTTAAATGGATATTGAAATATTGGTTCATAATGATTTGTGATCCTATTCAATCAAATGTTCAAAATTTTTGATATTTTTTTCACATACTTCCCTAAATTAAATTATAAAATAAAGTCTTTTGACCACAATCTAACTGAAAGTTTCCAGTGGGCCACTGGAATATTAAAAAAAAAAAAAAATGTGGAGCACTTGGGTGGCTCAGTTGGTTAAGTGGACGACTTCGGCTCAGGTCATGATCTCACGGCTCAAAAGCCCCTGAGTTCAAGCCCCGCAGTGGGTTCTGTGCTGACAGCTCAGAGCCTGGAGCCTGCTTCTGATTCTGTGTCTCCCTGTCTCTTTGCCACTTCCCTGCTCGAGGTCTGTCTGTCTGTCTCTCTCTCAAAAATAAATAAACCTTTTAAAAAAATTAAAAATGTGAGAAATTAAACCAAGTAGGCTTATTGGGTATGTTAGATTACACAGGAAACATTGTCTAATAAGTGATTATATTTATGTAGATATGTTATTAAAGCCGGTTTTTTGGGGCTCCTGGGTGGCTCAGTTGGTTGAGCATCCGACTTCAGCTCAGGTCATGATCTCATGGTTCATTTTGTGAGTTTGAGTCTCGCGTCGGGCTTGTTGCTGTCAGGGAGGAACCCACTTCAGATCCTCTGTCCCTGTCTCTCTCTGCCCTTCCCCTTCTCGTGCTTTCTCTCTCAAAAGTAAATAAAACATTAAAAAACCCCACAAATCTTCTAAGAATTATATGAAACTTCTAGCAATCTGATGTCTTGGTATATTATTATCTTGAAGTACTATGTGTCACAAAAATAACCAAATTTCCTTTTCAATTGCATTGCAAAGAACTCTAATCAGATCTTTAACCATGGCCATTTTTAAGTCTTTTATCATTTATAGACAGTTGTACTTGTACTTACATGCCTCTATAAAAGTTTCTTGCACATGTGCTTCATCTTTTGTGAGACCTAAGGAAAAAATTGAGTAAAGGCTTCTGATAACCTTAAGATCATAAAACTGAACTAGATAAAAACTTTTGGAGGTAGTAGAAAAATTAGATTCAAGCAGAACCAGAAATAATAACATGGGACTGAATAAACTGAGGAAGATAATTATACTTTTTATGACTTTTTGTTTGAAACATTGCTGACTCTTTAAAAATGTTTTATTTTTTCCAGATTTAAGAAAATGTTTTCTCTTAAGCTGACTTAGAGCAATTTGACAAAATATACCTTTTTGAACAAATTGAAACATTTATATTTTTCCCTACCCGAACCCTCCAGAATTCAGAAACTCTCAGTGAGTATTCTTATATTTTTATGGCAATATGTTTATTTGCATAAATTCAACATGGAACTTATTTATTTTATTTGGTTAAAATATATTTTGATATATATTTTTATTTTATTTTATTAAAATATGTATTTTTAAAGTTTAATTATTTTGAGAGACACAGAGACAGGGTAAATGGGGGAGGGACAGAGACAGAGGGGGAGAGGGAGAGGAAAGGAGGGGGAGAGAGAGAGAGAGAGAGAAAGAGAATCCCAAGCAGGCTGTGCACTGTTAGCTGTAGAGCCGGATGCAGGGCTGAAACCAAACAACTGTGAGATCATGACCTGAGCCAAAACCAAGAGTCAGATGTTCAACCCATTGAGCCACCCAGGCGTTGCAAGAATCTGTTCTCCTTGTAACAGGGAACAATTGGAAACACAGGTTATTTCACCAAGGCTTTGACTGGAATGTCTTATCTAAGAAAGACATGTATAGACTTAGATATGACCAGACAGCTTCTTTACTTTATGATGTCAATGAAACCCCTTGGAAATCTTAGCCTGATACCTTGTTTACAAAATTCCCAGCAGCCTTACCCAGTGAGTAAAGAAAGACACTTCCTGGCAGGTGTGGGAACCTCAGGATACTTTGGGGACTTCCAAAAGAGAGGAATCTACCCAAATCCATAGGTATTGCAGGTGAAGTCTGATGGCAAATATTTAGCTTGGCTTTCAGCCTCAAGAATCCATTAAAAGTTCACTCTAGAGATTCCTTATGAAAAGTTCCAGCAACAAAGGTTTTAAAAAGCCTGTACGGTGAACCACTATTCTTACTGGACTTATGTAAATAATCAGGCCAATTTTTTGCAATTAGACTTATTTTGGAAACAATGTTAATTTGGCTGGCTTTGGTAAAAATGAGGGTGATTTGTAGAGAGAAAATATGTTTCAATAATATACCTTTGTAGATTTAAAACTATTTATTATAAAGTGGGCTAGATCCTGATTTCTTCTAGTGTCCTCCAATGCCTGGCCAGAACTCTCCAAACTAACATTTTGGCTTTGCTCCCATTTTTCTGACTTAGAATCATTTGAGAACTAAAACTGCCTTTTTTCCTGAAGCCCTGCAAACTAAACATAAATGACTTGATATAAACTTCAGAGAAATTGCCACAATAGCTCATATATAGACAGTCTTCGTGTTTATTGCTCAGAGGGCCATTCAGAAATCACCAGAGACATTTCAACTGCAAACTAGGAAGATCTGTGAGATTTCTACTACCTGTCCTCACTCTACTGAAGATGCTTTGAATCTGACATCTAGGCATCTTCTCAACTGGCTACCCTCAGAACCCAGAAAGTGGCTTAGCATTTGATCCAATCAGTAACCAGTATTTTTCTTTTGTTTCCACAGAAACACATCTTATTTAATACCTGATTACTTGAACCATGGGCCTACCTTTCAGAATATACCTGCATCACTGCCTCCTGAAATAAGTGTGACCAAATTGACTTATTTTCAGGAGTAAGAGATGGTTCAGCGAGATGAAACAACCTACCAGCTTAACTTCTAATGTGTGAAACTTCAGGTAAGTTTCAGAGTAAGAAACTGTAGGGTCTGAGGGCAGGCTGCCCATGACAGCCACTTTGGCCTGAACATTATTTTGAGCTGAAGGTAATTGAGACCTTAGGAGCTCAAGGGAAACTTTTGCCCCTCTCTTAGTGACATAGAGGAATCTAAATGGAAGGTTTTTCTCAGAATAATGGTTATGAGCAGAGATAAATTTTATCTGAGTGATCCATCTATATATATATATATATATATATATATATGTATGGCAGGAGAAACATGTATTTCTAAACATCTGCTCTACTTACCACCTGGTGAGGTGCATTCCTTCCCTTTGAAGTCCCAGACCCCTATCCCCATTCCTCAGTTCAGGATGATATTACACCTCATTTTGCCGGATTGTCTTTGGAATTTTCATGTCTGGGTGGGTTCCCCATATGTATGCTTTAAATTTGATTTTCTCGTGTTAATTTGTCTCTTGTCAATTTGATTTTTAGTCTAGCTGGGTGCACCTTGAAGGGGACAAGAATTCTTGGTCCTAGTCATGGCCATCCAAGTCATGCAGTTCTACTTTATTGGGCCTTAGTGCCATCACTTTATTCTCATTGGTGTGGCTTTTCATCATCTGGATGAAATTTTCATCATATGTAACTTTCGTGAATTTCATTATATACTACCCACTTTCAAATTATTCTTGAAACACATCAGTTGCTACACTTTTAACACTCCTGTGTTCAGAAAAGTTCTGTTTATTTTCTTTCAATAGCTTATTTCTTTGTTTCTTTTTTTTTTGTTTGTTTTAAGAATGTGTACTTATTTATTGAGAGAGGGAGAGAAAGACAGTGAGTGGGGGAGGGGCAGAGAGCGAGAGGGAGAGAGAATCCCAAGCAGGCTCCATGTTGTCAGCACAGAGCCCAACTCTGGGCTTGATCTCATGCATGGTGAGATCAATGAGTGAGCCGAGATCAAGAGTCAGAGGCTTAACCAACTGAGCCACCTCAATAGATCTTGTTTCTAAGTCGTTACTCTAAGCACTATAATAGGTTTTCATGGTCTGCATTCAGACTCTTTTTTCTTTACTTTTCAAAAAAAAAAATTTTTTAATGTTTACTTATTTTTGAGAGAGAGAGAGAGAGTGCAAGCAGGGGAGGGGCAGATTGTGAGGGAGACACAGAATCCGAAGCAGGCTCCAGGCTCTGAGCTGTCAGCACAGAGCCTGAGGCAGGGCTGGAACCCATGAATCAGGAGATCACTACCTGAGCCAAAGTTGGACGCTTAACTGACTGAGCCACCCAGGAGCCCCTCAACGTAAGTATTATATATATAATTACACAGTATATGGATATATCTGTAAGAGCTTGACTCCAAATTAATACAAGTCCGTAGAAAGCAGCTTGTTGTAAAGTGATAAGAAGCAGATTTAAGGCAGGGAAATGCCACTAATCTACTATGTTTTGAAACCCTAAGACCATCACAGCAGATCAAGGATGAAGTTAATGATTGGGCAATGTGAATCTAGGACTGTTGGGAGGGTGCTCATCTAGCTAGATAAGAGGTTTGATCTCAACCTTTTGAGCAGCCACTTGGTTTCACAAATGAAGAAACTTAACACCTGGAGTAATTTACAAAACTTCTAAAGCTTCTATACTCAGTGTGTGGTCCCAGGACCTGCAGCAGCATTGGAATCACCTGGGACCTTGCTACAAATACAGAATCTTAGGCCCCGCCCCAGATCTTCTGAAACAGAATCTGCATTTTATTATTTTTTTTTTTAATTTTTTTTTTCAACGTTTATTTATTTTTGGGACAGAGAGAGACAGAGCATGAACGGGGGAGGGGCAGAGTGAGAGGGAGACACAGAATCGGAAACAGGCTCCAGGCTCTGAGCGATCAGCCCAGAGCCCGATGCGGGGCTCGAACTCCCGGACCGCGAGATCGCGACCTGGCTGAAGTCGGACGCTCAACCGACTGCGCCACCCAGGCGCCCCAGAATCTGCATTTTAACAAAAGATCTAGAGGCTTGCTATTACCTTTTGAGAAACGATAGCCTAAAGGCCAGTGAGCAGGGCACATAGGGGGTCCTGACTCTGCTTCCATTGAATTCCTCTGTTAACTGTTAGTTTTGCTGCTTTAATTGACTTGGCGGGCACATCACTTCCTTTGCTCTTTAAGTTTAGTCTTAAGAGAGGTCCGGGAAAATTACCCCACCCCGCCAATGCCATCTTAAAATCCTGACAGGCCAGAACGAAGTGAGATTTGGGCTGTCACAGAACGTTTTCCAGCTTCTCTGGTGACACTTGCGATCCCTGGGTTCTTTCCTTCCCCACGTGCCTGCATTCTATAAGCCAACGCACAAAGTTTGGGCTGAGCCAATGAGGGTGGAGCTTGAGGCGAGCGTGCGGCGTCTGTCGGTTGCCTAGCGACGGCGTCCACGCTAGCCCTCTGTAAATCAAGTCAGCTACTGTTCGCAGGCTACCTACAAGGCCGCAATGGAGACTGAGAGGGGCTCCTTCATCTCCCGGGACGTGGAGACCCCAAAGAAGGAGGTGCAGCTGCGGGTGACCCCTTCGGAGGTGAAGTTCCTGGACGCGCTGGCCGGGAGGGTGTACCGCCTGCCGGTTACCGTACACAACCTCGGCCGTTGCAACCAGAAAATCCGGTTTCAGGAACCCCTCAAGCCACAGGTAACACCCTCGGGGGTGCAGGAGCAGGACCTCCCGAGCGTCAGGGCTCTGAGACCGCCTCCACACCTGGGCGCCTGCTTTGTCCCGGAGAGTAGACGCCGGCTTCTGCGGGAGTGCGGGGGGGGGGGGGGGGGGGGGGGCAGGATTGAGCTTCCCAGGGAGCGGCCATTTAGGTCTCAGTGCATACGCGTGCTAGCCGTTTTGTTTTGTTTTGGTTTTGTTTTTACTTTTTGTTTGGTTACGGAGACACAGTGGGGAAAAGTTGATCTAGAACCTCCCAACTTCTTCATCTTGAGTTTGGAAAGAAGGGAAAGGGGGTTCCATGTCTGTCTCCTAACCCCAGAATTTGTGCTTGTATACTGTAGAATTACATCAACAAAATTCTCTAAAGTACCCTTTAGTCATAAAGTGCCTGATTACTCTAGATGCAGTAGGATAGTGGAAAGGTTTATTATTTCATGTTCCAACAAACATTCGTTGAGCACCTACTGTATAATAGGATGTAGGTGTGAGGAATCTAAAATGAACACAACCCTACCCTTACAGGACTTAGAAACTGGGGGAGTCAGTAAAGATCATGAGTAAAATTAATGTTCCGAGAGGCCGTCTCCATCTTCTGACTTAGAAGTTGACAGAATTCTTTTTTTAAATTAAAACATGTTTTAATGTTTATTATTTTTGAGACAGGGAGAGAGAAACAGAGTGTGAGCGGGGAAGGGGCAGAGAGAGAGGGAGACGCAGAATCTGAAGCAGCCTCCAGGCTCCGAGCTGTCAGCACAGAGCCCTAGCTGGGGGCTCGAACTTGCTAACTGCGAAATCATGACCTGAGCCGAAGTCGGATGCTTAACCAGCTGAACCTTCCAGGCCCCCAAAGTTGACAGAATTCTATTTCAATCTCGCTGTCATTTTAGATCATGTGTGTGAGAGGATGAATATTAGTTTGCTGTCAGGGAGACTTTTGATATAGGAAAGGTGATAAGAATTTTTGATATGTAAGTGATAAATAACCTTATTAGTATTTTTTTTTGTGTGTGTGGGACATTCTTAACGATAAGTAGTATTGAATGCACCTGGATTTCTAGGTACAGAAATGGAAAGGTATCTACGATTTTTTTTTGTTGTTAAAATTACATCTATTTGTATATACATAGAAAAATGTACGGTAGCGAGTAGAAGGATAATGAGAAAAAGGACTTTCATGTTCTACTTTTTACACTTAAAAAAAATTGTACTTTTTACCTACACTAAAGTGCACAAATCTCGAAAGTAAAGCTTGATGAATTTTTATGTGTTTATACACCCATGTAGCCACCATTTGGGTCAAATCGTAGAATTTCCATTTCCAGCATTCTAGAAGGTTCCTTGCAGTACCTGGAGTAATCACCCCATGGAGGTGACCACTGTAGTGATTTCTAACACCACAGATTAGTTTTGCTTGTTTTTGAGTTTCATATAAATGGAATCCTGCTTTGTTCATTTTTATATTTGAATGTTTTAACAATAGTAACATGTATTTTGTAATAAAATGGAATATCGTGAGAGGCTATTAACTCTTTTTTAAATAAAAAATGACCTGATTACTCCAAATACTGTAAAATAAGGGAAAAATTTTATAATTTCACTACATCACTACATACTTATTGAGCAATTGAATATATACCTGAAAATACTTTTCTTCTAAAATTCAGGCTGGCAGTAAATCCCAGATGTGGGCAAACACTATTTTATGGATGTCCAGGAGACACTTATATGGGTGGTTTTTGTGCAGTCAGGAGGTAAATGATATAATTCATTTTAGTTTGTATCAAGAGTTAAGAAGGAAAACTATTTAGACCACAAATCTGGACACAAGAGAATGGCCAGGTAAGCTTACCAGTTAGAGGCCAAAGCCGTGAGCCCAGTATTAGTGTGAACTTCTCTTTGTTGCAAGACCATGGTGTGCTCTCCTGATCCTTCATAGATATAAAGGGAATTAGGAAGAAGATAGATTAGAAAAAAATGTATTAACTATCTTGGAGAAAAGAAAAAGTGCTGTATAAAGAAGATTGTCATCATCACCATTTATAATTACTTACAAAATGATGCTTCTAACATACAGTAGTACTGGTTTGCAACCTTGGCTCAAGAGGCTGCATTATCTTTGTGTTGATGACCTACTATGAACTATATGTAGTACTATATGCCATCTACTGTGGGTTGCTGGTAGAAAATGAAGAAGGCACAGTCCTTATCTTTAGTGTTTTGTTAACTTGTGTGGCTTCTGCATCAGTCAGGCCAGTCTTACTTGGAATTGTCCCCTTTTACCTCCATGGCTCAGACTCCCTTTTCTTTTGACCCGTGTTTTTCATTCCCACCTCCTGCAAGAATCATCTGTTTCCAAATCCCACCCATCTTTAAGGGTCAAATTGAGTTCTCTTTTTCTCTGTAAGTCTTATCATATTATCTCCAAATTATTTCTTCCCTGCTGGATACCAGTTATCAGGCATTGATTATAGTTTGGACTTGTGTCCTGATGACTCCTAGTAAATGTTAGTTTTACCGTCCGTCAGCTCCTGAGTAAGGGTGGTGCCTTATACACCTTTGTATACCATTCACAGGGCTTAGCAACTTGTAGTTTGACCAAAAGCACATGCTGCTGAAGCCATGGTTTCCTTTCTCCAAGATACAGCTTCTTTAAAGGAAGATAGTCACATCTGATACATGCACTTGTAACACCCAAAGGCTTATGCAGGGAAAAATCTATCCCTTGTTTTCTTACTGTTCTGTAATTGCAGGGGGATTCAGAGTTGAACTGTGATAGTTTTGAGGTATCAGAAGTTTGCTGGAAGTATGAAGCTTTCAGACCACTGGTATCAACAAATCACTCCACTGCTCTGTGCCCTTCATTGCTGGAAAGTACTGCTTAGATTTAGCCTGGCATGAAAAGCCCTGAATAATTAATTTCAACATGACCTCCATCGTTATGGATTGAGCTCTTTGCCCAGCAAGGCTAGCTTATTAGTTGCCTGCTGAAGGACTGTTCTGCTTATTCTTTTCTTGGCTTATGTCCGAGATATTCCTTCCCCATAGGGAGCACCTTACTTGCTTGTTCTCCACCTTTTACATCCATTCTTTAAGCTTAGGCCAAGTACACTCCTTTCTAGCCCAATGGTAATCATGCTTTCTCATGGACTTTTGTGATACCTATGTCTCCAGTACTCATAAGACACTTAATTAGTTCTTGACTTGTATTATTTAACTTTCTAGGGGTGTATAGTCTGCTTCCTTGAAGAGATTATGTACTCAGGAGAGGGACTTTTTCCACTTATGGGGAAGGAGCTTATATTTCAGAGTCACATAGATGTGTGATTTGAATCCTGTTAGAGTGACCTTAGTGACCTTAGACGTTAATTATGCTCTCCAAGTCCCAGTTTACTCATCTATATTCTGGGAGCCTTAACATCAGCCTTATAGGACTGTAGAACTGTCTTATGTGAGATAAGAGATGTAGAATGCTTGACTTATTGTGGGTCTCCAACACATAGTAATTCTCTCCTTCACTTTCTCCCTTCATATTTGTCCTGGAGTCTAGCAAATGTTTTACAAGAATGAAAGTGGTTTTTCTTCCCCTCGTATCCTATTCCTTTTTTATATTTGCTCCAAGTTCTGAATTCTAAGTCCCCATACAAAAAGTATATAAAATGATAAATGTATGTGTTTAAGATTATTAGATTATCTATTATTTAATAATAATTATTAAATTATTAGATTGCTCTCCCTTTGTTCTGTATTGAAGTACCTCATACTTCTAAATGAGCTCGTGAGCATTTACATGTTTACATGTTTCTCAACTGACTACATTGTCAGTTTTAGTCCATGTACTGTTAAAAGCATACCTGGAGGGGTGCCTGGGTTGCTCAATAGGCGTCTGACTTTGTCTCAGGTCATGATCTCACTGTTCAAGACCCGCATCAGGTTCTGTGCTGATAGCTCAGAGCCTGGAGCCTGCTTTGGATTCTTTGTCTTCCTCTCTCTCTGCCCTTCCCCTGTTAGCATCTGTTTCTCTCAAAAATAAACATTAAAAAAAAAAAGCGTATCTGGAGGGTCTAGAATCTGATATATATATATGTGTGTGTGTGTGTGTGTGTGTGTGTGTGTGTGTGTATATACACACACACACACACACAGTCATTAAGTGTTTGCTTTCAGGGAAGGAATATTGCCTATATCCTGATACAGCTCTTGAACTAATGGACACTTCTAGCTGCCGTAGCTCACATTATTTCCTTATTAGGAGTTAAGATGTATAATTTTGATTTTTTTTTTTTCTCCCCATGAAGTTCAAACTGATTTTGACCAATCTGGATAAAGCACTTGCTTCTGGGCTTCAGATGACAGCTATGGTGGAATACCATCCTGATAAGGATGAAGACACTTATGACCAACTACTTATTTCAATAGGAAATAAAATAATAGAGATCCCTCTACTTGGGTACGTATTCTCCATATTTCATGCTGACATTTTCAGCACTCTTCACATAAAAATAAGGGTCAAAGTAATATAATATTCTGTATTTTCTCTGGCTAAGATTTCTTTTTGTATCTATAGTGTCCTTATAGCTGAACTTAATGGTCAGATTTTTAGCAAATGGGTGTTCAAAAAATGGAAGGCTGGTTTTCTGGTATTTTTAATTAAAATAAAAACGTTCAACAATTGCATGTACTCCCTCTTTTTCCCTTGACTTACATCCGGTTTTATTTTGACTGTGTTTTTTTTATACCTTTTGAGAGTAAAATTTTTTTTATATTTTATTTATTATAATTTTTAAAAATTTACATCTAAGTAGATTAACATATGGTATACTAATGATTTCAGGAATAGAATTTAGTGATTCATCACTTGTGTATAATTTCCAGTGCTCCTCCCAACAAGTCTGCTTAACGCCCCGTGCCCATTTAGCCCATCCCCCCACCCAAAACCCCTCCAGCAGCCCTCAGTTTGTCCTCTGTATTTAAGAGTTAACTTATAATTTTTTTAATGTTTATTTATTTTTGAGAGAGAGAGCACAAGCAGGGGAGGGCAGAGAGAGAGGGAGACACAGAATCCAAAGCAGGCTCCAGGCTCTGGGCTGTCGGCACAGAGCCTGATGCTGGGCTTGATCGCACAAACTGTGAGATCATGAACTGAGCCCAAGTCGGATGCTTAATCTACTGAGCCACCCAGGCGCCCCTTAAAATATTTTTTTAATTGATAGACATGCATGTGTGGATCCTCCTTTTCCTTAGCAAAATGTGCTTCCATAGATGTCATTCTTTTGTCTCTATTTGTCTACCATCTGTAGAATTAATATTGGAATGTTAATACTGGCATTAGATATGTCTTTTTATAAGTTCCCTTGTGTGTTTTTTTATTTTCATAAACCAAATTTAGATCTGCAGTTATTTTAGTTCTCCATGTTGTTGAGAAGTTCTGATTTAGCCAAGCATCGCGTTCTGTATAGAAATCAGTTAACACATTGTCAGGAAAGGAATGTTATTAGCCTATTAAAAATACTTACTTTACATTTTATAATTTATTTTAGGTAAGGCCATTTTTGGCCCATTCTACACATTGATGTAACTATGAGTTTCAGTGAGATTTGCTTGCTTGTACTATATAGGGAGAAAAGAGTTGAAGATGCTTCTGCCTTTGAAAACAGGAATTTTGTCTTGTCCTCGTAATGTATGCTGTCTCTCATCTGAGTTTGGCTGCTCATCACAGCTACAGCATAAGGAAAACACTGTCCCCTTAAACTATGATGGAAAGGGCTGAAGGAGGATGGGCGTGTGTGTATCTGTGTGTGTGTATGTGTGTGTTAAGTTTTTAAGTTTTTAAGTTCTATACAATTCTATTACCTGTATAGGTTTTTATATCCACCACCATAGTCCAGATATTCAGCACTGGTAATACGACAAGGATTTCTCCTGTTACTTTTTTTTTAAAAAAAGGTTATTTATTTATTTTTTGAGAGTGATAGGGTGGGAAGAGGCAGAGAGAGAGGAAGAGAGAATCCCAAGCAGGCTCTGCACTGTCAGCACAGAGCCTGATGTGGGGCTCCATCCCACTAACTGTGAGATCATGACCTGAGCCAAAATCAAGAGTCGGTTGCTTAACCTACTGGGCCACTCAGGCGCCCATCTCCTGTTACTTTTTTATACCCATACCCACCTTCCTTCTGCTTCACACCTACAATCCCTGAACTGTTCAAACCAGTAATCTGTCTTCCATTTCTAAAATTTTGTCATGTCATGTCTTCCATGGTATGCGTATACCACAGTTTGTTTAACCTTTGGCCTGATGAAGGATATCAGGCAGATGCCATGATACATTACAAACACAGCTGCTATGAACATTCTTTGCTTGTCTCTTGCACCATTTCTAGAGTTTATAGTTGCATTTAGTGGGGACGAATATGGAAAAATAGATTTATGAAATCTTGTCTGGAAACCAGAAGTTTGGATTCTCTGCCCTTTCAGAAGTACTTTAGCAGAAATGATATAATCAGTGATTGTGAGCACTTGTTTTTTCATCCCTCTTGCACATTTAAAAATGGCTGAGAGTTTTAGTCATGAGCTTGAATAGTTGCAAAGATGTAATCACTTACACATAACAAATATTACTATAAGATAATTACATGCTTCTTTCAAATGTATCCAGTAGAGTGGAAATACCATAGTAATTTAACAGTTGAAAGATTTACCTCATCTTTTTTTCCCCTCAGATTTGTATTTTCATTCCATTTCTAACTATAGCATCATATTCTAATGTATTATTTGTTCAGTATGTTTACAAATATGTATATAAGTAGATTTACTCCAATCATAAATCCATACATGTTTTTAGAATTTCTTATGAATTATATTACTATAAATTTAACTCCATATATAAATTACCAAGTTTGGTACTTAATTTTTTTCCTTTTTAAAAATTGAGATATAATTGATAAAGAACTTTGTGTAAGTTTAAGCTGTACACGGTGTTGATTTGGTGCATTTATATATTGCAATGTGATTACTAGTGTGGTGTTAGCTAACACCTCCATCAGATCACATAATTATCATTTCATTTTGTTGTGAGAACATTTAAGGTATCGTCTCTTAGCAGCTTTCAAATACATAATGCAGTGTTGTTAACTCTAATCACAAGGGTGGGCATGAGATCTTCAGAACCAATTCATCTTCTAAGTGCATATTTTGACCAACCACTTAACAATTTTCCCACCCCCAGCTCCTGGTAACTACCATTCTCCTGTTTGTTAACATAAACTGTCTGTAACATAAAAAGAAAAATGTTATTGCAAATACTTTTCTTAGGTGGAAGAGAAACCAATAGGAAAGCCAGAAAAACTGTTATGTATTATATTACTCTATTACCAAGCCCTTACTACTAAGGTAACCCATATATATGTGTGCATACATACGTGTGTATAATTTATATATATATATATATATATATATATATGTGTGTATGTGTACATATGTGTGTGCGTGTGTGAGTAGACTCTTAAGAAATTTTATTTTTTTAAATGTTTGTTTATTGTTGAGAGAGAGCAAGTGTGCACGAGAGCAGGGGAGGGGCAGAGAGAGAGCAGGACAGAGGATCTGAGGCAGACTCTGTGCTGACAGCAGAGAGCCCAATGCAGGGCTCAAACTCAATGAGCCCTGAGATCTACCTAAGCCGAAGTTGGACACTTAACCGACTAAGCCACCCAGGTGCCCCAAGAAATTATTATTTAAAAAAAATTTTTAGGGGCGCCTGGGTGGCGCAGTCGGTTAAGCGTCCGACTTCAGCCAGGTCACGATCTCGCGGTCCGGGAGTTCGAGCCCCGCGTCAGGCTCTGGGCTGATGGCTCAGAGCCTGGAGCCTGTTTCTGATTCTGTGTCTCCCTCTCTCTCTGCCCCTCCCCCGTTCATGCTCTGTCTCTCTCTGTCCCAAAAATAAATAAACGTTGGAAAAAAAAAATTTTTTTTTAAACGTGTATTTATTTTTGAAAGACAGAGACAGCGCACAAGCAGGGGAGGGGCAGAGAGAGGGAGTCACAGAATCCAAAGCAGGCTCCAGGATCTGAGCTGTCAGCACAGCTGACACCACCCAGACTGAGCCACCCAGCCATCCCCTTCTAAGAAATTATTATTATTATTATTATTTTTTAACTTTAAAGAAATTTTTATTACACAAAGGTTGTCACATAATTGGATATTTCTCTACTTTGTACACAATTACTCTTACTCTCCACAGAAAGGCTGCTTCTTAACTTTTCATCTAGTGATGGCAAGCACCAAAATCCTTATTTTAACAGAATAGTAGTAAAAATACCTCAGTATTTAAGTTGAAAGCAGTACAATGGTACATGGCTCTTGCATTCAGTTATCAGGAATGTACAAATGTCTTTTTATTCACAAATACAAAATAAATTATCTGTAGGCATGGACAGTGACAGCAGTAAACCATTATATGTTGTCAACTGAACCCAGTAACTGATGGTTATAGTGATTTTCTTGAACATCAGCCAGGCTTTTCTTCATTCATTTCCTTCAACTGACTTCTCTGAAGTTATTCTTGAGGAGCACTGCCTTGAACTTCCTGTCACAGTTCATTAACAATGGTAAAGCGCTATTCTAGGAATTAGAACATTGCCACCTCCCATACCACCTCCCATTCCACCCATTCCAGGGTCTTTCTCTTCCTTAGGAATTTCGGTGACTACAACTTCTGCTGTAGTTAACAGAGAGGCCACGCCAGCAGCATCCAATAAAGCAGTTCTTATGACCTTAGTTGGATCAATGATTCCCTTTTCTACCATATTCACAAAATCTCCAAGCATAGCATCATAATCAACTTCTGAGGAACTCAACATAATTTTCTCAACTATCAGTGATCCTTCAACACCTGCATTCTTAGCAATGGTCATTACAGGAATTTTGAGTGTTCTCTTAATGATTTATATACCAATTTTTTCATCTTCATTAGTTGGAGTTATCGAATCCAAGGCTGGAATGCACCGAAGCAGAGCACAACCCCCTCCCAGAACAATGCCTTCTTCAACAGCAGCTCGGGTAGCATTGAGGACATCTGTAACTCTTTCTTTTCATTCACTTCAACATCACTTGTGCCACCAACCTTCAGCCCAGCTACTCCATCTGAGAGTTTTGCCAGATGTTCATTCAGTTTTTCCTTTTCATATTCACTAGTTTTGATATCTAACTGTTCAGTAATTTCTTGGATACTTTTTCAGTGGAAATCAGGAGAGGTGTGATGTTAGCTGTTGATGCTGTAATTGCTGAACTTAAGAAGCAGTCTAAACCTGTGACAACCCCTGGAGAAATTGCTCAGGTTGCTACCATTTCTACAAATGGAGACAAAGAAATTGGCAACATCATTTCTGATACAGTGAAAAAGGTTGGAAGAAAAGGTGTTATCACAGTAAAGGATGGAAAAACACTAAATGATGAATTAAAAATTATTGAAGGCATGAAGTTTGATCGAGGTTATATTTCTCCATACTTTATTAATACATCAAAAGGGCAGAAATGTGAATTCCAAGATGCCTATGTTCTGTTGAGTGAAACGAAAATTTCTAGTGTCTGGTCCATTGTACCTGTTCTTGAAATTGCCAATGCTCACCCTAAACCCTTGGTCATAATTGCTGAAGATGTCGGTGGAGAAGCTCTGAGTACACTTGTTTTGAATAGGCTAAAAGTTGGTCTTCAGGTTGTAGCCGTCAAAGGTCCAGGTTTTGGTGACAATAGAAAGAACCAGCTTAAAGATAGGGCTATTGCTACTGGTGGTGCAGTGTTCAGAGAAGAATGGTTGACTCTGAATCTTGAAGATGTTCAGCCTCAGGACTTAGGAAAAGTTGGAGAGGTCATTGTGACTAAAGATGATGCCATGCTCTTAAAAGGAAAAGGTGACAAGGCTCAAATTGAAAAACGTATCCAAGAAATTATTTTTAAGATACGTTTCTGAACCCAGCTAGAGAAATAGTTTGAACGAATGTTCGCCTTCATATCTTATATTGTTTGTGTAATGAGTGTCTCTTTTAGATCCTTTAAACTCTGTTAATGCAATTACGTACACTGAGGTCATTGATCTTCCCTTTTCCTGTTACAAAATTACAACGTCTTCATGAGAAGAACATGGGTATTCCTTAAAGAAGCAGCATATACAGGATAGTCCTGGCTGATCTCTGGAATGTCTCTATATATCCAATAATACACAAACACTCCCATATAAACATACATCTCAGAAAGAAGGCCCAGACCACCAGTGCATAAAGCAGTATTTGTGAATGTTTTATTCAGGTATTCTTACTTATGTCTTTGTGCATGTGTCTGTATGTATTTATATTTTGGAAGTTATATCCTATATGGAGTAAATTACTTAATTCATGTGTCTGGTACATAACCTAAGGACTCAGTAGAGATCAGTTATTACTATATTTATTATTGGCACTGTTATCATTGTTAGGTTCGTAAGGGTAATGCACTTAAAATCTAACAAAATCAAGGCTAAGTTCACCAATGTTATATACAAATAATTTCTCAGGTAAATCATTGAGGCTTTGGAAGTGTTTGGCTTTTCATCTATAACATAGGAGCCATAATAATATTTGTTTCCTTTTAATGAAGTTTTTAGTATCAAACAAGATAATATACTTGTTAATAAATTATAAATTTTCCATATATAAAATATATGTATCCTTGTGAGATGTGCATATAGAATTACAGTGGATTTTTAAAATGTGTAGGAAACATGTGTTATAGATATGCTACAGTGAGCCCTTTTAGTTAGAGACACAGGTGAAAAATCTATTGTATCTTTTTGTGCTTAGATCTTGTTTTAGTCCCCAAATGATATTTTATAGCATAACACCTTCTTTTATTTCATCAGATTTGGCATCATCTGAACTATTTTACTTTGTAAAGATCAATTCCCCCCCTTTCTGAGGAGGGGCCAAAGAATGTATTATAGGCTTAGGTGGAGATTCCAAAAATGTTTTGAGTGGCAAAAAAATATTGAGATATGTGGGTAGCCTTTCAAGGTGAGTACTTAAGAGGGTGTACTATGTCCTTAGATGCATAAAGTCTGATCTCTTTGTTAAAAATGTATCTCATTATCTTGTTTTCATGTCTTTATTTCAGTTCCTTTTACTGACAAATATGCCATCAACAGACATTTAAGGAAATGTAAATGTCTTACAAGGAATTACTATAAAAGTGTCTATATATGTCCCCCTGTAGATTTAAGTATGAAGTTATAATTGTTAATTATGTTGTCCTCTTTTCTCCTCTCCTAGGTTGATTCCAGCCTGTCAATTGGAAATTGAGTCAGAAGTTAATTTTGGCACATTGGTTGCCAATAGCAAAGTATATTGTAAAGAGATTAATATCATTAATCATGGCAGAGCTCCAGGTAAATACTTTCTGTCATATAAATTAATTTATATATATGTATATATATAATTTAATGTTATATAAGTTAATTTATAAGTTGGTATTATTTGAAATGTATACTTTGTATAATTAATGGATTCTCTTATTCGTTCCTTCTCCCCGTAAGGTGTCTATCATTTGAAATAGCTCAAAACTGAAGGCCCTTAAACAGGATTACTATAAATGATAGATAATAATTCAGGAAAGATGAATCCATCTCCCTATGATTCTGATTAACAGCCTGACTCCCAGGTGACTGGTGATCTCCCTGTGGACAGAAGGCAGGATGGTGTTAAGGGCGTGACATAGTCCTTAGAGTGAGCCATCCAGAGATAGAATCAGGGCACAATGCATTACTAGCTGTGTCATCTGGGGCAAGTATCTTTTAGGACATTGAACTTGATATTTCTCATTTATAAACTGTGGTTAATAAAATGAACTATGGTTAATTATGTATGTACTTAAGGTTTTAGTGTGGCACTTGACTTATCATATGCACTCAATACCTATTTGTTTTTTTTTTCTCTTTCGTATTCAACTTTGAATTCACATGATGGTCCCTAGAAGGCTCTTATTAACTCTTTGTTCAGAGAGTAGATGCTTTTCTCTTCTCTAGATGGGATTATTTCTCGAGATTTTTACTGTGACCTAAGAGTTTCCATAAAGGCTTGTGTGTCTGTATGTGTGTGTGTTCATGCACACTATTCATTGATGGTATAGAGTAGGTATAAAATCACTTACCCTTCATTGTCCTCATTAGATACTAAGGATCTGGGGTGGCAAGGCTTCCATTGCTGACATGAGGACCAGGTCCACATAGAGAGGGCATTTTTTTATGAGATTGCATCTTGAATACATAAAACTGGTCTCAAATCCAAACCTCTTTTACATTAAGTGAGGATATTTTCTGTGGCTGTTTTAGCAATGAGAATTATTAAAACAAAGGTAGGGGATGCCTGGGTGGCTCAGTTTGTTAAGCAACTGACTCTACGTCTCAGGTCATGATCTCACAGTTTATTAGCTCAAGCCCTGCTTTGGGCTCTGTGCAGACAGCTTGGGGCCTGCTTGGGATTCTCTGTCTCTGTCAACCCCTCCCCCCCCCCCCCACTTGCACTGTTTCTCTCTCTTAAAATAACTAAATAAACTAAAAAAAACAATAACAAAGTCAGTTTGTCACTTTACTGATTTCTTCCTGGGGTTAAACAAATAAAACTGATCATTGTTCCTCACCGGATATTACTTGTTTCAATTTTCCATGCTTTAATTTTTTAAATGTTTAAGTTTTTGGTGCCTGTGGGATTGTAGAATATTAGATTCGTTTGTGGTCTGACTCCAGTGTTACAGATAGAACCTCTCATGGCTAGTGATTGTGGGCTGTATGGTCCTTTAGACTCTCTGGTTATATTTTAGAGTAGTGGTATATAATTGAGAGAATTTTGTTTTTATTATTTATTTTCCAAAAATCTTTCTTGTCCATTCCAAATCCTGCAAAGTTTTGATCATACCTTTTCTTTATTATAAAATATCACCAAACTGTACATTTTTATTATGTATAAAAACTGTAAGTAACGAATATGTATGGTTTTAATCTTAATATTTAGGGCGCCTGAGTGGCTCATTTGTTTGAACGTCCGACTTCAGCTCACATCACGATCTTGTGATTTGTGAGTTAGAGCCCTGTGTCAGGCTTTGTGCTGACAGCCCAGAGCCTGGAGCCTCCTTTGGATTCACTGTCTCCCTCTCTCTCTGCTACTCCCTCACTCATTCTCTCTCTCTCTCTCAAAAAAAAAAAAAAATTACAAAAAAATCTTAAAAGAATATTTAATATTATTTTACTTAATAAAATAAATAAAAATAAGCCTCAGATCTAGACCCAGACATTTTAAGAAAAGTAATCCACATTGGCTTTTAGTATTGTATTAATATTTTGTGTGTGCATATTATTTGTAGTGAATACTACATTCTGTAAGTTATATTTAAAAATTTTTTATTTTTTTATTTTTTATTAAAAAAATTTTTTTTAAACGTTTATTTATTTTTGAGACAGAGAGAGACAGAGCATGAATGGGGGAGGGTCAGAGAGAGAGAGGGAGACACAGAATCTGAAACAGGCTCCAGGCTCTGCGCTGTCAGCACAGAGCCCGACGCGGGGCTCAAACTCACAGAGCACGAGATCACGACCTGAGGTGAAGTCGGACGCTCAACCAACTGAGCCACCCAGGCGCCCCTAAAAAAAATTTTTTTAATGTTTATTTATCTTTGAGACAGAAACAGAGTGTGAGTGGGGGAGGGGCAGAGAGAGAGGGAGATACAGAATCCAAAGCAGGCTCCAGGCTCTGAGCTGTTAGCACAGAGCCTGACGAGGGGCTCGAACTTGTGAACTTCGAGATTATAACCTGAGCCAAAGTCGGATGCTCAACCGATTGAGCCACCTAGGTGCCCCCATTCTATAAATTATAATTGAGTACTAACTATGAAATGTTAAATACTATTACCTTACAAATTGTTATCAATAAAACACATTTTCTTAGTGTTGACTTTATCATTCTCTGACTCGAATATTATTTTTCCACCATTAGCAAAATTGATTTTATGTTTTATATTCACAGTAGCAGGTTACTGTAAGGTGTCATAAAGTCCTTATTACCTACTGGCACAGTATATAAATATTCATGAGAATAAAAGTGTATTTTTATGAGGAAAAACACTTAGGCAGAAAATAGATTTCGCAACCAAGGATGATTTTAATACAGTTTTTAAAAAAGGATTTTTTGTGACAAATATTTTATAGTTTTAGAGTCAAAGATCAAATGTTTATACATTTATATGCATACTTAAGAGGACATTAAAAAGCCACACTCAGCAGATTCATGGTAGGTACAGCTTTGTTTTCTCTCTCTGGTAGCGACACTGGGGTTATTGATCCATGTAACAACTTCATGATTTTTTATTTTTATAGCCCATTATGGAATAATTATCCATGGATTTAGCCAAATATTGTTGAATACATTTTGTTTTCTGGCCCTCTATAAGAATATTTGCTAAGTTTACTCCCAACTGTGCAAATTAGTGCTTGTCTTTTCATTTTGAAGACGTGGTTCTGTCTTTAAGATAAGTCTCTATTATTAGTACTTTGTGAGCTGGTGAACTCCATGTTCTGTTCTTTGGTTTTGTTGTTTCTCAGTTTTTACCTTTTAAAGAACATCATGGAAAAAGCATTATTATTTTAGTATGTGTGGAATTGCAATCATTTCCCTTTTCCCCTCAGTAAGCTTGAATATTTGCAAAGACATTTTCTACTCCCGTGGTATCATGTAGAACAGTCTTTAAAGTCCCTAGTGTGATCTTCACATACCATTTCTGTGTTTGAACAGCTACCTTAGAACTCCTCAAACTTTAGGTTTACTTGGGTTATTTTGTCCTAGCTATATGACCTTTCTGTTGCTCTTAATGCCCACTCTTCCCCTTTCCCTGATCATTAGCATCATCTCTCTACTCTCTATTGTCTAGAAAAGCCTACCATCATCTGTAAACCAGGAAATTTGCTAAATTGGACAAAGTCCAGTACTCGTCCTTGAGATCCTCCTTAACTACTCAGAGAAACACACACTACTTATTCTCAACACATATTGTTTGTTTTCTTGGAAACTGATGTCATGGAATCGCAGTATAAGTTTCTTACATAATACAATGCTGGGTATATCACAGACATTCAATAAACCTTTGTGTAATTGATTTGGTTCAGTGATCTCTCAGTATGAGTAAAGAATCGTTAATTGTATGTCAACTGTACTTGAATAAAAAAATTCTTTAAAAATAATTTGACCAGGATATTATAAAAGAAAAAAATGATTTGCCATTTTAGTACATAAAAAAACAGGGGCGTCTGGGTGGCTCAGTTGTTTAAGCATCTGACTTCGGCTCAGGTCTCGATCTCATAGTTCGTGAGTTCGAGCCCCACTTCAGGTGAGCTCAAGTCCCACTCTGGGTTCCACACTGTCTCTCTCTCCCCATCTCTGCACCTCGTGGGATTCTCTATTCCTTTCTCTCTGCCCCTCGCTCACTTGTGCTCTCTATCTCGCTCTCAAAAATAAATGAATAAATAAGTAAAATAAAATAAAAATAAAAATAAACTGTTAAGCTTTCAATGAAAGGTTATTCAACTTAGAAGTAACCTGCTTAATCTCCTATGAGCATTCTGAAGAGTCTCCAAAACAGTCATCTGGAGACATGGAGACTGGTTTATCCTTGGTACGCTTAGACCCAAGGAAGCCTTAAAAAAAAAAAAAAAAAAGCATACATAAGAAATAACAATGACCTTGGGTATGTGACTCTTGATTTTTGGTTAGCATCCTATAAAACTAGACTGTGTGCCCTAGCTTGATCTTAAAAATACTTTTTTTTTTTTTAAATTTTTTTTTTCAACATTTATTTATTTTTGGGACAGAGAGAGACAGAGCATGAACGGGGGAGGGGCAGAGAGAGAGGGAGACACAGAATCGGAAACAGGCTCCAGGCTCTGAGCCATCAGCCCAGAGCCTGATGTGGGGCTCGAACTCCCGGACCGCGAGATCGTGACCTGGCTGAAGTCGGACGCTTAACCGACTGCGCCACCCAGGTGCCCCTTAAAAATACTTTTACATGAAAATCTACTTCATAGTTTCTAAAAGTATTTTGGAAGGATAAAGGCAAGGTAACCATGTATACTTAATCACCTTCTTTAGAGAAGGTAAAGCAAGTCTCATTCAAAAAACACAGATCTGTTCAAAGGACCGTCATCTCAGTCCCAGCTGTAGGTAGCCTCGCAGGCCATGTGCTTCCCTAAATCACATCAGTGGACAAGGCTAAGTGTTTATTTTACATGACTTAAATAGCAACATTTCAGACAGTTGGCCCCTGGTGTCTTGAAAAAACAAAACAAAACAAAACACAAAAGCCAAAACTTTGGCTTCTATGGCTCCTCACTGGCTTATATAAAATGGAGGTTCAGGTTCTGGAGTGAGGTCTTCCAGGGCCCAAATCTTGCTTATAACATTTACTGGCTAGGAGGCCCTAGGCAAGTATTTACACTTCCTGGACATCCATTGTAGAGATAAACATAGTGCCTGCCTCCTACAATTGGGATGGTAATTGATAAAATACTTAGCACACTCTCTGATATATATTAAGTGTTCAATAAATGTTCGATTTTGATGTTAGAATTATTTTTTTTCCTACTGCCTCCCTTCAGTTCTCTTTTGTGGATTGCTGTCCCTTTGTTTTGGGTTCCTTAAATGTGAGTGTTTCTTAGGGTTTGCCTTAGGCCCACCCACATGTTACTTCAGTCTATACGCTCTCCCTTAGGCAATCACTCTCATTCCTGTTACCTCACTGGGCTCTATCCCACACTTTACATTTCCTTCAGGTTTCTCACACTTAACACATCTAAAACCAAACTCCTCGCCTTTCCCCCAAAACTTCTCTCTCTCTCTCTCTCTCTATCTCTTTTTCTTAATTAAATGTCACCACCATGTACTTGGGCCTGTCAGAAAGTTAAAATCCTTGACCTCTTCCTTTTTTTCACCTCCTACCCCCTTAGTCAGTTACTCAATCCTGTTTCTTCACTTCCTAATTACCTCAGTAATCCTCTTTTTTCTGGTGCATCCTCACTTGTCTACAACAGGCCATCATCATCTTTTGGTTAGTAATCAAACCAACTGAAATGATTTCTCTGAAATCCCTTATCTCCTTCTAGTTCATTCTCCGAACATCAGCCAGGGTCCTATCTAAAAAGAAATGAGAATTTGATGACAGAAATTCCTTTTGTAACATCCTTTCTTCAATGACACCCTTCCTTTAAGCTGATGTCCTTTTATTGTTTTTTAAAAATAAAAGTCAAATATTTCATTATTACTAGTGGTGTTAAAGTTATATAAGACGCATTAGTGTTTGTGTAGCCACTCTTTTAATATATTTAGAAGACTGAACAATGTTCTTTCAGTTTCGGGTTGTTCCTAAAATAAACTTTTGAAATACTTAAAATTCTTTTGTCAAATTATATCAAAGTGGTTACAATATACGAACTATCTCACTGACTCAGCCTTACCTGGACTCACATAATTTGCCTTTTCTAGAGAATTGAGTCAATAATACTTATTTATTTGAAACATATAATTTTATAAATTTTTGTTTTACGACAGAAAAAAAACACCCTTAAAGATTGTTCTTAGCACTTGTCTGAAGTGACTGGATTAACAAATTTTGTTACTGTGAGTTTGTTTGCCTTTTCTATCAGATCATCTCTGTACTTAAAAAAGTTTTATTCCCTTTCTTATATTTTCAGTACTTTTATGATGCTAATATTTTATTTTCCTAAGCTAAATGAATCATTTTTGAAAATTTCATCAAATGTGATTTAAAATTGGTAAATTGGGAATTTGCCAAGTTGTTCATGTTAGCAGCATGCTCATTTGTGTTTATATTGTATAATATTTATATTGCACATTAAGGAAACATGACTGGCTACTTCATTTGTTGGGCATATTTTGAGCGCTCCACTTGGTGCTAGGCACTGTGTGCAGTGCTAGGACCACAGAGATGAGGAAGACATAATGTGTGATCTCAAGGACCACATGCTCTAATACACACACTAAACATTACTACAAATTATTCACTGTTTCTGTTTTCAGAATAAGAGAATAAGACGTATTTGTAACTTCCTTCTCATATGCTATTTGATTCTTAGAAACACATTCCTTTTACTCTTTCCCTGTGTGAACTGCATGAATTCATTTATCAAAAAGTGATGGGGTACCTGGGTGGCTGAGTCAGTGGAGCATGTGACTCTTGATCTGGGGATTGTGAGTTCGAGCCCTTCATTGGGTGCAGAGATTACTTAAATAAACAAATCTTAAAAACAACAACACCAACAACTGACAATGGCTATGAGTGTGAGCCCTTAGGTCAGAAGCATCCAAGTGAAAATCCAAGCTCTATTAGTTTCTAACTGTAGTAGTCAGCTATCGCTATGTAACAAACCACCCCATAATTCTGTATCTTGAAAAGGCAATTAGTTTTTAATTGTTTATTTATATGCAGAATGGCTAGAATTCAACTCATCTAAGCTGTGCTCTGCTGGGTAGCTCTGCTTCAAACCTAGGCAGTCAGGAATGTTCTGTTACTGCAAGTCTGTGAGTCAGCTGGGGGCTCTGCTCCACATGTGCTCATTGTGAAGCACAGGCCATAGGGACAGTAGCTACTTAAGTACTTTACACGGTAGAAGTGCAAGAGAACATATGGGATTGGAGATGGCATGTTGTCCCTTCTACCCACATGCTATTGGCCAAAGCGAATCGCATCATCAGGCCCAACATCAAGGGGTAGGAAAACATATTTTGTCCATGGTAGTGTAATGGTAAGATGCAGAGAAAGGTCAAGAATTGAGGTCAGCAGTTTAATCTACCATAATACTTGTGTCTTTGGATAAATCATTCAACCAGTCTAAGCTTCTGTTTCCTTATTTATAAAATGGAGTTAATGATTAAACCTATATCACAGAAGCACTCTGAGGATTATACAGACTAACATATACAAAATTCTTACCGTAAATGTCTGAACTTTGTAAGCAGACAGTATATTTTAACTACCAATGAGGCTTGAGTCCTAACAATCAGTTCACATCTGTTGGGTGACCCCAGAGACTAAACTTACAATTAAAGCTGTGATTCTTGGTCCACGATAGACTGTATACTCTGTAATGTATATCTGACCCTTATTAAGAATGTGAATGTAACACTGTATGGATCCAGATGTAAACCATCTGCTCTTGTTCTCCTTAGGTACATTTAAAACAGAATACCAGGGCCAATTGCCCATTGTCATTTTTCCAAGTAATGGTGTTGTGGAGTCCAAGTCATCAGTGATTGTTAAAGTGGATTTGTGTGCAGACCAGCCCAGAATTGTAAATGAAGTGGCAAAGTAAGTATACCATGGTTCTTAATTCTAATGTAGTACTTAATACTTTCCTTTTTTACTCTTCAGATATGCCTACTGTCTTGAATGTATGTTAGCTTCTTTGTTCTTTCAGTCAACATTTGTTCATTGAGTCTCGACTGTTTGCCAAGCACGGGAGACTCAAAAATGGGAAGAGCCAGAGGATGGCCTATGGGTACACATAACAGGGGCTCCTGGTTTGGATTTTATGGGGGTGAAGGAGTAGATCAGGAAAGGGCTCCAGTAAGGATGTGATAGCATACCCAAAGAAGTATTGGTGAGTAGGAAGTAGCCAGGCAGAGAGCAGTGGTGTGATCTGAGCTGAGTGTGTGTGTGTGTGCGTGCACACGTGTGCGTGCGTGCGTGCACGTATAGGGGCGGTGGGTATTGGTGATGGGGTTGGGTTAGAAGAGTAATTTCAGACAGAGCAAGTAGAAGACTTGAAATCTTGGAGGTGAATAGATGGTGTTAGACACTGAGAGAGCTGAGGCGATGTAAAGGCAGAGATGGAGGTGAGGAGTGATGTGAGATGAGACCAGAATGGTGCAGGGTCTGGTAAAGGACCTCATACGACAGCATTTTTTAATGCTGTATGTCTCAGTCCATTAGTGGCATGTACAATCACTATAATGGGTCACCACCAGTATCAAAACAGTGAAATTGAAAATAGCAGAATGCATGTCATATAGTAAGGGCAAATGTTTTGCAAAACTTGTTTTGGGTGTGTGTGTGTGTGTGTGCGCCTGTGTATGCATGTGTGTACATGTGTGTGTGCTTGTAGTGTAAGTACGTGTCTTGCTGGAGGTCACAGCCAAAAAAAAGTTCGAGAAACATCTGTGAGCCCTGATAGAAGCTTAGGTTTTATTGTGAAGGCTGTGGAATCTCAGGAAGATTTTAAGATGGGAGTGTAGTGATTAGTTTGCAATTTAGAAAGGTTGTGCTGATAACAGTGGACACAACAAATCAGGGAGTACATATGTGGAGGGGTAGCCTGACTAGAAACTATAATAGTACAGCAGAAGGGAAGTGATGAAGACCTCAGCTAAGGTACAAATCAGGCATATGGAGAGAAGTGTGCAGATTGGAGAAATATTATGGAGGCAGATTTAACTAGATGTAGTGACTGGTTATAGAAAGGGAAGGTAAGGGGAAGGACAGGTCTGTGGGAGGGGATCTTGAGTTCAGGTTTAAAATGTGTGAATTAATTTGCTTTGCAGAATCCTATGGCGCCTATTAGATTTACCTACCTTGAGTCCCAGAAGCAATTTGGTCTAGGTATATTGGCTTAAGTGGATAAATTGTAGATGAAGCATGAAGTCGAAAACAACTTTGACAAGGAGGATAGAGTATAAAAGAGTGGGAGAGAGACACCATTATTCATGGAATATATAAAATATCCAAGTCTTAGAAGGAAAAGATAAAGACTGAATAAGTTAGAAGGAAACTGGCAAAGTATGGCGTCAAGGAAGCTAAGGGAGGAGAGATGTGCATAGATGGTATCAGCCACCGCCAACGTGATGGAGATGTAGTGTAAGATAAGGACTTGAGTGATGGTTGTGCAGTGGTCAGTTATTTGAGGTATTTGATGGGATGAGAGTTAAGAAGATTGCATTTATGCCAGAGGGGGATAAATGTGCAAGTGTGGGTTGTTTCAAAAGGGAATTGAAATCAGTCTGGGAAATGAAGCTTTATGGCGGGATCTTCATTTCAGCAAACAAGTGGGATTTTGCTGACATACTTTGCTTCATAGAGAATTGGGTTATTAGGATGGGGATGAGGTTGGCTGTTGGACTTGGGAGAGTGGGATGAGTTAGAAAAGAATCTCAGAATTCTAGAACTATAGGTGGACATCTAAATCATCCCATCTAATTCTAGTGTTTATGAAATAATTGGTGATATTGACCTGGCAGTAAGTCCTTTTTTGGAGTCAATTCATATGATTATTTTCCAACTCTCTTGTTTCTTGGGGACAATGAATTAGGTTGTATGTATGCCGTTCTGTGCAGATTCAGACAGAAGGACATGACATTCTCTGGCATGTACGTGAAAGGAACTGCTCTTAAGCCTTTGAATTTTAATTATAATGTGATTTTATAAAATTTCTGTTGATCCAAATACTTAGGAGAAAAATTAAGTATATAAAATTCTACTTAAGATATACATGTATAATTTATTATCTTGTAGAGTAAGTTTGCAAGGTCGTCCAGATATGCTCCTGAGGGTCAAAGCTCATGTGGTTGAGCAGATTATTGAATTGCTAAACATGAGTGGTGACAAGAAGTTGGAATGCATACACTTTGGTTCTGTTTTCTTCGGAACTTCAAAAATTGAACATGCACTTCTGTACAATAATAATCCAGAACCCATAAATTGGGTGGCCATAATACAGGATGATTCAGTTGGAGAAGAACTGGTAAGTAAACAGTGTAACAGGGGAAGATTGGGCATTATGTTTTGAAACAGATTGTTTTGAACTTACTAATAACCAAAAAGCTGTTAAATTATTCTAAGTATGTTTTAATGTGCAGATAGATAGGATTCCCTTTCATGTGTCTTCAAGGATAACCTCAAACAATTCTGTAAATTAAACTAACATTGATAGTAATATATATCTGAAGTACACCAGACAAGTGCTTCTTATAGATTAGTAGCTGGTTGTGGGGATTTCTGTTCTCATGAATTTTTTAACAGGTTTTAAAATTTTATAATGTGCCTTGGTCAAATTTATATATGTTAAAGACCTACATATTCTTGATCTTCCATACTAAAATTTCAATAATTATTTGATGATCTCCTCTTGAAATATTTTATTTGTGTTCTGCCTTAATATTCTTTGTATTTCTGATTTTATATTACAGGGTACTAATATTCAAGAAAGAACAGATGTTGCTTTAAATAATCTCCCTTACTTAAGCCGAATAAAGAACATAGATGTTACCACTTTTATCTCCTGTATTCCTAATGAAGGGAGGTTGCTACCTTATCAAAAGACCATAATTACATTTTGTTTCAGCCCAAAGTAAGCAAAAATTCAATTCTGGTGTTTGTTATTAATTGAAAGTGTATCAATCAGACGTTCATCACATTGATTGTAAGAGTCCAACTTGTCAGAATGTGCAAATCAGTGTTTTCTTATTACGGCTCTAAACATTTCAAACATGGTTAATATAATTTCCAATATTTAAAAATTTTGTTCTAAATATTTCATGTTAGATTGTGAATTGTTCCAGACCTTGTAGGAGTGGAAGCTTTGTGTTGTTTTTGACTATGGTTCCAAATGAGTCTGTGCAACCAAGACCTGGTTGTCCCTGTAGGAATAGTCAGGTGATGCCAGCGGCACGCCGCATGTGCAGGGGCCTCCAAAGAGGATGCTCTTGCCACAGCAGAACATTTGCCAAGTAGCGTGAATATTAAGCCTATAGCAGCCGCTGGAATCAACCATACTTGTTTGCTGAAATTCATACAGACTTTTAGTACTTTTGCCAGTGTATCTACTTTTTTATAATTCTGTGTACTTGGTTTGGTTATTTAGTTTGAAAATATATTCGGAAATGCTGTTTTAAACATAGACTAGCAACTTCAGCTCTACTTGAGTGGTTGCCGTGTGTGGTAATAAGTGATCCAATTGTATGCTTCCCTTTGTGAGAAGGCAATGTTCAATGTACTTCTCTCTCTGGCCACAGAGTCACTTGATGTTGATATCAATTGTAGAGGACTGAATTGTGTTTTAATTTAAGGAGGGTAATCAAGTAATTGTTGGTTCTATTTGTACGATCTGTAATTGCCTTCTGAGTTGTATCTGCCTGCGGGAGATTTCTTTGGTCAGTGTGTAAGATTCTCTTGAATACACAATCTTTGAAATTCTGTTTTTTTTTCATGGCAGCATGTTAACTTTATTTGAGAGTCTAGCATAAACTCATAGGTATGAGTATGATTGGAAGTCTTCGTTAAATAAGTTTTTAGTGTGATATTTGCATCGCTGTGTAATATTTCACGTCAGCCTATTTTTGTGTGTATATTTGAGTACCCACTGCTAAAAAAGCTAACCTCTAGGTAAGGCAAGTAAAGACAGTTTACTTACGTCTATGAAGTAATCCATCTCTCACTTTGGTCTTTTTCCTTTCCTTTTCCTTTTCCTTTTCCTTTTCCTTTTCCTTTTCCTTTTCCTTTCCTTTTCCTTTCCTTTCCTTTCCTTTTCCCTTTCCCTTTCCCTTTCCCTTTCCCTTTCCCTTTCCCTTTCCTTTCCTTTCCTTTCCTTTTCTTTCCTCTCCTTTCCTCCTCTGATGAGATTTGACTGTTACAAATCTTGTTCTCCTCTAAGAATGTGGACAGTGTGGCTAGCAATATGTGCTTAGACCACAGGAGGAGACAGATAAGGAACAGAGGTTTGCGGTTACACCCAGGGGTAAGAAGGACTATTGTAGAGAATTGAACAGAGTTCTTAATTAGCAATGAACTCGGCCTGGAAAGAAAATCCTTTACATAGAAAGTGGCATTGCAGCTGGACCCTGACAACTTAGTGTATTTAAGTTACTTTTGACTTGCAAATGTTGTCATGAACTGATTTTCGGAATCTTTCCATTTTTGTGGCCTTCTTTTGGCGGGTCTCTATATCCTGGGTAGTAATTTTGGAAAATGGATCACAATTAGATTTTCTTTACTGATTTTTCATCTGTTTGCATAGATTTAAGGATTGTATTGATCCCTTATGAGAGGTAATAGAGTGTATCATCTTTGCTTTAAAAATAATTGATTGTAGGGGCGCCTGGGTGGCTCAGTCAGTTAAGTGTCCACCTTCAGCTCAGGTCATGATCTCACAGTTTGTGAGTTCAAGCCCCACATCAGGCTCTGTGCTGACAGCTCAGAGCCTGGAGCCTGCTTCAGATTCTGCATATCCCTCTCTCTCTGCCCCTCCCATGCTCGCACTCTGTTTCTTTTTCTCTCTCAAAAATAAATAAACATTAGAAAAATTAAAAAAAAATTGATTGTGGGGCGCCTGGGTGGCGCAGTCGGTTAAGCCTCCAACTTCAGCCAGGTCACGATCTCGCTGTCTGGGAGTTCGAGCCCCGCGTCGGGCTCTGGGCTGATGGCTCAGAGCCTGGAGCCTGTTTCCGATTCTGTGTCTCCCTCTCTCTCTGCCCCTCCCCCGTTCATGCTCTGTCTCTCTCTGTCCCAAAAATAAATAAACGTTGAAAAAAAAAATTTTAGAAAAAATAAAAAAAATTGATTGTAATTTTTTACAGGCTAATTATTGATGGTAAAAAGAATTACGATCCTTCACATAGGCAAGACTATGCTCTTTTTTTGAGATTTGAGTCTGTGGGAAGTAAAGATGGATTTCTGAGAGATGATAACAATAAAACCATCAAAAGTAAGTACAAAATGAACATAAGCATCAAATATGTACAGTTTAAATTGTTTAAAAGTTTTTACATAATATTTGTAGAGGCAATTTAATAAAAATATTACTGAATAGAACAAAATGCAAACATTCAAGGGATCTTAATGTCTTTTGTGACATGTTAAGAAAGAAGTCAACCTCAGAATCATTTCCATAAAAATTTTCCAAGTTAGAATTTAGATGACTTTATTATTTTTAAATGACATTTAGATAAACATGATATCTAGAGTGCATATGCCTTGCAGGCTATGTGTCAAGATGCATTGTCCTTTTTATATTCTTAGGCAATATTAGATGGGCTCTAGTGAGGAAAAATGGAACAAGACTTGGGAGTTCAGCTTAGCCAGACAGATCAAAGAGAAAATAAAGATAGAGACAGGTGAGGGATTGAATCTAGAAAGATGAGTCCAGAAGATTTGTGTGTCAGGATGAGTGATATCATTGAGCAAGGTTCAACTGTTTTCCTAGCACAGAAGTTGCGTGTCTGCTCCTACTTGTGTCATGGTTTGTGACTTGAACTCTGTCTGCCTGTCATAGACAGAAGACTTGTTTGAGTCTTGCAAGTTAATCTGGTTTTGAATGGCTGGAGATGGAGATGCTAGGTTTGCATTAACGGTAATTTAGAGTCTGGGATTGGCTAGTAAGAGCATCATTGAAGAAATACCCACTCTTCTTTTGGATTCTGGCTACAGTGCTCTCCCTACAAACCTGTTCTTTCATCCAGTTAGAGCCCACAATGTATAGTTCCTACCTTCTCTCTAGTGTCTTCAAAACTCCGTGTTTATGTTATTGCCCAGATTATATTCCCTTGTCCATTAATTTAATTGTCTTTTTCCCTGTACACTTAAGTTTCTTGGCCCATATCCCATAGTGACTGAGTGGCAAACCTCTAACCTGATTAAATTCAACTCTTAGCCTACCCTGGGTCAGTACCGGGGAAGCTAATTGTGCTGGCGCAAAACACAAAACCATGCCATGAGGTTTCACTTTTTACTCTGTAATCACTAGACTCTAGTGGGTCCCACAATATGAGATCAGTATCATACACCTTCCCTTCTCCCCTCACACCTCCAAGACTTCCTCCTTCATCTTTACTCTAAACTTGTAAATACATTAAGTGACCTAGCAGACGTTTCCACTTGGTTATCTACTTGGCATCTCAAACCTAACATGTCCAGAAAAACCCTCCTGGTTTCCCCATAACCTGTCCCTCCTACAGTCTTTCCTTGTCTCAAGAGATGACCATTTTATCACTTCAGTCGCTCAGGCCCAAAACCATTTATCGCGTGTTCACTTTCCTATTCTATATCCACTTCATCAGCAAATTTTGTTAACTCTTCCCTCAAAACCCTATGTTAAATCTGTCTATTTCTCACTCTTCTTCTACTACTCTTACCCATCCACACATGGTTTCTTAGGGTTTTTGCAAAGTGCCAAGCAAATTCCTACCTTAGAGTCTTTGTACGTGCTCTTCTGTTGTCTGCAATATGCTTTTCCTGATTTTTGCAATATGATTTTGCAATATGAATTTTGTCCTAAGTTCCTTTATATTTTTGCTCACGTGTCTCCCTATCAGAGAGGCCCTTTTGGACTTTACCATGTAAAAGAGCAGCACAAGACATTGTGCTCTGTTTTACCCTTGTAGGAGAGGATAAATAATTTTCCCTCTACCTCTGGGTTCTTGGTTGAGACCTTCCTTAATAAAAGACAGAGTAAGAGGGGAAAAAAACCAAAAAAGCAATAACAGAAATTTAATAACATGTATATATCTGGTATACATGGGAGAGACCCAGGAAAACTGAGTAACTCCCCCCAAATGCCCAAGCCATCACTTTAAATATCATCTACAGCTAAAGACATAGGATGTTGGGGTGTGGGAGCCAGTTATAAAAGTTTTCAGATAAATCACAGTAAGGATGGGTATGGTTGTTAGGCAGATTTAAGTGTCTGCCTTCTTTGATAAGAGTTTCTTCCCTGTAGTTTTCAGAGCTTTTCGTGTGTCTGCTATTAAAAATAGTCAGCTTAAAATAATCCTTATGCCAAAGAGGCATATTTTTGGGTGCCAAGTTGTGCTCCCCTTCACCCTACATTACCTTTCTCCATATCACTTTTCCTTTCTGAAATGTTATTGTCAGTGTTGCCTCACTAGAATATAAAGTCCATGAGAGCCAAGAACGGTGTCTATTGTATTCACTGCTGTAGCCCCACGGTTTAGAGCAGTACCTGGCATACAGAAGGCACTCAGTAAGTTTGTTGAATGCAAGATTGAATGAGCTACCCATGTCTCATCAGGTCTTTCAGATGACACTATTTGGACTGAGCAAATATATTCTGGATTCCCAACACTTTTTATGTTAAAAAGCTATTGTTTTTATAGGTGATCGATTTCGGAAAGTGGAATTAGCACTGACGGGCTCAGGACTTCCTGTCGTTCTACACTTTGATCCTGGAAATTTCCTTAATTTTGCACCTTGTTTTATGGGTGAACGTTCAGAGACGGTGTGTATTATGCAAAATCGATCCAAGTCACTTTCCGTGACGTACCGTTTTAAAAAAACTGCACATTTTAAAATTGATCCTGAAAGGGGCAAGATTGATGAAGGATGTATCCAGGTAAGATAATTATTCTATGCTTTCACATGCTTTGAATATTTTAATATTTGCTAAAAAGACATGTAGAGGATTAAAAACTTGATTTTGTTCCATCAAGATTATAAATTGTATCTCTTCTGTGGCCTAGTTATGAATACTTCTGTGTTGGCACTTATGCAGTATCCATAATTATTTGTTAAATGTCTTTCACTTGCCAGGAAAAGAATTTGACACTGTAGGGAATGTAAAGCAGTACAAAACATGGTTATTGCCTCTAAGGACTTTTTTATTTTATTTTATTTTTTGGCACTGAGGGCATATTTATTTATCTATACCCCAGGAGGCAGGCCCCAAAACTGAAATATCCAGCATGAAGCCTTGGCCTCCTGCCTTGGGTGGGTGTGGGCACAGGTCCTGAAGCCTTTGTCTAGGACAGTGGACACCAGACACCAGAGGTGGGATGCTCCTGGGCCAGTAACTGCTGAGAGCAGAAAAAAGCAAAAAGGAGGTAGGACCCAGCCACTTGTCCCAATCCCAGAGACGCTGAGAAGACTGCAAGATGCTTTGGGTGTCACCCCTACACTGAAGGTTGGCCAAGCTGGGATGCACACGTGGGGGACAAGTGGAAGTCCATTGCCACAAGAGCCCACGCTACAGTTAACCCAAGGCAGAAGAGAGGGGGCTGGCAGATTTGGCTATGTGGGATCCAGGCCTTGCTCTCCTGTGAGGTGAGGTGGTATGGGGGAAACCAGCCACTGTAGTCTGACTGCTTGCTGAGGGGTGGGTTTCTGAGCCTTTTGCATGAGTGCATGCCCCTCGTCCTCCCAACTTTTCCGAGGCTGATGCGAAAGGCTCCCTGTAGCCACCAGTCGTGGGCATTATGTGCCTGAGGCACGGTGAAGGGTGGCCGGTGTCAGGGCAGGCTCACCTCAGGTTTGTCATCGCCAGCATCAGGTGGGTAGGAGGTGTCTGAGCGCAGGTCCCAGCGCAGGGCTTCGGTCTCTGCACAGGTGCATATACTCCTGGAGTGACTCATGCAGGCCCACAGCCGGCATATCTAGCCACCACAGCCCCACCATCCCCTTGTGCGGCGTCACGAGGTGGGTTTTGCATGGGCACTGCTCTTAGTGTAGTGGGGCCAGACTAGGATGCAGGATGCACAGCTCAGCTCCTTGTGGCTGTGGCTGCATCTGCTGTAGACTTGCTTCCTCTCCTCCTGGATCCCTGCTGGCCGCGTGCCAACCTTAGAGGCCATGTGGTAGTGGTGGCAGCCCCGCTCTGACACAGGTGGTGGTGCCCCCTGCCTTGGTGGAGGGCAGCTGGTTCATGGTCCCGCATTAAAGGATGCTGTCTCCTTTCCTCCAATGCTCCTCCTACTGAGGATTTTTTTTAATGTTCTAAGGAAGTATAAGACATAAATAAAAACAGTTATGGTTTAAGAAGAATGCAAAATGTGTGGCGCCTGGGTAGCTCCGTCGGTTAAGTGTCCAACTCTTGATTTGGCTCAGGTCATGATCTCACAGTTTGTGGGATCCAGCCCCATGTTGGGCTATGCGTGGACACTGCGGAGCCTGTTTGGGATTCTCCCTCCCTCTTCCTCTCTCTCCACCCCTCTCTGCTTGTATTCTCCCTCTCAAAATAAATAAGTAAACATTAAGAAAAAAAAAAGAATGCAAAATGTGTTGCAAGAAGTCTGTAATAAGGTGATCTAGAAACTCAGAGGACAGTGTTTTTACTTCCAGCCAGGTAGCAAGGTCTTCCTATGATAGTAACATGAGCCTGACCTTGAAGGTTGAGTAGAATTTTCAAACTGGAAACTGATGATACTTAATTGACCTAGGCCTTTTCCTGCTGGTGTGGAGCCCACAAGTTGAACTCTGAGGAATACCAGTGAGTACCAGGTCAGGTTCTGTCTTTCTCACTACTGAGATAACTCTTGCCCTTATCCTCTAATCCACAGTTGACTGACTATGGTCCACAGGCCAAATCTGGCCTGCTGCCTGTATTTTTAATTAAACTATTAGGGGAACATAGCTGCTCTTATTGTCTGTTGTCTCTGTCTGCTGTCTCTGTCTGCTTTCACACTTCAAAGGCAAGGTTGAATAGGTATGAGAGAACTGTGTTGACTTTAAAAATGTCTGGGTTTATTTGGGAATAGCAGAGAATTGTAATTCTAGACAAACAAGCTACAGTCAAACCCATAGGCTAGCCCGACAACCAAAGAGAGGATTTTATGGAGAAGGAGGAAGTTGGGAGTGGTTATTTTGAAGGAGAGTCCATTGGAGAAAAGTAGGAGTTCAGAGTGATGACGGTTTGCTCTTGGCTGAGTTGCTGGGGTAGTTGATTTCTCATAGGAAACGCAATGTACATCTTTTCCTGTTGGGACCTGTAACTGATGATTCTTTCCTGTCCATGATTCTTCCTGTAATTGAAGTCTAGTGTCAGGGCGTGAGAGCTCCTCCTTCTGGCCTCCCAACTCCATTTTAGTGAGGTTTCCCTTTATTAATTTTTACAGTTGTATGGCCCATAAAACCTAAAATATTTACTGTCTGGCCATTTACAGAAAAAGTGGAGCCTTGCTCTAAACAGTAGCAAGCATGAATGCTTTCAGTTTCAGTTTGGGTTTTTCTGTCACCATCTTTTCTCCACTGCATTGTGATATGGCTCATAAAGTTATTGATGGAAGCTTTCTCTCAGTTGCAATCAGGAACTATTGTATACATGTTTAAATGCATGCAGCTCATATTTATAACTCTTCCTGCTTCATTAGAATGACTCACTTCCATCCCCCCAAATTTGGACAGATTTAATCAGTCTTTATAGAATAACAACCAATGTTAACCACATTATGCAGAACGTTTGCTTTTTAACTGCTTCCTAGACTTTCTTTAGTTCAAGTCTCTTAAATCTACCAACTCAGCTTATTTTCTCCAGCGACATGTACATCTTTTAAAATGTGTCTGATAGCTAAGTTCCTAATATAATTTTTAAACTTATATGTTTTTGGCTTTCTCAAGCACTCATGAGTTTCAAATTAATAAAAAGTGAATGTAAGAAATGTGGAGGGTGGGGGCGCTGCTGGACAATTGTGACTTCCATAGACCGGTCAAATAGCCTTTAATTATTTAGATGTGTGATAAGATTATTCTTATTTTATGTATTTATTTTAAAGTTTACTTATTTATTTTGAGAGAGAGAGAAAATGAGCTGAGGAGGGGCGGCAGGGGAGGAACAGAGGATCTCAAGTGGACTCCACGCTGACAGCAGAGAGCCCAATGTGGGGCTTGAACTCATGAACCTTGAGATCATGACCTGAGTCAAAGTCAGACGGTTAATCAAGTGAGCCACCCAGGTGCCCTTATTTTATTTTATTTATTAAAAAAATTTTTTTAACGTTTATTCAGTTTTGAGAGACTGAGAGAGACAGAGTGTGAGCAGGTGAGGGGCAGAGAAAGAGGGAGACACAGAATCTGAATCAGGCTTCAGGCTCTGAGCTGTCAGCACAGAGCCTGACGTGGGGCTCGAACTGATGAACTGGGAGATCATGACCTGAGATGAAGTTGGGTGCTTAGCCGACTGAGCCACCCAGGCGCCCCATATTTTATTTTTAAAAGTTTATTTATTTTGAGAGAGAGAGAGAGAGAGACAGAGAGAGAATGCGTGAGTGTGGAAGGGGCAGACAGAGAGGGAGAGAGAATCCCAAACAGGCTCCACACTGTCAGTTCAGTCTGACGTGGGGCTTGGTTTTATGAATCACGAGATCATGACCTGAGCTGAAACCGAGTTGGACACTTAACACACTGAGTCACCCGGGCGCCCCAAGATTATTCTTTTTAAAATAGTAGCTTATTAAAATATAATTCACATACCATAAAATTCACACATTTAAAATGTACAGTTCCGTGGTATTTAGTATAATTCCAGAGTTGTGCAACCATTAGCACTAATTGTACTACATTCTCGTCACCCCAAGAAGAAACCCTGTATCCAATAGCACTAACTTCTTCTCATTCCTCAGCCCGTGGCAACCGTGAATCTGTTTTCTAGGTCCATCAATTTCCCTGTTTTTGACATTGTATGTAAATATAATCATACAATATAAGGACTTTGTGCTTGGTTTCTTTGATTCAGCATTATATTTTCAAGTTGCATCACTGTTGAAGTATGTATCAGTACCTCATTCCTTTTATTGGCCAAATTATATTCCATTGTATGGATATACTACCTTTTCTTTACCTATTCATCAGTTTATGGGCATATGAATTGTTTCCACCTTATGGCTGTAGAAATAATGCTGCTATATACATTCATGTACACGTTTTTTTTTTGTGCATGTGTACAAGTTTTTGTATGGACAGATTTTCCTGTGTATGTGTATATTGTTTTTTTACTATAGAAACAAAGTATGTAATTAAACCAAAGGAAACATTTAAAAGTTTTAGTGTAGATTGAAGTGTTCTGAAGGGATGTGGCAGTAAATACGCATTTTATATTTGCCTACCCTTCCCCAATTTTATGCTCACCATTTTTGTCGGTAGTTTTATTGAGTTATAAGTGACAAATAGGAATTGTATATGTTTAAAGTATACAACTGGATGTTTGATATATGTATACAATGAGAAACAGTCACCACAATCAAGCTAATTAACATATTAGTCATCTCATATTGTTATGAATTCTTTTCTATGGTGAGGACACTTAGATCTACCCTTTTAGTGAATTTCAAGTATACAATATAGTATTGTTAACTATAGTCACCATCTCCAGAACTTGCTTATTTTGCAGAACTAAGACTTTGTACCCTTTGGCCAACATCTTCTTATTTCCTGTTCCCTCCCACCCCTGGTAACCACCTTGTACTCTGCTTCTATCAGTTTAACTATTTTAGATTCCGCAGATAAGTGAGATCAGGCAGTATTTGTCTTTCTGTGTCTGGGTTATTTCACTTAATATAATGTTCTCTAAGTTCATCCGTGTTTTCACAAATGTCAGGATTTCCTTCTTTTTATTTATTTATTAATTAATTAAAAATTTTTAACATTTATTTATTTTTGAGAGAGAGACAGAGAGTGCAAGTGGGGGAGAGACAGAGGGAGCCAGGGAGACACAGAACTTGTAGCAGGCTCCAGGCTCTGAGCTGTCAGCATGGAGCCTGATGAGGGGCTTGAACCCATGAACCATGAGATCATGACCTGAGCTGAAGTCAGATGCTTAACTGACTAAGCCACCTAGTGCCCCAGGGTTTCCGTCTTTTTAAAGGTTGAATAATAATCCATTATTCTTCTGCATGTGGATATCCAGTTTTTCCAGCACTGTGTATTAAGGAGACTGTCTTTTTTCTGCTGTGTGTTCTTGGCAGTTTTGTTGTAGTCTGGTTGACTCTAAATGCATGGATTTATTTGTGGGCTCTCTATTCTGTTCATATGTTTATATGTCTTTTTTCATGCCAATACCATACTGTTTTGATAACTGTGCCTTTGTAATGTAGTTTGAAATCAGGAAGTGTGATATGTCCAGCTTTGTTTGTTTTGTTCAAAATTGCATTAGCTATTCAGAACCTTTCATGTTTACATTAGGAGCAAAAAGAATAAAATGCTAGGAGTAAATTTAACCAGAGAGCTGAAAGAGATACACACTGAAAATTATGAAAATTTGTTGAAGGGAATTAAGACACAGATACAGAAAAGAACATCACAGGTGGAGAAGAACCATCTCCATGGTTTAGGAGAATTAATATTTTAAACATCTATACTACCCAAAGTGATCTACAAGTTTATTATAAACCTTGTCCAAATCCCAACTGCATTCTTTAAAGAAATAGGAAAAAAAATCTAGAAATTCATATGGACAGGTTTTCAGTGCTCTTCAGTATATACTAGTGAGTGAAATTGTTGAATCATGATAACTCTGTTTAACTTTTTGAGAAGCTATCATACTATTTTCCAAAGAAATTGCACCATTTCACAACTCTTACCAGTAAAGAATATGTATTCTAATGTTCTAATACCTCCACACCTTTGCCCATACTTGTTAATATCCTTCTTATTGGTTATATCCATCCTGATGGGCCCAAGTGGCTTATTTCAGTTTTCATTTACATTTCCCCAGTGACTAATGATGAATGTTTTTTCATATGCTTATTTTGCATTTGTATGTCTTCTTTACAGAAATGTTTATTCACGTCTCTGATAGTCAGAATAATGTCCACCTAAAAATGTCCCTATCCTAATCTGTAGGATTTGTGAATATGTGGTGTTCCATGGCAAAAGGAGGATTTAGGTTTTAATTGGAAGTAATGTTGATAATCAGTTGACTCTAAAATGGGGAGGTTATCTTGGATTGTTTGTGTGGACCCAGTATAGTCACAGGGGTACTTAAAAGTGGAAATAGGAGGCATTAAAAGTGTCAGTGATATGATGTGAAAAATATTTGCATGTCCATTGCTGGCTTTGACAATGGAAGGGAAAGGTGATGAGCCAGGGAATGTGATGGCCTCTATCTAGAAGGTAGGAAAAGATAAAGAAATAGATTTTCCACTAGAGCCTTCAGAAATGAACACTGTCCTGCTGAAATCTTAGTTTTGCCCCATGGAGATTTGTGTTAGACTTCTGACCTGTAGAAGTAGAAGATAAGTTGAGCAGTTTTAGCCCACAGAGTTGTTTGTAATTTGTTATTGTAACAATAGGAAACTAACACAATATTCTTTATCCATTTTAATTGGAATATTTATCCTTTTGTTGTTGAATTGCAAAAGTTCTTTATGTATTCTGGATACAAGTCCTTTGTCAGATATGTAAATTGCAAATATTTTCTCCCTTTCTATGGGTTGTTTTCTCACTTTCCTTTTTTGTCCTTTGAAGTACAAAAGTTTTGAAGCTTGATTAAGTCCAATTTATCTTTGTTTTTCTTTTTGCCATTTGTGCTTTGAGTATCCTATCTTGGTAGTTATACAGTATCCAAGGTCATTAAGATTTGTTCCTGTGTTTTCCTCTAAGAAATTTAGCTTATGCATTTAAATGTGTTATCCATTTTGAGTTGTATATAGGTTTATTTAGGGGTCCAGATTTGTTCTTTTACATATAGTTGTCCAGGTATCTCAGAATCAAGGTATTCTCTAACTTCCCCTGAGATTTCTTCGACCGATTGGTTACTTAGAGGTGTATTGTTTAACTTCTAGATATTTGTGAGTTTCCCATATTTCCTTCCCTTTATTTGTTCTTTTTAATAATTTATATACTTTATTGATAGTTTCTATTTTGTGAGATGTTTTCATGCCTTTTCTAAAATTTTTTTAATTGAGATATAATTGATATATAATCTTAGTTTCAGGTGTACAACGTAATGACATTTGTATATATTATAAAATGATCACCATAATAAGTCTATCATCCATTACCATATATTGTAACATAATTTTTTTTCTTGTGATAACAACTTTTCAGATTTTCTCTTGTAGCAACTTTCAAATATGTGATACGGTATTAACTATACTCACCATGCTGTACATTATATCCTCATGATTTATTAATTTTTTTTGGTTTTTTTTGTATTTTTTTCAATATATGAAGTTTATTGTCAAATTGATTTCCATACAACACCCAGTGCTCATCCCAAAAGGTGCCCTCCTCAATACCCATCACCCACCCTCCCCTCCCTCCCACCCCCCATCAACCCTCAGTTCTCACTTTTTAAGAGTCTCTTATGCTTTGGCTCTCTCCCACTCTAACCTCTTTTTTTTTTTCCTTCCCCTCCCCCATGGATTCCTGTTAAGTTTCTCAGGATCCACATAAGAGTTAAAACATATGGTATCTGTCTTTCCCTGTATGGCTTATTTCACTTAGCATCGCACTCTCCAGTTCCATCCACGTTGCTACAAAGGGCCAGATTTCATTTTTTCTCATTGCCATGTAGTACTCCATTGTGTATATAAACCACAATTTCTTTATCCATTCATCAATTGATGGACATTTAGGCTCTTTCCATAATTTGGCTATTGTTGAGAGTGCTGCTATAAACATTGGGGTACAAGTGCCTCTATGCATCAGTACTCCTGTATCCCTTGGGTAAATTCCTAGCAGTGCTACTGCTGGGTCATAGGGTAGGTCTATTTTTAATTTTCTGAGGAACCTCCACACTGTTTCCCAGAGTGGCTGCACCAGTTTGGATTTCCACCAACAGTGCAAGAGGGTTCCCATTTCTCCACATCCTCTCCAGCATCTATAGTCTCCTGATTTGTTCATTTTGGCCACTCTGACGGGCGTGAGGTGATATCTGAGTGTGGTTTTGATTTGTATTTCCCTGATGAGGAGCGACGTTGAGCATCTTTTCATGTGCCTGTTGGCCATCCGGATGTCTTCTTTAGAGAAGTGTCTATTCATGTTTTCTGCCCATTTCTTCATTGGATTATTGGTTTTTCGGGTGTGGAGTTTGGTGAGCTCTTTATAGATTTTGGAGACTAGCCCTTTGTCCGATATGTCATTTGCAAATATCTTTTCCCATTCCGTTGGTTGCCTTTTAGTTTTGTTGGTTGTTTCCTTTGCTGTGCAGAAGCTTTGTATCTGCATGAGGTCCCAGTAGTTCATTTTTGCTTTGAATTCCCTTTCCTTTGGGGATGTGTCAAGTAAGACATTGCTGCGGCTGAAGTCAGAGAGGTCTTTTCCTGCTTTCTCCTCTAGGGTTTTGATGGTTTCCTGTCTCACATTCAGGTCCTTTATCCATTTTGAGTTTGTTTTTGTGAATGGTGTGAGAAAGTGGTCTAGTTTCAATCTTCTGCATGTTGCTGTCCAGTTCTCCCAGCACCATTTGTTAAAGAGACTGTCTTTTTTCCATTGGATCTTCTTTCCTGCTTTGTCAAAGATGAGTTGGCCATACGTTTGTGGGTCTAGTTCTGGGGTTTCTATTCTATTCCATTGGTCTATGTGTCTGTTTTGGTGCCAATACCATGCTGTCTTGATTACAGCTTTGTAGCAGAGGCTAAAGTCTGGGATTCTGATGCCTCCTGCTTTGGTCTTCTTCAAAATTACTTTGGCTATTTGGGGCCTTTTGTGGTTCCATAGGAAATTTAGGATTGCTTGTTCTAGTTTCGAGAAGAATGCTGGTGCAATTTTGATTGGGATTGCATTGAATGTGTAGATAGCTTTGGGTAGTATTGACATTTTGACAATATTTATTCTTCCAACCCATGAGCATGGAATGTTTTTCCATTTCTTTATATCTTCTTCAATTTCCTTCATAAGCTTTCTATAGTTTTCAGCATACAGATCTTGTACATCTTTGGTTAGATTTATTCCTGGTATTTTATGCTTCTTGGTGCAATTGTGAATGGGATCAGTTTCTTTATTTGTCTTTCTGTTGCTTCATTGTTAGTGTATAAGAATGCAACTGATTTCTGTACATTGATTTTGTATCCTGCAACTTTGCTGAATTCATGTATCAGTTCTAACAGACTTCTGGTGGAGTTTATCGGATTTTCCATGTATAATATCATGTCATCTGCAAAAAGTGAAAGCTTAACTCTACTTTGCCAATTTTGATGCCTTTGATTTCCTTTTGTTGTCTGATTGCTGATGCTAGAACTTCCAACACTATGTTAAACAACAGCGGTGAGAGTGGACATCCCTGTCGTGTTCCTGATCTCAGGGCGAAAGCTCTCAGTTTTTCCCCATTGACGATGATATTAGCTGTGGGCTTTTCATAAATGGCTTTGATGATGTTTAAGTATGTTCCTTCTATCCCGACTTTCTCGAGGGTTTTTATTAAGAAATGTTGCTGAATTTTGTCAAAGGCCTTTTCTGCATCGATTGACAGGATCATATGGTTCTTATCTTTTCTTTTATTCATGTGATGTTTCACATTGATTGATTTGCGAATGTTGAACCAGCCCTGCATCCCAGAATGAATCCCACTTGATCATGGTGAATAATTCTTTTTATATGCTGTTGAATTCGATTTGCTAGTATCTTATTGAGAATTTTTGCATCCATATTCATCAGGGATATTGGCCTGTAGTTCTCTTTTTTTACTGGGTCTCTGTCTGGTTTAGGAATCAAAGTAATACTGGCTTCATAGAATGAGTCTGGAAGTTTTCCTTCCCTTTCTATTTCTTGGAATAGCTTGAGAAGGATAGGTATTATCTCTGCTTTAAACGTCTGGTAGAACTCCCCTGGGAAGCCAACTGGTCCTGGACTCTTATTTGTTGGGAGATTTTTGATGACTGATTCAGTTTCTTCTCTGGTTATGGGTCTGTTGACGCTTTCTATTTCCTCCTGATTGAGTTTTGGAAGTGTGTGGGTGTTTAGGAATTTGTCCATTTCTTCCAGGTTGTCCAGTTTGTTGGCATATAATTTTTCATAGTATTCCCTGATAATTGCTTGTATTGCTGAGGGATTGGATGTAATAATTCCCTTTTCATTCATGATTTTATCTATTTGGGTCATCTCCCTTTTCTTTTTGAGAAGCCTGGCTAGAGGTTTATCAATTTTGTGTATTTTTTCAAAAAACCAACTCTTGGTTTCGTTGATCTGCTCTACAGTTTTTTTAGATTCTGTATTGTTTATTTCTGCTCTGATCTTTTTTATTTCTCTTCTGCTGGATTTAGGCTGTCTTTGCTGTTCTGCTTCTATTCCCTGTAGGTGTGCTGTTAGATTTTGTATTTGGGATTTTTCTTGTTTCTTGAGATAGGCCTGGATTGCAAAGTATTTTCCTCTCAGGACTGCCTTCGCTGCATCCCAAAGCATTTGGATTGTTGTATTTTCATTGTTGTTTGTTTCCATGTATTTTTTAATTTCTAATTGCCTGGTTGACCCATTCATTCTTTAGTAGGGTGTTCTTTAACCTCCATGCTTTTGGAGGTTTTCCAGACGTTTTCCTTGGTTGATTTCAAGCTTCATAGCATTATGGTCTGAAAGTATGCATGGTATGATTTCAATTCTTGTATACTTATGAAGGGCTGTTTTGTGACCCAGTATGTGATCTATCTTGGAGGATGTTCCATGTGCACTCGAGAAAAAAGTATGTTCTATTGCTTTGGGATGCAGAGTTCTAAATATATCTGTCAAGTCCATCTGATCCAATGTCCCTTGTTTCTTTATTGACCGTGTGTCTAGATGATCTATCCATTGCTGTAAGTGGAGTGTTAAAGTCCCTTGCAATTACCACATTCTTATCAATAAGGTTGCTTATGTTTGTGAGTAATTGTTTTATATATTTGGGGGCTCCTTTATTTGGCGCATAGACATTTATAATTGTTAGCTCTTCCTGATGGATAGACCCTGTGATTATTATATAATGCCCTTCTTCATCTCTTGTTACAGCCTTTAATTTAAAGTCTAGTTTGTCTGATGTAAGTATGGCTACTCCAGCTTTCTTTTCACTTCCAGTAGCATGATAAATAGTTCTCCATCCCCTCACTCTCAATCTGAAGGTGTCCTCAGGTCTAAAATGAGTCTCTTGTAGACAGCAAATAGATGGGTCTTGTTGTTTTATCCATTCTGATACCCTATGTCTTTTGGTTCGTGCATTTAGTCCATTTACATTCAGTGTTATTATAGAGAGATATGGGTTTAGAGTCATTGTGCTGTCCGTAGGTTTCATGCTTGTAGCAATGTCTCTGGTACTTTGTCTCACAGGATCCCCCTTAGGATCTCTTGTAGGGCTGGTTTAGTGGTGACAAATTCCTTCATTTTTTGTTTGTTTGGGAAGACCTTTATCTCTCCTTCTATTCTAAATGACAGACTTGCTGGATAAAGGATTCTTGGCTGCATATTTTTTCTGTTCTTCACATTAAAGATCTCCTGCCATTCGTTTCTGGCCTGCCAAGTTTCAGTAGAGAGATCGGTCACGAGTCTTATTGGTCTCCCTTTATATGTTATAGCACCTTTATCCCTAGCTGCTTTCAGAATTTTCTCTTTATCCTTGTATTTTGCCAGTTTCATTATGATATGTCATGCAGAAGATCGATTCAAGTTACGTCTGAAGGGAGTTCTCTGTGCCTCTTGGATTTCAATGCCTTTTTCCTTCCCCAGATCAGGGAAGTTCTCAGCTATGATTTCTTCAAGTACACCTTCAGCACCTTTCCCTCTCTCTTCTTCCTCTGGAATACCAAGTATGCGTAGATTATTTCTCTTTAGTGCATCACTTAGTTCTCTATGTTTCCCCTCATACTCCTGGATTTTTTTTATCTTTTTCTCAGCTTCTTCTTTTTCCATAATTTTATCTTCTAGTTCACCTATTCTCTCCTCTGCCTCTTCAATCCAAGCCGTAGTTGTCTCCATTTTATTTTGCAACTCACTGATAGCATTTTTTAGCTCCTCCTGACTGTTCCTTAATCCCTTGATCTCTGTAACAAGAGCTTCTCTGCTGTCCTTTATACTGTTTTCAAGCCCAGCGATTAATTTTATGACTATTATTCTAAATTCACTTTCTGTTATATTGTTTAAATCCTTTTTGATCAGTTCGTTAGCTGTTGTTATTTCGTGGACGTTTTTCTGAGGCGAATTCTTCCATTTCATCATTTTGGATAGTCCCTGGAGTGGTGGGGCACTTCCCCTGTGCTGTCTTGAATAACTTGCGTTTGTGGGCGGGGCTGCAATCAGACCTGATGTCTCCCCCCAGCCCACTGCTGGGGCCACAGTCAGACTGGTGTGTGTCTTCTCTTCCCTTCTCCTAGGGTCAGGATTCACTGTGGGGTAGTGTGGCCCGTCTGGGCTACTTGCACACTGCCAGGCTTGTGGTGCTGGGGATCTGGCATATGGCTGGTGTGGATCTGCAAGGTGCACAAGGGTGGGAGGGCCAGGCTCAGCTCGCTTTTGTTTGGGAGATCCGCTGAGGGAGTCAGACCCGCCAGAGGGATGGATCAGCAAAAGTACAGTGTTGGGTGTTTGTGAGGTACAAGCAAGTTCCCTGGCAGGAACTGGTTCCCTTTTGGATTTTGGCTGGGGGATGGGCGAGGGAGATGGCGGTGGCAAGCACCTTTGTTCCCCGCCAAGCTGAGCTCTGTCGTCCAGGGCTCAACAGCTCTCCCTCCCTTTGTTCTCCAGCCTTCCCGCTTTCTGAGCAGAGCTGTTAAGTTATGACCTCCCGGATGTCAAGTCCCGCTTGCTGTTGGAACACACTCTGTCTGGCCCCTCTGCTTTTGCAAGCCACATTCGGGGGCTCTGCCCCAGGTCCCTCCTGCCAGTCCTTGGAGTGCGTACCGCCTCTCTGCCCTTCCTACCCTCTTCCGTGGGCCTCTCGTCTGTGCTTGGCTGTGGAGACTCCGTTCTGCTAGTCTTCTGGCGGTTTTCTGGGTTATTCAGGCAGGTGTAGGTGGAATCTAAGTGATCAGGACGCGCGGTGAGCCCAGCGGCCTCCTACACCGCCATCTTCCCAGGATCCCCTGCTTTATTAATTTTATGACTGGAAATTTGTACCCTTTAACCCCCTTCATCTATTTTGCCCATCCTCCTCCCCTTGCCCTTGCAACCACCAGTCTGTACTGTGTATGTGTGAGTTTGGTTTTTTGTTTGTTTTTTGTGTTTAGATTCCACATGTGAGTCAGTTCATATGGTATTTGTTTTTCTGTGTCTGACTTATTTCACTTAGCATAATGCCCTCAAAGTACATCCATGTTGTCAAAAATAGCAAGATTTTGTTCTTATTTTATTGGCAAATAATATTCTGTTGTATACGTGTACTGTATTTTCTTTATCTCTTCATCCTTTGGTGGACGGTCAGGTTGTTTCAATGTCTTGGCTCTTGTAACTAATGCTGCAATGAGTTAGTGTTTTGAGTGTTTTGAATTAATGTTTTTATTTTCTTTGGATGAATACCCAGAAGTGGAAATGCTGGGTTGTATGGTAGTTCTATTTTTGATCGATTGAAGAACTCCATCCTGTTTTCCATAGTAGTTGCATCATTTTACATTCCTACCAACAGTACAGGAGGGTTCCCTTTTCTCTACATCCTTGCCAACACTTGTTATTTCTATTTCTTGTTTTGTTGATAATACCCATTCTCGGGTGTGACATGGTACTTCATTGTGGTTTTGATTTGCAATTCCCTGATGATTAGTGATGTTGAGTGATGGTGATTAATGAGTGATATTTTCTCCCATCCCCTAGGTTGCCTTTTCATTTTGTGGATGGTTTCCTTTGCTGTGCAGAAGGCTTTGTTTGATGTATTCCCGCTTGTTCCTTATATCTTTAGACATATTTTCCATTAGTTGAGCATATTTATAATAGTCAACTTATCCTCTTTGGTAAGTTTAACATTTGAGTTTCGTCAAGGCAGTTTCTATTGATTGGAGTTTTTCTGTGTATTGGCTATACTTTCCTATTTCTTTTCATGCCCTGTAATTTTTTGTTGAAAACTGGGCATTTTAAACGATAGTATTTGGCAACTCTGGAAATCAGATACCCCCAAGATGTGTCATTGCTATTTGTTTCTGTTGTTCTTTGTCTTTAGTGCTTTTTTTTAGACTGAGTCCGTAAAGGTTGTTTTCTTTGTTATGTGTAGCCAATCAAGGATCTTCTCAGTTAATTTTGGGGTCAGTGAATGATTGGGCAGAGCTTCTCTTAAATTCCCTGAATCAGTAAGTCTCACAGCCTTTGCTAAGAGCTTTTGTGTAAGTGTATTGGGTGGGGCAAATCTTTACTGTTCTGTCAGGTAGTTTACAACTCTTTTTGGCCTTTAATTCCTTCTTGTACAACATCTCAAAGTGAGGCAAAAGTGAGAAATTGGAGCTTTCTCAAATCTTTCCTGGGCATGTAAACCGTCATCTAGATTCCCAGGAATGTGTCAGAGCTTTTCAAATGCCTTCTGAATGTTTTCGTTTTTTGTTTCTCTTTTCCTTTCTTTTTCCTTTTTTGTTTTGTTTTGCCTCTTATTTTCCTCTTATTAGCTGTGATTAACAATTGCTGCTGATTTTGTAAAAAAAAATTTTAATGTTTGCTTATTTTTGAGAGAGAGAGAGAGAGAGAGACAGAGTGCGTGCATGAGTGGGAGAGGGTCAGAGAGAGAGAGGGAGACACAGAATCCGAAGCAGGCTTCAGGCTCTGAGCTGTCAGCGCAGAGCCCATGTGGGGCTCAAACTCATGAACCATGAGATCAGGACCTGCGCCAAAGTCAGATGCTTAATTGCTTAACCGACTGAGCCACCCAAGTGCCCTGCTGAGGATTTTTTGATGGGCCGGGAGGAGAAGGGGGTTCAGTGGAGAGAATTGTTCACAAGGAATGAGCTCTGAACCAGGTCAATGAAAATTATACCCTTATAATAGGCTTTTTGGCTAGCTTCTAGACTGGACATAGAGGGACAATTCTCTGGTGGTGGGGCTTTTGGAGAGCTCCACATCTGTTCTTTTCCCTCCTGTCTACTCGGCTAATGGTTTTCACAGCTGCCATAGTTGCAAGGCTATTTTCAAAGACAGCACAAAACTGGGAATAGGAGCATCGGATCACAGTGTCTAAAAATGCCATGAAGCCTGTTATGCTTTCAGAAATTCAGCTATTTTTTTTCTTAAATAAATACTTCTGGGATTTTTTATAAGCTTTTAGGTAATTTTTAAATTTGGGTAAAGTTGATTTGACAATTATTCCAGTGGTCTCTTCCTGTTTGTGGAGGAGGGGGTATTTGGAGATCCTTAATTTGCTATCCTTCAAGCGCTTCAATACTATCATTCTGAATAATTTCTCAAAGAATTTTCCAATAATATATATCTTAAATGTTTGTCAATGCCGTATATTGAATTTCTAAGCCACTTTCATGTCACGGTGATGAACTAGCTCTCCGTAAAATTTTATAAAGTTTTTTTTATTTGCTTTTTACTTTTTCCAACAGTATAATATTATTTTTTAGAATCCATTTGGACTGATATAACAAAATGCCATAGATTGTATGGTTTATAAACAACAGAAATTTATTTCTCACCCTTCTGGAGGCTAGGAGTCCTAGATCAGGGCACCAGCACAGTTGGGTGAGGATCCTCTTCCTGGTTGTAGACTTCTTGTTGTATTCTTACGTGGTAGAAGGGTCTAGGGAGCTTTGTGGGGCCTCTTTTGTAAGAGCACTATGACCTAATCCCTTCTCAAAGGCCCTAATCTAATTCCATCACACTGAGTATTAGCCTTAAACATAGGAGTTTTGGGGGTTCACAGACATTTAGTCTATAGCAATTGACTACTTTTTCTTTTTTTAGAATGTGATATGTTCATTCATTCCACATCAAGTAGGAGTCTTTAAAGTGAAGCAATTGATAGAGATTATTGGCTCAGTGGCAGATGAAAATTTTCAGTCTACATCTCTGAAACCTTTTCATCAAATATATTTATATTTCAAGAGTGTCTGCAAACCTTCCACCAAGAAAGTTGTGATGAAAGTTAATCCTGGTAAGCTATTATTGACCCTTACCTTTTTTGTTAAATGAAGGTTATATGGATTATCTTAATACACTTACTGCTTAGCTATCTATATCACATGTAATCTAATCTTGTGGTTCTTACCTTTGAATGCATCAAAATCACCTGGAAGCAGTCTTCTTAAATGTGATTAAACCTTCTTAAAATAAACCTTCTTAAAATAGGAACCACTGTCCTACATCCCAGAAATGATTGTTAAATAGGTCTTTGTTAGAACCCCCAAATTTGCATTTCTAACATGTCCCCAACATTTGCTCATGTTGCCATTTTGAGGATTACAATTGTGATAGTACGGGTTTAGTGATCTATAAAATTTACATATTTTAATGTTTTTCATGTTCTATGTTTTCTTTTGAGTCTGTAATATAATATAAACTAATTTTGACCACTCCTTGGATTTTTGCGTTGCTGCTGTTTCATGTAATCCTCAATTATCTTTTATACTTTGAGCCATATGAAATTACTGATATTCAGCTCTCTGTAATCTATGAAAACTTGTGTCATATGGGCTAATGCATTCCTTCAAGTTACTATGTTTTATTTTTTATGCATGCATTATATTTCAGAATTGTTTTGTGTAGGTTCATTTGTTAAATGGTTATTTGTAGGGGCGCTTGGGTGGCCCACTAGGTTAAGTGTCTGGCTTCAGCTCAGGTCATGATCTCACAGTTCGTGAGTTGAAGCCCTGCATCGAGCTCTGTGCTGACGATACAGAGCCTGCAGCCTGCTTTGGATTCTCTGTCTCCCTCTCTCTGACCCTGCTCACGCACTCTCTCTCTCTCTCTCTCAAAAAAAAAAATAAACATTAAAAAACTTTTTAATGAATTATTTGAATTTCTTTGAATGTGTTTCTTTGTTTAGGGACTTCATTTTAAGGTAGAATCAATGGTATAGTCTATTAATACATGGAAATTATTCGGACAGCTGAAATTAAAAAAAAATATTTAACTTAATATCCAATTCTATAAAAGGTATATCCCCTTTGGTCAGTAATCCAACGGGACAGTTTGTGGTCAGAGACTTGCCAAAATACAAGGACTGTGCGCCTGTTGCAATGCTTCAATCAACCATGACACACCTTCACAATCATCACCTAAGTAAAGAGTCACCGAAGGATGCACTGATAGCTTTTCCCAATGATCGAGCTGCAAGTATCAGGTCTGGAGACCAGGATAAGCATTTCAGGTAACATGCTGTATTAAAAACCTGAAATTTTTAAAGGCACAATTACCAATGTGATATGTAGGTCTTAGCAGATCCTGCTGTAACAAACTAATGATGACAATAATAATAATAGTAATAAAATTTTATTTTCTTTGTCCTTTTTTTGTTTTACATTGGAGGAGATGGTTATTGAATGCTACTGTATTTGCTTCGTCTAACCTCTTGTCACCTCTACTGTGTGCTTGACAGGAAGTGAATGGTTTGCCAGATGATTATTAAAATATGCTGTTTCTATTGAAATAATCACTTTAAAAAATGTATCAAGTTCTTATAGTAGTCCTATTCATTAAGTATGGTTGACAGCTTCAATTTCTCTAAGATAAAAGTAAACATCATAATCGTCATCATCATCCTCTTTGTTCCCCTCAAAGTCACATTTCCCATAACCTTCCCCAAATTGAACTAAAACCTCAATAATGAGGATCAAAAGTGATGTTAAACCTTAATATAAATCCTTTCAAACTGTTGTAGACTCTAAGTCTAAAGTACTTTCTTGACCAGCAAGAGAGCAGACACAGGATTAAAAGCAAGAGATGGCTAATATCCGGGAAAAGACAAGAGCCCTGAATAAGGGTTCTTGCTCTGTATTTATTAAGATTAGAAGGCTTACAGACATCATGGGCGTGCAGAAAGAGACAATAAATTTGTGAACATTAACTCATGGGCATGAGGGAAAGGGGATTTTGAAGATACACGGTGTTAGGGGCTTGGGTCAATATAAACCAAAATCCTGGTGCTGGGCAGATGGGCAGATGGTTGTTAACAGCAGACAGGAGACTCTGTCTGTTTATCTTAGCTAGCCTAGGGGATAAGACAGAGCATATAACCTCAGGGTTAACAAGGCACCTTTTCTTCTGCTAATCAGCTCCTCTTTGGGTCACTCCAATGGCAGCAGTCTATAGCCCTATTTACCTGTTTACCTAATTTGGTCCTTCCTGTGAAAGCAGCTTTCTGCTATAGTACTAAATTGGGGGGCACTTTCACCCTGAATACCTAATCTTGCTTATCTCATATACGTTTGTATTGGGGCCCTTGCCTCCCCCCCCCCATTTTGGGGACCTTTGCCCCCTCCCCCCCCGCTTTATTCTGGGGGCCTTAGCCCCCCTTCTCTATTGTTATTTGCCTAATCTTGTTTACCCAAACTTGGGTGTGAGCATCCTATGGCTTTGTAATTGTTTATGCCTTGTTAACCCATTGGTGCAAGCCCAGGGAATTTCTAAGTTTACTCCCCACACCAAACCTCAAAGAAATTACTGCCTTCCAAGTGCTTAGAAGAAACCCAGGCATCCTGGTTTTTACACCTGTAAGATTGAAATGAGTTTCTTTTCTGCCTGCTTGTATGCTACTATAGACTATCTAAACTTGATAATATCCCTGGGTTTTCTCTGCTTGTCTCTTTACCTTTGGTAAGTCATTAAGCTCACTTAATTTTACAGCCATTTTCTTGCAATATCATTTGATTTTAGGCCATAATTGTTTTATTATCCACAATTGGAAGATTCTGGGTTTTTATATAGCCGGTCTTTATTATTTCATTTTACAGATTTTATCCATACCAGCCTTTCTCTCGCTCTTTTTTGTTTGACAGATACCCTGAAACAAAGGAGTGTAAAAATTGCTCAGACTCCATTTTAAGTAATTATGAGTATAATAAAGGAAAACTGATCCCTCCCTCTGACTCATTGCACTCCATCCCATACAGAAGTATTTGTTGGAAACACTTTTTTTTAATGTATTCTTTTCAGTCCTTTCCTATGCTTACACAAATATATTTGTATAGACATGTTAATGTAATATTAATATTTTGTTTCTAAATCAGTCTTAATCATTTGTTCTAAAAATGCCAGATATTTTTTGAAGAAGACTAAGCATTTCCTATTTATATCATGGCCAAAATTATTTTTCTCAGGTTACTCTTTTCCATACTAATAGAAATGCAAAATTTAGTTATTTTCTGGTTAGCAATTAGTAATTTTAAGTAATGAAATTTAATGATGTATTAAATTATTGGTAACAGGGGCACCTGGTGGCTCATTTTGTTAAGTGCCTGACTTTTGATTTTGGCTCTGGTTCTCACAGTTTGTGGGATCAAGCCCCTCCTCGAGCTCTCTGCTGGCAGTGTGGAAACTGCTTGGGATTCATTCTCTCTCTCTCTCTCTCTCTCTCTCTCTCTCTCTCTGTCTTTGTTCCTCCCCTGCTTGTGCTCATGCTGTCTCTCAAAATACATACACATTAAAAAAAAATTATTGGTAACTGTAATTGCTATTTTATTTCTTACTGCATTTCTTTAATGATTTTTGACAAGAAAAAAAAAAGTCAGGAACTTTTGTCTAACTTCTGTTTACTATAGTATGTCCTGTGTTTAGAAGAGTGTCAGGCATTATAGTAGGCACTAGTAAATATTTTTTAATAAATAAATGAAGAACAGTGTTTTATTTGCATAATAATTTTGTCCCCTCTATTTTGCACTTAAAAAATATCACCTACTAAAAGCTAAAGAGGTATTTCATGAAGTTTATCCTTTTTTTTAAAGTTTTTAATTTCAGTTAGTTAACATGTAGTGTTATGTTAGTTTTAGGTGTACAGGATAGTGATTAGCAATTCCATACCTCACCAGGTGCTATTCACAACCTGTGCACTCCTTAATCCCCATCACATATTTAACTCATCCCTCTACCCATCTCCCTTCTGATAACCATCAGATTGTTGTCTAAGAGTCTGTTTGGTTTTTTATTTTGTTTGTTTTTGAGAGAGAGTGTGTGAGTGTGAGTGGGGAGGGGGCAGAGGGAGAGGGAGAGAGAATCTTAAGCACCCAACATGGAACTTGATACAGGGCTCAGTCTCATGACCACAAGATCATGACCTGAGATGAAATCGAGAGTCAGATGCTTAACCAACTGAGCCACGCAGGTGCTGCAAGTGTTTCTTTCTTGATTTGTCTCAGTCTGTTTTTTCCCCTTTGCTTGTTTCATTTCTTAAATTCTATATATGAGTGAAATCATACTGTATTTGTCTTTCTCTGATTTATGTTGCTTAGCATTATACTCTCTAGCTCCATCCATGTTGTTGCAAATGTTAAGATTTCATTCTTTTTTTATCACTGAATAATATTCTGCAGTATATGTATACCATATCTACTTTATCCATTCATCATTTGATGGGCCCTTGGGCTGCTTCCATATCTTTACTATATAGTAAATAATGTTGCAATAAACATAGGGGTCCATGTACCTTTCTGAATTAGTGCTTTTGTTTTCTTTGGGTAAATACCCAGAAGTGGAATTACTGGGTTTTATGGTATTTCTATTTTTAATTTTTGAGAAACTTCCATGCTGTTTTCCACAGTGGCTGTACTAATTTACATTCAAACCAACAATGTAGGAGGGTTACCTTTTTTCTACAACCTCATCAACACGTGTTATCCCTTGTCTTTTTAATACTAGCCATCCTGACTTGTGTAAGGTGATATCTCATTGTGGTTTTGTTTTTTATTTCCATGATGATTAGTGGAGTTGAGCACATTTTCATGAGCCTGTTGGCCATCTATATGTCTTCTTTGGAAAAATGTGTATTCCTGTCCTCTGTTCATTTTTAAATTGGATTATTGGATTACTTGTTTTGTTTCCTTTTTTTGTTTTTGTTTTGGTGTTGACTTGTATGAGTTCTTTATATATTTTGGATATTAACCATTCATTGCATATATTGTTTGCAAATATCTTCTCTCTTTCAGTATGTTGCTTTTACATTTTGTTGATGGTTTCCTTCATTGTGCAAAAGCTTTTTAGTTTGGTGTAGTCAAATAGTTAATTTTGCTTTTGTTTCCCTTGCTTGAGGAGATATATCCTGAAAAATATTACTAAGGCTAATATCAAGGAGATTACCGCCTATGTTTTCTTTTAGGAGTTTTAGGCTTCAAGTCTCACATTTATGTCTTTAATCCATTTTGAGTTTATTTTTGTGTATGGTGTAAGAAAGTGGTCCGTTTTCATTCTTTTGCTGGTAGCTGTCCAGTTTTCCCAGCACCATTTATTGAAGAGGCTGTCTTTTCCTCATTGTATGTTCTTGCTTCCTTTGTAGAAGATTAAGTGACTATATTAAGTATGGATTTATCTTTGGCCTCTCTGTTTTTCCCATTGATCTATGTGTCTTTTTTTGTGCCAGGACCATACTGTCTTGGTGGCTACAGTTTTGTAGTGTATCTTTATATCTGGAATTGTGATGACTCCAGCTTTGTTCTTCTCAAGATTGCTTTGGTTCTGGGGAGTATTTTCAACAACTATCTTTGAATAGCAAAGCGTTTATTTCCCTCTCGTTGTCTAACTCTCTTAAAGACTCTCATTCAGTTAAAGTTATCTTACTGTAACCATAGAGGACATGTTGAAAACATGGAGAAATGTTAAATTTCATTGGGCTCTATGACTAATAAGTTCATACTTGAGTTAATTATTGAGGGTGAGAATCTTAATAATTAATACAATTTGATGAGAATTGAGGCAGCCCACGGACAGAAGATGTGAATAATTGTAATTTTTGTATTTATAGAAAATATATGGTGGGTGAAAGGAAGAACGTGAATTTAGATGAGTGAACATGAGACATAAAGTAGTTGTGATTAATTTATGAATTGGTTTCTCTCTATGGTTCACTGATGGTTATTACATAAGCTCTGAGATTTTATTTTTATGTTTTAAAAAAATGTTTTATGTTTATTCTTGAGAGAGAGAGAGAGAGAGAGAGAGAGAGAGAGAGAGTGTGAGCAAGGGAGGGACAGAGGGAGAGGGAGACACAGAATCTGAAGCAGGCTCCGGGCTCTGAGCCATCAGCACAGAGCTGAATGTGGGGCTCAAACTCACGAACCGTGAGATCATGACCTGAGCCGAAGTCAGATGCTTAACTGACTGAGCCACCCAGGCGTCCCCAAGCTCTGAGATTTTTTAAAAAATGTGTCTAATAAAAGGATTTATTATTACATATATTTTTTTCTAATTTTGATCATAATCATGTAAAAGTAATTAACTCTTAGGAAACACTAGTCAAATTCAGATCTAGTCCCATGTGTAAATCTAAAAGTCTTCAAATTGCCTGTTTGACTAATTCCTCAAGAGTGGTTTTAAGGTAGACACCATTGTATCCTAGTGACCTTTTGGAGTGCTTTTCTAATTGGGTTGGGAAGGAAGTTAGATATTATTCTATTTCTTTGTGTAATAATATCTTGCTATATAAGAGGATATGAGGGAAAGGAGTAGAATCTGCCCTATTCACCATTTTGTGCTTAGCCCCTGGCATAGGAGACACTCAATAAATGCTGATAGATTAAGTGCAAATATATAAATATTAACATAACTTGTTCATCTTGTAGGACGATTTTCACAAAGATTCCAAGATACAACTATGTGGATCCTGATTTTGCGTACACTAAATTGGAAAGAATTGGAAAGCAAGAACATGAAAACTATTATGAAAGATATATTAAACATTTAAGAAATGTGCGCATGCAGAAACAGGCAGAGAGGTAAAGTTTACTTCAAACAGTATGGAACAGATTGGGGTGCCTGAAGAGACAGAATTTTTTTTCTTTATTCCTTAGTTTCTTTTCAGTGATTTAAGTGACCTTTACATATATGAAAATAGCAAAACATTGAACTACTTTTTTCTGCAGTTATTTCCTTCCTTACTTTTGGTTTGGGAATGTTTTAGGTTGGGTTTCCCCAGAAACAAGGAGAAACAAGATAAGGAAAGCAAAATAGGACAGGCAAGAGAACTGAGAGATGATGTGTTTCAAATAAGGCTTACACTCAGCCTGATGCCTAAGGTCTCTTGAAGCAGAAATTATACCATATAGTTGTTCCTACATTGAACCAAAGGGCCTCGTCTTTTGTGCTCCATTTCAGCCGTTTCTTGTGAGCTGTCTTAGGGTGTGGTGGGGTGGGCGCTATTTCCTTGGTGAGGTGTTTAAGAATGGGGTCTTGTCAGCAAAGGACAATTTTATGCAGATTAGCGCATCATTCTGCTTAAGTGGTTCTGAGTGGGGCAGCAAAAGCATGCAATATGGGGAATGTTTGGATTTGCTATTGTATTTTCTAAAACACTTGGCTTCAATTAGTTACTATTATGATTTCAGTAGGGAATGTATGGATTCATATAACAATACAGACATAGGATTACAGCCAGCATCAGGTCTAAAGTCACCTTCGCTCTCAGAAACGGAAATAGAAGAGGAATTATCTGCAGCACGGCGTCGGATCAGACGTAACCAGTTGCTAAATACTAGGAATATAGCATCCAAGGAGACAAAGGCTCTGAAAACAAAGGCATGTGTGATATTTTAATTTCATGAAGCCATGAGAATTCCTAAAATATCTTTTGTTAATATTGAAAATTAATTTTGGAGTAATGGTTTTCCACAGGTTCTCAAAGGACTTAAATCAGACCCATCCACACCCCATGAAAAACATGACTGCAGCTTAATTTTGACACCAAAGCAAATTCATCAAGTAATTGTTGGTAAGAATCTGTAAAAACCTACTAATCCTTTGTTTTTTAACAGGCTTAATGACGTATAATTTATATTCCATAAAATTGACCTGTTTTAAGTATGCAAGTCAATGAATCTTAGTAAATTTATGGGATTATGCAACCATCACCATAATTCAATTTTAGAATGCTGCCATCACCCTCAGGACCATATGTACTTACTCCCAATTTGCAGCCATAGCTCCAGGCAACCATTAATCAATTTTCTCTCACTATAGATTTGCCTATTCTGAACATTTCATATAAAAGGAATCATAACAATATGTATTCTCTCTTATGTGGCTGCTTTTACTTAGCATACTACTTTTCAGGTTCATCCAATAGGTATAAATAGGTATAAATGTTCCTTTTTATATCTTTAAAAAATTTTTAACATTTATTTATTTATTTATTTATTTGCAAGAGACACAGAGTGTGAGCCGGGGAGGGGCAGAGACAGAGGGAGACACAGAATTCGAAGCAGGCTTCAGGCTCTGAGCTGTCAGCACAGAGCCTGATGCAGGCCTCAAACCCACCAACCATGGAATCATGACCTGAGCTGAAGTCTGATGCTTAACTGAGCCACCCAGGGGCGCCTCCTTTTTATATGTAAATAGCATTTCATTTTACCGGAGTACCACATTTTGTTTATCCATTTACCAGTTGATGGACACACGTTGTTTCTGGTCTGAGGCTGTTGTGAATAATGTTGCTATAAACGTTCACATATAATTCTTTGAGTGAATGTATGTTTTCATTTCTTGTGGTTAGATTCCTAGGAGTGGAATTGCTGAGTTGTATGGTAAATTTATGTCAATCATTTCAAGAAACTACCAAAAACTTTTCAAAGTGCACCAAGTTACAATCCCACCAACAATGTATGAGGGTTATATTTACTCCACATTCTCACCAGCAGTTGTTATTTTCTTTTTGGCTATAGTTATCCTTGTGATGTGAAATGTTCTCACTGTGGTTTTGATTTGCATTTTCCTCGTGACTAAGATGATGAGTACATTTTCATGCATTTAAATAGACATAAATGTATATTTCCTTTGGAGAAATGTCTTTCAAATTCTTAGCCCAGTTTTTAATTTGAATATTTGCCTTCTTATTATAGATTTGTAACAATTGTTTATATATTCTGGACATAAGTCCTTTATCAGATACATGATTTCCAAAGTCTGTGGCTTGGTTTTGTTGTTTATTTTTATTTATTTACTTATTTGTTTATTAAAAATTTTTTTTAATGTTTATTTTTGAGAGAGAGAGACACACAGACTGTGAGCGAGGGAGGGGGAGAGAGAGAGAGGGAGACACAGAATCTGAAGCAGGCTCCAGGCTCTGAGCTGTCAGCTCAGAGCCCGATGTGGGACTCGAACTCACAAACCACAAAATCATGACCTGAGCTGAAGTCGGATGCTTAACCGACTGAGCCACCCAGGTGCCCCCTTTTTTAATTTTTTAAATAGTGGTCCTTAACACACAGAAGTTTTTACTTAAATGATATTGAATTTATCGATTTTTTAAAAAAAAATTATTACAGTTTTTTTCTTTTCTAGATCATGCTTTTGATTTCATGCCCAAGAAATCTGTACCTAACTCAATGTCACAAATATTTTTTCTTGTTTTCTTCTAAAATGTTTGTACTTTTAGATCTTGTATTTATGGTCTACAATTCCTTTTGAGTTTTTAGGTAGTAAGTTAAGAGTCTAAATTCATATTGCTGTATGTGGATATGTAATTGCCCCAGCACCATTTGTTGAAAATACTATCATTCATCATTGAATTACCTTGGCACCTTTGTCTAAAATCAATTAACCATATATGTCAGGGTTTATTTCTGGACTCTCAGTTCTGTTCCATTGATCTGCATGTCTGTCCTTACGACAGTTCTACACTTTGATACTGTACCTTTAGAGTATGTACATAAAAATATATGTACTAGTCTGAAGAGGAAGTTTTCATTTCATTCTAGGCAGGGTTAGGGTGGCTCTGAGGGAGATGTGGGCAGAGAATGATTTAATTGACATGGATTTGCTGATTCTCCCTTTAAGGAGAACCCACTACACAAAACACCAAATACCAATTCTTAAATTATCCAGACTAAAGGTGATGTCCAAAGAGGTACAAGGCCAGAGGCAACACAATGGGAAGTGAGTAAATATCTGGGTGGTGATAGCTTATTATGTATGGCTGGTCAGTGGCCAAGTCCTCAGATCAGTGAGGACTATGGGAAATGCCCCAAGCGGGATCTGGCTCTGGGGAAAGCAGGTGACATGGACTGGTAAAAAGAGTTGGCATCTGTCACCATTCACTGAGATTCTGAATGGGAAATAGGATCAGTGCTGTAACTGGAGCTAAACCTCCCTGCCACACAGTGGCAGTGAGGCACTTTGGCATGACAGACTAGGAACTCTTTAGTTCATTGCCTGTCTGGGGTTGCATGTGGAGTTCAGTTCAGGTCATACAGCATTTACCGGGCCTCTCTTTTGTGCCGGGCATGTGATAGGTACTAGGCTCTATAGTCCCAGGAACTTGCCTTTCTTTATTGTGTGGTAAATACTCTGTGTCTTCCAAATTGGTGACTGACTAATCAGATAAGCAAATCTATAAAAATTCAAAAGGAGCAAAGTTAGAGGGCAGTGTTTAGTGTCTCCTCTACAACTCCTCCACCAGCTTCTCTCCCTTCTTTACCTGGTGTCCTAAGTTATTTTATTATTTTATTTTATTTTATTTTATTTTATTTTATTTTTATGTTTATTTTCATTTGTCTTGAGAGAGAGAGAGAGAGAGAGAGAGAGCGAGCACTCAAGCAGGGGAGGGACAAAGACAGAGGGAAACAGAATCCCAATCAGGCTGTACCCCATCAGTGCAGAACCTGATGTGGGGCTCGAATTCGAGAACCATGAGATCGTGACCTGAGCTGAAATCAAGAGTTAGACGCTTAATCAACTGAGCCACCCAGGTGCCCCTAAGTATTTTAATAATGACCCTCTCTCTGGGGACAGGGTCCCTGTGTGAGTTTACAAGGTCAGCAACTGTGATGGTGGGAATTTTGTATCACTCTCATTTTTATACCTTAAAGGGGTTTTTTGAGCCTGTGCACAGAACAGGGACTGGAACTATCAAAGGAGATTACAGTGTCAGAAAGTTTTGCTCAATATTTATATTTTTAAAAATTAAAGTGATTGTCAAGAGGCACAGTAGAGGATTTGGAGATTAATTGAGACAGTTAGTGAACACTGTTATAAAGTCCGGGTTAAGTTGGACATTATGCAAAGTATTGTTTGCTTCATCAGCAAATGACCAGTCACTTTGGTTTTTAGTTAATGATTTATTAATACATATTATAGGCCAGGCATTATGTTGAACAGTGTACAAACATGGTCTTATTTAATCCTTTAAATGATGTAAGCAACTTATAAGGTAATTGCTTTTATTTCCATTTTAGAGATGAGTAAAGTGAAGCCCAGAGAGCTGGTAAACCTTGATCAGATTGCTCAATATTTAGTGGAAAGGAGTGGATTTGAAATTAGGTTTCTCTAGCCACACTTTCTGTGTCAGTTTCTCTTTACATTCCTCTTTCACAACCTGTATTTTTCTGTACAGTATTTCTGTCTTAGATTCTTCCCCAACTTCTTTTATGTCTACCTCACGGTATTGTTAAATCAGAATCTAGAATTTTGTATCTGTTTTCATAAAACGTATTATTGGTCTGCAATTTTCCTTTTTTTAAAAGTTTTTTTTTTACTATCTTTGTTTTCTCAGAAAGTGTTCATTCCTTTCCTATATTCTGAATGAGATTATGTAGAATTATATTGTTCTTTAAAAGAGTTCTTCAGAGAAACCATCTGGGAATGGAGAGTTCATTTACAGAGGATGTTTAATTACAAATTCATTTTCTTTAATAGTTGTAGGACGATTCACATCATCTACACCATTTTAGGAGACTTTTGGTAGTTTGTGGCTTTCCAGGAATCGATCCCCTTTATGTGCATAGAATTGTTTAAAGCATTCCCAAATTATCTTTTTAATGTCTGCGTTGGAAACATCAGTAGTGATATAGCCTCTCTTCTTAATATTGAGAATTGATGTTTTTCTTGTTATTTTCCTTTTAAGTCTCAGTAGAGGTTTATCAATTTTATTGGTCATTAAGAACCTGCGTTTGGTTTCATTGATTTTTCTCTGTAGTTTTTTGTTTTTAATTTTAATGACTTCTTATATTTGGCATTTCCTTCTATTTGCTTTGTATCTTTTATTTGGATTGCTCTTTTTTTTTTCTAACTTCTTGAGGTAGAAACTTAAATTGTTCATTTATACCCTTTTTTCCTAATATAATTTAGTGATGTATATTTCTTTTTTTTTAATTTAAATTTTTTTTGATGTTTTATTTATTTTTTTGAGAGAGATGGAGACAGACCATGAGCAGGGAAGGGGCAGAGACAGAGGGAGACAGAGAATCCGAAGCAGGCTCCAGGCTCTGAGCTGTCAGCATAGAGCCAGACACTGGGCTTGGACTCATGAACCGTGCGATCAGGACCTGAGCCGAAGTCAGATGCTTAATCGACTGAGCCACCAAGACACCCAGATGCCCCAGTGTTACACATTTCTCACTAAATAATACTTTTGCTATATCTCACATATTCTTGTATGTTTTCACTTTCTTTCAGTTCAATACACAGTTGACCTTTGAACAACATGGAGGTTAGTGGTGCTGATAACCCCCCTACCACATGGTCGAAAAATTGGCCTGTAACTTTTGACTCCCCCACAAGTTAACTACTAATAACCTACTGTTGACCAGAAGCCTTACTGATAATATAAACAATTGATTAACACATAGTTTGTATGTTGTGTGTGTTATATATTATTTTCTTAAATAATAGTTTGCAGGCCATTTGCTTCCTTCCTTAAAAAAGGAAGCATAGGGAAAAAACAATATCTGTGATGATGAGGAAAGCAAAGTGTCTTAGATATGACATAAACCAAACTCCTCAATCCATAAAAGAACAAATGGATAAAAAAAGAACAAAAGAACAAATAAATAAATAGGAGTTGATCAAACTTCAGTGTTTGTGCTCCTCAAAAGCAACTAATGAGAGGATAAAAACAAGACATAGGCTGAGAGAAAATTATTTGTAAATTATGTATCTCATGAAGGAATTGCAACAAGAATGTGTATAAAACTTTGGAGATTCAATATTAAGAAAACAAATGACCGGATTAAAATATGGGCAAAGGGATTTGAACAAATAATTCATCAGTGAAGATATACAAATGAGAAATAAGCACATGGAAAGATGCACAGCATTGTTAGTTGTTGGGGAAACAGTATAAAACCACAGTGAGATATGACTGTAAATCTATTAGAATGGCTACATTAAAAAAAAAAAAAAAAAGCAAACCCAAAGCTCACCATTTCAGTTGTTGCCAGTGATATGAGTGAGCTGGGACTCTTATACATTGCTAGTGGAATGGAAAATTAACCACTTGAAAACAGGCAGTTTGTTACACATTTATACATACATTTACCATATCATCCATGCATTCCACTCCTAGATATTTGTCCAAAAGAAATGAAATCATGTGTCCAAACAAATACTTGTGGACAAATGTTTTAGCAGCTTTTTAAAAAAAAGGTAGAGAGAGAGAGAGAGAGAGAGCGCGCGCGCGCTGGGAAGGGGCAGAGACAGAGAATCCCAAGTAGGCTCTGCGCTGTCAGTGCAGAGCCCTACATGAGGCTCAATCTCATGAGCCATGAAATGACGACCTGTGCCTAAATCAAGAGTTGGACACTTAATCGACTAAGCCACCCAGGTGCCCAAATGTTTTAGCAGCTTTAATTATAATAGCCAGTACCTGGAAACAATCCAGGTGTTATTTAACAGGTGAAGAGACAAACGTTCACCTGTGATGGACTACCATTTAGTAATATAAAGGAATGGACTATTGACACTTAAAACAACTTGAATGAATCTCCAGGGAATTTGCAGAGTGAAAGAAATCAGAGAAAAGCTGCCAATGTTATATTATTCCTCTCATAAACTCTAGAACATGCAAACTGATACACAGTGGCATAAAGCAGATGAGTGGGTGTCTGGGAAGGGGGAAGTACTGAGGATGATGGAAGGGAGAGAATATAAAAGGGCACAAGCAAACTTTGGAGTGATGGATGTTCATTCTCTTCATTGTGGTGATGGTTTCACAGCTATATACATATGTCAACACTTAGGAAATTCCACACTTTAAATGCATACAGGTTATTGTGTATCAGTTATGATTAAATCGAGGTGTTAAAAGTAGACTCAGACTTATAATTATTAAAATTGTTATGATATAAAAACTTTTGTCATTTAAAAGTACTAATTAGTGGGAAAATTACCCATTTCTCTAAATTCTGGATAAATGAACATAAATGTATTGATGGAAGTGGAGAAGGTGTTACAGTGTAAATTCATGTACCAAGATGAGTTATAATGAATGTTAATAATTTTTCTATATAATTTGTCACATAATTAGGATATATTTAATTTTAACCAATAATCTCCAAACACCAAATTATGGACATTTAGATAAAAATCTTGGTTAGTAACTTCTGATATTGCAATAAATAATTTTCTAAGTATCATTTTTTATAAATTAATTGATGAAAATACAGTATGAAGACTTTAAAAAAAATAACTGAATACATTTGCCAACACTAAACCTAATAACTTTTCATTTTTTCAGGGCCCTCTGTCCTTAATTTTGGTGATATTTGCGTGAACTCCACAAATACTCGTCTACTGCATGTTGTTAATATGCTACCTATGCATATTTTGATCCAGCTAGATATTAATTTGAAAGAACTTCAGAAAACCAACCAGTTTTCATATGTGATTCCACCTACAGCTAGTACTTACATTTCAATGGTATTTGAATCTCCCACCATTGGAAAATTTTGGAAGTAGGATTTATTTTTTAATTTCTATATGCCAGAATTAAAGTGTCCTTGTGTAGAATATGTATTTAATTGCTTCAGTAATTGTAGCATATGTTACATTTGGTCCTCAAACATAGAAACTATACATGCACCAGTTTATAGGATTTGTAGATTGATATTTCAGTGACAGCCTACCGTAAATATTTTGATGTATTGTTTACTAAGGATTAATTGCAGATGTTAATAATATATGCATTTTTGCATGTAACTGAATTCTGTAATTGCAAATAGCTATTATCAGTTCAGTTTGGATGCTTTTGCTGTGTTACAGGTCATTCACCTTTACAGTGAACAATATACCTGGTGGGCATATCCTAGTGATGGCCGTTGTCATGCCAGTAGAACTGGAGCTATCTTCTAAAGAGCTAGTTTTGAGACCACACGGCTTCTCGGTGAAAACATGTTTTACGGGGACAGTTGGTTTGTATAACCATCAGAATTATTTTGCCAAATTTGAATGGCAACCAGTAAACACAGAAAGAGGAATGGCATTTTCCATTCGTCCAGCTAAAGGTAATAGTTTATTCTATTTGTTTGATTTAGACACTAAATCATGGGCTCAGGCAGTAATCATTTATTGACAACTGTATAATGGTCCTAAAAATAGAAGCAAATCAGATAGGGTCACTGGGGCATGTACTTTTTTTTTTTTTAAGTTTGTTTATTTTTTAGTAATCTCCACACCCAACATGGGGTATGAACTCACAGCCCTGAGATCGAGTCACATGCTCTTCCAAATGAGCCAGCCAGGCATCCCCTATTGTAACCATTAAAAAAAATATATTTGGTTTTAAATTTACATCCAAGTTAGTTAGCGTATAGTGCAATAATGATTTCAGGAGTAGAATCCATTGATTCATCCCATACATGTAACACCCAGTACTTATCCCAACAAGTATTCTCCTTAATGCCCCTTGCCCTTTTAGCCCTTGCCCTCACCCACAACCCCTCCAGCAAGCCTCAGTTTGTTCTCTGTATTTAAGAGTCTCTTAGGGGCACCTGGGTGGCTCGGTTGGTTAAGCACCTGACTTTGGCTCAGGCCGTGATCTTTCAGTCTGTGGTTTGAGCCCCGTGTTGGGCTCTGTGCTAACAGCTCAGAGCCTAGAGCCTGCTTCAAATTCTGTGTCTTCCCCTCTCTCTCTGCACCTCCTCTGCTTGTGTCCTCTCTCTCAAAAAATAAACATTAAAAAAATTTTAAAAAAGAATCTCTTATGTTTTGTCCCCCTCCCTGGTTTTATATTATTTTTGTTTCTCTTCCCTTATGTTCATCTGTTTTGTGTTCTAAATTCCACATATGACTGGTCATATGATATTTGTCTTTCTCTAATTTCACTTAGTATAATACACTCTAATTCCATCCACATTGTTGGAAATGGCAGGATTTCATTCTTCTTGATTTCCGAATAATACGCCATTGTGTCTATTTGTGTGTATATATGAATATATAAATATATAAATAAATAAATATATATATATATACACCACCCCATTGTGTATATGTATACACACACACACACACACATATACATACACACCATGTCTTCTTTATCCATTCATCTGGCGGTGGACATTTGGGCTCTTTCTGTACTTTGGCTATTGTCAGTAGCGCTGCTATAAACATTGGGGTGCATGTGCCCCTTCAAAACATCACACCTCTATCCTTTGGATAAATACCTAATAGTGCAATTGCTGGGTCGTAGAGTAGTTCTATTTTTAATTTTTTGAGGAACCTCCATACTGTTTTCTAGAGTGGCTGCACCAGTTTGCATTCCCCCCAGCAGTGCAAAAGAGATCCTCTTTCTCTGCATCCTTGCCAACATCTGTTGTTGCCTGAGTTGTTCCTGTTAGCCATTCTGACAGGTGTGAGGTGGTATCTCATTGTGCTTTTGATTTGTATTTCCCTGATGATGAGTGATGTTGAGCATTTTTTCATGTGTCTGTTGGCCATCTGGATGTCTTTTGTGGAGAAGTGTCTATTCATGTCTTTTGCCCATTTCTTTACTGGATTATTTGTTTTTTGGGTGTTGAGTTTGATAAGTTCCTTATAGATTTTGGATATTAACCCTTTATCTGATATGTCAGTTGCAAATATCTTCTCCCATTCTGTCAGTTGCCTTTTGGTTTTGCTGATTGTTTCCTTAACTGTGCAGATGGTTTTTATATTGATGAGGTCCCAGTAGTTCATTTTTGCTTTTATTTCCCTTGCCTCTGTAGACATGTTGAGTAAGAAGTTCCTGTGGCCAAGGTCAAAGAGGTTTTTGCCTGCTTTCTCTGCTAGGATTTTGATGGCTTCCTGTCTTACGTTTAGGTCTTTCATCCATTTCGAGTTTATTTTTGTGTATGGTGTAAGAAAGTGGTCCAGGTTCATTCTTCTGCACGTTGCTGTCCAGTTTTCCCAGGACCATTTTCTGAAGAGACTATCTTTATTCCATTGGTATACGCTGCGTACCTCCCTAGCTTTGTGGCTCAAGTTATGCAGATTGTTGTGCTAACCCTCACATCAATTTTCTAGGTGTGTAAAATGGTTTGGTGCTAATCTAGCTGCATTTCAGGGACGAGAGAAGCTGAGAACTTCCATGCTGCTTTGCCATCTTGGCTCCTCCTTGGCATTTACTTTTCCATATATGATATGTAAATTTGATTTGAAAATATGGATCCAGTGTTAGGGTTCTCCAGAGAAAAGAAGCAATAGGAAATATGTATAGAAAAAAAGGGAGGGAGAGGGAGAGAAGGAGAGAGGGAGGTGAGAGGTTGATTTTAAAGAACTGGCTCATATAATTGTGTGGAAACTCTAGCAGGCTGGCAGGCTGGAGACCCAGGAGCGAATTGATGTTGCAGTCTTGAATCCAAAGGGACTTCAATTTATTCTCTTCAGGCCTTCAGTTTACTGGATGAGACCCTTCCACATTGTGGAAGGTAATCTTTACTCAAAGTTTATTGATTTAAATGTTCATCACATCTTAAAAATACCTTATGGGAACATCTAGACTGACCAAACAACTGGGTACCATAGCCCGGTCAAGTTTGGACAAGTTGACAAAATTAATCATCATAGATACGGATGAACATAGTATTGTTTTATTAGTTTCTGTTTGATGATGGTGATAAGATATTCAGAATGACATTTTTTTTAGATCATGAAATATTTTAGAAGGAGCCACAAATTCCTTATAATCAATATTTAATACAGGTAATAATATCCAGTTAATAAAATTAAGAACTTAAGACTGTCATTTAAATAAGGAATTCATTAATAGAAAGTATTCTCAGAATTACTGTTCTTGATGGTTCCATATATTTGTTACCCTTGTTTCTGCCATTCTCTGAACTCTACAATTCCCCATAATGTGCCTGTTACAAAACTGAGCCCTGTTACTGCTGAAGTGTTATCTAGTAGCCTTTCAAATTCAGCAAACATCATTGTTAGGTGCTGTGAGGATCTCGTGAGTACACAAGGTATCATTTAAAGAAATAATATGGCAAGTTAAAAGTTGAATGATCATTTTAATGTACATGTTATGCCTTTTCAGTTAAATGGAAGGTTCTGGATTTTTGTATCTGCAGTGACTCACATGGTACCTTATAACCAGCTGAAGTCCATTTCTCCTTGAATGTGAAGTAAAAGAAACTTTGGGGTTAGATATACCTGATTTCTTCAAAACGGATCTTAGCTTCTAGCTAGCTTTGTGATCTTGAGAAAAATACTCTATAAGCACTAGGTTTCCTTATTTGTAGAATGAAGAGACTAATATATCTCATAAAGATTAAATGTATGGAAAACTCCTGTAAAGACTGGCAAAGAGTAGATGCCAAAAGAAGTAGGTAACAATTTGATTATGAAAATTTCTAATTCTGTTTGGACTTCTTTTTTCCCTGAAAATGTCCTCAGAGTAATAACAGCCTATCATGCATCCAGCCAGCCAGCCAGCCCCATTTTCAATCACTTGCTCCCTGCTTACTTCCCTGTCTTTTTCCTTCTCTCCTTTCTTCCCTGCACTCTTCCCTTCTCCCTTCCACTCCTTCCTTCCTTCCTTATTTCTCATTTATGAATAGTCATCATTTGGGATCTGCATAGAGTATATTTCAGATTAAAGAGAAGTACTGGTTTGTAGAAATCTTGCCATAGGTGTATATTCTTGTGAGTTTGGTCATTTCCAAATAATTATTTTTATATAACTCTACCACTGGTTGTAACAGGGAGTGTTATAAACAAGTTCAGTATTAATTTAAATTCACTTAATTTTGATATGAATATATATGTGTATATCTACAGTGGAAAATAGTACTGTACTTTCATTAGGGTTAGAGATCATTGATATCACCATATTTAATCTTGTTATTAGCCTGTATTGATTTAAAAATCTCAGATTATAATTTATTAAGCATTCAAGTTACACTTCCATGAATATTTAGCGGATTCATTTGACCAAGCTCTTTTTTTTTTAAGTGTATTTATTTATTTTGAGAGAAAGTATGAGTGGGGAAAGGGCAGAGAGAGAAGGAGAGACAGACTCCCATGCAGGCTGTATGCTCAGTGCAGAGCCCAATGCAGGGCTTCATCTCAAGACCGTGAGATTAGGACCTGAGCCGAAATCCGAAGTCAGATACTCAACTGACTAAGCCACCCAGCCACCCTACCAAGCTTTTTTTTTTTTTTTTTTTTTTTTTTTTTAATTAACACTGGTAAGACTGGGTCCTGCCTCAGTACTAGAGAGAAGCTGAGTAAATAATTAGAGAAGAGAGAGGAAATACTTCTGCACATTTCAGGATTCTAAATAAACCTTCTCTAGTTTTTTTGAACAGGCATCATACAATGGTAGTTATATTATCTGTATTCCAGTTATAGGTTTGATTAAGCACATGGTAAGGCACTGAGTGTGTCTGGAAAGCACAGTCCATGGCCCTTTTCCTTGTATTTCTCCATCTGAAGCAGGGCCGAATGGGTTGGGCTTCTCCTTTGAGGCTGCCATGGAAATGTGGTGATGATGCTTAATTTGTCAAAAAAAAAAGTGGGTTTATAATATTATGAACTGGAAAGCTGGTTATGCTGACACTTGTTGGAATTCTTATTTTTATAGGGAAGATTTTAATTTTTCATTTTCTTTGGGTTCCTCATAATACTTGTTAAATTTTTCAAAGTACAAAACACAAAGACATGTATTCTAAATATGTTTTTGAGTAAAACCATTAAACTTTAAGTACTTTTTTAAAAATGAGATTTCATTTTTTTAAAATATTTGTTTATTAGGGAGATGGCAGTTTCTAGGCTGAGGAAGGCCACATAGTAAGGAATGGTAGTATAGGAAACTAGAAGGATTATTGCTCCTTGAAAGCATTGTCACCCTGCAAAGGCAGCCCTGGAATACCTATCTATGGACTTCTGACTGCATAAGATAAATAAGCCCCTATTTACCTAACCCTCTATAGCAGGTCTTTTGTTACTTACAGACAAATATAATCCTTTTTTCTTGTTGTTAATAATTTGTTGTCAAGTTAGGTCACATACAGTGTAGTCATGGCTTCAGGAGTAGATTCCTGTGATTCATTACTGATATACAACATCCAGTGCTTATCCCAAAAGATGCCTCCTCAAAGCCCATTACCCATTTTTCCTACTCCCCCAACCCCCCACCCCCATCAACCTTCAGTTTATTTTCTGTATTTAAGAGTGTCTTATGGTTTGCCTCTGTGTTCATAACTAATTTTTCCTTCCCTTCCCCTAGGGTCTTCTGTTAAGTTTCTCAAATTCCACATATGAGTGAAAACATGGTATCTGTCTTTCTCTGACTGACTTCCCTTAGCATAATACATTTCAGTTCTATCTACGTAATTGCAAATGGCAAGATTTCATTCTTTTTCATTGCCAAGTAGTATTCCATTGTGTATATATACACCACATTTTCTTAATCCATTCATCAGTTGATAAACATTTGGGTTCTTTTCATAATTTGGCTATTGTTGATAGTGCTGCTATAAACATTGGGGTACTTGTACCCCTTCGAAAAAGCATCCCTGTATCCTTTGGATAGAATCCTAGTAGTGCTATTGCTGGGTCATAGGGTAATTCTATTTTTAATTTTTTGAGGAACCTGTACACTGTTTTCTAGAGTGGCTGCACCAGTGGCTGCACTATTCCCACCAATAGTGAAGAGGGTTCCCCTTTCTCCGCATCCTTGCCAACTTCTGTTGTTTCCTGAGTTGTTAATTTTAGCCACTGACAGGTGTGAGGTGGTATCTCATTGTGGTATTGATTTGTATTTCCCTTATGATGAATGACGTAAAGCATTGTTTCATATGTCTGTTGGCCATCTGGATGTCTTCCTTGGAGAAGACTCCATTCATGTCTTCTGCCCATTTCTTCACTGGATTATTTGTTTTTTGGGTGTTGAGTTTGGTAAGTTCCTTATAGATTTTGGATACTAGCCCTTTATCCAATATGCTATTTGCAAGTATCTTCTCCCATTCCATCAGTTGCCTTTTAGTTTTATTGATTGTTTCCTTTGCTGTACAGAAGGTTTTATCTTGATGAGGACCCAATACTTCATCTTTGCTTTTATTTCCCTTGCCGTCGGAGATGTGTCAAGTAGGAAGTTACTATGGCCGAGGTCAAAGAGGCTGTTGCCTGTTATCTCCTCTAGGATTTTGATGTTTCCTGTCTCACATTTTTAAAAATTTATTGTCCAATTGGCTTCCATACAACACACAGTGCTCATCCTAACAAATGCCCTCCTCCATGCCCATCACCCACTTTCCCCTCCCTCCCACCCCCCATCAACCCTCAGTTTGTTCTCTGTATTTAAGAGTCTCTTGTGGTTTGCCTCCCTCCCTCTCCGTAACTTTTTTTTAAATTTTTTTAATGTTTATTCACTTTTTGATAGAGACAGAGCTCAAGTTGAGGAGGGGCAGAGAGAGAGGGAGACACAGAATCCAAAGCTAGCTCCAGGCTCTGAACTGTCAGCACAGAGCCCGACGCGGGGCTCGAATTTATGGACCATGAGATCATGACCTGAGCCAAAGCCAGATGCTCAACCATCCGAGCCACCCAGGCACCCCTCTGTAACTTTTTTTCCCCCTTTCCCTCCCCTATGGTCTTCTTTTAAGTTTCTCAAGATCCATATATGAGTGAAAACATATATCTGTTTTTCTCTGACTGACTTCTTTCACTTAGCATAATACCCTCCAGTTCTATCCACATTGCTGCAAATGGCCAGATTTCATTCTTTCTCATTGCCAAGTAGTATCCCATTGTATATATAAACCACATCTTCTTTATCCATTCGTTAATTGATGGATATTTAGGCTCTTTCCATAATTTGGCTCTTATTGAAAGTGCTGCTATATACATTGGGTTACATGTACCCTTATGCATCAACACTCCTGTATCCCTTGGGTAAATTCCTAGCAGTGCTATTCCTGGGTTGTAGAGTAATTCTATTTTTAATTTTTTGAGGAATCCCCACACTATTTTCCAGAGTGGCTGCACCAGTTTGTATTCCCACCAATAGTGCAAGAGGGTTCCCATTTCTCTACATCCTTTCTAGCATCTATAGTCTCCTTATTTGTTCATTTTAGCCACTCAGATCTACATGAGGTGGTATCTCAGTGTGGCTTTGATTTGTATTTCCCTGATGAGGAGTGATGTTGAGCATCGTCTCATGTGTCTGTTGGTCATCTGGATGTCTTCTTTGGAAAAGTGTATTCATGTCTTCTGCCCATTTTTTCACTGGGTTATTTGTTTTTCGGGTGTGGAGTTTGGTGAGTTCTTTATAGATTTTGGATACTAGCCATTTTTCTGATATGTCATTTGCAAATATCTTGTCCCATTCCATTGGTTGCCTTTTATTTTTTTTTCAATATAAGAAATTTATTGTCAAATTGCTTTCCAACGTTGGTTGCCTTTTAGTTTTGTTGATTGTTTCCTTTGTAGTGCAGAAGCTTCTTATCTTGATGAGGTCCCAATAGTTCATTTTTGCTTATAATTCCCTTGCCTTTGGAGATGTGTTGAGTAAGAAATTGCTGTGGCTGAGGTCAAAGAGGTTTTTTCCTGCTTTCTCCTCTAGGGTTTTGATGGTTTCCTGTCTCACATTCAGGTCTTTCATACATTTTGAGTTTATTTTTGTCTTTGTTGTAAGAAAGTGGTGTAATTTCGTTCTTCTGCATGTTGCTGTCCAATTCTCCCAGCACCATTTGTTAGAGAGACTGTCTTTTTTCCATCGGATGCTCTTTCCTGCTTTGTCAAAGATTAGTTGGCCATACATTTGTGGGTCCAATTCTGGGTTCTCTATTCTACTCCATTGATCTGTGTGTCTTTTTTTATGCCAATACAATAAATACTTTCTTGATGCTTACAGCTTTGTAGTAGAGGCTAAAGTCTGGAACTGTGATGCCTCCTGCTTTGGTTTTCTTTTTCAATATTACTATGGCTATTTGGGGTCTTTTGTGGTTCCATTCATATTTTAGGACTGTTTGTTTTAGCTCTGTGAAGAATGCTGGGGCTAATTTGATTGGGATTGCATTGTATGAGTAGATTGCTTTGGGTAGTATCGATATTTTAACAATATTTCTTCTTCCAATCCATGGGATGTTTATCCATTTCTTTGTGTCTTCTTCAATTTCTTTCATAAGCTTTGTGTAGTTTTCAGCATATAGATCTTTTACCTCTATGGTTAGGTTTATTCCGAGATATTTTATGGTTCCTGATACAATTGTAAATAGAATTACAATTGTACATAGAATTGATTTCTTGATATCTTTTTCTATTGCTTTATTATTGGTGTATAGGAATGCAACCAATTTCTGTACATTGATTTTATATGCTGCAACTTTGCTGAATTCATGTATCAGTTCTTGCACTTTTTTGGTGGAATCTTTCAGGTTTTCCATGTACAGTATTACGTCATCTACAAAAAGTGAGAGTTTGACTTCTTTTTTGCCAATTTGGATGCTTTTATTTCATTCTGTTGTCTCATTGCTGAGACTAGGACTTCTAACACTGTGTTAGACAACAGTGGTGAGAGTGGACATCCCTCGCATGTTCCTGATCTCAGGGGGAAAGCTCTTAGTTTTTCCCCATGGAGGATGATATTAGCTGTGGGACTTTGATATATGGCTTTTATGATATTAAATTATGTACCTTCTATACCTACTTTCTTGAGGGTTTTTATCAAGGATGTTGTACTTTGTCAAATGCTTATTCTGCATCTATTGACAGGATCATTTGGTTTTTATCTGTTCTTCCATTAACATGATATATCACATTGATTGATTTGTGAATTATGAATCAGTCCTGCAGCCCAGGAATGAAGTCCCCTTGTTCATGGTGAATAATTCTTTTAATATACTGTTGAATTTGATTTGCTAGTATCTTGTTGAGAATTTTTGCATCCATGTTCATCGGGGTTATTGGCGTGTAATTCTTATTTTTCATGGGGTCTTTATCTGGTTTGGGAATCAGTGTAATGTTGGCTTCATAGAATGAGTCTGGAAGCTTTCCTTCTGTTTCTATTTTTTGTATCAGCTTGAGAAGAATAGCTATTAACTATGCTTTCAATATCTGGTAAAATTGCCCTGTGAAGCCATGTAGCCCAGGACTCTTATTTGTTGGGAGATTTTTGATAACCAGTTTAATTTCTTCACTGGTTATGGGTCTGTTCAAATTTTCTCCATTTTGTTGGCATATAATTTCTCATAGTATTCTCTAATAGTTTGTATTTCTGTGGTGTTGGTTGTGAGATCTCCTCTTTCATTTGTGATTTTATATATTTGGGTCCTCTTTCTTTTCTTTTTGAGACGTCTGGTTAGGGGTTTATCAATTTTGTTTGTTCTTTCCAAAAACCGACTCTTAGATTTATTGATCTGTTCTATTTCCTTGGACTGTATATTGTTTATTTCTGCTCTAATCTTTATTATTTCTCTAATATTTATTATTTTTATTCTTCAGCTGGCTTTGGGCTTTCTTTGCTGCAGTGTTTCTCGTTTCTTTTGCTGTTAGGATAGGTTCTGTGTTTGGGACCTTTCTTGCTTCTTGAGATAGGCCTGGATCGCAATGTATTTTCCTCTTACGACTGCCTTTGCTGCATCCCAAAGGGTTTTGGATGGTCATGTTTTCATTTTCATTTGCTTTCATGTATTTTTAAATTTCTTTTTTAATTTCCTGGTTGGCCCATTCATTCTTTAGTAGGATGTTCGTTAACCTCCATGTATTTGGAGGCTTTTAAAATTTTTTCTTGTGGTTGATTTCAAGTTTCATAGTGTTGTGATTTGAAAATATTCATAGTATGATCTCAGTCCTTTTATATTTGTTGAGGGCTGTTTTGTGACCCCAGTATGTGATCTTTTTGAGGAATGTGTACATTTGAGAAGAATGTGTATTCTGCTGGTTTTGGATGAAAAGTTCTAAATATATCTGTTAAGTTCATCTGGCCCAATGTGTCATTCACAGCCATTGTTTCCTTACTGATTTTCTGTTGCTTTTGAATGAAAATTTCTAAATATATCTGTTAAGTCCATCTGGTCCAATGTGTCATTCATAGCTATTGTATCCTTACTGATTATCTGCCTAGATGCTCTGTCCATTGTTGTAAGTGGAGCATTAAAGTCCACTACAATCACAGTATTGTTATCTGTATGTTCATTTATGTTTGTGATTAATTTATTTATATATTTGGGTGTGTTTCCATGTTGGGGGTGTAAACTTTTACAGTTGTTAGCTCTTCTTGATGGTTAGGCCCCCTAATTATGATATAATGTCCTTCTTCATCTCTTATTATTGTCTCTATTTTTAAATCTAGTTTGTGTGATATAAGTATGGCTACTCGGCTTTCTTTTGACATGCAGTAGCATGATAGATGGTTTTCCATCCCCTCACTTTCAATCTGCAGGTGTCCTTGCATCTAAAATTAGTCTCTTGCAGGCAGCATACAGGTGGATCTTTTTTTTTTTTTTTTTTTTTTTAAATCCGTTCTGATACCTTATGTCTTTTGATTGGGGGATTTAGTAGTCCATTTACCTTCAGAGTGATTATTGTAAGTTATGGATTTGGTGTCCTGGTGTTATCTGTAGGTTTCATGTTTGTGGTGATGTCTCTGGTCTTTTGTAGTCTTTGCTGCTTTCCACTCACAGAGTCCCCCTTAGGACCTCCTGCAGGGCTGGCTTAGTGGTCATGAACTCCTTTAGTTTTTGTCTAGGGAAGTCTTTATCTCTCCTTCTATTCCAAATGACAGCTTTGCTGGATACACGATTCTTGGCTGCATATATTTCTATTCAGCACATTGAGTATCTCCTGCCACTCCCTTCTGACTTCCTAACTTTCAGTGGACAGGTATCTTATGACCCTTATGTGTCTACCCTTATAGATTAAGGCCTGTTTTTCCATAGCTGCTTTCAGAATTCTCTTTATCTTTGTATTTTGTAAGTTTCACTCAGATATGTCATGGTGTTGGCGTGTTTTTGTTGATTTTGAAAGGAGTCCTCAGTGCCTCCTGGACTTGGATGTCTGTGTCCTTCCTTATATTAAGGAAGTTCTCTGCTATAATTTGTTCAAATAAACCTTCTTCCCCTTTCTTCCTTTGGAACGCCTATGATAAGGATATTATTTCATTTCATTTCATTGAACCACTTAGGTCTCTAATTCTTCCCTCATAGTCTAGTAATTTCCTTTCTCTCCTTTTCTCGGCTTCATCATTTTCCATTATTTTATTGTTTATTTCACCTATTCTATGTTCTGCTTCTCTCATCCTTGCTGTCACTGCATCTAGTTTATTTTGCATCTCATTTACAGCATTTTTAAATTCATCATGACTATTTCTTAGGTCCTTGATCTCTGCAGCAATAGATTCTCTGCTATCTTCTATGCTTTTTTCAAGCCCAGCTATTAGTCTTAGGACTGTTATTCTATTTTAATGTTCACATATATTGTTTATATCTCTTTTGAGCCATTCTCCAGCTGTCATTTCTTCCTTGAATTTCTTTTGAGGAAAATTACTCCATTTCATCATTTTGGCTAGTTTTATGTGTTTTAGTAGCTTGTTCTGACTCCTGTACCTGTGAATACTACTATATTAAAATGCAGTCATACTGTCTAGAGCCTGGCATGTCTAAAAGTGTTTTTGATGTGTGTTGCATGCTATCCATTGTTGCATCTTTGGTTGCTTTTACTCACTGCTTGTTGTGGTGGATTTGACTTTCCACCAGGTGTTCTTTGATTTTTTTCATTGAAGTAACCCTGGAAAAAAGGAATAAGTGGGCAGGGGAAGAAGTCTTATCCCATACAAAGAGAGAAATGACAGGGGTCGAAAAAAATACCAGGCAGAGAATCAAAGAAAGTATAAGCCTTAATCCAGAGAGAGAGGAAAATAAAGAAGAAAAAGATACAGAAAGGGTATAAAAAAATTGAGTAAAAATGCCTGATGAAGCAAACAAACAACCAGAAAAGAGAATGAAAAAAAAATATATGTATACACACACACACACACACACACACAGACACAAAATAAGAATTGATCAAAAATCAAATCAGGATCTCTGGGCCTGATTCCAATGGAAAGAGGTTTAAGAAATGGGGGGTGGTAGAGGGAAAAAGAAGAAAAAAGAGAAGTAAAAGAGAAAAAAATAATAAAAGAATTAAAAAAGAAACAGACTAATATACAAAACATCAGGATAGTTGTCTCTTGGTGCCTGGGGGCTGTTCTGGTCTGGAGCAGAGGCCATCTGGTTTGGTTGGGGTCAGTCCTGCTCTGGTAGATAAGTAGTTACCCAGCACAGAGTGGCAGGGTTTGGTATAAGTGGGCTCTGTCCCCACTGGGGGCCACTGTGATGTTCTCTGAATCCCAGCCATGTTGGTGATGGGGTGGAAAATGGTAACACCCCAACTCTCTTCCCCAGATAGGGTGTTTCAAACCATACTGTTCAGGCAGCCCTCACATAATAGTGCTGGCGGGCAGCTTGTCCTGCTCTACAGTCTCCTGTGCCTCCTAGGTGCTCTTCTCGGATTCAAACCTGATGTCTTAAAGGATCCTGCACCACAAAACCCAATTCTGGAATAGCGCCAGTCTGCCCAGTCGACAAAGAGCCTCTGGTTGGCGCCTGCAGGGTGTTTTGTCCTTGGAGGGGCAATAAGCCCTCTTCCTACAGCACTCGAGGGAGGGGACTGCTCTTGCCCAGTGTGTCCCTGAGATCACTACAGATCCCAGGGGCTGGCTCCCCTCCCCTCCCAGGCACATGCAAATAGCTGGCTCTGGTCCAGAGAAAGTTGCGTACCCCTGAAAACCCCTATCTTCACTTGTAAGGTTGTTTGCAAAGTAGAAACTGTCGCTCTCTATATTTTTGGTTCCCCAGACTATGGTCTGGAGATGTTTTTCTCTTGTCCAAATACAATCCCACATGTCTACAGCCTCTCTTACTTCCTTTTGTCTCTCCACAGAAGGGGTCCCCTCCCCTCCGTACCTATGCCATCCGTTCTCCGTTTTATCTCTTCCACTTTGCAAACACGCACTTCTGTCCCACTAAGCTGTCTCTTTCCACCTGTGGGGATCCTTCTGCCCCTCAGCAGATTGATTTCCTGGGTGTTCCAGATGATCTGACTTCAATTCAACTGTGTTGGAGGGATGAGGGGGAAATAATGATCCCCCTACTTTTCCACCAGCTTGATTCCTCCCAGACAAATATAATCCTGATGGACGCCACTAGACTGTTAGTTTTTCCCTGAGCAGTTTCTTTTCTCTTTATAAATTATGGTGCCTACCATAGTATTGGCACTCAGAAGTATTAACAATAACATCTGGCACTGGGTGTTTTCGTGGCATCACACACTATGGTAATTGCTTTACATGTCTTATTATCTCTCTACTTGACCACTGCAAAACTAAGAGGTACGTACTATGTTTTTAAATTTATGGAAACTGCCATTGCATGAAAATGTACCTAACCCTAAGGCAAAGTATATTTGTGACACTCACTCATCATTCTTTTTAATGTTCCATGCATTTGAATTTTCCTTTGGAGGAAGAACTTGTAAGTCATTCTTTCCATCAAATATTATTTTCTTACTCCAAAGGAAATGATGAATTTAAACAGATAAAGCAGCCCACACCAAATGTGCCTAATATCTCCTGGGTTCTCAATACATTTGAATTATAGAAATGTGTTAATTACTGGTAGCATTATCAGAAGTTCTATCTCTAGGACTGTGAACACAAAAAAGCCTCTGGTAATTGTAATTTTTTACTCTGAAAACTGAATGAGTGATGTTAATAAGTATTTCAGAGTGTTGGGAAACGTGAAGGAGAAAGTTTGCTAAATATTGGCATACTTTTTGTCAAATATTTTGATCTGCTTAATAAAATTGGAAAATAAGGTATGCATGTTAGCTTTTAATCAAACTCTCTAGGTCTGTACTCATTTGATAATCTCTCATATAGTATTTCCCTATATTTTGAATTTAATTTAAATAATTTGTTATATAATGTCATTACATTTTTATGCCAGCTCTTATTTTGGATATTAAAATAAATACAATTAAAATATGGTCCATGTCTGTTCTTTCTAAATCCTCTGTAGGCATTGTTGAACCATATTCCTCCTTGCAATGTGAAGTAACATGGCAGCCAGGTTTCAGTTCTCCGGAAAGGGGAGAATTTGTTCTTCACGTCAATGAAGGAAACACAATGACCCTAAAATGTGTTGCACAAGTAATGATTTCCATTGGATTTGATTTTTTATTTTGAAGACTCTAAATTGGTTGGGCATATATATGTGTGTATAGTTAGGTATATATGTATTAGTAAAACTGATTTTCCTTGCAGTATTTTTTTAACTGAATTACCCATCCTCTTGGTACCACTTCTCTACCATAAATGAAGACTTTGCTAAATAATGGTATTGTGTTACCTAGAATTAACTCAGAAATCCAAGACTTTGGTGCCAATGGTACTAGATTGTTATCAGAGCCTTTATAAACAAAAATTAGCATGAAAGCCACTTAACAATTACTTCATTAAAAGAAAAATAGAAAAAATTGTGTTTTTGTCCTACTATAATGCCTTTTTAGAATTCTAGTAGTAATTAATAACTCAGTGTGAAATGGATCATGTAATTTACATAGTAAGGAGATATGGAAATTCTTATTTTTATAGAACATACTGCTTATAATAAAAATGAGTAAAGTTAAAACTGCAGTATGTTGATTTTAACATTCTGTGGTGGAGCCCAGAAGGCCTTATGTTCATGCCTTGTCGTCACCAAGAATCCACTTTACTTGTGTACTAAATTTTCTTTCCAATATTGGTAGTAATTTAACAAGCCAATGCTGTTTTATTACATCTCGTCTCTATCTCCAGGCCATGATCATGCTCTTAAATATTTCAGCTATGAAGGAGCTCATAGCCTTAAGAGATAAGAGATTCATCCACTCTAATGATGGCATCAATCAGTACGGTCTTTCCTCTGCTCTAGGCTTGAAATCAGCAGGACCTTACTTTTTTCCCTATGTTTAAATTACTTACTGTTCTTTAAAAAACTTTCTATTGAAGTATATAGTATACATACAGTATATATTATACATACAGAAAAGTATATTATTATTTCCATCTTGTTCAGTCTTTACAGACTGATGGCACCTTTGTAACTCACACCCAGATCAACCAGATCAAGAAATAGCATATGACTAATATTCCACAAGAACCATCCTTCCCTCCCCAATTTACAGTTCCAGTCACTCCATCCCTCCCAGAGTCATCACTATCCTTACTTCTAAGGACATAGATTAATCTTTGTTGTGAGCTTTATTTAAATGTAATCAAAACATGTGTTCTCTTTTATGTCTGGCTTCTTTTGTTCATCATTAGGTTTGTGGGCTTTGTCTATTCTGAAACGTGTGGTGACAGTGTATTCATTCTCATTCCTGAATAGTATTCCATTGTGTGACTATACCATCATTTTTCTATCACACAGCTGATGGGGATTTGGATTGTTTCAGATTTATCACTACTATAATAGTGCTTCTGTTGACATTTTTATAGATGTATTTTGGTGAATATATGCACATAGTTCTTTAACTGTTGCTTTCATAACTGTGTATGACAAAGTTACTAATATAAATTTGCTCACATACCCCATGTGTATTTTTTCTAACAGATAAAAGATGAACAATTTAGTAGTTTAGGCTTTGCATTAGTAATGTCATTTATTAGTTACTTTGTGTCAGGCAGGATGCTAAATGCTATTCATGTATTTTCTAATTTAATCTTTACAACAACTCTGTAAGGCTGTATTTATGACTCAGTTGATGGATGAGGAAATGCGGGATTAGGGTGGGTAATTAACGACGGTGAGTTCACACATGTAGTAAATGCTCTAGATGGAATTTCTATCCAGATCTCTTTGCCTCCACAGTCTTTGCTGTTACCCTTTGTTAAAATGTGTCCACTTTCCTACCCTAGGATTGCTTAAAAATAAAGTCTGAGATCTCAGAATAATGGGTTAGGTTATTTTATGATAAATTCTTGACATCCTTAAAGTTAAATGAATTGTGAAGTGTTTCTCTTAAGAAAGTAAAGATGGAGGAACATGAAGTGATAAAATAAAATGTTCATTGTCATTAATTTATGAAGTATTTAGTTGACCACTTTGTTATGTTAGCTTTGTTTATTTTTTTAATTTTTTTTTAATTTTTTGAATGTTTTTATTTATTTTTGCGACAGAGAGAGACAGAGCATGAGCAGGGGAGGGGCAGAGAGAGAGGGAGACACAGAATCGGAAGCAGGCTCCAGGCTCTGAGCCATCAGCCCAGAGCCCGACGTGGGGCTTGAACCCACGGACGCGAGATCGTGACCTGAGCTGAAGTCGGACGCTTAACCGACTGAGCCACCCAGGCGCCCCTATTTTTTTAATTTTTAAAATGTTTTTTTAACATTTTATTTATTTTTGGGAGAGAGAGAGAGAGAGAGACAGAGACAGAGAGAAAGAAAGAAAGAGAGAAAGAGAAGTGAGCAGGAGAGAGGCAGAGAGGGAGACACAAAATATGGAGCAGGTTCCAGGTTCTGAGGTATCAGCACAGAGCCTGACATCGGGCTAGAACCCACGAACCGTGAAATCACATCCCTAACCTGAAGTCAGACACTTAACTGACTGAGCTACCCAGGCGCCCCTATTAGCTTTGTTTACAAATCTATTATTCCAATTTCCCAAGTCATATTCTTCAAATAATTATAAGAAAGTATTAAAACCTCCTAAGACAATAAATAATTCATCATAGATAGAGGTAATAGGATGTGGTATAAAGAGCACTGAATAAGGAATTGGACTACTTGAGTTCCAGTTCCCCTTTGTTATTGTTTCCTTTCCTGTGAAATAGGAGAGATAGATAATATCAGCATTTTCACAGAGTGTCCTATGATACTGTAGTTGGGGAAGTTATTTGTGCAGGGTTAAGGAGGAGTTCTGTGCCTAAGTAACTCTGAATCACAGTGAACTACCTCCTCATTCTCAGATAAGCAAAGTGTGCATTATCAACATAATAAGAGAAGACTTCTAGTAAAAACGTGACAATATAATTTCATTTGGCACATTATTTCCTATGCTAGGGGACTCTTGAACTCTTTACTTTTGCAGAGCACATGGTAACACCCTGTACATGGTTGGATAGATGATTTCTAAGATCTCCTTCAGTGATTAATCTACATGATTCTAAGTCTCATATTTACTTCTTCCATTGAGTTGTCTTAATCCCCCTGCCTTCCTCCGTTTAGCATTACGTTTTAGATCTTCCATTCTATTTTTCCTTTCTCTTAAGTACATCATAACATCTGATAACACTTCATATTCTAGAAATTTCCATGAAGCTGAAAAAATTTGAGTCATTTGGTAGGGGATAAAAATATTTATTATTATTTCTATCATAACTTCTCTTTTATTATTAGGTTGGCCACACCAAGGTCGTATTTTTGGAGCCAAGGATCCTCTTCGGTAATAGCCCTCAAGGTTTAACAACTTGGAGGAAAGCGATTCTACACAATGTAGGACAAAACCATGCTTATTTCAAGGTAATGTAGAATCTTGGAATCTTGTTTGGAGCAGATCACATTATAATTTGAATTAATCTTTTGCCATGAACACTGTAGTGTTGCTTTATAAATTGGCTGATGGTAATATTAGTCTCATAATATTTCGTATGAGACTTATCTGAGTACATTTCATCTACTTTGTCCTTGTAATTTCCCACACGAAGTTTTTTCTCCTTTTTTTCCCTCCCTTAGTCTTTTTCTTCTTACCCTTCTTTTTCTTCCTGTCATTTTGTCTTATTGAAAAGATAATTTGAAAAAATAACACTTCAGAAAGTATCCATTGTTGCTATTACAACTCTATATTTAATTACATGTTTTTCCTTCTTTCTTCATTTTCACCCTATCATCAGGACTATTATGGTAGAAACTGGGACCTAGAGCAAGATCCTTCTAAAGATACTCTTTTTATACTTGTTGTTCCTGATTTGAATTACAGGGTGAGGGGTGTTTAAAGTGGTGATAGAATTTTTTTTTGCTTAAAAATATATTAAGATCTCCCAGTAGAGGTTAGTGTTTGAAACTTTTCATTCAGGCTTTGTATCTACATGTCGTCTTCTGCCCAAACGAAAAGGAAAAAAAAAAAAAAAAACAAAACAAAAAAACAGAAAAACCCAGATACCTTTATCTATTCTGTTGCTTGAAAACTACTTCTGAGGTCTATTTGCTCCTTCATTCCAAAAATACCTTAACCAATTTTCCTTTAAATTATTCTGGCTTCAAGCATGGTAGATACTCGTAAATTAGCCTCTGAGAAACCACACCATAAATCCTTTGGTAAGGTGCTTAGAACTTTTTCGAAGATCAAAATGATATCTTAGGCATTATGTTATCAAGGAGATAACAGAGAAGAGGAGGGTTATCATCTTGCTCCCCCCCCCCCCCCCCCCCCCGCCCTGTAATGTTGCTTTCAGTATTTACTGTCAGGAAAAAGACAAACTATCAAAGTAGTATCTAGAATTTTGTCATCTTCTCTAACAGATATGTCTCATACTTGTAAGTTTTGCAGTGTCTTGAAAACGTTCCAGACAATAAACTTCATCATCTTTTTTTCAATTGGATGCCACCACTACCGAAATTTCTGTTTCCTGGGTTAGGGCTACAAACCCTTCTTGAAGTTTATTTGTGTGTCTAGTGTTTGAAAACTTATTACAAAATCATCTCATGCTCTGTGCCCAGGGTCCTCTCTCTAGGTAGTAGTTTGGAAGCTTTCTTATGAAAGCTTCAGAACAGTAACTTTAAAGGGATAATGTAGCATTTCTGCAAATTTTCACTTACAGGTTTGTGACCAGAGTCTTTTGTCTACCATTAATATTGTTCCATCACAAGGAATAATTCCATTTGGGGGACTAACTGTTCTCAATATCTCCTGTACACCAACTGTAGCAGAAAAATTTGATACAAGAGCAAAGGTATGTTTATGCATATATGTATTCATACCTTATGTATGTCTATGTGGATTTGTTTGGTTGTTTTTAGATATTTATAATAGTAGGTATAATACTGTAAAATGTTGTGTGTGTTTTATTCTTAGAAAACTTGTTTTAATGATTTCTTCTAATGGGAATGGGTTTTACTGGTTTAATGGTTTATGATACTAATCAATTGGTTTTAAAATTTGTGTTATTTTTTTAGCAGCTGAGTTACCTCTAAAAAATGCAGTTTTTAGAGGTCTGTGAAATAAGCAACTTTACCTGTATAATCTTATAGAAATGGTTAGCAGAACCTGGCAAGAGGATTTGTAGAAAATATTTTGGTGAAAGTTAGTAATGGAAATTTCTACTAAGTTGAAATGGATACCTTTCATCAGTATGAGGCATTTTTCACATGAAATTAGAATGATGTTTGGTGTCTCTAAGTTGTGCTAAGTCTTCATTAGTCATAGAGGAAAGGATGACTTTTTTACATGACATTAATTAGATATTTGATTTAACTAGATACCTTAAGAAAAATTAATCAATTTTGGAATGTTAATTCTAAGTAGCTTCAATGACTTTATGAATTGTAGGCAAATTCTATATGGTGTTAACATCTATATTTTGTAGCATGCATAAAATGTGTACTAGTTTATATTCTTAGAGCTATTTAAATAGGAAAAGATATTACCTTGATTTTAGAGGCTTCTCTAAGTGATCACTAAACAGAACAAATAAAACATAAGACCAGTCTCTGATAAATGTTATTATAAACTCAAGGAGTGGAATACTCTTTTTTAAAAAATTTTTTTAATGTTTATTTATTTTTGAGAGAGAGAGAGAGAGGGGGGGAGAACACGAGTGGGGGAGGGGCAGAGAGAGAGGGAGACACAGAATCCAAAGCAGGCTCCAGGCTCTGAGCTGTCAGCACAGAGCCAGATGCGGGGCTCAAACTCACAAACCGTGAGGTCATGACCTAAGCTGAAGTCATACGCTTAACTGACTGAGCCACCCAGGTGCCCCAAGGAATGGAATACTCTTGATATTCAGTCTAATGATCAACTGTGTATATTTACTTACATTAGAAATGATAGGTACACTTATCAAATCAAAATGAATAGTTTTGGATATATCCTCTATTTTATCCTTTATTTCCCCTAACAGTTAATTTTTAAATAATTTGACAATATTATTAATGTGATAAACACCAAAAATTGTCCCAAATAAACCATCAAATGATTGTATCTTACTTTTAAAAAGAAATATGTATTGAAGGGTGTTTATAAATTATATATTGTGGTATATGGTCTGAGATTTGAGCAGAATTTTTTTTTTTTTCAACGTTTATTTATTTTTTGGGGGACAGAGAGAGACAGAGCATGAACGGGGGAGGGTCAGAGAGAGAAGGAGACACAGAATCAGAAACAGGCTCCAGGCTCTGAGCCATCAGCCCAGAGCCCGACGCGGGGCTCGAACTCACGGACCGTGAGATCGTGACCTGGCTGAAGTCGGACGCTTAATCGACTGCGCCACCCAGGCGCCCCAAAATTTTTTTATATAATATTCTGGAAAACATAAAAAATAATGCCACTAAAATACAGATTTTACTAAAAGATTAATTTCCCCTATATTTTAGAAGGTTATGCTGTTTTTACAATGCTTACCTTTTTAACAAAATATAATAAGATTCATTTATTCATCCGTTCAACACATATTTCCTGGGCACAAATTTTATGTTAGTTTCTGTTGTAGATTCAGTGGATGACAAATGATGCGGAGGTGGGTAAAAAACAGCCCTGAAAAGTTGAGATTATGTATGGGGTTCATCAATGAAGAACATGTTGATTTGTAATTTCCTCTGAATCATTAAATGATGCTTTTTATGATTTTAGTCAAGTATTTTGTTTTTATAGTATATATTCTTTAAATAAAATTAGGCAGTTGTATAATATTATGAATATATTGATTTAGTTAATAAGATTAAATGGCACATAGCTTTCCCCAATAATTTTGAACAAATGATAATTTGGAATTTATTTGCCTATGTACAGTCACTGACTTTCTGTGGAAAGGGTACAATATATTCATATCATACAATATACAGAAAGTATAGTGTCACTGAGTTTCTGTGGAAAGGGTAAAATACATTCATATCTCTTTCTTAGATATATATTTAGATTTAAATCCAGACTTGTTATACTCTATTCTTATACAGGTAAGGCTTTCAGTGAATGCTGTTATTGTGCTTCTGAGATTTTGCTTAGACACTTTAATATTCAGTTAATCTACATTTCTAACTTTGTAGGAATTCATGAAACGAAATTCTTATTTCACTATCTTAATTTTCCCGGAGGCAGTTGAGTGTTCAGGTAGTCCTTTGTTCAAATTTAGCCACTGCTGTTCTGAGACATCAAGAAAAAAGCAAAATCCTCTGCCTCTCTGAGCCTCAATTTTCCTGAGTTGGAAATTAGGATATTCATATTAACGACCTCACAGGATACTGAGGAATAAAAAGGAGGCAATGTATTTAGCACGATTCCTGGCTCATTTACTCAGCAATGTTTTTTAGCTACTTTCATTATTATGGTCATTGTGGATGTTAGTGTCTCGCCATGGGAAGAAGTGTTTGTACTCAGTGCCCTGTCTGTTTTAATTTTGAATAATCTCTTGAAATTAGGTAAATACAAAAGGGATACAGGGAGTGGCAATAACATCTAGTCACATGGGTAGAACTCTGTCATCAAATTCATAAGCTGTGAACTGGTCCTGCTTGTGGTGTAGGTTTTTGAGAGTTGAACATTCATTCCTCTTAGGAATAAATTCTGCATAACAAGAAATGCGATGACAACTGTCAGAATAAATCTTGTGACATTTATAATATGGTATGAGTATTTGAATTTTAAAATATTACGAAATGCCAGGTAACACTTTAGCAAGATGCGAGGAGATTTTAATGCGGTTACTACAAAGTTTTATATTTCTCTTAAATAAGGTTGCTATTCGCCATGCAAATGTCATAGACCTTAGGATTGGTGGATCTGTTGAGATTGCTGATGTGGAAATTAACCCGGTGAGTACGTTACCTATTTGTGGAACTGGTTTATAAGTGTGGTGACTTGTGTTTTGTGTCCCTAGTCAACCCATTTATGTTTGAAAATATTTTATTATATAATACTTTGGCACATCGAAATTTATATATGTAATGTAAGTGATGAAGCAGAATATGAAATGAAGGTTTAATTATTTACCACTGAACGAGGTGGCTGGGTGGCTAGACACAGAATCTGAAGCAGACTCCAGGCTCTGAGCTGCCAGCACAGAGCCCGATGCGGGGCTTGAACTCTCAGACCGCGAGATCATGACCTGAGCTAAAGTTGGATGCTCAACCAGCTGAGCCACCCAGGCGCCCCTGGCTCATTCATTTTTGAGCTTTGTAACAAACATGTGCTGTGTGTAGTCTTTGGTGAGTTACTTTTAACTGACTATTATATTTGCAAAGTTTATCTAAATTGTGTGTAGCTGTATTTTTTTCCTTCTCACTTCTGCTTAGTAGTCCGTTATGTTGTAGTAGACCTGTTGTAATTTGTAGATCCATTCTGCTGTCCATTCAATGAAGTGTTTCTGTTTTCTGGTTACTACAAACATGACAGCTGGGAACATTTGTGTACATATCTTACAAGGTACAAATGCCAGTGTTTCTCTAGGAGTGGAGTTGCTGAATCGCAGAATATGTGCATTTTTGGCTTCACAAGATAGTTTCCATATTTTCTTCTCAAGTTTCCAATACCCCACATCCTTTTTTTCCATAAGTTGTATTGTAAGACTTCATGTTTATCTATTAAGTATAAAATGATATCTCACTGTGGTCTTGATTTGCATTTTCTGAACTTTAGTTGTATATATGTATGTATGTATTTTTAATGTTTATTTATTTTTGAGAGAGAGAGTGTGCAGGGATGGAGGAAGGGCAGAAAGAGGGAGACACAGAACTCTATGCAAGCGACAGGCTCCACACCGTCAGTACAGAGCCTAGTGTGGGGCTCGACCTCACGAACTGTGAGATCATGACCTGAGCTGAAGTCGGATGCTTAACAAACTGAGCCATCCAGGCACCCCTAGTTGTATTTATTTTTTAAATCATTGCTCTGTACCCTGCTAAAACTTTGTCCTACAATTGACAGAGTACATACACACACATACTTTTTTTTTTTTTTTCCTGGCAAGTCTCTCAGGAATTAAGTCTGGTCTCATCTACCCAAAAAATTTAACTCTGATCCTTCAAAGCAGGCTCATATGCCCCTCCATTGTGGAATTTATAATATGTTACAAACATCTTAAACTCTGGGAACATCTTCATCATAGCATTTGTCGTATTATTTTGAGGTCATCTGCACATCTGTTTTTGTCTCCCACTAGTACTGCAGCACCTGACATCATTCTGGTGCTGAATTAAATTGAGCAGATCTTGATGAGGCTGCCAGTGCCTCCAGTAGGGCCTCATTTCTATTCTGTACTTTAATGGCATCACCACAATTCTAGTGTCTTGCTTTAAGTTATAATTTTCTTTTATTTAACTAATTTTTTTTAATTTTTGTGTATTTTTGAGAGAGAGAGAGAGAGAGAGAGAGAGACACAGAATCTGAAGCAGGCTCCACGCTCTGAGCTGTTAGTGCAGAGCCTTAGGTGGGGGCTTGAACTCAAGGACCGCGAGATGATGACCTGAGCCGAAGTCAGACACTTAACTGACTGAGCCACCCAGGTGCCCCGTTGAGTTATAATCTTCTAACCTTTATTTTATTTGGTGTTGAAGACATGATAAGTCCACATCAATTGGCAAATACTAGGCTGGCTTGTCCAAGACTGTGGTGATTCTTCGAGACTAAACCCTTAGTATCTAGAGTGCTTTTTTCCATTGCTATAGTGTTTCTCCTTGAACAATATTAGAAGTGTATGGAGACTTTTACTATTTAATTTCCACACCCTAAAGGAATTTGTGGCATGCTTTGCATGTTATGGTACAATCGGGTAATTTTTTAAGACTTGATATTAATATATATCAATATTCTTTAATATGTTGAATTTTAAGCATAGCTGCCTAACTGCCTTTTAAAAATAATATTCTGGCATCACCAGATATTATCAGTAATACATGTATTTATTTTTATTTTTTAAAAGATTTTTAAAGTTTATTTATTTTTGAGAGTGAGTGAGCAGGGGAGGGGCAGAGAGAGAGGGAAAGAGTGAGTCCCAAGCAGGGTACACGCTCTCAGCACAAAGCCCAACGTGGGGCTCAGACTCACAAACCATGAGATCATGTCCTGAGCTGAAATCCAGAGATGGATGTTTAACTGACTAAGCCATCCAGGCACCTTTGTCAGTAATACATTTAATAACTGTATGGCATGGAATATGTATCTTAAAAACAGTTATGAAATTTTATCCAAATGAACATATGGACAAGACCAGCATGGCAAAAGAGGAGTGATTTTTGTGCATATACAAAGCATCAGACTTTTATGACCCATATTGGATTTTACAGATTTCACCTGTAGAACTAGGTTGACATTATAAGTGAGACAGATAGTGGCCATTTGACCATAATGCAATATTTTCCTCAACATTTCTCTTTAATGTTATGTATAATTCTTTTACTTAGAAACTGTAAGGCTAAAATGTAGTAGTTCTGCCAAAAGAGGAATCCTACAGAATTTTGTGATGTCAGCACATGCTTGGCACGTCTGCTGAAGTTAAGATACATTCAGTGGCACAAAAACAGACACTCAGATCAATGGAACAGAATAGAGAACCCAGAAATAGACCCACAAACGTATGGCCAACTAATCTTTGACAAAACAGGAAAGAATATACAATGGAATAAAGACAGTCTCTTCAGCAGGTGGTGCTGGGAAAACTGGACAGCAACATGCAGAAGAATGAAGCTGGACCACTTTCTTACACCATACACAAAAATAAACTCAAAATGGATGAAAGACCTAAACATAAGACAGGAAGCCATCAAAATCTTCGAGGAGGAAGCAGGCAAAAACCTCTTTGACCTTGGTTTCAGCAACTTCTTACTCAACACGTCTCTGGAGGCAAGGGAAACAAAAGCAAAAATGAACTATTGGCACCTCATCAAAATGAAAATCTTCTGCACAGCGATGGAAACAATCAGCAAAACTAAAAGGCAACCAACGGAATGGGAGAAGATATTTGCAAATGACATAACAGATAAAGGGTTAGTATCTAAAATCTATAAAGAACTTATCAAACTCAACACCTAAAAAACAAATAAACCAGTGAAGAAATGGGCAAAAGACATGAGTAGACACTTCTCCACAAAAGACATCCAGATGGCCAACTGACACATGAAAAAAATGCTCAACATCACTCATCATCAGGGAAATACAAATCAAAACCACAATGAGATACCACCTCCCACCTGTGAGAATGGCTAACATGAACAACTCAGGCAACAGTAGATGTGGTCGAGGATGTAGAGAAAGAGGATCTCTTTTGCACTGCTGGTGGGAATGCAAACTCATGCAGCAACTCTGGAAAACAGTATGGAGGTTCCTCCAAAAATTAAAAGTAGAACTACCCTACGACCCAGCAATTGCACTACTAGGTATTTATCCAAGGGATACACGTATGCTGTTTCGAAGGGACACATGCATCCCCATGTTTATAGCAGCACTATCAACAATAGGCAAAGTATGGAAAGAGCCCAAATGTCCATCGATGGATGAATAGATAAAGAAGAAATGGTATATATATACAATGGAGTATTACTCAGCAATCAAAAAGAATGAAATCTTGCCATTTACAACTACGTGGATGGAGCTAGAGGGTATTATGCTAAGCGAAATTAGAGAAAGACAAATATTATATGACTTCACTCATATCAAGACTTTAAGATACAAAACAGATTAACATAAGGGAAGCAGGGGCGCCTGGATGGCTCAGTCGGTTGGGCATCAACTTCGGCTCAGGTCATGATTCACAGTTCATGAGTTTGAGCCCCGCATCGGGCTCTGTGCTGACAGCTTGGAGCCTGGAGCCTGTTTCGGATTCTGTCTCTTTCTCTCTGCCCTTCCCCTGCTCGCATTCTGTCTCTCTCTCTCTAAAATAAATAAAAACATTAAAAAAATTAAAAAACAAAAAACAAAAAATAGCTGCATGTTAAACTCACCAAGTTGTGCACATTAAAAAAACAATACATTCAATAAACATGACTTACATATATTTAAGCTAGGTTTCAGGTACTAGAGATATAAAAATGAATCAGGCCTAAGGTCCACTAGGAGAGACAGATCTGTAAACAAATAACCAGTCTTTATGATGTAATGGTAAGTAAATATAAGGAAGAGAAATAGTTCTGAGCACAGCATAATAAATTTTGGTTTATCTAACTGGGATTTGAAGGATACATAATATTTTATCAGGCAATTTCAAGTTAGAGAAAAGCCTTCCTAACAGAAGGGACACATTGATAAAGACACAGAGGGTGAAGCATTAGGTATTGGTTGGAAATGACAGGTCATATAGCTTGCTGAAGTATGAAGTCATGGGGTAAGAGTGGAGCTAGGTGAGGCAGGGGAAGGTCAAGATGAGCTTTATGAGCCCTGCTAACAAATTTGGACTTTGTGTGGAAATTGAAGGAGAATCATCACATTTTAAGATAGGAAGTGATATGATCAGATTTACGGTTAGTTTAATTTGTGACTTAGTTGTGGAGGGGAGAATTGGAGAAAGTTCAGGTCAGAAATGAAATGAAAAGTGATGAGTTACTAACTTCATACAATTATGTTAGGGATAAGAAGTGAAGGAGGCAGAATGAACAGGATTTGGTAACTGATTACATATAGGAGATAGGGGGAAGGAAGGAAAATGTGACCAATTTTTATAGCATACTGTAGTTAATGTCCTTGATAAGAAATAACAGTGTAAAGTTTTTATCAAGGTGTAACTAACATATAACATTGTCTTAGTTTTAGGAGTACCACATAATGATCTGATATTTCTATGTGTTGCAAAATGATCACCATAATAAATCCAGTTAATGTATTTCACCAAGCATAGTTAAATTCTTTTTCTTGTGATGAGAACTTTAAGATTCTTAAAGTATAATTTTTGGTTTACATTATTTTCATAGAATATTACTCTGCTTTCTAATTCTTACTCTTTTTTAAATTTTAGGGCGTATTTAACTTCAGTGGTACCTATGTTGGCACTACTCAAATTATTCCATTTATAATAAAAAACAAAGGTATAACACGTGCCAGAGTGGAATTTAATCTACAAGACTTTGAATGTTTTTCTCTGGACTTCCAACGTAAATTAGGTATATTTTTTATACTATATTAATACTCTTTTAAACAGTTTTAAGTTGCTTTAAGGTACGATTTTGAAAAATACTGTAAGTCAAGGGCAATTGTTCTTAAATGTTTTTAATTACTCAGTGCATGCTTTTCTTATGGGTTATACTCTATAACTCATCATGGTTTTATTTCTGGAAACATACCAATATTAATATAAGAATATTTTGCTAATGCATAACATATAACTATGCTTATGAGTTGATTTAATATAGTTAAGACTGTTATGTCTAAGTATATATTATAAATGAAAATGAAATTATTAATTGCTAATTTTAATTGCCCAAGAATTTCAGGTAAATGTCTGTGGAGAGCTATCTGTTTACTCATATATTAAGTATCTTTATGTCACATTAAGTTTAAATGATAGGCACTTCTTTTTTTTTTCTTTTTTTTTTTTAAGTTTTTAATGTATTTATTTGGGAAGAGAGAGCACAAGCAGGGGAGGGGCAGAGAGAGAGGGAGAGAGAAAATACTAAGCAGGCTCCAAGCTGTCAGCGCAGAGCCCAATGCAGGGCTTGATCTCACAAACTGTGAGATCATGACCTGAACTGCAGTCAAGAGTTGGACACTAACTGACTGAGCCACCCATGTGCTCCAAAAGATAGGTGCTTCTATAAAGACATTTCATTTGTTTACTCCAGTGGTTGGCACAGTAAGGCCTGTGGCTAAATCTGGCCTGAAATGTGTTTTTATACATAAAGTTTTATTGGAGTACAGACCCACTCATTTGCTTGCATATTATTTATGGCTCCTTGCATATTATAATGGCAGAGTTGAACAGTTGTGATAGAAACCATATGGCTTGAAAAGCCTACAGTATTTAGTATCTGGACCCTTACAGAAAAATCTTGCCAACCATTGGTTTGGCCATTTCTTCTTCCATAAATATTTGTTGAATACCAATTATAGGCTAGATACTAGGCTTTGAGTCTTTAAAGAAAAGAAATTTTCTATGTTCTTAAGAAGTGAACAGTAAGTTTATCAGTCAGGGTCTCAGTAGTCAACAGATCACTCATTCAAAGGGTTTAACTGAAGAGAATTTAAGGAAGGAATTTATCTATGGAGGTCGGAGTTGGGTTAAAAGAAATCAATAAGGGGGGACACCCGTGTGGCTCAGGTCATGATCTCATGGTACATGGGTTTGAGCCCGTGTCAGGCTCTTTGCTGACATTTTGGATTCTGCACCCTGCTTTGGTTTCTTTCCCTCTCTCTCTCTGCTCCTCCCCCGCTTGTGCAATCTCTCACTCTCCCAAAAATAAATAAACTTAAAAAATCAACAAGGGATGGAAGCTACTACTACCTCCACACCTGAAGGAGTAAGAGGAGGCAAGATATTACTGGAGCCTCATGATCAGTGAAACTATGAAAGAGGGACCAACTGATAAGAGCTTTAGCTGTAATGGAGTGCAGTGATTGCCAGAACGGTGGCCAACGCAGTAAAGACATGAGAGCATAAATACCCCCTACCTTCTGACATCCCACTGCTATGTCTCCCTGTGGTTGAACCGAATCAGAGGCAGAAGAACAACGGGGTCTAGCTGAATCGACCTGTAGAATTCAGGACAGAGCAGTACAGAGCAAGATGGCTCTAAGTGATAAATGAAGACCACCTATAACAGGACAGCTGGACAGAAAATCAGGTTATTACCATATAGCATGGCAGATGCTATAAGACAAGGCAGTACATGATGCTAAGGGAGCATATGTCAGGAAAACTCGTTGAGAATCAGTAGTAAGGAAAGATTTCTTGGAGAAGCTGATGCCTAATCTGAGTCCTGAAGAATGAGGAGGAGATACACAAGAAAAGGAGATATGTGAACGAGTGTAAGCAAAGGCCTAGAAATGAGTTAATATGGCAAGTAGTTCAGGATGTATACAGCATGGAGGAACTGGACTGCACAGGCAAGTGAGACCCAGGTTACTAAGGATCTTTTCTGGACTTTTATCCTCGAGGTTAGGCAGCACCATTAAAGGATATATTATCCAGGCAGTGGTGTGATTTAGGCTCACATTTTGCTAATTTTTCTTTTGAAGCCAAGTTGAGAATGGGCTGGGGGAACATGTGGGAATGAGAAGGGCAAGACCAGAGGGAGATTAGCGAGGGATTGTGGCCCTACATGTGAGAACTGATGAAAGCCTGAACACAGGCAGTGGTGCTGGAGATGGGAAGGAAGGGAGTGCCACGGTCCTGAGATATTACAAATACTCTGACTTTGTTACCGTGTGGACACAGGTATTAGGGAAGAGGAGCAAGGCTCCAGTGTTTCCCGGCTTTTGGTTGTAAGAGGTAGGTGACTGGAAGTACACTTCATATCTGATGTAATATAGAAGGAGGATCAGGTTTAGGTGAGCATGCTGTGTGAGGACACTGTGCCCTAGCTCAGGAATGATTACAGTAGGCAGTTGGAAATACATATGAAGTCTATATATTTTTTTCAGTCTCAATATTGTGACTTCAGTTGCTTAACACTTTACTCTTGCCCTCTGCCTCATATACTCTCATGCACCTTGTTCAATGGATCACAGACCCTTCGCTCTTCTATAAAGCTAGCCTGCAGAGGGCATTTGTTTCTACACTTTGGCCTTAGCCCTGGGTCCAGCCTCCCTTCTAGGCCACTGCTTTATCTTTTCCAATTTTCCCTTGCCTCCAAGCTTTTCTCCTCATACCTTTTTCAGAGAGTGGTCTCCTTAAAGCAAGGATCTTATCACATCCGTCCTCTGCTCACAGAGTTTTGCTGGGGGGCACCTGGGTGGCTCAGTCGGCTAAGCATCTGACTCTTGATTTCTGCTCAGGTCATAGTCTCACAGTTTGTGAGATTGAGCCCCGCGTCAGGGTATCACAGCACGGAAACTTCTTGAGATTCATTCTCTCTCTCTCTCTCTCTCTCTCTCTCTCTCTGCCCCTCCTCTGCTGGCGTGCATGTTTTCTCTCTCAAAATAAGTAAATGAACATTAAAAAAAAAAAAGTTTTGCTGGCTTCCTGTTACCAATAGCAGTGATTCTTAGCAGCAGGCTGCTGACACAGTCTAGGAGTACTTCCCTTGATCTTAATAATTATTAACAATTTACAATAAAGTTTATACTTAAAGTGTTCTGAAAAATGTATGCTGTTATTATTAAGTATTTGACCACATAACTACCCTTCTGCAACAAATTAGACTTGGTTTTTCTCATGGTCATTTCACAATTAATGGATAGAGGACTTAAGGGAGAGGAAGTGTTGAGAGCCATTTAGGTAGGACTGCACCTTGTCTTTCCAGTCATCTTTCCCCTTGTAGGTTCCAGCCTCTCTCTCTCTCTCTCTGCTGTAGCCATACTGTGTTCCATATTTCCTTCCAGTGGCCCTGGGTTCCCTTCTCCTAGGATGCTTCTTCTTCTGTTCCTGGTGCCTGCGATCCCACCACTTTTATAAATTAGCTTCAGCCTTACAAGTCCCTAGGAGTCATTAACCCCATCCCCATTCCTGTCCAGTTGGTTGAAATTATTTTTTTAATCTTTACTCACTTAGGACATTGTGTAAGTCTCATTATAGTACTAACAATTTCTGTCTTGTATCAAAAAGAGCTGTGTACCTGTTTGACTCCCCTACCACACTGTGAGTTCTTTGAGGTCAAGGACTATGTTTGTAAGTTTTCTTTTCTACTAGACTTACCCAATATGGTGCTGTGTACATTATAGGCACTTAAGAGATACTTTTTGAAGCTGTCTTGCATTATTGCATTTCATAAACTATATGTTAATAAATATTACAATGATATTTATGAAAATTTATTTTTATTGTATATATTCCTAATATATTTATGAATATTTATTCCTCTGTTTTTATTATATTTTCTGTCTTCTAGATATATACTCATTCTAGGTGGGTACTCTTTCCTGTATAATATGTATATCTTTTCCCACATTACAAACAGTGCTGGTGTTAATACACACTCCATGGCCTTTTCAGTCATTTAATGGTTTTTACGTTATACATCAAAGTGAGTGAAATTGAATAAGTTGAAGGAGAGTGCAGTCAGTGAGTTATCGAAGTTCTTTTCCTGACAGGTGATTGAAATAATTACCATTCCTTGGGTTAATCAGAAAACTCTAGGGAGAAAAAAGGATTTTTAGAATTGTTTAGTGAGGACAGAGGTTCTACTGGAACAAACATTTGATCTTTCAGGAACTTCTTTTAGAAATTTATTTAAGTGGTTTTAATTATTGACCCTGAAGTTTGCATTATTATTTGACAGTTGTTTCTTTATCTTCACCTAATGCTTTCGTATCTAGAGTGATTCCATTTTGTCAAAGAGTGACCTTGTATAAAATTCTTCTTTTCTTCTTTGTGGACCCTTGGAGCCATCAGGAGGAGGTCTGGGTCTTCGCTGCTCTGTCTTTGCTGGAGAATGAGACCTTCACTTTCTTGGATCTACGATTCGGTCCATTATCTGACTTTGACCTTCATTCCTTTCTACATTCATCTGAATATGACTGTGATACACTGCTTCGACTTTGGAGGTTTTTAAAACTGGGTTTACCGTCCCTTTGCTGATTAAATATGTTTGTTCCATTTTTGAATGTCAGTTTGGCTGATTAGAACCACGGTATTAGGAGCAATTTTTTTTTTTTTTTCTGAAATTTATTGACAAATTGGTTTCCATACAACACCCAGTGCTCATCCCAAAAGGTGCCCTCCTCAATACCCATCACCCACCCTCTCCTCCCTCCCACCCCCCATCAACCCTCAGTTTGTTCTCAGTTTTTAACAGTCTCTTATGCTTTGGCTCTCTCCCATTCTAACCTCTTTTTTTTTTTTTTTTCCTTCCCCTCCCCCATGGGTTCCTGTTAAGTTTCTCAGGATCCACATAAGAGTGAAACCATATGGTATCTGTCTTTCTCTGTATGGCTTATTTCACTTAGCATCACACTCTCCAGTTCCATCCACGTTGCTACAAAAGGCCATATTTCATTTTTTCTCATTGCCACGTAATATTCCATTGTGTATATAAACCACAATTTCTTTATCCATTCATCAGTTGATGGACATTTAGGCTCTTTCCATAATTTGGCTATTGTTGAGAGTGCTGCTATGAACACTGGGGTACAAGTGGCCCTATGCATCAGTGCTCCTGTATCCCTTGGATAAATTCCTAGCAGTGCTATTGCTGGGTCATAGGGTAGGTCTATTTTTAATTTTCTGAGGAACCTCCACACTGCTTTCCATAGCGGCTGCACCAATTTGCATTCCCACCAACAGTGCAAGAGGGTTCCCGTTTCTCCACATCCTCTCCAGCATCTATAGTCTCCTGATTTGTTCATTTTGGCCACTCTGACTGGCGTGAGGTGATACCTGAGTGTGGTTTTGATTTGTATTTCCCTGATAAGGAGCGACGCTGAACATCTTTTCATGTGCCTGTTGGCCATCCGGATGTCTTCTTTAGAGAAGTGTCTATTCATGTTTTCTGCCCATTTCTTCACTGGGTTATTTGTTTTTTGGGTGTGGAGTTTGGTGAGCTCTTTATAGATTTTGGATACTAGCCCTTTGTCCGATATGTCATTTGCAAATATCTTTTCCCATTCCGTTGGTTGCCTTTTAGTTTTGTTGGTTGTTTCCTTTGCTGTGCAGAAGCTTTTTATCTTCATAAGGTCCCAGTAATTCACTTTTGCTTTTAATTCCCTTGCCTTTGGGGATGTGTCGAGTAAGAGATTGCTATGGCTGAGGTCAGAGAGGTCTTTTCCTGCTTTCTCCTCTAAGGTTTTGATGGTTTCCTGTCTCACATTTAGGTCCTTTATCCATTTTGAGTTTATTTTTGTGAATGGTGTGAGAAAGTGGTCTAGTTTCAACCTTCTGCATGTTGCTGTCCAGTTCTCCCAGCACCATTTGTTAAAGAGGCTGTCTTTTTTCCATTGGATGTTCTTTCCTGCTTTGTCAAAGATGAGTTGGCCATACGTTTGTGGGTCTAGTTCTGGGGTTTCTATTCTATTCCATTGGTCTATGTGTCTGTTTTGGTGCCAATACCATGCTGTCTTGATGATGACAGCTTTGTAGTAGAGGCTAAAGTCTGGGATTGTGATGCCTCCTGCTTTGGTCTTCTTCTTCAAAATTCCTTTGGCTATTCGGGGCCTTTTGTGGTTCCATATGAATTTTAGGATTGCTTGTTCTAGTTTCGAGAAGAATGCTGGTGCAATTTTGATTGGGATTGCATTGAATGTGTAGATAGCTTTGGGTAGTATTGACATTTTGACAATATTTATTTTTCCAATCCATGAGCAGGGAATGTCTTTCCATTTCTTTAAATCTTCTTCAATTTCCTTCACAAGCTTTCTATAGTTTTCAGCATACAGATCCTTTACATCTTTGGTTAGATTTATTCCTAGGTATTTTATGCTTCTTGGTGCAATTGTGAATGGGATCAGTTTCTTTATTTGTCTTTCTGTTGCTTCATTGTTAGTGTATAAGAATGCAACTGATTTCTGTACATTGATTTTGTATCCTGCAACTTTGCTGAGTTCCTGTATCAGTTCTAGCAGACTTTTGGTGGAGTCTATCGGATTTTCCATGTATAATATCATGTCATCTGCAAAAAGCGAAAGCTTGACTTCATCTTTGCCAATTTTGATGCCTTTGATTTCCTTTTGTTGTCTGATTGCTGATGCTAGAACTTCCAGCACTATGTTAAACAGCAGCGGTGAGAGTGGGCATCCTTGTCGTGTTCCTGATCTCAGGGAAAAAGCTTTCAGTTTTTCCCCGTTGAGGATGATGTTAGCTGTGGGCTTTTCATAAATGGCTTTTATGATCTTTAAGTATGTTCCTTCTATCCCGACTTTCTCAAGGGTTTTTATTAAGAAAGGGTGCTGGATTTTGTCAAAGGCCTTTTCTGCATCGATTGACAGGATCATATGGTTCTTCTCTCTTTTTTTGTTAATGTGATGTATCACGTTGATTGATTTGCGAATGTTGAACCAGCCCTGCATCCCAGGAATGAATCCCACTTGATCATGGTGAATAATTCTTTTTATATGCCGTTGAATTCGATTTGCTAGTATCTTATTGAGAATTTTTGCATCCATATTCATCAGGGATATTGGCCTGTAGTTCTCTTTTTTTACTGGGTCTCTGTCTGGTTTAGGAATCAAAGTAATACTGGCTTCATAGAATGAGTCTGGAAGTTTTCCTTCCCTTTCTATTTCTTGGAATAGCTTGAGAAGGATAGGTATTATCTCTGCTTTAAACGTCTGGTAGAACTCCCCTGGGAAGCCATCTGGTCCTGGACTCTTATTTGTTGGGAGATTTTTGATAACCGATTCAATTTCTTCGCTGGTTATGGGTCTGTTCAAGCTTTCTATTTCCTCCTGATTGAGTTTTGGAAGAGTGTGGGTGTTCAGGAATTTGTCCATTTCTTCCAGGTTGTCCAATTTGTTGGCATATAATTTTTCATAGTATTCCCTGATAATTGTTTGTATCTCTGAGGGATTGGTTGTAATAATTCCCTTTTCATTCATGATTTTATCTATTTGGGTCATCTCCCTTTTCTTTTTGAGAAGCCTGGCTAGAGGTTTGTCAATTTTGTTTATTTTTTCAAAAAACCAACTCTTGGTTTCGTTGATCTGCTCTACAGTTTTTTTAGTTTCTATATTGTTTATTTCTGCTCTGATCTTTATTATTTCTCTTCTTCTGCTGGGCTTAGGCTGCCTTTGCTGTTCTGCTTCTAGTTCCTTTAGGTGTGCTGTTAGATTTTGTATTTGGGATTTTTCTTGTTTCTTGAGATAGGCCTGGATTGCAATGTATTTTCCTCTCAGGACTGCCTTTGCTGCGTCCCAAAGCGTTTGGATTGTTGTATTTTCATTTTCGTTTGTTTCCATATATTTTTTAATTTCTTCTCTAATTGCCTGGTTGACCCACTCATTCGTTAGTAGTGTGTTCTTTAACCTCCATGCTTTTGGAGGTTTTCCAGACTTTTTTCTGTGGTTGATTTCAAGCTTCATAGCATTGTTGTCTGAAAGTAAGCATGGTATAATTTCAATTCTTGTAAACTTATGAAGGGCTGTTTTGTGACCCAGTATATGATCTATTTTGGAGAATGTTCCATGTGCACTCGAGAAGAAAGTATATTCTGTTGCTTTGGGATGCAGAGTTCTAAATATATCTGTCAAGTCCATCTGATCCGATGTCTCATTCAGGGCCCTTGTTTCTTTATTGACCGTGTGTCTAGATGATCTATCCATTTCTGTAAGTGGGGTGTTAAAGTCCCCTGCAATTACCACATTCTTATCAATAAGGTTGCTTATGTTTATGAGTAATTGTTTTATATATTTGGGGGCTCCGGTATTCGGTGCATAGACATTTATAATTGTTAGCTCTTCCTGATGGATAGACCCTGTAACTATTATATAATGTCCTTCTTCATCTCTTGTTACAGCCTTTAATTTAAAGTCTAGTTTGTCTGATAGAAGTATGGCTACTCCAGCTTTCTTTTGGCTTCCAGTCGCAGGATAAATAGTTCTCCATCCCCTCACTCTCAATCTAAAGGTGTCCTCAGGTCTAAAATGAGTCTCTTGTAGACAGCAAATAGATGGTCTTGTTTTTTTATCCATTCTGATACCCTATGTCTTTTGGTTGGCGCATTTAATCCATTTACATTCAGTGTTATTATAGAAAGATACGGGTTTATAGTCACTGTGATGTCTGTATGTTTTATGCTTGTAGTGATGTCTCTGGGATTTTGTCTCACAGGGTCCCCCTTAGGATCTCTTGTAGGGCTGGTTTAGTGGTGACAAATTCCTTCAGTTTTTGTTTGTTTGGGAAGACCTTTATCTCTCCTTCTATTCTAAATGACAGACTTGCTGGATAAAGGATTCTCGGCTGCATATTTTTTCTGTCTAGCACCCTGAAAATCTCGTGCCAATTCTTTCTGGCCTGCCAAGTTTCAAAAGAGAGATCAGTCACGAGTCTTATAGGTCTCCCTTTATATGTGAGGGCACGTTTACCCCTTGCTGCTTTCAGAATTTTCTCTTTATCCTTGTATTTTGCCAGTTTCACTATGATATGTCGTGCAGAAGATCGATTCAAGTTACGTCTGAAGGGAGTTCTCTGTGCCTCTTGGATTTCAATGCCTTTTTCCTTCCCCAGTTCAGGGAAGTTCTCAGCTATGATTTCTTCAAGTACCCCTTCAGCACCTTTCCCTCTCTCTTCCTCCTCTGGGATACCAATTATGCGTATATTATTTCTTTTTAGTGTATCACTTAGTTCTCTAATTTTCCCCTCATACTCCTGGATTTTTTTATCTCTCTTTTTCTCAGCTTCCTCTTTTTCCATAACTTTATCTTCTAGTTCACCTATTCTCTCCTCTGCCTCTTCAAGCCGAGCCGTGGTGGTTTCCATTTTGTTATGCATTTCGTTTAAAGCGTTTTTCAGCTCCTCGTGACTGTTCCTTAGTCCCTTGATCTCTGTAGCAAGAGATTCTCTGCTGTCCTGTATACTGTTTTCAAGCCCAGCGATTAATTTTATGACTATTATTCTAAATTCACTTTCTGTTATATTATTTAAATCCTTTTTGATCAGCTCATTAGCTGTTGTTATTTCCTGGAGATTCTTCTGAGGGGAGTTCTTCCGCTTGGTCATTTTGGATAGTCCCTGGCGTGGTGAGGACCTGCAGGGCACTTCCCCTGTGCTGTGGTGTATAACTGGAGTTGGTGGGCGGGGCTGCAGTCAGACCTGATGTCTGCCCCCAGCCCACCGCTGGGGCCACAGTCAGACTGATGTGTGCCTTCTCTTCCCCTCTCCTAGGGGTGGGATTCACTGTGGGGTGGTGTGGCTCCTCTGGGCTACTTGCACTCTGCCAGGCTTGTGATGCTGGGGATCTGGCTTATTAGCTGGGGTGGGTAGGCAAGGTGCTCGGGGGCAGGAGGGGCAGGCTTAGATCGCTTCTCCTTAGGTGATCCACTTCAGGAGGGGCCCTGTGGCAGCGGGAGGGAGTCAGATCCGCTGCCGGAGGTTTGGCTCCGCCAAAGCACAGATTTGGGTGTTTGCGCGGAGCGAGCAAGTTCCCTGGCAGGAACCGGTTCCCTTTGGGATTTCGGCTGGGGGATGGGTGGGGGAGATGGCGCTGGCGAGCGCCTTTGTTCCCCACCAAACTGAGCTCTGTCGTCAGGGGGCTCAGCAGCTCTCCCTCCCTTTGTCCTCCAGCCTTCCCGCTTTCCGAGCAGAGCTGTTAATTTATGACCTCCCAGACGCTAAGTCGCGCTTGCTGTCGGAACACAGTCCGCCCAGCCCCTCCGCTTTTGCAAGCCAGACTCGGGGGCTCTGCTTGGCCGGCGAGCCGCCCCTCCGCCCCGGCTCCCTCCCGCCAGTCCGTGGAGCGCGCCCCGCCTCGCCGCCCTTCCTACCCTCTTCCGTGGGCCTCTCGTCTGCGTTTGGCTCTGGCGACTCTGTTCTGCTAATCCTCTGGCGGTTTTCTGGGTTATTTAGGCAGGTGTAGATGGAATCTAAGTGATCAGCAGGACGTGCGGTGAGCCCAGCGTCCTCCTAAGCCGCCATCTTGCCGCCGGAAGTCTTAGGAGCAATTTTTTAACCAACAGCAAGTTTATGAAGCCCTGCACAGATACTTTAGCAACTGCTTTTTGATTGTTATAGACATGCTTATGAGGTTTCTCAAAGTTTCATTTTCCACATTTAACAGTGGTATTATAGATATGTATCTGACTTAAAAAAAATGTTCTTTTTTATGTCTTTTAGGGCATTTCACAGACCCTGCATTTCCTGACATATATTCTCTGGAGGTAGAGGAAGGGACATCTCTGGAATGTGGCATAGCATTTTCTCCCAAAGAAGTATGTTCAGCTTTCTATTACTCATTTTACTGGGGAGTAGTGGAATTAGATAATCCTAACTCAGAAGCTCTCAAAGGTCATCTAAGCTCTTTTTGTGGTGGGTCTTTTTCTTACTTGTAAACATGCCTTGGTATACCTTTTAATTCGGTAAAATGATTACTAGAGCTGTCTGGCTCATGCTTCCAGAGTCTCATGAGGTACAGAAAACACATACAAGGAACCTAGGGTCTCAGTTACGTTCTTTACAAAGTTCAGTATATGGCATGTTATGAAGGAAAGTTGAGGCTAACCCCCAAATCATTTATATTTGAGCTAGCATGTGCTTTGTACTTACATTTAAATGTACTTACATTTAAATGTTTAATGCTTTTAGAATCACTACTTGAAATTACCAAAGATGTGCTGTGAGGATTTAAGAGGGGTTCCTATGATTCTGGTTCTTTTTATAGTATCCCTTGATGTTTAGTAATTTCAAAACAACAAACAAAATCAAAGAAAACACCTTTCCTGGAATATGCCCAGGAACAAGGGGTACCACTGGCAAAATTTCAGGAGCCATTTCTCATATATTTTTACTTCAGAAGTTTTGCAACAAAAGTGCCAGGAGAGAGCTTCTTGCTACTCTCAATGTGAGAAGTCATGTTGATGGGGTTCTTGAGCACATGGCTAAGAATTGTTAAGACATCTTTGGTACAAAAAGGTGATTTTATTAAAGCACGGGGACAGGAACCGTGGGCAGAAAGAGCTGCACTGGGGTTGTGAGGAGTGACCGATGATAGACTTTTAAGTTAGTATGGGTTAGGGATAGTATAAGTTTCTAGGGAATTTGAAAGCAAGGCTTTCAGGACCTTGAGGGGCTAGCTACTGTTATGATAAGGTTACTTTTAGTCTTTAATAAAACAAAAACATTAAGGAAGTCAGGCAGCCATGAGTTGCTTGAGGAAGGTCACACTCTACATGTTTCAGGTGTCTGTCAGTGAGCTGCATGCTATAAGGAGATTTAATTTAAGCTAAGTTTCTCTTGCCTTTGTTTCCCTCACCAACATTGCTGTATCCTCCTAAACAAGAATCAGACTTCTCTATGGCAGTTAGAGTATAAGACTCTTATGTCAAAACACTTTTTATTCCAGCATGACTAGCATGATGCCTTGTACCCAACAGGTATAAAATAGAAAGAACTAAGCAAAAATAATAACACAGTTAGAAAGTGTGTTGAATGCAAAGTACTATCTTTAATGATCCATTTTTTAAAAAATGTTTATTTCTGAGAGAAAGAGAGCAAGTGGGGGAGGTGCAGAGAGGGGGGATGTGGATCTGAAGCAGGCTCTGTGCTGACAGCAGAGAGCCCTATGCAGGGCTCGAACTCACAGACTGTGAGGTCATGACCTGAGCCTAAGTCAGACGCTCAGTTGACTGAGCCACCCAGGTTAGGTGCGCCTAATGATCCATTCTTAGTAATGTCACTGAAGTACGGTTTCCTGAGATTGAAGTCATATTTTAAGAACAATGATGGCTGTCATGTAGCTTTCAGGAGGAAAAAGAAAAGAAAATGTGAAGACATGGTTAGATTTAAGAAAATGCTAGAGATTAATTTTGCTTTTTTTTTTTAATGTTTATTTATTTTTGAGAGGAAAACAGCACAAGTGGGGGAGGGGCAGAGAGAGAGAGAGGGAGACAGAGAATCTGAAGCAGGCTCCAGCCTCCCAGTTGTCAGCACAGAACCTGAAGCGGGGCTGGAACTCATGAATCCTGAGTTCATGATCTGAGCCGAAGTCGGACCCTTAACTGACTGAGCCACCCAGGAGCCCCTAATTTTGCTTTTTTAAGTAAAGTACATTAGTTGGGATATTTTTTGTAGGTTTTGTGCACATGTGATTCACATGGAATGATATTGTCTACAGAGTTCACTCTTGTGTCTTTTCTAGTTTTAGGCAAGCGTAGTGAATGAGGTAGCAAAAGCTACTTTTCTGACATTAGAGAAAATGAAATTTTTCATCTTAAACACAACACTAAGTATACTCAGATGCATACTATACTATATTTGATTTCCATAGGTTTGGTAAAGTAATTATTCATCTACATTAGTGAACAGTGATATTTAGATAGTTTTACTTTTTTGGAAGAAAATTTTTTTATTTTTTAAAATTGAAGTATAATTAACATACAGTTTTATATTAATTTCAGGTGTACGGTATAATGATTTGATAATTCTATACATTACTCAGTGCTCATCACGATAAGTGTACTCTTAATCCCCATCACCTATCCCCCCACCCACCTACACTCTGGCAACTGCCAGTTTGTTCTCTAGATAGCTACTTTAAAAAAAGGTTTTTGTTGTTGTTTATTTTTGAGAGAGATAGAGTACAAGCAGAGGAGGGGCAGAGAGAGATGGAGACACAGAATCCAAAGCAGGCTGTAGCTTCCGAGCTGTCAGCACAGAGCTTGACACAGGGCTTGAACCCATGAACCATGAGATCATGACCTGAGCCAAAGTTGGATGCTTAACTGACTGAGCCATCAAGGTGCCTTTCTAGATATGTACTTTTTAGTAAGGTTATCAAGAGGAGAGAGACCATCTTTTCTTTATTTGAAAATTATCTTGCAAATACTTTTCTTTGGCCTACTTTAGGCTATTAGAAAATAACAAAGTATAAATATTATTTAGATTTTTATCTTTTCAGCAGAGGACTTTGAAGTTCATGAAATATTGTCAAGGTATTTCTAATTTGTCTTTCTAATTCAGACAAAAAGCATAATTAACAAGTGATTTGAAGAGATTCAGAAGATGTTTATCTTTCTCATTTTTAGAGTATTCTAATATCTACTCAACTCTCATATACACTAACCATTTGCAAGTTTTGCCAGCATCAACTTATATTTTAATCTGGTGTGTCGATGATATTCTCTTCCTGCTTATTAAAGTTTACTGTCAAAGTTAAATGGGAAGTTTAGAAGAGTGGAGAGAAAAAAATAAACAATAAATAAATCCTACTACTTAACAATGACCTCTGATTATATTTAGAGCTCTGTTTTTCTTCCTTTTCCTCTATCTATATTTTTGTATTTCTACATCTATAATTAGAATGAAATAATACAGCTCAATACTTTTTGAGCTGTTTGTTATATTTTTAGAGTTTATTTTTTAAGAGAGAGAGGGCGAGCATGTACAAGTAGGGGAGGGGCAGAGAGAAGGAGAGAGAATCCCAAGCAGGCTCTGTGCCATCAGTGCAGAGGCTGATGTGGGCTTGAACTCACCAACTGTGAGATCATGACCTGAGCTGAGATCAGGAGTTGGGTGCTTAACTGACTTCACCACACAGCCACCCCTCTTTATGAACTATTTATAATCTGTATTTTTTACTCAGTGTATCAATTAAAATGTTATGGATAGCTTTTTGTGTCATTAAGTGTTCTAAATACAATTTCGGTTTTTAGGGATGATCTATCCTATTATTTAACGGCTATATCATGTTATAGTCACTTAACTAATCCTTCTTACTCTACCCTTAAGATTTTTTCCGTTGTTTGGCTTTATGAATGATACTGTAGAAAACATCCTTGTAGATAAATGTTTGCTTTCACATTATTTATTTTGATTATATCTTTCCAGAAGGAGAATAGGTGGGTCAAACCCTATGTACATATTTTAGGCTGTTGATATGAATTGCCAAGTTGATCTCCAAAAAAGGTTATACCAAGTTATATTAAACCATAGTAACAGTGTAAATGTTGCTCTTTGTCTTTATTTGCACAACTAGGTTGCATCAATTATATATGCATGTACATATAATATTTTACCAATCTGATAGGTGAAAGATCATTTTAAATGGCATTTCTTGGATTCTTCGCATATAACAAACCCCCCTAACACAGTAGTGATTTATTTGCTAACAGTTTGGCCTGGTTGATACTGTTAAAATTGTTTTAGCTCTCTGGTGGGATAAGTGGCCTCTATTCTTTTCTTTTTAAAATATTATTGGCTATTTTTCACTTTTATTTTTCCTGATAAACTTTGGAATCATTTTCTCAAGTTTATAGCTACAAGTTGTATAGGAATTTTGATATGTGTTGCATTAAATTAATAAAAAAATTACAGGGACGTCTGGGTGGCTCAGTCAGTTAAGCATCCAACTCTTGATTTCGGTTCAGGTCATGATCTCATGGTTCCTGAGATGGAGCCCTGCACTGGGCTCTGCGCTGACAGTGTGGAGTTTGCTGGGGATTCTCTCTCCCCCTCTCTCTCTGTCCCTTCCCCGCTTGTGTGTGCACACAGGCACGTGTGCACTCTCAAAATAAATAAACTTAAAAAAAATTACAAGGAAGTGATGTCTGTATAAAATTGAGCTTCCTATTCAGAAATAAGATAAGCCTTTTTATGAAAGTGTTTTATGCTACTCAGCAAAATTTTGAAATATTTTGAAGTAATTTTTCAATGCTGTTTCATGCACTGTAAATGGTTTTATGTATTTTGTGTTCTTAAATTTGAAAATAATGGTGAGTTATAAAACTGTCTATTTTTAAACTTCAAGTATTTTTAATTATTTTTTCAATTTATTTTACACTTCTTAGGAATACTGTAATAGACTGCAAAATTATTGTCTTTTCCAATTAAATAATTATAATTTTTACCTATTTTTCTTCCATTACATTGTTTAGAATTTCCAGAACAAGGTGACATTATTTTCTTGGCTTATCTTATTCCTAGTTTTCTGTGAAGCAACATACTGTTTTAAGCCCGTGTTGGGAAATATCTTTCTAGTACTAATTTAAAATAAATTTTAATCCAACATAGATGTAGATTTTTTTTTATCTAGTCAAATATCTTTATGCCATCAACCATATTATTATTCAAAGGAGGAAAATGGTTTGATATGTAATTCAACAATTACATTTGTAGCATTAGTATATTTTTTTGCACCCATCAGACAATCAGTAAGTACCTATTCAATAAATAAATTAAAATGCAGTGCATAAACCTGCACATTCATTTCTGAGAGCTTATTCTCTTTTTTCTTTTGGATAGTTAGAATTGACATTAATGAGGAAAGGGGATGTGCATTTTAATTATTGGCACATATATCCACATTGCCACAGTAAATGTGTATCAATTTATATTTCCATCAATAATCATCATTCAACAAATATTTATTGCACACCTACTAGCTACCTGGCCTTATTCTTGACCTTGGAGTTATAGTAGAAAACTTTCATCCTAATGTAGCACCATGCTGTCTTTTCTTCACATCTTCTTCTTTATACTGGGTATTATCATTTGCTAATGTAAAACACACATGTGACAGAAATCCAGTGTATCTTTTTTTTTTTTTTTTTGTCATTTGTGCTTTTTGATGTCATATCTAAGAAGCTGTTACCTAACCTAAGTCATAAAGGTTTTTATGTTTGCTTCTGGGAGTTTTATTATGTTAGCTCTTATGTTTAGGTCTATGATTCTTTTTTTTTTTTTTTTTTTTTGAGGGAGAGTGAGAGGGAGGCAGGGGCAGAAGGAGAGGGAGAGGGGGAATCTTAAGCAGACTCTACACCCAGTGCAGAGCCTGACATGGGCTTGATCTCCCAACTTACCATGAGATCATTACCTGATCTGAAATCAGGAATTGGGTGATTAACCGACTGAGTCACCCAGGCATCTGTATGATCCATTTTGAATTATTTTTGTGTATGATGTAAGATAAAAGTCTAGTTTCATTCTTTTGCATGCAATGTCCATTTGTTCCAGGAGAATTTATTTAAAATATTATTTTACCCCATTAAATTGCATTGGAACCCTTGTCTAAAATAAAAAATGGGGCACCTGGGTGGCTGAGTCAGGTAAGCGTCCAAATTCAGCTCAGGTCATGATCTCACAGTTCGTGGGTTTGAGCCCTGTGTCTGGTTCTGTGCTGAAGGCTCAGAGCCTGGAGTCTGCTTTGGATTTTGTGTTAACTCTCTCTCTGTCCCTCCTCTGCTCATGCTCTCTCTCTCTGTCTCAAAAATAAATAAACATTAAAAAAATCTTTTTAAAGTGAGACATCGGATTTCAGAAAAATAAAATCAGTTAAACATAAATATAAGTGTTTATCTGTGGAGTTTCAATTCTGTTCCACTGATCTAGATGTCTTATTCCAACAACACAATGTCTTGATTAGCATAGTAATTTTGTAGTAATTTTTGAAATTGGAAAATGAGAGCCCTTCAACATTTTTGGCAAATTTGTGTCCTATGAATTTCCATACGAATTTTAGAATTACCTTTCCAATTACTACAAAAAAGTCCAGCTTGGATTTTGATAAGGATTGTGAAAAATCTATAAATCACTTTGGGGAGTTTGCCATTTTAACAATATTAAGTCATCTAATTGATGAACATGGGATCTCTTTGCATTTATTTAGGTCTTTAATTTCTTTCAACATTGTTTTGTGGTTTTCAATATACACATTTCCCACTTCTTTATTTCATTTTTAATATTTTAATGCTATTGTAAATGAGATTTTTAAAAATTTTATTTGCAAATTTTTCATGTTAAGTGTATAAACAATTGATTTTAAATGTTGACCTAGTATTTTGTAAATGGTTTGTTAGTAGATTCCTTAGAATCTTAGAATTTTGTGTCCACCAGAATATGATTTTTGTAAATAAAGAAAATTTTACTTCTTCCTTTCCATTCTGGATTCCTTTTACTTTTTTCCTCCCTGATTTCTAGAACCTCCAGTATAATGTGGTTTAGAAGTGGTGAGAACAAACATCTGAACTTGTTCCTTGGTATTAGGAGGAAAACATCCATCTTTCACCTTTAAATATGATGTTAGCATCTTTTGGGGGTAGATTTTTTTTATCAGGTTGAGGAAGGTACCTTCTATTCCTAGTTGAGGATTTTGATCACGAAAGAAAGTTGGCTTTTGTCAAAAAATTTGGCATCTGTTTTGATGATCTCGATTTTACCCTCTATTAATATGGTGCATTATATTGATTGATTTCTGTATGTTAAACCAACCTTACATTCCAGGGATAAATCCCACTTGATCATTTTACTTGGAGTATAATCCTTTTTATATATTGCTGCATTCAGTTTCCTAAATATTTTCTTGAGGGGTTTTGCATCTGTGTTCACAAGGAATATTGGTCTGTAGTTTCCTTCCTTCAGCTGTTTTTGGTTTTAGTATCAGTAATATTGGCTTCGTAGAATGAGTTGAGAAGTGTTCTCTTCTAATTTTGAAAGAATTTGTGAAGGATTGGATTGTAAATCTTCATAATATAGTGGTACATTTCTCCATTGAAGTCCTCTGGTCCTGGGCTTTCCTTTGTCATATCTATTTTAAATTACTAATTCATGTATTTGCTTGTTATATACCTATTTAAATTTTTCATTTATTTTTGAAATTACGGTAATAATCCTTTAATTGATAATTATATAGTACTTAGAGTTTATAAAGTTCTCTCATATCTAATATCACTTTATTTCCACATGAATCCAATAATACAAGCATCGAGACCTTAGATTTTCCTCCCCCCCTTCTCCAGTCATACAAGCTGATGCACAGCCAGGCTAAGTGACTTGTTAAAGCTCCCTGCTGTTGAGCTATAGAGCTTGAATAATATAGTGTTATATCCTCAGCCTCCTGACCACTGTACCTTCATGATACCATGTTAGGAATCCAAACATGGTGAAGAATAATACATCTTCCTTTAGCCAATGGACACAAAATTTTTGTATTTAATCTTTAGGTTTTATTAACTTTTTTCCTAGTCATTAGCACTCAAAATCTTCAATTTTATAAAGTTACACTCATCAAAATGTCAATTACTATTTTTATGTGATCTCTTTTCTGTTCCATTTTCTATATTTGTAGGAAGAAATTTGCAGTCACAATTAGTTTCTTCTGGGATTAAATTTATTTGGGGGATAATTTCTAGATACTTAACTAATTATGTCTACAAGGGTATCTATAGAAGCAAATAAAATAAAAACCCACAATACAATGGAAAAAAAGAAAAGAAATTGATATTTGTCAGGATTTTGTAAAGTTTGGGGAAACATTATCGTGAAATAAATATGCATCTGTATAAGACACCTCAAAAAATTAAAGTCTTGTCACTGGTGGTGGCTTGATTTTATCATTTGATTTAATATATCCATCATCCCAGTTCTTAAGCATGAATAGCATTTCTGTATGAGATCAAATCATGGGCAGACTTTAAAAAAGTAATTTTGCATATATTCCTCTTAATGAAAATTTATAGCATGCAGAACAAAAGGAGAGTTTCTCTTGTTTCTAATTCTTCAATTCTTCATTAGTGTTGACTTTTAGATTTCGTTTCCAGATTTCAGATGAGTTTCCTCTGACTTAGGTCCCACTTTGGATGGAGCCTCTTGCATGCTCATCTAATTTCCTGTTGTTCATTCTGAAATGACCTGATATTCCTTTAGTATTTATGTTTTCTCACTTGGGAACTTTGTGATTTGCTCTAATCAGTTCTCTGACTTCCCTTCAGAAAACTAAGACCAGTAAGTTTCCCCTACTTCCCCTGCCCCCTGTTATCTATATCTTAATAGTTTTCTCTTATACTTCTTCCAGGCAAGTTTCCCTGTTTTTTTTTTTTAATTGAGATATAATTGGCATATAATATGTATTAATTTTAGGTGTACAACATAATGATTTGTTATGTGTATATATTGAGAAGTGATCACCACAGTAAGTTTGGTTAACACCTATCACCTCATATAGTTACAGGTTTTTTCCTTGTGATGAGAACTTGTAAGATCTATCTTAGCAACTTTGAAGTATAACAATACAGTATTGTTAATAATAGTCCGCATTCTATACATTATATTCGCAGGGCTTATATTGTATGTAACTGGAAGTTTGTATTTTTTGACCACCTTCAGCCACTTAATGGGTGAAAGTGGTCAAATTTTCTGTTTCTTCTTGAGAAGTTTTATCTAAGTTATCTAATTTGTTGGTATACAGTTATTTGTGATGTTCTCTTACTATTTTTATTTTTGTGGGATAGGTAATGTTCCTTCTTTTATTTCTGACTTTATTTTAGAATTGAGTCATCTCTCTTTTCATCTTGGTCAGGCTATCTAAAGGTTTTGTCAGTTTGGTTAATATTTTCAAGATTCAATATTTGGTGTAGTTGATTTTCTGTACTGTGTTTGATTCTTTCATATATTTCCACTTCATCCTTTATTATTTACTTCCTTCTGTTTACTTTGGTTTCAATTTGCTTTGTTTTTGCTTTTTCCTTTTTTTTTTTATGATGGAAGATTAGGGTATTGATTTGAGATCTTTCTTATTTTTTTATGAAGGTTTTATAGCTCTACATTTCCCTCTAAGCACTGTTTTACCTGTATTAAAGTTTTGATTTGTTGCATTTTCATTTCTGCTCATCAGAGTGTTTTGCAGTTTCTTTTGTAAGTTTTCTCCTTGACCCATTGGTTATTTAGGATGTGTTGTTTAATTTTCATGTATTTGTGAATGTACCAGATTTCCCTGTGTTATTGATTTCTAATATAATCCCATTGTGACTTGGGACTATATATTATTTAAATAAATATAAATTCATTGAGGCTTGTTTTATTACAATCTATATAGATTATTTCCCTATGTTGAGGTAAACCTAAAACCACTAAGAGAGTTGAAAATGATTGCATCTGGATTTTATATGTGTTTAGTGTGTGTATGTGTGCAAGTATATGATGGTGGAGAGAATGGAATGGCAATTTTCAATATAAGCTTTGTGGGATTATTTTTGTTTTATTTTTTTCAAATCTATACTCTTGTAATTGTGATAAAGATAGTAACTCACAATAAAAACTAAATAATCCTTTTTGTGACAAGTTAATATTTTAAAGCATCATGTCTTTCTCCTACCCAATGCCTGCATCTTGTATGTACACAGAAATATGCAAACACACAGACACACACACACACACACACACACACACCTACACACAGATATTCTTCAACAAGAAACTAAGGAAAAGAAGAGAAAGAAACTACTTTGTGCAGTAATCTGTACACTTTTAAGTATGTTAAGATAAATTTATATATTTTCTGAGTAAGTCTCTATCATGATTTTATATTTTTATTAGTGGAAGTATATACAGTGTTTTTAATATCATCATTCATCTACAAAAGCATTTTAAGTTAAGGGTCACTAAAAATTAGAGAAAGATAAAATCCAATTTAAGTTTGTTACATGACGTTTTGGGATGATGCATATGCAATTTGGTATTTTCATTTATTGAGTTCAGTTTGCTATTTAATACTGCCAACAATTAAAAACTTAATCTATTTAAAAAAAAATAACATTTGTTTTTGAGAGAGAGAGAGCAAGAGAGAGAGAGCGAGACAGTGTGAGCAGGGGAGGGGCAGAGAGAGAGGGAGACACAGAATCTGAAGCAGGCTCCAGGTTCTGAGCTGTCAGCACAAAGCCCGACGTGGGGCTCAAACCCACGAACCATGAGATGATGACCTGAGCCAAAGTCGGATGCTTAACCGACTGAGCCACCCAGGCACCCCCTTATTAATCTGTTTCTAATGTTTAGATTGTGGCTCTTCTAGGATTCCAAAAATTTATTGTAAAACTAAAATAAATTATATGTACTTAGTTCTTTAGTGTGCCACACATTCCTTAAGATTTTGAATTATTCTGCCTTTACTGGGTATTTTAAAGGGGGATTTACTTAGTGTATTGTAATGAAATTCAGTGTACCACTGAGAAGAACATAAAAAAACCCTGCAGAGTCGGTATACCCTATGAGATTTTGTTCCATAAATTTGTGCCAGTGAGGCACATTGATTATCTGGTTTCTAATCATTTCAGATATTCTCCACTATAGCTAGCTGTAAGTTATCTTTGAGTCTGCATGTGTGTGCGTGTGTGTGTGCGTGTGTGTGTGCGTGTGCAGATGTAAATAGTCAATGGATGCTCTGTTGGTTGACCTGTGTAGCAGCCAAATGTAAAACCAGCAATTAGGGGCTTGATTTCATTCTAGTTGTATCTGTTCTGTGCCTATACCGCACCAGATTTGGGTACAGTTAACGGTGCTGGGGGGCAATTATAGGTGCATTTGGCATCTTTGACTAGAATGGCTTATTTAGACTGTCATTTGAGACCCTTCTTTCGTTGCGGTCCAGTCATGTGTCTTCTGGGCCAATGTGTAGAGTTGTGTTCCCTTATGTGGTAGTCACTAGCCATTTAATTAAATGGATATTTAAATTAAATTTTAATTAAAGTTAGATCAAATTAAAAATTTATTAACTCAGCCAAAATAACCACATTTCAAGTTCTCAGGATCCGCACATGGCTATTGGACAGTGTAGAACTTTTCCATCTTCTCAGAATGTTGTATGTGATAGCACTGGTGTAGATCTTTCCTGGTTTTTACTCTTACGTTTCCTGACGTGAAAGCCCAGGTTCTCGTCTCTGGAACAGGCTAATCTATAGTGGCTTGGTTGCTCTGAAGCTCTCATTTGTCCTGCTCTATATTTGCCCTAAAACTCTTGAAAATGAGGGAGAATTGTTCAGTGTTTTCAGTTTTCTTCTTTCCACCAACCTTTGTCTTTTGAGGATATGCCACCTTTGGGTAAACTTTCGTAGTGGTTATTCTGGATTTACAATCATTACAGGAAGCTAGGATGATCTTTTCAGGATTAAAAGAGAGGACATTTGAGGAAGATGGTGGTGTAGGAGAATGCTGGGCTCACCACGTCTAGCTGATGATCGCTTAGATTCCACCCACATCTGCCTAAATAACCCAGAAAACTGCCAGAAGACTAGGAGAACGGACTCTCTGGAGCCAAGCGTAGACAAGAGGCCCATGGAAGAGGGTAGGAAGGGTGGAGAGGTGGTGTGCACTAACGGACTGACGGGAGGGAGCCAGGGCGGTGGAGGGGCAACCCGCCCTGCAAGGCAGAGCCCCCAAGTCTGGCTTGCAAAAGCGGAGGGGCTGGACTGCATGAGTTCTGACACCCAGCAGGACTTAACATCTGGAGTGTTAAAAGTCAACAACTCTGCTCTCGGGGAGCGGGGAGGGTGACAACACTGGGAGGGAGAGTTGTTGAGCCTGGGAAGACAGAGCTCAGCTTGGCAGAGTAACAAAGGTGCTGTAAAGCACCATCTCCCTCTCCCATCTTCCAGCCATAATCCCAAAGGGAATCAGTTCCCATCACCAAACTTGCTTGCACCATGCAAACACCAAACACTGCTTCTGTGGATCCATCCCTCTGATGGGTCTACCTCCTTCCTGGTGCTGCAGGGCCCCTCCCACAGGGGACCACCTATGGCAAAGCAAGCTATGCCTGCCCTTCCCGCCCCTGTGCACTTTGCAGATCCACCCCGGCTGATACGACAGATCCAATTGAAGCAGCACCACAAGCCTGGCAGTATGCAAGGAGCCCAGACAAGGGCCACACCACTCCACAGTGAGTCCTGCTCCTGAGAGAGGGAAGATAAGGTACATACCAGTCTGACTGTGGCCCTATCGGTGGGCTAGAGACAGACATGAGGTCTGACTGCAGCCCCACCCACCAACACAAGTTACTCCATACAGCACAGGGGAAGTGCCCTGCAGTTGGGAGCCACCCAAGGGACTACCCAAAATGACGAAATGGAAGAATTCTCCTCAAAAGAAACTCCAGGAAGTAGCGACAGCTAATGAATTGATCAAAAAACATTTAAGCAATATAACAGAACAAGAATTTAGAATAATAGTCATAAAATTAATCGATGGGCTTGAAAAAAGCATAGAGGACAGCAGAGAATCTATTGCTACAGAGATCAAGGGATTAAAAAATAGTCATAGGAAGTAAAAAATGCTATAAATGAGGTGCAAAATCAAATGGAGGCAGCCATAGCATGGAATGAAGAGGCAGAGGAGAGAATAGGTGAATTAGAAGAAAAATTATGGAAAAAGAGGAATTTGAGAAAAAGATAAAAAAATCCAGGAGATGAGGGGAGAATTAGAGAACTAAATAATGCAATCAAACGGAACAATATCTGTATCATAGGAATTTCAGAAGAAGAAGAGAGAGAGAAAGGGGCTGAAGGTGTACTTGAACAAGTCATAGCTGAGAACTTCCCTGATCTGGGGAAGGAAAAAGGTATTGGAATCTAAGAGGCACAGAGAACTCCCTTCAGACATAACTTGAATTGATCTTCTGCACGACATATCATAGTGAAACTGGAAAATACAAGGATGAAGAGAAAATTCTGAAAGCAGCTAGGGATTAACAGGCTCTAACTTACAATGGGAGACCAATAAGACTAGTGGCAGACCTCTCTACTAAAACATGGCAGACCAGAAAGGAATGGCAGGAAATCTTCAATGTGATGAACAGAAAAAAAATGCAGCCGAGAATCCTTTATCCAGCAAGTCTGTCATTCAGAATAGAAGGAGAGATAAAGGTCTTCCCAAACAAACAAAAACTGAAGGAATTCATCACCACTAAACCGGCCCTACAAGAGATCCTAAGGGGGATTCTGTGAGTGAAATGTTGCAAGGACCACAAAGTACCAGAGACATCACTACAAGCCTGAAACCTACAGATATCATAATGACTCTAAACCCATATCTTTCAATAATAACACTGAATGTAAATGGACTAAATGCTCCAACCAAAAGACATAGGGTATCAGAATGGATAAAACAACAAGACCCATCTATTTGCTGTCTACAAGAGACTCATTTTAGACCTGAGGACACCTTCAGATTTAAAGTGAGGGGATGGAGAACTCTCTCTCATGCTAATGGAAGTTAAAAGAAAGCTGGAGTAGCCATACTTCTATCAGACAAACTAGACTTCAATTAAAGGCTGTAACAAGAGATGAAGAAGGGCATTATATAACTGTTACAAGGTCTATTCATCAGGAAGAGCTAACAATCATAAATGTCTATGCGCCGAATATGGGAGTCCCCAAATATATAAAACAACCACAAACATAAGCAACCTTATTGATAAGAATGTGGTATTGCAGGGGACTTTAATACTCCACTTACAGCAGCGGATAGATCATCTAGACATAGGATCAATAAAGAAACAAGGGCCCTGAATGATACATTGGATCAGATGGACTTGACAGATACATTTAGAACTCTTCATCCCAAAGCAACAGAATATACTTTCTTCTTGAGTGCACATGGAACTCCTCCAATATAGATCACATACTGGGTCACAAAATAGCCCTTCATAAGTATAAAAGAATTGATATCATACCCTACAGCTTTTCAGACCACAATGCTATGAAACTTGAAATCAACCACAGGAAAAAGTCTGGAAAACCTCCAAAAGCATGGAGGTTAAAGAACACCCTACTAACGAATGAGTGGGTCAACCAGGCAATCAGAGAAGAAATTAAAAAATATATGGAAACAAACGAAAATGAAAATACAACAATCCAAACGCTTTGGGATGCAGCGAAGGCAGTCCTGAGAGGAAAATACATTGCAATCCAGGCCTATCTCAAGAAAAATCCCAAATGCAAAATCTAACAGCACACCTATAGGAAATAGAAGCAGAACAGCAAAGACACCCTAAACCCAGCAGAAGAAGAGAAATAATAAAGATCAGAGCAGAAATAAACAATATAGAATCTAAAAAAACTGTAGAGCAGATCAATGAAACCAAGAGTTGTTTTTTTGCAAATATAGTCAAAATTGATAAACCTGTAGCCAGGCTTCTCAAAAAGAAAAGGGGGATAACCCAAACAGATAAAATCATGAATGAAAATGGAATTATTACAACCAATCCCTCAGAGATACAAGCAATTATCAGGGAATACTATGAAAAATTATATGCCCACAAACTGGACAACCTGGAAGAAATGGACAAATTCCTAAACACCCACACGCTTCCAAAACTCAATCAGGAGGAAATAGAAAGCTTGAACAGACCCATAACCAGCGAAGAAATTGAATCAGTCATCAAAAATCTGCCAACAAATAAGAGTCCAGGACCAGATGGCTTCCCAGGGGAGTTCTACCAGACGTTTCAAGCAGAGATAATACCTATCCTTCTCAAGCTATTCCAAAACATAGAAAGGGAAGGAAAACTCCCAGACTCATTCTATGAAGCCAGTATTACTTTGATTCCTAAACCAGACAGAGACCCAGTAAAAAAAGAGAACTACAGGCCAATATCCCTGATGAATATGGATGCAAAAATTCTCAATAAGATACTAGCAAATCGAGGGGCGCCTGGGTGGCGCAGTCGGTTAAGCGTCCGACTGCAGCCAGGTCATGATCTCACGGTCCGTGAGTTCGAGCCCCGCGTCGGGCTCTGGGCTGATGGCTCAGAGCCTGGAGCCTGTTTCCGACTCTGTGCCTCCCTCTCTCTCTGCCCCTCCCCCGTTCATGCTCTGTCTCTCTCTGTCCCAAAAATAAAAAACGTTGAAAAAAAAATTTAAAGATACTAGCAAATCGAATTCAACAGCATATAAAAAGAATTATTCACCATGATCAAGTGGGATTCATTCCTGGGATGCAGGGCTGGTTCAACATTCGCAAATCAATCAACGTGATACATCACATGAATAAAAGAGAAGATAAGAACCATATGATCCTGTCAATCGATGCAGAAAAGGCCTTTGACAAAATTCAGCATCCTTTCTTAATAAAAACCTCAAGAAAGTCGGGATACAGGGAACATACTTAAACATCATCAAAGCCATTTATGAAAAGCCCACAGCTAACATTATCCTCGATGGGAAAAACTGAGAGCTTTCCCCCTGAGATCAGGAACATGACAGGGATGTCCACTCTCACCGCTGTTTTTTTGTTTTTTTTTTTTTTACGTTTATTTATTTTTGGGACAGAGAGAGACAGAGCATGAACGGGGGAGGGGCAGAGAGAGAGGGAGACACAGAATCGGAAACAGGCTCCAGGCTCTGAGCCATCAGCCCAGAGCCTGACGCGGGGCTCGAACTCACGGACCGTGAGATCGTGACCTGGCTGAAGTCGGACGCTTAACTGACTGCGCCACCCAGGTGCCCCGTCACCGCTGTTGTTTAACATAGTGTTGGAAGTTCTAGCATCAGCAATCAGACAACAAAAGGAAATCAAAGGCATCAAAATTGGCCAAGATGAAGTCAAGCTTTTACTTTTTGCAGCTGACAGGATATTATACATGGAAAACCCGATAGACTCCATCAAAAGTCTACTAGAACTGATACATGAATTCAGCAAAGTCACGGGATACAAAATCAATGTACAGAAATCAGTTGCATTTTTATACACTATTAATGAAGCAACAGAAACACAAATTAAGAAACTGATCGCCTTCACAATTGCACCAAGAAGCATAACATGCCTAGGAATAAACCTAACCAAAGATGTAAAAGGTCTTTGTGCTGAAAACTATAGAAAGCTTATGAAGGAAATTGAAGAAGATATAAAGAAATGGAAAAACATTCCGTGCTCATAGATTGGAAGAATAAATATTGTTAAAATGGCAATACTACCGAAAGCTATCTACACATTCAATGCAATCCCAATCAAAATTGCACCAGCATTCTTCTCGAAGGTAGAATAAGGAATCCTAAAATTTGTATGGAACAACAAAAGACTCCGAATAGCCAAAGTAATTTTGAAGAAGAAGACTAAAATAGGAGGCATCACAATCCCAGACATTAGCCTCTACTACAAAGCTGTAAACATCAAGACAGCATGGTATTGGCACAAAAACAGTCACATAGACCAATGGAATAAAATAGAGACTCCAGAATTGGACTCACAGAAGTATGGCCAACTCATCTTTGACAAAGCAGGAAAGAACATCCAATGGAAAAAAGACAGTCTCTTTAACAGATGGTGCTGGGAGAACTGGACAGCAACATGCAGAAGGATGAAACTAGACCACTTTCTTATACCATTCACAACAATAAAGTCAAAGTGGATAAAGGACCTGAATGTGAGACCGGAAACCATCAAAACCCTAGAGGAGAAAGCAGGAAAAGACCTCTCTGACCTCAGCCGCAGCAATTTCTTATTTGACACATCTCCAAAGGCAAGGGAATTAAAAGCAAAAATGAACTATTGGGACCTCATGAAGATAAAAAGCTTCTGCACTGCAACGGAAACAATCAGCAAAACTAAAAGACAAGCAACGGAATGGGAAAAGATATTTGCAAATAACATATCAGACAAGGGGCTAGTATCCAAAATGTATAAAGAACTCACGAAACATCACACCCGAAAAACAAATAATCCAGTGAAGAAATGGGCATAAAACGTGAATAGACACTTGTCTAAAGAAGACATTCATATGGCCAACAGGCACATGAAAAGATGCTCAACGTCGCTCCTCATCAGGGAAATACAAATCAAAACCACCCTCAGGTACCACCTCCCGCCAGTCAGAGTGGCTAAAATGAACAAATCAGGAGACTGTAGATGCTGGCGAGGATTTGGAGAAACCGGAATCCTCTTGCACTGTTGGTGGCAATGCAAACTGATGGAGCCACTCTGGAAAATAGTGTGGAGGTTCCTCAAAAAATTAAAAACACATCTACCCTATGACCCAGCAGTAGTACTGCTAGGAATTTACCCAAGGGATACAGGAGTGCTGATGCATAGGGGCACATATTTCCCAAAGTTTATAGCAGCACTTTCAACAATAGTCTAATTATGGAAAGAGCCTAAATGTCCATCAACTGACGAACGGATAAAGAAGATGTGGTTTATATATACAATGGAATATTATATGGCAGTTAGAAAGAATGAAATATGGCCTTTGGTAGCAACGTGGTTGGAACTGGAACTTGTTATGCTAAGTGAAATAAGTCATACAGAGAAAGACAGATACCATATGTTTTCACTCTTATGTGTATCCTGAGAATCTTATCAGAAAATCGTGGGGGAGGGGAAGGAAAAAAAAAAGGGAGGGAGCTAAACCATAAAAGACTCTTAATAACTGAGAACAATCTGAGGGTTGTTGGGGGGTGGGGGGGAGGTGAGGGTGGGTGATGGGCATTGAGGAGGGCACCTGTTGGGATGAGCACTGGGTGTTGTATGGCAACCAATGTGACAATAAATTTCATATTAAAAATAAAGGGACATTTGACTGACACCTGCCCATTTTCTATTCATAAGCATTGTTTTCTACCAACACTGGTTGGGGGACTGAAATCTTCTTCAGAATATCATTTTTTAATTTGAGTTACTCCTCTGTTTGAACAACGACATCCATGAAAGTGCTTCAGTGGCACACGTCACAATTCGTCTTCATTAGATACCTCAGTGGTTTCATAATGATAGCCCTCACTTTCTTTTCTGTCTCTGTGTCACTGAGTTTCTGTGTAAGGTAGATAAATCTTGAATTCTTAACAGTTTTGTTGAGAGATTAAGACAATGTGGATGGAGAAATCATCGAACCTCTGAATTTTGTATTCAGAATAATTACAGTGCTATCTTGGATATAAACTCATTTTATGTAAATTGTCCGTGAAGATGTGAGGTATGAGAGGGCAAGTCCAGCATAACTTCCCACGTACATGCAATTGGCAGTTACAGAAGGCAGGGAATGACTGTCAGCTTGTGCATTCAGCACACAACACACATACTGGTGGTGTTTTGTATGTTGAACTACCTTTGCACTCTTGGGGTAAACCCCACTTTGTCATGGTATGTAATGCTTGTAACATGCTGAATACAATCCTTAAGAGAATACTAGCAAACTAAACCTATCACCATGTTATACCCTTTGACTATTTTCCAGAGTTCTAACAAAGTTTGTCCTGTAAACCTTTGCTTGTTTTTCAATGTTTCTGTGGAGGGATGGGCATTTGGAGTTTGCTTTCCATTTTTTGGCAGATATGATCCTCTCCTTTCCTGATGTGAACCCTAAACATCAAGATGAACTCTTTTTTTTTTTCTCTTTGATGCAAAGTTATATTTCTGTCATGGCTGGACTACAGAGTCTTCATTTTAAAATGGGAGACTCGCTCTGTATAATTGCCAAGATGTTCTGAATCTCTAAGTGTTCATTCTTCTTCTATGACTCATAAGTTGTCTATATTATTAGTCCGTTTTAGATTTTGAAGGCAGATGTATTAAAACTCGAGCTAAGGAATTAGCCTTAGCTTCTTTTCATTTCATTTGTTTTAAAAATTATGATGCACTAAAAGTCTCTTTCTGTTATATGAACATTGACAAATTGTACAGTAGAATAGCAAATACAAAAATCAATATAGAGAACACTTGTATAACCTCCTGTAAATTTTTCTTTTACTTATTTGCAGTCAACCTTTCCCCCAACTCCACTTCATGACAAAAAATCGTCTCATTTTGTTTGTATAATTTTGCCTTTTTCACTTATATATCATATTAAATGAAGTCATAGGGTATATTGCCTTTTCAGTCTGGCTTCTCTTACTTAGAATAATACATATCATATTCATCCATATTATTATGTGTAACACTAATACGTTAAATTTTATTGTTGAAAAGTATTCTTTTGTGTGGATTTACCAAAGTTTTATTGTCTGTTCGTGATCTGGAGGGAATTTGGTTTGTTTTCAGGTTTTAGTAATAGTAAAGCCACTATAAAATTTACATTCCGGTGTTCATTTCTCTTTGGTAAACACTTAGGATGAGGAATTGTGGGCCTTATATTAAGCGCATATTAATTTTCTGAGAAAATGGAAAACTGTTTTACAAAATGACTATGAAATTGTGCATTCCTATCAACAATGTGTAATATTTTAGGTGGTCACATCTTCATCACCACTTGGTAATGTCATTTTGTTTAAGCCATTGTGATAGGTGTGATGGGTGTTCTGTCCTCTGAATCAATTTGCATTTCCCTAATGTGTGATGATGTTAAATGTCTTTTCTTGTGACAATATGTCATATGTGTATTTTATTTTCTCAGTTGTCTTTTCACATCATTTACTTAGTTTTATTAGGAAGTTTGATTTTTATTGATTTTTATGTGTTCTTTTATATATTTTGTATACAAATTGGATTTTTTTTCGTCCAAAATGTGTTTTTGGCTTCTAATTTTATTTTTTTAAGCATTATCTTTAACAGAACACTTGTTTTAGTTTTATTTTAGGACATTTAATTGTATTTTTTTGTAGATTATCTTTTTGGTATTACATTTTAGATATCTTTGCCTAACCAAGGATTACAAAGGTTTTTCTTCTACGTGATTTATAGTTTTAGGTTTTATATGTAAGTCTTTGGTCTATTTTGAATTAATAGGAATTATTTTTAAAATTTATTTCTTATTTTCAAGAATTATTTTTGGGCTTATGAAAAATAAACCAAGTCTTTCTTTGAAAAAAATGCAGTTTCAACATCACAGGATAAATTTCCCTATGAAACTTTTTTTTTATGTTCAACATCACTCATCATCAGGGAAATACAAATCAAAATCATGATGAAACACTACCTTACATCTGTCAGAAAGGCTGAAATTAATAACACAAGAAACAGCAGGTGTTTGCGAGGATGTGGAGAAAGAGAAACACTCGTGCAGTTAGTAGAAATGCAAACTGGTACAGCCACTCTGGAGAACAGTATGGAGGTTCTGCAAAAACTAAAAGTAGAACTACTCTACAATTCAGCAATTGCACTCTTAGTTGTTTACCCAAAGCATACAAAAATACAGATTCAGAAGGATGCTTGCACTCCATTGTTTATAGCAGCATTATCAACAATAATCAAACTAGAGAGAGAGCCCATGTTCATTAACTGATGAATGGATAAAGAAGAACTGATGAATGGATTGTGTGTGTATACACAATGGAATATTACTCAGTCATCAAAGAATGAAACCTTTCATTTGCAATGACATGGTTGGAGCTAAAACGTATTATGCTAAGTGAAATAAATCAGCCAGGAAAGACAAATGCCATATGATTTCACTTACATGTGGAATTTAAGAAACAAAACAGATGAACATAGGGGAAGGAAATAAAAACAAGAGAGGGAGGCAAACCATAAGAGACTCTTAACTGTAGAGAACAAACTGAGGGTTGCTGGAGGGGAGGTAGGTGGGGGGATGAGCTAAATGGGTGATGGGTATTAAGGAGGGACCTTGTTATGATGAACACTGGGTGTTATATTTAAGTGATGAATCACTAAATTCTACTCCTGAAACCAATGTTACACTATATGTTATCTAACTAAAATTTAAATAAAAACTTGAAACAACAAAAAATAAAAATGTTTGAAACCTAAAAAAAAGGAGTCTTTTTTTTAACTGCTGTTTTGCTAAATCCGTAGTATCTCATTATAGCTCCAGAACTTACTCATCTTGCAGAACTGAAACTTGGTTCCTCTTGACCAACATGTCCCCATATCTCTCTCCCTCTCAGTAGCCCCTATGTACAGCATTCTATTTTCTGTTTCTATGACTTTGACTGTTTTTGATTCCACATATAAGTGAAATCATATATTATTTGTCTTTCTGTGTCTAGTTTATATCACTTAGCATAATGTCCTTCAGGTTCATCCATATTGTTGCGAATGGCAGGATTTCCTTCTATTTTCAAAGCTGAAAAACATTCCATTGTATGTATACACCACATTTTCTTTATTCATTCATCCTTTGATGGTCATTTCGGTTATTTCCATGTCTTGACTGCTGTGAATAATGCTGCACTGAACCTAGGAGTGCAGGTATCTCTTTGAGATCCTGATTTCAGTTCTTTTGGATAAATACCCAGAAGTGGGATTGCTGAGTAATATGGTAGCTCTGGTAACAATATTGTACTTCATAATTAAATTTACTAAGAGCGTAGATCCTAAATGTTCTCACAATGAGGAGGGGAGGTGAGAAAGGTAAAGTATATGAGGTGATGGCTATGTTTTAATTAGCTTGATTGTGGTGTTATTTCATTATATGTCTATCAAATCATCGAGTTGTACACTTTAAATATATACAATAAAAATAGTACCACAGATTTCTTATAGCACAAATAATCACAGGTGTAATGTATTTTTTTTTGTCTGTCAGGTGGCAACGTATGACTTTTGCATTCAAGTTCAAATTAATTTCTTTGAGGCTTCAGAACTTTACACTAAATGTTGTTTGTCAAAATCTCCTATGATTCCGAAGACAACACCACTTATTCGACCATGCTATGTTCAAGCTACTGGTATGTACTGTGAAACAGTTGGTGTGCATATATCAAATATTGACACTTGGGCAGCTAAAAGTTTTTAAAAATCAGATTATGATATTTACTTTTTAAAAAAAGAAATATTAGAAAGTACAATTATATGATTCCTGTGTGTGTGACTTAAATTGTGAGTCTGTGAGATTGAATTTTGAGAAACAGTATAACAAAACCTATGTGAGTTCGCTTCTAGCTGAGTCACAGAAACTGTATCAGGTGAGTTTCCTGCAAAGAAAACTTGATTTGCATCAAATAAGGAGATCCAGGGGCATGGTTTCCAAAGCTGTGACTCCCTGAGAGAAGGTGAAGGGATATCTTTGGTTTAGGGTTACGATGAATATTTAGATAGGTAAGTCTTCTCATTTTATGTAGAGGCGGGCATAAGGCTATCCATGTGCTTTAAGGAAACATGCCTATGTATACATTGTATGTTGTGCAAATGAGCCCGAGGTTCTTTCTTGGGTGGAGATTTTAGTATGATGGATGAGATAAAGGTAATGGTAGGTCATTCCAGAGGTCACTTGATGTTTTGCCTAGGCATGAATTGTAGGTTTTGCTCAAAAGGTCTGTGTGGTCTTGGGCTGGTAGGAGGTCTGGTCAGGGCAACCTGCAGGGTGGTTTCCAGATTCATTTGCCTGAGTTAAGAGGTAAGGCAGAAAGATCTTAAGGAAAAAATGTAAGGCAAAAATTAGTGAGTTCAAGCAGGTGGGTAGTAAATGTCAGGTCTAGCTGGTGACAGTAGCATAATAATCTCAGATTAGTGACTGTTGCTTAAAAATATAGGTTATAATTAAAAACAAAAATGAGTTTAGTTACTTGTTGTGTGGGTACTTTTTAAATGATTAAATTAAAATATAAATTATTAAAATATACTAGATATATAATTCACTGATAGAATTTTTATTTAAGAAATCCCCACCCCCCAAAGGAATAGGTTACTAAAGGACTAAGCATATGCATAAAAGGAGAAGTAAAAAAGTAAGTAAGTAAATAAATAAGTAAATAAATAAATAAATGTAAGTATATGAAATTTTTTTTGTGTTATTTACTTATTTTCTCCAAATATTCAAATATTACAGCACTCTGTAAACCCTACTTTTGGCAAGCTTTGGTGGTTTTGCATTTTATTACATGTGTTTAAGTATTTTTCATGAAAAGTTTAGTCTAGTCTATGCTATATTATGCAATATTTTGTTTTTTAATTCTGACATTAAGTTGTCAATAATAATAAAATAGTGCTCAGTTGATAATTACACTTGGCATCTAGTGAGAGAAGCCTCAATAAAGTAGCATATACAATGCAGAGATTTATTTCATTCCTTTTTAAAATACAGAATTAGGGGGCGCCTGGGTGGCTCACTTGGTTAAGCATCTGACTTCGGCTCAGGTCATGATCTCGCGGTTCATGAGTTCAGGCCCTGCATCAGGCTCTGTGCTGACAGCTCAGAGCCTGGAGCCTGTTTCAGATTCTGTGTCTCCCTCTCTCTCTCTGACCGCCCCCCCCCCCCACTCCCGTTCATGCTCTGTCTCTCTCTGTCTCAAAAATAAATAAATGTTAAAAAAAAAATTAAATAAAATAAAATACAGAATTAGAAAGTCTGCAGCTGGTAGGGAGCCTCCGTGGAGTTTTGTCCCTTGTTTTAAGATATCTTTTTTGGGAAAAAATCATTGTCTAATTTTGTTATCCTAATTAGGTAAATTATTTTCATGAAAGATAAAATTTACCTACTTGACAAATAAAAATTAATGTACCATCATTATGGAAAATTGGAAAGTGTTAGAAACACAGAAATGTCATCTAGTATGTGAATATTTAGAGCATAGTATTATTAATATGTTGGTATTTTACTCTTCTTCTGTTATATGCCTTTATTATTTTATTTTTTAACATAGTTGTGATCTTCCTGCCTGTGTTCAGTTGAAATCTCTTCATTCTTAATAGAAATTTTTATTTAGGGGAGCCTGGGTGGCTCATTTGGTTGAGTGTCCTACTTCAGCTCAGGTCATGATCTTGTGGTGTGTGAGTTCGAGCCCCGCCTCGAGCTCTGTGCTGACAGCTTGGAGCCTGGAGCCTGCTTCAGATTCTGTGTCTCCCTCTCTCTCTGCCTCTTCCCTGCTCAGGCTATGTTTTTCTCTCTCTCTCAAAAATGAATAAATGTTAAAAAAAAAAAAATTTAAAGGGGCGCCTGAGTGGCTCAGTTAGTTGAGTGTCCGACTTCAGCTCAGGTCATAATCTCGCATTCCGTGAGTTCGAGCCCTGTGTCGGGCCCTCTGCTGACCACTCAGAGCCTGGAGCCTGCTTCAGATTCTGTGTCTCCCTCTGTCTCTGCCCTTCCCCTGCTTGTGCTCTATCTCTCTCACTCTCAAAATAAACATTAAAAAAATTTAAAAAAAGAAACTTTTACTTAGATGTTATACACTCTTATTAATTGTATAAATTAACACTGATAGGTATTATAGAATATTTCATCCTGTAAGTATCTCTTATAAGTTATATAAGCATAATTCTAAGCATTTAGGTTGTTTTTTTAAAAATTTTCTTATTCATATAAATATTGTAGTAGTGAACATTTTTATGTATAATACTTTTTCCCTGTTTAGATTTTTTTTCAGTGATATTCTCTTCATTGGCTGCATTCCTTCTAAAGTATATACATGTTAAAGCTCTAGATCATTTTGCAAAAGGGCTTTTGTAAAGAGTTTTGCTGGGGCGCCTGGGTGGCGCAGTCGGTTAGGCATCCGACTTCAGCCAGGTCAGGATCTCACGGTCCGTGAGTTCAAGCCCCGCGTCGGGCTCTGGGCTGATGGCTCAGAGCCTGGAGCCTGTTTCCAACTCTGTGTCTCCCTCTCTCTCTGCCCCTCCCCCATTCATGCTCTGTCTCTCTCTGTCCCAAAAATAAATAAACGTTGAAAAAAAAAAAAAAATTAAAAAAAAAAAAAAAGAGTTTTGCTGTTTCAACCCTCATTCGGTGTAAACTCTAACCAGCATTGAATTAAAGAAATTGGATATTTTTCTATGTTATTAAAAGTATATCATTTCAATTTTCATGTCAATTTCTTTGATTACTCATGAGGATTAAAATTTTCTGTCTTTGCTATTAATTCTATATTTCATATATAAGTTATCTGTTCATGAACTTTGCCTTTATCAGTATGGTTATGTATCTGATAGATGTCACTGATTTCCTTATTTATATTACTTTTTTTTCATTTTTACGGTGAATTTTTTCTAAGATTCATTGTTTGCCTTTAGTTTTGTTTGTTTTTCAATAAATCTCTTAAAATAATTTTATAGTGAAATTTAGCTATTGTTTCCTCTGTGATTTCTAACATTCTTTTAAAGATTAGACCATTTTCTCTAGCTACAGAATTGGTATATGTGTAATACTGGTTTTTTTCCTATTTAAAATTTGTTCAACATTTTCTAAAAAAACAAAAGCAAAAACAATTTCTATACTTAATTTGTTTATTTTTAACTTTAATTTTTTTTTTAACGTTTATTTATTTTTGAGACCGAGAGAGACAGAGCATGAATGGGGGAGGGGCAGAGAGAGAGGGAGACACAGAATCTGAAACAGGCTCCAGGCTCTGAGCTGTCAGCACAGAGCCCGACACGGGGCTCGAACTCACAGAGTTCAAGATCATGACCTGAGCCGAAGTCGGCTGCTCAACGGACTGAGCCACCCAGGCACCCCATTAACTTTATATATTTATTTTGAGAGAGAGAGCATGAAACAGGGAGGGGAAGAGAGAGAGGGAGAGAGAGAATCCCAAGCAAACTCTGCACTGTTACTGTGGAGCCCATTGCGGGCCTTGAAGTCACAAACCATGAGATCATGACCTCAGCTGAAATCAAGAGTCAAGTGCTTAACTGACTGAGCCACCCTGGCTCCCCAGTACTTATTTAATTTGTTTAAAAAAAAATGTTGCTGGGGCACCTGGGTGGCTCAGTCGGTTAAGCATCCGACTTCAACTCAGGTCACGATCTCACAGTCTGTGAGTTCGAGCCCCGCGTCCCGCTCTGGGCTGATGGCTCGGAGCCTGCTTCCGATTCTGTGTCTCCCTCTCTCTCTGCCCCTCCCCCGTTCATGCTCTGTCTCTCTCTGTCTCAAAAATAAATAAACGTTAAAAAAAAATTTAAAAAAATGTTGCTGTATGTCCAGAGAGGATTGGAATGTCAAAGCAAACTTGGTTGTATCATATAACTTATCAACACCAAAGTTTACTAACGATTCAAACGATTCAAACGATACAAATATAATCAGGCAGAGATGTAACATTTCTTTTGTAGAAGTTGGCATCTATTAGACACAGTTTCCAAATTGTCCTTTTCTCCCTCCTTAAGATGCCTTTTGCTTTTGAATTGACTTTTTAATGTCATTTGTAGAAACCTTTGTCTCAAAGGAAGCTGTTTTTTGTTTGGAGCTTCCCATTTTTATACTCTTTTTTTTTTTTTTTCAACATTTATTTATTTTTGGGACAGAGAGAGACAGAGCATGAACGGCGGAGGGGCAGAGAGAGAGGGAGACACAGAATTGGAAACAGGCTCCAGGCTCTGAGCCATCAGCCCAGAGCCCGACGCGGGGCTCGAACTCACGGACCGCGAGATCGTGACCTGGCTGAAGTCGGACGCTTAACCGACTGCGCCACCCAGGCGCCCCAGATACTCTTAATAGTTATACATATAGGAAATGTCTATATGAGGAATTGTCATTTGCCTCATAAATCCATAAATTCCAGATATTTTTGGTTGGCCATTTGAATAGGTAATGCGTGTCAAAAGTTTTCTTTGAAATAGTCCACTAGTCAATTCCAATTTTTAAAAATGTTTATTTATTTTGATAGAGCGCATGCATACATATGTGAGACCAGGAAAGGGACAAAGGGAGAGGGAGAATTCCGAGCAGGCTCCACATTCTCAGCATAGTGTCTGACTTGGGTCTCGATCTCATGAACTGTGAGATTACTACCTGAGCCGAAATCAAGAGTCAGGTGCTTAACCCACTGAGCCACCCAAAACACCCCTAGTCAATTCCATTTTTATGTTTGCAAGGAAACTTGGTCAAGTCCATTACTCTCTGAGATATCCCCTCAATAGAAGGATGATGCCTTAGTAGGGGACTCATAAGCTTGCTGTTATCTCTTTATTCCCAAATTACATGCATTCCTTTTAAAATTAAAATAGTGCTAACCCAGAATTGTAATCCATCATCTCCTTCTCAAGGTTTATCCTGCACCCAAGACGCAGTGACTTTTTTCATTAATTATCTAATGAAAACACTTATTTAATGACAAGCATTTTCACTCACTTGAAACTCTAATTCTTCTTAAAAATTTTGTAATATAATTATAGTTTAAATTTCAGGGGCGCCTGGGTGGCGCAGTCGGTTAAGCGTCCGACTTCAGCCAGGTCACGATCTTGCGGTCCGTGAGTTCGAGCCCCGCATCGGGCTCTGGGCTGATGGCTTAGAGCCTGGAGTCTGTTTCCGATTCTGTGTCTCCCTCTCTCTCTGCCCTTCCCCCGTTCATGCTCTGTCTCTCTCTGTCCCAAAAATAAATAAACGTTGAAAAAAAAACATTTTTAAATTTCAATTAAAATTTTTATCAGAGATTTAATTGTTTTGACAATATATTGTTCATTGTTAAGCCAAGTAGTGTATCTGCGTATTTTATTTACATTCTTTCAACTTTTTATTTTTCCCTGAAGTTATTAATTCCTCCTTTGTCCTTAAATATTTGACGAAATCCTTCCATGCCACAAAGCTCTGTATTATGCTTATATGGACACTGTTCCACATAGTAGTCTACCCTGTCAGATAATGTGTCATAACTTCTCATTCCCTGAAAGCAGCCCTTCTGGAGCACAACAACCTCCTGCTCCAACATGCACTGAGTGCTTTCTTTTCCTGTGACAGAACTCTTGTCTAAGACTTCCTTTCACTATAATGTGGGCATTTTCTTTTCTCTTTTCTGTCTTGACTCTCCCGTTTTTTCAGTCCCTTGCCTACCTATTTCTTGGGTTACTTCACTGTTTAGGTAGATTACATCTTCCAGGAGCTTCTAAAGAGTGTAAGGGAGATAATTGAGAATTTCCTTCTCTGAAAATGTCTTTTATTTGCCTCTCATATTTAAATGATAATTTGGTTTAGTATGAAATTCTAGATTGAAAATAATTTTCCCTCAAAATTTTGAAGATATTATCATTACCTTCTAATTTCCACTGTTGTGTTTAGAAGTCTGATGACATTCTTCTTCCCCATCCATTACATAGGACCTAGCGTTTCCCTGTTAGAAGCTATTAGAAGCTGCTTTTTATCCCTGGTACTCCATTATTTCACAATGGTGACTTTAGTGTGAACCTTTTGTCTTAAGTTCTTGTGGACATTTTCAATATGGAAATTCATGTCTTCCAGTTCTATAAAGTTTTCATAAATTATTTCCTTGAAAAGTTCCTTCCCACTGTTTTCTGTATTTCTTTCATTCAGACTTCTATTGTTGTATTTTGTACTTCTTGGATTATGTTATATATATTTTAATTAAATTATATATTCTCTCCTATTATCCTTTTCCTTATCTTTTTGTTGTACTTCCCAGGATATTTTTCTGACTTTATTATGTCTTAAGAAATTATTTTGGCAGTTTTAAACTAACAAGGGTTAACTTTTTTTCTGATTATTTCTTTACATACGGACTTTTGAAAAAATAAAAACACCTTTTATCTCTACTTGTATTATTTCTTTGAAATTTTCTTCTGTTGACTATACATTGTCTTAATTTTTGCTGAATTATTTCTCCTTCATATTGAGGAGTTTCTCAAATGTCTATTGATTTTTGCCTATTCTCTCATGATCATTGGCGAGTCTTGCAGTGCTGGCTTCATTACCAACTGTTATATCATTGCCTGACAGTCTGGATCCCAGTGAATATTTAAGGTGATCAAAATGTTAGTCTGTAAGACTTTAATCTTGAGCAGTTCATTTTTTCTAGAAAATGCTTCTTCAAAGTAAAAAGATAATAAGGATCATATATCAACAACAGTATGCATGTAAATTTGATAACCAGATGAAATGGAGTAATTCCTTAAGAGACACAATCTGCCCAAACTCATACAAGAAGAAATAGACAATCTGGATAAGTCTCAATCTATTAAAGAAATTGAATCAATAATTAATAAGCTTCAAAAACAGAAAGCACCAGCCCCAGATGGGTTCATTGGTGGACTCTATCAAACATTTAGAGAAGAAATCATACTGATTCTCTATAATTGATTCTGTACAATCTCCTTCAGAGGATAGAAACAGAAAGAATACTTCTTTAACTCATTTGGAGGTCATTTTTGCCCTAATACCAAACCAGGCAAAGACATTGCAACAGTAGAAAACAACAGACTAATACCTCTCATTAGCATAGATATAAAAATCCTTAATAAAATATTTGCAAATCAAATCCAGCAGTGTATAAAAAGAATTATGCACCATGACCAAGTGAGATTTATCTCATGTATGCAAGGTTGGTTCACATTCAAAAATCAAGTAATGCATTTCATCATATCAACAGACTAAAGAAGAAAATATCACATGATCATATCAATAGATGCAGGGGAAGAAAAAGCATTTCATAAAATCTAATACGCTTTCATGCAAACAACTTAGTAAATGAGGACTGTAGCATAACTTTCTCAACTTGATAAAAAATATCTACAAACACCCTAAAGCTATCATCATTTTTAATGTTGAGAAATGCAAAGCTTTCTCAGTAAGATTAGAAACCAAGCGAGGATGACCCTTTTCACTCTTTAAACTTTGTACTAGAAGTCCTAGCTAATGCAGTAGAGCATGAACAGGAATCAAAGGATACACAGGTTGAAAAGGAAGAACTAAATTCTTTGTTTATTGAAGATATCATTGTTTATGTAGAAAATCTAAAAGAATCGATTAAGAAAGACACTTCTGGAACTAATAACCTAATATAGCAAAGTTGCAGGATATAAGTTTAATATACAAAAGTCAATTGCTTTCCTCTGTAGAAGCAATGAGCAAATGGAATTTGAAATTAAATACAAAATACCATTTATATTAGCATCCAACAAAAATGAAGTACTTAGGTATGAATATAACAAGATATTTATAAGATCTATATAAGGAAAGTTAAGAAATTTATCTGATGAAAGATAGCAAAGAAGAATTAAATAAATTGAGTGATATTCCACATTCATTCATAGGAAGTCTCAATATTGTTAAGATGGCAGTTCTTCCCAATTTGATCCAGAGATTCAATGCAATCTTAATAAAAATCCCAGCAACTTACTTTGTGGGTATTGCCATATTGATTAAAAGTTTATATGGAGAAGGAAAGGACCTATAATAGCCAACACACTACTAAAGGTGATGAACAAAATTGGAGGACTGACACTGTCCAGCTTAGAGGTTTTCTACAAAGGTACAGTAACCACGAGACTTTGGTTTTGGCAACAATACATACAAATAGATGAGTGGAATAGAAAAGAGCCCATGGGGCGCCTGAGTGACTCAGTCGGTTGGGCAGCTGACTTTGGCTCAGGTCATGATCTCACGGTTTGTGAGTTCAAGCCCCTCATAGAGCTCTGTACTGACATCTCGGAGCCTGGAGCCTGTTTCAGTTTCTGTGTCTCCCTCTCTCTGCCCCTCCACCACTTGCACTCTGTCTCTCGTATTGTGTCACCAATAAATAAACATTAAAACAGTTTTTTTGAAAGGGAGCCCACAAATAGACCCACATATGTAGTCAAATGATGTTTGACATAGTAGAGGCAATATAGCTCAGAAAAGATATTCTTTTCAAAAAATGGTGCTGAACAACAGGACATCACAAAGAAAAATGAATCTAGATACAGACCTTACACCCTTCACAAAAGTTAACTCAAGTGGATCACAGGTCTAAATGTAAAATACAAAATGTAAAAACTTTTAGTAGAAAGCAAAAGAAAAAATCTGTATGACCTTGAGTTTGGCAGTGACATTTTAGATACAACAACAGCGGCAAGATCTGTGAAAGAAGAATTGATAAGCTGAACTTCATTAAAATTAAAAATTTCTGCTCTTAAAAGACACTGTCAAAAGACCAAAAACGTGTATTTGCAAGTCATGTTTCTTTTCACTTCTGTACTTTTGCATTGGTCAAACTCTATTATAGTGACTATTTTAACTATGTTTACATTATTCTCAGCTTAATATTTAGTATATTTTATACTCTTCTTGTCTCAAGAATAGTTTTTCTGTTATACTTGTAATTATCATTAAAATACAAAATTGGAATTTTATAGATGTGATTAAACATGATATTCTATAAATGTTTTAAAGTGTGATTTTGTTTTCTCTCTGGGTACATAAAAATACAAAAAATATTTTTTATTTCAGGTTGAGAAGTATAGTAATAATTAACTATGAGCTAATATCTCTTAATATTTTATCAGTACATTTATTTTCTTCTCATAGTATTGCAAGCACCATTGAGATTATCCAGCACTGATTTTACATTTGAAATCCCATTGTATACTATGGATCCTAATAACAAAGTCACAAAAACTCAGGTATGTATAGAGAAATGATGCAGTTTACAACTTTTCTTTTTACTGTGGTTTTTAGTTTATTGAGTTGATTATTCTGAAGCATTTGTTGTAAGAATACTTTCATTTTTAGAGAACTTGCATATCTATATATTGTATTTCTCAGAAGTAATTATGAAAATATATAGACACATATAAAGCCATTTTTATATATGCATATATTTAATAGGACTATTCAAAATATTTTATTTTTTAAAGAATCTTTTCCTTTTTTTAAGTTTTATTTATTTATTTTGAGAGACATAGAGATAGTGTGAGTAGGGTAGGGGTAAAGAGAGATGCAGAAAGAATCCCAGGCAGGCTCCATGCTTGGCACAGAGCCCAATGAGGGGCTTGAACTCACGAAACCATGAGATTATGAGCTGAGCTGAAACCGAGAGGAGGACACTTAGCCGACTGAACCACCCAAGCACCCCCCAAAATATTTTAAATAGAATTAAATCATCTGTCTCTCCTTATATAAAATGGGGCTATGATTAAATTAATGTGAAATATGTTCCATACAGGTAAGGAAATGTGGTGGAAGGTAATAATAAAAACGAGAAAAGTCCAGGTATATAATAAAGTGACTTCTATGACAATCTACTCTTTTTTTCTTACTAGATATCTCTGCATCTCTCTCTCCTAATTAATCCATCTAGAAAGAAAAAAGAGTGACATGAATAAGAAGGAAGCTCATGCATAGAAAATTGTATTTGTAGTGCCCCTTTATTATCTTATATATTGCTTTTCCTGCAATTAATTTTGAACCTCTGTAGCTTTGAGAGCAAACTATATGGTGAAAATATTTAACATTTTATGCGTCAAATAATAGCCAAGTGCTACATGAAATTATAGAGAACAATAAAGGATCTCTTCTGGCATTAAAATGTGACGGTTTTAAGCATAATATCAGTAAGACTTCTATCTATAATATAACTTCAAGGATGCAAAAGACTTTGTGTTGGGACTAGAAAGGAAGCGTTAGTGAACTGAATTGGATTGAATTCCAAAAGAAAAGCAATCCCTCTATAAATATGATTTTATTTTATATCATTGAATTTTTTTCAATTGGCATAATAAAAGATGATCTAGACAAGAGCCTTCTGTCTTGAGTGGCAAAGTGGTCATATTGGCCCCACAGAGAAGGAAATGTGATTCTAATATACTGCTTGCATTTGCCATGAATGATATTTACATAGTCATAATAAAATATATCATGCAGAGAAGTTGTAATATGTTTGTGGGGCAGAATTCAAATTGATCCTATGTAGTGTATTACATGTAAAATGACAAGTGTTTGATACGTACAATGTGTATGTGAAGGTTAAGTTGACAGAAGGGTTGGGAATGGTAGAAGAAAGGAGTGAAACTCATTTTATTCAGTGGCTAATTAAAGGAAATTGTGTAAAGTTGACAGAAGAACTAGAGATATAAATATATTATTTCAAGTTACCAGGTGACTAATGGAAGAATTAAAATAATTTAAATATCCACAATTGGGAGGTGGAAAGGGGAGCGGAGATAGTATCTATGAGCTAAATCCTCATCTTCACTAGTGGGCACTCAAGAGACAATATCTGGGTCTGATAAATCATGACATAGCCATGTGATAGAGTAATGGCCCCCAAAGTTATCCAATTCCAATCCCTAGAATTTTTGAGTACCCTATCTTCTATTGTAGAAGATACTTTGCTGATGTGTAATGTGATTGACATTAAAGACCCTAAGCAAGGGAGATTATCCTAGATGATCTAGATGGTCCCATTTGACTCATGTGAGTGGTTAAAACCAGAGAAGCTTTCCTGACTGTGCTTAGAAGAAAATATGATGACAGAAGAAAGGTAGAGAGATTTGATGTTGCTAGATGTGAAGATGGTGAAAAGGAGGCCACCAGGCAAAGAATGTGTTTGCCCTCTACAAACTGGGAATGGCAAGCAAATAGCCTTCCCTAGAGCCCTCCAGGAAGATCATGGTTCCTTCACCTTGATCTTAGTCCGGCGATAAACCTGTTGAACTTCTAACCTACAAGACTGTAGTTTAATAAATTTGTATGGCTTTAGACTACTAAGTCTGTGGTCATTTGTTATGGCAGCAATGAAAAAGCCTCAAGTAAGACATATCAACATTATATTGAGAATAAGGCTATAACTATCAGAGAAAATCCAAATCAGAATTAGCTAAAATTGGTTGTTTCAGGGAAGCAGAGCTGTTGATAAGAAGGAGTTGAGTGGGACAACTGGTTTTTATAAGTATTTTAAAATTATTTGTGTAAGCTACTAACATGTATCATTTTGGTAAGATTATTTAAAAAATGACAGTGGTACACATACTAAATGTTTCTTTATAGATGACTGTATCAGTTCTATTCTTGGGCTAGGATTGGAAAATGGATATTTTAGAAATCTGCCATTTCTTCATTTCAGAATGAGAAAAAGGAGGCATTCAAATGACTAGTACAATTTTATGCTCACCTTCTGTTTTAAAAGATGTTTCTTTCTTTATAAATGCAAATTTTAGAACTAAATAGATATTTAAGTACGGAGAGACATTGGGAATAAAATCGCCTATTTTTTAAATCCTAAATATTTTAAATCAATCATACTTTAGAAAGAAAGGAAGTATGTTATTTTGTTGTGGTGCCAATTGCATGGATCATTGTATACTCTTCAAATTTTGAAGAGTAAAGTTAGAAAAATACCTAGCTCAAGGTTTTATTGTAATAGTATGTTGCACAAGTCTGCACACATGTCATGCATATAGCTCCCAGATTTATCAGAACATTACAAAGACAGTGCAGAGATTTTATGTATACTCTTCACACAACTTGCTGTCATGCTAACACATTATACAACCATAGAACATTTTTCAAAACTAACAAGTTAACATTAGTACAAAATTATAAGTTAGACAACAGACTCTATTTGGGTTTTGTTGCAACCGGTGCAACAAACACCGAAATCAGGGTCCTGAGGGTAGGGGAATGTAAGAAAAAAAAAGAGAAGGGAAGCCAGTTTGGGAACAGGAGGGTCCCCTGGGCTGATGGCCCAAGTGACGGCTTTATTGTTGCTGTACACAATCTTTTATATCAAGACTCTTATGGATCAGGTCATTCTAAGAATAAACAGGTTTCACATGATCGCCGCCAACCAAAACATTTAGTTCTGTGTACCTTGTGAACTTTCTAAACGGGTCACAACAAGACCTTGTTGATAGATTGCTAGCAAAACACAGTTCCCATGTTTGTTTCTATTTGACCCGGGGTAGAAAAGGGGGGTAACATTACTGCCAACACCCACAGACCACAAGCTTCAGGAATTAGATTTCTCAGCCTTGACAAGGCTTTCGTATGCCTTTGCAAGTGGGGGAATGGGACGGGGAACCACCGGGTTGGCTGAGTCAACAGGGAGCCGTTGCTCGACCCGGTCTCAGCCTGGCACTGGGGTCCGGCCTCCCACAGGGTTTTACCCATTTTTCACTAATGTCCTTTTATGTCTCATGGTCCAATCCAGGGTACCATATTGTATTTAGTTTCCTCTGATCTGTGGCAGGCTCTCAGTCTTGCTTATTTTTTTATGACCTGGTCAATTTTAAAGAATACTGGTTTGGTATTTTTTCCGAATATTCTTTAATTTTGGTTTGTCTGATTCTTTACACCTTTCTCGACTGCATTCTTATTTTTTATGGGTTTCAGGGAAGAGTGTAACAGCTGAAATGTCTTCTTTTGTCACATCATGTGAAGGGTGTACATGATATTGTGTATGGCTTACTGGTAGTGATAAATGTCAGGAGACTTGGAAAAAAGTTGGACTAACTATTTTTCTTTTTTCACACCCTATATGTCGGAAGTGAGTCATCAATGTCAGCCCACACTCAATGGGTTGGTGGTCAAGCTCCACCTTTTGGGGGGGTTATTTACATATATTATTCAGAATTTTTCTGTAAGCATTATTATTCCTTCCCTCCTTTTATTTATTTATTTTATTAATATATCAATGTGACTTCACAAATATTTACTTCATACTTTCAGTTATAATCCAATATCACATTATCACATTATTTGTTATTAAAATTGTTCCAGCTCTGGCCATTAGGAATTCTTTTAGACTTGTCCTTTGACATACTTCCATCATTATGATTTTTAAGCATTCTCTTACTTTCTGGCACTATAAAATGGTCCAGGCTTGTCTTTTATTTTGCTTGTTCCAGTTCTAGAATCAACATTTTCTTCAAGAAACCCCAGTACCATTTATGGAAGAATGGTATTTAGAAATCAAGATCTGTACACTAGATGTGCTAGCTGCTACTGGGATGTCACATGTTGTAAGCCCCTTTGGCAAATAGAATCAGGAAATATTTGTGTGTATACTAGTGAATACACACATACATAATTTGGCTATCGTTCTTTTAAAAAATTTTTTTTAAATGTTTTTATTTATTTTTGAGACAGAGAGAGACAGAGCATGAGCAGGAGAGGGGCAGAGAGAGTGGGAGACATAGAATCCGAACTAGGCTCCAGGTTCCGAGCTGTCAGCACAGAGCCTGATGTGGGGCTCGAACTCACGGACCGTGAGATCATGACCTGAGCTGAAGTCGGACGCTTAACCAACTGAGCCACCCAGGCGCCCCTATCATTCTTTTTTTTAAAATTGTGTTTTAATGTTTATTATTTTGAGAGAGAGAAACAGAGCACGAGTGAGGGAGGGGCAGAGAGAGACACACACACAGAATCCAAAGCAGGCTCCAGGCTCTGAGCTGTCAACACAGAGCCCAACATGGGGCTGGAACCCATGGACTGCGAGATCGTGACCTGAGCCAAAGTGACACTCTCAACCTACTTAGCCACCCAGGTGCCCCTGTCTATCTATCATTCTATCTCTATCATCCATCCATGTATCTATCTATTTAAACATGGGTTCAAACTGATGTCTCTGACTTTAATCCAGCACCACAAGGTTTATTGCAATCTTTCTTCCTTGCTTATTTTTAACTCCTTTCTCTGACTATGAAAAATCTGGCTCTCTTATTTATACTTTATTTATGTATTTTTTACCTGTATAAAGTACAGGTAAAAGTGTATACTTTTACTAGTGTACTAGTAAAGAAGTTTCAGAATTTTTAACCTGTATCTAGAATTGCTAATATATTTGCCAACTAGAGTACAGTATTAATAAAGAGTAACTTTTTGTCTTTAGCGCTATAGTTCCCAGTCCAAACACAGTTTTGCAGTTGCTTCGGCCATTCCTCCTCAGTCTCCACTAACTTCAGTGAGATTATCTCATACATTTGTAATATACTTTGTTGTAATCTACAATGTATCCTGGGGTTCCCAGTATCTTGGTTGATTGTTTTTAAGTTACTTACATTTAAGTTAACTCTTAGTGGTATATAGTTCTATGGGTTTTGAAAAATATGTAGAATAATTGTCCTACCACTTCAATACATGACAGAATGGTTTTACTACACTAAAAATCCTCAATGTAACCCCTTTGCTGTCAACTACTCCTCTTTCCACCAACACTTGGCAACCACTGGTTCTTTTTTTCCATCCAAATGATTTTGCATTTCCAGAATGACAGGTAATTTAATTATATAAAATGTAGCCATTTGGGTCTGGCATCTTTCACTTAGCAAAATATATTTTACATTTATTTATATTTTTGTGTGAATTAATACTTCATTTATTTTATCACTAAATTTTATTCCATTGCATGGAGTGTTTATCCATTCATTATTTGAAGGAAATCTTGGTTGTTTTTTTTCCTCCATTGCTTGGCGATGAACAAAACTATTATAAACATTAACATGTACATTTTTATGTGAGCATGAATTTTCACTTAAGTAAATACTTAGGAAGGGGATTACTGGGTCATATGGTATTGTATACTTAACATTATAAGAAACTGCCAAACTGTCTTCCTAAAGGACTATACCATTTTACAGTCTCACAATCATGAATGAAAGTTGTTACTCAGCATCCTTGCTAACTAGCATAGCTTTTTGACATTTTTATTTTACCCTGGTCTCTATCCTTTGTGTATTTTTCATAGTTGTTAATATGCTATGAACATATTTGCATACCCCTTTGTTTGCCTAACATCACTTTTAAAACTATCTGTGAATTCCACTTTAAAAAACTTTTTTTTAATGTTTATTTATTTTTGAGATGGAGACAGAGTGCGAGTGGGGGAGGGGCGGAGAGAGAGGGAGACACAGAATCTGAAACAGGCTCCAGGCTCTGAGCTTGTCAGCACAGACCCCTATGCGGGTCTCGAAACCATGAACCATGAGATCATGATCTGAGCTGAAGTCGGATGCTTAACTGACTGAGCCACCCAGGCACCCCATGTGAATTCCACTTTTAATCACTTGACTTTGTACGCAGGCTCTTCACCTTGGCATGGTAAAACAAGCTAAATTTTATATTGCATATTATAATTTTTATAAATGTCTTTTTATTTATGTATTTTGTGTGTATAAACAGGATCTTGTCTTACATAATACTTCAAAACAAGATGTGAAATGGACTTTGGATATTAGTAATACTGGCAAACTTTTCAAAGATGGCACATTCAAGATTAGTGTGCTGAGTGGGATTCTGCAACCACATAATGAAATTAATGTTTCCATAAGTTTCTGTCCAAGTAAGTCCTTTTTTCTTATATTTGTTATTGATGTTTCAATCTACCTCTCACATATTATTTAATTTTATCTTGTACACAAAAGTTTAGGTTATTTTTTATGTGTTCTTTAAATAGTTTTAAAAAGATTCATACTAGAATTCTTTCATAACCAGCCTCAAATATGGCCCCAAATAATTCTCACCTCTTGGTATTCATGGCCTTATATAGTGCCCTCCCACATCACATAGGACTGATGTATCACCCAGAAGATATTATGAATGTGATGGCGTATGATTTCCAAGATTAGGTCAGAAAAGGCATGGCCACGTCTAGCTTGCATTCTTGGATTGCCTGCTTTGGGGAAGCTGGTCATTGTGTCTATTTATCTCTATGTTCACTTCTTTACTGATGTTTTTTTTTTACAACAGCTTTATTGTACCTTTTTCTAATTGGTGTGACAAATTTTCTGTTATCACAAATCTATTACAAAAATTCTTGGTGGTTCTTACACATTTACTTTTCCAAATGAACTATAGATTATTTTCTTCCTGTTTCTAGAAAAAGACATATAATTGAGTTTTTCCCTTCAAATAATGGCATGTTTTTCTAGTAATTAAAGTTTATTTTATAGGTATCACTATTATGAATGAGATTTTTAAATTAATCTTTTTAATTAGCTAGGACTATATAAAAAGAATATATTTATAGTTTATCTGTCACCTTGCTCCTATGCTGAACTTCTCTAGTTAGATCTGGAAGTTTTTCAGAGATTATTCTGTATTGTTTTCTAAGTAAATAGTTTTATAATATAAAATGATAGTAACTAATGAATTTTTCTCTTCATTTACAATATCTCCTCCTCTACCTTATTCTCCTCCTGAATCTGTTAATACAATGTTACTACATTACAATCACATTACATTTATATTACAACTGCACTTTAACTGTTACTATAGTCTGTCTGAATCTGTTACTATGGTGGCAGTTTGTTAAAACTGTTTTGATTCCAGTAGTTTTGCTTTGTATATTTGGATGTTATTAAAAGATTATGTCTTGTATATCTTTTAGAAATAGCATATGTATTTAAAGTAATGTTCTTTTTTCTACTAAATGCTATTTGCTTCAATGTTGTTTTATGTGCTACAGTGCCATTTTGTCTTTCTTTGGTTGATATATCATTTTATTTTCAGTCTGTGTCTTTTTAAATTTAAGACCAGTATTGTAAAACAAAGGATTTTGCTTCTTTTCTTGAGCAAGACTGAAATGTAATTTTTAGGAGGGGAATTTGACTTATTCATATTTTCTGTTATAATATATTTTTCATTTTCATGCAGTTTCATTTTATATTTCCTTTATGTTATATTTCTTATCATTTTTCATAAATTTTATGTATTGATCCAATTTTTGTCTTATATGCTATACATCTATTTCCCTTCTATATGTCATCTTTAGACCATTGGGAACACCTATGTGGACATATATTTTCCTGTCAGTTCTAAGATGGAATAGTATCAATGAACTTTCCCACAGACAAAATTATATATGAATTTATTTCTTACTCAAGACTTTGTTGAAATATTTTGGAATTTTATTTGCAGTTAGTTTTTTTTTGTAAACATCATTCCATTCCACCCACTGCTTGGATCAGTGGGCTGTAGTCTTCTCTGTCTCTAAGGTATTGAGGTAGCAGGATGCAAGACTGTAGCAGATCAAAGCCAACAGGTTGGATGAGAGTACAGGGTTCTTCAATATCAAACAGCTGGATGGAGAATGGGATCTTTGGGGAGTTGGAATTGAGTTATAGGGGCCTTTTGAGTTGGAACCAGGGTAGCTTATGCTTGATTTTTTGGTCACCCTCATTTATTTTCTTCTAGTACAGACAATTTTTATCTTTCCTGGCTCACACGGCATGGAATACAGCTTTCATGACTTTTCCTTAGTAGCTCTTTCCAAGTCAAGTGTGCATTTATTTTCTGGTTTTCTCAGTTGTTTTTACTATTCATTAAAATGGGGAAACTACTGGAATCTTGAAGAAAAAGATGCCTTTTATTTTGCCTTACATTCTTATATTTTAAATCAGATACCATAGAGGTAAAATTCACATTCAGATGTGATTATTTTTGAAAGTATGGTTTTCTTAATTACAACTTTGTTAAAGTGTGATTCTTACACCATAAAATATATTTTTAAAAAATGTACAGTGTAGTGGTTTTTAGGATCGTCATAGATGGGCAGCCATCAAAACAGCCTAGTTTTAGAACATACTCATTGCTTGCAAAGGAAACCCTGTACCCATTATTGGTCACTCCCCATCTCTCCCTCCACTCAGCCACTGCTGACCTTTATTGGTTGTCTCTAGGAATATGTTTACTGTGGATATTTCATATAAGTAGACTCCTATAATGTGTCCTCTTGTGATTGGCTTCTTTCACATTGCATAATAATTTCAAGGTTAGTCCAGATTATAGCATCAATTAGTACTTAATTCCCTTCTGTTACCAATAATTGTATGGATATATCACATGTTTGTTCATAGACATTCATCTGGTGGATATTTGGATCATTTGTACTTTTTTGACTCCTGTGAATAAAACAGCTAGGAACATTCCTGTAGTGTTCTGTGAGGACACATGTTTTCATTTATTTGGTTATATATCTTAGAGTGGAATTGTTGGGTCTTAGGATAATTTGATGTTTAACATTTTTAAGAAACTGCCAAACTGTTTTACAAAGCAACTGTAACAGTTTAAAATCTTACCAGCAATGAATGGGGGTTCTGTTTTCTCCACATCCTTGCTAACTCTTTTGTGATCTTTTTTTATTATAGTTATCCTAGTGACTGTGAAATAATATGTCATTGTAGTTATTATTTGCATTTTCCGGATGACTACTGATGTTGTGTATCTTTACATGTACTTATTGTCAGTTTGTATATCATCTTTGGAGAAATGTCTGTTCAAATCCTTTGTTGATTTTAAAATTTGGTTGTCTTTTTGAGTTTACATTGTTCTTTATGTATTCTGGATAAAATTATTTTATAAGTATAAAGCATTTTATTTCATTCTGAGATTTCTCTTTTCACTTTCTGATGATGACAGCTAACGCAAAATAGCTTTTAGTTTTGATGAAGCGTATTTTATCCAATTTCTCTTTTTTTAGTTTAGCTTTTCAGTGTCTTATCTATGAAAACATCACATAACCCGAGGTCATGGTGATTTATTCTTATGTTCTCTCTTAAAGTCATATAATTTTATCTCTTACATTTAGGTCAATGGCTTATCTTGAGTTACTTTTTAATATGCTGTAAGGTAGGGCTCCATCCTCATTCTTTTGCATGGGCCTGTCTGCTTGTCCCAGCACCATTTATTGAAAAGAATATTGTTTCCCCATTGAATTGTGTGTGTATATATATACACACACACACACATATATACACACATACACATACATACACACACATACACACATACATACATACATACACACACACATACATATAAATCTATGTAAAGATATTTTATATAGATATGTATTAATTCTTCATGAAATGTTTAGTAGATTTCACCAGTGAATCCCTTTGGATTTTGCCTGTTCTATGTGAGAAGTTTTTTGATTGCTACTTTAGTTCTGTAACTGAGTCCAAGTTCATTCTCCTCACTGCACAATAGGCCAGTAAGTGGAGAGGCAAGACATTAGGGAAAGGAAAGCACTTTGGAAAGCCAGCAAACCAAAGAGACGGCAGACTATTGTCCCGAAGAACCATCTCCCTCAGCATGAAATTGGAGTTTCTTTTATGTTAGCAAAAGGAGGAAGTGGGAAGGGTTGGAGTCAAAAGGTAACTGACTTCTGTAGACATCTGAGGAGATAATGTATGTCCTTGGACAGTTGATCTTTGCATACAGGAATCTATCTGGTCATGTCATTCCTATAAATCTTAGGCATAGCATAGTCATTTCTGTATGTACTTCCTCATCTCCTTAGGCAAGATAGATTTGGGTAAAAAGCAGTTTTTGCAAATCTTAGCTGTAACATGGCTACATGCAGGGCTCAGCAGAAGTTTCTAAGCTATAGGTCACAGCAGCAAGGAAAATAGAATCAGTGTGGAGTCAGACATGCTGTTTCTCCCTGTTATAATCCCTTTCAATAAGTCAATTCACATTTTATATTTCCTATTGTGTCAGTTTAAGTACTTTTTGTGTTTCTAGGAATTTGTCCATTTTATCTACATTATCTAATTTGTTTATATACAACTTTACATTGTGTTCCTTTATATATTTTTTTTATTGAGTTTCTGTAAAGTGAATAGTGATTTTCCCTGTCTTATTTGGGACTTTTGTAATTTGAATCTTCTTTTTTTCTTGGTCATTCTTGCCAAAGGTTTTTCAAATTTGATATGCTTTTCAAAGACCAACTTTTGATTTTATTGATTTTCTTAATATTTTCCTATACTCTATTCAACTAATTTCTGTTCTAATATTTATTATTTCCTTTCTTTTTGGTTTGGTTGTAATTTGCTCTTTTTTACCTTGTTTCTTATGTTGCAAAGTTAAGTACTTATATCTACTTTTTTAAGATAAGCAATTTATGGCTCTAAATTTTACTCTGAGCCCTGCTTCTGGTATATCCCATAAGTTTTGGTATGTTTTGTTTTTATTTTAATTCATCCCAAATTACTTTGTAAAATTTCCTTTGCTATTTCTTCTTTGACACTTAGTTATTTGGGAATGTGTTGTAGAATTTTCACATATTTGAGAATTTCCAAAATTTCACTTTGTTATTGATTTCTAATTTTATTCCATTGTTGTCACAAAACATACTGTTTATGGATGCAGTCATTTTATTTTGATTATTTTTTTAATTTTTTTTAATATTTATTTTTGAGACAGAGAGAGACAGAACATGAATGGGGGAGGGTCAAAGAGAGAGGGAGACACAGAATCTGAAGCAGGCTCCAGGCTCTGAGCTGTCAGCACAGAGCCCAACGTGGGGCTCAGACTCACAGACCGTGAGATAATGACCTGAGCTGAAGTCGGAAGCTCAACTGACTGAGCCACCCAGGCGCCCCTTTTTTGATTATTTTTTAATGCTATAAATTTATTTTTTTAAGTTTGTTTATTTATTTTGGGAGAGGCTAAGACCCAGAGAACACGAGTGGGGAAGGGGCAGAGAGAAAGGGAGAGAGAGAATCCGAAGCAGACTCTGCACTGTTAGTGCAGAGCCCAACACGGGGCTCAAACTCATGAACCGTGAGATCATGACCTCATCCAAAATCAAGAGTCATACACTAAACTGTCTGAGCCACACAAGTGCCCCTGGATTCAGTCAATGTAAAGGCTTACCTTATACCCTAAAATATGATTTACCTTCAAGAATGTTCAACATGCACTTGATTTTTTTTTTTAAGATTTTTTTAATTTTAAGTAATCTCTATACCCAACATGGGACTCAAACTTAAAACCCTGACATCAAGAGTCACATGCTCTACCAATTAAGCCAGCCATGCTCCCTCACGTGCACTTGAGAAGTGTATATATTCTGTTCTTGTTGGGTAGAATGTTCCATAGATGTCTTTTAGATCTATTTTGTTTATAGACCAAAATATTTTATTTCTTTAGTGATCTTCTACCTATTTGTCTTATCCCCAATTGAGGGTAGAATATTAAATTCTCAAAGGGTTATTACTGAAATATCTATTATTTCTTGTTTCAGTTTTACTGTTTTTTTTTTCCTTGTGTACTTTGTGGCTCTGTTAGGTGTATTTATGTTTATAATTGTTTTATCTTCTTCGTGGATTGTCCTGTTGTCATTATATAATGTCCTTCTTTGTCTCCAGTATTGATTTTTATCTTAATAGTTATTTTGTCTGATATTAGCATAGCCACTGCAGCTGTCTTTAAGTTACTATTTGCATATATAGAATTTCTCCATCCTGTTACTTTCAGTTGAATTGTGTTTCTGAATCCAAAGAGTGTCTCTTATAGATGGCATGGATTTGGATCATTTTTAAAAATTTATTTTGCATATCTCAGCCTTCTCATGGGTGTGTTGAGTCATTTTACACTTACTGATTAATTAGTGATGAAGTAAGACAAAGAAAGATTTACATTTGCCTTTTGCTCTTTGTTTTCTGTATTTTTGAGAGACAGAGAGAGGCAGCATGAGTGAGGGAGGGGCAGAGAGGAAGAGGGAGACACAGAATCCGAAGCAGGCTCCAGGCTCTGCACTGACAGCAGTGAGCCCGTGCTGGGGCTCAAACTCACAAACTGTGAGATAGTGACCTGAGCCAAAGTCAAACGCTCAACCAACTGAGCCACCCAGGTGCCCTATAGTGAATTTTTCATTTCAGTCATTATAGTTTTCAACTCCACAATTTACATATATGCTTATGTATACACATATGTATGTCTGTCCAATGCTTGAATTTTCTTAGGGACAGTTTCTGTTGACAGCCTTTTTGTGTGTGTATATGGATCATTCATTATTGACTTAGGATTTTTTCAGTTATACCCGGTGAGATCTTGGCCTTATTCTTTGAGCTATCCTTAGCAACTGCCATTTTCTTCTAGCAGGCATTGGTAATTGATTATGCTTTTCTTCTGTCATTTTCTTATCTTGTAATCTGACTGTGGTGTAAGCCTGTTATCCCAAGCCATGGTCAGGGCCTTTATGTCCCATTTGTTTTTTTGCCTTATAGTTGCATCCTTTGCCATCAATATCACCTGAAGTGGGGTAGATATACTTTATCTCCACTTTGGCTAGACTTGTTATGCTGGCCACCAAGCAGGGCTGCCTTATATTCTCAAGGCTTTCAAGAGTTTAAGTGGGTGTTTTTTACTTTTCGCTCCCTCTCATCTCTTTCTTGGACTGGCACAGGGATGGAGGCTGGGGCTATGGTAGAGTAGGTGACCCATACTGATCTCTAAGCAAATCTCCAGTCCCTTCTGAATCCAAACCATTGTTCTTGAATCTAATTTGTGTGGTTAGACCCTCACTTTCCTTAGATAAGATTGTTCTCAGTTCTCATTTAAATAGCCTCAATGTTGGGGCGCCTGGGTGGCGCAGTCGGTTAAGCGTCCGACTTCAGCCAGGTCATGATCTCGCGGTCCGTGAGTTCGAGCCCTGCATCGGGCTCTGGGCTGATGGCTCAGAGCCTGGAGCCTGTTTCCGATTCTGTGTCTCCCTCTCTTTCTGCCCCTCCCCCGTTCATGCTCTGTCTTTCTCTGTCCCAAAAATAAATAAACGTTGAAAAAAAAATTAAAATAAATAAATAAATAAATAGCCTCAATGTTTCGCAACCCATTGAGCACATAAGTTAGAAAATTCTCCACATGAGAATCCCTGCTGCATAAAAATATAGAATTTTTCTGGTAATGAGCTTTAGGAAGTGAAAGTATTGACTACTAGCTTCTTTATGCAAACTGAAGCAAAAGAACAGACGGAAGATGCTTGAAAAGGCAACTACGAAGATTTCCCTCCCCTCCCCCCTATTTTTTGAGGAAGTCTGTACTGGTATTTGTCTTTAATTTAAAGCATCTGCTTCAGTATCTTTATAGTTTATATGCCACAATGAAATAAGCACACCAAATGCCATTTCTGTTTAAAGGGTGTTATAGTAACTTACCTGTTATTCTTCTTAATTATTCTTTCTTCTGAAGCAACATTAAGATGCAGTCTCTGATAGATGCTGTTTGAGCCCTTCCAGATTCCCATTACTGGGTTTTCCCACCCATCTCTCAGTTGTGGATATTGGCCCATAATAGGTTGTGTCTGTCCCCTCCTCTAGAAGATTGCCATTGGCTGAAGGAAGATACTATGTGCAGAGATGCCTATGAGGTTAATTGTCACCACTACCACTACCTTAGGTGGCCCAGCTAACTTTCCAGCAGGTGGGACAACCTTTCCGGTGAATTCACATCCCATAGCTGCCTATGGGATCGATTTGAATCTGCATTATAAACCTACAACTTTTCATAGCTTCAGGCCCTCCTCTATTTCGCTTCCCCCTTTGCCTACAAGCTCCTCCTGAGAGCATGCACTCAGTAAATCACTTGCAGCAGAACCCTTGGGACATGACTGCTTTACACATCTAAACAAGTGTGGCAATCTAAATAAAATACCAGCAACTACCTCTGTTATCAACAGAAAAGGCAGGATAAGGATGTGTTCTAACTTTTAAACTTTTTAGAATTCATTCAGCTGTGTGTTCTCTCAGTAATATTCTATTAGCACTATGTTGCCTTAATTCAGTGTCCTGATGCATCTATTAGCATGGCATTTTATTTTTTTTAATTTTTTCAGCATGGCATTTTATAATTACTCTAGCTTTGTGTGCGAGAAACAGTACATAGGGTACTGTGATTAGTAGGTTTCAAAAATGTTTCATCTTTTATTATCTCTGTTTAGAACTCTGAAAATATGATAGAAAACATTACATATTCTCCCCATTCTGAAGTTTATTCTGTAAAAGTAATTGTATTTCATTATGTATTTCTGCATATTTCCTCTCAGTTTCTATATCTGGTTCTGAAGGAAGTAGCAGGAGAGCCAGTCCAGCTAAAGCCACCATCTGTATTTCTGTATAGAGCTTCTCTTTTATGTCTATCAACATTTTTATCCAGATAAAATGGAATAGACAATCTAGAAGGAAATAAGATACATTTCCATTTCACTTTTCCTTTGATATGGGGCTAAGCCTCAGCAGTCAAATCTATGCATTGCCTTCTAGGATTTCAACTTTACTCTTAAGAAAAAATTAAACATGCCTATAACACATTTATATAACTTAAATCTGAGGTGAACGAAAAGGCCCAGCTGAGCTTAGAAAAATGTTATTGAATCCCTAGTAGTCTTAGGTTATACAGGGAACCCCCATTCTCCATGACCCCAAAACATTTAACAGGTGTGAAACCCAGAAATAATCTCCAAACACCCCATTTGGCATTCACAGTTCCATAAGCCTTAAAACCTTGCCTAATTTTGGAAGTGATGGACTTGATTTTCTTTCTCCCCAAAATAATTTTAACAATATCAGATTCATGAAGTGAAACCATCATTTCTCTATAGATTTACAGTGTTTTAGATATATAAATTCTATTATAATTTATTTTCTCAACTGAAGGTATGTATATAGTCTGTCCTGTTTTCACAGTCTTTCCTGTGCTCATCTGTCAGTAAGAAGTCACTAATTCACTTCCCTTTCCAGTCACCTCTCATTTTCCAAGGATCCCAGACTATATGAACAAGAAAAGACTTATTTGACCAAGTAAAGGCACCCGGTACAGAGAGATCTAGTGAGTCTGATCAGTTCAGTGATTCTATTGCTTTTGTGTATAGTTCACAATGTCACTTGTGAACATGCATCGCCCAGAGCACTCATCGTCTGCTTTTGTGATACTCTTGATGGCCCTGATCCTGTTTTCTCATTCTAAGATATTACCTTGAGTTCATACTCACCAAATCACATCTTTCTCTCTACAAGACACTGTGTTGGGGCATCTGGGTCTAAAAGGGCACTGGCAGCTTGCTGGGATGAGACCGTTGTGTGGGACTAGCCTGCAGCCCCAGATGCTGAGCCCTTTTCTCCAACACAAACTGCCTTTCCTCATGATGAGTTGGTACATGGGAATTGCCTTTCTTTTCCTATGAGGTGAAATTGGCCAGTCAACCCTGGTACCTTTCCATAAACTTAAAAATCTGGGAGGAACAACATTCCTCTCTTCTCAGCACACCCATTTCTCAATACGAGTCCCCTGAGATCCTTATGGCAACCGTCTGACCTCATCTTCGTACTGCATATACTAAGGGGATAGGCAGCTCCTGTTAAGGAATAGAAACCAATCCAAAAAAATAAGTCTTACTGCACTGTTTGCTCTAGGTTTATGTATTTTCCAATAATAATATCTGCTTTAACAAGGCCTGCTCTATTTCTAGACATAGTGCACTTTAAAATATTTTTTAATGTTTTATTTCTTTATTGAGAGGAAGAGAGTGAGAGATGGAGAGAGAGACAGACTGTGAGTGGGGGAGGGGCAAAAGAGAGGGAGACACAGAATCCGAAGCAGGCTCCAGGCTTCGAGCTGCCAGTACAGAGCGTGACATGGGGCTCAAACTCACAAACCATGAGATCATGACCTGAGCCAGTGTCGGACGCTCAACCGACTGAGCCACCTAGGCGCCCCTCATTACATGTTTATTGTTCCTTGGCAGGATAATTCCAATTTTTGAGTAATCTATTCTCCATGGAGCTGTACCTTCATAGTACATTTATATATTTAGTAAGGTTTAAACTGTGTACAAGTTTTTTGTATATGTAAACAATTCTAATATCCTTTAAAAAATTATTTTTCATTAGGTGATCCTACAAAATACACAGCCGATATTCCCATTCATCTAAATGATAATCCAATTTGCTATCGAATGTTATGTTTGGTTGGAGAGGTAAAATCACCCAAGTTATCGTTTGACCCTCCATTCATATTTTTCACTCCTGTTCCTCTGGACGTAACAACTAAGATGAATGTCAACATTTTACCTCAAAACTATTTCAGGTAAATGCTTAATGTGAATTTACCACAGTTTGTTTATGTGCTTTTTTGTTTGTGTCTGTGTTGTATGAGTCATGAGCAATGTCTGACTTGTTTCTGTTGGAACGAACTGTTAAAATATTTAACAGTTCAGTTAAATTAAAAATTTTAAGAAGCCCACTTCATTACCTCACAATTAGTCATTTGATTTTTTTGTAAAAATTTTTCATATGTCTCTCTTCATGGTATGTGAAGCACGTTTTCTATGGCTATGTAACAAATTACCACAAACTTAGTGCCTTAAAACATGAATTTGTTATCTTTTAAGTTTCTTTGGGTCAAGAGTCCTCTGGGTTAGTTAAGGTGTATTTACTGCTGAAGGTCTCAGTAGGTGGAAATCCAGGTGTGGGATATGGCAGCAGTCTCATCTGAGGCTCATTCTTCAGAATTAATCCTTTCAGTTGTAAGACTAAGATAATTTCTTGCTGGCTGTTGGGACCTCTCAGCTCTTAGAGACCACCCTCACATCCTAGCCATGTGGTTCCTCCTCCCATCATGGTACTTTAGAGCATCTCTCTGACTTCTCAGTCTCTGACCTCCAAACCTTTTAAGATCTCACCTAATTAAATATGATCCACACATGATAATCTTTTAGCTTTATTTGCATTCATTTGGCTAGGGGTGTCAGATACATATGGAAAGTCCCTTTACCATTGCTGTATAACACAAATTAATCACCAGTGTGATATACTTACAGATTCTGTTACCCAAGGGGTGGGAATAATGCAGGGTTTGTGTATGTACACTAGGGAAGAGGACTCTTCGGGGCCATCTCAGAATTCTGCCTCTCACATGTACATAGTATAGCACAATGTAGTCTGTTCTCATTTTTTAAAAAAATTATCAATAGCCCAAACCCCAATACTATATTGCTCTAGATACATTACATGTCCTCACACTACAGAGCAAGTAGATTGTGTGTGTGTGTGTTCATTCATTCATTCATTCATTCATTACTGGCTTATGAGGAATATAAGAAGTCTCCAAAGGGCTCAAATCAAAACAGACCAAACCAATACATATAAGCTGAAACCAGAGTAAGAGTGGTGAGCTGTAGTAATCTGCCAAATGCAGGCTTTTTCTTAAAACTTGATACAACTTTGTTGAGCATCTGACTTTGGCTCAGGTCATGATCTCACAGTTTGAGTTTGAGCCCCGCATTGGGCTCTGTGCTGGCAGCTTGAAGCCTGGACCCTGCTTCAGATTCTGTGTTTCCCTCTCTCTCTGCCTCTTCCCCACGCCCACTCTGTTTCTGTCTCTCTCCCAAAAATAAATAAACATTAAAAAAAATTAAAAACAAAGCCAAACTTGAGACAACTTCCTCAAAGTGGGAAAACAATCTCAAATTCCTTGATTAATCCAGGGACACTGAAAGAGGCTAAAAGAGTATATGTGAGTAAATCCTTCTACCTGTCAGCAGAAGCAAGTAAATCTTCTCTAGATCAGTGGTTCTTAAACTGTGGTGTATATCAGCATCACCTGAAAGAATTTTAAAACAGAGATTATTGCCTTCCATCCCCAGAATTTATGATTTGGGAAGCCTGGAATGGCATGTAATAATTTTTATTTCTAATAAATTTCCAAATGATACTGATACTGCTGATCCATGGACCACACTTTGTGAACGTCTGCTCTAAATGAAGCCATCCTCAGTTTGGGCTCATATTTCAGTTGCCACAGTTGCTATCAACCGGACATCAGTGCTGGAGTAAGTATTACAGAACTCTCGAGAAGGGAAGATACCATAGAGTCAGCACAAACAACTATTTTGAAATTTAGACTCTTAAGTAATTCAGATATTGGAATTATCAGACACAGAATATAAATAATTTATTTTTAAAGGGTGGCATTACAAAAATTAGAAAGTAACATGGAATTATACCATATAGCCTTGAAAATGAACCAAATGTAACTTGTAGAAATTATAAAACAAAGTATGTCAGGTAAAATGTTAAGGACATTCACTAAACCTACGATTGTATATAACTACACAGCATAGAAACCAACAAAAGCAAGAGAAAACTAAAACAAAAATTATGTCAAAAACTTTATGTAGTTGACTAATGCAATTAAAGTAAGTTATTCTGACTAGTTAAAATACAGAGAATGTTAGAGTAAATAATAAAAAAAGTCCAACTGCCTATTAAAAGAAGTGTATGTAAAACATAAGGACAAGAAAGACTGAAGTAAAGCAGGGTTTCTCAACATCAGAACCTGTGACATTTTGGGGAGGATGTTTCTTTTTTTTTGTTGGAGGCTATTCTATGTGTAGTAGGATGTTAACAGCCTTCCTGGTATCTAACCAATAGCATCCTCTCCCTAGTTATGACAGAAAAGAATTGTCTCCAAACATTGCTACATGTCCCCAGGCATGCAAAACTACTCCTAGTTGAGAACTATCAAACGAAGATCATGGGAAAATGTATGGTAGCATAACCAAAAGAAAGCTGGATAGCAGTATTGATTTTACATATGATGACCTTATTTAAGAGGTAAAACAGAGGCACCTGGGTGGCTCAGTTGGTTAAGTTCTGACTCTTGATTTCTGGCTCAGGTCATGATCTCACAGTTTGTGAGATTGAGCCCCATGTTGGGCTCTGCACTGACAACACAGAGCCTGCTGGCAATTCTCTCTGTCCCTCTCTCTCTCTGCCCCTGGTTCACTTATGCATGATCACTCTCTCTCTCTCTCTCTCCCTCCCTTTCTCTCTCTCTATCTCTCTCTCTCTCTCTCTCCCCCTCTCTGCCAAACATTTAGAGAAAAAAGAGGTGAAACATTTGTAATATAAAAAAACCTTTTTAACATAAAAAAGAGTGGGTGGTTCAGTCAGTTTAGCGACTGACTCTTAATTTTGGCTCAGGTCATGAACCCAGGATCATGGGCCTGAGCTCTGTCTGCATCAGGCTCTGGGCTGAGCATGGAGCCTACTTGGGATTCTTTCTCTCTCTGTCCTTCTGCCCCTCTCCCATGCATGAGCACTCTGTCTCTCTCTAAAAATAAGCCATTAAATAATTATAAAATATGCAGCTCACCTGAAAACTGTCAGAAGTCTAAAATTGTATGTACAACCAAAGTACTCTTAAAATATGAAAACCCCAAATTAAAATAATAGGGGAAAATTGACCAGTCCTTCATCATTGTAGAATGTTTCAACACATATCTCAATTATTGATGAGTCCAGAAGACAAAAACCCTTGTATAGATAAAGAAAATTTGAAAAGGATATTTTATTAAAAGCCTCCTTCATTTAATACTAATATTATGAAAAATACTAAAAGTAGTATTAGGAATAGCATTATAAAATCCCGCACCCTGCAATTGTAGAATATACATTTTTCTCATTCATACAGGAGATATTTACAAAAACTGATAGTGTATTATTCTGTAGTTCAAATTTAACACATTTTGAAGAGTTGGCATCATATAGACTGTTTTCTGGTAATAATTATAATTTTAAAATCATTAAAAAAATATGAACAGGATCTGCCACATATTTGGAACTATTGAAAAAAACTTCTATAGAGACTCAAGAAGAAGATACCCTATTGAATTCTGCAAATAATAATTAAAATACTATGTATCAAAACATGAAAACAATGTTCACTGATATAAACAGTACTTGAGTATTAAAGATTAAACTTGAAACACCTCTTGTCACTTCTGTTGCTTTCTTTAGAAAAAGAGTTAGGCCTACATCTTTGTTGAGTTAACTGCATCTCTTACGTTAAATTCCAGAGGTTAAGCAATAAACAAACTTATGAAATGCACCAAAATTGGTACTTAGATGGAAGTGTGTAGTCTTTTTTTTAATATATGAAATTTATTGTCAGATTGGTTTCTATACAACACCCAGTGCTCATCCCAAAATGTGCCCTCCTCAATACCCATCACCCACCCTCCCCTCGCTCCCACCCCCCATCAACCCTCAGTTTGTTCTCAGTTTTTAAGAGTCTCTTATGCTTTGGCTCTCTCCCACTCTAACCTCTTTTTTTTTTTTTTTCCTTCCACTCCCCAATGGAGTTCTGTTAAGTTTCTCAGGATCCACATAACAGTGAACACATATGGTACTTTTTCTGTATGGCTTATTTCACTTAGCATCACACTCTCCAGTTCCATCCACGTTGCTACAAAGGGTCATATTTCATTCTCTCTCATTGCCACGTAATACTCCATTGTATATGTAAACCACAATTTCTTTATCCATTCATCAGTTGATGGATATTTAGGCTCTTTCCATAATTTGGCTATTGTTGAGAGTGCTGCTATAAACATTGGGGTACAAGTGCCCCTTTGCATCAGTACTCCTGTATCCCTTGGGTAAATTCCTAGCAGTGCTACTGCTGGGTCATAGGGTAGATCTATTTTTAATTTTTTGAGGAACCTCCACACTGTTTTCCAGAGTGGCTGCACCAGTTTGCATTCCCACCAACAGTGCAAGAGGGTTCCCGTTTCTCCACATCCTCTCCAGCATCTATAGTCTCCTGATTTGTTCATTTTGGCCACTCTGACTGGTGTGAGGTGGTATCTGAGTGTGGTTTTGATTTGTATTTCCCTGATGAGGAGCGACGTTGAGCATCTTCTCATGTGCCTGTGGGCCATCCGGATGTCTTCTTTAGAGAAGTGTCTATTCATGTTTTCTGCCCATTTCTTCACTGGATTATTTGTTTTTTGGGTGTGGAGGTTGGTGAGCTCTTTATAGCTTTTAGATACTAGCCCTTTGTCCGATATGTCATTTGCAAATATCTTTTCCCATTGCGTTGGTTGCCTTTTAGTTTTGCTGATTGTTTCCTTTGCTGTGCAGGAGCTTTTTATCTTTATGAGGTCCCAATAGTTCATGTTTGCTTTGAATTCCCTTGCCTTTGGGGATGTGTCAAGTAAGACATTGCTACGGCTGAGGTCAGAGAGGTCTTTTCCTGTTTTCCCCTCTAGGGTTTTGATGGTTTCCGGTCTCACATTCAGGTCCTTTATCCATTTTGAGTTTATTTTTTTGAATGGTGTGAGAAAGTGGTCTAGTTGCAATCTTCTGCATGTTGTTGTCCAGTTCTCCCAGCACCATTTGTTAAAGAGGCTGTCTTTTTTCCATTGGATGTTCTTTCCTGCTTTGTCAAAGATGAGTTGGCCATAGTTTTGTGGGTCTAGTTCTGGGGTTTCTATTCCATTCCATTGGTCTATGTGGCTGTTTTTGTGCCAGTACCATGCTGTCTTGATGATGACAGCTTTGTAGTAGAGGCTAAAGTCTGGGATTGTGATGCCTCCTGCTTTGGTCTTCGTCAAAATTACTTTGGCTATTCGGGGCCTTTTGTGGTTCCATATGAATTTTAGGATTGCTTGTTCTAGTTTTGAGAAGAATGCTGGTGCAATTTTGATTGGGATTGCATTGAATGTGTAGATAGCTTTGGGTAGTATTGACATTTTGACAATATTTATTCTTCCAATCCATGAGCATGGAATGTTTTTCCATTTCTTTATATCTTCTTCAGTTACCTTCATAAGCTTTCTATAGTTTTCAGCATACAGATCTTGTACATCTTTGGTTAGATTTATTCCTGGTATTTTATGCTTCTTGGTGCAATTGTGAATGGGAACAGTTTCGTTATTTGTCTTTCTGTTGCTTCATTGTTAGTGTATAAGAATGCAACTGATTTCTGTACATTGATTTTGTATCCTGCAACTTTGCTGAATTCATGTATGAGTTCTAGCAGACTTTTGGTGGAGTTTATCGGATTTTCCATGTATAATATCGTGTCAGCTGCAACAAGTGAAATCTTAACTTGATCTTTGCCAATTTTGATGCCTTTGATTTCCTTTTGTTGTCTGATTGCTGATGCTAGAACTTCCAACACTATGTTAAACAACAGTGGTGAGAGTGGACATCCCTGTCATGTTCCTGATCTCAGGGAAAAAGCTCTCAGTTTTTCCCCATTGACGATGATATTACCTGTGGGCTTTTCATAAACGGCTTTGATGATGTTTAAGTATGTTCCTTGTATCCCGACTTTCTCGAGATTTTGTTAAGAAAGGATGCTGAATTTTGTCAAATGCTTTTCTGCATCGTTTGACAGGATCATATGGTTCTTATATTTTCTTTTATTCATGTGATGTTTCACATTGATTGATTTGTGAAGGTTGAACCAGCCCTGCATCCCAGGAATGTATCTGGCTTGATCATGGTGAATAATTCTTTTTATATGCTGTTGAATTCGATTTGCTAGTATCTTATTGAGAATTTTTGCATCCATATTCATCAGGGATATTGGCCTGTAGTTCTCTTTGTTTGCTGGGTCTCTGTCTGGTTTAGGAATCAAGGTAATATTGGCTTCATAGAATGAATCTGGGAGTTTTCCTTCCCTTTCTATGTTTTGGAATAGCTTGAGAAGGATAGGTATTATCTCTGCTTGAAACGTCTGGTAGAACTCCCCTGGGAAGCCATCTGGTCCTGGACTCTTATTTGTTGGGAGATTTTTGATAACCGATTCAATTTCTTCGCTGGTTATTGGTCTGTTCAAGCTTTCTATTTCCTCCTGATTGAGTTTTGGAAGCGTGTGGGTGTTTAGGAATTTGTCCATTTCTTCCAGGTTGTCCAATTTGTTGGCATATAATTTTTCATAGTATTCCCTGATAATTGCTTGTATCTCTGAGGGATTGGTTGTAATAATTCCATTTTCATTCATGATTTTATCTATTTGGGTCATCTTCCTTTTCTTTTTGAGAAGCCTGGCTACAGGTTTATCAATTTTGTTTATGTTTTCAAAAAACCAACTCTTGGTTTCATTGATCTGCTCTACAGTTTTTTTAGATTCTATATTGTTTATTTCTGCTCTGATCTTTATTTCTCTTCTTCTGCTGGGTTTAGGGTGTCTTTGCTGTTCTGCTTCTATTTCCTGTAGGTGTGCTGTTAGATTTTGCATTTGGGATTTTTCTTGTTTCTTGAGATAGGCCTGGATTGCAATGTATTTTCCTCTCAGGACTGCCTTCACTGCATCCCAAAGCATTTGGATTGTTGTATTTTCATTTTCGTTTGTTTCCATATATTTTTTAATTTCTTCTCTAATTGCCTGGTGACCCATTCATTCTTTAGTAGGGTGTTCTTTAACCTCCATGCTTTTGGGGGTTTTCCTGACTTTTTCCTGTGGTTGATTTCAAGTTTCATAGCATTGTGGTCTGAAAGTATGCATGGTATGATCTCAATTCTTGTATACTTACGAAGGGCTGTTTTGTGACCCAGAATGTGATCTGTCTTGGAGAATGTTCCATGTGCACTCGAGAATAAAGTATATTCTGTTGCTTTGGGATGCAGAGTTCTAAATATATTGTCAAGTCCATCTGATCCAATGTATCATTCAGGGCCCTTGTTTCTTTATTGACCGTGTGTCTAGATGATCTATCCATGTCTGCAAGTGGGGTGTTAAAGTCCCCTGCAATTACCACATTCTTATCAATAAGGTTGCTTATGTTTGTGAGTAATTGTTTTATATATTTGGGGGCTCCCGTATTTGGCGCATAGACATTTATAATTGTCAGCTCTTCCTGATGGATAGACCCTGTAATTATTATATACTGCCCTTCTTAATCTCTTGTTCCAGCCTTTAATTTAAAGTCTAGTTTGTCTGATATAAGTATGGCTACTCCCGCTTTCTTTTGACTTCAAGTAGCATGATAAGTAGTTCTCCATCACCTCACTCTCAATCTGAAGGTGTCCATCACCTCACTCTCAATCTGAAGGTGTCCTCAGGTCTAAAATGAGTCTCTTGTAGACGGCAAATAGATGGGTCTTGTTTTATCCACTCTGATACCCTATGTCTTTTGGTTGGAGCATTTAGTCCATTTACATTCAGTGTTATTATAGGAAGATATGAGTTTAGAGTCATTGTGATGTCTGTAGGTTTCATGCTTGTAGCGATGTCTCTGGTACTTTGTCTCACAGGATCCCCCTTAGGGTCTCTTGTAGGGCTGGTTTAGTGGTGATGAATTCCTTCAAAGTTTGTTTGTTTGGGAAGACCTTTACCTCTCCTTCTGTTCTAAATGACAGATTTGCTGGATATAGGATTCTCAGCTGCATTTTTTTTTCTGTTCATCACGTTGAAGATTTCCTGCCATTCCTTTCTGGCCTGCCAAGTTTCAGTAGGGAGATCAGTCACGAGTCTTATAGGTCTCCCTTTATATGTTAGAGCACATTTATCCCTAGCTGCTTTCAGAATTTTCTCTTTATCCATGTATTTTGCCAGTTTCACTATGATATGTTGTGCAGAAGATCGATTCAAGTTACGTCTGAAGGGAGTTCTCTGTGCCTCTTGGATTTCAATGCCTATTTCCTTCCCCAGATCAGGGAAGTTCTCAGCTATGATTTCTTCAAGTACACCTTCAGCACCTTTCCCTCTCTCTTCCTCCTCTGGAATACCAAGTATGCGTAGATTATTGCTTTTAATTATGTCACTTAGTTCTCTAATTCTCCCCTCATACTTCTGGATTTTTTTATCTCTTTTTCTCAGCTTCCTCTTTTTCCATAATTTTATCTTCTAGTTCACCTATTCTCTGCCTCTTCATTCCAAGCTGTGGCTGTCTCCATTTTATTTTGCAGCTGACTGATAGCATTTTTTAGCTCCTCCTGGCTGTTCCTTAGTCCCTTGATCTCTGTAGCAATAGATTCTCTGCTGTCCTCTATACTGTTTTCAAGTCCAGCGATTAATTTTATGACTATTCCTCTTAATTCACTTTCTGTTATATTGTTTAAATCCTTTTTGATCAGTTCCTTAGCTGTTGTGTTTTCCTGGATGTTTTTCTGAGGGGAATTCTTCTGTTTCGTCATTTTGGATAGTCCCTGGAGTGGTGCGGGACTGCGGGGCACTTCCCTGTGCTGTCTTGAATAACTTGCGTTGGTGGGTGGGGTCGCAGTCAGACCTGATGTCTGCCCCCAGCCCACCACTGGGGCCACAGTCAGACTGGTGTGTGCCTTCTCTTCCCCTCTCCTAGGGGCAGGATTCACTGTGGGGTGGCGTGGCCTGTCTGGGCTACTTGCACACTGCCAGGCTTGTTGTGCTGGGGTTCTAGCATGTTAGCAGGGGTGGATCGGCAAGGTGCCCAGGGGCAGGGGGGGCTGGGGGGGCAGGCTCAGCTCACTTACCCTTCGGTGATCCGCTTTGGGAGGGGCCCTGTGGCACCGGGAGGGAGTCAAACCCGCCAGAGGGATTTATCCGCAGAAGCACAGCTTTGGGTGTTTGCGTGGTGCAAGCAAGTTCCCTGGCAGGAACTGGTTCCCTTTGGGATTTTGGCTGGGGGATGGGCAAGGGAGATGGCGCTGGCGAGCGCCTTTGTTCCCCGCCAAGCTGAGCTCTGTCCTCCCAGGCTCAACAACTCTCCCTCCCCTTGTCCTCCAGCCTTCCCGCCCTCCGAGCAGAGCTATTTGCGTATAACCTTCCAGATGTCAAGTCCCACTTGGTGTCAGAACACACTCTGTCCGGCCCCTCCGCTTTTGCAAGCCAGACTCTGCTTGGGGCTCTGCTTGGCCGGGCCGCCCCTCTGCCCCGGCTCCCTCCCGCCAGTCCGTGGAGCGCACACCGCCTGTCCCCCCTTCCTACCCTCTTCCGTGGGCTTCTCGTCTCTGCTTGGCTCGGGAGACTCTGTTCTGCTAGTCTTCTGGTGGTTTTCTGGGTTATTTAGGCAGTTGTGGGTGGAATCTAAGTGATCAGCAGGATGCGGTGAGCCCAGCATCCTCCTACACTGCCATCTTCCTCCCAGAATGGAAATGTGTAGTCTTAAATGCTGATAGTATATAAAAAATGATTAGAAGTTTCAACTATTCAGTAACTTAAGAATAAGAATAATAGATTAAATCCAAGGAATGTAGAATGTAGATAAAATGAAAAAGAGTAGAAATTAAAGGAATAGGAAACAAATATATAGAAGATTGGTTTACTGAAACCAAAAGTTGGTTCTTTGAAGAACTAATACAATGGATACTGGTGCAGTGACATTGATGAGGAACAAAAAGAGAAGGTACAACTACATAATATTAAGAATAATGATGCATATGGGGTGCCTGATGGCTCAGTAGTTTAAGCGTCTGACTCTTGATTTCAGCTCAGGTCATGATCTCACAGTTCATTAGTTCGAGCCCTGCCTTGGGCTCTGCACTGATAATGTGGAGCCTGCTTGGGATTCTCTCTCTCCCTCTTTCTCTCTGCCCCTTCCCCACTTGCATGCACAGGTATTTTCTCTCTCTCTGTCTCAAAATATATAAACTTTAAAAATAATGGGATATAATCATATAGGCATTGGAGAAAAATGAGAAAATTAAAATACTATGAAGAAATTCATTCCAATACATTTAAAAACTTAAATGGGAAATTTGTAGAAATAATATAATTTACTAAAACCATACTGAGAATAAACAGAAAGTCTTTGAGTTAATACTTAACATTTTAGAAGGAAAATGCCATCTTCTGATTTTTTTACAGGCTAGTTTTACTCAACTTGCAAGAAACTGGTATCTCAAACCTTATAGAAATTCTTTTATAGAATAGAAAAATAGTGTGGTCTAATTTGTTTTATGAAGTCAGAAATTTTTATTATAAAATCAAAGAATGACAGTTTGAGAAAGATAAATTATAGGCCAATCTCTCTTAATGACTAACAGATGCAATAATCCTTAATGAATTAAATTATATATATTATTTATTACTTATATAAATATATTAATAAATCATGACCAATGTGGGTATATCCCAGTATTGTAAGATTTGCCTAATGTTAAAAAATCTAAAATACCTTTTTATTTCATCTGCCACATTTACGAATTAAAGAGAATAATGATATGATTATTTCCATAGATGCAGAAGAAAAAAGCATTTGATAAAATTACAATACCATTCATGATAAAATTCTTAATCAGGAATAAAAGAGATATTCTTTAAATTGTTGAAATTTTCTATCATGAATCTAGAAGAGGTATTATCTTGGATACTGGAACGTAAGTCAATTCCCTTTGAGTAAAAAAGAAAAGACAAGGATGGCTGTAATCACTGCCTCCCTAACACATTTTTGTGAAAAACCTAGTTCATCCAGGGAGTTAAGTGCAATGAAATATGTAAGAGTAGGTACATAAGCACTGTCACTATCTGTAGATTAGATAATGCTGTGAAGGTCATTTATCAAAATAGACAAATGTAAGTCCAATAATAAAATACATGGCATTTCAGCATACAACATTTACGATGTGTAACTCTAAAATTACTGTTTATAAAAACATTAAAAATTAATAATAGGAATAAATCAAACAAAAGATGTGGAAGAACTATATGGAACTATATAGAGAAAATTATAAAACTTAAGTCAAAGAACTCATAAGTAAATGAAGATTTACACCATATTCATGACTTGGAGTATTCAGTATTGTAAAAAAGACATTTCTTCACAAATCAATTTACATATTTCATGCGACTGCAATAAAAATTTAAATAAAATTTTTCATGGAGATTAACAAGGAAAATTCTAAATTTTACATGGAAGAATCAAGGGTCTAGAATAGCCAAACCACTCCAGAAGAAGAATAAGGACTTGCCTTATAAAATATCAAGACTAAACCAATATGATAGTTGTGTAGTGATAGATAAAATGACCAAAGGCATAGAAAAAAGAGACTTGGAGAAAGCCCATACATGAATAGATACTGAATATTTGACATAAATAGTATTATAGATCTTGGAAGAAATTAAGTTACTATTCAGTAAATGGTACTGGAACAATTGATTGTTTGTGTGGAATATTTCAAATTGGATTCCTGTCTTACATAATACAAAAAGATCCATTACAAATGGAGTAAAGTCTTAAATTTCACATTTAAGGAAAAATTAAAGAAAATATTTTGGAAAACAATTTTAACATTTGTAGGTAGAGAAGGATTTCTTGCAAGACTTAAATTCATGCTAATAAAAAAGTAAATGATAAAAATTAGAACAATATCAAATCACCAGGGATGCCTGGGTGGCTCAGTTGGTTAAGCTTCTGACTTCGGCTCAGGTCATGATCTCACAGTTTGTGAGTTCGAGGCCCACATCGGGCTCTGTGCTGACAGCTCAGAGCCTGGAGCCTGCTTTGGATTCTGTGTCTCCCTCTCTCTCTGCACCTCCCCTGCTTGTGCTCTGTCTCTGTCTCTCTCTCACGAAAATAAATATTAAAAAAAAATTAAAAAAAAATCAAATCACTCAACAGAAATGTTGCCAAAAAACTTTGATAAGTACTTCACAGAAGAAGATTCCTAAGTAGATAATGAACATCTGAAAACATATAATTGACCTTTTTGTAAATTTGGAAATGAAAATTAGAGACTACAATAATATAAGCATTTTGCCTGTTAAAGGTAGGTAGACATTAAGAAGTCAGGTCCCAGTTACAATGTCAATGAGTTAGGACCACACTAGATAATAATCTGCAAAGTGTTTAATCTGCATATTCCACAGCCCAACAATTGCACTTGATAGTATATCCAAGAAAACCTCTTGCACTTGTGTACTATATGTTTGACTTTGTTCATAGTAATATTATTCAGAATAGCAAAATCTGGGAACTGCACTAATGTCCTGTGACAGGTAAAAGGATAATAATTTGTTATATATGTGTACATGAATATAGCTATAGCTGTGAAGTGGATGAACTTCAGCTAATGAGACAACTATGTTAGGAATCTTAGGAAGAAAATATTGAGATAATTTTTTTTTAAGTCAAGCAAGACTATGTATGTTGATATCCTTCAAATAAAACAACAAAAAAAGAAAGCCAAACAAACTTCTACTTATATTTCTGATACTTCTACTTATATTTCTACTTAGAAATATACACCTATCTATAAAGAAATAAAGATTAACTAGTTGACATGTTAAAATTATGTAAATTGTGAGGAATTGTGCACCATTGTGAATTGCCTATAAGCATTATTTTCATAAACGTCTAGGTCTTGTATGTACCTCAGCGCTTCTCTAGTTCAGTCTCTTTTTATTAAAATTATTTTTAATGTTTATTTATTTTTGAGAGAAAGAGTGTGTGTGTGAGCAGGGAAGGGGCAAAGACAGAGAGGGAGACACAGAATCCAAAGCCGGCTCAAGGCTCTGAGCTGTCAGCACACAGACCGATGATGTGGGGCTCGAACTCAAACTTTGCGCTGACAGCTCAGGGCCTTGAGCCAGCTTCAGATTCTGTGTCTCCCTCTTTCTCTATTCCTCCCTCAATTGCACTCTGTCTCTCTCTTTCTCTCTCAAAAATAAATGAATATTAAAAACAAATTTAAAAATGATCTCAAGTTAAAAGTTGAATCTTGAAAAATATGATATAATGAAATGAACATGTAACAGGGACTGTAGAGATGATATAACCCAGTCTCCTCATTGTATGAATGGTCAAATCAACAGCATTAATGACTTATCCAGTGACATGTAGCTAATTAACAACAGAATTGGATTTAAACCTGATTTGTAAATTACATTTTTAATTTTTTACCTAGTGAACCCGATCAGCTTGAGTAATTTAAGTTGGGATCTTTCTTTACTTTTTAAAGTTAATTAGCTGAATAATCTTCATTCTAATTAACATATTAGGGAAATATGATTCCCATTTACTAATACTTCTTATTTGCTATAGGAGCCTACATATACAATAAAATTTTGAGTAATATGGTTAAATATTTATTGAGCACTAAAAGTTATCCAGTATTTATTTATTGTTAAATTTTATTTATTTTGAGAGAGAGAGAGAGCAGGGGAGGGACAGAAAGAAAGGGAGAGAGAGAATCCCAAGCAGGTTCTGTGCTGTCAGTGCAGAGCCCAATGCGAGGCTCTTTCTCTAGAACTGCGAGATCATGACCTTAGCCAGAAACAAGAATCAGATGCTTAACTAACTGAGCCACCCAGGCGTTGCTCAAGTATTATATTTAAAAGTGTATACTACATACTGTGTTATTAGAAATCATAAACATTTTAGATTGTTTAAATGAATTATAGGTATATAATGAAATGTGTGAAGAACGTTAAGTGGAATTTTTAGTAATGATGAGAAAATATTCATAATATATGTATACAAGTGCTTAATAGTATCCACATTAAAAATCATATGTGTTTATGCATCTTTTAATATTATATTTAGTCCATATTCATTAAAGCATTAGCTGTCAAAGTGGTAATTTTTGGTAAATTTCTATAAGGATATATTTAAGGGCCATACTGTTTATATCATGGCTATCGATAAAAGCACATTGTATTTAATCAGGTGTCTTAATCCTCTATTTTAGTTCTTAGAGGACAAAAGGAACTTTGGATCATCTTATGTGGTCAATTTAATATATTATCCATCTTACTTATATTGGGACCAGAATGTAAGAGATGATGCAAAACATCTTTAATAATTGGGCATATTATTTTAAATACTTGTTTAATTGTTCGGATGGTTCAGTAAACAGAGGGAGACACATTTACATCCAGTGACTTGCTTGGATTTTGAGCTATTTTTTTTTTTTTTTAATTTTAAACAGAGATTCCACTTTAGATGTCCAGATTCCCACAGTGAGCCTTCTTGATGGTGATGAGGCTCAACCTCTTTCTGTAACGTTTCCAAAAGGCTGTGTCATCACAGGGTCTTCCAGTGGAATAAATGCTCAGCTCACCTGCCACCTCAGCTTTAAATCATCTAAACCTGTGTCATTTTTCACCGATATTCTTTTCTGTGATAACAGAGATAACTGGTAAGAGATTCTTTTGTATCTGACAGTGAAGAATAATGAGTTTATGTTTTACACCCTTGTAAAATGTTAAATGGAGAGACATCTAAAATAATGACTTTGGGCCTAAAGGTCTTTTTAAAAGTTCTAAATGCAGCATGGTTCCCATGAGAAACAGCTTGATGGTGGTAACTAGCATATACTGAAGCTAGGTTACGTGGGTTTGAATCCTTGCTCTGTTAACTGTGGTGAAATTATTTAATCTTTTGAGCCTCTCTGTTTTCTCATCTGTAAAATGGACACAATAGCAGAACCTATCTACAGAATCCCATCTGTAATAGTAAGAAATGCCCTGAGTTAATGACTATTGAGTTAATTGGACAGGAACTGGCACAAAGGAAATGTTAAATAAGTATTAAATGAAAATGAGAAACATCAGCATAATGAGTTTCCAAACAATATGATTTTGTTACATGTAGCTTTAACAGACTCAGGGAAATTCAAATACTCCTTGGTGGAAACATGATTCTAGATTTCTTACTGTGTGGGACCGGAAATTCTACTTTTAAATTACACCCTGAGCAGATTTGATTCTCCAAATTGTAAGACACCAATGGGTAGAGCAATCAAGTTTGTTAAAAATGTTTATAATGAGAAGTAGCATTGGAGGGAATTGTACGCTGAAGATTAGTGTTGGTGTATGTGCTCAGTGTGATAATTTATTAACTAGTAGTGGGATTATTACTCTTTGGTGTATTCATAGTCAAAGACTGACTTCCGTGTTAGGAATTAGAAGGGAAAGAAATGGTACTGGAAATGTTGCATCCAGTGCAAAGTGTGGCCGTAGCCAGGACACAGTTCATGGAGTTCTGCTGACCTCCAGCTTCTGTGTCTCTTGCATATGTTGATGGGTAAAATCATCTAAGTTACACTATGCAGACTCCCATTTTTCTCTTTTGATGCTAACAGCCTGTCTTGTGTTGACATTTAAAAACAAAATTTTAATGGTTTTGCTTTAGGCTCCTGTCAAGCGCTGAACTCTGTGCCTCTGTCCTGGGAGACATTCTGTCTTTTTGTACATTGCTGACCTTGTTCATAAAAGTTTAACTTTACTTCAGTCCACAAATTTACACTTTGCCCAGAGCGCTATGGAAGGTCTAGCTTTGAACTCACCAATAAAAATCATGAATAATTTATCCACGAATGTCTTAAAGCTAATGAAGACTCAGACCTCATTACCAGGGTGAGGAGAGAAATAGTTTCACTAAATACTGGGTGGACAAGATTGTTTCTGGGACAGGGGAATAATTGGTTCTAACAGGGGCTGGAACAGACTTCACTGTGTCAGTGTGTTGACATCTGGTCAACTAACAGGATGGTAAGGAGACCTGAAGACAGTCTCTACAAGGAGGAAGTGCTATAATTGATGATCTTTTTTTTTTTTCTTTCCTTGTCGTTATTGTGTGCTTCCTTTCAGCCTTGAGACTTGTTTGCTCTTACCTGGATTTCCCCACCCTTCTTACCTTCATTACCCCTAAGCTCCATCCCAACCCTCAGCAAGTGTGGGATAAAGTAGAGCTTTTAGAAGTAATTTAGAAACTTTGAAAATCATAATTGGGCTCCAAAAGGCTTTCCTGTGCACCCAGATGAACAAGAATCATGAGAACTCTGTGGAACCTTAATATTAGCAAACCTTTTACTGATGCATTCATTGTTAACTCCTCATCTAGTTTCCCATAGTGCATAACATTAGTTCTTCTGTCAACTCTCCAAAGCTGGCTTTGCCTTTCTGTAGACTTTCCATCTTGAATCTCATTGAGATAAAAGAGGTCTTCCACCAGGAAAGGTGAGAGCTTCCCTCTCACCTCAGAATTTCTCTTGGGAAAAAATATTACTCTTTGATTTGTTTTCATCTATTATATTTATTGTGGGTAATCTATGTGTGATCTGCCACATCTTTTGGGTAGGAAAAGATAAATTAGAAAGGGGTCCTTTGAGATGGAGGTCAGTGTAGTAAAGGTGAACTTTAAACAGTGTTTTTTATATACTCTTTGGTGCCAAGAGGTGAATACAAAAGGCGTTGCAATAGGAGCAACTGATAATGTCTTGGGGAAATTGGGGATGGCTATTTACTCAGGTTTCTGAGTAAAATCTCAAAGGACAAATTAGACTTGCCAGTGTTCGTCCTAAATTGATTCCTTTTTTTTTTTTTTTTTTTTTTGTGGCATCTAATTTGTCCATATTGGAATGCATGGGTTCAGTACAAAATAAAACACTCATCCCATCATGCTTTGCTTTCTTTTACTCATGCACGACCATTTCATACTGTGGTTCCCCTTGGGGGCTAACCTGCATGGCTTCCTATTTTGTTTCTTTAGACTTTGTCACATTCAGATTGGCTCAGCTGGCCTAAGAGCTATAAGTTATATCCACTATAGAGCTATAGAGCTCTATAGATATAGAGCTATATCCACTATTACTCATGCTAATGTGTCTGCTGCCACTAATAATGGTTCCTTCCACACTCATGAGCCTTCAGTTCAGAGGCTGCACACCCTAGTTGCCTTTTCCCCAAATTCCCCCAAAAATCTGGGGATGAAGGTTGTATATATCTATGGGAGGGATGGTGATGTGGTCAAAGAGTATTGCAAGTGTGTAATACTAGGTATGGAAGTTGAAACAGCCTTGTCTTTGGGGGTGATATTTTTGGTGTTTTTGGTTGGATCGATACTGGCAAGGCAGAACTGAGAAGCTGAAAGAGCAGCAGGAGCAGATTGTGAGTCTTGCATGCTTTTATATCCATAACTGAGACAGAAGAGAGCTAGGAGAGGTGATGTTATGCAAATCAAAGCTTGGACACATACAGGAAGCATGAGGTCAACAGCTATTAACACAGGTCAGGTCCTAGATCATAGGTTAGATATCATGAAATCCATACAATAGCCCTGGGAAGTGGATGCTTTTAAGATTTTCACCTCTGCTTTATAGAAGAGGTATCTAAGGGCCATAGTGTGTTATAACTTGTCCAAGCTCACTCAAATGTTAATTGGTGGTGCCTGGGTGGCTCAGTGGGTTAAGCATCCGACTTTGGCTCAGGCTAATGATCTCGTGGTCTGTGAGTTTGAGCCCTGCATCGGCTCTGTGCTGACAGCTCAGAGCCTGGAGCCTGCTTCGAATTCTGTGTCTCCCCCTCTCTCTACCCCTCCCGTGCTCATGCTCTTTCTCTGTCTCTTGATAATGGATAAACCAAATTTCTGTTTCCAATGATTATGTATTTAGTCACCTTGTTTTAACACTACTTAGGTTGTATAGAATCATACAGAAATCTTTATTATAGTTATACTTTTTTATATGCACTGTCATATGTAGACTTTACAAGGAATAAGAAATGGAATGGTGTAATTTCTTTCCTGTTGTTTTGCATCTCTCTCTCTCTCTCTCTCTCACAAAGACACATACCCATTAATGAAGATTTCATGTCTGACATGTAGCAATGATAGTAATTAAAGTGTACTCAATAAGAACTTGGATATTTAGTTATTTTTATTGATGTATTAATTTATTGATGAGTCAGAAACTCATAAATAGTGTCCATGGTTAATGTTTACAGTTTCGCTGAAAAAGCCTGTGTTATAATTACTATCAGTAAACAACAGAACATGATTTTTACTTAAAAATAAGCTTATGGGGCACCTGGCTGGTTCAGGCAGTAGAGCATGCAACCCTTGATCTCGGCGTTGTGAATTCAAGCCCCATGTTGGGTGTAGAGATTGCTTAAAAGTAAAGTCTTTAAAAAATAAGCTTATCGTATATGGGTAGTTAAGAGATATCCTGTAACCCTTTCAGATATTTTAAATTGATAGTGTTTGCAAAAGTCTTCAAATCAATGTATTAAATTGAAATCCAGTATTAAAACAACTGCTAAAGTGGTTTTTTGAAATTTTACATTTCACATCAATAAAATTTCAAAAAGGAAACCATATATTCTTTGTAAAAATTAAAATATTTTCTTTTCCTACAAAAGAAATGTGTTTATTGAAACAAAATTCATTATGTTTTAGAAGTGTATAGTTTTATGAGGAATTTTTGTATCTGTTTATAAAATTGCTTAAATGATATTAAGAATGGCTTTTGAGGGGGGCACCTGGGTGGTTCAGTTCGTTAAGCATCCAACTCTTAACTTTAGCTCAGGTCATGATCTCATGGTTGGTGGGATAGAGCCCTGCATCAGGCTCTGTGCTGACAGCTCAGGGCCTGCTTGGGTTTCTCTCTCTCCCTCTCCTCTCTGTCCCTCCCATGCTGGTGCTTTCCCTCTTTTTCAAAATAAATAAATGAACTTAAAAAGAATGGTTTTTGAGAGAGTCAGGGATGCTGCTTTACAGATCAAACTCTATTCTAGGTTAACTTATCTTCCTTATGTTCTAATTAATTCAACCTTATTCTCCTTGATTTTTCTTATTTTTACTTTTTGCTTATGAAACACCAATGTCGGGGTGTATGGTGGTGGGGGGAAGGGGAGAGAGAGAGAAGGAGGGATATACACAGACACACTAGTTTCTCTATTGCCTTTTTTGCACCAAGGAGTATAGTTTATAATTATATTAAGTGCATTTATAGATCTTAAATAAGTTATACTCTTTAGATTTTGGGAATGGATCAAGAAATATACCCCATATGGAATAACAGGAATTCCCTTACCTAGGTAAAGATTTTTGAAATGCATCCTGAGAAACAATCTACCTTGAAGAGAAAGTTTTAACTTATTATTGGTAAAATTAGTGAATGTCTAAAATGTCTGCACGTGGCCCCTAACCAATAAATCAATATAAAATAATGAAGGAGAAGATACAGTTTTGGAAATTGTAATAGGTCTATAATTACATCTTCTTTGGCTAAATGATACACATTTATTTTTTTTTTAAGTTTATTTATCTTGAGAGAAACAGCAAGTAGGGGAGAGGTAGAGAGAGAGAACAGGACAGAGGATCTGAAGTGGGCTCTGTGCTGACAGCAGAGAATCAGATGTGGTGCTCAAACTCACAAACCGTGAGATCATGACCTAGCCGAAGTCAGATGCTTAACAGACTGAGCTACCTAGGCACCCCTAAAGTTTATTTATTTTGAGAGAGAGAGTGCATGTGTGTGCACACATGTGAGCAGAGAAGAGGCAGAGAGAGAGGGAGAGAGAGAATCCCAAGCAGGTGCCGTGCCGTCAGCATGGAATCCGATGTGGGGCTCGAATTCACGAACCATGAGATCCTGACCTGAGCCAAAATCAAGAGTCAGACGCTTAACCGACTGAACTACCCAGGCGCCCCAACTGTAACATTATTATCTGTTAGCAATTTGACATTGTGAATAATGACTGAGGCATTCATTCTTTCATTCAACAAGTATTTATTGAATGCCCACCATGTACCAGACACCATTCTAAGCACTAGGGGTTACTTCAGAGATCACAACATGATACCTGCCCTGTGGAGCTTAGAGTCTAGCAGGGGAAAAGAGACAAGAAACAGTACACATAATAAAGGGTAAGTCCGGTATGTGGTTATTGTTGGAGGTTATAGCAAAAAGTACAAGAACAGGGTAAGGTCTTGGGGAGTACCAGAGAGGGAGTGACTAGGTCTCAGTAAAGTATAGTGTGATAAGGAGTGTTTCCCTTAAGAGGATGGGATCTGAGAGATGGGAAGGAGAGAGTGCAGTTCAAAAGATTCTGGTAATATCCTTTCGGATCAAGGGGATAGCTGATGCAGGGTCATCCAGATGGATGCTTACAAAGAGGCCTGTGCAACCTAAGTAGAAGGAGCCAAGGGAGGAATTTAGGAGAAAGGGTTGGAGAGGTAACAGCAGCCCCAGACCCAATGGGACCTTTGGGGTTATTTTAAGGATTTGAATTTTTACATTGAATGAAGTGAGGAGCCATTGCTTGGTTCTGAGCCAGTGAAAAAATGCAACATCCATGACTTTTGAACAGTAATGAGGTTAGCCAGTCATTCCCTACCACCAAAAACTTGTGCTTCCAAAATTATCCCTTTTGTTCATGAAAAGGCTTCTTATTTCTCGACTAGTTTTCTCATTCATTCATTCATTCATTCAGTATCTACAAAGTGGCAATAATAAACCTGGTTTTCTTCTAGAATTGAGGTCAAAACAAAGTTCCTGGCCTCATGGAGCTTCTATTGTAATGGAAGAAACAAATTGATAAATACTATTATATCATAGATTAATGAGGAAATTATATAAGTTTAATGAGATGGAAAGTAAGGGGTACCTCCATGTATCAGACAGATAAAGCATTTCTGAGGATATGATGATTGGAGCAGATGGTGATTGTGAGAATTTAATGTGAAAATAGTTGTAAGGTACTTGCCTAGAACAGTCCCTGTGCTGGCATGTTACAATAACTGAGTAAATGTTCTAGAATTGGCATTAGTTTTAAAATCAGTATTTTAGATCTCCAGAATGATTCCAGTGGCTACTATAGAGATGGGAATTTTCTTCTATTAAGAGAATGATTGGATCCACCCTGAAGTGAGGGGAAGAATGGACAGGGGCAGTTCATTTATCATAGGGTTAAGGATTGCTTTGGGGAATTTCCACATCGTTAATATTATGTTTCAGCATTGATGTTTATTTTTACGTTTGAAAATGTATCTGATCTGGGAATTCATGCAGAGAACAAATTGATTAAGAGATGCCAGAATGTTGTAATCCCTTTTTCTGCACAGCAAGTTGAGGAGAAGGGAACATTATATCCTGAAGGAGCTTATAATTGAGAATAAAGTCTTGATGCTTTGTGTTGCTTTGTAAGTTTGACTGGCACTTTACCCAGACCTTGCAAAGAATGAAGGTTATGGCTTTGGGAGATTAATTTCATGGAAATCCTAAGGATGCCAAAAACATCTTACTATTTTACTGTGATTAATCCCCAACATAGGGTGTTTACTTTTGTAAAATCAAGAGTTGATTTCACCTGTATGTTTCAGGTGACCAGAAGGTTAACCTGAGTTAGTAGTCCTCTTTGTTAAAATAGCAAACACAGGGCCACCTGGGTGGTTCGATCGTTTAAGCGTCTGACTCTTGGTTTGGCTCTGGTAATGGTCTCACGTTTCATGAGTTCAAGTCTTACACCAGACTCTGTGCTGACAATGTGGGGCCTGCTTGGGATTCTCTCTCTCTCTCTCTCTCTCTCTCTCTCTCTCTCTCTCTCTCTCTCTCTCTCTCTCTCTCTTTCTCTCTCTCTGTCCTTCCCCTGCTCATGCTCTCTCTCTTTCTCTCTCTCTAAAAATAAATAAATATTAAAAAAAAATTTTTTTAAAGAGAAAATACAAACTGAGGCTTCATGGTTGGGAATGTGGTACGTCAGAACTCTGAGGTACTCCATGCATTTTTTTAAATCCCATTTAACACATACCTCTTATGCTCAAAATGGTATCTTCCCTGGGTTTTTAATACCCAAATTTAATTTGAATAACTTTAGAACAAAGGAAAAACTTCACTTATTTTATAAGGGAGCTAACGTGAGCTATTAAAAATTAAAATTTAAGCCAAATGAAAGAAATCTAAATTACTTAGTTATCAAATAGATATTGTGGTGATTTTTTTCTTTTCCTTCTAGAGCAGTGCTTCTCATGACTGGACAGTAGAAACTGGACACTGGGAAGTTTTTTAAAACTATAGTAGCCTCAGTCCAACCCAGAGACTATGATATAGTTTGTCTGGAGGGCCGCCTGCACATTGCAAATTTTAGAAACCTCCCCATTTGATTCTAATGGGAAGTCAAAGTTGAGAACCCTTGCTCTAGAGCATTCTTGACCCTAGATATGACTCACCCAGGGGGCTTATTAGGACAGATGCTGAGCCCATCTGCTGACCGGGGCTGATTTAGTAAGTCTTGGGTGGGGCATGCACATTTGGATGTCTAACAGGTTCCCATTTGATGCTGAGGTTGCTGATCTGGACAGACACTGAGCTCCTGTAAAAGGCAGAATTTGTGATCTCATTCTGGATCTAGGAAACAACATCTGTGTTTTAAAAATATCCTCAGGTGATTAATGTGCACAGTAAAGTTCATGAAGCACTAGACCTAAAAGGATTGAATGAGGGAAAATGCCATCAAGAGAGATTAGGTTTAAGAGGGGAACACTTAAATATTTGGAAAGAAGTGATATTAACACTAGAAAATGGCATTGCTGTGAGAATCTTTACCCATCTTTCTTTTAGAGTAGGTTTGCTTTATTTGCTAATACATTATCTAACCCAATCTGCTTAAGTGATCTGCATTGTAAAGTATAAATTCCCAATTTATAGCAAAGGAAATTGAAGCACTATTTCTCTTTTCAACCCTTACCCAGCTATGGAGGGAAATAACCTAGATTTGAGATCAAATCCCATTATCACACAACTTTGCTTTCCTTTAACTTTTCTTTAAAAAAATTTTTTTTTAATGTTTCTTTATTTTGAGACAGAAGGAGAACAAGCAGGAGAGGGGCAGAGAGGGAGAGAGATGATTCCAGACAGGCTCTGCACTGTCAGTGCAGAGCCTGATGAGGGGATTGATCTCATGAACCCTGAGATCATGACCTGAGTCCATATCAAGAGTTAGACACTTAACCCACTGAGTCACCCAGGCGCCCCTCCCCCACCCTTTAACTTTTCAAATCCTAGGATTTTGTTGTTACAACATGGTTGGTTTACTAAGAAAATTGAATAAAATTATTTTTCAAGTTTTGGTATGTCATGTGGCATATAACCCATTACTTGAAGAGGAAGATTTTGGTATTTTGAGGCAAGTTGAACCACATATTATGTTCTGAATGAGATGTTGATTGGAAATATACAGGAAGAATAGTGCAGGATTGTTTGGTACATGAGGTTGAACTAAAATCAGGGCTGCTGATTACGTGGCACACAGTGGTGCGTATCTTTGCCAGTGGTTAAAATCTTTGAAATATTTCTCTGTTGGTTGGTAACCAGCCACTGTCCTAGGTCCTCACACTGGTGCCTGGCCTGCCTCCAATGCTCCTTTTGAACCCTGGGCCCCCTCAAGACTTAGTAATTAAAGGGTTAATGCCTGTCATAGCCAGAGATGGAAAGATTCTGTACTATTTTCTTTTGGGTCAATCTCACATTATCAATAGTGACTATTGGCTAGAAATGCTGGGAGCATTCACCTGCACCTCTGCTATTTGTGCTGCATCCCCACACACACTTCCCCTTTCAGAGTACATCTTGTGGCTGGACTGAGACCTTGGTGATTCTTATCATGACTGCAAGATGCACCTCAGTTACAAACAGCAGGGAAGTATGAAAAAACACAGTTTATTGCTCACATGGTTTTAAGGGTCTAAGGCACACTCGGGGCCACACAGTGAGGCCGCCAGTAGAAAGAGTGTGCAAGCCTGGTGTTCTGCCTTTATTGGGGTTGAGAGTGGGGTACCTAGGGTTTCAGGGGTTCACTCTTTATTAGTGATTTTAAAATATAAGAGCAGAAATTAAAGTGAGGGAAGGGAAAAGCAAGTATTCAGAGGGTCAGTTACCTAGGTTAACCAGAGATCTCTGGCCTGGGTACCCTGGCTCTTCTAGTTGTATAGCTGGCAATTTGTTTATTTCATATGCATGTCTTTGCAGTGGATGCCTCTGCAATCAAGCCTAATGTCAGGCACTTAACATTACAATCAGAAAATCTAATTGTCAGGTGCTTACATTACCTATTTATAGGCACCTCCCTTTTAGATTGTAGAATTCACTGATCTTCAGAGATAGATATTTTAATGTCACCCCTTTTGCTGTACGAAATGCAATTTTGTATCCAAAAAACATAGTTAATGTAGTCCTAATGACTTTGGGAGAAGTGGTCCCACACATTTGAGATTGGCTGGTGTTTAGAAGCTTCAGTATCTTTAGCAGTGAAGTTCCCACTAAAGCCTGCTCTGTGAATTTCCTGGCACACGGACTCCTGGGTCCTGCCTGATATAGTTGGTCACTTAACTCCATATGAGTTTGTGGTTTTTTGTAATCAGGAGTAAGATACTGTGTGGCAAACGTCTTGATCGTTTCTGGAAAAGAATGAGTCACAGTCTTGTTTTTGTTTTTGTGTTTTTGCAAGTTGCTGGTTTGAAGGTACTGGATTCTTTATGTCTTCTGACATTAAAACAAGGAAAATAAGGACTTTGCATATATAGATAAATTAATGCATTAATAAAGTTTAAATGACAAATTGTAATTTTCTACCTTCTTCATTGATATGTGATAGTTATTCCATTCTAAATTTAGAGGTAAAACCCATGGTCTTAATTACAAATATACTGAACATTTCACTAGCGGAGAAATATATTTTAAAATCTTTTGGTTAAAACTGAGAATGTAGAACTCTTAATTATATCTTTTTCTCTATACAGTAGCATCCTGTTATGGATTCAAAAACATTTTTGATACATAATAAACCTTGTTAGGCTCACTCTTATTAAAATAATAGCACATTGACATTGACAATCACTTAAATTGGAATTGTGTTGTTTTTTAAAGCATTCAATACAATAAAAAGAAAATGAGGAATAATGAAAGGTGATTCTAATTATTGTTTTAGTGCGTAATTCGGTATTTGTGTAGTACGCACCTGGAAACTTTGGTTCTGGCTAGTATTTTTAAAAGTACTATTAGTCTGCCTCTTCCAGACACCTTACTGTTTTTGAAGGGGCAGGAACTTGCATCACATAAAGGAGATTAGCAGGGAATGAATCAGACCCAGAGTCAAACACGTAGAGCATTAATGCATTCAGGTTGGCAATGTGACCTTAGTAACTGTAGTATATATTGATATCTGCTTTGTATGTGACTTTTTGGGATATTTCAATATTTACAATAAGCCTGTAGGGCCCCATAATAAGCCCCTACAGGCTTATTGTAAATAAGCTCAGTTAGTTAAGCTTCGAACTTTGGCTTAGGTCATGATCTCATGGTTTGTGAGTTCCAACCCCACCTGGGACTCTCTGCTGTTATCACAGAGCCTGCTTCAGATCCTGTCCCCTTCTTTCTCTTCCCCTCCCCTGTTTGGTGCACACCTGTGTTCTTTCTCTCAAAAATAAAACATTAAGAAAAAAAGCCTGTAAATATGTACTTAAACCGGCATTTAAATTAATACTTAAAATAAGTGTATAAAGTGAGCCAAGGACCTCTACAGAAGCTAGAAGCAGCTTCTGAGTTATTCAAAACTCCCCTTATGTATTAAGAAGAGCAGTTATTTAGGACGTTCTTAGCTCAAACCTGCTGTCCATTAACAATGAGCCATCCACTGGGCTGATGGCTCGGAGCCTGGAGCCTGCTTCTGGTTCTGTGTCTCCCTCTCTCTCTGCCCCTCCCCCATTCATGCTCTGTCTCTCTCTGTCTCAAAAATAAATAAAACGTTAAAAAAAAATTAAAAAAAAAAAAAACAATGAGCCATCCAGAATTTTAGCATTGTGGCTGCTGAAATGCAGACAATAGGAAATGTCAAGAATATGTCAATAACCAGCTAACAGATCGTAACTGAAGACAGTGTTGGAATACTCCCCTGAAACATTGTCTGTCATGTTTTGGGGGGCTGGGTTGTACATAACACTGTGTATTTGTCCACCTTTCTTGATGTTGTGTGTATAGATAGAATTGGCAGTACGGGGGGGAGTCGAATTCATAAGGGGCTGTGCTTTGTTCTGATATAATCATCTGTTCCTTATTCCTTGACCTAGGTCTGTGGAAGGCTGTTTGTAATGGCACCTTCATTCTATGAAGAACGTTATTTTCATGGTAGATCTGTTAAGACAACGCATAGGATTGTAACACATTCCCAATTATAAAGTAGCATATTTATATTTAACCAAAACATAGGATACCGGTGTATTATAATACACTATCAACAGAAAAATTTCGTAACTGTGATTTGTTCATCATTCACATATAGCAACATGTTAGTGCTTAAAATTTGCACAGAAACTTCAAAAGCCCAGGAACTTCCAATATGATATTTACCATGTCTTCTCAGATTATGAAAATCATAGTGCTTTTTTATTTTTAATGTTGTTTTTTTAATATTTGAGAGAGAGAGAGAGACTGGGGGAGAGGCAGAGAGCAAGAGGGAGACACACAATCTGAAATAGGCTCCAGGCTCTGAGCCATCAGCACAGAGCCCAATGCAGGGCTCAGACTCACAAACTGTGAGACCATGACCTGATCCGAAGTCAGAAGCTTAACCACCTGAGCCACCCAGGTGCCCCAGATCATAGTGCTTTTAACACAGGTTGCAGAAAGAAAAGTTAACCACAGATAATTTGGTTTCTGTCTTTTCCTCCTTTTTCCTTCTCTTTAACCCCATTTTCTTTGGAGCCAGTGATAGTTCTCTGCCCTGCTTAGAGACTTTTCATTTTAGAGGAAATTCCAATGTCTTGTACTTTGTCTCTCCCTTACTGTTTATGAGCACCTGCCTGATTGCTGGTCTTCGCAGAGCTGTGAGAAGTCGGATCCCCACGCAGTTAGTTGCTGCCTAGTGACCTATTAGTCGGGTTCTCTTCAACTTGCCATACTCAGACCCTGTCTGGCTACTCAGTCCCTTACCTATTTGTAAATGTGAATTGATTAATCAAGGAAATACCTTAACAGGATTATGTTTGATTGCAGTTATAATATTCAATTGCTTTATACATAGAAAATCAGGCATTTAAATAACAAAACAGAGCTTATTATAACAATTCAAACATTGCAAAAGTTGAAAATACCATTAATAGCTTTTCTGCCTTTTAATTCCACATACATGGTCACATGTTATATTAAAAATGTAGTATCTTTTCATATATTACCTTTGGTTACGCAAATATATGCAATTCTGGGTGTGTATGTATGGAGAAATATATGTGTACATAGATATAGACATAAATAAAGGTTGTTTTTAAGATAATATGCCTAATTAGTCTGTGGGTTTTTCCCCGCATATGTCACACAACGGAATGAAGTGGGAAGGTAGTCTGGGACTTGTGGGCTAGCTCTGTCACCTTTAATGTACAGCTTCCAAAGTCTGCTGCTGTTATCTCTACGCTAATAGAATAGAATGCGGGGACTGTAGGTCAAAAATTTTTAAGGAGATGATCTAGGACATTCACCCATCACCTTTACCAATGTGTCACTGACCCAAGCTTAGTCCCGTGGGCAGGCCTAGGTGCAAGTGTGTGTACCTGCATGGCTATGTGGCCTTTTGACTCTTGGGAGGGGGATTCTGTTTTTATCAAGAAGAGGATGGATTCTGGGCACAGCAGATTCCAGCTGAAGTAGGAACAGCCATTTCCCCTTTTCAGTACTTCCAGTATTTTATTAAGTTTGACATTCTGTTAATCCCTCTTGGTGTTCTAATTGTATTTCAGACATTTGAGGCTTTCAGGCAAAAGCAGATTTGGTCTTCTTCACCAGAAGTTCTGCAAGGCCCGAACGGCCCTGACACTGGTGCCTAGTTTCTGCCAGCGCACTTGTCCTTTCAGTAGGAACTGTGTGTGGAGGAAGGTGGCAGGACTGTGGACGCTAGCCCCGCCTTTTGTAATATTCCTTTTGGTGCTCAGTTATGTTTATCCTTTTGTGATTGTATTAAATCCTTAGATTTGTTTTTAAACCTATCCTGACTTTTGTGTTTGTCCATTCTGCATTTTAGATTCCTTCAAGTATATTGGTATTGTTGATCTATTATTAGTAAGAAGGGCTTTGTTCACATACTTTGGGGAATGGGATATTGGGTTTTTCTCTATTGACTACTAAAGGTTACTTCCTGCTGTCTTTGCTGATTATAATCTTAATTTGGAGATAATGTAGGGAGATGTTTGTGTTAACATTCCCAATTTGTTTAAAAAATTTTTTTTTTTTCAACGTTTATTTATTTTTGGGACAGAGAGAGACAGAGCATGAACGGGGGAGGGGCAGAGAGAGAGGGAGACACAGAATCGGAAACAGGCTCCAGGCTCCGAGCCATCAACCCAGAGCCCGACGCGGGGCTCGAACTCACGGACCGCGAGATCGTGACCTGGTTGAAGTCGGACGCTTAACCGACTGCGCCACCCAGGCGCCCCAACATTCCCAATTTGTAAATGCCAGCATCACTTCCACATTTGCAAAGAAACTCCCAAACACTTCTAAATTTGTACTTAGTGCACATGATACTTCCATGGTGATAATTTTCAACTACCACAGCAGTATCAGTTTGAGGTTGCTTTTTTGATTAATTGTTTGGAAAGGTTTTTGCTCTTCTTGAAACAACTTAGATAAAACTGTGTGAAATGAATTTACATATCTTAACAAACACTCTTGTATCTACCACTCAGGTCCAGAAATACAGCATCCCTGCTGCCCTAGAGATCTCTTATGTATTTCTTTCCCATTGCAACCTGGTTTAATTTATGTGGCCATTAGTTTTCTATAATTATTGCTCTATTTTTGAGCATTTCACATTAGATACGTCATATTGATACTTATGCTGTATGCTTACAGAGGGTGGTAGAAATCAAAATTCATTTACTTCCCTCAAGTTAAAAGAAAGGCAGAATATGAAACACTGGGGTGGCTCAATTGGTTAAGCATCCACCTCTTGGTTTCAGCTCAGGTCATGATCTCATGGGTTCTTGAGTTCAAGCCCCTCTTTGGGCTCCATGCTAACAGCACCAGACCCTGCTTGGGATTCTCTCTCTCCCTCTGTCTCTCTCTGCCCCTCCTCTGCTCTCTCTTTCTCTCTCAAAATAAACAAACAAAAAAAAAACTTCTAAAAAAGAAGGCAGAATGTGGTACAACTAGTTGGAATTTCTTGTTTTTGAATTTGCATCCAACTTTAACAATATTAGTAAGCGTTTCTTATTTTAACACTTTCATTAAATGTATTCAACTACCTTATTTTAATATTCTTCATTTTATGTAATTTTACTACTTAAATTTCTTTGACCTTTACCTTTAGCCTGAACACTTTCAGTATTCCAACCAAATAGAAACTGATATAGAAAAAATGCTTTTAATAATAGTTTTTCAGAATTTTAGCAGACTGCTTACATTAATCATTGAACTGCTTGAATTTTATTTAAAGATGAATATTGTCATAGTGAATCTTGGAGGACTCAGTCATGCCCTTACTTTCAAAGTAAAAGTATTGTCTACTTGCATTCACTTGGCTCCCACTTGAAACCATAACTTTAAATACTATACAGCATCATCACCTTGGCCATTAAGTATTCAGATGATAGTCATTGCAAAAGAAGAGTGATAGGTGACATACACCATGAATTCATACTGATGGATAAGAGCTATGTCAGAGGAAAATTGACTAAGAAGGGGCATTTCACATTTATAGTCAGTAGAATTCTAACAAGTGCCTCAAGATTCTCTGTTCTGCAAGGGGCTCCACAGATTTAGGAGAGATGGGAGGCCCTTGACTAGTCACTTAGTCTCTCCTCGCTTAGTCAGAGTTGCTTTAGTTGACCACTATGCCCCTCCTCATTTGTAAACCACCAAGCATTTGGGGTTAGCAGTCTGTACATCTTGCTGTGCAAATGGTCATCTCACCTGTTAGATTTTTCTGATTTAGAAATCAAGATAAAAGTGGGTTGATCAGTAAGAAATCCATGGGACTGAACCTCCTACTGTGCCTTCAAGGTAGGATTTGCTGCCCAACCATGTGGAATGAAGTCAGCCACCTACTTCCATTTGTCAGCTCCTACAGAATCTGTCACAACTCCACTTGGCCTAAGGTTACACTCCACCAGGCAAGCCTGCATTCCCTGACTGACTCAGGCAGGTTTAGAGTGCTAGACATTTTAGACCAATGGCAGAAATTCTGAAAGGCAATCCCAAGCTCCCTGCCCAGTTGGCCTTATTAGGCCGATAAGGCTGTTCTACATCATCCTGTTCTCCACAGTCTGCAGCCCACCTTCTTGCTCTTATTCTCCACTCTACCTCCACCCTCTTTCTTACACAGGTGTTGATTCTAATAAACCTTTTAAACCCAGGACTGGCTTCTTCCAGTAAACCCAAACTATGTTAATTTGAGGTTAAATAGTATACTTGTTGTGTCCCTGGTGATGGCTATGAAGTGGTCTTTTCTGTTAGCTCAAATGGATCCGGAATGAGGATGTCAGTCACTTCATCCATCCATCCATCCATCCATCCATCCATCCATCCGTGTATGTGCTCACAACTTCCAAGTGTCTTATATGTGCTGTTCACTGGCCTTTGCCTCTAAGGAGATAGATGAGAGAGAAAAGATATTTATGTGTCAGGGGACTATGAAAATACAAAGGCTAGAAGTGGAGAGCCCAATAAATAAACTATCCCAGACTGACGCTTGAAGAAGCACAGAACTACAGTGATAGTAGTTACAATGAAAAAGAAAGTGGTGAAAGAGAGTGATTTTGATTGAATCAATATAAGGACATGGTGACTGGTGGCAATGTTGGACATCAACAAACCTTTGAAATGAAAGAAAATTAAAAAGCAGTATGTATGGGGGTGCCTGGGTGGCTCAACTGGTCAAGCATCTGAGTCTTGATTTTGGCTCAGGTCATGATCTCCTGATTCGTGAGTTTGAGCCCTGTGTCAGACTCTGTGCTGATAGCACAGAGCCTACTTGGGATTCTCTCTCCCCATCGCTCTCTGCCCCTCCCCCTCTCTAAAATAAATAAATAAACATTTTAGAAAAGCAGTATACATGTGAATTAAATGCAAATCAAATCAATTTTTTAAATTTTATTTATTTTTGAGAGAGACAGAGAGACAGAGAGAGACACAGAGAGACAGAGAGAGAGCAGGGGAGGGGCAGAGAGAGAGGGAGACACAGAATCTTAAGCAGACTCCAGGCTCCCAGCTGCCAGCACAGAGCCTGACACGGGGCTCAAACTCAGGAATGGTGAAATCGTGATCTGAGCAGATGTCAGATATGTTAACAAAATATCCTTTGTTTTACTAATCTCCCAAATGGAGCCTTTGTAGTCCCTAGTAAAACTCCCAACCTTATCAATTTACTGAGTGGCCATTGCAAATTTATTAGGTTTCATACTTTGTTTGTTTTATACTTTCTTTGATGACTGTCTTTCCCCCTCTCATACTCTGTTGTTGTCTTGACAACTGTTAACCCAGGGTTATTGTATTTTAAGAGTTTTCTTTTCTGATTTCCAAATCCAGCAGCACATGTTTGCCCTTTGATCTTAACAACATACTCCCTGTAACTGTGAGAATCAGTCTCTAGCCGCATTTTGTAGCCCTCACATAGGTGTTTGCAGATAATGGGCTCTTCCAGGGTCTTGCTGGATGTAGTGTTTTCCTATTCCTTCTAGATAAGTCTCCATAAAGAAGTGTCAGTGACAGGAAGTTGAATTCATTTTTTCCATGCTAAAATGAAAAAGGTAGTTCAGGATTCTACTTTAGGTTTTGATGATACTTGTCTTACATATACTGTATAAGTGATCTTGATCTCAGCCTTGCATAAACTAATGGGATACTAGTGCAGCCTATATTCGAGTATATTCAAGGTGGGATTTCAGGTCTTTGGCCAAATAGTTAGGGAAATGATTTTTTGCAAGGCATTCTCTTAGAGGAGATTCCACCATGACACAGAGTTGATGGCCTGCAACTCTGACCAACTCTGATCTTAGTCTGTGTTATTGTTAATAAAAAGAAAAACAAAAAACAAACAAACAAAACCTCTTCCTGAGAATGGATTGATTCCAGATATTTCAAATCATAAATTCTTAATTTTTTTGCTACATTCATTAAAAATACATATATATCCAGAAACCTTCTAAGAGAGAAAATGAAACTAACATGTAAAAACTACCTACTCTGTGTTTTAGCTAGATCATGGTTATCTTTTAAAGTAAAGTGCACTATGGCATTCTAGAAATAATTTAGCAAAAATAACCTTGTTTGTTTGTTTTATATGAGCTCATGTTCTCACGGAGAGAGTTTGAGTGTTTGGTTTCATCAGGTTGCAAATGCTGACCCATATATTGTATCTAATAGCTAGAGCTTCGGCAGTAAGTTTTTTTGGAATTAAACATTAAGTATATAATGATGCAAGCAGCAGACTAGGTAATGATTCACTCAGCTTACAAATAATTCTTCAACTCAGCTTTAATAGGCATTATTGCATTAATCACATTGTAGAGCAAGCCGCCATATTTAGCAGTTCTACTTTTGGAGGCTAAAGATAGTGCCCTTTACTGTATTGAAGTAATTTGTATTTCTGATTAAAGTTAAAATTTTTCTGGGTATTTTTGAAATATAATAAATTTATATACCTACCTTCATGAAAACAAGCACATTATTTGTACATTAATGATATACATCTCTTGAGGCGCCTGGGTGGCTCAGTCAGTTAAGCGTCTGACTTCTGCTCAGGTCATGATCTCACGATTCGTGGGTTCGGGCCCCGTGTCAGATTCTGTGCTGACAGACAGCTCAGAACCTAGAACCTACTTCTGATTCCATCTCTCCCTCTCTCCGCCCCTTCCCTGCTTGCAGTCTGCCTCTCTCTCTCTCAAAAATAAATATTAAAAAAAAAGTGATATACATATCTCTGCATAGACACAAATGGTAAATTTTGGTGGTAAATTTTGCTTTATGTCACATTTCTTTCCTGGAAATCCCATAAAATGGTAACCACTATATTTTCCCCTAAGAACACTTAAATTAAGAATGAAACGTACTGATATACTATATTAATCAAAGTTAATGATTTCAAAATGTGAGACTAGACCTAAAGAGAGATTTTAAGATTTCAAAAATGGTTTACATCAATTACGGGATTATTTCCAGATTGTTGGGCAGACTAAAAATGAGGTGATACTAGTAAAAAAAAAATTGATATATGTTTAAAATATTGCTAAATGTACATATATTTCTAGGCTTGATGAATATCGATGCATCTCTCATGTACTAAAGAAGAATTCTCTGCCCTTACTTTGCTGTGATACAAATCATTGGAATACATTCACATGTGAAACATACTTCCATGGATTTATGCACACTTAGATAAGTGATAAGGTCACTAAATTGGTTAATAGCATATATTTCCTAGGATTGTGAATATTCGTAAATAACAGCACCTTGATGGGCTCCAGATAACATATATGGTGGATTATTACAGTGTTCAGATGAGTAGCTATAACTTTATTCCTTTTCTCTCCACTCAAGGAAAGATATTAAAAAACAAATAAGTAAGTGAGCATCACATTATCATCAAGAATCTTGTCATTCTGTTTTGATTTAATAAAAATGAATATCTAAAAACTCTGTAACTTTATTAATGACTAACAAAATGACATTTGATGTCCTCACTTGTGATAGAGAGATTGTTCTCTCTGTCAACACCATGGATGACCTCGATGGTTGTAAATATACATTACGGTACCAGATTTAGTCCCATTGATTGGCCTAACTAACATAAAAGTACTAGTTATGGTAAGCATTAAGTATTTAAATAAACATATCCACCCTTTTTGTGTGTAAGTAAAGTTACATGTGAATTATTTTGCCATGGGCAGTAGAAGTGAACTTGTACGGAGTAAGGAAATAACACTGTGTAATAAATTAAATCCACAGGAAGAAAACATGAGAACTAGCAATGGTAATGAAATCTAATATAAAAAACTAAATAGATTTTTTCTATCTTAACATCTTAAAAAGGCATAAGATTTTTTAAAATAATTTTTATTTTAGAGAGGGAAAGAGTGTGTGCGAGGGAGAAAGACAGAGAGAGAGAATCTTAGAGGCTTCACATTCCGTGCAGAGCCTGACCCAGGGCTCGATCCCACACCCTGGGATCACGACCTGAGCCAAAATCAAGAGTCAGACACTCAACCGACTGAGCCACCCACTTGCCCCTACAAAGCATAAAATTGTATAAAACAACTATAACACAGATTACTGGATCTGTAACACATACAGATGTAATTCTATGTGACAATAAAAGGAAGGAATGGAGATATATTGGAGCAATGTTTTATAGCATATTGGAATTGAGTAAGTATAAATCTGGAATAGATGCTAAATTGAAGTGCATATTGTAATCCTGAGCCACCAAAAAGTTTTAACTAAAAAAATAACAGCTAAAAATCATTGAACAATTAACATGGTATAATAGAAACAATCCACTTTAATACAGAAGAATGCAATAAAAAACAGACAAAAAAAAAGACATGAAATATATAGGAAACAAAATAGAAGATAAAAATCCAAAAAAATAAAAACTAACCTTACATGTAAATGGATTAAACAGTCCAAAGGCAGAAATTGTCAGGTAAAAAACAAACAAACAAGCAAACAAAAACAAACAACTGTGTATGGTTTACAAAACACTTTAGATTCAAAAATATGAATAAGTTGAAATTGAAAGGATGGAAAAAGTTATACCAGGCAGTTAGCACCTATAAGAGAAGTGGGATGGTTATAATAATATTAGGAAAAATAGACTTTAAAACAAAAAAATGTTGCTAAAGAAAAGATGGACATTTTGTAATGATGAAATTGTTAATCCATCAGGACTATATAACAATTAAAAACAGAACTGCACCTAACAAATAATCCCAAAATCTATGAAGGAAAAACTGACAGATTTGAAAGGTGAAACAGATACTTCAAAAATAATAGTTGAAGACTTCAACACCTCAGTGTTCATAATGGAAAGAATATCTAAACAAAATCTGTAAGGATATAAAATACTTGAAAAACACTGTCAACTAAGCAGTCTTAATAGGTAGGTATAGAACATACCACGTAATAAGAACAGAAAATACATTTTATTTCAAGTGCATAAGAAGCATTCTCTATGATAATTACATACTAGTCTATGAGACAAGTTTCTATGTCTTACATTTTTTTTTTATATTTATTTATTTCTGAGACAGAGACAGAGAATGAGCAGGGGAGGGACAGAGAGAGGGAGACACAGAATCCGAAACAGGCTCCAGGCTCTGAGCTGTCAGCACAGAGCCCGACACGGGGCTCGAACTCACAAACTGTGAGATCATGACCTGAGCCAAAGTCGGTCGCTCAACCAACTGAGCCACCCAGGCGCCCCAAGTTTCTATGTTTTAAATATGATTGAAATCATGCAAAATATGATCTCCAACACAATGAAATTAAATAAAAATTAACAGAAGGAAATTTGGGAATTTCATAAATATGTGAAAATTAAACAACACGCTACTAAATAACTAATGTATCAACGAGGAAGTCATAAGGTAAATTAGAAAATATTTTGAGATAAAGGAAAATGAAAGCACCCCATATCTAAATTTATGGGATGCAGCTAAAGTAATGTTTGGAAGGAAATTTATAGATTTAAATGCCTGTATTAAACAAGATGAAAGATTTCGTATCAGTGGTGTAAACTTCCACTTTAGGAAACTAGAAAATCCTAAAAAAAAGGAACACATGTTAAATGCAAATAAATCAGAAAGAAGGGAATAATCTGTATGCCAACAGATTAGATGATTTAGATGAAATTAACCATTTCCTAGAAAGACACAGAGTACCAAAACTAACTGAAGAAGAAATAGAAAATATAAATTGATTTTAATGTTTGTTTATTTTTGAGACAGAGACACACACAGAGAGGGAGAGAGACAGAGACAGAGACAGCGTGAACAGGGGAGAGGCACAGAGAGAGAGGGAGACATAGAATTTGAAACAGGCTCCAGGCTCTGAGCTGTCAGCCCAGAGCCTGATGTGGGGCTCAAATTTTGAACGGTGAGATCGTGACCTGAGCCAAAGTCAGACGCTTAACCAACTGAGCCACCCAGGCGCACCAGAAATAGAAAATACAAACATTTTTATGACAAGTAAAAAGATTGAATGATTATTTTAAAAATCTTCCCACAAAGAAAAGTCCAGTCCTGGAGGGTTTCATTGGTGAATTCCACTAAACATTTGAGCAATCAAGGCTAATCCTTCATAAAATCTCACACGAGGCTTTTCAGTTTTGGAACCTGGCTCTGTACTTGTCAACCTTTAGAGCCACTGACCTCGCTACTTGGAGGAGCCCTTCCAGAAGGCTTTACCCAACTGAAACACATAGTATATACTTCATATGCCCTGGATAAAAGGTTGATGAGGAAGGGATGTTTACATGGTCTCAACATTTTATCCATACATTACTTATTACCTGCTCTTACTTGCCATTGCTAATTACTAATCAATTATTAAATATCCAGAATAGGCAAATCCATAAAGACAGAAAGTAGGTGAGTGATTTGTAGGGTCTGAGGGGAGAGGCAAATGGTGACCGACTGTTAATATATATAGGGCTTCATTTGTAAGCAATGAAAATACTCAAAAATTAATGGTGATGGTTATACAACTTTGTAAAATATTAAGAACCACTGATTTGTACATCTTAAAAATAAGGATTTCATGATATATAAATTATATATATAATAAATATATATATTTTAATTTAATTTAATTTAAATATATAAAATATATATATATATATATAATTTTAAATGTTGGTATAAAAAATGAGGACATCTGATGGATGCCATCATAACCAAATGACCAGACTCTATATCACTAATAAGGAGGAACACTGACCTGCTGGGCTCCCTGGTGGGATGAACTAGAACTGTGCCACAGCACATATGAGTTTTTCTTGTTCGAAATAAAAAATTATCCAGTCATGAGAGGACAATCAGAATATTTCAGACAAAAACAAGTAGCTTTAACTCTTAAAAATAATGTCAATTAATGAAGGACCACCCAAGAATGACACAGAGATTGTCTTGGTTTAAAGGAAAGCCATTTCAATCAATTTCTCAGTTTGGACTTTGACATTACTGGGACTCTTGAATATGGACTACAAACTAGATAATATTCTTGTACTAATGTTAAATTTGATGGTAGTGATGATAGGATTATGATTATATAGAATAATGTTCTTGTTCTGAGGAGATACAGGCTGAATATTTAGGGGGTCGATTTGTGTACACACACATTTTAAGAAAAAAAAAATTTTTTGTTTATTTATTTTGAGAGAGTGAGCGAGAGAGAGGCAGAGGAAAGGGAGAGAGAAAACTCCAAGCAGGCTCTGTGCTGCTGACAGGGCTGACATCGAGCCTGATGTGGGGCTTGATCTCACAAACTGTGAGACTATGACCTGAGCCAAAATCAAGAGTCAGACACTTAACTGAGCCACCCATATGTCCCAAGAAAATAAATTTTTAATAGAAGAGAGAGAAACAAATGTGGTGAAATAGTAATTTAACTGTGTGAAGGGCACCTATGTGTTTATTTTACTAGTCTTTCAATTCTGTGAATTTAGAAAAATGTAAAGTACAATGTTGGTAGAGGGAAAACAATCACTAATGAGAAATTTCAGGCAAGCCTGAAATGACAAAGTATAAAAATAAATATTGCATTCCATATTTGACTTTCTGTACATTATGGTATTTACTGTTTGATTTATCATACTAAAATATTCATAGTTTGTACATGACAATCATATCTAACATGGTGACGGTATAGAGAGAAGCCAGAGTTTTCCCTATCATCCTATTTTGCATTGTCCCTTTGAGTACAGCAGTCCCTTTTGTTTCCATACACACCTGCAAAGTTTCTACCTCTGTAGGAATTTTCATGTGTCCAATGGGAGAATGTGTTTATGTTGCTTTTGTAAATGTTGGTTATTATTTACTTAGGACAGCATCTGAAATAAAATGTTTCTTCCTGAGAATACAGGAGAATATTTATTTCTTCCAAAAAAAAGGCTTTTATTTAAACTGGCTTCTCATAGGAACTTATATAACTTAACATTATTAGAACAGCTAGAAGTATTAAAATGATATTGTTTAATGAGATAATCAATGATAAAAGAAGGTAGTGAGCAATGTTGGTAAGTGCTTACATCCATGGTCGTATCTAAGACTCTTTCCTGACTTGGTCACTTTGAGTATATGTGCACTGAGACAGACCTAGAAGCTAACCATTCTCATGCAGTGGGCCAAGAGTATAGCTTTGTTTCAGACAGGTTGAACTTGAAGTTGGGCCCTCTGTTTCCTAATTGTATGACTTTAAACAACTGTTGACTTTTTCTGGACCTTGCTATTGTAACCAAAGTCGAGAAAGTTAATACTTTATATCCTCAAAGACTGTTGAGAAAATTTATGTAAGTGAAATAATGTATTTTAGATGCTCAGCACAGTAGCTGCCCCCAATAGTTCAAGCCCATTTCCATCACCACCAACATCTGCATCGTATCACCTCTGTTACCAGGAATCTCAATCCTGATTTTTGCCCGTTGGAACTCTTCTAAATCACATACGCCTGAAGATTGCTATATAAATTACCAAATAGAATTGAAACCCATAATGTCACAGTCACTTCGCTGTTACTATACAATGTTACAGTAATTTTACTGTTACTGTAATATTGAATATTTTTAGACTAAATCGTCTACCACTAATGGTTCCTGGCTATATGGATTGGCATAGAGCATCCATAAATAATACCATTATTCTCTGATAAGGTACCATAAAGTGCCCTATTTTCCCAGAAATATTTTTGTTAAATTGTAGAGTATTAGTATTGCTGACTGCAAGTCCCTTTTCTGTTTTAATGTATTTTTTTAAAGGAGGTCTTTTTTTTTTTTTTTAAGTTCATTTATTTTGAGAGAGAGTGCAAGCAGGGGAGGGGCAGAGAGAGAAAGAGAGAGGGAATTCCAAGTAGGCTCTGCATTGTCAGTGCAGAGCCATACATGGGGCTCTGTCCCACGAACTGTGAGTTCATGACCTGAGCTGAAATCAAGAGTCAGACATTCAACCAACTGAGCCACCCAGGTGCCCCTATTTTCATGTATGTTTGATAAAAATGATGTTAGTGTTTAAAGTGTCCATATTCCCATGCTGTGTAAGTTGTATAATTTCTATATCATGTGCTACTCTATAGAAGAATGTCATCAAATGAATTTTGTATTTGTTGGTTATTCTTTACTTTGAGGAGTATGTAAAATCAATGTTATCACCTTCAACGAGCTGGTTTTATACAAGAAAGAAGTAAGACTATTTATTCCCGGGGCACCTGTGTGTCTCAATCTGTTGAGCGTCCAACTTCAGCTGAGGTCATGATCTCGTGGTTCCTAAGTTCAAGCCCCACATCTGGCTCCTTGCTGACAGCCTGTCAGTACATAGCCGTCTCCCTCTCTCTGCCCCTCCCCTGCTTGCAATCTCTCAAAACTAAACATTAAAAAAATATATTTATTCCTGTTTCATTCTCAGAATGAATTTTATTTCAGTCTTATGTTCTTTAGTTCCACATCATTTTATAAAAGTTTTAAGTGATACTGGTTGTATTTGTTCATTTGGTTGTTGTCCTGGGTAAGGTTGTCCCCAAGCTGACTTTTAGATGAAGATTCATGGATATGTGGTTTATTAAGGAATGGCTGCCAGGAAAAAACAAGGAAGGGAAGAAGGAAAGCAGAACATGGAATCAGTCATCCCAAATAAAATGAAATTTAAGCTCCAACCTCACCTTGATCCCATGGGATCCTCTGGAGACAAAGTTACACCACAGAGTTTTTGTCCCATTTGAAGCCAAGAAGCTGGGCTTTCAAACTCCTGCACCACGGGGCGTTGGCTGCAGCATCACCCAGGGGACCATAAATTTCCAAGGCAATTGAGGCTTTCAGCAGCTCTAGTAATCTGACATTGGTTCTCTGAAAAAGGTGACAGTTACCCCACCATGCCCACCCAGAGGATGGGAGCCTCGCACAAAGAAATTACATCCTAGGGGAAAAGGACAGAAGGGCAGAGCACCACAGCATTTGCTGGAATCGTGTTTTTTTTGTTTGTTTTTTTCCTTGTTTTCCTGTAATCACTGTTAAAGCAGAAAACATTTTTGGTTCTAAGATAACAATGATGATGGTATCTGTGGGTAAACTGTGTTATCTAATCTGAGAAATGTTAATTAAACAGAGTTGGACAGTTAATGGAATTTTGATTGATCACTACATTTAGCACAAATACACCATATATAGAAGTAATGATTCATGCTATCGAGGAATTCTCAATTTCATTTTAAAAAGGACATCATACAGAAAAAACAATTGCATAGAGAAATACAATTTAATCTGGAATAGGGCTATCTGATACATGTGTTTAGGATGATGGAATAGAATGATTAGGGTTGGTCAAACAAGACAGTGCTCAATATGTATATTTTGCACAATATTTTAATGCACATCAGTTGTAAAGAGAAAAACATAATGCTTTATGGGAAAATATGCAGAACTAAGGTGAAAATCAATTCATTTACATATAACATATGTTTATTTGAATGTCTCTGACAGCTCATTATATTGCTACAAACTTCTTTATAGTCTCATCCTATCCTATATTTTACTTGTATCAACTTGGATTATAACACCAGATTTTGTTGTTTCACCTTGGCCAGTGACCGTAAACTGTGTAGAAGGGCCAATACAATACATGGCAGACTCAAGAGTAAAATCATCTTGATAAATGTTATAATGCACAAGTGAAACCAATAATCCATGTTTATAGTGGTATGGATAAAACATAGTACTTCTATTAAAAGATCAGTTGTACAAGGACAGAGTTGTCACATAAATTGGACAAGCCCAATATAACCTAGGAGTTTTGTAGTTCTTATTAATTTCACAATGCTTTTATAAAATAGGATAATAGTATGCAGTTTATGGAAGGGAGTAGTACTCTACTAGTTGAATAACTTTTGTAGTATTGCTTTCAGTTCTCAGATATATTTAAAGGACAAACACAAAAGACCATTTGAAGAAGTTAGATGGTATGTGCAATTTTTGGAGACCTTGTAGTTGAAAGAAACCTTGAATGTTATAAATGTTTTCAATGTGAAGAAGAGAAAGCCTAGAGAAGATACAGTGATCATTTTTAAGTATTTGAAGGAACATAATGGGGATCAGATTGTAGATTTTGTTCTCTGTTGCCCTGAAACGGAATGTCTGAAGTTACCGCTCTCTAGATACGAAATGGGTTGTCTCTGAGTCATGGGTCTTCCTATGGTAATGTCTCCCTAGTAGTGTCATCTGAAGCCAGATGCCATTTGTCAGGGATTCTTTACAAGAAGAAGGTGATTAAATTAAGTCTGAGGCTCCTTCAGTCCTAAAATTTTCTGAATCCATTTATGAACCTGCATAATTATAAGCTGTGTTCTAGAGCACACTTGACAGTGAAATTTACCATCTCTCTTAAAAGCTTTAAAAGTAAATATTCTTACACCATTAAAATACATATGGTAGGTGGTTAAGAAAAACAAAGTAGGTGAAAAGAAAAACGATAAATAATTCATGTCTTGATCATTTAAGGCATACAGCATACGTAAAAAATATTTCATTGTGTTCACTGCATCTCAAAAATTTATTTTATTGAAATGCAATGTTTTCACTTTTAGGTTTTTGCTTCCAGTTACTGGAACAGCAGAAAACTGTCTTCTTACTATTTACCCGTATATGGCAACTCATCTTGATAAACAAACAATTATTTTAAAGGAAGGTAAGTTAGATATGACTGTCGTCTCCTACTCTCACTGTATATGCTCTTGTCATCCAAGCCAACACCTGAAGATAAAGTGACCTTAAAATTAACTGATGTTTATTAATCGCCTACCATTTCCAAGAGCTGTGTTTAGCACTGAAAGTATAATATGGCAGTGTCTCTTAATTGCGAAAGTTGAAAATCTAGTCAAAGACTCATAAATAAATAAATACAAAGAAGATTGAATTAAGAGTATTGTACATGAGCTAGTTGGAGTGTTGGAGATGTGGGTGTGGTGCAGAGGGTAATGCTGACATATGGGGTCTGGGATGACTTTATAGGAAAGGTGACATCTGGGTAGAGCTTGACAAATGATCTTGAACAGGGTAATCTGGGCAAAGGGCAATATAACAAAAGCATGGGGGTCTTACTGGCGACACGAGGCAAGCAATAAAGGGGCCACTGCACCCTTTATTCTGTAATAGTGGGAACCTTCTGTGATTTCTGAGTATCAGTGATTTGGAAAGGGAACAGTGGGGATGTGAGCTGAATTAAAATTGGAGAGTGAGGGGCGCCTGGGTGGCGCAGTCGGTTAAGCGTCCGACTTCAGCCAGGTCACGATCTCGCGGCCCGTGAGTTCGAGCCCCGCGTCAGGCTCTGGGCTGATGGCTCAGAGCCTGGAGCCTGTTTCCGATTCTGTGTCTCCCTCTCTCTCTGCCCCTCCCCCGTTCATGCTCTGTCTCTCTCTGTCCCAAAAATAAATAAACGTTGAAAAAAAAATTAAAAAAATAAAAAATAAATAAATTAAATAAATAAATAAATAAATAAATAAATAAATAAAATTGGAGAGTGATCAGTAGGCCAGCTGGGAGTTGCGGCAGAGGAAATGGTGAGAGACTAAGAACAATATGTGCAATGTAAGACATGGAGGAGAATGATGGAGTCAGTCTCAGACGAGGAGAAAGGATGAAGTATGGGAAAAACGTGTCATCTGTGTATAGTGTCAAGGCCTTGTTTCAGTGCTCTATTGGATATCTTTTCTATGTTTGTAACCGGTTTTCCCCTGTTCTCCACTTCTCCAAATGTGCCCCACTCCTTTGGAAACTCTTTAGTACTGTTCTGTCTCAGTCTCAGGGCATGACCTTTTCTGGAACTTTTCAGAAACAATAGAGACCATCAGGCAGGAACACTCTGAACTTCCAAAGCATGCAACTGACCCATCATCTTTCCTGTCACAAACCTGAGAGAGGCCAGACTCTCTTGCCTTAGGCCATTCCTTTATCTGAATCCCTTCATCCTCAGACCTTACTTAATCAGCTAATCTTGCTTACTCTTACCCTTCAAATTATGCCTCCCTCTTAGCTGCTTTGGGGGCCAGTGCAGGATGACAGCTGGAGGAAACAGGAGCTATATCTTCTCAGTGGACAGGCTTGTTCCCAAAGAGGAAAAAGGGTGAATCTAGGCCATGCATTCCTGATTTATTCCTTGCAAATTTACCAGTCAGATAAACCACTCAATTTCTCACACAGAGGGAGAACAATAGCAAAGGAAACTGAATAATTAGAATACCATAGCTTCCTTTAACAGGAAGGACATGTCAGGGGTGAGGCAGAGCATTCTTCCACTTTACTGCTGTTACTTCCCTGCTGAGCAATAGTTTACACTGTTGACCCCCGGCCCCAACCCCTCTTCAAACTCTTTCTGGACTTCCACATACCATACTTCCCTGAGATTCTTCTCACCTTGCGGACTGTTCCTTCCAAGCACATATATATTACAAATTTTATACACAGTCTCAAAATTTAAAAGATTTCTGACCAATCATGGTGTTATATTTTTATATTCTTCTAATATACTTGAAGGGTAGGGGAGATTTCAGATAATATAACAGAAAGAGCAGTGGATGAAGTATCATAGAACGTGGGTGGAAATTCTATTTTGTGTTCTGATCTCACCATTTGCCTTATGCTTTTATTGTTAATTCTCGAATCCTCAAACATCTGTTATTTAGCAAAATACGCGTGGTAGGAGAGTAATAGGATACTAATAATATCTATTTCAAAAGGCTTTTGTGAGGACTCAATAGAGTAAATAGCTATAAATTATTGTTACTATTATCATTTCATTATTTTACGATTATAAATATTATTATAATTGCTTTAACACTCATAGTTTCATAATATCCTCCAAAAAAATAATGAGGAGTTACTGTATAAAATATTGCTATTTCTTTAAAAGAAAAAAGGGAATAGAATCTTAGTGTTTGATTAAGTATGAAATCTGTGGATTAAAAATAATGCATCCATTTCAGTAAATATTACTATAGAAAAATGTGATTTTTAAATGTTCTAAAATATCTTTAGAAATAAGTATAGTCATAATTTGTATTATATATTTAATGCTTCCTAGGCATAGGGTACTCTGCTAACTACCTTATATTTGTTGTTTCATTTAGTTCCCCCAACGACTGAGTTGATACTCTTATTAATTTCACTTAACGGATTAAGAAACTGAGTCATAAAGAGTTTGAACAGTTTGCCCCAGGGAATTTTAACCAAATTTGTAAGGCCTCGGAGCCTACACACTTAGCTACGGTGCCCTAGAGTATGATATGTTCAATAAAGGTGAAATCTTAAAACATATTAAGTAAATCAAAAATTAAAGCAGTATGATTTGTTTCTTATAGCTAATATGCTAAATAAAAACTGTTATATGAATCATTGACTTTAGTTGAAGGGTACAGATGTGGGTATGTACCCCACTATGAACTTTTTATCATTTGATAGTAAGTTGAAAAGACATTGCCTAATGCATCCACAATGAATCATTCTGTCATTGGATTTTCTTTTTTTTTTTTTTAATTTTTTTTTTCAACATTTATTTATTTTTGGGACAGAGAGAGACAGAGCATGAACGGGGGAGGGGCAGAGAGAGAGGGTGACACAGAATCGGAAACAGGCTCCAGGCTCTGAGCCATCAGCCCAGAGCCTGATGCGGGGCTCGAACTCACGGGCCGCGAGATCGTGACCTGGCTGAAGTCGGACACTTAACCGACTGCGCCACCCAGGCGCCCCTGTCATTGGATTTTCTAAGGCTCATTTTAATGAAGTCTTTAGTAGTGTAATGTTGCAGAGATATACACACCTACTCGATAACGATTCTCTGTCAAAATCTGATTGGATTTTTATTGAAGGAATGGAAGAAACTTCGTATATACCAGCTTACTTATCTATGTTATTGCCTATAAAGTAACCCTCACAACAAATTCATGAGCTCAGAACGTTTCATTTTGTGTATAAAAACATGTTTCAGAGATCTTGTAGAACATACCATGGTTTAATAGCTCAGGAGTTGTAGTGCCAAGATTTCAAATTAGAAATTTCTAACTGCAAAGGCCATGTTTTTCTGACAGGATTACATTATGCATATATGTATACAAATATACATAGGTATATACATATGTGAATAGATAGATAAGTAGATAGGGAATCTGGTCTTTTCACATCTATTGCCTTTTCTTAGCATTCCCTTTGGCTGGGTTCATATTACCATGTTGGCAAATTCTAGTGTATAGACAGCAACTGTAGCTGGAATAGAGATTGAAAGCTGTGCAAAATAGTGTCAGCTCATAACGAAGCAGTGATTTCATTTCAGAAAATTGAGAAGAAATTACTTCTGTTAGTGATGTTCTTCTTAATATTCACTTTTGAGCACCATATTTAATAATTCCAAAAATTTCACTGTAGAAACATTTTAAATGGTTTACACATCTTTGTTTATCCTAAAGGTGAGCATTGTTCATTTCCTAAAAACTTTGATATGCCATAATAATTGCCTTGTTAAATAAAATTAATTCAACTCAGAAAACCATATCAGCCTTTATTGTGTTTTTTCTTGACATCTTATTTTAAGTATAATGGACATTTAGACTTAAAAAAAAAAACTTTTTAGAGGCACCTGGGTGATTCAGTGGGTTAACCGTTCGACTTTGGCTCAGGTCATGATCAGGTTCATGAGTTTGAGCCCCACAATGGGCTCTGTGCTGTCAGCACAGAGCCTGCTTCAGATCCTCTGTCCCCCTCTCTTTCACTGCCCCTCCCCTGCTCATGTGTACTCTGTCAAAAATTAATAAAAACATTAAAAAAATTTATTCTATGTATATATTCATATTTATTATATAATATATATTTTATGTATAATTATGAAATTCAGGTTCAGTAATTTGATAGTCATTTCACAAATGCTTGTTGACCTACTATGTTCTAATGTGTCATTTGTAGATAAGAGTGACATTTCTGTGAAGAGTGGAGAAAATGTGTTGCTTCCCTACCAAGAAGATGGTTTACTCTCTTCTACTTTGACTAAACGTAATGATGCTGAGCCTGCAAAGAAAAAATTATTTGTTGGTATGTGGCAAATAAATAATGTACTCAGCCAACCAAGTTCATAACATGATCTATTTAATATTATTGAGTTGAAAACTTAGGCTTTATGAGGTAAGAAGAAATCCATGAAGAAAACCATGCATTTTTCATTAATTGCAAGTGGGTCATATGCTCTGGAAGCTGTCTGCAATGATCTGGAGCAGAAATTCTCTGATGTTTTTTGTTCACAGTGTACTTCCTATCTCAGTACTTTCCCCCTAGGTCAGAAGATGTGCCAAGCAGTTCCGTTTATTAAATAGTTCGGTTGAAAAACCAAAGAGTAGTAATTCACGTGATCACCAGCATATGTTGTAGTGATATTTAACTAAAATGTTAAATATCCTGTAGAGTCCCTGTGAATCTGCTGTGACATCCCCAGTACTCTCTGTATAGTTAGGGAACTTCCAAACTAGCGGTTTGTCTGTTATTTGTTGAGCTGGATCTAGTATTACCTGTCTTAGAAACAGATGAGCACAGAGAAATAGATAAATATGCAAATTTGGTATTATATTTGTAATGAACTATTCAAATATTATTTTCTCTAGAATGAGTAATATTGAAAATGTTCCTGTTTACTGAATGGACCAAACCCAATTAAATATTGTGAGGTTTTTAAATGAGTGTGTGCTTGTGCCATTACATAGATATTTTGGAAAAAAAAAAAGTAAAATCATTTTATATTGAAAATTTCTATAACTTGAGATGTTTTGTTTTATTGAAGTACTTCTCTTGGATATATAGTCATTTTGAATATGAAACCAATATTTTGTTTCTATGAGTTTTTCAGCTAAGGTTTAATTCTAGTAAGTAGAACTGAAGAATTGTCGAAATAGTTTACATATGTAATTCAAAATGAAATGTTTCATTTTGGGGAATGTTTTCACCATTATGACAAGAAGAAAGTTTAATGATTTTCTTTGTTGAAACTCATCTATTTTTAAAGTATTTCTTTTAGGTCTTTGCAAACAAAGCTATTTTTGTATTTTTAAGATATAATCAATTGACTCAGAATTTCTTTGAGAGCATTGAATAATTTGTAGAATGAGCTTTATTTGTCTACATGCAAATAGCAATAGCTGACAAGATATTTTACTCTCTGGTGATGTAACTCTTTTTTGTTTGTTTTTTTACAAACAAATGTGAATTTTAGGAATCGAAATAATACCTGAAAGATTGAACTCGGGCAAAAGTAAAACCTCAAAGGAAAACAAAGATAAATCTATGAAAAAGGAGGAGAAAAATGAGCACTTCTTTTCTCTTGAAGAAGGAACAAAGGCATATGACTTCTTTGAAAAGGTTGTACACGCTGCTCAGACCTGGTTCAGTCTCTTTGGCTGGCCTGAAGGACCCCATTCTCTTTCTATTCCAGAAACTATAAGAAGGTAACAGTTATGTGTTTCTCTAAATCCTTTGCTTTGTATCATATAATAAAATGTAATATATTCTTTGAGGTTGTTTTAAGTGAAACACAATGTTAAATTATTTTGCTCTACACTCATAAATTATGAGGACGCTATTCAGAAAAGCAAAAGAGTGCAAATATAGATTCTTTAGTATTCGTGTGATTTTTTAATTTCTTCTAAACATCTTATGATTTGAGGTCAGTACTGACAATCTCTTAACCTCAGTTTCCTCCAATGTCAAATGAGAAGGGGTAAACTATGGGTAGGAAAAGCCCTTGTAAATTTTAAAAAGTTTGGAAATTCCCCATGTATATATAGCTAAGGAAATACCAGCTCTCGATCTAGAGTATAGCCTGGTAGACGGTACATTTACATTAGTCTTTTATGTGCTTTTTAGGACTCAGCATGTCTAAAGTAGATAAACTGCCTTGGTTTATATCAAATCATTTAGTTCTGTTATTAATTTAAACTGGAATTTAGGCACCACCCTTGTTGCAACTTTGCTGCTGTGGTGGTTCTCTGTAACTAGAAGGGCCATAGTAGAATTTTTGCCTCTATAGTTAGGAGCGAGGTAGGTTATGCTAAATCTCTAGTTTTCCTATAAGTTATCTTTTTCAGTTTTTTAAATGAATGGGACAATATCAGCTTCATAGAATGAGTTAGTAATATTTCATCTTTACCTGTGCTGGGGGAAAATTAATACAGCAGATATACTGAAAATGTACAGGCTTGATCATACAATCATCTGACTCCAGGGAATTTTTTAGAAAAGTTATTCTGTTAATAACTTTTTCAGTTTTCTCCTTTGGTGTTTGTTCTGAAAATGGTACCTATTTTGAGTAAATTTTAATGATGTATTTTCATTTTAGGGGAAATCATTGATTAGACATTTCCAACTCATTATTTGACAATAGTGACTGTTAGTATTATTGTTTTTATGTTCATAGTCTCTTGCTCATTTATAATTTTTATTTAATTTTAAAAAACTTTATTTATTTTTTTTGAGAGAGACAAAGAGAGCACGAGCGGGGGAGGGGCAGAGAGCGAGAGGGAGACACAGAATCCAAAGCAGGCTCCAGGCTCTGAGCTGTCAGCACAGAGCCCTACACAGGACTCAAACTCATGAGCTGTGAGATCATGACCTCATGACCTGAGCTGAAGTCAAACGTTTAACTGGCTAAGCCCCATCATTTAATTTTTATTTATTTAACTTTTATGTCTCACGTGGTGAATACTTGAAATAATTTATCCATTTCTGTGTTTTCTAAATTATTTAATGCTGATTTTTTCTTTACAATTTACTTCTTTAAACTTGAATTGTATGTTTAATTATTTTCAGATCTATAAATTTATCTCATTATTCCTTGTTGGGTGCATCCCAGAATTTTTGCTATTAAACATTCTCATCTTTGTTGTTTTTTTTTAATTTTTTTTATCATTTATTTATTTTTTCAGAGACAGAGACAGAACGTGAGCAGGGGAGGGGCAGAGAGAGAGGAAGTCAGAGATTCTGAAGCAGGCTCCAGGCTCTGAGCTGTCAGCACAGAGCCTGACATTGAGCTTCAACTCACAAACTGCAAGATCATGACCTGAGCTGAAGTCAGATGCTTAACTGACTGAGCTACCCATGCGCCCTCATTTTCATTTTTTTTTAATAGAGTGTATTATTTTAATTTTAATTTTCTATTTTCTATATACTTTTATTGTAATGATTGCTAAATTGTTGTATAATGTGTTTTTGGATTTCTGTGGTCTTGAATACTTGCCCACTCACATTAACTTTGGGGCATTTACTTATGTTATTTTGTTCTATATTTTCGTAATGTAAATGGTGCTGAAATTCAATACATCTGGGGCACCTAGGTGGCTCAGTCAGTTAAGCTTCCAACTTTGGCTCAGGTCATGATCTCACCGCTTGTGAGTTCAAGCCCTGTGTCAGGCTCTGTGCTGACAGCTCAGAGACTGGTACCTGCTTCAGATTCTGTGTCTCAGTCTCTCTGACCCTCCCCAACTTGTGTGCGTGGGCGCATGCTCTCTTTCTCTCAAAAATAAATAAACATTAAAAAAAAAAGATCCAATGTATGTTTTAAGTGGTAGCAGATATTTCTGGATGTTACATAGGAAGGATTTCAGAGTTGTGATCACTGCATCAAATAATAAAAGCTTTTAAAAATCTATTTTAGTTTTGGATGATTTTCTAGTAAGTTTTCTATTTTATATCCCTAGTCATGAGTTACATTGCTGGTCTGGTTGTTCCCTGATGGATTTGAGTATCTTGCTATTTTGATAAGTGGGAAACAGCTCATGTCATTGGGTACTGCTTGGGGGAAGACAGTTCTAGAGAATATGGGGACCTTTCTAGCCCTGAAAAAAAAGCTGCTCCAAACCAAATGTTGCCCATCTTTGAACACCCCACCTCAATGTTTCCTACATCACCCCATCATCTGGAATCACTCAGTTTTTCTGATGAGAAGTCCGATGTCATATTTTGTGAGTACCATGTTCATTCTCTCACAATTATTTTATGGTTCCCATTTCTCTGCTAATGTATTCTGCAGTTTATGAAATAAAATCCGAGTGTGGGAATATTTTATATCATTCAATCTACTTGGTATTCTTTAGGCCCTTTCACTTAGAATACTCGTCTTTTGACTATTCTTCCATGCCTCCTATTTCCTGTCCTCTGTTTTGTCTATTTTTCTCTGTTGTCTCTCTCAATCTCATTTTAGAATGATGGAGGACCTGCGTGACTGATCCTTTATACCACTTTCAGTTATGTCCTGCGATATAACTGGACATATTTCTCTGTCTTTGCTTTCTTAAGTTTGTAGATCACTTTCACTTGCTCTTCCAGTCTTCTATAAAAATTTTTTAGTTGGTTTTTATAGTTTTGTTTTCCAGGAACTCTGTTCTTTATTCCTTCCTCCCTCCCTTTTTCCCTTCTTTCCTCTTTAACTTTAATAATAGCATCCTTTTTTGTGTTTTATGGATGCATGCCTTCTCAAATATCTTTTCCACATATAGCATTTGAATTAATCATCACGATTTCTGTACCAGAGGTCACTTCCTCCTTCTGTATCTGCCAGCTGTAATCTTGGTGTCTCTCTTAAGTTCCTTTAGGAAAAATGGCGTCCTTTCCCCATGTAGCCTACTGCTGTGCAGTCCATCATTTTAACTTATTCCTCAGTATAATTCTTTATTTTATAGATATTCTTCAGGTTGGTATACTAATGGTTCTTTCCCCAATTTGAGTGTTTTTAAAGGTCTCCAGTCTTTCTGACATTTCAGAAACATTTTGAGAGGGAGAGAAGATGAGCACATATGTTCATTTTATTATCCTGAACAGAAAGTTGCTCTTTCTCGTAGTTTGTTGAAGTTTTACTCTTCTGTTTATCCGAGCTTAATGACCTATCATTTCTGTTATTGCTTTCATTATTGTGGTCTAATAATCCATCTACTGAACTTGCTTTGAAATATGTTTCCTACCTTATTCCTGTAAAAATGATTTTGTGGGGCGCCTGGGTGGCTCAGTCGGTTAAGCGTCCCACTTCAGCTCAGGTCATGATTTCACAGTCCATGAGTTCGAGCCCCACGTCAGGCTCTGTGCTGACAACTCTGAGACTGGGGCCTGTTTCAGATTCTGTGTTTCCCTCTCTCTCTGCCCCCTCCCCGACTCATACTCTCTCTCTCTCTCTCTCTCTCAAAAATAAAGATTAAAAAAAAATTTTAAATAATTTTGTGATGGTATTTTGTTAATGATAATGGTTCATATGTATTAGACTCTTAACTATGAAAAAGGTATAATTATATGTGCTTTGTGAGTATTCTTTACAATGAATGACCTGTGAGGTAGGTACTATAGTTATCCCCATTTTACCGATGAGGAACTGGAGGCAGAGAGAGAATAAGCAACTTTCTCAGTCACTCACCTGATAAATAGCAGAGCCAGGATTTGAACCCCACCATTCTACCCCCCCCCACCAAGTGCCAGTACTTTTAAGCATCATTCCACTTTTCAGTTATTACAGGATCACATTAAGATTTAGAAAACTTTATGGGGTGCCTGGGTGGCTCAGTTGTTTAAGTGCCTGACTCAGCTTGATCTCAGCTCAGGTCTTGATCTCAGGGTTGTAGGTTCAAACCCTGTGTTGGACTCCACACTGGGTGTGAACCCAAATCAATCAATTAAATAAATAAATAAATAAATAGGATTTAGGAAACTTTAATACTTGAAAGACGTGAGCTCCACTTTTGTCTTTAGCTTTAGGCTGAAAACTATATGTACCTATGGTTAGGTATATTAGTTCAAGAAGATTAAGAATACAGTAGTCTAGAACTGAGGAGAGTTATGTAACCCTAATGTGTACAGGCCACATCTAGGATTTCAGACCAAATGAAGCTCAAATTCCTGGGCAAGCCATGAATTTTACTGAAGTCAGCCATGTTAGCAGGGAAACTGAATTGCCTGGCCTTATATGCACTAACCCCCGACTGGAGGGTCATCTACTACAGGATATAAAACCTGGAAGACTAGAATTCATTGTGAATTATAGTGTGGGTATCAAAAATTTTTTGTTTTCCTTTTAACATTATTGAACATATTTTGACATATTTATGCATCACCTTTCTTGAACCTGAAGATATGGGTTGTCAGAAATGCTGCTTTATTGATGTATTATCTCAGGTAATTTCACTCTTTACAAACACCAATTTGCAGCAGACAGGCAATATGGACCATTTCATTTGTTGATTTGGGAGATATTCAGGTGGAATAGCAGAAACCAATTATTTGAAGAGATTACCTTTATTGATTAGCAGTCTGTTTTCAGTTCTTCAAGGCCCTTAGATATTATTTATTTTCAGCCCTTTCCCAAATCACCAAAAGATGAATATGGCTATTGGAAACTATAAGAGAGCACAATTTATGTTCCAGAAGTCATCAGAGGAAATGTACTAAATATCATAGTCCCCTAACTTTAACTTGGATGACTTGTGGGAGTTCACATTTTTTCCAGACACTGCTTGGGAAGGTCTCTATGCAACTGACCACAGAAACATTTAAATCATATTGGAAATTCCAGTGCATCTGGGAGAAGTGATTGCAGTACATCTCAGTGCTAGTCTGCACTTCCATTCCAACATGTATCACCTTCCAGTTGCCACACACTAAGAGCACATCTGGGAATGCCTCTCAGGAAGCCTGGGGGAATGGGTTCAAAGGGGAAATTGTTTCAAAGCTACATTCCATTGCAGAAGTTCTCATTTAGTGTAAATGTATAGAATCTCACAGGAAATCAAATGAATCATTGAAATGTTCTACCATTCATAATAAGAGCATGCCAAATAAAATATTTTTCTTTTTTTTTTTTTAAATTTTTTTTTTTTAACGTTTATTTATTTTTGAGACAGAGAGAGACAGAGCATGAACGGGAGAGGGGCAGAGAGAGGGAGACACAGAATCGGAAGCAGGCTCCAGGCTCTGAGCCATCAGCCCAGAGCCCGACGCGGGGCTCGAACTCACGGACCGCAAGATCGTGACCTGGCTGAAGTCGGACGCTTAACCGACTGTGCCACCCAGGCGCCCCTAAAATATTTTTCATTGCCTCTGAGTCCTTATTTGTAAAAAGGAGGTAATGATAATACCTACCTTATTGGGTTGTTGTGACATTTAAAAGAGGAAATACCTTTATTAAAACAGAGGTTGGGACCTAGTAAGTATTCAGTAAATGTTAGCTGTTAATATTAAATTAAATTAGGATTATGATAGTAGTGTTAAATATTTCTGACTTCGTGTATTGTATTCACCAACTCTTCTATTTGGTGGTGGAAAGTAAATTCAAATCCCATCTTTTCCAAGCACTTATACAAATGATATTTCATTAATAATATTTCTCCTTCCCTTGCACAGGATTTTTTGACAGCTTGATGCAGGAACTTCTGATGTTTACTAAAAAGCGTGAGTGTGTGTGTGTGTGTGTGTGTGTGTGTGTGTGTATGGTATGCTTTTGTCTTTGCCACTTTGAGCTGCTGGCAAGATCACTGATAAATTTAATAATATAAACATAAAGTTTCACCTCTATTTCTGGGCAGCCTGCCTATTCTTTCTGCCAATCATGTCCAAAAAAGTCACAAAAACGTGTCTTTAGACTGAGAGTGTTAGAATGAAACCAGTTAAATAACTGATTAGACTTGGCTTCCCTGAGTCCTTTTCACTTCTTCACATTACTCTAAGAATGAGGGATCATTTTACAATTTTTTTCCAGTTAGTTTCCTTCTTTAACCATTTTACTACTTGTTTGTTGGCAATAGTGGTAATTGGCAGGTGGTTTCTTTACATGAAAAGATAGATCACGACACAGGTACACCGAGCCTTTGGCTTGTGCATATTTTCTTTAAAAAAAATTTTTTTTAATGATTATTTATTTTTGACAGAGAGAAAGAGCATAAGCAGGGGAGGGGCAGAGAGAGAGGGAACACAGAATCCAAAGCAGGCACCAGGCTCTGAGTTGTCCACACAGAGCCTGACGTGGGGCTGGAACCCACAAACAATGAGATCATGACCTGAGCTGAAGTCGGACGCTCAACTGACTGATCCACCCAGGCGCCCCTGCTTGTGCATATTTTCAATTTCCAAAGTAGGGGCACTCTCAGAATTGAAACAGAAACTTAAAATCATTTACCATCTTATTATGTAAACGAGAAGACAAGGAATATGGTTAACAATTAATTATCGAGGTTTTAATTGATACAAAGTTTACATATGTGGGATATGCATACATATAGATATTAAAGAAAATACTCTCGTTTATGCATCATAATTTGTGCTCCCAATGGACAATTCAGTTATTGATGAGCAACATCACCTTTTCCTCTAACAAACCTGAGGGCAGCATTTTTGTAGCTAATTTTGGTCAATCTTCATGTGCTAGAGGAAATTTGAAGACCCAAGCTGTTTCCTCGTGATGCTTTAAATCATGAAATAAAACACACATAGAGAAAGGTGCACAAACCAAGTACAACCCCTCAATTTACTCCTAGAGCAAGCCCCTGTGCACCTATCAATTTGACAGCACCCCAGAAGCCTCTTATGAACCTCACAATCTACCAAATCTCTATAACTGTAAGAAAATTACTAGCTTGACTTTTATGGTCAATCATTTCCTTGCCTTTTTATTTATTTTTTTTTTCAGTTTTATCATCCAAGCATAAATTGGTAAACTCCAGAGTTTAAGTTCTCTGTTTGAATTTTCATAATTTTTGTCACTATTTAACATGGACAGAATTACAACTATGTGACCATGTGTATAGCTGCCACTTAGACAAGGAACTAGTCCATTGCTCACATCCCTGAGTCCCTGCCACCTCCACTTCCCTTCCACCTCCCAGAGTAGTAACAATTATCCTGAATTCTAAGACCAAATATTAGTTTTGTGTGTTGTTGAATTTTACATAGAAAGAATCATACAGTTTGCATTTTTTTGTAGCATTTGGATTTTTTTTTCTCTTAGTATTATGTTCATGTGATTCATTTTGGCATTTAGTAGTAGATTAGTAGTAATGTCGTACACTAGGCCATTGTCTGAATATTCTATAATTTCTCCATTCTGTTCATAGATATTTCACTGGCTTTTGGAGTTTTCTATTATGAATAATGCCACTATGGAAATTTTGATATATGTCTTTTGTTACATATTTCTGAAAGGCATATATATATAAGTGAAATTGCCAGATTGCAACATAGAAATATCACCTTTAAAAAATTTCCTTTGAAAAGCGGGGGATGGGGGGCAGTTCTCTGGGTGGCTCAGTCTGTTAAGTGTCTGACTCTTGGTTTTGGCTAGGGTCATGATCTCATGGTTCGTGAGTTCAAGCTCCGCATCAGGCTTTGTGCTGATGGCACAGAGCCTACTTATGTTTCTCTCTCTCTCTCTCTCTCTCTCTCCCTCCCTCCCTCCCTCCCTCCCTCCGTCCCTCTCTCTCTCCCTCTCTCTCTCTCTCTCTCTCTGCCCCTCCCCCTGCTCATGCTCTCTCTCTCTCTCTCTCTCTGTCTCTCTCTCTCTCTCAAAAAAAAAAATAAATAAATAAAAAAGGAATTTAGAAATATGATCACCTTTAGAAGATACTTCTAAGCAATTTTCCAGGATGGGTGTACCAATTTAAACTCCCACAGGTCAAATATGCAAGTTCCACTTGCTCTTTATCCTAAGAAATAGTTAATGTTGTGCGTCTTTTCAGTATCACCTCCTTCTAATGTATGTGGTTTGAATTAACATCTTACTGCTCTTGATATTAAGAAAATTTTCACATGTTCTTGGTTGTTTGAAAATGTTGTATCGTAAAGAGCCTGTTCTTTGTAGTTATCAGGGTTCATAGTGATTCTTTCGTCTGTGGTTTCATTTTTTGTCAATTTTGGAAAGTTGTCAATATCCTTTCAATTATGGGACTACCTCATTCTTTTGGGCCCCTCTGCTTTGCTCACTCTTCTGTATTTTTCATCCTTTTGTCCCTCTGTGTTGCAATATGGATGCTTTCCTATGGCCTATATTTCATTGCATCAATTTTCTCTTCACTTGATTTAGTCGGCTGTTAACTTCAGTCATTGCTTTCATAATTTTACTTACTGGATTTGTGTATAAATTTTCCATTTATTTATATATATATTTTTTATTTTTTTAATGTTTGTGTATTTTTGAAAGCGAGAGAGAGAGAGACAAAGCACAAGCAGGGGAAGGGCAGAGAGAGGGGGAGACACAGAATCTGAAGCTTTTGATGACAAAATTCTTTTTTTTTAAGTTTATTCAATTATTTTGAGAGAGAGAGAGAAGTGGGGAAGGAACAGATAGGGGGAGAGAGAGAATCCCAAGCAGGCTGCTCAGAGACTGATGTGGAGCTTGAACTCACAAATCACAAGATCGTGACCTGAGCCAAAATCAAGAGTCAGATGCTTAACCCATGGAGCCACCCACATACCCTGATGACAAAATTCTTAATCTTAATCATAGTACATATAATTGCTTTAAAATCTGTGTCTTGGGCACCTGGGTGACTCGGTTGAATGTACGGCTCAAGAAATGATCCCAGGGTCATAGGATAGAGTTCACGTTGGACTCCACACCGCATGTGGAGCCTGCTTAAGATTCTTTCTCTTACCCCTTTGCCCCTCTCCCCCACTCTCCCTCTCTCTCTCTTTCTAAAATTAAATAAATAAAAATAAGTAATATCTGTGTCTTAAAACTATAATCTGGGGGCACCTAGGTGGCTCATTTGGTTAAGCTTCTGACTCTTGGTTTCAGCTCAGGTCTGATCTCATGGTTCATGGGTTTGAGCTCCGTGTCTGGCTCTGCTCTGACAGTGTAGAACCTGCTTGGGATTCTCTCTCTCCCTCTCTCTCTACCCTTCCCTCACTTGCACTTGTGTGTGTGCATGCGTGAGTGTATGCTCTCTCTGTCTCAAATAAATAAATTTTTTAAAAAAAGCAAAGCTATAATCTGTGGGGCCCCTGTGTGTCTGTTTATATTATGTATTGTTTCTCTTTTTATTCAACTTGTTGCTTTTTCTCCTTCTTTAGTTATAGTCTGGTTATGTTTTATTTCTGTTTAGATCATTTATCTTTTTCATAATTTTTATAGCAATATTTTAGGTTGTTCATTTTTTTCCATGACATATTTGTTTGTTGGTAACTTCAGGATATACTAGCTCTATTAGATATATTACTTATGAGAGAGATGTCAAGTAACTTCCATAAAGCCACAGAGTAAGAGCCAGAGTGTGAGTAATGGCAGTTGTACCCTTACGTAAATCAATATACTTTCTCCTGTAATATACAATACAGACCTACTAGCTACCAAACTGGACAACTGCCATTCAAAATGGCCCCTTGAGCACTTTTTATTTCTCAGTCTAAGTTAGTAATACATTTTGATGGCTAGCCAACAGATAGTGTAGTATTAGATAATTAATAAACTATAGACAGCAAGAGTTGGTTGGATTTTTTTTACTCCATTTAAAAATTACCATGCATTATAATTCACTGAAGGAGGTATCAGGTAATAGAGATTGCACTGTCTTATATAAAGAACAGAGACATGTATAGGAACAATAGCTCTCTGGGATTATCTTTAAAATGTGAATCTCTACTTGTGAGGCCAATTTGCAGGATGTGTCCTTTTAATGATTAAAATTTAAATTGAAATATATGTGTAAATTTGTTTTTGTGTATACATGTGTGCTGATTGACATCTGTTTTGAAAACTATTATAGGGGGCGCCTGGGTGGCTCAGTCGGTTAAGCGTCCGACTTCGGCTCAGGTCATGATCTTGCGGTTCGTGAGTTCAAGCCCCGCGTCGGGCTCTGTGCTGATGGCTCAGAGCCTGGAGCCTGTTTCGGATTCTGTGTCTCCCTCTCTCTCTGCCCCTCCCCCGTTCATGCTCTGTCTCTCTCTGTCTCAAAAATAAATAAACGTTTAAAAAAAAAAAGTTTAAAAAAAAAAAAAAAAAAAAAGAAAACTATTATAGGCATTATTATCTTTAAAAAAATTTTTCTAATGTTTATTTTTGAAGGAGAGAGAGAGAAAGTGAGCGGGGAAGGGGCAGAGAGAGGGGGAGACACAGAATCTGAAGCAGGCTCCAGGCTCTGAGCTGTCAGCACACAGCCCATTGTGGGGCTCAACCTCATGAGCCATGAGATCATGACCTGAGCCAAAGTCAGGTGCTTAACCGACTGAGCTACCCAGGTGCCCTATTATCTTTAATTTAAATGGTATCAAATTTGAGTTCAGTGAGTTTGCATAACTTTGCAACCAGCTACTAGTTGCTGGGTCCAGGACTTAATCCCTATACTGTTTCTCCAAAGTACTTACATTTTCTAATCACAATCCAATCTTACAGACTTGACAATTGTAATGTTAGATAATAATGTGTGTTTAAAAGAAGATATGGAGGGGTGCCTGGGTGGCTCAGTTGGTTAAGTGTCCAACTTCAGCCCAGGTCATGATCTCGAGGTCTGTGAGTTCGAGCCCCGCGTCAGGCTCTTTGCTGACAGCTCAGAGCCTGGATCCTGCTTCTGATTTTGTGTCTCCCTCTCTTTCTACCCCTCCCCTACTCATGCTCTGTCTCTCTCTGTCTCAGAAATAAATAAACATTAAAAAAAAATTTAACAACAACAAAAAATAAAAGAAGATATGGAAACTTCTGGGGTTATCAAAACATCTAATTTTTACTAACAAATGGTAGCTGAATAAGATGAGCTTTATAATGCCTTATTGGATTGTAAATAGAATTTTATTTAGTTATTGAACATTTTTTTCATAATATAACATTATGAGATTTTTTAAATTTCAAAATTTTTTTCTCATAGGGAGGTGTATAAAATGCAATTTTACTCATCAGCCTCGCCATCCCAAAAATTTTCCAGACTGAATGACTTTTCCAAATATAATAAGACCATTTATGATGTGATACTACACTTGAGTGGAAAACTGCCACCTGGAATTCATTCAAGTCAGTCTTTACCTATGGATTATACTGAAAGGGTGATTCAACTTCATTTTCAACATTCTTCACTTCTTGACTTTCTCAAGTAAGAGCATGGATATGCTAATTTAAACATGTAATATTGGCTTGGATAGATACATAAGTAGATGGGTAGATTTTGGTATCATTTATCTTTTTATAAAATATTTACTAAGTTTCCTATATATATTATATATATAATATATACACACACACATATATATACACACATATATATATCTGTAAAAGTAATAAAAAATAAAATAATAGAAAAATAATAGAAAATAAATATTTCATGAGCTATGGGATTGATAGTCTAAGGCAATTATTCTCAAGCTTTATCATCCATCCAAATCATTATGATAGCATGTTAAGTGAGTTGCTGGCCCTTAACCCACAGAGTTTATGATGTGAATTTGCATTTATAATAGTTTTAAGTAATACTGATTCTTCTTGTCCATGACCTCACTTTGAGAATTCTCACATAGATAAATATATAAATCCATAGAACTAAAGAGGAATGAAACCAGTAAGTTTATTTCTCAGAATACTGTTCATATAAGCTCAAGTTACACTGTGAATTTTTAGTCTGCATTGGTAAGGTTTTTAGTACTAAAATAATCAGCAAGTGAAAATTTCCGTAAATGGTTGATAGAAAATATAGGAAAAATACTTGTCATTCCTCTACAGAGATTAAATGGTGAGTGAGCAAGAAATGGAAAAGCAATGTTTATTAAAAGTCTGAGGAGAGTGTTGGTGATTTATATTATTTTGTCTGCCTATATTTGCAGTATCCTTAACCACTGGAACATCCATAAGCAGTGTTACTGTTCCATCTAATCATGTTCCTGTACCACTAAAATAGCATTTATTACTTGTAATTATTTATGCAATAGGATTCATATATTTTGAAATATATTAGTTTTTAAATTGGTTCTTCTTTGTGTATGGAATCTGCTCCATAGTTAGCCAGAGATGTTCAGCTACCTTAGCGGGGGTGGGGATGGAGGGTAACAAGAGGCATCTCAAAGGAAAGATTTGGTGTTCAGGGTTTTTTTTTAAATTTCCAAATTAGAATTTTTGAGTCCCTGGCAACATTATGGTCTTCAAAGTTAGACATAGTACAGAGAGACAGGAAGGTGATGGCAGAGTAGGAGGACCCTAGGCTCTCCTCGTCCCACCAACACTAGATAACTATCAAATGATCCCCAATCCCCCAGAAACTGACCTGAAGACTGACAGAACTACACAGCTAAGGGGAGAAAAGAGGCCATATTGAAGAAGGTGGGAAGGGTGAAGAGGTGGTTTAGGGGAGAAATAGATCCTGGCTGCTACAGAGGGGAGGCAGCCGTGGTCACCGAGAAGGGTGAGAGCCAGAGGAGCACACAGGGAAACACACAAGGAGAATGTTTCCCCCTAACCATTGGTTTGGAAAACGAGAGGAACCAGAGGAGCTGAATTTCGGAGCTGAATTTCGGAGCTGAATTTCATGAGTTCTTGCCACCAATGGGCTTAAACCCTGGAATTTTAAAGATTAGCAGTCTTGGCTGTGATAGAGCTTGGAGGGCACTGTGCTGCTCTAGGAGAGAAGCTGGGCGAACAATCCAAGGGCATACAGTGTGGAAACAGCTGAAGAGTGGCTGGGACACACAGTGGGGCGATTATTTGCTCCACCTCCATCAGAATTGAAACCCTGCAAAACTCTGGTCAGGAGATGTGGTATGGGCTGGGGTTTGTGATGGTCTTCCGGGGGAGGGGTCTCCCAGGCTGGGACTGAGGCCAGCTTGACTGAGAATGGCAGTTCCACTAGAAGAATGTGGGGTGGGGCTAGTGTAAGCAAGTTAGACAGCCAGTGTCCTTGCTGTGCTGCTTCCCCAGGTGGCTGGCTCTGTGTTTATGCCGAGGGGCAGGAGGGAAATGGCAATGGCCAGGTCCTTTCTTCCTGGAGAGGTTGTCTTTGTGAATGTGGCCTGACAGGGACACACTCTGAGAAGAGCAAAGAAGTCACCTAAGGAAACTGAGCTAAGACCCAGCCTCCTGTTCTAGAGGCTGACTAATGACAGGGACGCCCCTGAAGACGCAGAAGGGGAGGAGATGGCTGGCTCTGAAGCCACGGTATGAATGACAAATATATGAGGACTGGGATGGGGCTAAGTCAGTTATGAGGGACTTCTTGGTCCTCAATGGGGCTAAGAGGCGCGAGATTTTTATCTCAGGCCTCAGTGGCAAATGCCCACCCACATGGCAGCTAAGCTCCAGACAGAGATAGGGAACATTGCCAAAGAGACTGAGGATCCAGAGAAGTAATCACAAACCTGCTTGTACAGATACAAAAGTCCCTCTCACCTACTTCATGTGAACCCAAATATAGGACTGATGCATGTTCTGAGAGGCCTTACACAATTTGGAGATCCTTCCTTAACAAAATATCAAATTAAAAATATAAAATTTAGATCTACAGATATATACATGGCTTTAGAAGAGACTCATGAAAGTGAGGAAACCTGAAATTGAAGCTTTATTTATTAGACAATATATCTGCCTCTTCCCAGGTGCCATCTTGTGCGGGAATCAAGAGGTCTGAAATTGATTGCTTATCCCAAAGCACAGGATTACTTGTAAAGAGACTGTTAAGTTTAGGAAAAACTAAGATATGTGAACATTCAAGTCTATGTTTTCTTCCTGTTTCTCTGTGCCCCATCTGGTTGAACGAATGAGAAAGATTATATCAGTTAAGGAAAACAGCATGGCTATGTATAACTTTGTAAATTATTTTCATACCACTGACTTATTTATGAGTCAGTGTACCCCCACTAATTTGCGTGCATGTTAAGGGTAGGAAGCACTTCTCATTTATCTGGCATCTCTGACACCCAGCATCCTTCATAACACAGAATGGAACCAATGTTCATTAAATATTTATTTATTAACATTGTCTTTCACAGACATTTGCTTTTTGAGCTTGTGTGGTAACAGGAAGAAAACTTTGAAATTGAGTCTCAGGGTAGTCATAGAAGAATGGAAAAAAAATTTGTGAGATATGAAAAATTAGGGATAAGAGAAGAAAACATAAAGTATTTGCATTCCAGAAGAGGAGGTGTAGCCAGTCAGAGAGGATCAAGTTGGGAAAATGTGGAGTCTGTACTATGAAAGTTATACATTGAACTTTATTTATAATACTAACCTATGAATTCTTTAACTAATTATTAAAGCACTTATTTCCTCATATCCGTATTTGCTCTGGCTACCATAACAGACTAGAAGGTTTATACAACAGAAATATATTTTCTTACAGTTCCAGAGACTAGAAGTGCAAGATCAAGGTGTTGGCAGATTGGGTTTCTTCTGAGGCCTCTTTGCTTGGTTGGAGACAGCTACCTCCTCTCACATGGTCTTCCCTTTGTGTACACACACCCCTGGTGTCTGTGTGTCCAAATTTCATCTTCATATAAGGACATCAGTCAGATTGGATTCGGACCCACCTAATGGCCTCATTTTATCTTAATCTAAAAGGCCTTAACTCCAAGTATAGTCCAATTTTGCAGTACCATGTTAGGGTTTCAACATATGACTTTTGGAGGGGACACAATTCAGCCCATAACAATGCCATATGTCTTGTAAAAACTATTTTGAAAACAGTTATTATAGTTTGTAATAAATTTATCACTCTATTTGAAACAATATGCTTAATTTTTTTTGTCATTTGTGCCTGTTATGGAGTTAATTGGGTCTCCCTCCAATTTATTTGTTAAAGCCATAACCCCCAGTGCAACTGTATTTGGAAACAGGACCTTTAAGAATGTAATTATGGTTGGGGCACCTGGATTGTTCAGTAGGTTGAGTGTCCGGCTCTTGAGTTCAGCCCAGGTCATGATCTCATGGTTCATGAGTTTGAGCCCCACATTGGACTCTGGGCTGACAGTGCAGAGTCTGCTTTGGATTCTCACTCTCTGTCCCTCCCCTACGTGTGAGGGAACCCTCTGTCTTTCTCTCTCAAAAATAAAATAAATATTAAAAAGAAAACAATGTAATTATGTTTAATGATATCATAAAGATGGGATGCTAAGCTGTCTGCAAGCCAGGAAGAAAGGGCTCACAACCAACCAAATTTTCTAACATTTTGTTCTTGGGCTTCTTGTCTCCAGAAATGTGGGAAAATAAATTTCTGCTGTTTAAACTACCCAGCCTGTGGTATTCTGTTATGACAGACTGAGCAGACTAACACAGTGCCTAGTGTTCTTTGATATGATTTCATTTATTTATAACCATTAATCGTTTTTATGATGTCATTAACTTTCACTGAAAAAATAAACTTTTTTTTATTATTTCCATAATATAAAACTAAAACAAGCAGAACAAAAACACTATGTACCTAGCATTGAAACTGCAATGTAGGTTATCATATAATCTAAAACTATTGTAACTGTTACTTTCCAATACCATTGATTTTTAAATAAATTTTTCATTCACCAAAGTAAATACGCTGAGAAAACCAACTCACTCTGCTTTATACATAAATGTAATTCCATTTGTTATTTCATTTCTTTTATCTTGAAAAACTTTATACCCTTCTTACTTATGCATGACCACTATGGTATCTTATTTAATGGAATGGCATCTAAGAATAAAAATATTTCAAAGCAGCAGTCTAAGAGTGGTTCTGGAAGAATGCACTGATATTGGGTACAAGAGCATGGCTTTTGAATTAGGTAGAGATAGGCTCAAATTCTAGCTCTTTCGTACTTCTGTGAATTTACACAAGTTAACCCATTTAAGCTTCAATTTCCATATCTGTAAAGTTGAAGATGATAATTCCCAAACTTAACTGGTTGATAAAACAATTAAAATATTAAATATGTATTACATGACACATAGTAGATTATGATGATGATTAATTTAAATGAAATAAGTTGTGATCTATGGGTTCCATATGCTAAAATATTTTCTTATGTTTCTTCAATATGGTAGCCATTAGTGACATGTGGAAAACTGACTCTTGTGATATCATTATCACTGAAATACAATATTTTAGTTTAGTTTATTTATTTTGAGAGAGAGGGAGAGTGGGGGAGAGAGAGCAGAAGAGGGGCAGAGAGAGAGGGAAAGGGAGAATCCCAAGCAGGCTCCGCACTGTCAGCATTGAGCATGATACAAGGCTCGATCCCACGAACCCTGAGATCATGACCTCAGCTGAAATCAAGAGTCAGACACTTAACCGACTGGGCCACCCAGGCGCCCCCAAATAGAATATTTTAAAAGTCTGTATCTCTATAAGAAAGAAAAGTTTTATTGACATAAAACGGCCAGAAAACCAATATTTATCAAGTGTGTCTTTATTAGATAAAATAGAAACTTTTAAAAAGTTTTTATAATTTTAAAATAGAAAGCACATGACTTTTGTTTTAATTTTGCTCTGTCCCACTCTTGGTCTTTGATGATTGATTTAAATAAAGTAAATGTTTTAATTCAATAAGGCAAACATTCTAATGACATTTTTATTTTAGAAAGTTAGTTGTGTTTATCTCTTTTCTTTTAGAAGGGGTTAATTATAATTATTTACAAAAAAAAAGTTGTACTTTAAAATCTATTGAAGTGTTACCTATGAACAGAAGAAAAAGGGTCAGACGCTTAAATAAATCTTTATTGTTTGTGCATTATAGAAATTAAACAGTTTTCTGATAACTTTAGTAAATTATATGGTACTCAAAATTGTCATCTTACTATTGTAGCGCTGATGTTGGTACAGCTCCCAGTAGTGTTGACACTAACATGGATGGTTTCTGTTTTGACATTTTATGATGTGAGGACACAAGTATGGAAGAATGATTTTGGAGTTAATGCCAAGCCATTCAAATTTATTGCTTTTTTATTAGCAAATACATGCTTATCAGGATATGTTGGCTATGATAAAATCCCTCAACATTTCAATGGTTAATAAAATTGGGTCATTAATCCAAGATACATGTATATGTTTCATCATGGAAATCAATATATTAAATTCAAAAAATCATCAATGTTACAGTGAACAATTACAGTATACAAGTGAAATTATATTGATTTTATGCAATAAATGAGAAATTCAAAAATCTTTGGAGATCAAGTTGAGGATTTAATAACTCATTACATCTAATTTATTTTGTTCTACTTAGTGTAAACTTGGAAGAAATATGTAAATAGAAAACCTAGCATGTAAAAGTGTAATCAAATCAATTATGAGAGTCAACTCTCTATAATACTGATCAGACATAAAATCTATTGACAAAGCACAATCATTAATACTGTCTTAGGGACTGATGAAGTTAGGATTTAAGATAGATTCCAAATGAAAAGAAGAAAATGAGTCTCTTACATGGGAGGAAAAATAATTTTCCCTTGACCCTTCTAGATTCTTGGCTGAGATCCCCCCCCCCCAACCTGCCCTGTAATATAAAGACCGGAGGAAAAAATATTGATTGTGTATGTTAAGTATAGTAGCCCCCCAAAGATTTGAGACTCAAAAGAAAGCCTAAAGATGAGACTTCTATACCATTCTGAGCTAAGGAAAAGAATAGGAGTCTAAGGCTTTCAAGAGGGAAGGGGGCCAAGATGGGGAAGAGGTAATTCTTTGCAAAGGTGAGAGGAGGAAATACTTGTTACACAAAGGTTGCCCTGTCATGCAGATAAATCTTTCAATTGAAAAAGTTATCTATTTCCCTGCAATAGCTCTCTTCCTGGTACAGGCCCCTTTTCTAATGTAAATTTCCTTTCTAAAGGTATGTTTTCCTTTACAAAAGGGTGACTTCTCTGTTTTTAGAGCTTCTCCTCTCCTGCAGTTTCTCAAAATAATTGGTGTGCCAAAGAAGTATATTTTCCAGTGGCATATTCTGCTAACCTTCACTTCATAACAGTGTCAGTAAAATTCTGTGAAAAAATAAAATTCACCTGAGTAAATTTTAAAGCTCTTATCAGTTTTATTCAGCAATTCATGAATCGGGCAGTATCCAATCTAGCAGATAGAAAAAAGCTCCGAAGAGCTGTACGAGTCAAGAGATTTTATAGGCAGAAGGAAGCAAGAACAATGGAGTTGTGCTTAGGCAATGGGGGCGGGGGACAGAATGTTCCATCCCAAACTGTGCCACTTTGGCATGGGGATTGTTTTGAGCTGAAAGCAAGTGAGACCCAGCAGACAGGAAAAGCTTTTTACCTCACCCTTAACTGTCTACACGAATTTACATAAAAGTTTGTACCAGGAAGGGAGCTATTACCAGAGATAACTTTTCCTATCAGAAAGAATTAACTACATGGCATGACAAATGACTCTTTACCAAATATTTGCTCTTTTCATAATCCTGTGAATTTTCTCCCTCCCCTTGGAAGACCCAGACCCCTAGCCCCTCTCCTTAGCCTCAACTGCCTGACTGCCTCTCAGTCTTCCTGTCTTTGTGGGGCTCCCATAGGTATGTAATTAAATCTGTTTTTTCCCCCTCTTCATCTGTCTGTCAATTTGATTATTGGATTAGCAAAAATACCTAGAAGGTTAGGAGGGAAAAGTTTTCAGTTCCTACAGCACAAAAGCAGATTGGTTATTGCAAAGTTACTTTGTCTAGGAGCGATGGTAGGGATCTTTCAGGCAGATTACCTAGCTAATGCTGCTCAGGCATTTCTGAGGGACTGCTTTCAGATCCCCTTTCTGGGAGAGCTGAAATCATAATGAAGTTAAATCTCACTTTTGGGGACATGGAGTTTAGCATAACTGACTCCATTTGGGGCTTGTTGTCTTTAATATTGCAAAATATTCATTTCATTCTTCATCCTCAACATTTTACTGAGGGCTGATTCTCTGCTGGACACTATGGAATACTGAAATGAATACCACACGGTCTCCTTCCTTACGAAGTTCTCAGTTTAATGTTTCCCTGATAATTTTTCTTAGACTTTCGGTAGCATTTAATAGAAGTGATGATTTCCTTCTGGAATCCCGTATTTGTTTTGGATGCAAGAAAGTATTCCAGCTTCTGCATGTCTCTGTCTTTGTTTAGACAGGCAGCTCAGAGACAGACACCACTGGGATTTCAACTTCATGGATCGTCATCTCATTTGAGTTCTTACATATGCTTTAGGTGGGCTACTCCTGCTAAGGAGTAGTGTTCCATTAAAATTAGATATTATTTAACTCTATAATAATTGCAGCCTAGTGAGGAATCATAGGAGTAATGTAGATGCAGATGGGAAATGTGTGACAATGAAACAGAATGGATGGTGTTTGACTTCTGAACAAAGGAGCTTTATGCATGCAGTATAATTTCTTCCACCAGCTTCCTCTGGCCCAAAGCCAAGGCCAACTTAATCTCTCTAAAACTCTGCTCTTTGCTTCCATCCCCACTAGGGTTCCCTTTCTCACTTCTTTTTTCTCATTCATCTGTGCTACCTTCAAGCTTTGAGCTTATAGAATTATCTTGAGATTCCTTTCCACCTTTTCTTTTTCCCACTTTTCAGTGGTTACAGGACTGCAAAACATCTACAGAGTTGAGTACTAGAGGTGGCATTCTCTGACAAATACTTATCGTGGATGGCATTCTATGGTCACTAAATGAGTTAGACTTGAACATTTAAATCCCCACTAGGAAGCACTCCTGCCCAAACCGTATTAGATTAAACTTCGTTAAAGTGGTTCTGCTGGTGGTAGGCATGAATATGAAGACCTTGAATTAAAATATTTCAAGAAATATGACAGTTAAAAATATAATCTTGAATGTGATAAATTCTATACATATGAATATATATATGCCTTTAAATGTATAAAATAATATTAAATAGATATTTGCTGCAACAGATATACTACTACAAGTTTATATAATCAGAGAAGCCAGAATTTTTGGATATTCTCTGGAAAAATAGGTGATTAATTATGTTATATTTGGGGTTTTCTATATTCAGGTATATGTTGTGATAGGCATTCACTAAGCATTGGGTAACTAATGATCTGTTAGATGCTTTATTGTATTCAAACATTTCCTGGATATTTTTCAGTTTTATAATGTTTTTTTTTAAGTTTATTTATTTTGAGAGAAAGAGAGAGAGAAAACACAAGTGGGGGAGGGGCAGAGAAAGAGAGGAAGAAAGAAACAATCCCAAGGAGGCTCCTTGCTGTTAGCATGGGGGGCTCAAACTCATGAACTGTGATATCATGGCCTGAGCCGAAACCAAGAGCCAGACGCTTAACCAACTGAGCCAGCCAGGCACCCCTCAATTTTATAATGTCATACAGCAATAAAATGGTTAGTGTCTTGGCAACAGGAGTCAAGTCATATAACTCTGCGTTCTGTTACTTTTTAAGGATAGATGTGGCTGATTATAGGCAAGTGAAATGCTTAAGATTATAGAGTTTAGTAAGTTCTTTGTCATTATTAATTCTCTAAAGAAAGCATCATATGCACGTTTCATTTTTAAGGGAACTGTTAAGACGATACAAATTTTAAATTCGAAAATTAAAATTCAATACACATTAAACTATATGACATTGAAATAACTGATGTTCAAATGCAAATGAAATACAAACCGTTGAGTATTCTATCATAATAATTTGGACTCTTATTTTACTTTAGCGCTCAAGGAGCATGTATTTCTCATGTGCTGCCAGAATTTCTGCTTGAACCAGAAGATTATAAAAAGTGGCTTGAAATTACAGTAAGGGAATATAATTTCTAGAACAATCTACACAGTTATTGAATTGACTGATTTCTGGTCTTTGTTAGAAGATTTCATTTTAAAATCTTGGTATTTTTATTTACGAAATGTCTTATGGACTCTGCTTCTCTGCAAAGCCTATGTGTGTGTGTATAAATATTAATATAAATATTAAGAACAAACATTTAAATATATGTGTATACATATACACACAGACATGTTTTTCTGTCTGTCTAAAAGTTTTTATGGAGTTCCTGTTGTCAGAGAACAAGAATATCCTGTCCCCTTCAAGGTCCTTCTAGCTAGACTGAGAATTAAATTGTCATGAGACAGATTAATAGGAGAAAATAAAATTTACTAGCAGACATAAGGGGAATCCACATAGATATGGAAATTCCAAAGAGAGGCAAAATGAGGTATAAAAGTCATCCTGAACTAAGGAGAAAGGGGGTAGGGGTCTGAGACTTTAGAGAAAAGGAATGTACTTCACGATGTGATAAGAAGAGTAGATGTTTGGTAATTAGGTGTTTGCCCTGCCAGACAGATGGGCCACTCATATAAAAATTTATCTCTGCTAACAACCTTATTTTGATAGAGATACCCCCCCCCCCCACCACCACCACATACAGACTCTTCTGTGAGTTAAGGGAGGGGAAAAATTTCTCTTGAACCCACAGGACCTGGGTTTTGGGGGGACCTGTCCCAAACCCCTTCAAACTCGATCTTTGTGCCAAAGTGACCCATCTTGGGGCAGCCTGCCCTCGGACCCTACACTGTGCAGAAATGATTACATGGCTTTCTTAAATATATAATTGCTTCTTTTAGTGGATCTAATAATGGAGAATAGTTTATTCTTTTGTAAATGATTTTTTAAAGGAAATTTTTAGAATATATATCTTCTAAGGAAATACTGGTTGAATTTCCCTACCACTTGCCATTTCCCTTCATTTCCCTTCTTCATTTAAAGGGGAGAATAGGCAGAAATTAAGCAAAATATGCCTAGTTGTTTTCAAAGTACACAGTTCATTTTATGGAAACCTGCTGAGAAGGGGAATTGCTTGGAGAAGCCTACAGGCTTTGAGGCGACTCTCCTCTCACCACATGACGTGATCAGGAGAACCAGGGGCCCGTCCTTTGACACTGGTGAGTCCCGGTGGCTTAGCCAAAGACCATGTTCCTTTTTGGGGCTCAGAGCTCAGAGTAACTTCGCATTTCATTCTGCCACTTCTGCCACAGAATGAGCTAATAGATACGGTGAATGGATAAATCTCTGACCTCAGTAAGGGGCTGTGTGTTCCAGAAAGTTACCTCTGTTGATAGTTTCTTTTATTTGTACATGGAGAATTAGAGATCTTGATGAATGTATAAATAGAACATGCAAAAGTTTGTAAAAAGAAAAAAAAAAACCCTTATATGCTACGTGGTTAAAACTTTGGACTTATATTTGCCTTACATTTTTACTAATATTGTAATTTTTTTTTTTTTTTTTAACTCTTCCACTAAATACCTTGCCTGTGTGTTCCTGTGCGCCTAAGGAAAAACCTTCTATTGTTATAGAGATGACTCGGTTTGAAGCCTGGAGTAAAGGGGCATGGACAGATGTATTCCTTCAGATATACAAGGTAACATTTCCAGCCTTGTTCACTGCTAGGGTATTTTGGTTGATTTATATGAATAATGTATTAGTTAAGGTATAGGAAATGATCCTGATTAAAGAATTCAAAAGCACAGTGGCTCAAATAAGGTAGACATTTTCTTTTTCTTTCTCATGGAACAATTGAGAAGTAAGTGCTCTAGGGATAGTACGGTGTCTCTTCCACGCCCAGTACTGGGCTTTCATTGTGGTACAATTTCTCAGAACAAGGAAGAAAGAACACCTACAAGAGTAGTGGAGGAAAAGTAAATACTGTTTAAGGCTGTCACCCAAAAAGTGTATCATTTCTGTTGGGCAGGATTTACTCACATGATGGTACCTAGCTGCAGGGCATGTTGAGAAATGTAGTCCCTAAAATAGGTAGCTATTGTCATATTCTGGTACTAAAAGGAAGCATTAGGGGCATCTGGGTGGCTCAGTCAGTTAAGCATCTGACTTTGGCTCAAGTCATGATCTCATGGTTCATGGGTTCGAGCCCCACGTCGGGCTGTGTGCTGACAGCTCAGAGCCTGGAGCCTGCTTTGGATTCTGTGTCTTCCTCATGCTCTGTATCTCTCTCTCTCTCTCTCTCTCTCTCTCTCTCTTAAAAATAAACATTAAAAATAAACAAATAAAAGGAAGCATTCATTAAAGAATGGATGATAGTGACAATTATGGTTTCTACTTCTAGTACATACTAGACTCTTGCTATAAACGTTATTCTGGGGAGATATCCACTAGGAATCCACATCAGTAGGTAAGGCCAGGTTTTGAGGAGACTCTCCAATTTACCTCATGCCAAGTTGCATTTGTAGGTAGATTAACATAGCATAAATTATGCCTTCACATCCTGCATCTTTTTTGGATAAACAAAAAAGTCCTGAGAATCATTCCCTAGGCTTCTAAATGTGGCATGACAGATCTTGCCCACTAAGACTCATGGGGGTTTTTGCTTTGTCTTCACAGATCGAAACCATAAGTAGGGTGAGCTGTGGAACAAGGGAGTTAAAATGAGGGAGAAGTTAAAAAGAAGCAGCAGTCACTGAAAGGAAAGGACAAAATTAATAACTAGATAGTGTGTAGTTTATGTAAGACTCTTGTCATGAGATGCTTTTGAAAAGTTTATTTTATTTTATATTTTCTTAAGAGACAGGCTGCAAGTGGGGTTGGGGCAGAGAGAGGGGAACAGAGGATCTGAAGTAGGCTCTGTGCTGACAGTAGCGAGCCCATTGCAGGGCTCGAACTCACCATCAGTGAGATCATGACCTGAGCCAAAGTCAGACGCTTCAACAACTGAGCCTCACAAGATGCTTTTTAAATGTGATATTGTTTAATCTTCACAAGCAGTAATCTCCAGTTGAGAGACAAGGAAACAAAAGTCTACAGGTATACGTACTATCTTCCAAGGTCACCTGATTTTAGCCATATAAAACCCTCTGATGTAGATGAAGCTTATTTCTTTCTTGTTCTCTGCAGGTACTGAAGCCCCAGGTCCCCTTGCTCCTCCTCTCTGGTAGCCTAAATCTGCCACGGCACCCAGCTACCCAGCCTACCCTCTAGAGAGTTCCTTCTGCTGCATGATTCCATGATTCCTACTTACTCCTCTCCTCTTGTTCTTGTGTCAGCCAGCCCTGCCTTTTTTTTTTTTTTTTTTTTTTTTTTTTTTTTTTTTTGCCAGATGTCAAAGACAGAAATCCTGTTTTTTCTGGAGTAATTCCCTGAAGAATGTACAAGGGCATTCATGACTCTCAGCCAAACTTAGATTTGGAACATTTTCTTCTTTTTTTTCTTAACTCCAGGCTGTATCATCTATAATTTTGCTCACTAATAAAGAGGAGGACCTCTAAAACAGAAGGGAAGAAAATGCCCTACTTTATGGACAAACTAGTCCTGACATTGGGTCGTGGGCTTTCTTCACTCATTCATTTATTCACTCATGCATTGATGGATATGTTTAGTTCATCTTACCTGTCTTTCCCAACCTATAAGTCTATGAATTTAGAAGACAAGTATTGAGGTGCCTGGGTTGCTCAGTCGGTTAAGAATTTGACTGTTGATTCCCACTCGGGTCATGATCTCACGGTTCGTGGCTTTGAGCCCTGCATTGGGCTCCATGCTTACAGTGCAGAGCTGTCTTGAGATTGTCTCTCTCTTTACTCTCCCTGCTCCCTCTCTCTCTCTCTCTCTCTCAGGATACATAAAAATTAAGAGAAATAAAATAAAATAAAATAAAATAAAATAAAATAAAATAAAATAAAAACTAAATATTATTTGTAAATTCAGAATTTGGTAGAGTGTCAGCTACATAGCAGATGCTCAACAAATACTTGCTACTTAACTATTAGGATGCAGGCACTGTACTAGGCTCTGAGAGTGTAAACCGGATACAGTCTTTCTGTTCCAGGATTTTGTGTCCTGGAGTATATAAGTAACTAAAAATCTATAATTACATGGAAGCATGACAAATGCTATGATAAGGTAAGCCCAGAGCACTAAGGGTGAGTGCACCTAGAGAAGAACCTACCTTTCCTGTGCCTTGGGGAAGGTTTCTGGGAAGAAAATCAATTTAATCTGACTTTGATCCCAGTCACAAGTTAGATTGTAGTTGACTTTGTAAGCCAAACCAAGGAATCTGGACTTTTTGGATTTTAGCCCAGGGTCAGTACAGAGCTAGCAAAGGATGAGGTTAGCATCCTCATGTTTAAACATGAGGTTGACATAATCAACTTTGCATTCTAGACAAATCACACTCTGGTACAGTGTGGAAACTGTTTGGAGCTGTATTTAAGAGCCTGGTGCTGGGAATACTGGTAGTAGTGGGAAAGATAAGTAAGGGGCAGCTTTTGTAAATATTAGGAGTAGAAAACAGTAGGACTTGGTTAGTGAATAGATCTTGGGGCGGGGGGTGAAAGAGAGAGGTAAAAGATGACATTGGGTCTTGCTGGGGTGACTGAATGGAATTTGATGCCAGTTACTGAAATAACAAGGCAGTGGGGGTACTAACAGGATTTTGTTGGGTGTGGAGGATGAGATAGGGTAAGAGGGCATAATGAATTAATTTTGGTTGTGCTGTATTATGGTGCCCTGTGTCATTATGAAGTGGGTATATCCTTCAGTCAGGAAAGAGTTCTGGGTGGCAACGTATGTTTGGGATTCTTTGCTGATAAAGTCATAGGAATAGATAAGATTGCCCAATCACACAGAGCTGTGATTCTCCATGCATTGTGTCTAAAGCATGGATAGCTCTAGAAGCTCCAGTAAATCAGAAGTGGATTGGCAATTTCTCTTGTAAAAGCAAGCAGTGTTGTTGATGGGAGTTTCACAGGTTGGAAATAGATTGTGATTTTCACAATCCCTTTAGGTTCTTATTTTCTCCTTCCTAAAGGTCATGTATGCATTCCATAGCTGCCTTTGTCAGTTCTCCTTGGCTAGTAGTTTGGATAACGGAATATAGCTTGTCTCAACCATTTTGATTTTGTGGCAGTTGCTTATTTTTGCTTGTTAAATTTCCATGTTTAATTATTGCTATTTTCTTCCATTATATTCCTAATTCACAAAAATGTATTGATGGCTAAAAATGGGTCATTGAAGCACAAGAGAGATGAAAAACAATAACACAAACACTCAAATTCAGAATGCTGTTTTAAATGTAAATATATAAATAGGGCTCTCATGTAGACATAAAGGATACATCTGTATATGCTGAAAGAAGTGCATGTGCTATTTTTACCAAAGAATCTGGAAAACAAAAAGGTGATTAATAATATCTGAATAATAAGTTTAGGTAAACAGTTTATTCATTTGTTCCCAGTGTCCTGTCTATCATAAGGGTTTTTTTTTTAATAGTGGCACAATTCTGTAAAATATTTTGATATTTTTAAACAGACAGCAGTAATCTTTCCCATTAATCAAACACATTTTTCCCAATTCAAAACTTCTGTTATAAAGTTGGAGTATTGCTAGTATTGCTAAAGGTAGGCAAGACCCCAGTTCTACTGAGGCATTATTTAGAATTGCATGCCTCTGTAGAAGACAAGCAAAGATAGCACAAGGGATCATATTTGTGAGGAAAACTGAAAATGAGCTTCAGTTAAATGTGATTGGGAAGAGTAAAATTGGTGAAGTTCTTTTCTTAAATGGCTTTACGGGATGTCCCTTAATGTCAGTGGCATATAGTGTGGAAACTGTTATTCTCATATGTGGTAGCAAATATTGCATGCTCTATTTGGATATAAGGGAGCATACGAACACATTTGGAGGTGTGTGATAAATACATGTGAAAGAAGTAAATGATAACGTTTTGTTCTCTTTACCAACGAAAGCCCATGCTCTTGGAAGAGTGATTCTTTGTCATTAATGTAAGATTAATTTGTAATGCAACCTGGAGGAAATCTGTTGGTGGTAGATATTGATAGACATTTAGCCATTGGTCACAAGAAAGGGTGTTGCAAATGAACCCTTATTCATAGGGAAATGTAGGTGATTAAAAATATGCTTCAGTTACAAAGTCATTTGTTAAAGGAAATAGAAAAAAATATAAATACTGTTAGGCTACTGAGTTACCTAATTGCTTCACGATCTCTGTCAATTCAAGGTGTTTCTCTCCAATTTTGAGATGTGCTAGTTATGAAGGGGAGGTCACTCTCACATGCATTTTTCTTTTTTTTCTAATTTTTTTAATTTTTAAAAAAATTCTTAATGTTTATTTATTTTTGAGAGAGAGAGCGTGAGTAGGGGAGGGGCAGAGAGAGAGAGAGACAGAATCTGAAACAGGCTTCAGGCTCTGAGCTGTTAGCACAGAGCCCGATGTGGGGCTCAAACTCAGGAATGGTGAGATCATGACCTAGGCCAAAGTTGGATGCTTAACCAGCTGAACCACCCAGGTGCCCCCCACGTGCATTTTTCCAACAGGAATGAGATTAAAAATAATATCTTCATAGCACTGATGTTTTTCTGTATTGTCATTTTCATTATTTTAAGTGGCTAGCTCAAATGATCCACCAGGTAATCCTATCCATGTTTTGGACATATACCTATAGGATTTGAATATCATGATTTTTAATATGGGAGAAATCACTAAAGCATCTAAAGTTTGGCTTTTTTCGAAGATTTATTGGAGAAAAAAATGTATTGAACTGTTGAATAGACAGATAGACTGAATATGACTGTGTAGTTTCTACGCAGCTTGGGTTGATGATTGGGAGCTAAAACCAGCCTATGTGCTGCTCATGAAGGCTATGGACACTATTCTACTCTGTGTCTCAACAAATGAAGGGGGTATTTTTACTTTAAATAAGGGTACCATCAGGACGACAGTTTCTTAGAGCATGTGTCATTTTCTAATTTGCACAAAGACACTGTATAGGTTATGGAGCTCCTGGTAGTGGAAGCTGAAGAAACTTTTCCCAAAGATGAATGCCATTGAAGAGTAGAATACTATTTAATGCTATTGCCTGAGTTTCTTTACCTTTGGCTTTTGAGTGTGGTATGTTCATCAACCAGCTTGGCATTTGCTTGTTATTTGAAAGTAGATGAAGTAGATTTCAATAAAAAAATAATCTCTATAATTTCAGGCTTCATGTTGGGCCTGACTGTCCAAAACAATCAAAATGAACACCTATTCTATGAACCTGTAATTATGAGGTAGGATTTTCTCATTTAGTGGAAATAGAGAGTAAGAAAAGAAATTACTGAATATATAAAGTGATATAGAGCTCAATACATCCATCATCTAGGTAGATGTAAATACCTTGATAGAGTATAACAATATCATTCATCTCATTGATATTAAGTTACACTTATTCTCATTACTACTACTAACATAATGTTCTAAATATTATGTTGAATCCTTATTTTTTAATTACAACAATTAGTGATCTTTCTTAATGCATATTTAGTGGTTTCTGGGAGATAAAATTGGGAGAAACACACCTATAAAATATGAAGAAAAGATGGCATGAGAAACCTGATATCAAAGAAACCCAGTATTTAAATAGGTAAGGGAAGAGAATCCTGCAAATGAGCTTGAAATATTGCAAAAAGATAGCATTAATACTTTATGACATGATGAACAAGGAGGGAAGAAAGCCTTTGAGGGAGGGCGTGGTATCAGATGAAATTGATACCAGATGAAATTGAGAGGTTGCTTAAGAGAATGATTAAAAATTCCCTGTTGTAGGGGTACCTAGGTGGCTCAGTCGATTAAGCGTCCGGCTTCAGCTCAGGTCATGATCTCATGGGCTGTGAGTTGAAGCCCCGCGTTGGTCTCTGTGCTGACAGGTCAGAGCCTGGAGCCTGTTTCAGATTCTGTGTCTCCCTCTCTGCCCCTCCCTCACTCATGCTCTGTCTCTCTGTCTCACAAAAATGAATGAACGTTAAAAAAAAATTCCCTGTTGTATTGGACAACAAAGATGCCAAAGGCACTTTCAGGGTGTGGGAGTAGTAATGTGTTGGGGGAAGGTTATTAGGTGGACTTTGGTTTGATGAACAAAAGGAATGAAAGTGGAGAGCATAAGGGTAGAAAACGCCTTCATGATTTATAACTGGTAGAGGGAACAGACAGAAGAATCAGGGGAATCCAAGTTTGGGAGAGCTCTCTAAAAGCTGAGTGTAAGTGAGCATGTTTTGATATTGCTGAAAAGGAACTGCTGAGGAGAGATAAATTAAAGATCCAAAAGCTAAAAAAGGCAACTGATGCACGAATCTCCAGAAGAAGATAAGTAGGTTTGGTATCTAGTGCAAGATAAGGGATAGCTCATCCATTGTTGCTGTAGAGAAGGAAGAAAAGTGAGTGCAGATGCAAGAACTTTGGGACACGTGGTAGGATACTGCCCTGTTCTCATTTAATATGTCAGCCCTTTCCTCTTTGAAGTAGTGATGAGGGATCTTCTGAGAAAAACTAGCATATAGGCTGATAGGGAAGGAGATCTGGTGAGAGATGATTAAGGAGCCAGGAGCCACTATGGGTAATAGGGGTGAGAAGACAAGGGAAACAGATCTCTGGGCCTGCAGGGCTTTATGTTTAATTTTTTTTTTTTTTTACATTTATTTACTTTTGAGAGACAGAGAGAGACAGAGGATAAGTGGAGGAGGGGCAGAGAGAGAAAGAGACATAGAATCCGAAGCAGGCTCCAGGCTCTGAGCTGTCAGCACAGAGCCTGATGCAGGGCTCGAACTCACGGACTGTGAGATCATGACCTGAGCCGAAGTCGGGTGCTTAACCAACTGAGCCACCCAGCCGCCCCAGGGCCTTATCTTTAAATCAGAAACAGGTGCATCTCAGTTTTCCTGGAATCCCTGGCATCGATCTCTGTGGATGATATATGCAGTGCCTAGGAGCCGAGGTCAGATTGCTGCTGTGCCTTCCACCACCAGCAAACTGCCTTGTAGCTTGTCTCCTCTTTGAGCTTTCTCTCTACCTCCTGTCTTAACTGAAGCTTGTGTCTTCACCCCCAGATCACTTCCAGGTGGGCCTCCTTAGTAGGGGCTGTGGATGAACAAGCTTGAATGCTTCTTTTAAAATTTTCTTTTCTGGAGCACCTGGGTGGCTCGGTTGGTCAAGCATCTGACCTCACCTCAAGTCAGGGTCTCATGGTTCATGAGTTCAAGCCCTGCAGCTGGTTCTCTGCTGTCAGCACAGAGCTTGCTTTGAATGCTCTGCCCCCTTCTCTCTCTGCCCCTCTTGTGCTCACATGCGCTCTCTCTCTCTCTCTCCCCCTCTCTCTCTCTCTCAAGAAAAACAATTAAAATTTTTTTCTTTCTCTATTCCTTTTTAAAAATTTATTATTGTTTTTCTAGTTCTTAGTCTATGGAATTAAATTATATTCTCTTTACAACAAATTTGTGATCTTGATAGTATTTAGACCTAAGTGACTGCAAGAAATTTTGTTAGGGTGAAAAACATTTGTGGTATGTTTGAGCAATGTGTATTCTTCCATTTAAACAGTATGACCAAGGGAAAGGTAAGCTTCTAAAAATTAAACTTTATCTGACTTTTGCAAATTCCTAAATTAATTGTGCCTTTTTGGGATACATTTTTAGTTAAGGTTTACTAGAATAATTTATACACAGTTTAGAACATTCTGTGAAATTGTAGCAGACTAATGAAATTAAAATTTCACCTCATGTCATCTACATGCTGTTCAGTTTTTTCATGGGGAAGTACATCACATTTTTTCATTGCTATTCCATTTATTCATTATGAAACCAATCATTACTTTAAAAAAATGTTTATTTATTTTATTTAATTGTTTGGAGATGGAGAGTGAATTGGAGAGGGGCAGAGAAAGAGGGAGAGAGAGAATCCAGAGCAGGCTCTGTGCTGTCAGTGCAGAACCCAACACAGGGCTCGATCTCACGAGTTGTGAGATCATGACCTGAGCAGAAACCAAGAGTCAGTCGCTTAACCAACTGAGCCACCCAGGTGCCCTTAATCATTACTTTTAAAATATTATTGTCTTTAAACATGGTTGAATAATATAAGAGCATTTCCTGGTAGAATAACAGCTTGAATTTTAGGCCACACAGAAACACTGACAAATGCAGGTGTAATATTACCTTGTTCTTGGAAACTTTGGAAAAGGAATTAACTTTGGTAACATTTTTTTTAAGTTTATTTATTTATTTTCAGAGAGAGGAAGAGAGCTTGAGCAGATGGGGGGCAGAGAGAGAGAGAGAGTCCCATGCAGGTTCCATGCTATAAGTGCAGAGCCTGATGCAGGGCTCAAACTCACAAACCATGAGATCATGAACTGATCTGAAATCTAGAGTTGGACACCTAATGGACTGATCCACCCAGATGCCTCATGTAGCATGTTTTAAATTGTTTTTCTACCTTTTACACTTTACCTTCTTAAATATTTTGAAATTCAGTCATTTTGGATTAAATATCTTTCTTTTTTTTTTTAATTTTTTTTCAACGTTTTTATTTATTTTTGGGACAGAGAGAGACAGAGCATGAACAAGGGAGGGGCAGAGAGAGAGGGAGACACAGAATCAGAAACAGGCTCCAGGCTCCGAGCCATCAGCCCAGAGCCTGATGCGGGGCTCGAACTCACGGACCATGAGATCGTGACCTGGCTGAAGTCGGACGCTTAACCGACTGCGCCACTCAGGCGCCCCCTAAATATCTTTCTAAATGCACTTTAACTAGAGATTGCATTGCTTCGTTGTCATGTCCCTATTTCCAAGCACGGTAAGTGGCTTTGTGTCGTGCACTCAGTACATAAGAATTGAATGAAGGAATGGATATACACCTTCTTACCTTTAAACTAGAATGCAGTTTGTGTTTGAAACATTTGTATTGTCTCAGTATCTAGTACAGAGGTTACCACAGGATTCTATATGGGCAATTTCTCCTCTACCTGGTGCTCAGACACTTAGATTATTTTTTGCCTTTTAATAGTTTGTCTTTAATCTCTTGTCATCTGACTATTCTCTCTTGCTTTTCATTACTGTTATCAATGTGCCTGCTTACAGTAGTTCTTTTCCTATTACTTGTTATTTCTTGTGGCCTGGGAAATTAGATATCCCACTTACAACATTTTTCTATAAAATAATAGGCTTGGACTTAAAATGCACAAACAGGTTTTTATAAATTAAGGGAGAGACAGTTACCTTGCAGACTTTGAGACTTCACAGATTGTAGCTCAGGATATTTACATATGCATTGTGCTTGCTGGCCCGCCTCCATGAGGATTTCAAACAAAGGTGAAATTTGGACAGGCGAGTTGTTATCCCATTGCTGTGACTTGCATCTTTATTGTAGGGCTTTTCTGATGCCTTCTTTTACTCTTGAATGGATGTAATCAACCAGAAAATACTGATGCCTTCCTTTATTTACTCTTCAAATATTAATTTTTAATTTTGCCATTCAGGTCTAGTAAAAGTTCTGTCTTTTTCCCAATTTCAGGTTCTGGTACTATCCCGGGTTGTACCACACTGCAGCAGTAATCTGCCCCCCATTCATGTGCAAAATTCACCAAAGGTCAATCCTTGTTTTGTATCCAGCAACATATATTCGAGTTCTGAAAGGATTCTGCTTAATTGGATGAACACAAATTATGAGAATGCCCGACATATTATATGGAAGAACTGTCCCAATGGTGAGCAATTTTTTTCTTTAAATAAATTATTACTAATTGTAGTATAACAACATAGAACTGGACTCAGAATCCATGGATTCGAGACCTGACTCTTTTCTGTAAAAAGGATTTCTTCATACCTTCAAGTTCAGTTTCCTTACATGTGAAATGGAAATAATAAAAGATGCTTCTTTAATTTATTTTGAAGAAGAAATAATAAAAATTTCATAGAGATGTTCTACAACTGAAGGATAGCCTTAACATCATTGCTGGCATTTTCAGCTCTATAAATTTAGGTGACACTGATCAAATCTTTTATGTACTTAGTTAATATCAAGTGGAATTTGATTAGAAAATGTCTTCCATGTCACTGTGGCAGTCATGTTGGAAATCACTAAGTGCAATAATGCTTCATGAATCTAGGGGGAGGTTGGTCATATTAGGTCCAAGTACTAAGACTAGTTAATAGGTGTTCATACAGAGACCTGCTCCACTGTTTGGGTGGCCACTCCCTGGTTCTGTCCTTATGGAGTGAGGCTCTATAAGCTTGCATCATAAGAGACTTCATGTTTTTTTTTTTTTTCCTTTCAAAGTTCCAATTTGCTAGTATAGTGTATTTTTTTCCTTTATCATAAGCCTCAGTTGTAGTGACATGGAAGACAGAGTGCATGTTGGTTGTTTCTATGGCTAAAATTCAGCTCCCCCCTTCCAAGTACAAACAAACCTATTGTGTTCAGGATGGGTTGTGTTTTAATCATTAAATTTATTTTTTATGCTGAACTCTCAGAGTTTAAGCTTTAGAAGCAAGAAGATTTAAGAGTGTGATTTAAAATGAGGCTTTGCATTACAGTTGCTCTTGAAGGCATTACTTTAGCAAACATAGTGACATCAAGATTAAAATAGATATAGTGATACACTGGTATTAGGCAACAGTAAACATAGAATATTTTAGTACCTTCTAATTGACATGCTGATAATATCAAAACATTACTGGATCATAGGGTAGTCCGGTTTTTAACTTTTTGAGGGACCTCCATGTTGTTTTCCACAGTGGCCGCCCCAGTTTGCGTTCCCACCAATAGTGCACGAGGGTTCTTTTTTTTCCACACGATCGCCAACACCTACTGTTTCTTGTGTTGTGTGATTTTAGCCATTCTAACAGGTGTAAGGTGATACCTCATTGTAATTTTGATTGTATTTCCCTCATGGTAAGTGATGATGAACATCTTTTCATGTGTCTTTTGGCCATCTGTATGTCTTCTTTTGAGAAATATCTATTATGTCTTCTGCCCATTTTTAATTGAATTAGTTTTTGGGTGTTGAGTTGTATATGTTCTTTATATATTTTAGATACTAATCCTTTCCAATTATCATTTGCACATATTTTCTCCCATTCTGTAGGCTGCCTTTTAGTTTTGTTTATTCTTTCCTTTGCTGCGCAGAAAGTTTTTTATTTTGATGCAGTCCCAAGTTTGTTTTTGCTTTTGTTTCCCTTGCCTCAGGAGACATACCTAGGAAAAAGTTGCTACGGCCAATGTCAAAGAGGTTACTGCCTGTGTTCTCTTTGAGGGTTTTTATGGTTTCAGGTCTCACATTAAAGTCTTTCATCCATTTTGAATTTATTTTTGTGTATGGTATAAGAAAGTAGTCCAGTTTCTTTCTTTTCCATGTTGCTGTCCAGTTTTCCCAGCACCATTTGTTGAAGAAACTATCCTTTTCTCATTAGATGTTCTTTGCTGCTTGGTCAAAGATTACTTGACCAAACAGTTGTAGGTTTATTTCTGGATTTCCTATTTTGTTCTTTTGATATATGTATCTTTTGTGTGTGTGTGTGCTCGTACCATACTGTTTTGATCACTACTGCTTTGTAATATAACTTGAAGTCCGGAATTGTGATGCCTCTAGATGTGCTATTCTTTTTCAAGGTTGCTTTGGCTATTTGGGGTCTTTTGTGGTTCCATACAAATTTTAGGATTGTTTTTTCTAGTGCTGTGATCAATGCTGTTGGTATGTTCATTAGGATTGATTTGAATGTGTAGATTACTTTGGATAGTATAGACATCTTAATAATATTTTTACTTCCAATCCTTGAGCATGGAATGTCTTTCAATTTCCTAATGTCATCTTCAATATCTTTCATCACTATTTTATAGTATAGGCCTTTCACCTCTTTGGATAGACTTCTTCATAGGTATCTTACTGGTTTTTGTGTACTTGTAAATAAGGCTGATTCCTTAATTTCTCTTTCTGCTGCTTCATTATTGGTGTATAGAAATGCAACATATTTATGTAGATTGATTTTATGTCCTGCAACTTAACTGAATTCATTTATCAATTCTAGCTGTTTTTTTTCATGGAGTCTTTTGGGTTTTCTATATATAGTATCATGTCATCTGCAAATAGTGAAAGTTTAACATCTTCCTTACTGATTTGGATGCTTTTTATTTGTTTTTGTTGTCTGATTGCTGTGGCTAGGACTTACAGTACTATGGGATAGAAGTAGTTAGAGTGGGGCTCCTGGGTGGCTCATTCGGTTAAGCATCCAACTCTTCATTTCATCTCAGGTCCTGAGCTCATGGTTCTTGAAATTAGCCCTGTGTCAGGCTCTGTGCTGACAGTGTGGAGCCTGCTTGGGATTCTCTCTCCTTCTCTCTCTGCCCCTCCCCTACATGTGTGCTCCCCTCAAAAATAAATAAATAAACATTTTTTTTAAAAAGAGAAGTAGTGAGAGTGGATATAGCTGTCTTGTTCTCATCCATAGAGGAAAAGTTCTCAGTGTTTCCCTTTTAAGGATCATGTTAGCAGTGCATTTTTCAAAGATGGCCTCTATTAGGTTGAGGTATGTTTCCTCTAAACCTGTTTTGTTAAGGGTTTTATCATGAATGGATATTGTTCTTTGTCAAATGCTTTTTCTGCATTTATTGAAATGATCATACGGTTCTTATCCTTTATCTTATTGATGTGATGTATCATATTGATTTGCAAATATTGAGCTACTCTTGTAACCTATGTAACACAATGATGTGTTCATTGATATAAGTAGGGTACTAAAGTCCCTTACTATTATTGTATTATTTTTTTAAATTTTTTTTTTAACGTTTATTTATTTTTGAGACAGAGAGAGACAGAGCATGAATGGGGGAGGGGCAGAGAGAGAGGGAGACACAGAATCGGAAGCAGGCTCCAGGCTCTGAGCCATCAGCCCAGAGCCCGACGCGGGGCTCGAACTCACGGACCGCGAGATCGTGACCCGGGTGAAGTCGGACGCTTAACCGACTGAGCCACCCAGGCGCCCCACTATTATTGTATTATTGATCCATTCCTTTATGTTTATTATTAAACTGTTTTATGTATTTGGGTGCTTTTGTGTTGGGTGTATAAATATTTACAATTGTTTTATTTTTTTATTGCTTCCCTTATTCTTATATAGTATCCTTATTTGTCTCTTGTTACATTCTTTGTTTTAATGTCTAGTTTGTCCAGTAACTTTTGGAAACTTTTTAGAAAAAAGGCAATGTCTCATTCAACATAGCAAAACTTTCTGATGTTTATGTCACCCTTTTTTCCTCCCTAATATAGGACAATCTTTAAGATATTTACCACATATCTAGATATTTTCACTTTGGTTTTAGTTTCAGTGTAGCAGTCATCTCTATAACTGACCCATTCCTTTTATTACCCCTCCATCTTCTATTAACTTTTATAGATAAATTCTGGTTTCTTTAAGCCATAAATCTCCAACCCTTTCCACATACTACCAAATCTGGATTAATTTCTTCAACAGTTAGGGAAACTGGCACCTAAACTTTAGAGTTATAGGAAACCTCATGCCTTCTGAGTCGCCTTCCCCATGTTGATGATCATTGATCAAACATTTGAATGCTAGGGTACTCAAGAGAATGACTAATGTTAAAATACTGGAATGTTCTTCCATTGCTGCATGGTAATATATTCTTCAGAGTTCTTCAATTAGAAATAAAGGGACCAGGGGCGCCTGGGTGGCGCAGTCGGTTAAGTGTCCGACTTCAGCCAGGTCACGATCTCGCGGTCCGTGAGTTCGAGCCCCGCGTCGGGCTCTGGGCTGATGGCTCAGAGCCTGGAGCCTGTTTCCGATTCTGTGTCTCCCTCTCTCTCTGCCCCTCCCCCGTTCATGCTCTGTCTCTCTCTGTCCCAAAAATAAATAAACGTTGAAAAAAAATTTAAAAAAAAAAAAAAAAAAAAAAAAAAAAGAAATAAAGGGACCAGGGGTGCCTGAGTGGCACAGTCAGTTGAGCATCTAACTCTTGATTTCAGCTCAAGTTATGATCCCAGCGTCATGGGATTGAGCCCCACGTTGGCCTCCATGCTGAGTGTGGAGCCTGCTTAAGATTCTATCTCTCTGTCTCTCTTCCTCTGCCCCTCTCCCCTGCTAGCTCTCTCTCCATATCTAAAAAATAAAAAACAACAAAATAAAAATGAAGAAACCAGTTTTCAGTTGCTTATAAAACCCTACAGATATATTTCATGTATTAAGCTTCTGAGTTTTATATTTTGCCTTTATTTGCAAAATAGTATTTTTTTCTTTTTTAAGCAAAGGCAATTTTTCTTACTGTTGCTCAAATTTTAATAAGATAGCACTTATGCTTTTTTCCCCCACTTTTCCCATTTTTCTTTTTTTCATCAGTCCATTTTCCTTTTGAAGGAATAGAAAATTCCAGATTATTTCCCTCTTCTTTTGTGTGTCACTTTGGAAGAAAATCTCTCAAGGACTGTGATTCCTTGAAAACCAGAGAAATAAAGCCAGGCACATGTTCTCTTTTCCTTTATGTTTGAACTGTCCACTAAATATCTCCATAGTGTGAATGATTTTGAAAGCATTTTTTTTCTGTAATGTCTGTCAATTTTATTTTTTTTTTATTTTTTTATTTTTTTTTTTAATTTTTTTTTTCAACGTTTATTTATTTTTGGGACAGAGAGAGACAGAGCATGAACGGGAGAGGGGCAGAGAGAGAGGGAGACACAGAATCGGAAACAGGCTCCAGGCTCTGAGCCATCAGCCCAGAGCCAGTCAATTTTAAATATATTCTGCATTATACAGTGATAAGATCAGAATACATTTAGACAGTACCATAAGTTATCTTTCTAGAAAAGCAAAACTAATGTTATATTTACTCTCTGTCTTTTTTGTGACAGGAGTTATTCCCTCTGAGAGATGGATAGTAAATTTTGACCAGGACCTTTTAGATGGCCTTGTTTTTGCAACACAATTGGGAGCCTATTGTCCATTTTTGGTAAGAGTCATTTTTATGCAGAATGGTATTTATTATTTGAAAGAACTTAGTAATTAAAATTCAAACTTTGTCTGTAAGCTGATTCTTTTAAATGTTTTTTAAACATTTAAAAAGTCACACCTGAATATGAATGGCTAGCATTCTATTTTTGTTTATTCTGTTATTTTGATTGTGATAATCTAATTTCAGATGTTAATATTTAAATGATTCTTTGCTAGGGGCCTAGGTGGCTAAGTCATTTAAGCATCCGACTTCAGCTCAAGTCATGATAACACAGTCCATGGGTTAAAGCCCTAGCATCAGGCTCTGGGCTGATAGCTCAGAGCCTGGAGTCTGTTTCAGATTCTGTCTCTGTCTCTGTCTCTGTCTCTCTGTCTCTCTCCCTCTCCCTCTCCCTCTCCCTCTCCCTCTCCCTCTCCTCCTCCCCCACTTGTACTCTGTCTCTCTCTCTCAAAAATCTTAAAAATCTTTTAAAAAATAAAAAAAAATAAGTGATTCTTTGCTAAACTAAAGAGAACAGTTAAAAAGCAGTAATTTTTATTCTATTACTAAAGATTTGATTGTTGTCTTTTCAAGATTGAGTCACATCTTATAAATATGTATACACAACCAAAAAGTTCTGAACAGTATCTGCACAACTGCCTGATCATTGTGAATGTACTTCGTGAAATTGGCTTTGACATTGACATACAGGTGGGTGCCTTTATATCACACATTCCGTAAGTCTAGTTTCTTCTTTTCATATTATTTTCTAGTCTTATTACGTATGATTAGAAAATAAAAATTGTATATTTTTAGTTTATAAAATGTGATTTTTGTAGGTGTACAATGTGATGATTTAATATACAATGTGAAATGATTACCACAATTGAGTTAATTAACACATCTATCCCCTCACATACTTACCATTTTGTGTGTATGTGTGTGTGGTGAGAACACTTAAGATCCAACATCTCCCCATTTCCCCCATCTCCCTCTGGTGGCAACCACCATTCTACTCTCAGGTTCCATGGATTTGACTTTTTTGGATTCCACATACAATTGAAATAAAAAAAAAAATACTTGCCTTACAGTGTCTGGCTTATTTTACTGAGCATAATGTCCTCCCATTTCATCCATGTTGTCACAAATGACAGGATTTCTTTTTTATGACTATTCCATTGTGTGTATATATCACATTTTCTTTATGTATTCATCCATCGACAGACAGGTTGTTCCAGATCTTTGATATTATGATTAATGCTGCAATTGAACATGGGTGTGCAAATATCTCTGAGATGCTGATTTCATTTCCTTTAGATATATACCCAGAAATAAGGTTGCTGGACCATATGGTAGGTCTGTTTTTAATTTTTTAGAGGACCCCCATACGGTTTTCCATAATGGCTATATAACAAGGCACATTTCCATCAACAGTGTGCAAAGATTCCCCTTTTTCCACATCCTTGCCACTGCTTCACCTCTCTTTATATATATATATATATTTTTTTTTAATATATGAAATTTATTGTCAAATTGGTTTCCATACAACACCCAGTGCTCATCCCAAAAGATGCCCTCTTCAATGCCCATCACCTACCCTACCCTCCCTCCCACCCCCCATCAACCCTCAGTTTGTTCTCAGTTTTGAAGAGTCTCTTATGCTTTGGCTCTCTCCCACTCTAACCTCTTTTTTTTTTTTTTCCTTCCCCTCCCCATGGGTTTCTGTTAAGTTTCTCAAGATCCACATAAGAGTGAAAATATATGGTATCTGTCTTTCTCTGTATGGCTTATTTCACTTAGCATCACACTCTCCAGTTCCATCCACGTTGCTACAAAGGGCCAGATTTCATTCTTTCTCATTGCCACGTAGTACTCCATTGTGTATATAAACCACAATTTCTTTATCCATTCATCAGTTGATGGACATTTAGGCTCTTTCCATCATTTGGCTATTGTTGAGAGTGCTGCTATAAACATTGGGGTACAAGTGCCCCTATGCATCAGTACTCCTGTATCCCTTGGGTAAATTCCTAGCAGTGCTACTGCTGGGCCATAGGGTAGATCTATTTTTAATTTTTTGAGGAACCTCCACACTGTTTTCCAGAGTGGCTGCACCAGTTTGCATTCCCACCAACAGTGCAAGAGGGTTCCCGTTTCTCCACATCCTCTCCAGCATCTATAGTCTCCTGATTTGTTCATTTTGGCCACTCTGACTGGCCAAAGGTGGTGATATCTGAGTGTGGTTTTGATTTGTATTTCCCTGATGACACCTCTCCTCTTTTTTGATAATAGTTATTTTAACAGGTGTGATGTAATATCTCCTTGTGGTTTTGATTTATATTTCCCTCATGGTTAGTGATGTTGAACACCTTTTCATGTACCTATTGGCCATTTATATGTTTTCTTTGGGAAAGTGTTAGTTGACTCCCTGTTCTCATATTTTGTAAGATCTTGCTGAAATGTGGAATTTGAAATATGACTTCACAAAAATCTACTGGATATTTTGAAATCTATATAATTAATGTATATCCAGCTGTGTGTGATAAGAAGGTAGCTCTAAAGATAGCTCCAGTTTTCTTAAACCCTAAGACTGAACTTGAGTGATTTAGTAATACTACTTAAGCTCTAAGAATTAAAGGAGAAAAGTTGTTTGAATATAGATGCATTATCATTTATTAATTTAGCTAAAAAAACTTTCACTTTGGTTTTAAAATAAATATTCATGTAGAGATCGCAGTGGCAATATATATTACTACTTTTGGATCTCCAAGTTCTAATTCCATCTGGCTTTTTACATCAAGTTCTCATTATCAGTAATCAAAACCATTATATGCTTACTATTTTTAAGCTCTTTGTTAGAGTGATAAAATAGTATAATAAATGATTTTTTACTTTGAATATACAAAGTCATTGGATAATCTAGATATATACATATTAAATGATAAATAACATTCTACTCATGTAATTGTCATAAAATGAAAAAAATAAAGTGTAGAATTCAGATAAGGAAGAGATCAGTATGATCTAGATTGATCCATCAAAGACTATGTGGAGAAGGCAGTGCTTATTTGGGTTCTTGAAGGGTCGATTGGATCTGGATTGGTAGTGGTAAGAGAGGAAGGAGTTTACTCAGAGGAAACAACATAAACAGAATGTCGAATGGAATATTTGACATACATTAAGGAAATTCTGTGAATAGATTCCTTAGTTGAATTTTGGGATTAGAAAAAATCAATATAGGTATATATTGGGATACTCGATGTCAGCATAAAAAGTCAGAAGTTTACGATGGGGTATTATGGGCATAAAGATATTTGCTTTCATAAGTATGGTCGGAATGGACTTGATGGGAGAGGGACTGGAGATAGGGAACACAGACCAATCAAAATATAATTTCATTTAGTCAAGGTGGAAAGTGTTTTCTTTACTCATGACATTTAAATGGAAACTTAAAATAATAAGCTGATATAGGAGACATTTGAGATTTGCTAGTTCTTGTTAACAGTCACAAAAGATGGGCACAGAAGAAAGACCATTACAAGTAACTCTTGAGTTTTCCGTTCCATGATGCAAGAGAGATTGATGATGCCAGTGCCCACATATGGCTTGGTATAAAGTTGTTCCTTATACCTGCTGGAGAAATAACATTTCATAATGGCTTGCTTTTCCTTGTACTAAAGTCACTTGCATGTTAAACTCACTTTGTTTCAGGTCTGACATTTACATTCTTTTATATTGGTGTAGCTGTAAAGAGAAACTGTATTGTAGCATTTGACCAGAGATTTCTTTTATAAGAGAGCTTTAAAGATAAATCGCAATGAAAGACTTTGGTTTCAGAGAACAAAAATACTACAATTTCTGTCAATTAAACAAATTGAATATTCTCCACAAAAGACACTGGATAGACCCTGCAAAGGGTACAGATATGATTAAACCACAGTTATGCCTTCAAAGCTGTATTAATAGTGACAAGTATATGAGAAAGAGCTGATGCAAAACAGATAGTGAATGCACAATACACATGGAAGAGATGTGATATGGGAATCAAAAGGGACAGGAATCATTCTGGTACAGGAACCAAGAAGAGTTGCATGGGGCATTTGATGTTTAAGGTGGCCCTTGAAAATTTGGTATGGGTGCACAAGAAACTGAAAATATTTTTGTTTTTGAAAATATAGTTCATCATACACTGTAGTTCTCTCCTTTGTTTTTTTATTTCCTCAGGTATGTTGTCTCAAAAATTTTATTTTATTGTATAGCCAAAACATATTTTAAAATGTGAGTATCTAATACATAAAAACGTAGAGAAGGTGTCTAAAATTTGATGAATGGCGAAATTGACAGCTAACTGATAAATTACCAAGTTTTTACCAACCAGTTCCTATTCCTTAACTTTTTATCAGCCTGAATTTGCCAACCACATTAAATAGCAATATTTAAAAATATGAAATTAACTTAACCATAGTGAATGAATGCTGATGCTTAGCACTGGTTCACATTTAAGACAAATGAAATTCAACACTGGACATATTTATTACTGTTTAAGTTTCTTATTTATTGTGTTCTTTGCAAGTGTGGAATCAGCTGGCTATGTTTCTGTGGCTGTGTTGTGTCCTGTTATGGAATCCTGCTAGCTAGAATGTAACAATTATTTACATATTCTCCCTTTTATGACATGCTTTATATTTAAAGCAAAAATATGGTGTGAATTGTTTGGACTCAGTACAGAATGTAATTTTAGTCCCTTATGTAGAGAAATGGATCTAAAAAATAAATACGATAGTTAACAGAAGTTGTAGTATACCTAATTCACTGAGTAGTGATGGGAGCTAATGTTGAATAGATATTCTAACCTTTCTCTTAAAAATTTTGTTTGATTTTATCAACTTGGATGCTTATAGCATTAAATAACAGAATTAATGAGTGAAAGTGCTTTAAAAATAAAAAAACTGAACATTTTACATTAGATAAAGTCAGGCATTAGGAGATTATAAGGATAGTTTCTCAGTAAAGCTATTAGAGATTCATTTTTGCTCAGCCCTTCTCAGCCTGCTGGCTTTGTTTTAGGCATGTGCACTAATAACCACAAATTTCTACTGAAATTCTCCTGTTAATCAAGATCATGGCACTGTATCGTAGCGGGACTTGAATTAGGTTTACCAGATTTCTCCTCCAGCATTTTTCTCTATTATAACCTTTTTTGTTTAATTCTTCATCTTTTATGAAGCTAGTTGGAAAATACTATCATTGGGGGGAGGGGGGAAATGAACCAATACAGTTAAAATTATTCTAGGTTAGCCCTGTATAGAGAAAGTAATGATTATATCTTTGAAAGATACTTCACCTAAAAATCTTGTTTTAAACAAACCTAACTTATTTAACATTTGGATTTTCAAGCCTGTGATTGGCTAAGGTGTAATTGCTTTAGATTATGTTCATTGGAATTTATTATAAGGAAAGTAAGGATGTTCTTTTCTCTGTTTTTTTTTTCAGTCTAATATCTTAATGATGAAACATATTTTTTCCATTAAGATAAATGTATTTTTTTAATTACCAAATTATTACATTTTCAGCCCATTATATATTTTTCAAAGATAATTTTGGGGAATAATTCTGTATTGCTACCTATATATTTGATTCTGTAATCACTAAAAAAAAAGTGTTCAAAAGGCTTTTATTGACCTGAGACTTGAGCCTGGAGTGTTCTGCCACTAATCTTCCCCTTTCCCCAACAAACACATTTCCCATCACTCTAGACAGCCCTCTTTGAATCACACTCATAGGCTGGCCCATTCCAAAGGGCCCAGCAGCACCATATTTTTCACTTTGTGGGAATTAAATTCTGTATTTAGTTTTTTAGTTTGTTTCTATCTCAAATAATTTTCCTTCATCTGTTGACCAATGTTGTCTTTCATGAAGAAATGTGAGACCATAGAATACGGATGAGAAACTTTGGAGTCTTGGTGTATTTTTCAGTTTTCCTCAAATCAGGGTCACCAACAGCTTTCTACCCTGCAGAAGTAGGTCACCTCCCTTAGTTTTTACTAATATCCCCTCCCCAGGAACTTTTATTGGTTAGTCTTACTGATTATTGACAAAGCAAGAAAGAACACTCTTCTCTTCTTCCAAAGAGGGAAAAGAACGTATTTGGGGATATGGACTAGGAGGTGATCATAGGAGCTGTCTTTATTCACTGGTAACCGCTGCTGAACTTCAGAGTCAAGTGCATTAGTCCCCCATAACAGCATTAGGTCTCCTTGATTCCCACACTAGTTGCATTTCCAAGCCAGGACTGGATCATTTTCATTTACTAACTTGAACGCATGCGATTAAATCATAGTGTGTCTTCATTTTATGAAAGTGTAGAGGGCTCCCTGTACATTGCCAATTGATTCTTTATCTGTGGTGTTTTATGTGTTTGAATTTTTGCCTTAGACCATTCTCAATACTTTTTTGTTATGAATAATTCTTTCCTACCACCTTCACATTGTCCAAGGACATTGTAGGTACTACATGATCTGATACGAAGAATCCTTCCTCCTACTTCTGACTCTCCTTTTTTGTATTCAGTGTACATTCAGGCTGTGTTGATTGCCCCTGCTATTATTCCTTTGCAATTCTGGGTTTTATCTCAAATCTGTTCTAACAACCATCACTAATTTATCTTGGTTATCAATATAATTACATTTTCTGACTTATTACAATTTGTATGTTCTGGGAAAAGTATTTTCCAACCCGCTGCCGCGCCGCATCTGCCTGAATTGTTGCTCCTGTGTTATTCCTTGTTGAGAAATCCAGGCCCTTACCCGGGCTTCCACACCCTGCACAGTGTGGCCATGCTACTTGTCCCTCCTTAGACCTTACACATGATTTAAATTACACTTCTTTAACAAACAAACCCCCTACTTCCCTAGACACCTGCACTGTAGTTCTTTGCCTTACTGATGGAATATATCATTTTCTGCACCCCAAACATAACCTTTATAAACTCCAAGCATTCTTCAGGGCCATCTCATGGGCTACCTACTCCCTTAAACTTTTTGCTTGAAACTCTTGCCTTCTTTTACCTCAGTAGTTGGTCTACTTCCCAGTTTTCTTTTACTGCTATATATGGTACTTTAAATCAGGGATGGTGTCTTAGTCACATTAGTAGTTCTAGTGCATGATATTTTTATGACCTCTGACTAGCTTTTGTGGACGCTTTGAGGCTGTGAGGTCATTGTTATACTTAGAACACATCTAATTCATCTCTTAACACCTAGGTCAAGCTCTTCTGATTCACAGCAATAATCTGTTTACTGTGTTTACAATTCAGTGTCATTGTCAACTAGTAACATTTTAAAATGTTTTAAAGTAATATAATAATTGATATAGTGCTTTAGCTCTTTTTCTATATTTTATCTGTATATCCTCTAATTTATATTTCACTTCTTTGAAACTAGGCCACTGACATCTGTGATCCTAACCCAATCCTGATGCTCATGCTTTGTGTCTACATGTATGAAAGGCTCCCTACATATCTCCCCAAGAAGGTGGTGCCCTTTTATTGTACTCTACATGACACTGTGCTAAGACAGGTAAGGATATATTTGGGGCCAAAATATGTGGAGTTAAACACTTCCCAGGGGTTTTAGTAATTTCTTTTGCAACCCAAAATTAACACAAGTATCGATATAATGTGATAAGCCTTAGCTAATGTTGCTCCTCTTAAGCCAAAGGTATAGCAGAGTGAAAGGGACAATTTTTGCTTAATAGTAATCACCACCTGCAATGAAATGATAACTCTAATTCATTTGGTGAATGGGGTTTGCGGAGATGGAAAATGAAAGGTACTTTGAAGGGCAAATTTTCTCAGGATACGTGGGACACATTTCATGTACAAGGGGACTGACACCATAAGTGAAAATTTGTGTTCTGAATGTACTTAGCGTTCCTTAAGGGAGTTTATAGACCCAGATGGATTTTGTTCAAATGAGGATATAGAGAGGAAAATACTAAAGTGCTCCTGACAAGGGCCACCTAATTCCCACTGAAGGATGTTATGTGTGTGGGAGCTGCTAAATGTTTAACAGTGAATTTTTTACTTTGCATAAAAAAGTCAAAAATGAAATCTGAAGTCCTGTGATAATAACAAACCTATGTAAATATGTACATATTTATCAAGTGTTCTCTTTGAGAAATACCTTGTCAAGTATCATTGACCTTTGTTTTTCAAGCTGTTTGTTTCATATTTACACTTGTGAAATATCCTCTAGGATACAATTTTTTTTAAGTTTTATTTATTTATTTTGAGGGTGGAGGGGCAGAGAGAGAGAGAAAGAGAGAGAATTCCAAGTGGGCTCCACACTGTCAGCTCAGAACCCAACGCAGGTCTCGAACTCACAAACCATGACATCTTGACCTGAGCCGAAATCAAGACTTGGACACTCAAATGACCAAGCCACGTGGGCACCCCTAGGATACAATTTTAAATAGCTTATATTTATATAAGATTGTCCCTTCTACTGGTGTTCATAAAATCTTCAACCAGATTTATAGGTCTCTTCTTATTCCTTTCTGAGGACACTATGCACTGATAAAGTCTTATTCTGTACAAAAATTACTTTACCTCTTTGGTCAGATCATGTTTATTCCTTTTTTTTCAGGCTGTTTTATGTCTTTCTCTTCATATTTAGTTGGGAGGGTGTAATTTTATATTTTTGATACAAAACTTGTCTGTATTTGGTCGTCAGAAGATATGTCTTGGTGATTTTGGGTTTGTAAGTGCAACCTCTGAAAAAACTAGGTAGCCTCTGTGATGGTACGAGTGATAGTTGGCAAGGACTCATAAAAATCTGGAAACACTCAGGTTCTTGTCTCAAAGTGTAAAGGGCTCAGTTTGGGTTAAGGAAAGCCCCTTCTGATTTTTTGTTACTAAACAATGAGATAAAATTCCTTTTCACAATTTTTTTTTTTCTTTTTTGGTCAGGAGAAGACATACAACTCTTTAGAGCATTTTTTCAACACTATTTACTCTGATAATTCCTTCACTGCAATGACTTTCAAAACCTAGAGCTGTAATTATATTGGAGAGGTCTTTTGACTTCAAAATAAAATTTCTAAAGAGTTAGAAATGTTTTGATTAAGCCTGAAGAAGCTAGGAGGAGTCTGAATTAGATTAAGCAGTGATTTATTACTGTTAGGTATTATTACCAGTTCTCTAATTCTGTCCATGTGTTTTTCAATTCTTTATGCCTTCTATGTGCCACTATTTTTAAAAACTAGTTTACGTAACTAGGTAACGTTTAAACATAAATTTGAATTATGTTAAAAATCAAATTAATGCATATTAAGATAGAAACATTTCTTTCCACCTTTAGCTCTTTACTAGAAATAATGTTCATATCTTAAGATTATAGATTAAACTGGGGTCCCTGGGTAGCTCAGTCATTTAAGCATTGGACCTCAGCTGAGTCATGATCTCACCATTTGTGGGTTCGAGCACCACATCAGGCTCTGTGCTGACAGCTCAGAGCCTGGAGCCCCTCCCCTGCTCATACTCTGTCTCCCCCTCTCAAAAATAAACATTAAAAAAAGACTACAAATGAAATTATGCAAATATAACTTATTTTTCACATATGTAGAGTATGTCTTGAAGATAACAAAAATTAAATATAAATGCAAAAAAACTGTCAGTTACAGCAAGCTTTAATTTTAAATTTCATTTAAGAAAATCACTGATTTGAGCGGTGCCTGGGTGGCTCAGTCGGTTAAGCATCTGACTTCAGCTCACGTCATGATCTCACAGTTCACAAGTTTGAGCCTGGCGTTGGGCTCTGTGCTGACAGCTCAGATCCTGGAGCCTATTTCAGATTCTGTGTCTCCTTCTCTCTCCTCCTCCGCTCATTCTCTCTCTCTCTCTCTCTCTCTCTCTCTCTCTCTCTCAAAAATGAATAAACATTAAAAAAAATTAAAAAAGGAAGAAAATCACTGATTTGGAAATTGCTGAGAATGTTTGACATAGTTTACCCCATTGCATCAACTCCAAAGTAAAGAATAATCTCAAGAAATTACTACTATAATTGAAAATCTATTTCTCTAACTTTATGTCACTAATAGAAACATAGAATCCTGGAACCAGTAAAAAATACAGGGATCAGTGAAAAGAAAATGTAGAGTGCAGTGATTTTCTGAGACATTTTTTAATCCATTTGAACTTTTTTCCAACCTTTTTGAAACAAAATTTACACAGAAGCACAGCAGTTGAAGGTAAGTATTAATTAGTGAAACATAAGCTTTTCTTTCAACATTTATTTATTTTTGGGACAGAGAGAGACAGAGCATGAACGGGGGAGGGGCAGAGAGAGAGGGAGACACAGAATCGGAAACAGGCTCCAGGCTCTGAGCCATCAGCCCAGAGCCTGACGCGGGGCTCGAACTCCCGGACCACGAGATCGTGACCTGGCTGAAGTCGGACGCTTAACCGACTGCGCCACCCAGGCGCCCCAAAACATAAGCTTTTCTTACAAAAAGTGAAAAACAGGAATTGAGGCTCCCAAGCTTTCTTTCCTTCCCTTGAACAACTTTCCCTTATCCCCATTTACCATTTAACCACCCCTGCATGGAATCCTAGGTGGGGTGATATCACCTGACTGACAAGAGGTGATATCTGAGTGTGGTTTTGATTTGTATTTCCCTGATGAGGAGCGATGTTGAGCATCTTTTCATGTGCCTGTTGGCTATCCGGATGTCTTCTTTAGAGAAGTGTCTATTCATGTTTTCTGCCCATTTCTTCACTGGGTTTTTTGTTTTTCGGGTGTGGAGTTTGGTGAGCTCTTTATAGATCTTGGATACTAGCCCTTTGTCCGATATGTGATTTGCAAATATCTTTTCCCATTCCTGCGGTTGCCTTTTAGTTTTGTTGGTTGTTTCCTTTGCTGTACAGAAGCTTTTTATCTTCATAAGGTCCAAGTAGTTCATTTTTTCTTTTAATTCCCTTGCCTTTGGGGATGTGTCAAGTAAGACATTGCTACGGCTGAGGTCAGAGAGGTCTTTTCCTGCTTTCTCCTCTAGGGTTTTGATGGTTTCCTGTCTCACATTCAGGTCCTTTATCCATTTTGAGTTTGTTTTTGTGAATGGTGTGAGAAAGTGGTCTAGTTTCAATCTTCTGCATGTTGCTGCCCAGTTCTCCCAGCACCATTTGTTAAAGAGACTGTCTTTTTTCCATTGGATATTCTTTCCTGCTTTGTCAAAGATAAGTTGGCCATACGTTTGTGGGTCTACTTCTGGGGTTTCTATTCTATTCCATTGGTCTGTGTGTCTATTTTTTTGCTAATACCATGCTGTCTTGATGATGCCAGCTTTGTAGTAGAGGCTAAAGTCTGGGACTGTGATGCCTCCTGCTTTGGTCTTCTTCTTCAAAATTACTTTGGCTATTCGGGGCCTTTTGTGGTTCCATATGAATTTTAGGGTTGCTTGTTCTAGTTTCGAGAAGAATGCTGGTGCAATTTTGATTGGGATTGCATTGAATGTGTAGATAGCTTTGGGTAGTATTGGCATTTTGACAATATTTATTCTTCCAATCCATGAGCACGGAATGTTTTTCCATTTCTTTATATCTTCTTCAATTTCCTTCATAAGGTTTCTATACTTTTCAGCATACAGATCTTTTACATCTTTGGTTAGGTTTATTCCTAGGGATTTTATGCTTCTTGGTGCAATTGTGAATGGGATCAGTTTCTTTATTGGTCTTTCTGTTGCTTCATTAGTGTATAAGAATGCAACTGATTTCTGTACATTGATTTTGTATCCTGCAACTTTGCTGAATTCATGTATCAGTTCTAGCAGACTTCTGGTGGAGTCTATCGGATTTTCCAGTATAATATCATGTCATCAGCAAAAAGTGAAAGCTTAACTTCATCTTTGCCAATTTTGATGCCTTTGATTTCCTTTTGTTGTCTGATTGCGGATGCTAGCACTTCCAACACTATGTTAAACAACAGCGGTGAGGGGGCGCCTGGGTGGTGCAGTCGGTTAAAAGTGTCCGGCTTCAGCCAGGTCACGATCTCACGGTTGGCGAGTTCGAGCCCCGCGTCGGGCTCTGGGCTGATGGCTCAGAGCCTGGAGCCTGTTTCCGATTCTGTGTCTCCCTCTCTCACTGCCCCTCCCCCATTCATGCTCTGTCTCTCTCTGTCCCAAAAATGAATAAACGTTGAAAAAAAAAATTTAAACAACAGCAGTGAGAGTGGGCATCCCTGTCGTGTTCCTGATCTCAGGGAAAAAGCTCTCAGTTTTTCCCCGTTGAGGATGATGTTAACTGTGGGCTTTTCATAAATGGCTTTTATGATCTTTAAGTATGTTCCTTCTATCCCGACTTTCTCGAGCGTTTTTATTAAGAAAGTTGCTGAATTTTGTCAAAGGCCTTTTCTGCATCGATTGACAGGATCATATGGTTCTTATCTTTTCTTTTATTAATGTGATGTATCACATTGATTGATTTGGGAATGTTGAACCAGCCCTGCATCCCAGGAATGAATCTGGCTTGATCATGGTGAATAATTCTTTTTATATGCTGTTGAATTCGATTTGCTAGTATCTTATTAAGAATTTGTGCATTGATATTCATCAGGGATATTGGCCTGTAGTTTTTTTTTACTGGGTCTCTGTCTGGTTTAGGAATCAAAGTAATACTGGCTTCATAGAATGAGTCTGGAAGTTTTCCTTCCCTTTCTATGTTTTGGAATAGCTTGAGAAGGATAGGTATTATCTCTGCTTGAAACGTCTGGTAGAACTCCCCTGGGAAGCCATCTGGTCCTGGACTCTTGTTTGTTGGGAGATTTTTGATGACTGATTCAATTTCTTCGCTGGTTATGGGTCTGTTCAAGCTTTCTATTTCCTCCTGATTGAGTTTTTGAAGCGTGTGGGTGTTTAGGAATTTGTCCATTTCTTCCAGGTTGCCCAGTTTGTTGGCATATAATTTTTCATAGTATTCCCTGATAATTGCTTGTATCTCTGAGGGATTGGTTGTAATAATTCCATTTTCATTCATGATTTTATCTATTTGGGTCATCTTCCTTTTCTTTTTGAGAAGCCTGGCTACAGGTTTATCAATTTTGTTTATGTTTTCAAAAAACCAACTCTTGGTTTCGTTGATCTGCTCTACAGTTTTTTTTAGGTTCTATATTGTTTATTTCTGCTCTGATCTTTATTACTTATCTTCTTCTGCTGGGTTTAGGGTGTCTTTCCTGTTCTGCTTCTATTTGCTTTAGGTGTGCTGTGAGATTTTACATTTGGGATTTTTCTTGTTTCTTGAGATAGGCCTGGATTGCAATGTATTTTCCTCTCAGGACTGCCTTCACTGCATCCCAAAGCATTTGGATTGTTGTATTTTCATTTTCGTTTGTTTCCATATATTTTTAAATTTCTTTCTAATTCCCTGGTTGACCCCTTCATTCTTTAGTAGGGTGTTCTTTAACCTCCATGCTTTTGGATGTTTTCCAGATGTTTTCCTGTGGTTGATTTCAAGCTTCATAGCATTGTGGTCTGAAAGTATGCATGGTATGGTCTCAGTTCTTGTATACTTATGAAGTGTTGTTTTGTGACTCAGTATGTGATCTGTCTTGGAGAATGTTCCATGTGCAGTCAAGAAGAAAGTATATTCTGTTGCTTTGGGATGCAGAGTTCTAAATATATCTGTCAAGTCTGTCTGATCCAATGTATCGTTCAGGGCCCTTGTTTCTTTATTGACCGTGTGTCTAGATGATCTATCCATTGTTGTAAGGGGAGTGTTAAAGTCCCCTGCAATTACCACATTCTTATCAATGTTTGTTATGAATTGTTTTATATATTTGGGAGCTCCTGTATTCGGCACATAGACATTTATAATTGTTAGCTCTTCCTGATGGATAGACCTATAATTATTATATAATGCCCTTCTTCATCTCTTGTTACAGCCTTTAATTGAAAGTCTAGTTTGTCTGATAGAAGTATGGCTACTCCAGCTTTCTTTTGTCTTCCAGTGGCATGATAAATAGTTCTCCATCCCCTCACTTTCAATCTGAAGGTGTCCTCTGGTCTAAAATGAGTCTCTTGTAGATAGCAAATTGATGGGTCTTGTTTTTTTATCCATTCTGATACCGTATTGTTTTTGGTTGGTGCATTTAGTGCATTTACATTCAGTGTTATTATAGAACGATATGGGTTTAGAGTCATTGTGATGTTGGTAGGTTTCATGCTTGTAGCGATGTCTCTGGTACTTTGTCTCACAGGATCCCCCTTAGGGTCTCTTGTAGGGCTGGTTTAGTGGTGATGAATTCCTTCAGAGTTTGTTTGGGAAGACCTTTATCTCTCCTTCTATTCTAAATGACAGACTTGCTGGATAAAGGATTCTCGGCTGCATATTTTTTTCTGTTCATCACATTGAAGATCTCTTGCCATTCCCTTCTGGCCTGCCAAGTTACAGTAGAGATCGGTCACGAGTCTTATCGGTCTCCCTTTATATGTTAGAGCACATGTATCCCTAGCTGCTTTCAGAATTTTCTCTTTATCCTTGTATTTTGCCAGTTTCACTATGATATGTCATGCAGAAGTTTGATTCAAATTACATCTGAAGGGAGGTCTCCGTGCCTCTTGGATTTCAGTGCCTTTTTCCTTCCCCAGTTCAGGGAAGTTCTCAGCTATTATTTCTTCAAGTGCACCTTCAGCACCTTTCCCTTTCTCTTCCTCCTCTGGAATACCAGTTATGCGTATATTATTTCTCTTTAGTGCATCACTCATTTCTCTAATTTTCCCCTCGTACTCCTGGATTTTTTTATCTCTCTTTTTCTCAGCTTCTTCTTTTTCCAAATTTTATCATCTAGTTCACCTATTCTGTCCTCTGCCACTTCAATCCTAGCCGTAGTTGTCTCCATTTTATTTTGCAGCTCGTTGATAGCATTTTTTAGCGCCTCCTGGCTGTTCCTTAGTCCCTTGATCTCTGTAGCAAGAGATTCTCTGCTGTCCTTTATACTGTTTTCAAGCCCAGCGATTAATTTTATGACTATTATTCTAAATTCACTTTCTGTTATATTGTTTAAATCATTTTTGATCAGTTCATTCGCTGTTATTTCCTGGACGTTTTTCTGAGGGGAATTCTTCCGTTTCGTCATTTTGGTTAGTCCCTGGAGTGGTGCAGAACTGCAGGGCACTTCCCTTGTGCTGTCTTAAACAACTTGCATTGGTGGGCGGGGCCGCAGTCAGACCTGTTGTCTGCCCCCAGCCCACCGCTGGGGCCACAGTCAGACTGGTGTGTGCCTTCTCTTCCCCTCTCCTAGGGGCGTGATTCACTGTGGGGTGGCGTGGCCCGTCTGGGCTACTTGCACACTGCCAGGCTTGTGGTGCTGGGGATCTGGCGTATTAGCTGGGGTGGATCGGCAAGGTGTACAGTGGCGGGAGAGGCAGGCTCAGCTTGCTTTTGTTTGGGAGATCTGCTTCGGGAGGGGCCCTGCGGCACCGGGAGGGAGTCAAACCCGCCAGAGGGATGGACCCGCAGAAGCACAGTGTTGGGTGTTTGTGCGGTGCAAGCAAGTTCCCTGGCAGGAACCAGTTCCCTTTGAGATTTTGGCTGGAGGATTGGCGAGGGAGATGGCGCTGGCGAGTGCCTTCGTTCCCCGCCAAGCTGAGCTCTGTCATCCGGGGCTCAACAACTCTCCCTCCCATAGTCCCCCAGGCCTCCTGCTCTCTGAGCAGAGTTGTTAGCTTATAACCTTCCAGATGTTAAGTCCTGCTTGCTGTCAGAACACACTCCGTCGGGCCCCTCCGCTTTTGCAAGCCAGACTCGGGGGCTCTGCTTGGCCAGCGGGCCACCCCTCCGCCCCGGCTCCCTCCCGCCAGTCCGTGGAGCGCGCACCACCTCGCCGCCCTTCCTACCCTCTTCCGTGGGCCTCTCGTCTGCGCTTGGCTCCGGAGACTCCGTTCTGCTAGTCTTCTGGCGGTTTTCTGGGTTATTTAGCAGGTGTAGGTGGAATCTAAGTGATCAGCAGGACGCTCGCTGAGCGCAGCGTCCTCCCATGCTGCCATCTTCCCCTAACCCCACGTTAGGAAAATTTTCATGATTAAAATGTATAACTTGCTTTGATGAAAATAAGTGTTAAATTATATATTTCTAAAGTTCATGATATTATTTATACTCTCTTCTTCAATATAGATTCTACTGAAAAATTCAAGCTTGAAAAACTTGGTGTATAATGCTACAATTGTTGGGAAAGATGCTGCTGACTTCTCCCTTTCCCAAACTGGGAACATTGTGACAATATCTTCAAAGTAAGTGGGTTTTTTTTTGCTTTTTAAATTTTACTTCACTGAAAATATCAACCCTAGAGATTTAATGTGTATTATAATTTTAAAAGAGTGACCTGGTTTTGTTTTTAACTGGTTTATATATAATGAAAGATCATCACTCAAACATAGATAAATTATGTATATGTTGCTGATATTCCTCACCAATTTTGTTAAAATAATTCTAACAACATAAAACAGTTGCTTTTAATATATGCTTTTAGTTTCAGTTTATTTTGCACGCATATAGGCCATAGAGTTTAGACTATAAGTTGTTTATGTACTGCAGTTCTGTTCCCCGTAAGAAACTCTAACCAGTGTGTGCTAAATTTATATATATATTTATATTTATATTGTTTACTTAAGTATATTTTATATAGATTATATTATGGATAACATTTTATATGGTTCTTTTTATGTTATCTATAGTTGTTTCTGAGTAATGTGCTCATTGCAGAAAATTTAGAAGCTATGAATGTATGAAGAACAAAAAAAGTCAAAGACTGATAATCTTACCTGAAAAACACCTTCAGTGTTGCCATTACTCTCTTTCCCTTCACTGTCATTGTGTTTATATGTATGAATGTGTGTATATGTATGTGTGTGTGTGTGCATACACACACACACACACACACACACACACACTTCCAAATCGTAGTGATTTTCTTTAAAGTCTCATTTCTATCTGATTCTGTTCTCATAATGCATTTTTTGAATGTTTCTACTACTCTCCTACTTTCCGAAATAAAGTACAAATGAAGCCACTAGAATATAGTCTTGAAAAGTTAAATATGAGTATAATATATTACTCTTCCAAGATCAACAAATCCTATTAGATATGTCAACAGTATTAATGATAGCAAATATTCTTATTACAAAATGCAAGGATGATAAGAGACCAGCCATGTTAGTATCACAGGGGTTCACAAATTTAATAACCACTAATTGGCTTTAACCACCTTGAATTTTAGTCATTGCCTTTGCTTTATTATTTTTTCCCAATGCAAAGTGACAGAGTGTAACTACTAAAGTTAGTTCATCTGGTTATCTTTTTGGTTTTTAACTATACATTAACCCTGAGTTGCTTTTCACATTTTAATCATTATTATTTCTAATATATCAAACACAGAAATAATTAGAAATAAGGGCCATTTTAATTGCTTTTAAAATACCCAGAAACCCAGTTGCAGAAGTGCCCCTGGCTTGTGTCATTAGCCCCTGTTTGTTTTCTTCAGTTACTGCTGCATGCTAAGGAGTATACAATTTATAAATTCTGCATATTCATGATTGGTACTATATCCAGATTGAACTGAGTGTGAGGAAACAATTCTTCACTTACTTGTTTCTATATTATAAACTAAATGACTAGAATAAAACTTGTAAAAACAGCCCACCCATTTTCTAAGTCCTACTTCTTACATGTCTGTTATAAAACACAACTGTAGTAATACAAGTTTATTTGAACATTGTCACAGTACCATTTTTCTTCCCTTAGGACTTTGGTAATTGAGATCTATTCTCTGCCCTTCAAATAGGTTTACATAAGTGACAAGGTTTCAGGTTCCCCCACTTTTTTTTCACTCATAAACCCAGTAGACTCTTCCAGTATTTCAAAGCTCTCAGGAAATTCTTCCTAACAGCCACACTAAACTTCTCATATTGTACCTTAAGATTACATTTCAATTAATTAAATTAACACTTATAGTCTTTATTATAAGTTTAAAGCCTGTACATGTTGAAAATTTGTTACAGAAAAGTGTAAAGAGGAAACAACCATTACTGAGAACTCCATCAGATAAGCAGAGTTAATTTATCAGTTCATTTCTTTGTGGTCTTTTTATATGCACAAATATGTGTTTATTATAACATATGCCTGGTTAAATATTTACACAATAAACTCATTACATATGTAAATATTAAAATGCTTAATGCTTATTAAACATTTGTATGTACAAAATCTTTATAACATGTACTTTGTGTACCTTTTCATATTTAATCATCCTAATAGCCTAAGTGTCCCCATTTTCCAAAAGAAGACATTGGGCAGAGACATTAAATCATTTGCCCAATTTTCGCTGCTGTTAGATGTTCAAGTGGAGATTCAAAACCAGCCAGTCTAAATGCAGAGTTTGCATTTACTCTCTTGACAACAGCACATGTTGTGTATGTGTGTGTGTGTACATGTGTTTGTGTGTGTGTGTGTGTATGTATCACATTCATATAGAGCATTCAATAAAATGTGGCTTTGACTGTTTGTAAGTAATCATGAAGATCCATGGCAGGTAATTGTATCATGTTTTTGTTTCTCCAGGAGCGCGTTTGTGCAAATACTTCACTTGGGTGAAGGCAACAGGCTACTTCCTATTAACTTCTCATCACTGTGACTTTTTTTCTCTTTATTCACCATTGCACCATTTATGGTCTATATAAATATAGACATATTTATAAATAATAGCTTTGTAAAGTTTTAATACACTCCAAGTGCACATTAACTGGCCATATATTCATGTATACCTGCTCACATATGTAATTACAAATACATCATATTTCCACCATGTTACACCTGTACTTTTGTTTTTGACTTATGTATCTTTTTTTAAGTAAAAATCTAACTTATACATGTTTGACAAGTCAAATATGCAGAGGAGTTAAAAATAAAAAACAAGTCCCACCCCACCTCAAATCTGTTTCCACTTCTTGAGCCTCCTACTTTTCACTCCTTGATTTATGTCTCATTTTAGTTCTTCCCGTGGTTACTTCCATAAATTGAAATAATCTGTATTATTTTAGCCAATATATTTGTTATATCAACTTTAGAAATAATGTCTTGATGTATAACTATAATATTTAATGATCTGGTTTGCTTACTTCTCCAGATTTATTGCTCTCCCTACAAACATCACTAGTTTTATCTTCTATTTATTACTTTTCCAAGGAGTAAAAATCTATTATATAAGTGTTTCTTATACCATCAGAATAAAAAGTATCTTTTGACTCCTTTTTTAAGCTGAGAATATTAATAAATTCTAAAGATATGCATATAATCCTTGAAGTCTCTTTCCTTCAACTACATCTTTCAGAGTACTTTGGTGTTCCTTTTATTTGGACTGATTGCTTTCCAGACCTACTGAAGAGATGTCAATATTGGACATTTTTATTTTTCTTTGGATAGAAACTAGTACCTTTCTTATGTGCTAACTTATTTACTAAAACCATCCTTATGAAACCTAATAAAATATGGGCGAGGTAAATTTTCCAAGATTTTCCATTTTTAGGCATTTTTTTTTACTACTCTCACACTTGATTTATATTTTGCTTGGCTTATTATTCTAAGTTGAAAAGATTTTTTTTCCTTATAAGTGTTAAGATAATTGTTCTGCTGCCTCATAGTATTCAATATTTGTGATGAGAAAGTCTACTATAATTCTCTTTCTCAACACCTCTAGAAGTTTCTAGGATCTTCTTTTCTGATTGTGTTCTGATAGTGATCTGGGGTGCATCAAGGAGGGTCTTTTTTAATTCACTGTCTGGGTATACAACGAGTCCTTTAACTATGGAGTTATCTTTAATAAGCACTGGAAAATTCTCTTTGTTTTTTTTCATAATTATTTCCCCTCCTTTTTCGCAGTTCTCATTTTCTAACCGTTAACAGTTGAGTATTGAACCTGTTGATTGCATCCTTTGTGTATCTTATCACTAGTATTTTTTATCTCATTGTTTTTTCCTCTCTTTATCAACAAGCCTTCTTTTCCAACTGTTTCCTTTGGGGAAGAGAATGGGAGAGAGTGAGAGAAAATGAGAATCTCCTAAATATGTATATTCATGAGTGCTTTCATTTTTATTAAGTGTCTCTATTTCATAGCATCCTGTCCTTAAATGGGGGTTCTAGTATCTTCATAAATGTCTCTGACTTTTATATACTCATCTCTGACCTATATTATTTATCTTCTTTTAGGTCAGTTGTTAATGTTTATTTTGATTTCAGTGTTTCCTATTTAAGGATTTACTCTAATGACTTGTGATACTTGTTCATCCATTTATATGTAATAATATGGCAATATAAAAATATATTGTGGTTCTATATATACACCCAAACCTTTACTGTATTATGAAGAACATTCTGCTTTTATGCCAGATTGCCCAGCATTCTGCAGTGGCCTTGAGGAGAGTGAGGTTATCTGAATCCGATCTTACCCTCCATGTAAGTGGGCATTTCTGGAAATGGCCTCTCCAGGAGTCCACAGGCCAGCTTTGTTTCCTTATCCACCTCTGTTCAGATGCTCATTGATAGCTTCCTCTAACTAGCAGCTTTTAAAAAGATCTCTTTCTTATAATTTTAATGATATTTCTCTTAGATGATAAATCTAGACTTCAGATGCCATTGTGGTCTAGAACCCTGCTGTCATGTCATTTAACAAGTGCTGGACTTTGATACTGGCATGTACAGGTTGTATGATCCAGCCTCATTATTCTTATTTGTAAAAAGGGGATCAGAATATTTAGCCACAGTTTTGTCAGTAATTAATGTAAATATATAGGCAAAACACCTAATACTGTAACTGGAACATATAGGAAGCAATGAGCATTTGCCGCCCCGCCACCTAAATTTGAAGTGCTAGTGATTCACAGATGAAAATGTATCAACACTGCTCACAAGTGATTCAAATCTAGCAGAGTACCCTACAGCAAATACACAATAAGGATAAGGGAGGAAGAGAGAGAGAGAGAGAGAGAGAGAGAGAGAGAGAGAGAGAGAGAAGAGAGTACATGAGAGGGGAGGGGCAGAGAGAGAATCTTAAGCAAGCTCCACACCCAGCTTAGAGCCCAATGTGGGGCTCGATCTCACAACCGTGAGATCATGACCTGAGGTGAAATCATGAGTACGACACTCAACCGGCTGAGCCACCCAGATATCCTGATAATTGTTTTATTCGTGTTGTGTGTATAGAATTAGAGGAAGATGAAAAAAAGTACCTAAGTGGTTTTGGGTTAACCATGGAAGGGTTTCCAGAAGAGATGGTGCTTAATTGTCAATATATATGGAAAATAATTAGTCCCTTTTCTAGATGCTTTTTATTTTGTAGGCATAAATACTGTTATTAGGTGGTTCTTTACGCATCTTTTTATCTAGACTATGTAAGTTCATAGTCTTTTGTTTTTACAAATAGGGCTCAGAAAAAAACTTGTTTTCTTAAAAAAAACTGTAGCATTATCATTATCAGATATTATATAATTATATGTACCACATCCTTAGAGTCGGTCTAAATCACGATTAATAATGGCTTTTTCTGCCAGCTGTGGATTTAAATTCCCAGTGAAATCATTTATATAGAAACAATTAAACAGCTACACCAACATATAAACAAACATGTTTACTTTTGCATCTAATTTGATGATTAAATTTAGCTATAACCATAGAGTAACTGCATAAAAGTGAAATATACTTTTGGAAAACCATTCAGTTTCTTTTTTTCTTCATTGTGCTCATTGAGCCAAATGAGCATTGACATTGATTGATATGTTATATTTTTCATCTATTCCAAAAGCCAAGTTAAAGTAGCTTACAAAATATATTTAATATCAAGGATATATTTTTTAACTTTTTTTTTTATGTTTATTTTTAAAAGAGAGAGAGAAGAAGACACACAATCCGAATCAGGCTCCAGGCTCTGAGCTGTTAACACAGAGTCCAGTGCGGGGCTCAAACCCACCAACCGCAAGATCATGACCTGAGCCAAAGTTGGACACTTAACTGACTGAGCCACCCAAGCACCCCATTAAGGGTATTTTTTTATGAGAGGGAAGCAATTGGAACAAAAAGAAAATAAGAAGTAAAAAAATTAAGATGAAGGCTATACACATTTTTAAAGTCCTAAGACACTTAGCTAACTGGACCAGACATTTGATTCTGAACTTTCTAACACATTCAGGAAGAAATCCTTGTCATTTACATGCCTCAATATGACTACAAAATTTCAAAAGGAACGTCTATACTCAAGACAGGCTCAAATCTTCACTGTCCTAAAACCAGCCATTGACCTCATAAAAAGGATACTATATTTTAAAATGTGTTTCATAAGATTTGAGTATAAGTTCATTTATTGAATGCATGTTAGAATATGGTCATTCTAAAACACCTTTTTTTTCTTTTTTGAACAGAAGTCCAATCTGGTAGCAAGTCCTGTTGATTTTACCAAATTTATCTTTTTTTCTTTAATGTTTATTTTAGAAAGAGAGACAGAGACAGAGAAAGACAGTGTGAGCAGGGGAGGGGCAGAAAGAGAGAGGGAGACACAGAATCCGAAGCAGGCTTCAGGCTCTGAGCTGTCAGCACAAAGCCCGATGCGGAGCTTAAACCCATGAACTGTGAGAACATGACCTGAGCCAAAGTCAGATGCTTGACAGACTGAGCTGCCCACGTGCCCCCACCAAATTTATCTTAAGTGTGACATCTTTTCTTCTTATTCACCTGTTCCATACTAAATTTAATGTGCCATCATCTTTTAATTTTTAATTTAATTTTAATCTTTTTAAATTTTTAAAAAATCATTTATTGTCAAGTTAGCTAACATAATGTGTATACAGTATAGTCTTGGCTTCTGGAGTAGATTCCCATGATTCATCACTTACATACAACACCCAGTGCTCATCACTTTTCCAAAGAAAAGTGTGTTCATCACAAATGCCCTCCCCAACTCCCATCACCCATTTTCACTGCATCCCCCCAAACCCCACCCCCATCAACCCTCAGTTTGTTCTCTGTATTTAAGAGTCTCTTGTCATTTGCCTTCTCTCTTTGTAATTTATTTTTTCTTCCCTTCCCCCTAAGGTTTTTTGTTAAGTTTCTCAAACTCCACATATGAGTGAAAACCTGATATCTGTCTTTGTCTGACTTACTTCACTTAGTGTAATACCCTTCAGTTCTGTCCACATTGTTGCAAATGGCAAGATTTCATTCTTTTGCATCACTGAATAGTATTCCATTGTGTATATATACCACACCTTCTTTCTCCATTCAACAGTGAGTGGACATTTGAGCTGTTTCCATAATTTATCTATTGTCAAAAGCGCTGTTATAAACATTGGGGTACCTGTGGCTCTACGGATCAGCACTCCTGTATCCTTTGGATAAATTCCTAGTAGTGGTATTGCTGGGTTGAGGGTAATTCTATTTGTAATTTTTTGAGGAACCTCCATACTGTTTTCCAGAGTAGCTGCATCAGTTTGCATTCCCACCAACAGTATAAGAGGGTTCCCCTTTCTCCATATCCTCACCAACATCTGTTTTTCCTGAGTTGTTAATTTTAGCTTCTCTGACCGGTGTGAGGTGCTGTCTCATTGTGGTTTTGATTTGTACTTCCCGGATAATAAGTGATGTTCAGCATCTTTTCATGTGTCTGTTGGATGTCTTCTTTGGAAAAGTATCTATTCATGTCTTCTGCCCATTTCTTCACTGGATTATTTGTTTTTCAGGTGTTGAGTTTGATAAGTTCTTTATAGATTTTGGATACTAACCCTTTATCCAATATGTTATTTGCAAATATCTTCTCCTATTCTCTTGGTTGCCTTTTAGCTTTGTTGATTGTTTCCTTTGCTGTGCAGAAGCTTTGTATCTTAATGAGGTCCCAATAGTTCATTTTTGCTCTTATTTCCCTTGCCTTTGGAGACATGTCAAGCAAGAAGTTGCTGTGACTGAGGTCAAAGACGTTGTTGCCTGTTTTCTACTCTATAGTTATGATCGTTTCCTGCCTCACATTTAGGTCTTTCATCCATTTTGAATTTATTTTTGGGTATGTTGTAAGAAAGTGGCTGTCCAGTTCTCCTGTCCATGTGGCTGTCCAGTTCTCCTGGCACCATTTTCTAAAGAGACTGTATTTTTTCCACTGGATACTCTTTCCTGCTTTCTTGAAGATTAGTTGGCCATACATTTGTGGGTATAATTCTGGGTTCTCTGTTCTATTCCATTGGTATTTGTGTCAGTTTTTGTGCCAATACCATACCGCCTTGATGATTACAACTTTGTAGTACAGGCTAAAATTAGGGATTGTGATGCCTCCAGATTTGGTTTTCTTTTTCAACATTACTTTGGCTCTTCATGGTTTTTATGGTTCCATATACATTTTAGGACTGTTCTAGCTCTGTGAAGAGTACAGGTGCTATTTTGATTGGGATTACATTGAATGTGTAGATTGTTTTGAGTAGTATTGACATTTTAACATTTGTTCTTCTAATCCGTGAGTGTGGAATGTTTTTCCATTTCTTTGTGTCTTCTTCAAGTTTTTCATAAGCATTCTATAGTTTTCAGTGTACAGATCTTTTACCTTTTTGGTTAGGTTTATTCCTAGGTATTTTATGGTTCTTGGTGCAATTATAGATGGGATTAATTCCTTGATATCTTTTTCTCTTGACTCATTATTGATGTATTGAGGTACAACCAATTTCTGTACATTGATTTTATATCCTGTGACTTTGCTGAATTCATATATCAGTTCTAGCAGTTTTTGGTGGTCTTTCAGGATTTCCATGTAGAGTATCATGTCACCTGCAGAGTGAAAGTTTGAGTTATTCCTTGTCTATATGGATGCTTTTTATTTCATTTTGTTGTCTGATTGCTGAGGCTAGGGCTTCCAATATTATGTTAAACATCAGTGGTAAGAATGGATAATCTTCTCGTATTCCTGATCTCAGGGGAGAAGCTTTCAGTTTTTCCCCATGGAGGATGATACTAGCTGTGGGACTTTCATATATGGCTTTTATGATGTTAAGGTGTGTTCCTTCTATCCCAACTTTCTTGAGGATTTTTATCAAGAAAGGGTACTATATTTTGTCAAATGCTTTTTCTGCACCTATTGACAGGATCATGTGGTTCTTATCCTTTCTTCTATTAATGTGATGTATCACATTGATCCATTTACGAATATTGAACCAGCCCTCCAATCCAGGAATGACTCCCACTTAATCATGGTGAATATATTTTTTTTTAGTTTTGCAACATTTTCCATGTTCTTTATTTATGTTTTTGCATATCTGACAGTCCAGTTTTCTAAGAGTTGAAACTATATAAATCTACAGGTTCTTGCTGTTGGGGATAGGCACAAGAAAAATCTCCTTTAATTTTTATTTATTTAAGCAAGCATATGAGCATTCTATGGTTTTTCCAAGTCTCAGTTTTAATATTTCATCTAAAATAATTCTTAAGATGTACAAATCTGCCAAAAACCATGAGATTTTCTCCCTAAATTGTTTTCAAATGTGAATATTATTTTGATTTTTTTTACTTGTATTTTTTTAACATGAAATTTATTGTCAAATTGGTTTCCATACAATACCCAGTGCTCATCCCAAATTGTGCCCTCCTCAGTACCCATCACCCACCCTGTCCTCCCTCCCACCCCCATCAACCCTCAGTTTGTTCTCAGTTTTGAAGAGTCTCTTATGCTTTGGTTCTCTCCCACTATAACTTCTTTTTTTTTCCTTCCCCTCCCCCATGGGTTTCTGTTAAGTTTCTCAGGATCCACATAAGAGTGAAAACATATGGTATCTGTCTCACTCTGTATGACTTATTTCACTTAGCATCACACTCTTCAGTTCCATTCACGTTGCTACAAAAGGCCATATTTCATTCTTTCTCATTGCCATGTAGTACTCCATTGTGTATATAAACCACAATTTCTTTATCCATTAGTTGGTTGATGGACATTTAGGCTCTTTCCATAATTTGGCTATTATTGAGAGTGCTGCTATAAACAGTGGGGTACAAGTGCCCCTGTGCATCAGTACTCCTGTATCCCTTGGGTAAATTCCTAGCAGTGCTATTGCTGGGTCATAGGGGAGGTCTATTTTTTATTTTTTCAGGAACCTCCACACTGTTTTCCAGAGCAGCTACACCAGTTTGCATTCCCACCAACAGTGCAAGAGGGTTCCCGTTTCTCCACATCCTCTCCAGCATCTATAGTCTCCTGATTTGTTCATTTTAGCCACTCAGACTGGCGTGAGGTGATATCTGAGTGTGGTTTTGATTTGTATTTCCCTGATGAGGAGCACTGTTGAGCATCTTTTCATGTGCCTGTTGGCCATCTGGATGTCTTCTTTAAAGAAGTGTCTATTCATGTTTTCTGCCCATTTCTTCACTGGGTTATTTGTTTTTCGGGTGTGGAGTTTGGTGAGCTCTTTATAGATTTTGGATACTAGCCCTTTGTCCGATATGTCATTTGCAAATATCTTTTCCCATTCCGTTGGTTGCCTTTTAGTTTTGTTGATTGTTTCCTTTGCTGTGCAGAAGCTTTTTATTTCATGAGGTCCCAGTAGTTCATGTTTACTTTTAATTCCCTTGCCTTTGGGGATGTGTCAAGTAAGACATTGCTGCGGCTAAGGTCAAAGAGGTCTTTTCCTGCTTTCTCCTCTAGAGTTTTGATGGTTTGCTGTCTCACATTCAGGTCTTTTATCCATTTTGACTTTGTTTTTGTGAATGGTGTAAGAAAGTGGTCTAGTTTCAATCTTCTCCATGTTGCTGTCCAGTTCTCCCAGCACCATTTCTTAAAGAGACTGTCTTTTTTCCATTGGATATTTTTTCCTGCTTTGTCAAAGATTAGTTGGCCATACGTTTGTCGGTCTAGTTCTGGGGTTTCAATTCTATTCCATTGGTCTATGTGTCTGTTTTTGTGCCAATACCATGCTGTCTTGATGATTCCAGCTTTGTAGTAGAGGCTAAAGTCTGGGATTGTGATGCTACCTGCTTTGGTCTTCTTCTTCAAAATTACTTTGGCTATTCGGGGCCTTTTGTGGTTCCATACAAATTTGAGGATTACTTGTTCTAGCTTCGAGAAGAATGCTGGTGCAAGTTTGATTGGGATTGCATTGAATGTGAGATAGCTATGGGTAGTATTGACATTATAACAACATTTATTCTTCCAATCCATGAGCACGGAATGTTTTTCCATTTCTTTATGTCTTCTTCAATTTCCTTCATAAGCTTTCTATACTTTTCAGCATACAGATCTTTTACATCTTTGGTTAGGTTTATTCCTAGGCATTTTATGCTTCTTGGTGCAATTGTGACTGGGATCAGTTTCTTTATTTATCTTTCTGTTGCTTCATTATTAGTTTATAAGAATGCAAGTGATTTCTGTACATTGATGTTATATCCTGCAACTTTGCTGAATTCATGTATCAGTTCTAGCAGACTTTTGGTGGAGTCTATCAGATTTTCCATGTATGATATCATGTCAGCTGCAAAAAGTGAAAGCTTAACTTCATCTTTGCCAATTTTGATGCCTTTGATTTCCTTTTGTTGTCTGATTGCTGATGCTAGCACTTCCAACACTATGTTAAACAACAGTGGTGAGAGTGGACATCCCTGTCGTGTTCCTGATCTCAGGGAGAAAGCTCTCAGTTTTTCCCCATTGAGGATGATGTTAGCTGTGGGCTTTTCATAAATGGCTTTTATGATCTTTAAGTATGTTCCTTCTATCCCGACTTTCTCAAGGGTTTTTATTAAGAAAGGATGCTGAATTTTGTCAAATGCTTTTTCTGCATCGATTGACAGGATCATATGGTTCTTATCTTTTCTTTTATTAATGTGATGTATCACATAGATTGATATGCAAATGTTGAACCAGCCCTGCATCCCAGGAATGGATCCCACTTGATCATGGTGAATAATTCTTTTTATATGCTGTTGAATTCGATTTGCTAGTATCTTACTGAGAATTTTTGTATCCATATTCATCAGGGATATTGGCCTGTAGTTCTCTTTGTTTGCTGGGTCTCTGTCTGGTTTAGGAATCAAGGTAATACTGGCTTCATAGAATGAATCTGGGAGTTTTCCTTCCCTTTCTACGTTTTGGAATAGCTTGAGAAGGATAGGTATTATCTCTGCTTGAAACGTCTGGTAGAACTCCCCTGGGAAGCCATCTGGTCCTGGACTCTTGTTTGTTGGGAGATTTTTGATGACTGATTCAATTTCTTCGCTGGTTATGGGTCTGTTCAAGCTTTCTATTTCCTCCTGATTGAGTTTTTGAAGCATGTGGGTGTTTAGGAATTTGTCCATTTCTTCCAGGTTGTCCAGTTTGTTGGCATATAATTTTTCATAGTATTCCCTGATAATTGCTTGTATCTCTGAGGGATTGGTTGTAGTAATTCCATTTTCATTCATGATTTTATCTATTTGGGTCATCTCCTTTTACTTTTTGAGAAGCCTGGCTAGAGGTGTATCAGTTTTGTTTATGTTTTCAAAAAAACCAACTCTTGGTTTCCATTGATTTGCTGCACAGGTTTTTTTTTTTTTTTGATTCTATATTGTTTATTTCTGCTCTGATCCTTCTTGTTTCTCTTCTTCTGCTGGGTCTGCAGTGTCTTTGCTGTTCTGCTTCTATTTCCTTTAGGTGTGCTGTGAGATTTTGCATTTGGGATTTTTCTTGTTTTTTGAGATAGGCCTGGATCACAATATATTTTCCTCTCAGGAATGCCTTCGCTGCATCCCAAAGCGTTTGGATTTTTGTATTTTCATTTTCATTTGTTTCCATGTATTTTTTAATTTCTTCTCTAATTGCCTGGTTGACCCATTCATTCTTTAGTAGGCTGTTCTTTAACCTCCATGCCTTTGGATGTTTTCCAGATGTTTTCCTGTGGTTGATTTCAAGTTTCATAGCATTGTAGCCTGGAAGTGTGCATGGTATGATATTAATTCGTGTATACTTATGAAGGGCTGTTTTGTGACCCAGTATGTGATCTATCTTGGAGAAGGTTCCATGTGCACTCAAGAAGAAAGTATATTCTGTTGCTTTGGGATGCAGAGTTCTAAATATATCTGTCAAGTCCATCTGATCCAATGTATCATTTAGGGCCCTTGTTTCTTTATTGACCGTGTGTCTAGATGATCTATCCATTGTTTTAAGTGGAGTATTAAAGTCCCCTGCAATTACCACATTCTTATCAACAAGGTTGCTTATGTTTGTGATGAATTGTTTTATATATCTGGGGGCTCCCATATTTGGCGCATAGACATTTATAATTGTTGCTCTTCCTGATGGATAGACCTATAATTATTATATAATGCCCTTCTTCATCTCTTGTTACAGCCTTTAATTGAAAGTCTAGTTTGTCTGATAGAAGTATAGCTACTCCAGCTTTCTTTTGATTTCCAGTAGCATGATAGATAGTTCTCCATCCCCTCACTTTCAATCTGAAGGTTTCCTCAGGTCTAAAATGTGTCTCTTGTAGACAGCAAATAGATGGGTCTTGGTTTTTTTATCCATTCTGATACTCTTTGTCTTTTGGTTGGAGCATTTAGTCCATTTACATTCAGTGTTATTATAGGAAGATATGGGTTTAGAGTCATTGTGATGTCTGTAGGTTTCATGCTTGCAGTGATATCTCTGGTACTTTGTCTCACAGGATCCCCCTTAGGGTCTCTTGTAGGGCTGGTTTAGTGGTGATGAATTCCTTCAGTTTTTGTTTGTTTGGGAACACCTTTATCTCTCCTATTCTAAATGACAAACTTGCTGGATGAAAGATTCTCGGCTGCATTTTTTTTCTGTTCACCACTTTGAGGATTTCCTGCCATTCCTTTCTGGCCTGCCAAGTTTCAGTAGATAGATCTGTTATGAGTCTTATCAGTCTCCCTTTTTATGTTAGAGATGTTTATCCCTAGCTGCTTTCAGAATTTTCTCTTTATCCTTGTATTTTGCCAGTTTCACTATGATATGTTGTGCAGAAGATCGATTGAAGTTACGTCTGAATGGAGTTCTCTGTGCCTCTTGGATTTTATTGCCTTTATCCTTCCCCAGATCAGGGAAGTTCTCAGCTATGATTTCTTCTAGTACACCTTCAGCACCTTTCCCTCTCTCTTCCTCCTCTGGAATCCCAATTATGCGTAGATTATTGCGTTTAATTGTGTCTCCCCTCATATTTCTGGATTTTTTTATCTCTTTTTCTCAGCTTCCTCTTTTTCCATAATTTTATCTTCTAATTCACCTATTCTTTCCTCTGACTCTTCACTCCGAGCTGTCATTGCCTCCAATTTATTTTGCAGCTCATTTATAGTATTTATAGTATTTTTCTGACTGTTTCTTAGTCCCTTGATCTCTGTAGTAATAGATTCTCTGCTGTCCTCTATATTTTTTTCAATCCCAGCAATTAATTTTATGACTTATTTTAAATTCCTTTTCTGTTATATTGCTTAAATCGTTTTTGATCAGTTCGTTAGTTGTCACTATTTCCTAGAGTTTCTTTTGTGGAGAAGTCTTCTGTTTCGTCATTTTGGATAGTACCTGGAGTGGCGCGGAACTGCAGGGCTCTTCCTCTGTGCTGTCTGGAGTAACTTGAGTTGGTGGGCGGTGCCGCAGTCAGACCTGTTGTCTGCCCCCAGCCCACCACTGAAGCCATAGTCAGGCTGGTGTTACCTTATCTTCCCCTCTCCCAGGGGCAGGACTCACTGTGGAATGGTGTGGCCCCTGTCTGGGCTGCTTGCACACTGCCAGGCTTGTGGTGCTGCTTCAATGGGATCTGGCGTATTAGCTGGGGTGGATCCGCAAGGCGCACAGGGGTGGGAGGGGCAGACTCACCTCGCTTTGCCTTTGGTGGTCCGCTTCAGGAGGGACCCTGTGGCACTGGGCGAGAGGTAGACCTGTGGGAGGGATGGATTCGCAGAAGCACAGCGTTGGGTGTTTGCAGGGTGCAAGCAAGTTCCCTGATGGGAACCGTTTCCCTTTGGGATTTTGGCTGGGGGATGGGTGAGGGAGATGGTGCTTCCCAGTGCCTTTATTCCCTGCCAAGCTGAGCTCTGTCCTCTGGGGCTCAACAACCCTCCTTCCTGTTGTCCTCTAGCCCTCCCACTCTCGGAGTAGAGCTGTCGACTTATAACATTCCAAATGTTAAGTCCCGCTGGCTGTCAGAACTCAGGCAGTCCGGCCCCTCCACTTTTGCACGCCAAACTTGGGGATTCCACCTTGCCACGCGGGCTGCCTCTCCACCACCCCGGCTCCCTCCCGCCAGTCCGTGTAGTGCACACCTCCTCTCCACCCTTCCTGTCCTCTTCTGTCAGCCTCTCATCTATGCTTGGCTCCGGAGTGTCCATTCTGGCAGTTTTCTGGGTTATTTAGGCAGATGTGGGTGGAATCTAAGTGGTCAGCAGGACACCGTGGGCCCAGTGTCCTCCTACACTGCCATCTTCTGAAAGAGCCATGGTGAATAATTCTAATATACAATTCAATTTGATTTGCTAGTTTCTTGTTGAGAATTTTTTAGGCCATGTTCATCAGAAATATTGTCCTGTAATTCTCCTTTTTAGTGGGATCTTTTTCTGCTTTGGGAATGAAGGTAATGCTGACTTCATAGAATGAGTCTGGAAGCTTTCCTCCCATTTCTATTTTTTGGAACAACTTGAGAAGAATAATTATTAACTCTGCTCTAAATGTCTGGTAGAATTCCCCTGGGAACCCTCTGGCCCAGGACTATTTTTTGTTGGGAGATTTTTGATAACTGATTCAATTTCTTTGCTGGTTATGGGTCTGTTCAAATTTTCTATTTTTTCCTGATTGACTTTTGGTAGGTTGGTGGGTGTATAAGAATTTGTCCATTTCTTCCATATTGTTAAGTTTGTTGGCATATAGTTTTTCATAGTATTCTCTAAGAATTCTTTGTGTTTCTATGCTATTTGTTTTGATCTCTCTCCTCTTTCATTTGTGGTTGTATCTACTTGGGTCCTCTTTCTTTTCTTTTTGAGAAGTGTGGCTAGGGGTTTATAAATTTTATTTTTCTCCCAACAAACCAGGTCTTAGATTCATTGATATGTTTTACTATTTGGGGAATGGGTTCTACAGTGTTTATTTCTGCTCCAATCTTTATTATTTCTCTTCTGCTGACTTGGAGTATTTTGATGCTGTGTTTCTAGTTCCTTTAGGTGTAAGGTTAGGTTCTGTATTTGGAACCTTTTTTGCTTCTTGAGATAGGTCTGGATTGCATTGTATTTTCCTCTTAGGACTGCCTTTGCTGCATCCCAAAGCGTTTTGACTGTTAAGTTTTCATTTTCATTTGTTTCCATATACTTTTTAATTTCTTCTTCAATTTCCTGGTTGATCCGTTCATTCTTTAGTAGGATATTCTGTAACCTCCATTTTTTTGGAGGCTTTCCAAATTTTTTCTTGTGGTTGATTTCAAGTTTCAAAGCATTATGATCTGAAAATATGCATGGTATGATCTCATTCCTTTTATATTTGTGGAGGGCTGTTTTGTGACCCAGTATGTGATCTATTTTGGAGAATATTCCATGTACACTTGAGAAGAATATGTATTCTGCTTTTGGATGAAAAGTTCTGAATATATCTGTCAAGTCCTTTTGGTCCAGTGTGTCATTCAGAGTTGTGGTTTCTTTGTTGATTTTCTGTATAGATGATCTGTCCATTGCTATAAGTGGAGTATTAAAGTCCCCTACAATCACAGTATTGTTCTCTATACATTTAGTTATGTGTGTAATGAATTGATGTATATATGTGGGTTTCCACATTGGGGGCATAAACATTTACAATTTTTAGCTCTTCTTGATGGATAGACCCCTTAATCATGATATAATACCCTTCTTCATCTTTTGTTATTGTCTTTGTTTTTAAATCTACTTCAGCTACTTCGGCTTTCATTTGACATCCAGTAGCATGATAGATGGTCCCTATCCCCTCTCTTCCAATCTGCAGTTGTCCTCAGATCTAAAATGAGATTGTTATAGGCAGCGTATGGATGGATCTTGCTTTTTTTTTTTTTTAATCCATTCTGATACCCTATGTCTTTTGATTGGGGCATTTAGTTCATTTACGTTCAGAGTGATTATTGAAAGTTACGGGTTTAGTGTCATTGTGTTATCTGTAGGTTTCATTCGTGTGGTGATATCTCGGGTCCTTTGTAGTCTTTGCCACTTTCCACTCACAGAGTCCACCTTAGGATATCCTGCAAGTCTAGTTTAGTGGTCTTGAACTCCTTTAGTTTCTTTTTTTTTTTTTTTGGTCTGGGAAAGCCTGTAACTCTTCTGAATGACAGTCTTGGTGGATACAGGATTCTTCGCTATATATTTTTCCTATTCAGCACATTGAATATCTCCTGCCATTCTTTTCTAGCCTGCCAAGTTTCAGTGGACAGGTCTGCTACTACCATTATGTGTCTACCCTTCTTTGTTAAGGCCCTTTTGTCTCTAGCTGCTTTCAGAATTCTCTCTTTATCTTTGCATTTTGCCAATTTCACTATTATATGTTCTGGTTTTGACCCGTTTTTTTTTGGTTTTTTGTTTATTTTGACGGGAGTTCTCTGTGCTCTCTTGATTTGGATGTCTGTGTCCTTCCCAGAAGGAAGTTCTCAGCTATAATTTGTTCAAATACACCTTCTGTCTCTTTCTCTCTCCTTCTTCTTCTGTAATTTCTATGACACTGATATTATTTCGTTTCATTGAATCACTTAGGTCTCTAATTCTTCCCTCATGGTCTAGTAATTTCCTTTCCCTCTTTTTCTCAGCTTTATCATTTTCCATCATTTTAGCTTCTATTTCACCTGTTCTCTCCTCTGCTTCTCCTATCCTTGCTGTCAGTGCATCTAGTTTATTTTGCATCTCATTTACAGCACTTCTTAACTCATCATTACCATTTCTTAGGTCCTTGATCTCTGCAGCAGTTGATTCTCCACTATCTTCTTTTCACGCCCAGCTCTTAGCCTTATGATCATTATTCTAAGTTCTTGTTCAGATACATTGTTTATATCTGTTTTGAGCAATTCTCTGGCTATCTTTTCTTCCTGGAATTTGTTTTGAGGGGAATTCTTCTCTTTTGTTATTTTGGCTAGTTTTCTGTCTTTTATGTGTTTTAATAGCTTGTTATGAGTCCTGTACGTATGAATAATGCTATATTAAAAAGAGGTTACACATGATCCAGGACCTGGTACTTCTGGAAGTGTTCTTGGTGTGTGTTGTGTGACTCTGTTGTTGCATCTTTGGTTGCTTTATCCCACTGCTCGTATTGGTGGATTGGACCTTCCCCCAGGTATGCTGTGATTTGTTCTTTGAAGTAACTCTGGAAAGAAGGAAAAAGTGGCCAGGGAAGAAGCCTTATCCTATACAAGAGAGAAATTACAGGGTGGAATAAAAAAGACCAGTTAGAGAAGGAAAGAAACGGTTAGACTTAATACTGAGACAGAGAGAGGAAAATAAAGAAGACAGAGGTACAGAACAGGTATTAAAAAAAATAAAGTAAATTGCCTGATTAAACAGACAAAAAAAAAAAGGAAAGAAAGAAAAAATATTTATATAATAAGAATTGACCAAAAATTGAATCAGGAAGTATGAGGCTAATTACAATGGGGAAAGAAAAAAAGAGGAGAATAGAAAGAAAAGAAAGGGAAAAGAGAAGGAAAGAAAAGTGAAAAATATATAATTAAAACAAAAACAGAATAACATACAAAACCACACGACAGTTGTTTGTTGGTGCCTTGGGACTGGGGCCTGTGCTGGTCTGGAGGAGAGGTCTTCTGGTTCAGTCAGTGTTAATCTCACTCTGGTGGATAAAGCAGTTACCAGGCATGGAGGTGCAGGGTTTGGCGTAAATGGCTTCCACCTCCAGTGGTTGCCACTGACCTGTTCCCTGAAGCACCACTGTGTTGGTGATGGGGAGAAAAATGGCGACACCCCAATCTCTCCTCCCCAAATGGGTATCTCAAACCACGCCATTCAGGCAGCCCTCGTAGTAGCATGGGTGGAGTTCTGTGGGTGGTGATCCTTGTCAGTTGTTTGTAATATCTGGAACACCAGTGGGGAATCTGACATGGGTGTTGCAAGGGTAAGCTCTTTGCTCCAAGTTTGCTCCAAAGCTCAGAGTCCAGATGAAAAGGCTCATCTGCAATTCATCCTCTTAGAATGGCAACAATTTTTTAAAATGCAAATTTGCTTATATCACTCCTCGGTTTAAAATATTCCCATAGCTTCCCATTACCATTAAAATATAGATTGAATATGTCAACATGTGGCCTTTCAGAGCTGGCTCCTGGATATGTCTTGTATCGCTAACCCTCTTGCTCTCTAAACTTTAGCACCACTGGCCTTTGGTGAGTTCTTCAAACACATCATAATTCCTCATACCAGAGGCCTTGAGGCTTTCTTTCCTCCCATGCTCATTCTAGCTAACTTGTTCTCATCCTTTATATCCCACCTAACATATCCCTCCCTCTCACCCTTCAGACTATACCACACTCCCTATTATATGTTCTCATAGCACTTCCTAGCACATACATACATTTGTAATTTTCACATTTATTTTGTGACAACATAATTAATATTCTGCTTGTCCTATAGAATGTAAGATCCAGGATATCAGGAATAGTATGTTTTTTTTTTTCTAATTACTGTATCCCAAAACCTAAAACAGTGCTTGGAACATTATAAATTCTTTATAAGTATCAACTGAATGAATGAATGAATGAATGAATGAATGGCTTGATCTAATGATGAATTTTAGAATATCTAAAAAAAATCGTAAGTCACTCACAGGTATCCTAACACAGAATTTGAGCCTATACACCCTGAAAGAGATCTCAAGTTCACATATTCTTTCTACTTAATTAAATTCAAGTCCATGAGCTTTTCATAATGGCCAACAAAATGTCCTTTGTATAAGTTGAGGACATTAGTGATGACATACCTGAGTAAAAACCATCCCCACTCGTGCTACATGTGAGTTGTAATTTTCCATAAAAAGCAGTTTTAAGAGTATTTCTATTGATTTTGAAAATCTTTAATTCATTTTACTTTTTGATACTCCCTAGACTTACCCATTGAACAGTAATTCCACAAGGATTTGGGGGAAGTTAAGTCAAAGGTGAACACTGAGAGAATCCATTCCCATCTCCACTTCCAAATAAGGGTATTCTAAGAGAAGGCATTAGGTGATAGTTTGTAAAAGGAATAATTGTGATAACTATGCTCACAGCCAGAGCAAAAGCCAAGGTAAAATTTCCCCACAATTTTTCACCCACATTTGTGGCAAGGCAAGGCTAGGCTAGGCTGCAAGATTTAGCCAGTTATGAAACACTTAGCCCATTTGTTTTATATGAGGATTTCGTTAGTTATATAAACAGTGAAAACAAATTAAAAGGGCTAGATACCCATGTCCCTTGTGCAGGGTCATACCATATCAAAAGGGCTTTTGTTGATGAATGCATCATATGTAGTAGGACACCATGTTGCTGACAGCCAATTTCATGCTGCACCTAAGCAGTTTTATAGCCTGTAACTCTACCCTGAAGGGAGCTAGGTAGCAACCTTTATATCGCATCAGAATCTAGGGGGCAGTGAGAAACTGATGACACCCTCTCCGGGGCAGTAGGGAGGCAAGTGTAAAAGGTTTTTGTAGCAGCTCTTCACCTGCCTCCATGTTCTTCTACTACCAGAGGATCACAGGCTTTCTGCCAAGACTTTTATTCACTGAAGCTAAGCCTTGTATATGTGGCTCATGTGTTGGCATGCTAGGTTGCCAGGATGCCATAGTGTATTCATTCCCCGACACACTAGTAAGTGGAATCTCCCCCAAGTCCACAGACTCCTTACCATTTTACTGTGTTCTAGACTAGAAAGTTGAAGTTTAAGGGAGACAGACATGGCTTTCTATATTCCTTCTTTTATTTATGTGTTTCTCTCAAAAATCCTGCTACTTACATACCATTATTTTGATTCCAGATTTAAATTTTATTTTCAACCATGGCTTTAAGTATTTTTTGAATTCTTAGTCTTTCTCAGTTTTTTCCTCCGTGTGACAAAAAAATCAGTGATATGACTAAGAGTTTGCCTAAACAGTAGCACAGAAATGTCCTAAGAATTTCACATAAAAGTATATACACAATTTCCTGTGGCTAACTGGAAATCCAATATTTGGTAGATTATACATACATTTGAAGGTAACTGTAGATTTTACAGATTGGATCAAGGTGTTTTAACTGATGACAATAACTGTACTGTAGGCTTGCTGAGATCTGCAGCAGTCTTTAATTTTATTGTAGAAGTGAGTATATTGCAGGATGTAGACACTGGGCACATCATCTATGCTGAAGAGATACTTGCTGCGTTTTTTTTCAGTAAAATATTTCCCCTTTATCTTTTCTCAATAGAAATGAAATCAGTATCACTGTGAAATTCACCAGTCGCTTCCTTCATCCTGCTGAAGCTTCACTGTTATTGATTTCAAAACCTAAGCATGGGATAGGAGGTACTACAATGACTTTTGCTCTTAAGGGTGAAGTCCTCAACTTTAAGGCCATTGTAAGTAAATTTTCCCTATTTTATATGTCTGCTTCTCTTCACAGGCCATGGAGTGTCCCAAGCACAGCTATTCCTCCAAGTTTTATCTCTATATAGCACCTGTTCTTTGAGATGGTGTGTGTATAGACACATATGTGCACATACTTACGTATGCACAATTCTTGGCTTCTGTGTCTCTGATATTCTTGCTTTGATACTCTTTCTCTGGAAATAATTCTTCAATTTTATAAGGGAATTTGAATGCATTTGTATTGAGTCTTACTTTAAGGTCAGATTTTTAGGATTATATTCGTTCTTTTCATGATGGAGTCATTCACTGTACACATAGCAACTTTACATCCCCTTCTGCCCTGAAGACTTGTGATTTTAAGGTAAGAAGTCCCTGGGCTTTTGTCTATGTTTTTGTTTGAATTAAGTGTTGGTGGTTTATGCAGTAAAAAATGTTTCTCTTCTCTGATAGGAACATTTATCAATTTATCTTGAATGTCCCATGGATCAAATCTATACTATGAAGCTCATGCGGGCTCTCTGTTTCCTTCTCCATCTGGCTACTCATGGTTTTAGTAAACCAGGGTGTGGATTGGATAATAATGGAGAAATAAAATAAGATAATAACATGACCGATCTAAAAATGTAGAATTCCTAGAATCTTATTTTCTGTGGAAGTCCTTCGGGTAGTTTGAGGTTTTAGTTTTATATTTGTGCTTTTTTTTTTTTTTTTACTGTTTACTTATTTTTGAGAGAGAAAGACAGAACATGAGTGGGGGAGGGGAAGAGAGAGAGGGAGACACAGAATCTGAAGCAGGCTCCAGGCTCTGAGCTGTCAGCACAGAGCCCGACATGGGGGCTCGAACTCACAAACTGTGAGATCATGACCTGAGCTGAAGTTGGATACCCAACTCACTGAGCCACCCAGGTGCCCCTGTACTTTTATTATAGTACAAATACGTCATCTTAGCCACCACATTATAAACACAAGCATGTGTTTATACTCACAGAGCTCTATGTGTGCACTCTGCCTCTTCTTTATGTCACATATAGTAGGCATGTATGTGATTGATTAACTTGCAGATGTGAAACCATGCTCGGTCATTAAGGAAATCAATTTTAAAGAAATCAATTCAGGACACACTATTGTGACAAATAATTCACTTGTTAGCAAAGTATTATGGATCATTAATGTCGTGAAATCAATCTATTTTTGTTCTTTCCCACCCAGATTTTAGTAGTACAATATTTGTGGGACAAGAGGAATTATATAAATTAATATCACTGTAATATTTAAACAGGCTGTTTTTTAAATAGTTTAAGTTTATATATGGCAATTCATAGTACTCTTTTGTTATTTTCATATAGAATTTTTTTTTTATTTTAGGAAATTATAAATTGTAAATCCCCATGTTACACATGGAAAGAAATCACTGTAAAGGTTAAAAATCCCTTCCATACTGCTGGGGACTTCAGGTAAGTTATTCTTTTCATATAATTTCTTTGCCATTAGTCATGTTCAAGCTTAAGGGGAAATAAGTAATTCTTTTCACTATGAACCATTTGAGGAGAAACTTTGTGTTGATATTACACCTATTACACAATAAATATTATGTTACATAGTAAATTTATGAGCACCATCATATAAAACAGAATAAATAATGAAGATAAATCAATTTTTCTTGACATGCTGTTTGATCTATATAAAGCTAAAAGATTGATCATATCAAATTTATGAATTTTGTTTATGAGCTTTCTGTGTACTGAGATGTACTATTTTAATTTTTTTTAAATTTATAATTATGGTGCGCCTGACTTGCTCAGTCAGTAGAGCATGTGACCCTTGATCCCAGGGTTGTAAGTTCGAACCCCACATTGGGTATAGAGATTACTTTAAAAAGTTATAATTAATAGGCTTTTTTATTCCTAATCTTATTACATCTGTTGCTTTCAAAAAGTGAAATATTGATTCAAACAGAAAATGAATTTTTACTTAAGGCATCATGATTAATTACAATTGCACGTTAACCATGCATTTACGCATTTGGAGATTTAATAACAACAATTACAACAACACAAATTTGAGATGAAAAGACAATAAAATGCTGACGTATTATTTAAGGTCACAATAGACAAATATCTTTATGAACTTACATATTGAGGGACAAGATGGTCAATGATACCTCTGTACTGCTTCAATTGTACACTGTTTCCATCACCTTTAGAAATCAAATCGTCAACAACAGTACTTGTGTTGACACTAGAAGTTGTATGTATGCTTATTATTTTAGTATTTGATAATTTCCAGTTTTTAAAATCACTATATATGAAGACTTTTGGTAATTTCTTATTAATAATCATTTGTTGTTTACAAAACAATTTTTGTTGTTGTTAAAACAGTTATTGGTGAGGGGCACCTGGGTGGTGGCACAGTCGAGTAAGCATCCCACTCTTGATTTTGGCTCAGGTTATGATCTCAGGGTTGTAAGATCGAACCCTGTGTGAGACTCTGCACTGGCATTGTGGAGCCTGCTTGGGATTCTTTCCCTCTCCCCTGCTCATGTCCTCTCTCTCAAAAGAAATAAATAAACTTAAATAAAAAAACAGTTATTGGTGAATTTATGGTTCCTGTGTTCATGTGAGGGAGAGTTTTATTTACTGTACTTTTTTTAAAGTGTTATATCAGAATACAAGGAACAGAAAAATGTCAGAATATATAGCATTAATCCAGTATTAAAATATGCCCTTAAATGAACCAAATGACTGTTCTGCATAAGACATCAAGATTAAACATAATTAGTCTTACATTCTAGTGGTAGCACTGAAAGGAAATCTCAAAGTTCTAGGAGTTGCTAGATGATTATAGTTGTAGTTTTTCAAAAAATCATAATATTTTATTACTCTATGGTTTATCTCAGATTGAGTTAAAATAGTTGCTTCTTATGAGAAGTGCGTGGTTTGTCTGGTAAAAGACAAGATTGTTAATTGGGGAATTTTGACTCCTTTCTCCTTTATGTGAATGTGGCCCTCAGACTTAGGCAACGGACATATAAACTCAAACTTTTTCTTTTAAATATTTGTTTATTTTAGAGAAAGCCTACCCGTGTCCACGAGTGGGGATAGGGGCAGAGAGAGAGAAAGGGACAGAGTATCCAAAGCAGGCTCTGTGCTGATAGCAGAGAGCTGCATTCAGGGCTGAAACTCACAAACCATGAGATCATGACCTGAGCCAAAGTCAGATGCTTAACCAGTTGAGCCACCCATGCACCCCATTAACTCAAACTTTTAAAACCAGTTACAAAATTTCTAAGATCAATATTTTACAGTAGGCATGTATTTTAAAATTTAAAAATAATGCAATAGAAAAGAAAGGAAATTTAACTGCCAATTAATTCTTATGTAGTCTTTATTATTATTATAAACATCACAGTAAGTGACCTAGTTTTTAATGTTACACTTTTTTTTTTTAATTTTTAAATTTTTTTTTTCAACGTTTCTTTATTTTTGGGACAGAGAGAGAGACAGAGCATGAACGGGGGAGGGGCAGAGAGAGAGGGAGGGAGTCACAGAATTGGAAACAGGCTCCAGGCTCTGAGCCATCAGCCCAGAGCCCGACGCGGGGCTCGAACTCACGGACCGCGAGATCGTGACCTGGCTGAAGTCGGACGCTTAACCGACTGCGCCACCCAGGCACCCCTTTAATGTTACACTTTTTAAAAATTTTTATTTAAATCTAGGTTAGTTAACATATAGTATACTAATGATTTCAGGAGTAGAATTTAGTGATTCATCACTTGCCTATAACACCCAGTGCTCATCCCAACAAGTGCCCTCCTTAATGCCCATCACCCATTTAGCCCATGCTCCCACCCAACACCCCTCCAGCAACCCCCAATTTGTTCTCTGTATTTAAGAGTCTCTTATGTGGCACAAAAACAGACACATAGACCAATGGAATAGAATAGAAACCCCAGAACTAAACCCACAAACGTATGGCCAACTCATCTTTGACAAAGCAGGAAAGAACATCCAATGGAAAAAAGACAGCCTCTTTAACAAATGGTGCTGGGAGAACTGGACAGCAACATGCAGAAGGTTGAAACTAGACCACTTTCTCACACCATTCACAAAAATAAACTCAAAATGGATAAAGGACCTAAATGTGAGACAGGAAACCATCAAAACCTTAGAGGAGAAAGCAGGAAAAGACCTCTCTGACCTCAGCCGTAGCAATCTCTTACTCGACACATCCCCAAAGGCAAGGGAATTAAAAGCAAAAGTGAATTACTGGGACCTTATGAAGATAAAAAGCTTCTGCACAGCAAAGGAAACAACCAACAAAACTAAAAGGCAACCAACGGAATGGGAAAAGATATTTGCAAATGACATATCGGACAAAGGGCTAGTATCCAAAATCTATAAAGAGCTCACCAAACTCCACACCCGAAAAACAAATAACCCAGTGAAGAAATGGGCAGAAAACATGAATAGACACTTCTCTAAAGAAGACATCCAGATGGCCAACAGGCACATGAAAAGATGTTCAGCGTCGCTCCTTATCAGGGAAATACAAATCAAAACCACACTCAGGTATCACCTCACGCCAGTCAGAGTGGCCAAAATGAACAAATCAGGAGACTATAGATGCTGGCGAGGATGTGGAGAAACGGGAACCCTCTTGCACTGTTGGTGGGAATGCAAACTGGTGCAGCCGCTCTGGAAAGCAGTGTGGAGGTTCCTCAGAAAATTAAAAATAGACCTACCCTATGACCCAGCAATAGCACTGCTAGGAATTTACCCAAGGGATACAGGAGTACTGATGCATAGGGCCACTTGTACCCCAATGTTCATAGCAGCACTCTCAACAATAGCCAAATTATGGAAAGAGCCTAAATGTCCATCAACTGATGAATGGATAAAGAAATTGTGGTTTATATACACAATGGAATACTACGTGGCAATGAGAAAAAATGAAATATGGCCTTTTGTAGCAACGTGGATGGAACTGGAGAGTGTGATGCTAAGTGAAATAAGCCATACAGAGAAAGACAGATACCATATGGTTTCACTCTTATGTGGATCCTGAGAAACTTAACAGGAACCCATGGGGGAGGGGAAGGGAAAAAAAAAAAAAAGAGGTTAGAATGGGAGAGAGCCAAAGCATAAGAGACTGTTAAAAACTGAGAACAAACTGAGGGTTGATGGGGGGTGGGAGGGAGGAGAGGGTGGATGATAGGTATTGAGGAGGGCACCTTTTGGGATGAGCACTGGGTGTTGTATGGAAACCAATTTGTCAATAAATTTCATTTAAAAAAAAAAGAGTCTCTTATGGTTTCTCTCTCTCTGTTTTTGTTTTATTTTGTCTTCCCTTCCCCTTATGTTCATCTGTTTTGTTTGTTAAATTCCACATATGAGTGAAATCATATGATATTTGTCTTTCTCTGACTTATTTCGCTTAGCATAGAACACTCTAGTTTCCATCCACATTGTTGCAGATGGTAAGATTTCATTCTTTTTGATCGCTGAGTAATATATGTTACAGTTAAAAAACCAGAATTTAATTATTAACAGTCAAATATGAAACGTACTTTACAATAAAATAAAAATGTCCATGTTTTCCCCCCAAATTACATGCATTCTAGTGACCAGATTTGATCATTTTTACTCAAAATTTAACATTACTTTTAACCAAAATGGCAACCCGGCCTAGATTTAACAGAGACAGGATTTACCCACGTCTCTGTCTACCACATTAGTAGTTCTCAAATTCCTCCTTTGCAGAATGCAACTATTTCTTGCTATATAATGATTTTATATGTTGTAAGATTTGATTTGCTAGTATTTTGTTGAAGATATTACATTTATAATCGTAGGATATAATGGTGTAATTCCCTTTTCTAGTGATGACTTTGTTTTTTGTGGCATTAGTACTAGCTTCTGAAAATGATTTGGAAAATGATCCTTTCTATTCTATTTTTTGGAAGAGTTTTTGAAGGATTGGTATTAATTTTTTTAGTCTTCGGTAGAACTCACAACTAATGCCATCTAGGTCCGAGCTTTGCTTTGTGGGAAGTTTATTTCATTGCTAGTTCCACTGCTTTATTTGTTATGGGCCTAATTAGGTATTCTATTTCTCCTTAAATCAGGTTTGATAGTTTGTGCCATTCTAGGAATTTGTGCATTTCCTCCAAGTAATCAGTTTGTTGGCATAGAAGTTTATATAATATTTTCTTATAATCCTTTTTTTCCTAGAAAGTCAATGGTGATGGCCCTTCTTCCATTCCTTATTTTAATAATTTTATCTTCTTTCCTTTATTCTTGATCAGTCTAGATCAGTCTTATCAGTGTTATTGATCTTTTCAAAGAACCTTTTTTCTGGCTTCCTTGATATTCTCTATTGTTTATCTTTGTTAAGGTAGGGTTGATAAACAACAGAAAAAAAACCCTGCATATGTTTACTGTATGCAATTTGATGAGTTTGGACACATGCATACAGCCATAATACTATCACCACAATTAAGGTAACAAACATATCCATCATCGTTTTCAAAAGTTTCCTTGTGTTAATTTCTTTTTTTTTTTTTTTTTTGGTGGTAAGCATACTTGACATGACATGAGACTTACCCTCTTAGCACACAGTGCAGTGTTATTAAGTCTATTGTATATCACATCTCTAGTACTTATTCATCTTGCATCACTGAAACTTTATATAACAATTCTCCTTTTCATCCTAGTCCCAAATCCTAGCAACTGCCATTCTATTCTTTACTTTTTGAGTTTGACCACTTTAGACACCTCATATAAATGGAATCATACAGGATTTGTCCTTCTGAGACTGGCTTATTTCACTTAACATAATGTCTCCGAGTTTCATCCATGTTGTCACATGTTGCAGGATTTTCTTCCTTTTTGAGGTTGAATAGTGTTCCACCGTAATATACATACACTCAACACATTTTCTTTATTCATTCATTCATCTGTGGATGGACATTTGGGTTGTTTGGATTGTTTCTGTATTTTGGCTGTTGTGAACAATGTTGCAATGAACATGAAAGTAAAGATATATTTTTGAAATCCTGATTTCAATTTCTTTGGATAAATACCCAGAAGTGGAATTGCTAGATGACATGGTAGTGCTATTTTTAATTTTTTGAGAAAGCTGTATACTGTTTTCCTTAGTGGCTGCACCATTTTATATTCCCACCAGCAGTATGCCAGTGGTCCCTTTCTGCAGATACTTACCAACATTGTTATCTTTTTGTTTGTTTGTTTGTTTGTTTGTTTTTTATAATAGCCATTATGGCAGGTGTGAGGGGATATCTAATTGTGGTTTGAATTTGCATTTCCCCGATGAGTAAGGATGTTCAACATGTTTTAATATGCATGAAAAGTGTCTGTTCTTATCCTCTGCCCAATTCTTTATTGGATTGTGTGTTTTTTTGTTTGTTTTTTGCTTTTGAGTTGTATGAGGGGTTTTTTTAATTGATTTTGGATATTAATTTGTAAACATTTTTTCCCATTTAGTAGGCTGTCTTTTCATTTATTTTTTTCAAATGTATTCATTTTTGAGAGAGAGCGAGCATGTATGTGAGTGGAGGAGGGGCAGAGAAGAAGATTGAGAGATTGAGAATCTCAAGCAGGCTCTGCACTGTTGCCGTGGAGCCTGATTCAGGCCTCAAACCCACCAACCTGATCATGACCTGAGCCAAAATCAAGAGTCAAACCCTAAACCAACTAAGCCACTCAGGGGCCCCACCTTTTCATTTTTGTTACTCTTATATAGCTCTATTCCATTTCCCCCTATTTTGTGGTGTTTTTGTCAGACATATCAGTGGTGTTGCAATAATCAGTAATGTTACATAACATTTTTTGGTATTTCTTTTTTTAATTTTGGCTTAATTTTTATGATCTGAAGAAAGCTGAGAGACGGGTAGTGTATTAGTTTGCTAGTGCTCCCATAACAAAATACCACAGACTGGGTGGTTTAAACAATAGAAACTTCTTTCCTCACAGCTCTGGAGGCTAAAAGTCCAAGATCACGGTATTGGCAGATTGGGTTTCTCTGAGGCCTCTCCCCTTGGTTTGAGGATAGCCAGCTTCTTGCTGTGCCCTCACGTCATCTCTTCTCTGCATGTGCACATCCCTGGAGTCTCTGTGTGTCCACATTTCCTCTTAGAAGAACACTAGCCAGAATGAATTAGGGCTCACTCTAATGGCCCCATTTTAACTTAATCACATTTTAAAGGTCCTGTTTTCAAATACAGTCACATTGTGAGAGTACTAGGCGTTAGGGCTTTAACATATGAAATGTGAGGGAGGACAAAATTCAGCCCATAACCGAATGGATACATTTATAATTTTCATTATATTAGCCTTTTTTTTTTTTTTTTTTTTTTTTTTACCATTTTTGTTTCTATTTGTTCCTTTGGGTTCACATTACCTTTTGGAATAACTCCCCTGCCCCAGTCCAGCTTCACTCTCACCCACCTCATTTCTCAGTCTTTCTTTTCCTTTCTCTTTGTCCTCTCCTTCTGGTAATTGCATTACATGTGTGTTGGTGCTTTTTTAACGGTGAGCCAGATATGTATTAGACTCTGTTTATTTTTTCCTTATTCTATTTTCTGTGTGTTCTTCAGATTGCCTAATCTCTATCGGTCTTCAGTTTGTTAATTCTTTTTTATTTTTCTGCCAGTTTAGATCTACCATCGAGCTGCTCTAGTGATTTTTTTTTTTTATATTTGTTGTTGCAGTTTCCATCTCCAGAATTATTTTGTTCTTTTATTTCAGTCTCTTTTTTTAATATTCTCTATTTGCTGTTGCGTTGTCATCATATGTTCCTTTACTTCTTCGGCCATACTTAAGTTTTTGAAGACATTTATAATGGCACTCTTGAATTAATGTTCTGTTAAATCTGACAGCTGGTTACGTTAACATGTGGTTTCTCTTGCCCACTTCTTTTCACGTCTCATCATTTTTATGTTGAAAACTAAACATTTTAAAAGATATATTCTAGCAGCTGAATACCGGTCCCATCTCCCATGAGATTGTTAATGGTGTTGGTTAACTTCTTAACTGACTGACCATCCTATTTTAGTAATATTTGCATCCTCCCCAGAAAATCTCCACACACAAAGTATGAAGCCTCTGATGTTAATTCGCGGGGGACATAGCTTTGGGAATGCCCACAGTCAATCTGGGATGACAGTGGCTTTGGCAGGATTCCTTTTGACTATCTCTTTTTGCCTCCACACCCATATATTAGATTTTGCTAATTCCAGTTCTATAGGAGGCATAAATTGCTCCTCAGATAAATTCAATCAAATCTAGGCTCCTTTGAAGTAATAGTTTCTTAAGTAAGTGTTTAATTAAGATTTATTCTGTCCCCACAAGGGGTCCTCGAGCTGTCCCTTTCCCCTGTTGTTTACTAGCAAAGTAGCAGGCATGCAGTTTAGCCAGTGTTTCCATTGAATCTACCAGTCTACTCCCAATTGCCCTTTACCTCAACCTGTACTATTTTTTTTTAATTTTTTTTAACGTTTATTTATTTTTGAGACAGAGAGAGACAGAGCATGAACGGGGGAGGGGCAGAGAGAGAGGGAGACACAGAATCGGAAGCAGGTTCCAGGCTCTGAGCCATCAGCCCAGAGCCCGACGTGGGGCTCGAACTCACGGACTGCGAGATCGTGACCTGAGCTGATGTTGGACGCTCAACCGACTGAGCCACCCAGGCGCCCCAACCTGTACTATTTTTAAGAGCATCCCTGGTCTTAACCTTCTTCATACTTTATTGAAAATGAAGCTAGTTATCAGTTCCTTTCGGAAGAGATTAAGAACTGTCTGTTTTAAGGCCATCTTCTCCTTCCAGGCAAAATCTCTAAACCATGGCCCTGTAGCTGGCGGTGGGGATGGTGTTGCACTTTCCCCGAATACCACCCGTGCATGAGGTGCTAAGTGCTAGGTGAGATAGGGACAACAGCTTTAGGTCTTCTTATTTTGCTTCTGCCAGCACCAGACAAGCACTTTGTTAGCTAGGGTGAGGACAGTTTCACACCTATGTAGAGTCTCTGTCCTGTGACTGGGCAGAAGAGGGATACCCCCAACTCCTCTCAGCTGCACTTGCCCAGAACTTAGCAGTGTGTACTGGGGGCAGGATGAGAAATGTTGATATCCTACACCTCCCAGAAAACTATAGTTCTCCAACTGGGAGCTGGGTAAGTTGAGAGCCTTGTATTCTTAGCTGTGCCAGTGAGGAGTAGGGTTTCCGTGTTACTGAGTGGGGGAGGAAGAGGGAGCGAGGGGTTTTGGTTCACAAATTATAGCCTTTCTTACTGAATGCAGTAAATATTGTTGAATAGATTTTTCTTAATTTACTATATTCCCTTAAGGATAATTTCTAGAGAATTATTACAGTTGATTTTTACAACTTTTACTCATTTTCCTGGGGAGTGGGTCTGGGGAGCTGTCATGGTGTCATGCTCAAACAATGTTTGCTTTTAGTTCTATTTGGCCCATTATTACTATGGACACTCCCGGTCTCTGTTGCTGTTTGCATGCTATGTCTTCTTAAATGTTTTGCTCCCAATCTGTTTGTATCTTTGAACTAATGTTTATCAGTTTTCTAATCTGTTTTTATCCATTTTGTCAACCTCTGCATTTTGATTGGAGTGTTGAATCTATTTAAAGTTAATGTAATCTCGGGGCATCTGGGTGGCTCAGTTGGTTAAGCGTCCTGACTTTGGCTCAGGTCATAATCTTAGTGAGTTCAAGCCCTGTATCAGGCTTTGTGCTGACAGCTGAGAGCCTGGATCTTGCTTTGGATTCTGTGTCTCCTCTGTCTTTACCTCTCCTCCGCTTGTGTTTTCTGTTTCTCTCTCTCTCTCTCTCAAAAATAAATAAATATTAAAACATAAATAAATAGGGGCGCCTGGGTGGCGCAGTCGGTTAAGCGTCCGACTTCAGCCAGGTCACGATCTCGCAGCCCGTGAGTTCGAGCCCCGCGTCGGGCTCTGGGCTGATGGCTCAGAGCCTGGAGCCTGTTTCCCATTCTGTGTCTCCCTCTCTCTCTGCCCCTCCCCCGTTCATGCTCTGTCTCTCTCTGTCCCAAAAATAAATAAATGTTGAAAAAAAAAATTAAAAAAAAAACATAAATAAACAAAGTTAATGTAATCTCTGATACAGTAGGATTTATATCTGCCATTTTGGTACCTATTTTCTATGTCTTATGTCTTTGTTCCTTCATTTCTCCATTACTTCTTGGTTTTGTAGTATATATTTATTTTTGTGTAAAGTTTTTATTCCTCCTTCTGTCTTCTACTGTATCTTATTTTCTTAGTTTACCTTGAAGATTATAATTAGCATCCTAATTCAAAATAATGTAGCGTGGTGTAGCTAAGTCAGTTGAGCATCCAACTCTTGATCTTGGCTCAGGCCGTGATCTTGCGGTTTGTGAGATTGAGCCCCACATCTGGTTTGTGCTGACAGCATGAAGCCTGCTTGGGATTCTCTCTCACCCCCCCTCTGTCCCTTCTCCTACTCGCACCTGAATGCACTCTCTCTCTCTCAAAATAAATTAATAAACTTAAAAAAAAAAATCTTTGCAGGGCACCTGGGAGGCTTAGTTGGTTAAGCATCTGACTCTTGATTTCAGCTCAGGTTGTGATCTCATGGTTCATGAGTTTGAGTCCTGCTTTGACAGTGCCTTGTCTGCTTGTGTTCTCTCTCTCTCAAAATGAATAAATAAACTTAAAAAAAAATGTAGTTCAAATCAATACCAACTTAATTTCAATATAATTCAGAAACTTTGCTGCAGTATATCGCCTTTTCGTACCCCCTTTTAGTGCTATTAGTGTTAGACCTATTACATCTTTACACATTACAAGCCTGTAAAACTGTTTTATTTATTGTTTCACACCCTTTTCATTTAAATCAGAAAGCAAAATGTAAAAGTTTGCAAAGAAAATACAGTTTTAGTTAGTTTTATACATATAGCTATGTAGTTACCTATGCTGGTGTTTTTTATTTCATGTGTTTTTGAGTTAATTTCTAGTGTCCTTTTATTTCAGCCTGAAGGACTCCCGTTAATATTTCTTATAGGGCACATATGCTAGCAATTAATTTTTTCAGTTTTTGTTTATTTGTTATTTATTCCTTCATTTTAGGACAGTTTTCCTATATATTCTATTCTTTTTTTCTTAATGTTTTATTTTATTTTTGAGAGAGAGAGAGAGAGAGACAGAGTACAAGCAGGGGAGGGGCAGAGAGAGAAGGAGACACAGAATCTGAAGCAGACTCTAGGCCCCGAGCTCTCAACACAGAGCCCAATGCGGAGCTCGAACTCACGAACTGTGAGATCATGACCTGAGCCAAAGTTGGACGCTTAACTGACAGAGCCCCCCAGGCACCCTTGTATATACTATTCTTTATTGGCAGTCTTCTTTCAACTCACTGACTCCATCACCCCATTACCTTCTGTCCTAAAGGGTTTCAGATGGGAATTCACTGTTAATTTTACTGAGGAACAACGTAGGTGTTGAGTTAGTTTTGTCTTGCTGCTTACCAAGTCTTGGCTCATGAACCATTTGACTATTATTTTCTAGTTTTGGATTGCTTTGGATTTATCCTGAAAAAAAATTTTATGCTTCTTGGATGTGTAAAGTAATGTTTCTCATCAAATTTGGGAATGGAATTTTTCATCATTTATCTCTTCACGTTTTCTTTCTGCCTCTTTCCTATCTTTTCAGCATTCTGATTAGGCTTATGTTTATCCTTGATGGTGTTTACAGTTTTCTGTGACCGTTTAATTTTTCTTCATTGTTTTCTCTTTTTATTCTTTAGAAATAATCATTTTATCTGGCCCGTTTTCAGGTATACTGGTTCTTTCTTGTGCCACTGCAAACCTGCTCTTGAGTTCCTCTAATGATTTTCTATTTCAGGTATCGTACTCTCAAAGTACAAAATTTATAATTGGCTCTTTTAAAAAAATGTCTTTCTTTATTAGTACTCTTTATTTGGTGGGACATCATTATCTCCCATAGACATAGAAGATCTTTCACATACTCTGGGGATCTAGCAAGCTGCTTCAACCAGATCTTGTTCCTCAGATCTTCCTCTGTTGTTTGGGCAAACACTTGTTTGATCCAACTGCTGTAGGAACCTCAGGTACAATTGCTACTGATTGTTTTCAACAAACATCCTGAGTATTGCCGTCTTCCTTTGAGTCAGGTCAGTAAAGACATCACCTTGCCAACTGATTTTTTCCAGCGAGTTGTGAGACAGATAAAAAAGTAGCAATGCTCACGGGTGGAACTTTTTTCGAAGAGCTCAAATCTCAGTCTGTCCCCTTATGTTACTGCCTGCCAGTTTTTACAACTACGTTGGTGTCAAGGCGGATGATTTTCAAGCCTACTGCTAAGCAGTGGTGAGGAACATGGGAGTTACAATGTGAAAGTTATAAGGCCACAAACTGTGCTGTTCTTACTACGGTGTGGCGTTTTTTCTTGAATAAACACTATTCAGATTGTTGCAAGCCTTTCATTAATTTACCAGAGTTCTGAAAAAGTTAATTTTTACCATCTTTTCCAGTGTTTTTGTTGCTTTTATAGAGGAGTAAATATATGGTGGTTCTAACTCTGCCATTCCTTGCCTTTTTTTTTCTGGTAGCCTGGTTTTATTAGTTGAGAAATGGTTTTTGTTTTAGATCAGACTCTTGCTTCTCAAATTATGATCCTTGAATCATCAATATCAACATCACCTGGGAGTTTGGACAAATAGAATCACAGGCCCACTCCAACCCATGGGAGTCAGAATCTGCATTTAACCACATTGCCAGAGGATTTGTTTTTACATTAATGTTAGAGCACTGCAGGTCTAAATCAAGACTGCTCAAAGTTTAATCCATAGATAAGCTGTTTAAAAAGCATCTGGAGGGGAGCCTGGGTGGCTCAGTTGGTTAAGCGTCCGACTTCGGCTCAGGTCATGATCTCGCAGTCGGTGAGTTCAAGCCCCACGTCGGGCTCTGTGCTGACAGCTCAGAGCTTGGAACCTGTTTCAGATTCTGTGTCTCCCTCTCTTTCTGACCCTCCCCGGTTCATGCTCTGTCTCTCTCTGTCTCAAAAATAAATAAACGTTAAAAAAAAATTTTTTAATAAATAAATAAATAAATAAATAAATAAATAAAAATAAAAAATAAAAAGCATCTGGAGAGCTTGTTTTAAATGGAAGTTTCTCGAACCCATGCCAGACTTGATGAAGTCATAATTGATGCACGTAGAAGCTTGGGAATCTGTATTTTGAACAAACACTACAGATGATCGTAATACACATTGAAGTGTGGGAACTGCCATTCTGAAGCTGCACTAATCAAATAGGGTTTTTTTTCCATTTTAATGACAGTTTGTATTTCATTTTACAGTTAATATTTCTATTTTAAGGAGGGCATCTTCACTGTAATTAAGAGGGACTTTTCAAATGCTATTTTATCCCAAAATGACACATGCACACTGTATGAAAAATCTAATATTTATTTTACTGCTTTAGTCTTTTTATTTGTGTGTAAAATTGTGTTATCCTTGTGACTGTTTTTTAGCCAGAACAAATTATGACCAAAATAAATTGCCCTTATGATTCACCTTGGATTTATAGAAATATAAAGAAACATTGTACATCTTTTTCTGTCTCATAATTTAATGAGGTTTAAATGAGAATTTAGTGCCTTAATTTAAATTAAAATTACTCTCTTGAGAGGAATTCTTCCTACTTTTGCTTAACTATAACTTTAAAATGATATAAGCTAGTCTGGTAGTCTGATACATGTCTTATACAGTTCATAGTTAACATTTTACTACAGTTAATTTTGTATCTTTAAAAAATGTCTAGTATTTAATATGGATGTAATTCCTTATAACCCTTAAATGAAACTCTCAGAACTACCAACCTAAAATAAAAGGACAGAAAGTGATGCTAACATTGTCATTGAGCAAGAATTCTGGTTCCCTGTGAGAGTCCTTCTAGCTGGACTAACTATCACATTGACATGAAACAGATTAACAGGAGAAAATCAAATTTAATAGTGTAAGGTTGGGGAATCCACCCAGACTTGGAAATTCCAAGGACAGTCAAAATGAGGTATATATGTCATCCCGAGCTAAGGAGAAGTGGACAGGGGTCTGGGATTTTAAAGGAAAGGAATGCACCTCATGGGACAATAAAAAGAGCAGATGTTTGGTGATTAGATGTTTGCCCTGCCATACATTTGGGTCACTCGGGTAGAATTTATTTCTGCTAATAAAGCTTATTCCGGGGAAAGACCCCCAATTTAGAGTCTTCTGTATAGTTAAGGGAGGGGCAAAAGTTTTCTTTTGCGTCCAGAAGGTTTTGATTGTATTAAGCTTAAAATAATCTGCATGCCAAAGAGGCACATTCTGGGAATGGGGGCTGTCCTGAACCCTTTAACATTGAAACATTAGAATGTATGAATGTTTTAATTGTTTTTGTATGCAGTTGCTTGTGTGTTTGTGTTTCAATACTAAAACATTTGATTAATTTTATTATTGATCTATTTTTATTGTAAAGCTCATATTATGAGATAACTGTGACATAGTAAAGATTTATTTAATGAATTGTTGGGAAGGAGGAATTTTTTTCTGCTTTTCAAGACCCTGAACTAAGAATCAAATTGGTATGAGACAGAGTAACAGGAAAAAATCATACTTAGTTTCTTACATAAGGGGAATTCACACACACATGAAATTGCAAAGACAGTGAGGCAACAAGAGGCTAAAATGAACTAAGGAGAAGGATAGAGGTGTGAGGATACAAAGGGGAAGAAGACCTTTAGCCAGAAGGTGAGAGGAAATGTCTGGAAAACAAAGATTGTCCTATTCAGATAAATTTCTTAGGTAAAGAGGAATCTCTGTTAATAGCTCTTTTCCTGGCATAGGATCTCTTTTCCTATGTAAATTTAGTAAGTTGAGAGGAAGGTGAACAGCTTAGCATAAATCTGCTGGGTTTTGATTGCTTTTGACTCATAATAATCTTCGCACCAAAGTGGTTCATCTTCGTGTAGCCTATAGTTGGCCCCTACAGAATCCAGTTTGAATAAATCTGCTCTTAATATTATGCACATTCTCTTCAACTCTGCAGATAGAACTCTGCTGTTGGTATCTTTCACCCACAGCAAGAGAATCATTTCCACCCTATCCTCCACTATAATATGGGCAACCTAAGGCAGAGAGGATAACTGATTCATGCTTGTATAACCAGCATCTGGTCCCACATCTAACATATAATAGAGTCTCCATAATTGTTTCTTGAATGAATGAGCATTATCTTATAAGGAGGACTGAATTGCTATGTAATTCCCAAAGATAGCATAATTACTAATGCACTGATTAACTAGGTATCCTCATCTCATGTCCAGTCCTGAAAGAAACATTTCTCTTTTTTGGAAATAAGATTAGAAATTATGAAATGTGTACAGCTCTGACAATACATTGAGACCAGTATGTGATTCCATTTTGTTTCTGGAATATCATTTGGGCAGTCACTTGTGTTACAAATTTCCTTGCTTTGAGAATTAAGTATTGCCTTTCCATATAAAAGGCTATTCTTTTTACATATTTCAATTCCAGATCTTTCCCTTTTTTTAAAAGTGATCTCTACACCCAGTGTGGGGCTCAAACTCACAGCCCTGAGATCAAGAGTTTGTGCTCTACCAACCGAGACAGTCATGTGCCCTGATCTTTCCCATTTTTTAATATATATGCTTTGAGATGCAAAATGAGAACATGTGGATTTTTTGAACTATAATTTATTCTGATTCGAATTATATTTTATGAATGAGGGAAAATTTTTAAAGAATGTTTTGTGGTCATTTGAATTTTGTTACAATAGAATTCAAAATAAGCCTTTTTTTTTCCCATTTAGTGTCACATTGGTGGAATCCTCAACATTTATCTCTTTGCCATCTCAATTAACTGAATCTGGACAACTCATTAACCACAAGAACAGTGGGTAAGTATGAATATATTTTATACTCATAATTATCTGAGAATTCTGAGAAATGAGTTTTCAACTAAAATTGTTATATAACATACAACAGTTTTCATTTCTTTAAAATATTGATATTATATATAACTTATGTTATTCACAGTTACACTATTCTCTTATGTGTTACTAGGCTATGTGCAGGAAAACTGAATAAATATGTACTTGATTAAATACAGTGGATTCTCATTATTTGTGGTCATTATGTTCTACAAAATTGTGATACTGACTGAAGGAATATTATTCTAGAAGAAGTCTATGTAATCACATAGATTGTAACTGTAAATCCTAAAAATAAGCTATCCTGGTAGATTCTATTTTCTTCACACAGAGAAAATGAGGTTTAGAAGTGTTTAAATAACTTGCATGAGGCTGACCCACTAACAGCTGCCAGCAAATTGTTTCAAACCCTGTTCACCTGGTCCCAGAGCTGAAGTTTCTTGAATATTTGTACTTCTGTCATGCCTCCTACTATCTCCATCCTCTGGTCACCTGTGTATGAAAACTAAAGCAGAAAGGTCCAGTGTCACCTTGTTTGACCTTAACTAGAAATTTGTATGACCATTGACTGGAACTGTTTGCCACATATCCACAAACAGCAGGAGAAGCTCCATGAGTATGGATTTGGGGGTTACAAATCACTTTTTAGCGAGGAGACAGATTTGCAAATAACCTTAATTTGTGGATAATGAGAATTGACTGTTTTTAAGCTTATTCCACCTACATTCTGAAGTCTGAATTTAGTTTAGAAAGAAACTTTGACTTTGGAATAGAGAAGCAGAACTTTTAAAAGTTAGATTGTTTTGTTTCTTATCTATTTTTAACTATAGAATAACTATTTAATGTGAAATAGAATAAAAACAATGTTGCCAAGGTTAAAGAAAGTTCAACCAAAAGAGAAGAATGCAAGTATGTGTTAGTGAAATGTATGCATCTGTTGACTACTATGTTGTTAGTTTATTTTATACCTTTGTCTGTGTATTGCTTGACAACACTGTCATCCTTTTAGATGCAAAAACATGTCAGGAGTCAAGGATTTGGCAATTTTGAAACCATAGGAATAACCACTGTTAAAGTGATTTGTGCAAATCTTGCTAAGATTAAAATGAATATAGTTTATTTTCCGAAAACGAGTTGTATTTAAGCCAATATTTCCATGAGATTATAAGGATTACATTTACTATGTTTGATTTCTTCATTTGCTATTCTGTGAGAAAAATTGTTAAAAGAAAAACCATTTCTGTCTCACTGCCTTTGTTTTATTAAATGCTAATTACATGCTTAACTAAGGCATTCAAAGTCTTCCTTTTATATTTTACTTTAATGAATAATAAAATATGAATTAATACCTTGAGCGATAAAACATCATTATAGATACCATATGAATTGTAGTACAATTTCATAGTATTGTAGGTATTTTATGTTAATTTCTTTGGAGTCTGAAATGCTGGTTTTCCCATACACTCTTCAGTAAATAGTTTTCCTAAGTTTTTATCTTTTCAGTCCCTTGCTTCTTGATTAAACAGCTATTCGGCATCATAGATTTTACCTGAATGGGCTTGAAATAATTTTCCCACATCAACCACAAATAATTTATAGTATCACATATTAAACCGGAGTTAGATTGCAAGGCAATGCTATAGGTATCTGTGAGCATAAGTAACTCAAATTTGGATCAGTTTAATGAACAGTAACACTGAGTTCCCCTTTCTTAATTTGGAACGCAGTATAGAAATTCTGTATTCCAAATTTTAACATAATTTTTCTTCATATAATATTCTGGAATGGTTTTGATTAGATCCAAAGTTCCATAATTACTGAAGCTATAGGTAAAGACATCATTTTTATGTTATTCTTCTCAAATCTAAACTAAAATGGAATGAACAAGTATTAAGACTTTTATAATTTAACTTGAGCTGGAAAGGACACTTTACAAATACTCCCCCAAAGTAATTGCCAACTCAGCATGAAGTACACCTTAAGAAGTGTGTCTATCATGTCTCAAAATTATTAATCATTCTTTCTCATATAGTTTCTTCCATTCATATTTATAAAACTTTACTTTCTTAGTTCCTTGCTCAAGGTTTCTTGTCATAAAATTAACATACAGATGTGGTGACATTGAGTATTGGTCAGAGAGAACATGATCCAATGTAGAGTAGTCACATGTCTGTAGATTAACTCTGAAAGAATGTTTCAGGGCCTTTTGTTTAAGGTATTAAGCATTTACTCCTGTGCACTTCAGGTCAAAGGTAAGAGTGAGATTTTAAAAAAGGCAAAGGCTATAGTTTTTCAAGAAGAAATGGACCTTGGTTTGTCATTTCAGCCCTGGCCTCAGCTAAATGCTGAGCCCCAAATCCACATGTTGGGTTGAAATAGAATAGTCTCAGGTTTATCCCAAAGGCTATTTTTCTGACATTTCTGAAGTGATTTATTAGAAGCACTTATGACTCCTTCTTTTGGGGTCCTGTTTACTGTATAACACCTGTAGGATCCAGTTCATGTAGCAGGCAAATCTTTATTCACTTTCTCAAGAATCAGCTAAAGTATCCAGAGCTCTAACAATCAAATCCACTTTATAGATAGCAGAAAGGAGGAAGCACAATAAAAGTGTGCCTCTTCTTTCTGAGTTAGGGAAGCTTCCCAGAAATAGCACACAGCATTTCTGATTGTAGCCAGTTGGCCAGATCTAGCTGGCAAGAAGACTGAAAAACCATCGTTCTCCACATACACATCAAAAATAAAATGAGGGTTTGGGGGCACCTGGGTGGCTCAGTTGATTAAGCATCCAGCTCTTGGTTTTGCCTCAGGTCATGACCTCAGGGTTCGTGAGTTCACACTCCACATCAGGTTCTGTTGGCAGTGCGGAGCCTGCTTGGGATTCTCTCTCCCTCTCTCTCTGCCCATCCCCCACTCATGCTGTCTCTGTCCCTGTCTCAAAATAAATAAACTTTAAAATAAAATATAAAATAAAATAAAATAAAATAAGGTTTGGTCAGTGAGGAGGAAAGGGCCCATGGATATTGGGATAGGCAACCAACAAGTTCCACCATGAGGGGACACAAAAGAGAGTTTTATTTCAAACACCACAAAGGTATCTAGTATTTCATCAGTCTGGCTTCACTGGCATACTGAGGCCTTTTGGTCTTTAAATACATCTTAATAAAATAATACTAAGTGATGTTACACACTCTGTTTTTCTTAAAGCTCTCCTTAATGTTTGTCTTGAATAGATTTCCATATGCAAATAAAATTTAAGGACATACATTTTGAATCATGACCGGAATGGAAGTCATTAATAACTTTTGTATGTAATATACCATCCATTAAGCATTATCTCAATAAAACCCAGTCTGATTGCTAGGTCTAATCAGCAAGAGAACAAGAAAAGGTTAAAAAAAATATTCCATAAACTGTCAGTAATCTTTTTTTTTTTAAAGCATTTAACAAATATCCCTGTTTTATTCCTTTTAGGCATGTGGTAATATTGCACTTTCCCAGTTGGAGTTAGGTGTGAACATATAACTTAATTGACCAATGGCATCTGAGGATAAGTGCTGAACTTTTTCTCCAAAGGATAGCTTTAAGAGCCAGTGAACAATTTTTCGTGTTCCCTTTCCCTGATACAATTACTAAAGAAGCAAGTATAAAAATGGAGTCCCCTTGACAGAAATGCACCTTATTCTTTTCATTAGTCTCCATGTGTGATGAGGTAGTTTACATTTGCTTGATTTACTCAGATAATAAACATTTGGCAACAGTCAAAAAAAAAAAGAAAGAAAGAATAGAAGAAAAAGAAAAAGAAAAAAGAAACGGAGTCCCCCTTCACCAAGGATCTCTGAGTGCTTCCTATCTATCTAGGTTGGACATGTAATGTGAGCATGAAGTAACCTTGTGCTAATCCACTGAGATATGGGATGCTCCTGCAGTGTGACCTAGCACATGCGGATACTCCTCCATAGATCACTTCAGTCACTATTTCCCCAGATAATAAATATTCTCTTCTCAAATGAGCAGTGAAGTGCTGAAATTATCTTTGAGGTGGCATAAAAAAAGGTAAAGTCTCTTATTAAAATTTTTAAAAATGCCTCTTTTTATAAACTGCTCTTCTTAAGGCAACAGATACATATAAAACAGCACATTTGGAACCACATGGATGATAAAACTTTATATTCATCACACATTTTACTTTATGGGAAAATGATCCATAAGCATAAGCAAGAGCAGTTAAGAAGTTTTTATTCTAATTAAATCCACAGGATTATGAAAAGGGATCAGAACAAGAGACTGATTTTAGCGACACTTAAAATTAAATGATGGGTCAACAGTGCTCAGAAATGAGCACTTTATAAATAATCTCCTCAGTGATATGACTTGATATTTTTTTCCAGTGACATTGAATCATTTATCATTTAATAAATTCTTACTAAGTGGCCCCTCAAGCAGTGTTCATAGTACCAGAGAAATACTGGGATAAATAAGTCAGAGATCTGGTTCTCAAGGAGCCAACCATCAAATAGAGAAGGAAAAACAAATCTACATAAATGGAGGTGATTGTACAGGGCAGAATGCATTCAGTAATATATGTTGACCAAAAAAAAAAAAAAAAAAAGTTCTGTGAGCTCTTTGGCAAGGAATAGCACTATCTAGGTATTATAGAGATCTTTCTGGAGAACAAGGCATTTAAGAATAATGAGGTAGTAAGCACTTTTTTCTCATGCATATACGATACTCTGCTGTTCTTTATCGTCTACAAATTGGGATCTGAAACATGAGTAGGATTTTGATGGCATGAATCTAGAGCAAGGGAGAGTTTTCCTACAAGTATAAAAGGAGCTTGGGAGGAAGGAATTGCTGAGGCAGTGGAGGAGGGGACGGGCAAGGGGAAATACAAGACATATGCTTCTGCATATGGATTGTAGGAGAGTGTGAATGAAAGTCGAAAAGGTGTTGAAGTGTTTATCCTTCTGCTTTGTAATTATTTGTTGCAGACCTACTTTGTATGACAGACTGTATACCCCATGAGCTTAGGGGCTTCTTCATTCATTCTGGTCTCCAGGGTAGCTTGGCCCAGAATAGCCTCCCACCTGAAAGAAGGCCCGAGAGATATTTTTTCTGAGTCCTGATTCTTGCTCAAAACCCAGAAAGCTGTATTGTGCATGGCCATGATATTAAAATATTTCATTGTACTACAGTGAATAATTGGTGACAATTAGAATTAGGCATATCTCCAAGGAAAGCTGAGTGAATCAAAGGCCAGATGTGTGTGCTAAGAGTAACCATCTGCCCTGGTCCTCTTGCTCTATATACCTGCTTTACATACCTGCTTTTCATACCTGCTTTTAATGTCATCACACTCTTTGGCAGCCTGATGAAGCCTATTCTACTTTACAGAAAAATATTTTGTGAGTACTTAAAATAAGATGCAAGGGTTACAGAGTATCTTAATCTACCCAGGTTGCCATAACAAAATAACATAGGAAGGGTAGCTTCAACCACAGAAATTTATTTCCCACAGCTATGGAGGCTGGAAGTCTAAGATCATGGTGTGGCCAAGGTCGGCTTCATTCGAAGGCCTCTTCTCTTGATTTGTAGGTGGCAGCCTTCTTGCTGTGGCTTTACGTGACCTCTGTGTGTACATAGAGACTGAGCTCACTGCTATTTTTTCTTATAAGGAAACTAATTCTGTTGTATCAGAGCCCCACCCTTATGACCTCATTTAACTTTAATAATGTTCTTTTAGTCCCTTTCTCCAAATATAGTCGTCTGGGTCATTAGCGCTACAACATATGAATTTAAGGGCAATACAGTTCAATCTATGGCACAGAGGAAACTAATATACCAGCAGATAGAAAAATATTAAAAATTGTAATATATTAAAATATATATAGTTCTTCATTAACACAATATGCAGTAAGATCTACTGGCATACATAATAACTATCATACTTTAAAAGTAGTTATGAATGTAAATAATAGCTTAAGATATGTACATAAGTTGAAATGTGATATAAACATATTTGTGATTATTTGGTGGCCAAGTCATATTACAGCAAATACTACTGTGGTTTGGTTTAAATTGCTATTAAGAGCTAATGGAAGTCAAGATGGAGTTTTTCCCCATTTGAATTCACAGATCCACTCTGTCCTTGCGCCCAAGGTTCGTGCACCTTGCTTTACAGACTTCTCAATTGCTCAGGGGCCAAAGTGGTACAAATGGCAGCAAACATCCCATTTTTACCACCCTCCTTTTTTGAAGAACCTTGGGACACATGGAGGACAGAATCAATCTCAAAATTGACCCTCTTACATTTCTTCCCATAATTCGTGAAAACTAGTCTTTGACCAGAAAATTTTTTCTTTGATTTGGAGACCGCCCTGAATGCTGGCCCAGGAGTATCTTCATGAAGGCTTATAATAAAGATCTTCTTTCCCTATTAGAAAAGGCTTGAGTAGGAAGTCATTCTTCAGGCGGGTTTATTCACGCTCTGAGTAGAGCCGGTTCAACGTCATTTTGATCATCTTAGCTTGAAAAGAGCTGCGTACCATCACTGCAGAGGAAAAAGGAATGTCATCCCTTCATACCTCATAGATAGGTTTCACTCCCTGACCTTAACCTCCTACTAAATTACTAGAAAGCATTCCATTGCTTGATCTATAGCATTTTATATAATTTTAGCCTCTTTTCATGCTATTTCTCCCTTAAGACCCATGGTTTAAAAATGCCCCTTCTGCCATGGCTTCAACAATAATTGATGACCATTTAGGAAAATGATAACATAGACTGAGGTGCAAGGAGTAACCAAAGGTAGAGTTGATTTTCTGTTGTGTCTCTGAACCTGCAAGGTACTAGTTTTGTAAGCAAGTTGGGTTTATCACTGAATTTCTAGACTCGGGAACATTGATCAGGTAAAATAGAATTTTCCTGAACCAAATTATTTTATTAAATTATTTTCTGATTTCTCTTAATTAATCATGATCATCATTAATGCAATTAAGGCATTAACTAATTAATGCAAAAATTGCAGCAATTTTTTTCTGTCTTTACCATAAAAAGTACAGGTAACTCAATTTTTCTGGGTTTGAGAGTCTGCTTTGAGGATGAGGCAACTCTTATTTAATCAAAAGGCACTTTCATTGGCTATTCTTCAAGAAAATATGTAAAGAAAAGAAAAAGGAGATGAAGTCAAATTGCTCTGCTTTTCTATTCATTATGAAAAAAATGACTGAAGGACTAGCAATTACAAGTATTGAACAAAATGAAGTTCTGAAATTATCTGAGGATTTTAATCAGGCATTCTACCCAGAGCTCCATTATCGAGATGGTGGTGGAACCATGCACTGAGAAATAAGCATTCTTTGTTGTTCTTTCCAATCTCTGTGTAGTCTCCCTTATAAATGCTAAATTATCTATCTAATATGTCTCTGATAGCCTTAAAGTATCTATCAAATGTTCAAATTACATAAAATATTGAACGGCCAATCAGAATGTCTGTGAGTTGAAGTAAAGCTGATAATAATTACAAGATGTGGTAAACCTTATTAAGAATGTTGTGGAAAGAAAAGGAGTGGAGAAAAGGTATCAATATGGTTAGAACTTGGAGATAGTCCATATATTTTACAGCATCATATTCAGGCGAAAGCAGATGACAAGGTTTTCATGTTCTCAGAAAAAAATCAGGCAAACCATATCTGAGAGCCTAGATGCTAATTGCCAGCTTGCTGAGCAAAGTAATCATGAATATTAAGAGGAGAGCAGTTTGGGGAAAATTGATGGGTTCTGGAAGATATGGAACCTTTCATGGGAGGCAGTTGCCACAGGCTATGATCTGCTAATTAATTTTCAGAAATGCAACCGGAGATTAAACAGCTGCCCATATCTCCTTCTGTCCTTATGGGAAAGAAGCAAATTGGAAACATCAGCTGAGAGAAGAGAATGTTTCAAGAAATCAAGTTCTAGAAGCCCTTTTGGAGAGAATACCTATGTAGTCCTAGGTTGAGACCACTACTTTGGGGTCCCAGGATTTGTTTATTGTTATTACTATTATTATTATTATCAAATGTTTCTCTGTCCAAAGTATTCAAAAGTGTTTTTTTACTAAATTTTACAAAACATTGGTGTGCATATGAATGATTGTTAGTTTCCTTTTTGCCTTTTCTTTTAAAATTTCTGAAACCATATACACATAAAGGTGACATGTGAAATGTGTCTGTGGTCTTTGCAGATCATGTAGGTAGCCATAATTTTTAAGGACCTATCGGATTTAAGGAAGATTGAGAATTGTTTTTGAGTTTCCTTTGTGTGGTTCATGTTGTTCTCCTGTTTACTTATGACAGGGATGCTGGGAGTAGCCCTGAAAGTGGTGATGTTGAGAGTTGTTGGCATTTCTCAAACGCCTTAAAAACCTGTGAGTACCTCAAGGAAAAGCTTTTATTCGTCTTCACGTCTGACTTTTATGTGCAAAGTGTACTAGTGAATGAAATACTCAACAAAGCCTGGTTATGACAATAGACAGAATGGAAAGTTCAAGGTATCACTGTTGGAAGGAGAGGCCCAGGTGTTGGTCCTCAGCCTCTCATGTTCATGACCCTTTGCAGGACTCTGCCCACATCTTTCTTTTCACCGCCAATCCTAGTTTCCTTACCCGTACAATGAATGTATTTAGATAAATGACTTCGATGTTTCTTTTGGCTAATTCTGAACTGCTTAAACCCATTTGGATGGCAAGTATCACCATGTTTAAAATGATAAGGAGAACACACATTTACTTTGTTTCGCAAAATAACTATAGATTTAGAACATATGAATGGAATATGGTTAGGACAGTGGATATAGGAATGTTCTGGTTATCTCTAGCTACAGAACAAGCCATCCCAAGTGTAGTAGCATTAAACAATTAATGTGTTAGCATTATTATCTCTCACACTTCTACAGTGACTGGTCTCAGCTAGACTCTTCTTTCTCAGGGTCTCTGGTGAAGTTAAGTCAGATGGAGGCTGGGCCTTGAGTCATCCCAAAGGCTTCCTTACTCACATGTCTGATGGTTAATACCTTTTGGCTAGGACCTCAAGTGGGACTGTTGGCCTAGACACTTACATGTGCCTTTTCATGTGGCATAGGGTTCTTCACAGGATGACAACTGCAAGTTAGCCAAGAAAGAGATGATTAGGAAGAAACTGTATTACATTTTTGCTCTAGTGTCAGAAATCACACTGCTGCATTCTAGCGTAATGTTCATTAAGATCAAATCACTAAGACTGCCCCACCATATCACCACATCCAAGGCAGTGTTGAAGAACATATAGACATGTTTTAAAACCAACAATATATACATATATATATATCCAACTATATATATGTGTGTGTGTATGTGTATGTATATTTGTATGTATACATATTTGTGTGTATGTGTATATATATACATATACACATATATATGTATATATATATACATATATATATGTGTGTATGTATATATATATATATATATATATATATATATATATATATATATATAAAACATTCTTCTATTACCAGTTCAAGCTATTACACCCTGTTATGTGAACTATTACATAGTCCACAGAAAAAGTCGAAGATGGTAGGATGACCCGTTTGCCATTTATATACGTATATCGGACTAATTGTAAATACTAGTGAAGTTCCCTTTGTAAAGAAATTATTTGTTAAGGAATCTTTAATTGAGGGTCATAATTACACATTATTTACGATCTCAAGCTTGTGCCAGTGTCGCCCACACTTTCATTACAAATGCGTGTGTCATCTAATTTGGCGTGCTAATGCTTTGAATATTTTTTTAATTCATTTGAAAACTTTAAGCACTAATTGAAACAGCTGCTTTATTTGAACAGCACTTATGAAATGATATGTAAACAAATTCTCCTTCATGTTTTGGTAGCAATTAAGTCCACTTTCATCAGAGAATTCTTCTGCTCCACTCATACTCTTCACCTGGGAGTGAAGAGGACTTCAAGCCTGGAGCTCCTGTTTCTTCCCTTTGACATGCACACGCGCTACTGTGTCATCATCCTCAGAAACAAAGCGGTGAGAACACGACTGTGGCAAGGGCTTTCATCATGGGCTGGCACTTTAATTGAGTAATCAATGCAGGTGACATGAAGGCAGAGCTTATCCTCACAAATAAGCAAAAAGTTACACTATTTGTGGGTAAAATTTATAATGTGGGGGGTGCCTGGGTGGCTCTGTCGGTTAAGCGTCCACCTTCAGCTCAGGTCATGATCTCACGGTTCATGAGTTCATGTGCCACATTGGGCTCTGTGCTGACAGCTCAGAGCCTGGAGCCTGCTTGGGATTCTTTCTCTCTGTCTCTCTCTCTCAAAAATAAGTAAATGTTAAAAAAAAAATAAAGAAAAAATATAATGGCTGCCTTAGAAAGTCCCATAGGAGCAGACTGGCTGCATGCCTAACCTCGCTGTGGCTCTGTCTGTATTAGCTTTATGTATTTGCATAACACATTGCCAAACACTGAGGGGCTTAAAACAGTACACATTTATTGTGTCATGTTTTTCATAGATCAGAGGTCTGGGCATGACCTAGATGAGCCCTCTGTTTAAGGTCTGTTACGTCTTCAATCAAGGGATCTACCAGCACTGGATTCTCTTCAGAGGCTCCATTGAGGAAGGAGCTGCTTCTAAGCTCTCTCAGGTTATTGGCAGAATTAATTTTCTAGTGGCTCTGGCATTCATGGAGCTTGTTTCTTTTTTTTTAATGTTTACTTATTTTTGAGAGAGAGAAAGAGACAGAGCACAAGCAGAGAAAGGGCAGAGAGAGAGGGAGACACAGAATCTGAAACTGGCTCCAGTCTCTGAGCTGTTAGCTCAGAGTCCGATGTGGGGCTCGAAATCACAAACAGTAAGATTGTGACCTGAGCCAAAGTCAGATGCTTAATCAACGGAACCACCTAGGCACCCCAAGGAGCTTGCTTCTTTAAAGCCAGCAAAGGAGAGAAATTTGAGAGAAGGAAAAGAAGGATGGAAGAACAGAGGAAGGAAGAGAGTCAGAGAGAGAGAGAGAGAGAGAGAGAGAGACAAGACAGCCTTTAGAGGAAAAGTTTTATAGTATTATACCCTTCCAGAAAGAAACTGCCATATGTTGACCTGAGGAGGGAATTTATAACCCCTAGAAGATAGCCCCACATATATCAGTTATGTACCAATTATGTGCTATATTGAATGCAGATACAATGAAATAATGGTAATTGGAAAGAGGTATTATATTGACCTGGTGTCTACAGAATCATTTACACATGAAAAATAATATAGCCTACTAAATATGTAAAGAATAGTTTAACTGTACTTAAAATTACCATTTAGGAGGAAAAATGCTATTTTATATTAATGTTAAATCTTGTTTTATATTTTCCTTAAAAGAATCCAGGATTTAACTGAATAGCTGCTCTACATGATAATTTGTGAAAAATAGTGACTATAGTGTGACTAGTAGTTTAATCAAATGCCTCTTAATCCCTTTTTTATATTCATTTATAATACAGTCCCAGAAAATGCTAGGGTTAATTGTCAATAGCAGAGTAAGAAGGCTGATTTTATTATTTAAATTAAACTATTAGAATATGAATGTTTACTTCCATAAATTTTGTCTAAATTAATCAAAATATAATTACACTTATCTTGGCATCTCAACTTATTAAAACATGTCTTTTAATCACATATATTTTGTTGTCAGAAAAAATATTAAGGAAAACAGTAATCATGAAATTATATTGCTATCAACTGAGAAATAATGCCTTTAAACTAAAGTATTGCATTGAATTATAATGACTTATGTGGGGAAACACATCTATTAACTTACACATTCAATTTATTGCTAATTATATTGAAAAATGCAATTACACGCTTAAATAGATAATCAAACATCCAAGTCCACCTAGTTAGCTCCTGTTCTTATTAAGTGTGTGATAACTGCTTTGCCATTAAGAACCACCTGTTGAAAACCGTAAAGTAATTAGGCCTCAATTTGATAGCTTGCCATGTGTAAAACAGAAACATTTCTACCACCACGGCTATCAAGGAAATGCCATTAGTTTCATTTTGGCTGTTCCATTTGAACTTCCAAATAAAAAAATGAGATGACTTATGTAATAGCTGTTTGAAACTACAAACAGTTCACAAAATTTCCATCAATGTTCATAGAAATTCTTAGCCTAGGGGAAAAGCTACAAAATCCCTACAAATTCAAGCTATCCAATGCCAGAAATCTAAAGGCATTTCTGCTCATGCGTGGATGGGGGCAGATTGAATAGACGAAGGTGGAGTAGAAACAAGACCTAGTCCCTGAGGAATTACACCTGCTGGGACGAGGGCTTGACAGACCCACACACAAACCCTGCAAAGTACAAAGCAGTGTATTGACACAACCCTGGGGTTCTGTCTTTACTGTCATGCCTGTATGATCATCTCTTCTATGTAGTCCTGGGTTCCTAAATAGGAAACCACCCATTTTTGCTGGGATCATCTGTGTGAGAAAGGCAGAGACATCAAGCAGGGATCCTTGATCTGGGGCCTGTGTTAAGACTGGATTCTATCCAGTTGCAACCATTTGCTGTGGCCTAAGCAGCCGTCTTTCACCAACCCATGAGCTTTTATATGGAACCAATCTAGACTTCTTCTCCCCCCTGGTAGCTTTATCTTGTAGTCCTTCATTGTCCTTTTCTGTCTACAGAACTTGGTCAAAACAAGTAGAAACCAAAGTCCAGGTATTGTTGACTTGAGGAAGCCAGGATGGGAATCAGCATATCTGAGCAACTTATGGAGATTGTCCCATTCCCACACGGGGGCCCCACACACCAAGGAGAGTTTCAGCCTTGCCAAACCAAATAACAAGTTGACAGAAGAAGGGTGCCTATGCCTAGGTAGACGAATGGGCAAAGCCTTCTTACTGTTTTATGGTCTACAGCAATTTAGTCTAAGGCTAAATCTTACCAGTTGTTAAATATATCGTATGTCAGTTTGTCCATCTCCCTTATGTTTGCATAAAAAAAGGGACCACTGATCTTTTTGCCCTGTCCCTCATTTCATTCTCCCTCAGTCTTCTGTGTCTTTCTGTCTCTGCTGCTGCAGAGATTAAGCTGGAAGTCTTTATCATATATATTTTTAGATATTCTATAATCAAAGTGCAACTATTTTCAATTGTCATTACTGTATAGATTTTAGTAATACTGATTTTTGTTTAATTTTATCGAATGTGAAAGTAAAAACATTATGGTAAACTCTTTACATAATTTAAATTTAGGCAAACTAATGTCAGTTTTATGAACGTTGTTTTTATAACTGCTGGGGCTGAGTATCATTTGAGGGCGGTTTCTTTTCAAAAAATTTTTTTAATGTTTATTTTTGAGAGAGAGAGAGAGAGAGGGAGGGAGGGAGAGAGAGACAGAGCATGAGAAGGGGAGGGTCAGAGAGAGAGGGAGACACAAAATCTAAAGCAGGCTCCAGCTCTGAGCTGTCAGCACAGATCCCAACGTGGGGCTTAAACTCCTGAACTGTGAGATCATGACCTGAGCCAAAGTTGTATGCTTAACCAACCGAGACACCCAGGCACCCCACTTTTCTATGATTTTTAAAGGCAAGCCACGTTTCATTCACCTTTTGATTTTTTATTCAGTTTGTTACAACTGCATTTTTTAAAGTTTATAAATTTTTTTAATGTTGATTTATTTTTGAGAGAAAGAGTCAGAGGGGAGAGGCAGAGAGGGGCAGAAAGACACATAATCTGAAGCAGGCTCCAGGTTCTGAGCTGTCTGCACAGAGCCAGACACAGGTCTTGAACCCACAAACCATGAGATCATAACCTGAATTAACATCAAGAGTCTACTGCTTAACTGATTGAGCCACCCAGGTGCCCCTTTTTTGGAGTTTATTTATTCATTTTGAGAGGGAGAGAGAGAGAGCAAGTGGGGAGGGGCAGAGAGAGAGGGACGGAGAAAATCCCAAGCAGGCTCTATGCTGTCAGCACAGAGCCCAATGTGGGGCTCGAACCCACAAACCAGGAATTCATGACCTGAGCCAAAATCAAGAGTCGGCCACTTAACCAGCTGAGCCACCCAGATGCCCCTACAACTGCATTTTTTGTTGTTGCTGTTGTTTTGCTAACTACACTCCTCCCCATACCCCTGAGTTTTTTACCAGGGAAGCAGAGAGAAATTGAAATCCCATCTGGGCCATAAACACTATGAAACATTTACTTATCTTATGATGCCTGCTGACAATTTGGAGGCAGGTTAAGTGAACTTTAAACTCTAGATCATTGTGGTAAATGTTCACAAAACTACACTAGTTTGAGCCCCCTCCATGCAGCAAAGCCTTCTCCCACTTGACCCATCCTCCTTTCTGTGAGACCATCATCCTGCAATTAACCCTGCAGCCTTTGTCTTTTTTTTTTTAATTTTTTAATGTTTATTTATTTTTGAGAGAGAGAGAAAGAGCACAAGCATGAGCTGGAGAGGAGCGAAGAGAGGGAGACTCAGAATCCGAAGCAGGCTCCAGGCTCTACACTGTCAGCACGTGGGACTCAAACCCACAAACCATGAAATCATGACCCAAGCCAAAGTCAGACACTTAACGGACTGAGCCACCCAGGCACCCCAGCCCTGCAGCCTTTTTGAAGAAAAACATGAGAAGAAAATGAGGAAGATAGTGAAATTTTAGTTGAATAACTCAATTATATTGTTACATTCACTGTTATTGAAAGCAGGAAGGTAATGAGCAGAGGCATGACCTGATTTCATCTTTGTTTTAGAAAGCATCTCTGGAGCGAAAACAAAGAGTAGATTAAGAGTTGGAGAAAGAGACTGGAGATCAAGGGACTGGTTCAGAGACTCTTGTAATCTATGACACCACTCCACATATCTCTGTTCTCTCTTGCCTTCTGCTTTTTGCATACTAGCAATAAAGACAGAAGGATGTGAAAAAGCAATGGTGAAAGAAGAGGTGATGATGTTGGATTTGGGGGAAGGAGCAAGGGGACAAGAAAGAACTGCAAAGGTGATGATATCAAGATCAATATTGGGGTACCTGGGTTGAGTGTCCAAATCTTGGTTTTGTCTCAGGTCATGTTCCCAGGGTCATGAGATTGAGCCCCATGTCAGGCTCTGGGCTGGACCTGGAGCCTGCTTAGGATTCTCTCTCACTTTCTTTCTCTCTCTCTCGCCCCCCCCCCCGCCTCTCTTGAGACCCCACTCTCTCTCTCTCTCTCACACACACACACACACACTCTCTCTCTCTAAAATAAAATTAAAAATTTTTTTTAATATTAAAAAAGATTAATCTTAATGACAGTTTGCATGATGTTCGCAGTTGAAGGGAAGCAAATTTTCATTTACTTACAGAACAATTGATAGCAAATAAATGAACAGCAATAGAAACTATTCTGAGAAAGACAGTGATAAAGACAGAGTGATTGTCAATCCCATTGCTTCCATAATTTCTAGAGTCTAGGCCCAGCTTCCTATTATTTGACAAGATGTTTTTGTACAATATACCATATATTTTTATTAAACAATTCATATTTTGTGCCATGTAAATATATGTTGCTTTCTCAAAATGTCGGAAATAATCACTCAAGCATACAATTAAGACTGTGTTGAAATTGTTTTAAGAAAGTTGTGCTTTTTAGTGCAAGCATACAGATCTCTTTATACATTTTCTTTTTACCCTTACTGAGTCTCCTAGAACAATCATTCTATGAAGAATAGAATTTAAAAGAACAGTGATTATTCTTACTGGTCAGTTTCACATTATAATTATGGTAATGTCAAAGAGCCACCTACAATGATAAATGTTCTCTAGTGTATGAATCTAACATTTTAGAGTTTTAACTTAGCTCTCATGTGCCTGTTTAGTCATCAAAATAATATAACATTGTTCAGCCAGTTCAAACAAATTATAAAACCTAGCAAAATCTAGGCCCAAGATTAGAGAATAAGTAGAATTTTAAGACCTGTGAAACAACATGGGGGTTTTCTGTATAAAATGCTTTTTATTTTTTCTCTAAAGATTAAGGTTGTTTGGGTCTGGAGGGCACCCATGACATGTCCAAGGTTACCCAGCTAATTAGTAGCAGAGCTGGGATTAAAACTTTTCTGCCAATTCATTGTTTGTGTTCCTCATTTCTAGGTCATTAACAGCTGGTCTTGTAAATTTGCATGCAACTGTGTTATTTGAGGACTACATTTAACTAGATACACAAGAAGAACAAAATGTCTTTTGTGAGGGTTTCTCACAGTGGACAATGAGCTTTGGCATCCTTCTTGAAAATATAATAAAAATCTAAGTAAACATCCTGACTGTAAATTATGAAATTAAGGGCAGAAAGGAAATTTAATAGACTCCTAGAATAACTCACATTGATACGTGTCTGTTATGTGTCAGATCATTTCATTTCCCTTGTCACAGCCTCCAGACTTGGAATGTAAAGGGCTTCTCCACTTTAAAGGAGTTGTTTATTGCATTTGTATTCCTTTCCTGGTCTGATTTTATTGCCAGAAGAGTAGAGTGAAATAATTAGACGATACCGCAGTTGATTTTCCTGAACAATTTTCTGACACAGGCATTATTTTCAATTATATTAAGTTACTTTTTAATAAAAAAGAACACTGAAAGTGAACAAGTTAGACAAAATAGTTTTTGAGAAATGATAATGTATCGTCTGAATAAGATGTGGCATTAAATGGAATTGAACGGAGTTTTAGTTACTGATATTTCATGGCTAGGAGGCTTTTTATCATTTTTTTCTTTAATGTTTATTTATGAGAGAGAGAGAGAGAGAGAGAGAGAGACAGAACGCGAATTGGGGAAGGGTAGAGACAGAGGAGACACAGAATCTGAAGCAGGCTTCAGGCTCTGAGCTGTCAGCACAGAGCCTGAAGCCGGACTTGAACCCTTGAACCATGAGATCATGACCTGAGCTGACGTCAGATGCTCAACCTACTGAGCCGCCCAGGTGCCCCTGTCATTTCTATTTAAGGGAAATATTCTAGCAAATAGCACTTTGCTCCTTTTGGATCAACACCCATGAGTTGGTAGTTATTTTCTGCAGCTAGAGACCAGGTTTCATTCAGGCACACATTTAAGAAAACATGTAATTCTGATAACTTTATACTCACCGAGTCTAATTTCTTATGAATACTATATTTTGGGTAAAACAACTGATTTTTTTAGATAAAAATAAAAATGAGAAAAAAGTAAAATAAAAGTGAAAACTGAATACATTGTTTTTTCTGGTCGCTATTGAACCTTTGTACTTGAATTATCATTGAAAATTTCATCAGTAGTATTGACCACTCACTTGTGTTTGGAATAAAACATGCATACACAGAAAACCCATTTCAGATGGCTAGGTTAGATTTATATTTGCAAAGTACAAGGTTGCTTAGGAAATATTACTCTATGAAAATTTCATATAATGTACTGTTTATTACCAGGAGTGCATGGATTTAAATGCTAAACAATTTAAAACATTCAAAGTTTTCCATATTTCTTTTTTCAGCATGAAGTGAAGATAATTATGGGTCATAATTAATAAAATTCTATGGAACGTTATCACATGAAAGTAAATTATAGTTAATTTATTATAAACAAATCCCAATTGGGGAAGGATAATGAAGCTGTAAATAAATTGACCTCACAACCAGAAATGGTTTATTCTTATATTGTTTCCAGATTCACTTTCAGTGTTTGCCATTTCTCTTGTTATCTAGGATATTTACAATATTTTGGAATATGTATTTTTATTATGTGATCAGTTTTCTTTTATATCATTTATGTACGCTCTCTCTGGAGTAGTCTCTCAGACATACAGTTAATATTGTTTTAAGATTGTAGGGCAGTTCGGACCAGTGACAAGTTCCAGCTTGGAAGCTAAGTTTGTTTTCTTTTGCTTTGTTCATAGTTAGTTGCATGCCTGTTGTAAAGCCATTCTGGTAGAAGGTTCTTCTGCATTGTATGGCTTAGCCCTAAATTTGCCAGTGCTCATTTTCATTGATCCTGTCAGGTCTGGACCCCACTCCAGATCTCTAGAGTCAGACCTGCATTTTCACAGGTGATTTATATGTCATGAAAGTTTGGGAAGCTATGCCCTCAAAGAATGGTTCCTTTCCATTTAGAGTGATCGCAAAGGGTTAGATTCCTGATATGTGTTACCTCATTGAGTCCTTACCACATCTTTACTATCATTCTATTTCTTAAGATGTAAGCATTTTTTTAAAGCCTTTATTATGGAAAATATAAAATACAATTGTAGAAATAAAACTGCAATAAATCCCCCTGTACCTTTCATCTTCAACAGTGCAGGACCTAACACGTTACATTGTTATAATGACCCAAATCCCAATTATCACATAATTTTATTCACAAATAATTCAGAAAGTGTCTCTATAACAAAAAGATTTTGGTTTTTTGACATAACCATGATACCATTATTACTAAATATATTGTAAATTTTTTTCTTAACATCCAACCACAAGGCATTGTTCATATTTCCCTGATTGTCTCATGATTGTACATTTTTTCTGTCACTTTCTTTGTCTTTGTTTGAACTGTAGGGGAAGAAAAATAATTTTTCTTCCGCCCTTCTGAATTATTGCCTGAGACTCTTATAATAAAAGATAGATTAACAAGAAAAAAATAGACATTAACATGTATACCTCCTGTATTCATGAGAGATACCCAAGGAAAAATGAATGACCCCTCAAGGTGGCTTAGAATTCAGGCTTAAATACCATCTAAATAGGGAAAGGGGAGAAGGGATGTTGGCCACTTAGAGGGGAGTAAATGATTTTTAGGAAAGATGAATGGGCCCTTAGAAGAATAGATGGGAGACATGATACTTTGTGACAGGTTGTCACTGTACAGTGTCAACTTCTAGTCTCTTCTTCTGATAAGAGTTAATCCTTGGTTGATGAAACTCTTAGGAAGGGAATTTATGATACTTGAATTTCTTTTGGAGGATCTGTCTTTATGCAGATAAGGCGAGTTCAAAGAAAGCCTCTCTTTGCATTTGATATCTTTCAAGTGCCTACAACTCAAAATTATCAATATACCAAAGCAACACATTCTGGCGTGACATTTTCTGCTTCCCTTCAGAATCAAGATCTAAATAATATTCATCCACTAGGATTGTATGATGTCTCTTGAGACTCCCTTTCTCCTCTTCCTTTTCTTTTAATCTCTAGATTTCTAAAATATACTGTTTTTTTTCTTTTTAATCATCCCATTTCACAGAGGCCGAGACTGAAAGTCAGAGATGTGGCAAACTTGCCTGAGGCTTAGTAGCTAGTAAGTGACAGTACCAGAGTTGAAACCAAGCCTGTCCGTCTTTATAGATCTTTGCTTATATTATGTTGCTGCCCCTGCACTGACCCCACTTTTATTTTCACTCTCTCTGTTTAGTCTTCTGCATTTCTTGCCTAATTACTCTAAAAGGTCTGCAGACCCTCATACGCTCCTTTTGAAAGCTTGCACTTTAAAATATAGACACTTGGGGACTCAGACATCCTGCAGAAGTGATATCACTCCCCTCCAACAATAAATTACAGAATGAAGGAAAAAATATTTCTTTCTTCCTTGATTGTTTATGTGATTTAAGCTAGCAGTCTGCCAAGGATATTCACAGCTACAAAGATCAACTGCTGTCAGTGCTATCCTGGTGCCTTCTTCATCCTCCTCACTGCTCTGGGTGCATACAAAGTTTCCCCCACACTGTGGGAGGACTAATATTTAAGCCTTACCTCTCGCCCCTCATTTAGGGCTTACGTTGCTTAGCAATGCACAATGCATGGATGTTTTTATAGTATACAGATTTTTCTCACAGCAGAAAGATTTTTCCTAATTTTTTCTGAGCTTTTGGAATTTAATATCACTGTGTGGTTGTATTTTAGATTGGAGAATTAATTTATGTTGTGGAAGGAAAAGGTACGATCCCATTGCCTTCCAGCTTCCACCCAACGGATTCCTCAACTCCACTTGACTACAGCAGTTCTCCAGAGGAAGGTAGAGTATACGTGTGTTTTATTTCATTTAAAATGTCAAGGGATGGGACTGTTCCTCATATAGTCATCCAAGCATACTCCTAGCAAGTTTTTCCAGAAATAATTAGGTTTTAAAAGGATTCCTTTTAACTTTATTATGTCAACATCCATGGAATAGAGCACCAGTTTAACAATGAATGTCAGTGGTGATTTTTTTTAAATCCTTATTTTTTCATTCTTTGGATAAAAATTGAAATTTGGCATTTGAAGTATTTACTCACCAAATTTTCAGTTTCCTGAATAGTTTGGAAATCACTGTACTCCCAAATTGTATATATTGTAATATATTACCTGAACTTGCACCCTGAATTTGTACCCTCCATTCTAAAGTGTAAGGTTGTTAGCGGAAGAAAAAGACAGTTTTTGCCAGTCTCTGACAGATGTCTTTACATTTATTTCTACTTCCCTTAGCTTCCAATCACTGATAGCACAATGATCGCTTCATGTTTGAACATGCTGGTATTTCTATGAAAGAACCCTTTGAGTTCTTTTGAGCATTCTTTTTAGAGATACCAGCAAAATATCTTTGATTCCTGAAGACTTACTCTTGAATTACTGAATTAGGACTACTCAAAATGAGTTACCTGTGTTACTCTAGTTAATGAAGGTCACACCTGCAGTTTTATATTTCCAACCTTCCAAGTCCATCCTGAATAGCATGGTCAAGAGCATAAGTGATCATTGAAGCATTACATGTTTTTGCTTCCCCTAGTGTTAAGTAAGGACAGTCCTGTTCTGTATTTGAAATGTGAGCTCCGTCAGGTCTTGGATGTGGACCTTAAGTTGCCACTGACTAATGAAGCCAAGGAGAAGGCCTTGGCTTTTGCAGCACAGCAGCAGATGTCGGATATAGAGTATGAGCGACGGTTGATCACAGGCACTCTGGAGAGCAGTAGTGTTCGCGTGGCCATCGCCCTCCTGGGGCTGACAAAGATTGAGGTGAGAATGGAGGACAGATGATGCACTTTTTTCTCCTTTTAAAAATATACAGAGTTGTTAATCATAACATTTTGACATAGAGAAATGATGAATGCTGGTTTTCCCCAGAAGGATGGCTCGGTAGCTTTTTTTTTTTTTTAACCACATTAAATAAATCTGAAACAAAGTGTTCTATTAATGTTAGCATGAGTGCTGATTTAAAAAAATTTTTTTTCAACGTTTATTTATTTTTGGGACAGAGAGAGACAGAGCATGAACGGGGGAGGGGCAGAGAGAGAGGGAGACAACAGAATCAGAAACAGGCTCCAGGCTCTGAGCCATCAGCCCAGAGCCCGACGCGGGGCTCTAACTCACAGACCGCAAGATCGTGACCTGGCTGAAGTCGGACGCTTAACCGACTGCGCCACCCAGGCGCCCCAAGTGCTGATTTTAGTAGTAATAACTAGATTACTGGTGACTTCGCATACTAGTAATTTTAGGCATTACGGTGTAATTGCTTCATTCCCAGTTGTCCTCTGTTCTGACTACACATTAGAATGCCCTGAAGAACTTAAAGTAAGGGAAGGCAGGGTGGGGAGGAACATGTTCTGCAAGTTGTCCAGGATATTCTGTGCATCCAGAGAGGGTCATCCCTGCGGTCAGACTACCAGGCTGAGAATCCAGACTCTGACACTGTCTACCTGTGTAACTGTGGGCTGATTCCTTAAAAATCAATCTTCAATTTTTGTACTTTTAATCTGAAGATAGTGGTAATTGACGGAAGCTAAGTGAGACAATCACATAAAATGCTTACCACATTACCTATTATATAAAGTGCTCTATGTATGGCATTGTTGTTCTTGTTATTATTACTGTTACTGTGGACTCTGTTATTCTATCTTGAACTCTATTTATAAATGGAGTTCGGTACAGTCGAACCTCCACAGAGGCAACAAAGCGATTCTTTAAAAATGTAAACCAGATCACATTGTTCTGCTGCACCCATTCCTCTGTTGGCTCTCCAACTCATTCAGAATAATACCCAACATCCTTAGCATGGTCCTCAAGACCCTCCCGGACAGTCCCGCCTCTTCCCTGATCTCACCTCTACTGGAGCCCATTCATTCATGTCACTCCCTCAGCACAGGCCTCCTTGCTGATGTTCAAATGCCCAAGGCATGCTCCCCATGCCCCCTGCACTTCTGAGGTTTAATTTCCCTAGACATTACAGGCTACTTCCCTCAATTACTTCAGGCCTGCTAGAATTATGCTTGTATTATGAGATTATGCTTGTATTTTTTAAAAAATTATTTTGTATTTTTTTAAAAGTATTGCTTACATCGACCAGGCACTTTCCAAATACCACATTTCCTTCAGTTTTCTCTATAGATAGCATTTATCACCTGACAGTAATATATTTATTTGTTTACTCATTGTCTATCTCCAGCAAGGGAATTTGTGCAAAGACATTTGTTTAGTTAACTCTCATATCACCAGTGCCTCAAAAAGTGTGCTGTGCCAAAGGTAGTCACTAAATCTTCCATCAGTGAAGGAATAAATGGTAAATGTTTTCATCCTTGCTTGAGAATTACCTTCATTTGCATATATTACAACAAAATACTTGGCATTGTAGGATTTCTTTTTTTATTTGTCAGAATGCTAGAATCAGTACGGCATAAGCACAGATCTCCAACATTTACTGATGGTATTTTAGGGTTGACCTGAACTTTTTTAAGTTCTGATTAGCTCAAAAATATCAAGGCCTGAGGTTCTCACACCCTCTGGACTGACCCATTTACAGACTCCATTCACGAAGCTGTTGGCTCTATTTTAGCTCATACCAACATGCTTACTTCTGTGAAAGAGCAGTGAATTTGGGAAGGTTTTGTTCAACTTGCAGTACAGTATTACAATAGAAATGCTTGATATGTGGCCATTTCAAATTTTAACCCTATCACAGTGTGTTCTCTCACTCTCTCTTTCCTTTTAAATTTATTTTCAGCATTCTTACCTCTTAAGAACACATTTTATTTAAATGAGAAATGCTGGAGGGAGATGGATTTTGTCGGTGGATCCCCTTTCTACTATTTATGCATGTATATAGTTTCTATTTTTCTCCCTCTTCTTTTAGTCATCTCTGTAATCCAGCAGACATTTTGTGTTTATTATTGTATTTGTCAAATTATGTTTTGTATAGTATATATTTTTATATTTACCTGTTTCTCTAGGATTGTGGATTCCTAGAAATCTAAAAATCGTTATGATGTGTTTTTATTTACCCCTAATTGTCGTGTGCATGAGACATGCTCTGCCATTGTTTAATTGAATTGAATATGTGCTTGAACAAACAAATAACGTTTTAAACCTGAGGTTTTCATATCTATCCAGGTTGCCTCATAGACTGATTTTTCACAGTCCGAGCCATCTTGTGTACTTACCCTTGTCTACTTAACCACATTTGCAGGATAGGCATCTGTGTGTGTGTACGTCTCCCAATTGGTTGCTGGAAATAACAACAACATAATGATAATTTATGAAAAACCCTTGCCTTTTTTAAAATTAAAATTGAAATGTTTTAAATAGCCTCTAAATTTAAAAATTAAAAGTTTTTTTTTTTACCTGAAGATTACTATTTTCTTTGAATTCTGTGAATATCACACATCTTTGATTTCAGCCAAAACTTACCAGATGCACAAAATAAGTAGAGAAGGGTTGAATGTGCCAGTTTAAGAAAACCAGCTGCGGCAAATCAGAACTCACAGATGCATCTTATTCTGTTCATCCACATCTAATCATAAAGGGTTCTTTTCAAGTGCAATTATCAGTGCACTCTTGAACCATAATAATGCTAATAATTTTTACAGCGGAACAGTAAACAAGATTAATTTTAAAAAGACTCTCTCCTTATATAGTGTTTCACACCTTTTTTCCAACATGCTTTTATGTGCACTTTGCAAATTATTTCAGTGACCCCATGGAGAAACATAAAGGAGGTAGAGTTCCTCTTTAATACAAAAAAAGAAATGACTGAGGCATAAACAAAAAAAAACAAAAAAAAGAAAAGAAAAGACTTATGTTGCCCTCACTGACAGGGTAGCAATTACAGCCCAGATCATGGTAGAGACATTGTTGTATTTTAAAGCTGAGAAAAGAAATCAAGACACTCAGAGACACGTAGTCCAACCTCTCACAGACCTGCAAACCAAGCATCTGAAGTAGTAAGATGGTAACCTAAGGTCACACCACTGATTTGTGACGGAATAGAAATGAACCCAGGTTTTTACCCCCTAGTCCATTACTCTTTTCCTTCCCCTGTATAGTGTCCAAATGATATATTCACTTCATTAGTCAATGAAATTGACTAATGAAATAAAAGTCTAGAATGCACTGTTATAGCATAAAATAATCGCATAACAAAATCTAAAATCAATCTTGGTATAAATCTGTTTAGAACTAAATCTAATTGAATAAATGTAATTCCTTTTCTACCAAAGAAAAGTGGCATATCTAATTTTTTTTTTTTTGGTATACAACCATGTGGAATTTGAATTTTTGAAATATTTATAGAGTAATAGCAAATTGATATATCTACTTTATATACTGTGAGAGACAGGATCTTTTGTCAGGACCATGAATTTCTGCCACTTCACCACTTAGCATTCGTTTATTGAATTCATATTCTATTGGTCATTACTAAATCAACTCTAATGATATATTCAGAGACACTGGAAAGAAAACTTACAGGGTAGTTTCCTTGTATTTTCTCAAGTTCATGTTTTAAAAGCCATGCCATATACCCTGGGATAAATGGTAGAAAAAAATCATTGAAATTTAGAATTTAATAATATGTTTAAAAAAGGAAATCTGGGTGCCTGGGTGGCTCAGTCAGTTGAGTGTCTGACTCTTGATTTCAGTTCAGGTCATGATCTCATGCTTCATGGGATTGAGCCCCATGTCAGGCTCTGTGGAGCCTGCTTGGAATTCTCTCTCTCTCTCTGCCCCTTCCCCGCTTGTGTGCTCTCTCTCTTTCTCTTTCTCTCCCTCTCTCTCAAAATAAATAATCATTTAAAAAAAAAAGGAAATCTAAAAGATCTGCTTGGTGAGAATTCAGAAAGGTAAAGGCAATGGTTTTTGTATTTGTATAATTTAAGTGCACTATAATCATGAAGTAATCCTATTGATACTGTCAAAGATAAACAAAGCTAGATACTAGTTACAGCAGTAAGGAGAGACTTTATTCACTAACTGTTGAAACAGGGAGAAGGATCCAGCATGAACTGAACTTAAATTTGTACAGAAGAAACTGAGAGTTTTAAAGGGAGGGTGAGAAACTAACGAAGGAAGCTGGGAACTTAATAATAATGAGCAGAGTCAGGGAAGTGGACATTTATAAGTGGGAGGGGGTTGGTCACTGTGATCTGGATTTGTTCATTGATGCTTATCTGCAGGAGAAATGAACTTCTAGGATCTTTATAACTGGAGACAGTGGTACAAATTAGAATGAGGTACCTACCTGGCTGCGATTACTGTTTCCTTGATTGCATTCTGAGGACCTTGAAAAGACAGTTCTAGGTGGTAGAAAACTTATCTCAAAAAGGAGAGAGAAAAATGGAGACAGTGCAATGGGTGGAGGAGGAAGAAAGGATTTATAATAGCCAGCTTTTTAAAGTAACTGTTCTAAGGGGGGTTCAGGGTATATCTACCTATCACCAGGTTTTGGCTGGAACAAACAGTATATTCTGGTGGCAGCATTGAGCTCCTTCAGGTAGGCAGGTTTTTTTTTAATTTTATTTTTTTAATGTTTATTTATTTTTGAGACAGAGAGAGACAGAGAATGAACAGGGGAGGGTCAGAGAGAGAGGGAGACACAGAATCTGAAGCAGGCTCCAGGCTCTGAGCTGTCAGCACAGAGCCCGATGCGGGGCTCGAACTCACGGACCGTGAGATCATGACCTGAGCCGAAGTCGGACGCTTAACCGACTGAGCCACCCAGGCGCCCGAGGTAGGCAGTTTAAGGGGAAGTGGGATCATCCAAGGGTTATGGCCTTGAATTGTTAGAAACTATGTCAGTGCTTGTTCAAGTCTACGTGTGTGTGTGTGTGTGTGTGTGTGTGTGTGTGCGCGTGCACGCATGCGCATGTGGGAGGGAAGGGGATAGGCAGAAAAAAATCATTTGTACTGAAAGTCTGCAGTTATTGTAGGCCAAGGTTGAGGCCTACTGAGTAAAGGGCTTGGAGGACTCTGACTAGAGTTTGGCCAAGAAGAGAGTCTATGTCAATATACCATGACTCAGTGACTTAAAGATATAGAAGGCAGATGATATACATTTAGATTAAAGAGCTAATTTCTGATGTGAATAATTTGTTTGCAGTGACTCGAAAAATGAACCAAACACCAACAATGATAAATGTAAATGAATTAATTTGTTTTTTAATTGACGTGATTTTAGTTTCCAAAATAAAGTAGTTGAAAAATGTCACTTTGTAGAAAAAAAAAATTCCTGTGGAGTTTATAGATAACAAACCCGGTGAATGAAGAAGATTGCTGATGGCACTAACATTTATTTTTGTTGAGTAATGATACTCTGACCAGGATCATGATAATGATGATGACAGTGATGCTACTAATAGCAAACATTTACTGAGTACCCAAAATATGTTCCAAGGACCTGGATTTTGTTTTCATTTTAAATATTCACACCAGGGATAGGCAGTGTGTACTTTTATTGCCCATATTTTACAAATGAGGGCTTTGTGGCTTTGGTTATAGCCTGACCAAACTTATTTAGAGTTGGGTTATAAATACAGGTTACTCTGCCTTTAAGCGTGCGTGGTCTAACCATTGGGTTGTGCTATGTTAGCAGTAGAGCATCCAAATAAAAATAAATGATCACCTACCTCTGTGCTTTGCATTGCTTGGTTCACACCTAGAGAGCCAGCTTTCTCTTCAGTGTTCCATTTTAGGAAGGACAGTATTGAACTAGATTGTGTTTTGAGGATCATATGCATGATGGTGAGTTGTTGTCACCCCCATTATATAAGAAGTCGTTGAAGGGACTAAAAATATCAAACCTGTGTAAAATGTATGTTTGGAATGGGAGAGGGAGAAAGAAAAAAAGGTAGGTTTGGGTGTCTGTGGAGGGGCAGGACCTAATATACATATATGTATATGTACATGCACATATACTTACAAAATTGTCATTAGCAAAAGAGAGGGGATCATGTTTTTTTTCTTTCTTTTTTTTTCTTGAGAGAGAGAGAGAGAGAGAGAATGAGCAGGGGAGGGGCAGAAGAAGTGGGAGAGGGAGAACCCCAAGCAGGCCCCACACCCAGCAGGGAGCCCAACAGGGGTCAGGATCTCACAACCATGAGCCAGAATCAAGAGTCAGACCCTCAACCAACTGAGTCACCCAGGCACCCCTAACTGTAGTTCTCATAAGAACTAGAACTGATGGGTTAGATTTTAAGCAGCACAGGGATCAACTCAAGGAAGAAAGTACTTTTTCAATGCCATTCACCAGTGGAATTGGTTTTTCCCCGTAGCAACGAATTCAATACGGAAAGGATTACAGCAAGGGGCATTGAGCATGTCTTAATAAAGGATGATTCCATTGATTGTATAAAACATGTTAGTGTTCTCTTCCACCATTTAAATAATACTATGTCTAAAGAAAAGAACTAATTAATCCGTTGGTGGATTTTTTTTTCACAAATAAGGGGTCTAAGTATAAAATGCTTTTTTGTGTGTGTTTTGGAGGTAAAGGCTAAGAGAATTACATTCCAATGATTGTTTATTTGCAGACTTGTGTTCTCTTTACTACCTCAAAGTTGAAGAAGCCTAAGTCTATTTCATACACAGCAGAACTGAGCCTTCCAGAACATTTTGATATCCCCAAGAAAATCTACATTCCTCAGATTCCAGAAACTCAAACTAAATTGACTCAGCCTCAAGGAATTCAGCCTGCAAATAAAACAGGTAATCAGTACCATGGGGACTACAATATTTTGTTCTGTCCCAGGAGCTGTGAAAGACTAAAATTTAGAGATTATCTCTACTAATAGGATGTTCATAATATAATTGAAGAGATGGTTCATTGTATATATATGGTATTGAATATTTTGCATTATAAATAACCAACATACTCTAATACAGTAATCTAAGTTATGTACTGAATTTAAGTGCTAAATTGCTGATACTGAAATCTGTAGACCTGTTGTTACTCTTTGTTAAGGGGTGGTTGTCCGATACAGATAGCTAAGTACACTTTGAGAAAGGCGAGCTCTTGCTTTGACAGTGTACTAGGTTGTAGCAGTTGTGCTGGAGTCAAGGTTCAGGTTAGCTTTTAAGGATAGGAGAGATATTGGTGGCAAAGGCATATCAGGAGAACAGGTGTTATTTATGAGTAATTTATCTTTGATCTGGACTAGGACGTTTAGTAGTTGAATACTTACTCTTGGTCTCCTGATCCCCTTTTATTCTGTTATTCTAATTATGAAGGACCAACCCAGATTTAATAGACTATTAATAAATTTACATTATTAAATGCAAGCAATAAGATGTAAACAGTGTGACTAAGCAACTTAAACTATCCAAAATTAGGTTTCTTTTCACTTCTTTCCAAGCTGGTAGATAATAATAGGATTATAATTTCTTTACTAGGGCTATTCCTACAATGTATCATAACTCCAGTGTCATGGATTCTACTTTATATTGTTGCTAACTTAGGTTTTGTTAAATTTTCCTTTTTTCCTTTCCTGTGGCTTTTTTTTTTTTAAGTTTATTTATTTATTTAGAGAGAGAGAGAGTACACACAGATGGGGCAGGGGCAGAGAGAGAGAGAGAGAGAGAGAGAGAGAGAGAGAGAATCCCAAGTAGGCTCCTCACTGTCAGTGCAGAGCCCAATGTGGGGCTCGAACCCACGAACCATGAGATCATGACCTGAGCCAAAGTCAGACACTTAAACAACTGAGCCACCCAGGCACCCCTCCTGTGGCTTTGTGTTAACTATAAAATGTTTCTAAATCCAAAAGGTGGTTACACATCATAATGTCACAAGATCATCTGTTCATTTTGCCTTCCTAGGAGATCTAAGATCCCAGATTCAAATGCTAAGTGGCCAAGCAGATAACAAGGATTTATTAATTAGGTCTTGTCTCAGACAAGAGGGATGATGGAGCCTACCATAGACTGGAGAGTATGTGCCCCATCTAAACATTCAAAATAATAAAAAATAAACAGAAAAGCTTGAGTTTATGCAATAACTGTGAGGGCATGTTTGACTTATTAGCTGTCAAGCTGGTGACAGCTCTTAAGTGAAATTTTTGTCTTTTTAATCTTTTCAATGTACTATTAAATATTTTTAAGTGCTCATTTATTTTTAGAGAGAGAGAGACAGAGGTAGAGAGCAAGAATCCCAAGCACGCTCTGTGTTGTCAGTGCAGAGCCTGATGTGGATCTCGAACTCACTAACCTTGAGATCATGACCTGAACTGAAATCAAGAATCAGACGCTTAACCAAATGAGCCACCCAGGTGCCCCTGTGCTATTAAATTTTTAAGTGGAGAATTTATTAGGATAATTTTTTACCCCCTTTGAGATAACTGGATAAAACTGTGTATTATAAGCCCAGCTAGGATTCCCAGCCCAAACAATTCACTTATTCAGCCATTGACTCAACACTGTTGAGCATCAATTCCTTTGGGAAAAATGATGAAAATTGGCATATTAAAATGCTGTTTAATTATAAATAAGTATGAAGTTATCTATATTTAAAAATCTTTCACTTAGATAATTTTCAAAGGCTAATATATTTCTCTCATGTAATTGTTAACTGTGTATTTGAGTAAGAAGATATTGTGAGAATTAAGAAAAATAGAACTGTAAATTTTTTAAAAGATCATGCAGAAAAGTTTTAAAATGTAATTTGCATATTGTGGTTCCTGTCTAACTTGATTTTCTAGGCAGTTTGCTTTGTAGAGCTTGTAGCCCAGGTTTCTGTTTCAGCAACCTTCAGCATACATTTAAATAAATTAAGTTTACAAAAACAGAATATTCTAACTCAGGATAGTAGCAGATTGAATAAAATACATAGCCTGAACAGTGTACATTCTATTGTTAAGCGGTGGACTTGATTAATGAAAAGGAAAAAACAGATGTTTTTTAAGTTTAATAAATAATATTCTATTAGAATTTGGGACAAAGAATAGTAGAGTTAAGCATATAAAAATCTAATCTTTGGGATATAAGCCACTTTGAAGAAAACAAACCATAAAATTCCTAGTAATAAATACAGTAATATAGAAACAAATCTTGTTTTTAAAAATATTTTTTTTAAGTAGTCTCTGCACCCAACATGGGGCTTGAACTCACAACCCTGAGATCAAGAGTCACATGCTCTACAGACTGAGCCAGCCAGGCACCCCTAAATCTTGTTTTTTATGGGTGGCATGGAGAAAGAAGGAAATGACAAGCATTTATCTGGACAAGTAGCAATAGCCCAGTGTCCCTGCTAATTGCAGGAAAGAGGTACAAGTAGGGTCATTTTTATAATCTCTTAAAGTTCTAAAGTCATCAAAAGGAATGAGTTTTTTTTTTTAATGTTTTATGTTTTTTTTTTTGAGAAAGAGAGAGAGACAGAGTATGTGCGGGGGGAGTGTCAGAGAGAGAGGGAGACACAGAATCCAAAGCAGGCTGCAGGCTCCGTGCTGTCAGCACAGAGCCCCATGCAGGGCTTGAACTCATGAACTGCGAGATTGCGACATGAGCTGAAGTTGGCCGCTTAACTGACTGAGCCCACCCAACACCCCCTGGAACTAGTTTTGAGGTATTAAAAGTGGCTGTCTTCAACCCATTCATATCAATGTTTCCTATCAGTTTTTACTTTTTTGAAATTCCTAATGAAAAGTCCATATTTCCGATTAATAATAGCTATTACTGAAATTATTTAAAATAATCTACTTAAATCCATATTTATTTTAGCCCCATCATTTAGAAAGGTATTATTTTTCCCATCCTACCATTTAACATTATAATGCTTTCAACGGAATGAAAGAAAGCTGTAGAGAGAGTGCATATGCATATAAGTGGGTGAATCCGTCTCTACAGATGTACATATATGACAACATTTTCCCATGGAAGGAACATCATGTGTTGTCCCACTTCATAGGTGTCAGAGATCCTGTGACACTTTTGTGTTGGTAGACTGGAGTAGGTCTAGGTCTAGTATTTGTTGAGCACCAACAATATGCAAAGCACTGTGACAGTTCGTTTCATAGTTTTTCTCATTTAATCCTCCCAATAGATATTTCTGTCTAGGCATTGATCCTTCTACTTGCATACCCAAGGACTCTAGCATGGCTCACAACAGTCTTTCCACACAGTTTTTAGTCTTCTCAAGCATCCTCTTTTCTCCAGTCCTTATCCATCTCCAACCTTCACTGGGCAAATGACTTTGTCACCTCTGTCATAGAGCAGAAAGGGCTACATGACCACATACTCTTCCTTAACCCCCTTAGCCCATCCCCCTTAGTCTCTAAATAGTAGGATTCTACTCTATCAACCTTGCTGTGTGTAGCAAGACCTTTGTCTTATCCCAGATAACCTGCTCTTGGGCTCTTCTCCATCCTTTATCACAGCTCCTTCTTCTTTGAGAGCAGTTCCTTCACTTTTGACCCTCAAACCTTCTCAGGCTTCAGAAACTAAAGAAATTCATACTTTTCCCATGACAAACATACTTTTCAGTAGAGTGATCTGTATTTGCAGTTTGTATTCTTGCATGAGTAGTTCTCAACCTCTCAAATCTGGCTTTTGCTCTACCACTGTAGTAAAATGGGCAGTTGCTTTCTAATTACCAAAGCCAATGGACCATTCTCAGTCTACATCTTACTGGATCTCTATTACATTTAACCTGGATGATTAGGCATGTACTCAGAAGTCTAGACATTTGACATAAGTCTTTAACCTTGTTCCCAGCATTTCTTCTCCATCCCCTTGACAAGATTTCTGCTTAGTCTTTTTGTGGGTTCTTCTGTTTACTCCATCAGTATGGGAGTCTTCAAGGTCCTACTTGTTCTATTGGGGCTATTATTACTTTTAATGTATCCTGTAAGGGATTTTGTACACTCCCATAGTTAAAACTACCATTAACATCACTAACATTTATCTCTATTCCTATCATTTTCCTTCTGTTTTCAACTCAGATATTCAGAAGCATATGACATGCCTACCTAGATATATGTATGCAAGTATATATACAAATAGATTTGTCCCTCAGATTCAAAATGAATGTATTATTATTCTCCATTGAGTTTGTTCCTTATCATATAATCTTTATCTTTTCATATGATGGGACATATATCCACCCTGTGTCTTATATTAGATATCTGGCTATCTGCTTGACACTTCTCTTTTTTGAGGTCATACTGCAATTTATCTTTTAGTTCTCAGTTTTTGCAATTTATTTCCTTCTCTTCTTTCCTTCTTTACTCCCACTGTTCATGACTCAGGTATTCATCAGTACTTCACAAATGGAAAAAGTAATCACATCTATCTCTTCTCGATGAGATGCAGATTTAATGAGATGACATATGTGAAGAATTCAAGTGCTATATGATATACCTAATAAATGCGGCCATTCATTATATTCTAGTCTTGTCACCCTTAAAGTACTTCACCTCTAGGCACCAGAACTATTAAATCTGACCACAAAATATTACTGAAACATTTAGTGATTTCAGAGGCAGATTTACTATGATTCCAAAGACACATAAATTTTACTATTCTTCCTTTTTTGACCCCACTTGTTAGTCCCTGTACCTAGTTTTATATTTACAATTTTGCATTCTTTCTCTTCAAGAAGGTCCCTAAATTTTCAAAGCCTCAGGCCTCATAAAACCTAGACTTTTGCCTGGGTGTAGATCTTGATTTAAAATCTCATCTACCTGTGATTCTGGGTATATTGAAATATATGGGCGGGAGGACCCTAAATGGGTAGAGGTAAACAGGAAATCTCCAGTGGATCCAGGAGCACTTACCTCCCTAGTATAGAGGGTCCTATGTATATCGTGCCACCCATGAAAAATAGGCTCTAGGCTGGTTTTGCTGATCAATTACACAGAGCTCAAAACTCTCATTTCCACGGTTACCTCTTCAGCTTCTAGTATTTTATTTTGACTCAATTTCTTGTTGTCTCTCAAGGGATATATGGCAGGCATATTAGTGCATATTTTAGGAACACTGTTCTCTGTCTATACCTTCTCCCATTTGATTCCAATTTTCTTAATTCTTTAATACTTACTAATAACTAGTGATCTAATAGGTGACAGGTACTCACTAAATCCTTTCGTGACAGCTGTTTAATATGTAATGTGATTATAAACTGTACTAGAAATTTATTATTAATAACTTACATTATATGTAGTTCTATCCATTTTATAAGGATTAAATACATTATTGTAATAGCCAAATTATCCTTCAGTATGAAAATAAGACTGAAAAATTGTTGCACTAAAAATGAACACAAATTCCTGCTTAAAATTTATTAAATGTTCTTGGACAAATAAACCTAATATCTCTGGGTTATATCTAATAACCACACATGCATTTCAAATAGAATAAAAGTAAATTTCATTTAACAGAGTACCAGTTAAAATGTTAGTTTTAATGCTTAAGCTGAGTTAAATTGAAGCAATTGACTATACTTTACTGTTCACATCACTAAATCACCCAATCTTAAAAGTGTACTTTAGTTCATTTTTCTCAAAATAGCTATAGTTAAATTTGTGGTGATATATTTATTACATTGTTTTTGGTAAAAACTTTTTAAATTTGCACAGGACTTTTGAAATAGAATTTCTTTAATTCAGTTAGAAATATAATTCAAATGCATATTTCATATAGGATTGCCACATTTGTAAGCCATCAAGTCCAATTACAGTCTATAAAAGAATGTTATTAAATTCTAAAAGGCAATCAGTGATCCACATACTACATTTAAATCTCCTAAGATCAAAATCTCCTAAGAACAAAAACCATATATTCTATCTACAATCTTTAGGTTTAATATCTAATTACAAATGTAGGGGTGCCTGAGTGGCTCAGTCGGTTGGGCGTGAGCCGACTCAGGTCATGATCTCGCGGTTTGTGAGTTCGAGCCCCACATCGGGCTCAGGGCTGATAGCTCAGAGACTAGAGCCTGCTTCGGGTTCTGTGTCTCCCTCTGTCTGCCCCTCTGCTGCTTGCACTCTGTCTCTCGCATTGTCTCAAAAATAAATAAACATTAAAAAACTTATAAATGTAATAGTTTATGTTATAGCCTACCTTCCGAGAAGACTTGTAATCATAATCATAAAAGGCAATACCTGTTATATAAATACTTTATATACATTTGAATTTACATCAAGTGAAAAATAAAAGGATATTTACCTATACTCATCTTAAACTTTATTCTTCTATTAATGTATTTCATTTGTAATAACTTTATTGAGATATTCATATATCATGCAGTTCACCAATTTAAAGTGTATAAATCAGTAGTTTCCAATATATGCCTAAATACATGTAACCATTACCCCAGTTAATTTTAAAACATTTATATCACCTCAAAAAGAAACTCATTACCCTTTAGCTATCAACTCCTTATCATCCACCCTACCCCTCAGTCGTAATTAATCATTAATCTTTGTCTCTACATGGATTTGCCTCTTCTGGAGATTTCATATAAAGGAAATCATGTAATATATGGCATTTTATGACTAGCTTCTTCTACCTAGCATAATGTTTTCCTAGTTCACCCATGTTGTATCACGTATCCATCCTTCATTCCTTTCATTGGCCAAATAATACTCCATTGTATGACTATAACACATTTGGGTTATCCATTCATCAGTTGATGAATGTTCGGGTTGCTTCTACCTTTTGCTTAGTATGAATAATGCTGCTATAAACATTTTTTGGGCTGAACATATGTTTCTGTTTTTCCTGGGTGTGTTTATATATATATCTGTAAGTAGAACTGTTGGGTCACATGGTAACCATGTTTAAACATTTGAGGAACTGCCAGACTGTTTTCCAAAGTGGCCATACCATTTTATATTTCCCTAGCAGTGTGTGAGGTTTCCATTGTCTCCACATTATCAACAACACTTGTTATCTGACTTTTTAATTTCAGTGATCCTAGTGGGTAGAAATGGTGTCTATTGTGGTTTTGATTTGCATTTCCCTGCAAATCAGGTGCCTCAGGATGTTGAGCTTCTTTCCATGTCCTTATTGGCTATTTACATATCATTTGCATAAATGTCTATTCAGAACTTTTACCCATTTTTAAGCTGTCTTTTTCTTATTGATTTGCAAGTGTTCCATCTATATTCTAGATACAATACTTTATCAGATATAGGTTTTGCAAATAGTTTCTTCCATTCTGTGGGTTGTCTTTCCACTCTTGATAATATTCTCTGAAGCATAGTTGTTAATTGTAATGGAGTGTAATTTATTTTTGTTGTTGATCTTGTTGCTCTTGTTTTTGATGTCATATTTCAGAATCCATTGCCAAATTTGAAGTCATGAAGATTTAGCTCTATTTTCTTCTAAGAATCTTACAGCTTTAGTCCTTACATTTAGGTCTTTCATCCATTTTGGGTTAATATTTGTATATTGTTTGAGGTAAGGGTCTAACTTCATTCTTTTGAATGTGGCTGTCCCAGTGGTCTTGGAACCATTTGTTGAAACAACCATTCTTTCTGCATTGAATTATCTTGATACCCTTGTTGAAAACCAGTTGACCATAAATATATGGTTTATTTCTGGATTCTCTATTATATCCATAGATCTATATGCCTTTCCTTATGCCAGTACCATACTTTTCTGATTACTTTTGCTTTGTAGTAAGTTTTGAAATCAGAAAGTGTGTGTCCTACTACATTGTCCTTGTTTAGCCAAATTGTTTGGCTGTTCTGGTATTCTCACAATTTCATATGGATTTTAGAATCAGTTTGTCAGTTTCTGCAAGCAAGCCAACTGGCCACCTGATAGGTATTGCATTGAATATATAAATCAATTTGGAGAAGATTGTCATTTTAATAATATTAAGTCTTGTGATTCATGACCATGCAGTATTTTTCCATTTCTTTAGATATCCCTTAATATCTTTCAACAACAGTGTTTTGTAGTTTTAAAAGTATAAGTTTTGTACTTTTTTGTTAAATATATTCCTAAGTATTTTATCCTTTTTCATGATATTACAAATGGAATTGTTTTCTTAATTTCATTTTTAGATTATTCATTGCAAATGTGTAGAAATATAATTGATGTTGTATATTAAAATTCTATCATGTGGCCTTGATGAATTGATTTTTTAATTCTAATATGTTTTACTGGTTTCCTTAGGATTTTCTGTCTACAGTATCATGTTATATGCATATAGAGATCATCTTATATCTTCCCTTCTGAAATGGATTGTTTTTATCTCTTTTTCTTACCTAATTTATCTAGTCAATACTTCAACTACAGTGTTAAATAGAAGTGATAAGAGGGCACATTCTTGTCTTCTTCCTGAATTTATGGACAAAGAATCCAGTGTTTAATCATTAAGTATCATGATAGTTGTAGGTAGCTCATAGATACCCTCTATGAGGTTGAGGAACTACCCATCTCTTCCTAGTTTGTTGAGTGTTTTTCTCATGAAAGTGTATTGTATTTTTCTAAATTACTTTTTGCATAATTGGGATGAGCATGTAGTTTCTTTTTATTTTTTTATATTCTTTTGTTCTATTGATAAAGCATATCATTGATTTTTGGATGTTAAACAAATCTTGCATCCCTGTGATAAATCCCATTTGGTAATTGCCATGATCTGAATGTTTTTGGTCCTTCAGAATTCATATGTTGAAAACCTAATGGCCAAGGTGATACTATTAGGAAGTATGGCCTTTAGAAGGTGATTAGGTCATGAGGACACAGCCCTCATAAATGGGATTAATATCCTCATAAAAGATGACCCAGGGTGTTAGTTCACCCTATCTCTTATGGGAGGATACAAAGAGAAATCTGAAACCCAGAAGAACATCCTCACCCGACTGCTGATACCTCATTCTTGGACTTTGAGTCTGCAGAATTGTGATAAATGTGTTGTTTATGAGCCACGTAGTCTATGCTATTTTGTTATACCATCCCAAACACATTAAGACAGTAATGCTGATAATTCTTCTATATGTTGCTGAATTCTATTTAATTTTGTTTTTATATTCATAAGAAATTTTGGTCTACAGTTTTTATTATGATGTCTGTGTGATAATACTGGCCTTATGGAAAGAGTTAGGAAGTGTTCCTTCCTTTTATTTCTTTTGGAAGCATTTCAGAGGGATTGGTGTTGATTCTTTAAGTGTTTGGTATATTTCTCCAGTAAAGTCATCTGGTCATGGGCTTTTCTTTGTTGGGGGATTTTTAGTTACTGATTCAATATCTTTACTTGTTATATAGATGTATTTTTTTTTAAAAATTAATGTTTATTTTTTGAGAGAGAGAGAGAGAAAGAGAGAGATAGAGTGTGTGAGCAGGGGCAGAGAGAGAAGGGAGACACAGAATCTGAAGCAGGCTCCAGGCTCTGAGCTGTCAGCATAGAGCCTGATACAGGGCTGGAACTCACAAACCAGGAGAATCATGATCTGCGCTGAAGTCAGACGCTTAACCACTTAGCCAACTGAGCCACCCAGGTGCCTTATATAGATCTATTTAGAATGTCTTTCTTTTTTGAATCAGTTTCCATGGTTTGTGTCATTTAAATTATGTAAATTTTGCCATACAATTGTTTATACCATTCTCTTACATTCCATTTTGTTTCTGTAAGGCAGAAGTAATGCTCCTAGTTTATTCCAGTAATTTGAATATTTTCTTTTTCTCTTGGTCCATTGAGCTAAATGTTTGTCAATTTTGTGGATCTTTTCAAAGAACTGGCTTTTGGTTTCCGAGATTTCTTTCTGTTGTTTTTTCTATTTCATTGATTTCTCTTTCAATCTTTATTTTTTTCATTCTACTTTCAGTTTAGGTACCTCTTCTTTTTTCTCTGTCTTAAAGTGAAAGTTTAGGTTTTTGATTTCAGATCTCTTTTCTTCTTTATTATAGGCATTTATAGTTTAAAATTCCTTATAGGGATTTACAGCTATAAATTACTAGGTTAGTTGAATCCTATAAGTTTTTGTGTTTTTATCTTCATTTTCATTAATCTGAAAGTACTTCCTAATTTCCCCAGATGTTTTTCTTGATGCACTGATTGTTTAAGAGTATATTCACAGTAACAATAGTTGTTTTGGGAGGGAGGTTGAAATATTATAAAACACCCAGTATAGGTCCCATGGTGTAATGGTCAGCACTCTGGACTCTGAAACACCCAATATATAAATTAGGTAAATGGAAAGCTTCTCTGTTCAAAACCAGAGAAGATGCTTCAGAACTAAGTCTGTTTGCCCTCTTCCCACCTATTATTGTATCCCCAGCAGTGGTTCATGAAGCACATTCTCAGAAGGCTGGGGTTCTGATGAATACAATTTGAAAGCTCCTGATTTAGCCCAACTTCCACATTTTATAGGTGAGAAAATTGAAACACACAGAGGGTAAGCACTTCAGCTAGAATCAAGTCGATAGTGGCATAATTCACTCTTTGAACAAAGAAGCTAGATTATAGGATACTTTAGTCAACAAATACTTATTATTGAGAACCTACTGTGTATAAGCAGTGTTAAGGTACCCAAGATATAGCAGTGAACACAATAGAAAAGATCCTAGTCTTTTAGAAATTTGATGTAGATAATCGTTCCTAGTGTTTGCCATCATTGGGGTATGCTTTGAGTGACATTTTCATTGTAGGTTGTCACTCTTCTATGGCTCATTCTTTCAGTCTATCTTGTGACTCAGGGTATTACTTCTTTGGATAACTAACTAGTTAGATGTACTGACACTGGTCGCGGCATCAAGAAATATGACTAGCCGTATGAGAACTTAACCCAACCTTTGACTTTTATTGTTTGAATAAAAAAGGCCCAACCTCTGGTTTTCAGTTTCAAATGATGTACAAATTGTTAGTGACTAGATTGACATATTAAATGCGTATTATTGTCTGCTCTATAACTGCTATAATTGTCTGCTTATAACTTTCAGCCATTTCTATTTTAAATCAATTGTTTCTATACACATGTTATCTGATTGAAAATAATTACATGGCCTTATCTCCTTGGTTGATCAATTTTTATTCTAATATTTGAAGGTTCTGGTATAATAGTCACTTTTTCTTATTTTTCAGAAAAACAAAATGAAGGTGCAGCTTTATTTTATGAATTTATTTTCTATTTTCATGCATGGGGGTCCAGAAGGGATTTTAATGAAGGTCTATTAAATTTAATACACTGAACTTTAGAACAGTCAAATTCAGAAATCGTGAAAGTAGTTAAGTGTATGTACATAATTTAGAAAATCTTATGATTTTGCTTGCCGCTGCTATATCTGTGTGTGTGTTTGTGTGTGTGTGAATAGAGTATAAAACTTCATTTAAAAAAAATTTTTTTTTTTTAACGTTTATTTATTTTTGGGACAGAGAGAGACAGAGCATGAATGGGGGAGGGGCAGAGAGAGAGGGAGACACAGAATTGGAAACAGGCTCCAGGCTCTGAGCCATCAGCCCAGAGCCTGACGCGGGGCTCGAACTCACGGACCGCAAGATCGTGACCTGGCTGAAGCCGGACGCTTAACCGACTGCGCCACCCAGGCGCCCCTAAAACTTCATTTTTTAAAAATAAAAGTCAGTGGAAAAATAGTGTCTGAAATAGAATTTTGTTCTTAAGTTTGTGGGCAACTGTAGTACTCATTTGAACGCAACAAATGCTAACTAGTGGCACATTCCATTGTAATATCACACATATACATAATAAAACATAATGAAGGTATTTGAAGTCAGTCTCTTTTTGGCATTACGTCTATGATTATTTACCATTCCTACATTTACTAAGTTTCTTTATTTTACCTTTAAGCATAGAATCTGAGAGAATTTTCATTTTGTCCTTTATACTTAAAACATTTTGATCTTTCTCTTTGGTGTTTTAATAAGTATTGTGGTATGATCACCTTCTTGTGGAGGGAAATAATCATCTTGTCTTTTCTCCGAGAGGTGCCTCCTCACCAACTCTGGGATGTGGAGGACTGCCCAGTGCACCTAACTGTCTGACTTCCTATAGAAACATAGCTGGGATCTAACATTAGGAAAAGTGGGGTGGGGGGAGTGGGGGGTGGAGAAGGGGAATCCGATGATGGAGTGAGAGAAGAAATGATGGAAGTTTTAGTGGTCAGCAGGTGACCGGGTACTTAAAAGGTAAACATGTTAATACCTTATGTACACATTTCAAGGTCTAACCATTGATATTTATATTTTATTGATTATCCTGCTTTCTGTAATACTTTTTATCATAATCTGAGTCATTGAAAGGCGTCACCTTTGGAGAATGTGTTCATGAACAGTAACTGAACCTTTTGCTCCTCTTCCCTAATCACACTAGTGGGTGCAGGGATCAGTCCTGTTGATCAAAGTATTGTCCTCAGTTCATAACCCTGCTCACAGACAGATTCCTTGGCTGAGTCAGAAAACTGGGTCATGTGCTCTTATAATCTGGCCTTGGCCCAAGCTGCCTCTGGAATGGACAAATGACCGAGCTGCTGAGACTGTTCACTCCTATCTCTTTCCATTTCAGGGTATGTTTTCATTTATTTTCTTTGTCCCACTTGTGGGTGGTTATAACCTGATTGGAACATTGAGTGTCTCCCTTTTGTATAAACTCCCCTTTAGAAATGTCATTTTTTAAAGTTTTATTTCTAGCCAACAACCTTGGTTTTTCTCAGAAAAAGAGATTTTACACTGATTGATTGAAGTACACCTGATGCACGATGTTAACATTATTTTTAGGTGTATAACAGTGATTGGACAAGTCTCTGTGTTATGCTATAGGTCTGTGCTTACCACAAGTGGAGCTTCCGTCACCATACAACACAATTACAATATCATTAATGGTTCCCTGTGCTGTACCTTCCATACCCATGACTTATTCATTCCACGACTGGAAGCCTAGATCTTCCCACTCCTCTCCACCCATTTTGCCCATCCCCCCACTCTCTTCCCTCAGGCAACCATCAGTTGGTTCTGGGTATTTGTGGGTCTCTTTCTGGTTTTTTTGTTTGTTCGATTACTTGTTTTGTTTTTTATATTCCACATATAAGTGAGATCATCTCATATTTATCTTTCTCTGAAGAAAGAGAGATTTTATGTATTTATTTCTTAAAGTTGTATTTATTTATTTTGAGAGAGAGAGCAAGCGAGTGGGAGAGAGGAAGAAAGAGAATCCCAAGCAGGCTCCACACTGTCAGCGCAGAGCCCATCACGGGCTCAATACCACAAACCCATGAGATTGTGACCTGAGCCAAAATCAAGAGTCGAATGCTTAACCAACTTGAGCCATCCAGATGCCCCAAGAAAGAGAGATTTTAGAGTTGCAGTTAACATTGTGATTTTTGAGATGGAAATTATGTAGTAATATGTAAATCTTTATCAGAATATTTGAGCTCTAATTGTGTGATTCCAATAAGTCTTAAGATAATAAGAAGAGAAAAAAACTAGAAATGCTTACTGGAAATGTTAGGAAAGAATTTCTGTGGAGGAAAAAAAAAGAATTTCTGTGGAGGATTGATAGCTTGGATTTTTTTTTTTTCTGGGCATAGTACATGTTTTCTCACATATAAAAATGATTTAATAAAGTAAATAAAAATGATTTAATTATATATGCATATCCATATCTAAACTATGCTGCATTTCATTTAATTATTTGTCCTAAAAATGTATAGTTTAATTGTAACATTTATGCCTCTTCCATTCTTCATTTGTTTTGTTACTTTTTAAAATCTATTTTTGTTAGAAACTTCATTATATTTTATCAGAAATTTAGGAGACTTTCATTCATTCATCTGGATTCATTTTAAAGGGGTCTGAATGATGAAGAAATCATACTAAATTCTTGTCCTCAGGAAGCTTATAAACTAGTGGAAATGACAGTAATTGGGCACATGGTAACCCTGATACACAGTTCAAGCTGATCACTGCTTGTCTACTTAGTTTTCTAGTCATTGGAGTGTTTATTCACCTGGTTACAGAAATTATTTCAGGATTTGAGTTGGTTTAGAGAGACTTGGGATCTTTGCTGGAATTTTGGAAAAGGAATATATATATTTTTAATTTTCTTTAACTTTTTTTTTTTTTGAGAGGGAGAGATTGAGAGAGACAAAGCACAAGTAGGGGAGGGGCAGAGAGAAAGGGAGACACAGAATCCAAAGCAGGCTCTAGGCTCTGAGGTGTCAGCACAGAGCCCGATATGGGGCTCGAACCCACGAATGCGAGATGATGACTGGAGCCAAAGTTGGACATTCAAATGACTGAGCCACTCAGGTGCCCTGGAAAAGGGATATTTTTCCCCAGGTCTGCCAAGCTGGGAGGATAGAAGTCTGGTGTAAGTGGGTAGAGTCTCCAAGAATGAGGTCCACGTAGAGAAAGATGGATGACATCTTATGATTTCAGGTGCATCTCTGGATGCTGTCACTGTAAAGGTGGTCATTCCCTTTGTGCATGCCACTTACTGGTTCAACACATTACCTCTGTGGTTCCTGCTAGTTTTAGCTGAGCTTCTGACAAATGAAAGTGATTTGAGAGGTGCGGTGTCCAAGCCTGCGTTCTTTCCACGTTGCTGGTAGTTGCCAACTCTGGCTGTACAGTGGCACCTGGGGACCTTTTACAAAATACACCTTCCAGGGCCAACTCCAGACCTACTGAATCACTCCCAGGTCGGAAGAGGTCTAGGAACCTGTATTTTAAAAGTCTCTTTCAAGGGGCACCTGGGTGGCTGAGTCGGTTAAACATCGGACTCATCTGATTCTCGACGCTGCTCAGGTCATGATCTCACGATTTGTGAGGTCGAGCCCCGCATTGGGTTCTGCGCTGACAATGCAAAACCTGCTTGGGATTCTCTGTCTCCCTGTCTCTCTGCCCATCCTCTGTGCTCTTGCTTTCTCTCATAATAAATAAACGTTTAAAAATAAAATAAAAGCCTCCTTCTGGATCACCATCATAGTTAATCCACATATTAGAGTTGGGGAACCATTGCTGTACAGAATAATGCCGCCACTTTACGTCTCCATTTTGCAAATGGAGAAAGTCGATCCCAGAAAATTAAAATCCCTTTCAGAGGCCATGTAAGAGGTCACATCAAGTCTTTTGAGTAAGCACTCAAATCTAAAGTCTTTGTTGATTTTTCCTTTTTGCAATGCTGCATTAAAAAGTCACACTGCTCTTTATTCTTAGGTTGGTGATTGTCTTAGTTTGAGTCCCCTAGAAAACGAAGCCCAAAGCAAGAATCATATACTGATGCTTTACTTGGGAGTTGCAAACTCAGGGCAATGAGAGTGAGAAAAAAGAGAAACAAGAAAGGGAAGGATGGAAAGTGAAACAGTGAATGACGCTTGAGCTGCTATCTCAGTGTCTGCTAGGTATCTCCATGAATAGATGCAACAGGTCACTCAGCAAGTGTCACTTTTGCAAAACAGTGTGAAAAGTGCCTCTGAGCCATCCTCGTGGGAGAGGGAGGAAAGGAATTCTGTGTATATGTTAACCTCCTGTCTCCTGTACCTATTTGCCAGATTTTACTCCATGGGAGTTAATGGTGCTAGGCTTTGAGATGGCCTTCCCTGGCCCCACAGAATGCCAGGTTCCATGTGCTACCATGGCAAGAGGAGCCAGAAATTCTGAGCATGGGACTGATCTACCTGTCCATGACACAGAAGCTGAGGGGTTGGCTCCATTAGTTCTGGAGGAAGTTGAAGGTAGAGGAACCAAGGGAATCTCAGGAAGCACATGAAATGTATCCCACACAGCAATGGTGTCTTACTGTTAATATTTTAGTCTTTTTAAGCCTATTTATTTATTTTGAGAGAGAGAGAGACAGAGAATGTGTGTGTGTGCTCAGGGGAGGAGCAGAGAGATGGGGAGAGAGCAAACCCGATGAGGGGCTCAATCTCATGAACCTTGAGATCATGACCTGAGCCAAAATCAAGAGTCGGGTGCTTAACCTACTGAGCCACGCAGGCAACCCCAACTGTTAATATTAAAAAAAAAAATTTTTTTAATGTTTATTTTTGACAGAGAGAGAGACAGAGCATGAGCGAGGGAAGGGCAGAGTGAGAGAGGGACACAGAATTGGAAGCAGGCTCCTGGCTCTGAGCTGTCAGCACAGAGCCCGACGCGGGGCTCGAACTCACAGACCACGAGGTCATGCATGACCTGTGCTGAAGTCTGACACTCAACTGACTGAGCCACCCAGGCGCCCCCTTTTAAAATTTTTTTAAATGTTTATTTATCAACTGTTAATATTTTAAAGAATTCTTCTCGTTACACCGTCAGCAGCTTCCATAGACAATATCCAATTTCTTTCCCTTTTCCCTACTGTCTCTGCTCAAATACTTCATCCCAGGTCCTGAGCCAATTCTCTTCTGAGACCTGGGATGTAAGCACCCATTGGTGCTGTCCCCCAGGCTCCCCTGTCATGCCTGCAGTCTCATGAGTAGTACAGTAATATTAATCTGGCAGCCTGGGCCCCTTCTTTGTATGATCCCATCCTTGTGATTGCATCTTCCTCTATCCCTTGTGTTCTAGTACTCAGCTATAGACTTCAACTTTATTTCTTACAATACTAGTGAGTTGTTTTCAGACTCTTAGGTACCGGTAAACTCTTCCTACCATCCACTCTTGTTCTGGACAGCCCAAGCTCCCTCAAACAAGAACCTTGCCTTTGAACTTGGGATCCTAGGTCTTTCTTGACTTGTAGAACTGGTCTCCGACGTCAACCTGACCTAGTTTTTCTTATGTCTGGTCTACATACTTGATTATAATTTTGCTTCTGTTTTTGAAAATCCCAGGCACAAATGTTTGATTAATCCGCCTTTCTCCTCTGGTTGCCCTCCTACGTGTCCTCCCAGAGCCCGAGTTTCCAGCTTGTTCATTTGTTAATCTGTGTCTTGTCATAGCATTTGGGGGTTCTGCCAGCCCCAGGTTCTTTCTTTCTACTTTGCACCATACAATAACTTAACAAGATTGTGTCTTATATTATCAAAAAAATTACATTTTTTGTCAAATAATTTGCCATATCCAAGTCAACATAATTGTAATATCCAAGACTGTGTATATATTACTTCTCCTTATAGTTCTATTGTAAGATACTTTCGGTTCTATCAATGTCTCACTTTGCCTTTTATTGTTTCATATCTATGGACGTAGAGCCTGCAAGCAAAAACAAATGTGAACTTCAAACAGCGTCTTAATCTTTCTATTAGATCTTCAATAGTGAACATATGTTATGCAATAATACATTTAGGATGACATTTAATCAAAAATTGCATAAGCCTCTCCCCCTAGTTTAAGTCCTAGAGAACGTGTTGTTTATTGGCTTGCTAACAGCTTAATTTGCACTCTTAGTATATCAATCTAGAGAACTTGAAAATCAACTCTGTTTAAAACAGATTTTATTTTTAACACATAACAATTAGACAAAGTTTATGGTATTCAGAATTGGAAATGCAAAACAGTTAATTTGTCGTCAGTAATCCCTTGCTTCCTTCCCCATGGAGGGGTTAATTAGAAATTTTATTTCAGTTCTCTTGGAAATTTTGTCTTCTTAAAAAATTATATAGAAAAGACAACTTCCTAGTTAAAATATTGGCAAGCTGCTACTCCATAATAAGCTCTCTTCTAATTTTCCATTAAATGATCCATGAATACATACGGAAATTCAAAAATTCAGTAACAATGGAAAGGAAAGATAACAGCCACCCATTTACATAAATCCTATGAGGAATTCCCAGTAATTACTGAGCTGATGTGGCCTGATTGAAAAACACATTTAATAGCCTCCACAGCTCATACCTAATTAAAAGAAAATTTAAGTATACAGAGCAAACAGTCTAGTCCTGTGATGTGTCTTTTCCTCAGAAATGTATTATCTGCACGTCCCAGAAAACTAGGAAGCTGCCTCTTCATTGCGTCCCTCCTGGCACATAGTAGGTGTTCTAAAACTTTTTTTCTAATGAATGAATCTGTGTGAAGTACTTTCTAAAGTGGTCCTCTATTAACATTTCTTTCTCTGCATCCCTCTTGACAATCCAAACCCTCTGGACTTAAAATAACTGGAGCCATAGGGGAAAATGTGGAGGAGCATCATTCTATCAAGGATTTATAGAATCGAGCAGGTAGATCTGGTGGTGGTGGCAGAGGTGATAAGAAGCCAAGTGATTTGTGGTGCATGTTACTGGTGACATGAGAGTTTATCCATCAGTAGGAAGATAACGCCATTTTCTAAAATGTCAGCTTTTCCCTAGATTATTTGAAAACTGACAAGGGATGTAAGAAAATATCCTGTCTACAGCTCATAGATGGATGCTTGTTGGATACAGGAAATTGACCCATGGGGATGCGTTGAGCTACCTCCATGTTTAGATCTAAGAAGTCCCTGCAAAGTGAAAGGAGAATGAGACCCTGTACAAGTGGCCACCTGGGAAAGATGCCTGTCTTATTGTAGGAGCAAGCGAGAAAAGAAACGGCAGAAATGGTTTTTTTTAATTGTAGAAGATAAAAGAGTGACACCTAAATTCACTTAATCCGGTTATAGTGAAGCAATAGAAGGGTAAATTCTGAAAAGCAAGGAGAGAAAAAGACACATTATTTTCAAGGGAACAAAAATTATACTGAAGGCACAATTCCCAACAGTGTCAAGAGAAGCCAGAAGACAATGGAATTACAGTGCTGAAGCAAATTAACTGTCAGCCTAGAATTTTAAATCCCAGTAAACTATCACTCAAGAGTAAGGATGAAATAAAAATATTTTCAATCCCACAATGAGACGGAGACAATTTAAAACTCACAGATATTTGCTAAAAGAACAAATGGAGGACCTATTTAGGAATGAAGGAAATTGAATACAGAAAAAAGAATTAGGATCCAGTAAGAATGGTTATTAAAATCATCAATAAATGTGTGTAAATCTCAATGAGCTTTGGCTATGGAAACATTTATGAATAATTCAGGTGTTTTAAAAGCAAAGTGAACTCAATTACTAGGAAATAACTTTACCAGGGGGATGGGTATTGCCATTAGATGTGTAAGGTTCTTGTATTTGAGGGGAAGAGGTTTGAATTATTTTCAGACGTTTTTAATAAAGTATAAATATTGAAAACTTGGGACAACCAAGAAAATATAAAGATAGAATATATAATTTCTGAACCAATAGAGGCATAAAAGTAAATAAAGAAAACATTGATGAGTCCAATAGAATACAATAACAGAGAAGAATTGAAAGAAGGATGTAGTACAGAGAAGCAGCATATGAGATGTTCAACACAAATAGGTCATTAATCATGGTAAATATAAACAGACCAAATGGTGAAAGGTGATATTTTCAGCATAGAAAGTGAAATGCAGCTGTATGCTGTTGACAAAATTACCTGGTAAAATATCTTGGTATATATACCAGGTATATACCAATCAAAAATTAGCTGGCTTAAATATATTAGGATAAATAGACTTTAAGGCTAATGAATATATTAATTTTAGAAAGAATCCTGCAATGTGCAGAAAATCTCCAAACTTATTTCCACCTAACCACATAATCTCAAACTGTGTGAAGCAAAATTTGACAAATATGGAAGGAGAAATGAACAAATCCACAGAGTAGGAGAATTTATTATACTTCTTTGAATAAGTGAAAGATCAAGCTGACAGGACATTAGTAAAGCTCTACTAGACTTGACCAACACAATTAATGAGATTAGGTTTTCCTTTACCTGGTAAGCCTACCGTGGCTCTGCTGAAAATAATTGTCAAATTTTGCCATTTACTTATTACAGCACTTTGATCTCTCTCTGGGCTTCTTTCTATGCTTTAGGGCATCTGTGAGCATGTACAGCTATTGGCTTTCAGCAAAATCTGACAGGGAACTGCATACCGGTCTTTCTTGGTCATAGATACTTACAAACTTCATGGGGAGAAAAGTCCAGTGCTCTCAGCCATTTAGAATTGGTTAGGAGAAAAAGGCCACATGCCGTTCATTCTCTTAGCATCCCTGAAAACCTTTTTCCTTCCTCGATTCCTTCTTCCGTCTCTCCTTTTTTTTTAATCCTCCTTCCTTCTTCCTTTCTTCCTTTTTTTCTTTTTTCTATCTCTTTTGATCCCTCTCTTTCTTTTCACCCTTAAACATTATATGATTTTAGATCTTGTGTGTAATAGCAAAGCAAAAGTGGTTGAACCTTTTTTGAAGTGACAAAATCCATTTTAACCAGTATTTCAAAAATTGAATTTGTCCATAAATAGTGTGGGTCTTTATCATTTTAAAAATTGCTTTTACTTTATGGAATAGTATAATAACTTTGACAATCTAAGCAGCAAGCCATTTCAGAAAACAGTTTTTCCTGAATGGATGATACTAAACTACTACTGAAGAAAACAGTTTACAAAATAAATGAAGCACACTCTAAAATGTGTAATTGCTGAATCCTTTTCTTTTTTTTCATATGAAGTCTATGGCATACTTCATGTTTCTGGTATTAATAATAATAATAATGAGCAGTCATTAGCATACAATGAATCTGTCATTTACCGGAGTATTTGTGAGGTCCATGCTCGGGCACCAATAAGAACATGATAAAGTAACTAAAATGGGTAAAATCCCCAATAGTGTGTGATTTGGTCTTTTTGTTTGTAGAATAGAAAAAGAATCTGCACTGAAACTTTCTAGTAGTAGATGGAAGTGAGATTAGCAAATGGGCCACAAAATTCTCTGAAAATATAATTACTCGTGCATTCATTCACAACAAATAAGTATTTATTATAAATTCATTTATATAAATAAATTCACATTATAAATATAGTAATTCTCTTGATATCTCATTTTCTGAATTAAGATATACTTGCTAATATTATACTAAAGATAGTATACTAAGATAATGACGATTTGGCTATATCACTTAGTCTCTTCCATATTTCTGATGTGCTTTCATCTAATCATGAAACATTAAGGCAGAAAGAAACCTAATAGAAGTCAGTTAATCAAATTAGATTCCATAGAGCCCTAGCGTTCTTTTAAAATGCTTTTGTCTGTCAATAGGGGAGCTGTGCAAAAGAATGGAAGCTTCTAGCTACTCATTCTACTTCCACTAGATCAACTCTAGCTTACTTTGCTTTATATTTATGTATTGAAATTCTGTCTTTGGTATTTTTCAGACACAGTGCCCCCCAAGCCAAAAAATAAGACATTTAAAAGCTACTCATCAAATCTTACTCTTTAATTTAAACAGATTAAGAACTTAAATTCTAAAAAAAAAAAAAAAAAAAAAAACCTCTTTAAATTGTTTGCCTAAGGTCACACAATATAGGAAAGGAACTAAAACTAGAAAACAGGATTTTTAACTCTCGCCTTACCAATTTTATACATGTATCTTCCTTTGCAGTTAAGACTTGGTAGATTGTTTCAGTAAAGCTCACGTGGATCACATCTGGCTGTACGTATGTTTTGTGTAGTCTCCTCTCTTGTTGACCCTGGTCTTGGCCATGTGACTTGCTTTGGCCAATGGATTGTTAAGGAATGTGAAAGAAACTGATGTACGATGACCATTCATACATGAGGGCTCTCTTTTGCTGTTAGTAATTTTCATGTACTATTTGAAACATTGGGCTCATCTCATGGGTTAGAGAGCTCATGGACAGAATTCCCAGTTGAGGTCCCAAATTATGAGTGAGCCCAGCTAATACCACATAAAATACATAAGCTTTCCCAAATGAGGTCAGACCACTGAAGCATGAGCAAATAGATGGTTGTGTCCTTAAACCACTAAGTTTTAAGGTAGTTTGTTTTTGCACTGATAGTTAATGAAAAGAACAGTATTGACTTACTGTCCCAACCATGACCTTTCCTAGGATCCAAGCGTAGCATATTTTTATGGATTATTTAAAAAACTGTGCATCACACTGACTTCTTCTAGTAGCTAATGTTATATAAAATTATATATTCTTTCATTGGAGAGATTCTGTATTTCCTTCATTTCCTTCAGTAACTGTAATCTGTTAAATTTAGATATATTTTGTTATCTTTAATTACAGAACCTTGGGAACTGCCACAGTTACTAGGATCATATGTGTAGGAAAGGCCCCAGGTGAGCTACATCTGAGTAGAGTAGGGATGGAAAGGACAGGTCCAGATTGTCCCTAACATATGTGATGCCAGTTCAAAAGTACAGGTGGAAGCCCATGTACCATATGTCTAAAGTTTTTAAGTGGTAAGTCAAACTAACAAATTTTTAAATAGATTATATTCTATTATTCCACCCTGACAAATATAACTTTACACCAACCTGTAAGACCAAGTTTGAATTTAGAATTCTTGGCCACCTCAGAGTTTTGCCCTAGAATATGATAGCACAGAATAGCTGGGCCCTGGGCAGGTGCTCACTCCGTTCTCTTCCTTCCTTCAACTTTGACAGCATGTACCTTAAGAGGTCTCATGTACAAATTTGTGGATGCATCAGCCCACATAATTAATCTTGGTCTCTATCCTCCCTTCGATAGCCACACATTAGGTTTCAATTCTAGCAGTGTTCCACTGAGAAAACTGTCAAAGAAAAGAGTCCTGTGAAGGTCCTGGAAATAGGATCCAAACACTCTGGATTGTGAATTATGGCATCCCATGAACTAGGAACACGGATGGGGCTGGGTTACATGTAGGCCTGTACCATTGGGCCCACGTATTCCTTGCATGTCCAAAGAGATGGTGCCAGAGGAGACTCAGAGGCCCTAGAAAGCATGAGGCCCTGGATGGGAAGCTCTCTTTCCTGGGTCTAAGGGTGTGAGTTTCGTTGGGGATCCCCAGCATCAGACCCTGAAACAAGGTCTTGAGAGCAAGTAGTTTGAGAGGTGATCTCAGAAACCATAGGTAAGAGTATGAGAGAGTGAGAGACATCAAGGAGAAGCCAATTCAGGGACTGTTAATGAGTAGTCACCACTATTAACATTTTGGGCTCAGTTGCCCTGGGGATCTCTAGGAGTTCGTGTAGAATTCACTTTAGAGTTATTCCTACCAAAAGTCAAAGACGCTGAGTTATTTTTCCACCGATTTGTTACATATTTGTTGAGGACTACAAACACATTTGTGGTCTGATCCATGTGAAGGCTGAGTACCCTCATATGTTCAGAGAAAGCCCTCGGAGAGAATGTCACAGTTTTCCATAAAGCCATTTGCGTACAGGGAGGATTTAAATGCCCAGGGGACCTGGCAGGGCATAGACAGTATCTGCTGCAGTGCAGAACTGGAAAACACTTTGGGAAAACATATCCCAAAAAGAGAATGATAGTTTGATGATATAATGTAGCCATAAAATTTCCAAATTTTTAAAAATCCAAATCCTCTCCACCTCTGCTATTTTATATCTTAAGGAAATGTAGATACTGGCTTAATTCAGAAGTGACTTCCTGTTGATAGTTATGATATTTCTACTTACGTTTGTGGCATGAATCAATTAAATTACAATTGTTCTATCACTGTACCTTCAGAAATAAAGTGATCATGGGTGGCTGGGTGGCTCAGTCAGTTAAGCATCTGACTTCGGCTCAGGTCATGATCTTGGGGTTCGTGAATTCGAGCCCCACATTGTGCTTGCTGCTGTCACCACAGAGCCCGCTTAGGATCCTCCATCCCCACCTCTCTACCCCCCCCCCAAAATAAATAAACATTTTAAAAAAGTGATCATTTCCATGAATTCCACTGTTAGGATGGATTCCTTTTCCAACTGGTAAAGGAGAGAGGCTGGCACTGTGCATTCCTTAAGGTCTTTACTCATGAACATTTCATGAGTTGAAAAATGCTCACTTAAGAACGTCCTTGGCTTTCACTTTCACACTCAGTATCATTAAGAAGTCGATATTTTTAGGGAAAAGGGAGTAGCATATAACATAAAGCTTTTGGTAGGATCTTTACACTGGGACTTGTGCATTCAATCATGTTTACTATTAAATAGCCAGTTATTCTCTGTCTTCAATGAGAATAATAATTACTCTTGAGTTGCTTAAGTTTCCTATTCTAAGCAGTGTAATTTTATTTAAATTACCTAATCTAAATATTTTCCTTTCAGTCTGTTCTTGAAAGAGAACGATGAGGTTTCTTTATTTCTGTTAATAAAGCAACACGTTTTGATCACATGATTATCTCACCTGGTTTGTTCTAATGATGTTGTCACAACTCAAATAATTCTCTCAGAATGAAAACAGTCCATGAATCACTGATGATAAAATGTGACTGGAGTCCTTTTTGAGAAGAAAATTTTTATTCTAAAATTAAATTTGATAGAATAAAAATAACAACATTCTGACAGCCTTTGTTTTCTCTTTAGACCAGCTGATAATCTTGAACTTTGCTTAGATGTAATATAGATTTCAAATGTGATCCATCGTCAGTGTATTTTAGTATACAATGTATAACACTAACATTATATGTATTATGTATGACACAGAAATATACAGCATGCAGCATGCTACAGTGCATGTAATTAATATGTTTTTATAGTATATAACACCTAATGTATACCACACATATACAAATCCCCAATTCGATTTTAAAATGATTTAAAGCAATTAATGTTCTTGCAGGAGTGACTGATTTTCTTTGCATAAATTTCAGTGTATTTGAAAACAGGTTTGCCATTTTTAACATTTGAGGTGCTAAACGTGAATGAATTAAAATTATAGCTAATTGATGTCATAATACTTATCTGGTCACTGGTTGATAAGCTTGATTTGTTGGTTTCAGAAAACTTTTTAATACAGAACTAGGCTTTAATCATTTTTTTATCATTTCTTTTTTATCTACTACTTAAATACTTTGCCATTAGTGGGGAAATTTATGTTATATTCTTATACTACATCCTATTTTAGTGTCATGAGATTTCTATTTATTTTATAAATAAATTTTTGTATATTTTATTTATTCATCTTCATTTCATGGAGGATGGTGAGCTGCAGAGAAAAAAACTAGTGTTGATTAGAAGGAAAAGACAAGCATAGAAGCCTACCCACCATTAAACTGCTGTTAACTGCTGACTTAAGGTTAATGGTATAACAAGGTGATGTGAGAAGTATTATTTGGGCATGCCTCCTTCTGCTTCCCTTGGTTTTTTAACTATGGAAAAATTATCTCAACCTGCTGGTCAAGCTGCAAATTATTTTGATTAGTATGGAACAGAGTATCCCTAAGTCATAGAAATGTGGCAGACAGGGACACCTGGGAGGCTCAGTTGGTTGGGCATCCAACTCTTTATTTCAGCTCAGGTCATCATCCCAGGGTCCTGGGATCAAGCGCCGCATTGGGCTCCATGCTGAGCATGGATCCTGCTTAGGATTATTTCTCTCTCCCTCCCTCCTTCTCTCTCTCCCTCTCTCCCTCCCTCTCTCACTCTCTCTCTCCCTCCCCTCTCTCCTGCTTGCACACACTCTCTCTCAAAATAAACTTAACATAATAAATAAATAAATAAATAAATAAATAAATAAATAAATAATGTGGCAGACAGTAATGCTCACCAAATATTCCACATATCTGTCTTATTTCTCAGTCTCCATTCAGTTAGATAGAGCCATGGGTTTGATTCTGACCAATTAATTGGCCCTTGGAACAATACAGGTGCTAGGAACAACTCCCCCTTGCACAGTCGAAAATCCCTACTTTTGAGTCCCCCAAAACTTCACTACTAATAGCCCCCTGTTGGCCAGAAGCCTTACCAATAGCATAACAGTTGATTAACACACATCTTGCATGTTATATGTATTGTATACTGTATTCTTACAATAAAGTAAGCTAGACGAAAGAAAATCCTAAGGAAGAGAAAATACATTTACAGTACTTTCTTGTATTTATTGAAAAAATTCTGTGTGTAAGTGGACCTGCACAGTTCAAGCCTGTATTATTCAAGGGTCATCTGTAATGTGTATTATTTTTTTAATGTATGTTTGTTTGTGTATTTATTTATTTATTTATTTATTTATTTATTTATTTATTTATTATGAGAGAGAGAGAGAAAAAGAGAGAGACAGAGAGAATCCCAAGCAGGCTTCACATTGTCAGTCCACAGCCCGACACAGGGCTTAAACCCACAAACTGTGAGATCATGATCTGAGCCGAAATCAAGGGTTGGGCGCTTAACTGAGCTACCTAGGCACCCCAATGTTATGTGTATTACTTTTGAGTTGAGCACTGAAAAGCCCGTGAACAAACATCCAGCCACTTTTCTTCCCCTGACCTGTACTTGCAAGTACAGTTGCAAGCTCATGGAATCTTTCACAGCATGGGTCCCTGAGTAGATCTTCCTGTGACCTAGCAAGATATATTCTGTCACTGATAAATAAACTTGCTTATTATGCCCTTGAGATTTAGGAGTAGAGTGTTACCTCAGGATAAGCTAGTTTCTTCTAGATGATACAATATCATTAAATACAATAGTATTACATATTGCTTTACCCCAAAATGAATTTTGGGATTTATGTGATTAAAGATGATTAAGCTATTTTTTAAATGTTTTTGATAGTTGCAGATGGATCCGTTCTAGTTCCTTTACGATTTGTTCCTCTCAGTGCTGGACGCTACCCTTGTAAAATTTTGTTGACATCACGGTATGATGTGCGTGTCTATTGCATTGAGGGTATAGTAAATGCAGAAGAACCAGAGGCCAGGTTTGAATTTGAAACGCCAGCATTTGAAGCCCTTACCCAGAATATTCCAGTGGTAAGTGCAAACATTTTTTGTACTTTTTTTCATCCCCACTGCTACTGTCTCAATTAAAGTCCTCCAAACCTTCCTCTTGAACTAGTAGATTTTCTAATTGCGTTATCTGCTGCCATTTGTTTTTCCACGTTGATGATAGGAATTTATATTCCTGAATATAAATGTTACCATGTTACTTCCCTCACTAATCACTTCCATTGGATCTCATTCCTTAAAAAATTAACTCTAACTTCCTTAACTTATCATCACATTCCTACTCAAAAGGAATTCCTGGTTCCACCAGGCAGAGTAATGATCTGCCTCTAATCTCTCTACTTCAAATTTGGTTGTGATCCTCACAATTGAGATGGGTTCATGGGCACTAAGAACAATGACTGTAGCTTGGCTATCAAAGTGATACTACAGCATAGAAGAAGGTTATATATTTGTAAGGAATGTTGAATTTTCTAGACTAGAAATTGGTTTTTGTTTGTTTAATTATTAAAGATATAACAAAAGTCAACTCAAAGCACAGAAATTTGTTCTGATGGGATATATAAGCTTGGCGATCTGAGCAGTCTGCCAGAGAGATTGCCCATAATTAGGAGAAGAATGTGTGATTCTAAGACCATTTTATAATTTTAACAATAATTAGTAAGTTAAACAAATATTTCCTTAAATATTAAATAACCCATGGATCAGCCTATTTGACATTGAAAGCATAGTCATGCTCATGCTTTATGTTCACATTGTTGATAGTTGTTCATAACAACTATGACTTTCAAGCGGTAATTTTTCTGAAATGTAATTTAAAATATAATATATAATTTTATTAAAAATACCAAGAACTAATATGTAACTCAACTTCATCATCATCATCCCTCTGACATTTTTCTACTTTTTTTTTTTCACGCTTTAGAATAACAAAACAAAGAATGAATGGAAATGTCAAGTTACTATAGAAGGAGAATGGTTTTATGGACCTTCTGTTTTATATGTTGGAGCAGGTGAAACTGTGCAGTATCCTCTCACATTCAGACCTATTTTGGAATGTGAGATTATGGTATGAACTCATTGATTTTTTTCCCTAGTATTAATAATGTCTATAAATTGATGTATGATATTAACATGTCTAATTTATGATAAATCTTCTTGCAGAAAAGTTGTATCTTCTATGATTTTGATCATCAGTATTCACTCTCCTTGAAACGTTAATAAATGTTTTAACTTGAGGGCTAAAATTTCTGAAATTCACAACTCCCCTGGCTGCCAATACTTAATGTCTAGATTATTTTTACACAAAATGCTTAACAAAGTAAAATCATTGTTCTTCTGTTTTTATTCATTAATGTAGGGGGTACTTCAGAGAATACTTTCTTAAGACATATTCCTTTGACAAGTACGTAAAAACGTATGGAATTGCTATGTACAAGAAGGCCTATATAAACTCTGTCATTTAGAGAAAGTCCAGAGAAATACAGAGCTTTCACAGGAAATTCATCTTTATTCATTCAGTAGAAGTATTTAGACATAAACCGGAAAAGTCAATGACTGACACCTCCTTGACAGCTCATTTCATTAATCAGATTCAAAGTTAATCAGATAGCAGAGATTGTTGGGCATCCGACTGTGACTTCTATAGTGCTGAAATTTGGCTGATTTGTCACAGGGCAGACTTATTGTGAGAAATGAAGCAGATGGTATGGAGTATGTCTTTGACATAAAAGGGATTGGAAAAAGACCGCTGGCCTTGGAGCACATCATTATAAACTGTCAAGTAGGAGAAATGACAAATAAACCCATAATGGTGCCCAATCATACAAAGACCATCCAAACATTTAAGGTAAGATTTTTTTCTTTAAGTCTGAAAGTGTTTTCAAAAGGACTATATTGAATTATATGAAATTTTAAAACCACTTAATTTTACTTAACTAGGTGAAGCAGTGTCACATAGGAACATGCTTAGAATTCTACTTCTCATTAGGCCAACAACTATTAACTTTCTTTTCAATTGTAAAGTTGAAATAACATCAAACAAGTTTTATATTTAGGTATTAGTATATAATCATAAAGCATATTAAAATCTACCTATTTGAATCGTATACTTTGATCTGAAGAAATTGTATATGATAACAAAAGGCATTTTCAAAATATTTTGGATAGCTCATCCCATTTTAATGTGAAATCTGTAAACACAAATTTTCAAAAGTGTATCCTATCATTTATCAGCGTAAATAATATTGGGAATGTGAAGAAATGCATAATTGTTTACATTATTTTATATGAAGCCTTTCACCTGGCTGTCCTCACTTGATTTAAGTCAATCCTAAAATAAATTTTTTCACTCCCCGCTCCCACATTTATCTTCAAATTATTGTGTGCCCAAGAGAATCTTTGAAAGAAGATTCACGTATCTATCCATCATGAGTGCCTGAGTTTCAGAGGGTATTAGAGAAGTCTGGAAATTCTCTGGGTTTGCCTCCTGATTTTTTTTGTAATCCTGAAAATAATATGTGCTTTGATTTTCTTCTTTCCTTACTCGATGGCAAATGGAGTGAATATTAAGAACGAAAATGTCATCTTGACACTCCCCTGCTGAGACTTGTCCTGTCATCTCTTACCTTCAGGATAGAATCCATACTCCCTGAAGTGGCTTTTGCTGTCCTTTAAAAGCTCATCTGCTCATTTTCATCTCCTGCCACTCTTGGCCCCAGAAGCACTCAGCTCTTTGTAAACAGAATCTCCTTTTGCTCCTGTCTGGAGCTCTCTATACAACTCCCTATCTTCCATTTCTCTGTCTTTCTCCTCTTAATTCTTTAGGGCAAGTCTTAAATGCCACTTTTCCAAGAATGATAATAAAAGGCATTTTCAAAAAAAATTGGGGAGTGTCTAGGTAGCTTAGTTGGTTAAGCGTCTGACTCTTGGTCTTGGCTCAGGTCATGATTTCGCGGTTTGTGAGTTCAAGCCCCACATCAGCCTCTGCGCTGAGGGTGCAGAGCCTGCTTGGGATTCTGTCTCTCCTTCTCTCTACCCATCCCCCATTTGTCCTCCCTCCCTCCCTCCCTCCCTCCCTCTCTCTCTCTCAAAATCAATAAATAAACATAAAAAAATTTTAATAAAAATAAAATAAAAATAAAACTTTTTTGAACAGCTTTTAAATTTTATGGATTATAAAACTGGGGAATAGATGCCTTTCATGTGCTTTGACAACATTTTTTTACCTGTTCCACCATCATACATACTATATAATATTGCTATTACCTTTTCATTATTTTCCACCAGATTATAAACTGAGAAAAGGGGCATGTCTCTCTTATCTACATATTTATACCTTTCATAAATTATACTATCGAGCACCTAATAGCTTTTCAAGGAAGATTTTCCATATTTTTATATTTAAAGTCTTTTTTAGGTTTTTATTTATTTATTTATTTTGAGAGTGAGAGAACACAAGTGGGGGAGGGGCAGAGAGAGAGGGAGAGAGAGAATCCCAAACAGGCTCTTCACTGTCAGTGCAGAACCCGATGCAAGGCTCAAACTCACGAACTGTGGAATCATGACCTGAGCCAAAATCCAGAGTTGGATGCTTAACTGACTGAGCCACTCAGGCTCCCCCCATATTTTCATAATTAAAGAGCTCCAAAAATTATTAAAGAACAGAAATGTATTTAAGATTTAAGAAAGATTTGTTCCTAGAGATATTATCAATAGATACAATATCACCTTTCTTTATTTGAAATTTACCATTGTCTTTAATCAACACAGGATAATGAGCACTATGAATTTGCCCTTTCATTTCATTCATAATATTTGGTTTATTGCTTGCCTTTCAATAGAAATTCTGTTGGGGAACAACTGAGGTAGTACTAAGGAGAAAGGCTGGGGAGAGAAGCTTTGCTTTATACTTTGAGCTTTAATCATACACTTGCTTTAGGACCACTGACATGCTTCTGATTCTCCATCTTCATTCCTTCATCTATGAAATGAATTTGACCTCTTATGTACTCAAGATTGATTCACATTCCTTTCCCCTGCTCTTTCTCTCTTTCAATATCTTTCTCTTTGTGTGATTATTTTCCTTAATCTATAAATAGTCTCATATTTTTCCATTATAAAAGAAAACTAGGGGAGCCTGGGTGGCTCAGTTGGTTAAGCATCTGACTTCAGCTCAGATCATGATCTCGCGGTTTGTGAGTTCAAGCCCCGCATAGGGCTCTGTGCTGACAGCTCAGAGTCTGGAGCCTGCTTTGGATTCTGTGTCTTCTTCTCTTTCTGTCCCTCCCCTGCTCTCTCTCTCTCTCTCTCTCTCTCTCTCCCTCTCTCTCTCTCTCTCTCAAAAATACATAATAAACATTACATTTTTTTAAAAAATAAAACTTGTTGGGGCGCCTGGGTGGCGCAGTCGGTTAAGCGTCCGACTTCAGCCAGGTCACGATCTCGCGGTCCGTGAGTTCGAGCCCCGCGTCGGGCTCTGGGCTGATGGCTCAGAGCCTGGAGCCTGTTTCCGATTCTGTGTCTCCCTCTCTCTCTGCCCCTCCCCTGTTCATGCTCTGTCTCTCTCTGTCCCAAAAATAAAAATAAACGTTGAAAAAAAAATTTTTTTTTAAAAAAATAAAACTTGTCTCTACACTATTTCTTCTTTAATTATTATCACCTTTTTAAAATTAATTTGGTTTTTTTTTTAGTTTTTAGTTTTAGTTTTAGTTTTTAGTTTTTAGGTTTTTTTTAGTTTTTAGTTTTTTTAGTTTTAGTTTTAGTTTTTTAGGTTTTTTTTTTTTTAGTTTTTAGTTTCTCTTAAATTCCTGTTAGTTAACATATAATGTAATGTTGGTTTCAGGAGTAGAATTCAGTGATTCATCACTTACATGCAACACCCAGTGCCCATCCCAACAGTTGCCCTCCTTAATGCCCATCACCCATCCAAGCCCATCCCCCTGCTCACCTCCCCTCCAGCAACCCTCAGTGTGTTCTGTGTATCAACTATTATCACCTTTATTGTCCATGATTGCTAAACTTCTTAATTTATGGCAATCCATTTATAGCTCTTCTTTTGGGCTAAAACCTCTGCCACAGAGATCACACTTGACTTCTGGTCAAGGAAAATCAGTTATTTTACTGAGGTATCTGCCTCACAATTCCTGTAGTGTTTTGCAATGTCAGTCTGCCTTCTTAACACTCTTCACTGTTTATTTTATACCATTCTGTATTCCTCATTTCCCTGCCATTTCTTGATTTTGATTATTACTTATCTGGTTCTTTTATTCCTCTAACCTTCTGATGTCTCTTCAGGTTTACATCTTCCAAAGTATCCTTATGTCTTTACGATGTCTCATTTGGCAGTTTCTTGGCTTCAAACTGCCATCTAGGTACAAATGCCAGCTTCACACTTTTCCTCAAGACATGTGTTGTCTCAGCCCCTCATTCTCGACTGCTATACACCTGCACTTTGACAATCTGCTAACAACTCAAGCTCAATATATTCTTTTCATATATTTTCTTTGTTCTGCTTTTCATTACTGCTAGTAGTCACTTTTATGCCTTTTTAAAAAATCCTTTTAACTTATATTTCATCTTACTGCCCTAAGAGTAGTTTTCAGTAGGAGGTTGTGACTTCCTTAATATGAAAGAGAAAATTAAAAATCAGAGAACATAATTGAGATACAGGTACAATGCTGTGGAAAATAGTTCTGCAGTAAGGAAAACAACAGGTAGAGCAAGGAGTTTCATAAATGAGTTTCTCCTTAAAAACAATAAAACACTGGCACAAGTTGTTAGAATGAAAATTTTCAGGCCTTGAAATTGAACAAAAGCTTAAAATAATCTGAGGAATATTTGCTCAAGAAAAACTTGTAATCTTGGTAAGAGCAGAGTGATTTGTGGTATTTTTATTTGGCCTCTTTCTATCCCCCTCTCCTCAGCTCCTCAATCTTGCAACCATAGTAGCTATGAAAACTTGCAGCCTTGCAAACAGAGGAAGAGGCAGACTGAGTATGGATCTCCTTCTAATTCCCATCCTCAGGACATTGTCACAATTTGCCATTCCTTGCAGCTCCCTCTTTAGCAATTCCCCACTAGGGGAGTGTTGCCATTACCTGACTTGTCTCAAATCTTGCTCTGTTGGAAAGGCCCTGTCTTCAGGATATTTGCCAAAAAAATATTCAGCAGTTATTATTTGACACTATAGTTGCCTGAGGCTGCAAAAACAGCTGTGCCCAGCAAGAATTTGGCCAAAAACTTGAAAGGAAGATCTGAAGAGTGAGAGGTCCTTAGGGGATTTTAAAAGCTCTGAAGTATCGCTGGGGAACAAGCAGGCCACATGCATGGGTAGCATTGTGCAGTTGACCAGAGAAGTCCTGAGAGGGTGCCAGGTCTTTTGTCTCCACAGACATAGAGGCACTATGGGAGCTGGAAGTGAAGGCTGAGGCAGAGTTGTCAGATCCCTGAGTGCTGAAAATGTGCCATAACACATATGCAATGCTCCTCAACAAAGGGTAGACAATTTACATTATCAGGAGTGTAAGGAAACCTGGGACAAACTATTGCTGGCCACTAAGCTAACTCAGCAGGGACTTAAGTGAACACACGCTCTAGTGAATGCAGAATATACAGGATTGGTCCAGAAAAGTCACTAAACCAGCAAAGAACAAACAAGAAAAAACAGCAACAAAAACAAACCATTGGGAGTTAATGATCTGATTCCAAAAATGGCTCTATTGGCTTATCTAAAAGGCACATTTTTCCACAGCAAAAATTATGAGACAAAGAAACAGGGAAGTATGGCCCCTACACAGGAAAATAAGCAGTCACTAAAAGCTGTCTCAGTAGGGGCCCACATGTAGGACTACTAAACAAAGACTTTAAACAAGCCTTTGTAAATATGTTCAATAAGCTAAAAGAAATATTTTCTGAGGGGTTAATGAAAAGTTCCAAAAAACAGATAATAGCAATAATATAGAGATTATTTTAAAACTCTGGACTTGAAAGTACAATAGAAAAGAGGAATCATTCACTCTAGGGACTCAGCATATTTTCTAATTTCATTGGGATTTCTTTTTTGGCACAGTGGTTATTTAGGACTCTTTTTTAAAAATTATTTTTATTTTATTTTATTATTATTATTTTTGAGAGAAGAAGAGAGCATGAGCAGAGGGAGAGAGAGAGAATCCTAAGCAGGCTCCACACTCAGCACAGAGCCTGACAGGGGCTCGACCCCACAATCCTGGGATCATGACCAGGATGGTCATGAGTCAAGAGTCAGCTGCTCACCCAACTGAGCCACCCAAGCACCCCTATTTAAGGGTTTCCCAAATTTCTTTCCATTTTTTATTTCAAATTTAATTCAATTGTTCTCAAAAGAAAACGTACTAGATATAATTCCAGCCCTTCTAAATTTATTGAGGCTCCTTTTATATCCCAAGGCATGCTCTATCCTGGAGAATATTCCGTGGGTACTTGAGACATACTAAAGGGCATCCATGAAAATCCCACAACTAGCATCATACTTAATAGTAAAACAATGAATGATTTTCCCCTGTGGTCAAGAACAAGTCAAGAATTTCTACTCTTGCCATTTCTGTTTAACATTATACTGAAGATATTAGCCAGTGTAGTTAGTTTAGGAACAAGAGACAAAAGGCATTTACATTGTAAAGGAAGAAATCAGACAATCTCTATAGATTTCATGATCTTATAAATAGAAAATTCTAAGGAATCCATGAAATATATTATCAAAACTAATAAATGAATTCAGAATATTTGTAGGATACAAGGTCAGTATGCAAAAATCAATCATTTGTAGCAATGAACAATTCAAAATGAAATTAATAATCAAATGATTGATTTTTGTCAAACTTGTTCCTAAGCATTTTATTTTTTTTGATGCAATTGCAAATGATTATTTGCATCAAAATAAATAAATAAATAAATAAATAAATAAATAAATAAATAAATGCTTAGGAACAAGTTTAACAAAAGAAGAGCAAGACTTGTCCATTGAAAACTGCAAAATATCATTGAAGGAAATTAAATTCAAAATACATAGACATTCCATGCTCATGGATCAGGAGGCTTAATATTGTTATGATGGCTTTGATATCCAAATTGATACATAGATTCAACACAATATCTATCAGAATCGCAACTGACTTTTTTTTTTGCAGAATTTGACAAGATAATCGTAAAGCTTATATAGAAATGCAAGGGACACAGAACAGCCAAGTCAATCTTGTGAAATAAAAAGAAAAGTGGACAATTCATACTTCCTGATTTTAAAACTTATTGCAAACTCCTAACTACAAAACTATGATATTAAAGAAAATTTGCTACTGGCATAAGGTAGACATATAGATGAATGGAATGCAATAGAAGGTCTAGAAATAAACCCTTATAATAATGGTCAATCAGTCTTTAACAAAGATGCCAAGAGAATCATTGAGACAGAATAGCCTTTTTAAAAAAATGGTACTGAGACAACTATATTGTCAAACACAAAAGGGTGAACTTGGACCCCTAACTCATATCATATGCAGAAGTAAACTCCAAATGGATTGTAGACCCAAATTTAATAACTAAAACTAGAAAAACAGAATAAAACATAAGAGTAAGTTATCAGGAATTTGGGTTAGGCAATTATTTTTTAGATATGACACTAAAAGCAGATGTGACAAAGCAATAAATATAAATAAACAAACTGAACTTCCAAGTTAAAATGTGCGTCAAAGGATACCTTGAAAGAAGTGAAAAAACAACCCACAGAATGAGAGAAAATGTCCATATGCCGTATATTGGACTCTACAACAAAATGAGAAGTAACATTTCTTTTAAAATGTGCAAGGAGTTTAAATAGAGAGTTCCCAGTGAGCAATGAAGCACGTGAAAAGATGCTCAGTATAGTAGCCATTAGAGACATGCAAATCAAAATCACAATCAGATACCACTTCACACTTACGAGGACGGCTATAATCAGGATGGCAGATAGTAAAAACTTTGCGAGATGTAGAACAGTAGGAGCCATGATGCCTTGTTGGTGAAAAAGAAAAGGGTGCAGTCATTTTAGAAAAGTTTTGGAAAAAATGAACAAATCAGGAGACTATAGATGCTGGAGAGGATGTGGAGAAACGGGAACCCTCTTGCACTGTTGGTGGGAATGCAAACTGGTGCAGCCACTCTGGAAAACAGTGTGGAGGTCCTCAGAAAATTAAAAATAGACCTACCCTATGACCCAGCAATAGCACTGCTAGGAATTTACCCAAGGGATACAGGAGTACTGATGCAAAGGGGCACTTGTACCCCAATGTTTATAGCAACACTCTCAACAATAGCCAAATTGTGGAAAGAGCCTTAATGTCCATCAACTGATGAATGGATAAAGAAATTGTGGTTTATATACACGATGGAGTACTACGTGGCAATGAGAAAGAACGAAATATGGCCCTTTGTAGCAACGTGGATGGAACTGGAGAGTGTGATGCTAAGTGAAATAAGCCATACAGAGAAAGACAGATACCATATGTTTTCACTTTTATGTGGATCCTGAGAAACTTAACAGAAACCCATGGGGGAGGGGAAGGAAAAAAAAACAAAAAAGAGGTTAGAGTGGGAGAGAGCCAAAGCATAAGAGACTGTTAAAAACTGCGAACAAACTGAGGGTTGATGGGGGGTGGGAGGGAAGGGGGGTAGGTGATGGGTATTGAGGAGGGCACCTTTTGGGATGAGCACTAGGTGTTGTATGGAAACCAATTTGGCAATAAATTTCATATATTGAAAAAATATATAAATAAATAAATAAATAAATAAATAAATAAATAAATAAATAAATAAAAAATAAAAAATAAAAAAAAAGAAAAAAGCAAAGTTTTGGAAAGCCGTAATTCCAAAGATTAAACACTGAGTTACCATACGCTCCAGCAGTTCCACTCCTAGTTAGATGTATGTCCATTACAAATGAAAACATCAGCGTCCAGTTAACAGCTTGTACATGTTTTCATCACAGCATTGTTCATAATAGACAAAAGTGGAGGCAGCCTAAATTTCCATCAACTTATGCATAGGTACACAAAATGTGGCATATCACACAATTTAGTATCATTTGTCAGTGAATGGAAATGATATACTGATACCTACCACAGTATAGATGAACCTTGAAAACATGCTAAGTGAAAAAAGCTTATCACAAAAGACGACATATTATTTCCTTTCTATGAATTGTTCAGAACAGGCAAATCTATAGACACAAAGTAGATTAGTGTTTGCCTAGGCAATGGGGGGTAGTGAGATGTACCACTCAGTGATCTGAAAGTTAGATTAAACAGAGTTATGGTCAGAATGCTGTTTAAATAGTCTTTGTTTGCTGTATTAATATTGATGTAAAATTCATTGAAATGGTTCATCTTTTGTCCATCAAAATGCATAAGAAAATTATGCATGTCCTATAAAAGATATTCAGGTTGTCTAAACATCAGTGGTAACATCAGTTGCAACAGAAAATAAGCATTGTCTTTTTTTTTTCTAAGAATCATTTTCTTTGTTCTCCTTTTTCATAGGCCTCTCCTTAGATTTTTTCTTTTACTTTATGTAGTATTTTTCTGGTTTGCTTTTTATTTAAAGGTGAACAGTTTTCGAGCACCTGGGTGTCTCAGTCTATTAAGTGTCTGACTCTTGATTTTGGCTCAGAGCTCCTCATTGGGCTCCCCACTAACAGTGTGGAGCCTGCTTCAGATTCTCTGCCTCCCTCTCTCTCTGCCCTAGCTCACTCCTTCTCTCTCTCTCTGTCTCAAAATAAATAAATAAACTTAAAAATAAAATACTTAATAAAGGTGAACAGTTTTAATGGAAGTATTTACATTTTCAGTTTTTTCTATGCTTTAGTTCTACGAATTTCATGTAAATATTGACTTTATGTAATTCTTTGAACTCTCTTTTCTAGGTTTCTTCAGATCTTCCAATGGTGTGGGGAAATGCAGTCATCACCATAGACTCTGATAGCACAATTCCATATATTCTACACGTTTTGCCTTGGAAACGTGGTATATTCAAAGGTAACAAAACCATTAGTAAAACATTATTAACCACTAGATTAGGACAGATATATGATGAGAACAATGAAAAAATATACTTTACATTTCCCGTTTCTAATAAGTGACCCAGATGGAAGTTTAGTTTTCCATTTCAGTCGTTAGCTTTCTGAATAATCAGAGCTTTGGGACATGCATTTTACATCTAGTGCTATACTCTCTTGGCCATTTATTTGAATTTATTTATTGGACAAATTTCTAGAAGTAGATATATTTAGTTAAGGGTATTTAATTTTAAAATTGTGATAAAGGGCACCTGGGTGGCTTAGTTGGTTGAGCATCCAACTCTTGATTTCAGCTCAGGTCATGATCTCACAGTCATGAGATCCAGCCCCACATCCAACTCCATGCTGAGCATGGAGCCTGCTTGGGATTTTCTCCCTCCCTCCCTCTCTCTTCCCCTTCCCCACTCGCATGTACTCTCACCCTGTCTCCCTCAAAATAAATAAATAAACATTTAAAAATAAATAAATATGGGGCGCCTAGGTGGTTCAGTCGGTTGAGCGTTGGACTTCGGCTCAGGTCTCAGTCTGTGGGTTCAGTCTGGGAGTTCGCAATGTCCCAGTCTGTGAGTTCAAGCCCCGCATCTGGCTCTATGCTGACAGCTCAGAGCCTGGAGCCTGCTTTGGATTCTGTGTCTCCCTCTCTCTCTGCCCCTCCCCCGCACAAGCTGTATCTCTCTCTGTCAAAAAGAAATAAACATTAAGAATTAATTAATTAATTAATTAATTAAATGTGATAAATACTTTTAAATATGTCTACTACTTTATGAACCAGTCAACATCTTACGAGAATGTCTGTTTATAGGAATAGGTCTTATAAAAACAAGCATAGGCACTTAATTGATATATGAAAAAATAGGTTAAAGTCTTTGGTGTGTGAAGTTTTCTCCCTTTGTCTCTAATAAAGCATTCATTTATGCACATTATCCCAATGATCCCTGAACAGAATTGGTTGCATGGGAATGGTGGTGAAGGGTATTCCTATAAGCTTTTGAAGGGAGGAGGGTGCGTGAGAAGCATAGAGTAAAAAAAAAAAAAAAGAAGGGTAGAAGAGTAATAGGGAAGACCTGAAAGACTGTAATTCATTTTTTTATGTTTATTTATTTTTGAGAGAGAGAGAGAAAGAGAGGGAAGGGAAGGGGCTGAGAGAAAGAGGGAAACACAGAATATGAAGCAGGCTCCAGGCTCCACACTATCAGCACAGAGTCCTGATGCAGGGTTCAAACTCATGAACCGCAAAATCATGATCTCAGCCGAAGTCACATGCTTAACTGACTGAGCCACCCAGGTGCCCCAGGACTGCAATTCATTAAGGGAATAAGTTGTTCTATTTGGGAGGGATTTAAATGTCCCACAGCTGTTGAATCCTGCCAAGGAAATCATTATAGCGTAGGTAAATGGATATACTTTAGAAGTATAGTAAGTATACACCTAGTAGCAAACCTGTGCTCCTTGGAAGAACTAGTGTCTCATCCCTGCTCCCCTCAGCAAAGAATGTTTTAGGAAAGGGTCTACACCTAGTATGCTGATGCTATTAATAAGGAGAAGGGAAACTTCAGAATGGCAAACATACTGATCCAGTCAATACCACTGTCATAGGATGTGCTGTAAAGCAAGAGTCAGCATGCACACACCTGCCCCCCACCCCCTGTCTGCTTCTAGTTGTCTTTACCTCCCATGTTACCACAGTCATAGTTATTATCATCTTCTGAAATCTTCCCATCACTTTTCACACATTTGGCTTTACAAAGCCAATTAATAATTCTCTGTATGATAGATTTTAGGCTATTGTGAATCTCTTCCTAGCTTTACAATAAAGTATCATATTTTGTCATTTTTTTATGTAATTCACAAGATTTGATTCGATTTTAAGAAATCTAAATTTCCGTTCTTATTTTGGTCATCAAATGACAGCTCTCTTACTGGTGGATTTCACTTAGTTTTAGAAAGTTAACTAGTCTTTGTAAAGGGCAGTGAATCATTCAGATTTGCCATTATTAGTTTTGATAAACATATTAAATCTCATTTCCTGTTCTACAAAAGGCAGAGTTCTGCAGTGTATGAGAAAGTACATATGAGGAACCTCACACTCAGCATTGTTGTATTAGAAATGTTTATCACTCCCTTAAACAGAACAAAGCCCCTCTTCTATGAATCAGACTCTTAAAGTTATGGAAATGGAGCTCCAAATCACTAAGTAATCATATTTAATATGTCTTTTCTTTGGATAGTCATTTTTTGTTCATCTTGGCAGCCTTTCTGAGACCATAAAATTTCCATACATATTTTAACTGAACAGATCAGGACTCATTTAACATGCTGGTTTGAAGGAATTTGGGGAAGTTAAAGGCAACTCAGGGTACATCGTTCAGTGAGGATGAATTAGTAAATGTTGCTGGCTACACAAGATATTTTGCCAGCTTCATAATTTTGAAAAATATTTGCAAGACACTATCATGATTGCTCTTTGCAGGGCAGTCCCTTAGGGTTGAATCAATGTTGACATTATGATTGGAAGAAGCAAAGCCTGTAAAGAAGGGCTAGCCCATTTTTGTTGATATTATTGTTAGAAAAGTTCTCCGGCATTTGAAACAGTGGAAATTGCTTCTGAACAACTGTTAATCTGATGCAATATAAAAAAAAAAAAAACAAAAAAACAAAAAACTAGACTATAAAATTTTCATACATATATGAAAATATTCCTATTTGTGCTGATTAAAGAAATGTATCCATGTGCATGTATGTATCAGTGGTTTTAAAAAAAAAAAAAAAACAGGGGCACCTGGGTGGCTCAGTCGGTTAGGCGTCCAACTTTGGCTCAGGTCATGATCTCGCGGTTTGTGAGTTCAAGCCCCGTGTCAGGCTCTGTGCTGACAGCTCAGAACCTGGAGCCTGTTTCAGATTCTGTGTCTCCCTCTCTCTCTGACCCTCCCCCATTCATGCTCTGTTTCTCTCTGTCTCAAAAATAAATAAATGTTAAAAAAAAATTTAAAAAAAACAAAACCCTGTGCTCATTTTCAGTTCTGGTCTTAATTATATAACAATTATTTACAAAAGGCCTATAATTTGGGAAGCCTTGATAACTCTGGTAGTTATGAACAAAGCAGACATTCAACCAATTATGCACTGTTTGTTAAAATATTATAACAGATGCTTTTCCTCATATGTTGACAAATACTCAATTGTTTGAGCTCCACTGTAGTAAAACCCTTGCTACTAGAGCCGCCAGAACTCCTCCCTCAGGCTCCCCAGGACTTCCCAACAAGCCAATGGCAATTAAAGGGTTAACACATGACTCATCAGGGTGCCCCAGGACTTTGATCCCATGTCTTTTCTGATTGGTCAGATTAGAATATAGGTTTGTTAATTATTTCGAGTATTAGACATGGATACATAGATTAGTATCGTGGCTCCTGCCTCCTAGGAATTCGTATCTGGTGGTGGAAATATGTATCTATAAATCATCTCAGTACAAGGTACACTCTGATATACCAAAAGTTTAAACATGGCATTGGGGAGCATGGTAGCAGGAAATATCAACCCTAACAGTGGGGGTGTGAGAGATCTTTTTAGGGGATAATGGGTTTGATTTGGATCTCAAAGGATAAACTGGGACTTATTAGCCAATACGGTGGGTAGGGCATTACAGCAGAGGAAACAACCTTATTGAAAACATAGAGAAGGTACTTCATGTCAATAATGAGTAGAAGGGTGTGTCTGCAGTGTGTGTTTATGGTAGGAAATGCAGGCTGACTACAGTTAGAAATACAGGCAGACTTTGATGGGCAGAGTTTTGTTTTATTTCTTATTGCAGTGGGAGCCGTTGAGGATTTCTGAAGGGCATGAGTCAACAGAGTGTTAAAAAGAAAAATCTAGAGGTAAAATATAAAACAGATGGGAGGGGCAAGAGAGGGCAGTTAGGTCTGAGAGATCCTTTAGGAGCCTTTAGTGATATTCTAGTTGATTAGTTCTCAGTATTTGTGCTTCTTGAGAAAAGAGTTTAATGGCAAGTAGTTTAGATGAGAGTTGATTACAGGCAGCACTCTGAAAGAATGGGAAGGTAAGATGCTGAAGGGACAAAGTCAATAAAAGTAAGCTAGATAAGAGACTACTGCTGAGACCTGGGGAAGCTCCCTGGGAAACTTGGGAGAGAATTGTCACACCAAAGGGCAAGCAAATTGTGGTAATCATCCCTTTACTCTAATCCATCATTGGCTAAAGTTTGCTCTTAGGGCAAATTCCCATGGCAGTGACTCAATCCCCACTGGAAAAGTCATAGGAAACCAGTGCTGTATATGAGAACTGTCTGCAGAGGAGATTTTTGTTGGGCACTGAGAGTATACCACTAAAGTGGGGATCATGTCTTATTGATTGGTAGGTAGAAATTTTGAAAAACGGATGGATTTGGAATTTTCACAGTAGCCTACAGTGAGCTACAGTCATGTTTTCAAGTGTGTGATGTGGAGAATTGAATTTGAATGCCTCTCTGGCAATGGAACAAAAAGTGCAGATTTATCATTTTAAGTGAAAGTTAAGGGCTGACTGCCTAGACCAATGATAGTGGATTAAAAAAACAGAGGGGCACTTTTCAGAGAAATAAAAATGGGAAATGATGCTATAACATCTTTGGCTTCCAGAGATTCAAACTCTGAGATGAGAGATTGGCAGGACATTTCTTAGGGTATATATTATGATCAACCCTTGGGAAAGGAAAGGTAAGAAGGTATATTGACCAGGGGAAGAAAGAGGTTGGGCTTCTTGACAGGCCCAGTGAAGGCTTTTAGTCAACTCACTTGGGGCCTTTTAAGCTAGGATGGCCCTTTGGAGTCGTCCCAAGTTAGGGGAAGGAGACTGGGGCCTTTATGCTGCTGTGTTGATTGGTCATTAAAAGTAGACTACATGTGGAAGGAGATTTGACCTTGGATGAGGCATTTTTTTTTTTCAAGTCAAGGCAATGCCCAAAGAGGACTGGCCTGATTTTCATACTCCAGTTTCATTCCCTGTAGCTACAGAAGTTCGTCCTTCATTCCTGTCAAGGAATGTGGTTGATGCAATACAGTGTCCACCACAGCTGCATGTGATGAACATTGGATATGGAGAGATGAGGGAGAAAGGAGAGTCGAATGTGCTTCTGAGAGTAAGCAACACTAAGGAAGGTGATATAATTAACTGTGAGATATGTCAACTATACTTCCTTTTAAAAATAGTTTCTTAGGGGCACCTGTGTGGCTCAATCAGTTAAGCGTCCGACCCTTGGTTTCAGCTCAGGTCATGATCTCATGGTTTCTTGAGTTCGAGCCCCACATTGGGCTGAGAGCTAACAGTGCAGAGCCTGCTTAGGATTCTCTCTCTCTCCCTGCCCCTCCCTGGCCTTCTCGCTCACTCTCTCTCTCTCTCAAAATAAATGAATAAACTTAAGAGAAAAAAAAACAGAAATGTTATAGAATGTTTATTGTTATTACTGAGATATTAAATTAATTTGATAAAATCTCAGTTATTTTCAATTATAAGGTTTTATTTTTTGGAAGTTATGAATATAGAACCACAATTTAACAGGTCACTAAGAACATTGATTCTTACTATTCAGAAGTATAATTAAAACTAATGAAATCTTCTGGTAAATTTTGGGGGAAAACTGGTTTTCCCTGCATCCAGCACTGCATTGGGCTCTATGCTAACTTTGTGGAGCCAGTTTGGGATTCTCTGTCTCTGTCACTGTCTCTCTCTCACTCTGTCTCTGCCCTTCCCTCACTCATGTGCGCATACTCTCTCTCTCAAAAATAAATAAACATTAAAAATATTTTTAAAAAGGATGAATATCCAAAATATATAAAGAACTTATAATAGCCAACACCCAAAAAGTAAATAATCCAATTAAAACTAGGCAGAAGACATGAACAGCCATTTCTCCAAAGAAGACACCCAGATGGCCAACAGACACATGAAAAGATGCTCACCCTCATTCATTATCAGGGAAATGCAAAGCAAAACTACAGTGAGATATCACCTCACACCTGTCAGAATGGCTAAAATCAAAAACACAAGGAACAACAAGTTTGGAGAGGATGTGGAGAAAAGGAATACTTGTGTGCTGTCGGTGGGAATGCAAACTGGTGCAGCCACTGTGGAAAACAGAAAGGAGGTTCCTCAAAAAGTTAAAAATAGATCTACCCTATGATCCAGTACTGGCACTACTGGGTTTTTACCCACAAAATAGAAAAACATTAATTCAAAGGGACACATGCGCTCTTATGTTTATAGCAGCATTGTTGACAATAGGCAATTATGGAAAGCAGCTTAAGTGTCCATCAACAGTTGAATGGATAAAGAAGTGGTATAAAGAAAGAATGAAATCTAACCATTTACAATGATATAGATGGAGGTAGAAAGTATAATGCTAAGTGAAATAAGTCAGAGAAAGATACCATATGATTTAAGTATGTGGAATTTAAGAAACAAAACAAATGAAGTGTACCTGGGTGGCTCAGTCGGTTGAGTGTCTGAATCTTGGATTCAGTTCACGTCATGATCTCATGGTTCATGAGTTGGAGCCCTGCATCAGACTCCAAGCTGACAGTGCAGAGCCTGCTGGAGATTCTCTCTCTTTCCCTCTTCTCTGCCTCTTCCCTGTTCATTCTCTCTCTCTCTCTTTCTCTCTCTCTCTCAAAAATAAATAAACTTTAAAAAAGGAACCACGCAAAGGGGGAAAGAAAGCAAACCGAGAAACGGTTTCTTTTTAAAAATTTTTTTTATTTATTTTTCAGAGAGAGAGCATGAGCAGGGGAGGGACAGAGAGAGAAGGGTACAGAGAATTCAAATCAGGCTCTGTGCTGTCAGCAGGGCTTGAACTCACAAACCGCAAGATCATGACCTAAACCAAAGTCAGATGCTTAACTGACTGAGCTACCTGGGTGCCCCAAGAAACAGACTCTTAACTACAGAGAATAAACCGATAGTTATCAGAAAGGAGGTGGGTGGGGAAATAGGTGAAATACGTGAAGGGAATTAAGAGTACATTTATCTTGGGGCGCCTCGGTGGCGCAGTCGGTTAAGCGTCCGACTTCAGCCAGGTCACGATCTCGCGGTCCGCGAGTTCGAGCCCCGCGTCAGGCTCTGGGCTGATGGCTCAGAGCCTGGAGCCTGTTTCTGATTCTGTGTCTCCCTCTCTCTCTGCCCCTCCCCCGTTCATGCTCTGTCTCTCTATGTCCCAAAAATAAATAAACATTGAAAAAAAAAAAAGAGTACATTTATCTTGATGAGCACTGAGTAATCTATAGAATTGTTGAATCACTATATTGTACACCTGAAACTAATATAACAGTGTATGTTAACTGTACTGAAATTAAAATTAAAACTTAATATGAAAAACTGACAAAAAATTTTAAAAAATCATTAAAAATTAAATTTAAAAATTAAAAAGAAGTGATCAGTAGGATCGATTTATTAGAGAAGGAAACCCCAGTTTTGTTTATTTGAAAATTATCTTTTTATGTCAACAAATTTCAGAAAAATGGAAAAATATTCAGTCAGTCAACCTAGATATGAAAACACATGACCTTAGGAGTGCCTGGGTGGCTCAGTCAGTAAACTGTCTGACTCTTGATTTTGGCTCAGGTCATGATCTCACAGTTTATGGGTTTGAGCCCCATGTTGGGCTCCAAGCTCACAGGATGGAGCCTGCTTGGGATTCTCTCTCTCTCCCTCTGTCTGCCCCTTTCCTTCTCTTGCACTCTCTTTCTCTGTCTCAAAATAAAGAAATAAACTTAAAGAGGAAAAAAAAAAAGAAAACACGTGATCTTAAAGGAAAATAGAGACAGACGAAACCAAGCAAACAAAAAATACTATGTATGAAGGCATGGTAGAAATCCTGTGTTAATGACTGAATGCATTAAAACATGATGGCTTAATTCTCTTCTTCATAACTAGATAGTGACCTAGAATGCAAAAAGCATATATTACTGTCCATTATTACAGGATTAGTATGTAACAAAATATAGAGATGTAGTAATAACCTGTTGCATGTTCATAGTATGGAAATACACAGCTAAATTTCCATTTGTCTCAGATAGAAGTTTGAGCTTTTATACAAGACTAATATTTAGATGAAAATGATTAAGCTTAAAAGCAAATGACTGGGCTTTAGTGGTTAGCATATACTTTAGTAACAATAATCCTTAAATTTATTTTGATTGCAATAACAGTGTGTTTCATGAATATGATTTAGAGATAGCTATAATCATACATGTTGGCAATATAGAGCAAGTCCTAACATTGCACTAAGAAAATGAACTTGAACGTGTAAAAATTAAGTTTGTATAAGTTTATATAACCTACATATCACTTTTTCTAATAATTTTCTCCAGTTCTTTAATAATCTACATAGAGCACATGTGTCTCTGGAATAACTGTTCTTAGGTTCTTATGAGGCTGCCACATGGATCAGCTCACTGCCCTCCAGCTTGTGAATATCAGCATTATAATATAACTTTAAAAAGCAAATTTTAATAACAAGCAAGAGACGTTTTCAACTTGTAGGGATACCTCTTGATTCCCTTTCTCTGATGAGAGATGAAGGGCTAAGAAGCTAAATAATTAATTTGGGACCTGGAAGTCTTCAACTTGTTGGGATTTTCAACTTGTAGGGATACCTCTTGATTCCCTTTCTCTGATGAGAGATGAAGGGCTAAGAAGCTAAATAATTAATTTGGGACCTGGAAGTCCAAAAATATAATGTGAAACCTGGACCCCAGCCATGTAAATGTGGCCTTTTTAGCTCAGGGTTTTGTTCCCTGATTCTCAATTATGACCCCAAGATCCAAGACTCCAGGCCACCACAGACTAGCCCATATTCCACAACAAATGTCATTTCCAGTGATGACCCAAAACATGGGATCCCTGTTCCTAGCTTGTGTGTGCATTTAACTTAAAATTTTCAGTTGAGAGAGGATTCTCTGAACATCTCTTCCAACGTACTGTAGAAAAGACAATCTCTAAATTTTTTAAAACAACTTTTATCTAATTGTTAATTAGTATAATTATTTTATTAATCTGGGTCTAAGACTTGATAATTAACCCTTATGAACTCTTACTTTTTCATCTCCAAGGAAAAAGTCTTTATAAATTCTTAACAATCGTTAATGACATTTACTTGTGACTAAAAGAAGGGGTGGGATGAACTTGAGTAGTTGAGTATCTTACCTTTGTCCACAGAATTGACAGACCTACAAAAGAGAAAGGCAATAACAAGGATCATTTAATGAATTATAAGTCATTTAATTGTATGAGCAAAAATTAAGCTGAAATAATTTAATGTATTAATCATGGCATGTTGGCCTAAAATAACCTCTAAACAGCAAGAATATTTTTGAAAGTTTATTTATTTTGAGAGAGAGAGAAAGCACAAGTGGGGGAGGAGCACAGAGAGAGGGAGAGAGAGAGAGTCCCAAGTAGGCTCCACCCTGTCAGGGCAGAGCCTGATGCGAGGCTTGAAACCATGAACCGTGAGATCATGGCCTGAGCTGAAGTCAGATGCTTAACCAAGCGAGCCACCCAGGTGCCCCAACAAGAATATTTTTATACCTAAAGCTAATGCAATGTTATATATCTATTATATCTTCAGTAAAAATATTTTAAATATTAAAGAATATTTTCATATAGCATTTACTCACACTGCCAAATGTTTAGATGGTATAGAACACTCTATGAGCACATTTCAGTGCACTCACCAAGGTGTGTTGTTTAGTCCACATTACAAAACTAAATATTGAGAATCCACGTTTAAAGTGGTTTCCACTCATATTAGTAAATTTAGTCTCTACCCTGAACATGCATGATAGTATAGTCTGAAATTCTTTTTTATTATCCATGACCCTTGATAATATGGTAGCTCCAGAAAGTAGGTAGCAATGATCCATTTTGATGTAGCGGACAATTCCCTTGTATTTTTTCAATAGGAGCTTCAAGTGCTCTTTTACTTTCTGAAAAGTGATTGTATTCATTCAGTTCAACACAATTGCAAATTACAGCTAAGATTCATTTCTGAAAATTTGCAGTTCGGAATTTCTTACACTAGAATGAAATCTGTTATGACACTGGCACAAGAAAGCCTCGTCCAAACAATTGGAAACAAGCTTTTAGTCAGCTTTGCTAAAGACTTTACAAAATTTTTGCCATAAACTTCTGTTTAGTGTCAAAACAAAACGTTTAATGTGTGCACAATAAAGTTCCTATGTTAGGCCTATGTTTGAACAAGATAGAAGTCATCTTTATATTTAGCATTCTGCTACTCTCTGAAATTATACTCTGTCCAGAAAGATGTATATTACCAGTTACCATCTTTAACATACAAATTAAGTTCAAAATCTGATTTCTAATACTGTATGTGATAAGAAACACTGCTTGTCACATGTGTCTTCAGAGTGTGATGCTGAGCAAAAGTAGTGTTACTCAAATTGTCATTTTTCATTTAAAGCTTAGGCAGTATATTCATGTAACCACCACATTGCGGTGGCAAAATTGCATATCTTTTGCTATTTTACTGTTTCCTATTTCGTTCCTACTTACTACTGTATTCCTATTTTTCTATTTCTTATTTTACTGTGTTGCAAAGGAATACATTCAGAAGTCAAACATGACTTCAGCCTCCGATTATATCATTCTCTGGTTGTGTGACCTTGACCTCACTGAATGTCACTTCTCATACATGTAAAATATTGATGGTGTTTAATCTTTCAGGGTGGTTATGGGCATTAAGTGAGAATATATGAAAAGTGCTCATTGAGTAGGTGCTCAGTTAATGTTTAGCACATTTAATATACTAACTCCCATTTTTAAAATTTCCTAATATGATAGGGATTTACAGGAGGATTTATAGCTCCTATTATCCCCAGTCTTCTTAGTCTGTCTCAATGAAAGTGACAGAAACTTGACTGAAACTGAATTTGGATTTTACTGGCTTGTTGCCATCAGCAATATGGCCTGCCACATAGTCGTATAGGTTTGAAGAACAATCAGATTCCACTGGTCTTCAAAACAAATGTCGGTTGTATAAAGCATTTTCTTGCTTTCTCAGGTGAAGGAAATGTTTTGCAAAAGCAGATCCTTGAGGCTTTGTGGAGAGAATGAGTTGGGTTTGCTTGGATCCTCTCCTGCTCTCTTGGCCTCTCCTCTTTGCTTTGACCATCTCCACTTCCCCATGCAGCCTGTGGTCTGATGTTTCATGACAGCTTTAGCCATCCGTGTGGTATTACCCTTCAGGGCTTGGGAGCACTCAACTGTGTCTTCCTGCTCCCGTCCCCCAGATCAAATTCTAGTCTCAAGCCCCACTCGGGTTATTGGTTACAGATAAATTCATTCATAGTGCTAGATCAGTGAGTGATGTATGCTCTGTTTTCTGTCTTTATGCTAGATAATTTGTCCTTTGACCTCTAGACCAACATCTGGCATCTAGTAGCAGGTATCTGGTCACTATTGAATGTAAGAAGCAATACATTTCAAACATAAAATTGTTTCTAATATACTTTAGAAATTACTTGGTAGTGCAACAGAAGTGCAGTTAAAATATGAGAACAACAATTTATAAACTTGGAGAAAAACATAAATTCGATAACTGCATCTACTCTATTAAGCAAAAGGAAGACACTCTTGCATCTCCAGTGTTTGTCACGAGGCCTCCATTTATTTGGCCCAACACTCACTTGTAATTCTTGATTATTTATTAGAAATAGTTTTTCCTGGGAGTTCAAAGTAGGCTGTTGATGCTCTATTGCATATAAATTCAGGTTGTTCTTTATATTTGAATTTTGAACTGCTAAGATACATGTAGCATTGTTACCAAAAAGAAATCTTTCTCTTATTCTATGTGTGAGTATGTGTGTGTGTGTGTGTGTGTGTGTGTGTGTGTGTCTGTGTGTGTGTGTCTGTGTGTGTGTCTGTGTGTCTGTGTGTGTCTGTGTGTGTCTGTGTCCTACTTTACCAGTCAAAAGAATTTGTGTATTTTATGAGGACTTGTTTACAATAGACGGAAAATATGATTTCCTAAGTCATTGGTGTTTCTCATGTAAGATTTTTGCATGAGAATCTCAGTTATATGGGGTGCCTGGGTGGCTCAGTCGGTTAAGCCTCCGACTTCGGCTCAGGCCATAATCTCACAGCTTGTGAGTTCAAACCCTGCGACAGGCTCTGTGGTGACAGCTCAGAGCCTGGAACGTACTTCAGATTCTGAGTCTCCCCCTCTTTCTGCCCCTTCCCTACTCATACTCTGTCTCTCTCTCGCAAAAATAAATAGGGGCATCTGGGTGGCTCAGTCAGTTGAGCGTCTGACAGCGGCACAGGTCATGATCTATCTCAGAGTTTGTGAGTTCGAGCCCCACATCAGGCTCTGTGCTGACAGCTCAGGGCCTAGAGCCTGTTTTGGATTCTTTGTCTCCCTCTCTCTGCCCCTCCCCCACTTATATTCTCTCTCTCTCTCAAAAATAAACATAAAAAATAAAAATAAATAAATTATAAAACATTTTAAATACTAGAAAAAAAGAATCTCAGTTATAGGGCATTATATAAATAATTTATTCATACATTTTCATGAAAATTTTTAAATTCTAATCACCCTTCAAAGATGCTTTTCTAATATGTAAGGAATCAAGGAAAACCAGTGGAGGTTAGTAGGGTTTGAAGATCATTCAGAAATTCTGAAACTAAAACTCTTTTGGGGGGGGGCATTTCATTCTTTTTTTCTTAACTTGGAACATCAAAAAATTTTAAAAATACTTGTGAACATTTGCCTTTTACCCTCTGCATTTTTGTGAAAAGCAATCTCCCCCATTTTATTGCTCGGATGAGGCCTAAGGATGCTTTTTAATATGAAAATTCATTATTTTATGTAGAAATTACTTCTAGAAATAAATTTAAAGTATAATTAACAAAATAAATAAAGGCTTTACATGGAAGTTTAAGAAGCCACCCCCACGAAGCAGTGAATTCAAACAAATGAGGAAATAGTTGCATTTGATATCAGTGAAATAGACATGAATACATGGAACAGAGAGATGTAGATGGATAAAGGTGACAAGATAGATAGATAGATAGATAGATAGATAGATAGATAGATTCAAGTGTTCTGGATACCTGAATATGATGGCTTCATTAATTTTCCTGCATTAATTATGTCATTCATGATATTGCCTACTGCGAAAAGATACCCATAGTTGGCTGTGAACTTCCCTTACACATCCCACTTACACAGTACATTCACTTAGGGGTGACCCTTCTCAAATCCTATTGTTATCTTGCTGAGCAGTGTTAAGTATAATATCTGAAATACAAAGTGTGCTATGTATTTACTTATATTACAGAGAGAGAGAGAGAGAGCATGAGCAGGTGAGAGAGGCAGACAGAGAGACAGAATCTTAAACAGGCTCCATGCTCAGCACAGAGCCCGATGCAGGAATCAATCCCACAATCTGGGGTCATGGCCTGAGCGGAATAAAGACTTGGACACTCAACCAACTGACCTACCTAGGCATCCCCAAAGCGTGCTTTTTAAACAGTTTTATTGTGGTTTAATTGATATACAATAAGCTATCCATATTTAAAGTATATAGTTTGATTCTTAACACATGCATAGAGCCATGAATCCGTTGTTACAAATCAGATAATGAATATAGGTCACCCCACAAAGTTTCCTCTTGTCTCTTTTTAATGCTTTTACCCTCCTCTCCCCTCACGCCACAAGCTACCCTTGCCCTAGGCAATCATTTCTCTGTTTTCTGTCACTATATATACATTTCATAGCGTTGTATATAAACTAAACCACACAGTTTAACCCTTTTAAGGGATTGTTTTCTTTTATGCAACATAATTATTTTAAGATCCATCCACAGAGTGCATGTATCAATACTTTATTCCTTTTATTACTGAGTCGTAGTCCATGGAATGGATAAGCCACAATATGCTGCTGTACTTACCTTTGATGGACATTTGGGTTTTTCCACTTTTTTTGGTAGTTATCAGTAAAGCTGATATGAACATTTATACATAAATCTGTGTGTGGGCATATACTTTCATTCATCTTGAGTAAATCACTTATATGTGGAATGCCTGGATAATATGGTAGTTGAATTTACAATGTTTAAAGGAGTAACTGCCAACAGTATCTCAACGAGATTGTCTCTCTTTCCATTCTCACTTGCACTGCATAAAAGTTCCAGTTCCTCTATACCCTTGACCATAGTTTATAGGATTGGCCATTGCAATTTGATCGATTTTCATCTGTGTGTAGTTCAGTTGCAGTGTGGATTTACTCTACATTTCTGTAATGAATAATAATGTTGAGCATGTTTTCTTGTGCTTTTTTGACATCTATAGGTCTTCTAACGATATGCTTTTTCAAATCTTTTGCCCATCAGTTCCTGTATGTTGGGTGGTTTCTTTTCTTATTGCTCAATTTTTAGGCTTTTTCAAATTTATTCTGGATGCATGGGTTTTTTTTTTCAGATATGTGGTTTAAAATTTTTTCTTCCAATTTGTGATTTTGTTTTAATTTTCTTAATGGTGTCTATCGAATTACAGAAGTTTTTTTCCTACCTATATTGACGGATAATTGAAAATAAAAATTGTATACATTTAAGATGTTCACTGTGACGATATGATATATGTATACATCCTGAACTGGTAACAGAAGTTTTCAGTTATAATGAAATGAAATTTATCACCTTTTTCTTGCATGAATCAGGAAGAAACATGTGTCCTTAATGGCAGTCTGGATTGTTGCTGCTTTAAAGTTTTGCCCCAGTAATGAAAGCATAGGTTCTTCCTAAGCAAAAAAGTAATCAGCCATCCTTTACAACAGAAATCTGAATCCTGTAGATTTTATTAATCCTTTTTGTCGTATATGTTACACATTTCAAAAATTTGTTATATAAACAGCAAACAGCATAAAACCACAGAAAAAGAAAATGGAGCCTAGAGGGCTACAGTTGGGCACTAGGCTACTATGCATTTTATCATAAAAATAAGGCGCTTAAATGGAGTAGAAAACAAGAGCTGTATTGTACATAGAATAAAAGCAGATATGGCCACAACACTGGACTCTTTATCTCTGTTCTTCATTAGCCACCAAATTTTGTTTTTCCACCTTGCCTTTTGGTCCCCCAGAGAGAAAATACAACAAAAGAAAATGAGTTAGGAAGGTGGTTAAAATGAAGTAAGAAAAAGATAGAAGAAGGAAGGATTAGCAGAGATTTCCTCAGGCTTTCCTCTTTAGTCTTGCCACTCAGATTTCATAGGATGGTATAGTAGAGAAACAAAACAATGAAAATTCATTCAATCATGTGTGGTATAATGTGCGTAGAGCAGATATGTATGAAAACACTTCTTGACAGAATTCATGTCCCTCCAAGAAATTCACAAGTTGATACAAGCCCAGCCATACAGAAAATTTCCTTAAACACAGTATTCCTCATTAGCAATAGGGAGTGGTGAAGCATGAAGCCAATGGAAGGAAGAGGGTGGGTGTAGGGAGACCAAGTGCAAAGAGGCCAAAGACCTTGCCAGGTTTAACTGTTGTCATGGAAACTTGTTTTTGGAAGTTTTCTAAGGGGTGAAATAGTTTACATAATCAGTGGGCAGTATCTGAAACCTATTACTCTAGGCCAAAAATAAATGTTTTGTAAGTATGTGAGTTACTTTGCTATTTTTCCATGCAAAAGCCCACTTACTCTGTGGTGTATTTGGTGATATTTAGGCATGACTTAATATGCCATTTTCTGTATTCTACGTTTGGTAAATACATTTATGTATTATTTATGCCTTTGTCACTTACTATGTGACCTGGAATGAGTTACCCAACCTTCTCTACAGCCCAGCTTGCTGAACTTGAAAATGAGTCCAGTGAGGAATTAATTTATACGTTTATTAAAGGAGTTCAATAGGTAATGAATGGGAGGCATTTAGCATATACCTAACACAGAGTAAGCATTCAATAAATGATTTCACATTGTTTTCAAAAGGCTAACCACTGGTACTAAATTGCATTGCTCAGGCTTTAAACTTGAGTCTGATATTGATGTTTTACAAGATAGTATGAAATTAGGGAAAAACAATTCCTAATGAAAACCAAACTATATACTAGGAAATGTTGGTTTGACTGTTTAAAATACATTTTGAAAAAATCAAACCCGTAGAGTGTTTAGCAGAGGGGAGAAAATCCATTTGTCAGAATAAAAGCTTGATCTATTGAAAATATAATAGCTATAATTATGATCCCTATTAGATTTTTTTTGGTAACACTCATTTCAGATAAACTGAAAACCTCCATTAAGTCAATAATGCTGTATCTTAGAGAGTTGCTTTGTACACTATTATGTCTTGTATACCTATAGTTTTTCCAAAGCAGTCCTTTAGTTTTCCTGTCATGCTTTTAAACTGAACCACCAACAATCAACCTTTTATTTACCTTTCTTCCCTTTGGGTTGGTTGGCCTTGGCCCAAACGGAGGAATATAGGGAGCAAAGGAATCACACATGCCTAGTGTGGAAAAATATTATCATCTTTTGAAACACATATTTTCATAATCATTATTGATGGTATTTGGTTTGAAGGTTCATTGCTGATACTTACTGAGTCTAATGTTACTCTTTGCAATAAGTTTATAAGAATTTGACTGCTTGTCTCTTCTACCTTAGCTAATTCATAACCAAAAGTAAAAATGCAATTTAAAAATGTAACTGTTTAGGAAAAAAATTAAAATTATATTCCCAAGAACAAAGATTTTTAATTGGGAAAATAACTGTGCATAAATTAGTGGCATAATTCTAAGAAACATTGTTTCAAAGTGTTCTTTCAATTAAAAGATAAGCTACTAAATAGACCTATAATTCCATAGTTCTCTTCACTTATTTCTAAGTTTTAAGATAAATACTTAATTTCTCTTGTTGGTATCTAACATATGGTCTTGTTACACTCCTGTAGGGCTTTTGAATTGTTTTACAAATGATTGTTCCATTTCTCTTTGTTAAGGGACAATAAAAGTGTAATAACGTTTGGATGGGTGTATTGGAGAAAGAAGAAATGTGCTGAGTATACAAGTAGGCTGAAATGAGAAAGAATGGAGAATGTGTGCTTTTAAATCTTGAGACTAGTTCATCGTACTTGAAATATTGATTAGGTTTCCTTATTATTCCTTGCGCACGTTGTTTAACATTATGTAAGTTTATCCAAATCATGGTTTTATCTGACTGAATTGTTTTACTTAGGTCCATTTAAAATTTTTCAATACAAGTGTATAGAAATTTAACTGCTTTTGTTTGTTGACTTTGTATCCTGCATATTTAGTGAACGCATTTATTATTAGGTCTATCCTTTTTGTGTCCATGATCATTAAGGTTTTCTCCATATGAGATTGTGTCATCTGCAAACAGATAATTTTACTTCTTCCTTTCCAATATGGACACCTTTGCTACGTTTCCTTGCACACTTGCTCTGACTAGAAATTCCAGTATTATGTTGAGTAGAAGCCTAAACCAGAGACATCCTTATCTTGTTTCTAATCTTAAAGGAAAAAATTTCAGTCTTTTACCACTGGGAGTATAATATTAGCTGTTTGTTTTCACATATGGCTATTATCATTTTGAGAAAGTTCTATTCCTAATTTATTTTTGCCATGAACGTTTTGATGTGGAATTTTGTCAAACACTTTTATCCATCAATCAAGATTATCATGTGGTTTTTTTTTTCATTCTGTCAATGTGCTACAGTACACTCACTGATTTTTGTATGTTGAACCACCATTCATTCATTCCTTCATTCTTTGTTGAAATAAAAACCATTTAACTATGGTATAGAATCTTTTTGGTATGCTGCTGAATTCGATTTGCTACTATTTAGTTGAAAAGTTTTGTATCAGTGTTCATCAGGGATATTGGATTTTAATTTTCTTTTCTTGCCCTATCTTTGTCTGCTTTTGTATCACGGCAGTGCTAGCCTCCTAGAATGAGGCTATGTTTTCCCTCCTCTATCAATTTTTAAGTTTTTGAGAAAAAGAAGATAGTGATTCTTCTTTAAGTATTTGGTAGAATTCAACAATGAAGCCATCTCGTCCTGGGCTTGTCTTTGTGGGAAGAGTTTTTGTTAGGAATTCAGTGTCCTTGTTAGATTTATGTCTATTCTGTTTTTCTTTTATTCATGAGCATTTTTAGTAGATTGTGTGTTTCTCGGATATTGTCCATATCATCTAAGTTACCCAATTTGGGGGGCATATGATGGTTCATTGTAGTCTCTTATAAAGCTTTTCATTTTGGAGAAAACAATGCAATGTCCCCACTTTTTTCCTGAATTTATTAATTGGGAGTCTTCATTTCTTTTTTCTTAATCACTTGAAAATTCTGCCAGTGATGTTGACCTTTTCAAAGAGAGAAACTTTCTGGTTTTTGCTTTTCTCTTCTCTGTTTTATTTACCTCTACTCTGATCTTTATCATTTCCTTTCTTCTGCTAGTTTTGGGTTGAATTTGCTTTTTCTTTTTCTAGTTCTGTATTGTGTGCAGTTAGGTTGTTGATTTTAGGTTGTTCTTTTTAACATATGCTTTTGCTGCTATGAGTTGCCCTCTTAGTGTTGCTTTCACTGCATCACACCAGTTTCGTATGCTGTGTTCTCATTGTCAATCATCTATATAGTTTCAGACTTCTATTTTTTTCCAAGTTTTTTTTGAAATATTGGTTAAAAGTATGTTGTTTAGTGTCCAAATTTGTGACATTCCTTTTTTCCTTATGTTACTGATTATAATTTCATGCCATTGTGATGAGGCAACATGCTTTCTATGATTTAAATCTTTTTCAGTTATTAAGATATGCCTTGTGGCCTCACATGTGATCCATTCTGGACAGTGTCCAAAGTTGATTTAAGAAGTTGGATACTCCATTGTTGATGGGTGGATGTTCTATATGAGCCAGTTAGGTCTAGTGGTTCTAAGTGATGGTCACATCCTATGTGTCTTTATTGGTATTCTGTCTAGTTGTTCTGTCCATTAAGAGGTATTGGGGCACCTGTGTGGCTCAGTTGGATTGGTATCCGACTCTTGACTTCAGCTCAGGTCGTGATCCCAGGGTTGTGGGATTGAGCCCCACATCAGATTCCATGCTGAGTGTGGAGCCTGCTTTGGATCCTTTCTCTCTCTCTCTCCTCTTCCCCTCTCCCCTACTCAGGTATTCTCTTTGTCACTCTCCTAAAATATATAAGTAAGTCAATAAACACACAAATACAAAAAAAGAAAAAATGAGAAAAGTAAACATACTCATAACATGATATGGCAATCATACATCTTTGTATTTCCCCAAATGAATTGAAAGTTTATGCCCATCCAAATATCTGCTGGTAAATGTTAATAACAGCTTTATTCATAGTTGCCAAATTATGGGGAAAACTACAATGTCATATAATAGATAAATGGTTAAAGAGTGGTATATCTATACATTGGGTTATTTATCAGTGATAAAAACAGTAACCTATCAGACCACAAAGAATATGGGGGAAACGTAAATGTATATTGCTAAGTAAAAGAGGTAAATCTAAGAAGGCTACATATTGTATGATTCTAACTATATGACATTCTAGAAGAGGTAAAAGATCAGTGGTTGACAGTTCTTTATACGTTGGGTGGAAGGGATGAATGAGTATTGTACACGGGATTTTTAGGGCAGTGAAACTATTCTACACGATACTGTAATGGTAGGTACGTGAAATTACATATTTGCCAAAGCCATAGAATGTATAACACAAAAAATTAGCCAGAATGCACTCTATGGACTTTACTTAATAATAGTATATCATTACTGGCTCAACATTTAAGTAATATATCACAATAATTCAAGATGTTTATAGTAGGCAATGTAAGGGGGGATATATGGGAACTCTGTACTTTCCACTCATTTTACTGTAAACATAAAAGTGTTCAAAAAATTAAATGTTTTAAAATTTTTTTTTTTCAACGTTTATTTATTTTTGGGACAGAGAGAGGCAGAGCATGAACGGGGGAGGGGCAGAGGGAGAGGGAGTCACAGAATCGGAAACAGGCTCCAGGCTCTGAGCCATCAGCCCAGAGCCCGACGCGGGGCTCGAACTCACGGACCGCGAGATCGTGACCTGGCTGAAGTCGGACGCTTAACCGACTGCGCCACCCAGGCGCCCCAAAATTAAATGTTTTAATTGAGTTTTTAAAAAGTATGGACTTAGAACCAGAATGCACATCTACACATTCTGCCTATATTATACTGAGCCGACTGACTTTGGGGAAGCTACTGAACTATCTTGTATCAGTTTACCTTCTCTAAAATGGAAATAATATATCACACTCAATGGTGAAAAACAGCTTTCCCCCTAAGATCAGAAGTGAGACAGGGATATCTACCCTCACCACTTTTCTTCAACATAGTACTAGACCCCTAGCCACAGCAGTTAGACAACATAAAGATATAAATGGCATCCAGGGATACCTTGGTGGGTCATTGGGTTAGGGTCCAACTTCAGCTCAGCTCATGATCTCACAGTTCGTGAGTTTGAGCCCTGCATCGGGCTCTGTGCTGATAGCTTAGACCCTAGAGCCTGCTTTGGATTCTGTGTTTCCCTTTCTCTCTACCCCTTCTCCATTCATATTCTTTCCATCTCGCTCTCAAAAATAAATAAACATTAATAAATAATTTCAAAAAATAAAAAAAGAAAGAAATGGCATCCAATTTGGTAAAGAAGAAATAAAACTCTCACAATTTGCAGATGACATGATACTCTATGTAGCAAACCCTAACGAACGGCTCTACCAGAAAAGTAATAGAACTGATGAATGAATTCTGTAAATGTTAATTTTGCAGGATTCAGATCTATGTATGGTATCTATTGCATTCCTATATGCTAATAATGAAGCAGCAGAAAGAGAAATTAACAAAACAGTCCTATTTACAATGGTATCAAAAACAATAATGACATATCCAATAAAGGGTTAGTATCCAAGATATATAAAGAACTTCTACAACTCAATAGGTAGAAACTAATCCAATTTAAAAATGCGCAGTAGATGTGAACAGACATTTCTCCAAAGAAGACATCCAGATGGCAAACAGACACATGAAAAGTTGTTCCACATCATTCAGCAACAGGGAATTACAAACCAAAACTACAAGGAGATTCCACTTCACATCTGTCTCACAGCCCCTCTCAGCCGTGATGTCTGCCCCTGCTAGGGACCTGCCAGAAGACACACCTGTGTCAGTGAGGCAGGCCCTTCAACCTTGGTCTAACTGCAGATCTTCAAATGGCCCTGTAACTCTCAGCCATGGTCTGGGAACCCTCGTCTGGGGAGATGTGCTTGTGCATGCCCCAGAATTAGGCTCATAGACCAGGGTCTGTCTGCACATCTGGGAGCAGCCCTATAATCCAGGTTCAGCCCCTCATCGCTGCTGTCTGGAAGCAGTCCTGCCTGCCCAGGGACCCAGAGGGTGACACGCCCATACATCTTCTGTGGCCAGGCCTGCCAACCTCAAGCCCACTGCAGATTCTGAAGCAGTCTGTGACCTGGCTCTAGCCCATCTCAGCCACAGTCTGGGGACAATCCTGCCCACTCAGAGATGCGTAAACTGTTGGAAGCACTCCCGGAGCCCCAGATGGAGTCAGTGTAATACCAGGGACATTTTGTACTATCCAGTGTCACCAGCTGCCACCAGTGTCACGTCCAATTCACATTTGGGCAAACTGAGGGACACAGCTGGTAACAGACAGCCCCAGTTGTGAACCTACATATGCCACTACTTTGTAAATAAAAACTGACCATCACTTATACTTAAAATAAATATTAATGGATTTTCCATTAAATTGTTCTGTACCACCATCAGGTTTAAATCTGGTACTAACACCTACAATTTGTGTTTGGTTCCTTATTAGTTTCACACTAAAGCATGTTTAATACCTAAAATTGACCTTTCCTTTTAGAAAACAAATCCCTAGTTAATATAGCATCTTGTACTTGTAGGTGCAATCTCATTTTCTGTTAAAAGAAGACAAGAGGATGAATCTCAGGACGAACCAGATCAAGATGATAATCAAGTATCCTCCTTTCAGAAATCCTTATCACAACCATCCCCCCAAAATAATGATGAGGACTCAGGTAAATTTATGATTAAGGAGAGTTTCATGATCACTCTTCAGTCATTCCCTCTCTAAATGAATAGATACTTACTTTACATTCACAATATATATACAAAGGTGTGTTGCATATACCTGTAAGAATTTTCTTGTAATAGCTCTGAATTGACTTTACATAATTTACTTTCTAGATTTGTACAGCAATTAACATTCATAAGAGTATAATATTTCATTGAAGATTGCTTATTCTTTCATAAGTAAACCACTTTATATGTATTTCTTACTAAACAAAAACTTAGACTACATTTCTGATAAAATGTTAATGAGTAAATTATTTTAACAGTGTAACATGCTTTTCTTCAGCCTACCAGATGATAGCAACCTTCCTCATATGTGGGAGAAAATCAGTGCCATTATTTTTCCTTCTAGTAATCTAAAGCTTTATTGGAATGTTGTTAAACATCATATCTTTTTAGTAGAAATTCAAAGGAAATTGAGAATAATGGAGAATTGGAAAGACAGGGCAGATTTCCTGGAGAATGGGTGACTGAATTCTCTGAAGGATGAGTAACAAGGACTTAAGAGGGCATTAGAAAAGCTGTGGAGACAGTGAGGTATATCAAAGAAATCTTTATGGAATGACTTTGTGTTTAGTCGGGATTCCTCAGTAAAACAGACACTACCATAATATAATGTAATGTAATGTAATGTAATGTAATGTAATGTAATGTAAATAGGCACATGCATATACACATACAAATATATAGGTATGTATACATATGGAGAGACAGAGAGAGAGAAATTGAGATTTTAAAGAATTGGCTGACATGATTGTGAGGATTGGCAAGTGAAAAATCTGTAGGTCAAGCAAGCAGGGCAGAGAATTAGGTAAGAGTTGGTATTGCAGTCTTGGGTCCAAATTCCCCAGCTGTGCCAGACAGGCTGCAAGGTCAGGCAGGTTTTCTGTGTCAGTCTTGACCAAGAATTGCTTCTTCTTCAGGTAACCTCAGGTATTCTTCCTTAGCTTGGAACTTCAAAAAAATTTTACAAATACTTGTGAACATTTGCCTCTTACCACTCTGCATTTTTGTGAAAAGCAATCTTCCCCATTTCATTTCTCGGATGAAGCCTAAGGATGCTTTTTTATATGAAAATTCATTATTTTACATAGAAATTATTTCTAAAAATAAGTTTAAGGTAAAATTAACAAAATAAATGAAGGCTTTACATGGAGACTTAATAAGTCACCTCCACGGTAAAATGAATCCAAACAAATGAGGAGATGGTTGCATTTGATATCAGTGAAATAGACATGAATTTATGGAACAGAGAGGTGTAAATGGATAGAGGTGACAGATAAGTAGGTAGATAGATAGATAGATAGATAGATAGATAGATGGATGGATTGATTCAAGTGTTCTGAATACCTAAATATGATGGCTTCATTACGTTTCCTGCATTTATTATCTCATTTATGATATTGCCTACTGCAGGAAAGATACCCATTGTTGGCTGTGAACTGCCCTTACACATCCTGCTTATACAGTACATTCAGTTGGGGGTGACACTTCTCCTATCCTATTGTTACCCTGTTTAGCAGTAGTTAGTATACTTTCTAGTATAGAGTATGCTGTTTGTTTGTTTGTTTATTTTAAGAGAGAGAGGGAGAGCATGACCAGGAGAGAGGGTCAGAGTGGGAGTTGGGGAGAGAATCTTAGGCAGACTCCACACTCATCACAGAGCCGGATGCAGAGCGCAATTCCATGACCCTGGGATCATGACCTCAGCCGAAATAGAGTGCGATGCTCCACCAACTGAGCCACCCAGGAATCCCTAAGGGTGCTTTTTAAACAGTTTTTTTGTGGTTTACCTGACATACAGTAAGCTATGCATATTTAAAGTATATATTTTGAGTTTTAACACATGCATACAGCCATGAATCCATGGTTACAAATCAGATAATGAATATAGGTCACCACAAAAAGTCTCCTTGTGTCCATTTTTAATCCTTTTACCCTCCTCTTCCCTCATGGCATAAGATACCTTTGCCCTCGGCAACATTTCTGTTTTCTGTCACTATATATGCATTTAATAGCATTGTATATGAATGAAATCATAAGGTTTAACCCTTTTGGGGAATTGTTTTCTTTTCTGCAATATAATTATTTTAAGATCCATCCACACAGTACATGTATCAATACTTTATTCTGTTTATTACTGAGTCGTAGTCCATGAAATAGATACGCCACAATATTTGGATCTTTTTACTTTTTGATGGACATTTGGGTTTTTCCATCTTTTTGGTAGTTATCAATAAAGCTGATATGAACATTTATACATAAATCTGTGTGTGGGCATATACTTTCATTCATCTTGAGTAAATCACTTATATGTGGAATGCCTGGATAATATGGTAGTTGAATTTACAATGTTTAAAGAAGTAACTGCCAACAGTATCTCAACGAGATTGTCTCTCTTTCCATTCTCACTTGCAATGCATAAAAGTTCCAGTTTCTCTATACCCTTGACCATAGTTTGTAGGATTCGCCATTGCACTTTGATCGATTTTCATCTGTGTGTAGTTCAGTTGCAGTGTGGATTTACTCTACATTTCTGTAATGAATAATAATGTTGAGCATGTTTTCTTGTGCTTCTTTGTCATCTATACGTATTCTTGTGAAATGCTTTTTCAACTCTTTTGCCCATCCCTTGTCCTACATTGGGTTGTTTGTTTTCTTATTGCTGAATATTTAGGCTTTTTAAAATTTTTTCTCGTACATGGTTTTTGTTTTTGTTTTCCAGATATGTGCTTTAAAATTTTTTTCTCCCAGTCTGTGGTTTTCGTTTTAATTTTCTTAATGGTGTCCATCGAATAACGGAGGTTTTTTCTCTAGCTCTATTGAGGTATAATTGACAAATAAAAGTTCTATACATTTAAGATGTACACTGTGATGATTTCATATATGTTTACATCGTGAAGTGGTTACAAAAATTTCAATTATAATGGAACGCTGTTTATGACTTTTCTCTTACATGATTTCCCTTCTTTAAAATGGAAATAATACATAATACTCAATGGTGAAAAACTGAGAGCTTTTCCCCTAAGGTCAGGAGTAAGACAGGGGGTTCCACTCTCACCACTTTTCTTCAACTTTGTACTAGAAGTCCTACCCACAGCAGGTAGACAACATAAAGAAATATGTGACAACCGGGGCACCTGGGTGGATCAGTTGTTTAATGTCCAACTTTGGCTCAGGTCATGATCTCACAGTTGGTGAGTTTGACCCCTCTATCGGGCTCTGTGCTGGCAGCTTAGAGCCTAGAGCCTGCTCTGGATTCTGTGTTCCCTCTCTCTCTCTACCCCTTCCCTGCTCACATTCTGTCCCTCTTGCTCTCAAAAATTAGTAAACATTAATAAATAATTTTTAAAAATACAAGAGAAACAAATGGCATCGAAGTTGGTAAAGAAGAAATAGAACTCTTGTAATTTACAGAAGCCATGGTAACTCTATGTAAAAAAACACTAAAGGTTCTACCAAGACACTACTAGAACTGATGAATGAATTCAGTAAATGTTAATTTTGCAGGATCCAAATCAATGACGGAATCTATTTTATTCCTATACACCAAAAATGAAGCAGCAGAAAGAGAATTTAAGAAAACAATACCATTTACCATTGTACCAAAAACAATAATGATATAGCCAATAAAGGGTTAGTATCCAAGATATATAAGGAACTTCTACAACTCAATAACCAGAATCTAAATAATCCAATTTAAAAATGGGCAGGAGATGTAAACAAACATTCCTCCAAAGAAGACATGCAGTTGGCAAGCAGACACATGAAAAGTTGTTCCACATCATTCAGCAACAGGGAATTACAAACCAAAACTACAAGGAGATACCACTTCACATCTGTCTCACAGCCCCTCTCAGCCATGATGTCTGCCCCTGCTAGGGACCTGCCAGAAGACATACCTGTCTGTGTCCCTGAGGCAGGTCCTTTAGCCTTGGTCCAACTGCAGATCTTGAAATGGCCTTGTAACTTGGCCAGCCACTCTCAGCCATGGTCCGGGAACCCTCGTCTGGGGAGATGTGCTTGTGCATGCCCCAGAATTAGGCTCATAGACCAGGGTCTGTCTGCACATCTGGGAGCAGCCCTATAATCCAGGTTCAGCCCCTCATCGCTGCTGTCTGGAAGCAGTCCTGCCTGCCCAGGGACCCAGAGGGTGACACGCCCATACATCTTCTGTGGCCAGGCCTGCCAACCTCAAGCCCACTGCAGATTCTGAAGCAGTCTGTGACCTGGCTCTAGCCCATCTCAGCCACAGTCTGGGGACAATCCTGCCCACTCAGAGATGCGTAAACTGTTGGAAGCACTCCCGGAGCCCCAGATGGAGTCAGTGTAATACCAGGGACATTTTGTACTATCCAGTGTCACCAGCTGCCACCAGTGTCACGTCCAATTCACATTTGGGCAAACTGAGGGACACAGCTGGTAACAGACAGCCCCAGTTGTGAACCTACATATGCCACTACTTTGTAAATAAAAACTGACCATCACTTATACTTAAAATAAATATTAATGGATTTTCCATTAAATTGTTCTGTACCACCATCAGGTTTAAATCTGGTACTAACACCTACAATTTGTGTTTGGTTCCTTATTAGTTTCACACTAAAGCATGTTTAATACCTAAAATTGACCTTTCCTTTTAGAAAACAAATCCCTAGTTAATATAGCATCTTGTACTGATGTGTTGTAGGCGCAATCTCATTTTCTGTTAAAAGAAGACAAGAGGATGAATCTCAGGAAGAACCAGATCAACATGACATTCGAGTACCCTCCTTTCAGAAATCAGTATCAGAACTATCCCCCCAAATTGATGAGGAAGACCCAGGTAAGTTTATGATTAAGGAGAGTTTCATGATCACTCTTCAGTCATTCCCTTTTAAATTAATTAATACTTTACATTCACAATATATATACAAAGGTGTGTTTCATATACCTGTAAGAATCTTCTTGTATTAGTTCCGGATAACTTTACATAATTTACTTTCTAGATTTCTATAGCTATTACCATTCATAAGGTTATAATACTTCACGTGAAGGCTGCTTGCTCTTTCGTAAGTGAACAACATTATGTATATTTCTTATCAAACAAAAAATTACAGTACATTTCTGATAAAATGTTAATGAGTACATTATTTTAACAATGTAACATGCTTTTCTTCAGCCTAGCAGATGATAGCAACCTTCCTCATATGTAGAAGCAAATCAGTCCTATTATTCTTCCTTCCAGTGATCTAAAGCTTTATTGGAACGTTGTTAAACATCATATCTTTTTAGTAGAAATTCAAAGGAAATTGAGATAATGGAGAATTAGAAGGGTAGGGCAGATTTCCTGGAGAATGGGTGACTGAATTCTCTGAAGGGTGAGTAGCAGGGACTTAAGAGGGCGTTAGAGAATGAGTCAACAATAGCAAAGCTGTAGAGACAATGAGGTATAACAAAGAAGAAATCTTTATGGAATCACTTTGTGTTTGGTCGGGATTCTTCAGTAAAACAGACACTACCATAATGTAATGTAATGTGAATAGGCACGCACATACATATATAGATATACACACATACGGAGAGACAGACAAAGACAGAAAGAGAGATTGAGATTTTAAAGAATCGGCTGACACGATTGTGGGGATTGGCAAGTAAAAAATGTATAGGTCAAGCAAGCAGGGCAGAGAATCAGGTAAGAGTTGGTATTGGAATCTTGGGTCCATCTTCCCCAGCTGTGCCAGGCAGGCTGCAAGGTCAGGCAGGTTTTCTGTTTCAGGCTTGACTAAGAATTGCTTCTTCTTCAGGTGACCTCAGGTATTTTTCCTTAGCTTGGAACTGAAAAAAATTTAAAATACTTGTCCATATTTGCTTCTTTCAAGTCTGCATTTTGTGAAAAGCAGTCTCCCCCATTTTATTTTTCGTTTTTGTTTTTTTTTAATTTTTTTTTCAACGTTTATTTATTTTGGGGACAGAGAGAGACAGAGCATGAACGGGCAAGGGCAGAGAGAGAAGGAGACACAGAATCGGAAACAGGCTCCAGGCTCTGAGCCATCAGTCCAGAGCCCGACGTGGGGCTCGAACTCACGGACCGCGAGATCATGACCTGGCTTGATCGGACGCAAGTCGGACGCTTAACCGACTGCGCCACCCAGGCGCCCCTTATTTTTCGGATGAGGCCTATGGATGCTTTTTAATTTGAAAATTCATTTTTTATGTAGAAATTATTTCTAGAAATGTTTAAAGTAAAATTAACAAAATAAGTGAAGGCTTTACATGGAGGCTTAAGAAGCCACCTGGACAGTGCAGTGAATAGAAACAAATGAGGAAATAGTAGCATTTGATATCATTGAAATAGACATGAATTTATGGAACAGAGAGATGTACATCGATAGAGGTGACATATAAGATAGATACATACATACATACATACATACATAGGTAGATATATTGATAGTTTCAATATATGGATATGTTCTGGATATGTAAATATGATGACTTCATTAATTTTCCTGCATTCATTATCTCATTCATGATATTGCCTGCTGCTGCAAAGATACCCATAGTTGGCTGTGAACTTCCCTTACACATGCTGCTTATATAGTACATTCAGGTAGGGGTGAAACTTCTCAAATCCTATTGTTATCCTGTTCAGCGTTGTTCAGAATAATATCTAATATAAAGTGTGCCATTTATGTATTTAACAGAAAGGGAGTGCGTAAGCAGGAAAGAGGGTCAGGGTGAGAGAGAGAGGGAGAGATTCTTAAGCAGGCCCCACACTTAGCACAAAGACTATGCAGAGCTAAATTCCATGACCCTGGGATCATGACCTCAGCTGAAATAGAGTGGGATGCTCAACCAACTGAGCCAGCCAGGCATTCCAAAGTGTGCTTTTTAAGCACTTTCATTGAGATTATTTGACATAAAATAAGCTATGCATATTTAAAGTATATACTTGAGTTTTAACACGTGCATATAGCCATGAATCCATTGTTACAAATCAGATAATGAATATAGGTCACCCCACAAAGTTTCCTCTTGTCTCTTTTTAATGCTTTTACCCTCCTCTCCCCTCACGCCACAAGCTACCCTTGCCCTAGGCAATCATTTCTCTGTTTTCTGTCACTATATATACATTTCATAGCGTTGTATATAAACTAAACCACACAGTTTAACCCTTTTAAGGGATTGTTTTCTTTTATGCAACATAATTATTTTAAGATCCATCCACAGAGTGCATGTATCAATACTTTATTCCTTTTATTACTGAGTCGTAGTCCATGGAATGGATAAGCCACAATATGCTGCTGTACTTACCTTTGATGGACATTTGGGTTTTTCCACTTTTTTTGGTAGTTATCAGTAAAGCTGATATGAACATTTATACATAAATCTGTGTGTGGGCATATACTTTCATTCATCTTGAGTAAATCACTTATATGTGGAATGCCTGGATAATATGGTAGTTGAATTTACAATGTTTAAAGGAGTAACTGCCAACAGTATCTCAACGAGATTGTCTCTCTTTCCATTCTCACTTGCACTGCATAAAAGTTCCAGTTCCTCTATACCCTTGACCATAGGTTATAGGATTGGCCATTGCAATTTGATCGATTTTCATCTGTGTGTAGTTCAGTTGCAGTGGATTTACTCTACATTTCTGTAATGAATAATAATGTTGAGCATGTTTTCTTGTGCTTTTTTGACATCTATAGGTCTTCTAACGATATGCTTTTTCAAATCTTTTGCCCATCAGTTCCTGTATGTTGGGTGGTTTCTTTTCTTATTGCTCAATTTTTAGGCTTTTTCAAATTTATTCTGGATGCATGGGGTTTTTTTTTCAGATATGTGGTTTAAAATTTTTTCTTCCAATTTGTGATTTTGTTTTAATTTTCTTAATGGTGTCTATCGAATTACAGAAGTTTTTTTCCTACCTATATTGACGGATAATTGAAAATAAAAATTGTATACATTTAAGATGTTCACTGTGACGATATGATATATGTATACATCCTGAACTGGTAACAGAAGTTTTCAGTTATAATGAAATGAAATTTATCACCTTTTTCTTGCATGAATCAGGAAGAAACATGTGTCCTTAATGGCAGTCTGGATTGTTGCTGCTTTAAAGTTTTGCCCCAGTAATGAAAGCATAGGTTCTTCCTAAGCAAAAAAGTAATCAGCCATCCTTTACAACAGAAATCTGAATCCTGTAGATTTTATTAATCCTTTTTGTCGTATATGTTACACATTTCAAAAATTTGTTATATAAACAGCAAACAGCATAAAACCACAGAAAAAGAAAATGGAGCCTAGAGGGCTACAGTTGGGCACTAGGCTACTATGCATTTTATCATAAAAATAAGGCACTTAAATGGAGTAGAAAACAAGAGCTGTATTGTACATAGAATAAAAGCAGATATGGCCACAACACTGGACTCTTTATCTCTGTTCTTCATTAGCCACCAAATTTTGTTTTTCCACCTTGCCTTTTGGTCCCCCAGAGAGAAAATACAACAAAAGAAAATGAGTTAGGAAGGTGGTTAAAATGAAGTAAGAAAAAGATAGAAGAAGGAAGGATTAGCAGAGATTTCCTCAGGCTTTCCTCTTTAGTCTTGCCACTCAGATTTCATAGGATGGTATAGTAGAGAAACAAAACAATGAAAATTCATTCAATCATGTGTGGTATAATGTGCGTAGAGCAGATATGTATGAAAACACTTCTTGACAGAATTCATGTCCCTCCAAGAAATTCACAAGTTGATACAAGCCCAGCCATACAGAAAATTTCCTTAAACACAGTATTCCTCATTAGCAATAGGGAGTGGTGAAGCATGAAGCCAATGGAAGGAAGAGGGTGGGTGTAGGGAGACCAAGTGCAAAGAGGCCAAAGACCTTGCCAGGTTTAACTGTTGTCATGGAAACTTGTTTTTGGAAGTTTTCTAAGGGGTGAAATAGTTTACATAATCAGTGGGCAGTATCTGAAACCTATTACTCTAGGCCAAAAATAAATGTTTTGTAAGTATGTGAGTTACTTTGCTATTTTTCCATGCAAAAGCCCACTTACTCTGTGGTGTATTTGGTGATATTTAGGCATGACTTAATATGCCATTTTCTGTATTCTACGTTTGGTAAATACATTTATGTATTATTTATGCCTTTGTCACTTACTATGTGACCTGGAATGAGTTACCCAACCTTCTCTACAGCCCAGCTTGCTGAACTTGAAAATGAGTCCAGTGAGGAATTAATTTATACGTTTATTAAAGGAGTTCAATAGGTAATGAATGGGAGGCATTTAGCATATACCTAACACAGAGTAAGCATTCAATAAATGATTTCACATTGTTTTCAAAAGGCTAACCACTGGTACTAAATTGCATTGCTCAGGCTTTAAACTTGAGTCTGATATTGATGTTTTACAAGATAGTATGAAATTAGGGAAAAACAATTCCTAATGAAAACCAAACTATATACTAGGAAATGTTGGTTTGACTGTTTAAAATACATTTTGAAAAAATCAAACCCGTAGAGTGTTTAGCAGAGGGGAGAAAATCCATTTGTCAGAATAAAAGCTTGATCTATTGAAAATATAATAGCTATAATTATGATCCCTATTAGATTTTTTTTGGTAACACTCATTTCAGATAAACTGAAAACCTCCATTAAGTCAATAATGCTGTATCTTAGAGAGTTGCTTTGTACACTATTATGTCTTGTATACCTATAGTTTTTCCAAAGCAGTCCTTTAGTTTTCCTGTCATGCTTTTAAACTGAACCACCAACAATCAACCTTTTATTTACCTTTCTTCCCTTTGGGTTGGTTGGCCTTGGCCCAAACGGAGGAATATAGGGAGCAAAGGAATCACACATGCCTAGTGTGGAAAAATATTATCATCTTTTGAAACACATATTTTCATAATCATTATTGATGGTATTTGGTTTGAAGGTTCATTGCTGATACTTACTGAGTCTAATGTTACTCTTTGCAATAAGTTTATAAGAATTTGACTGCTTGTCTCTTCTACCTTAGCTAATTCATAACCAAAAGTAAAAATGCAATTTAAAAATGTAACTGTTTAGGAAAAAAATTAAAATTATATTCCCAAGAACAAAGATTTTTAATTGGGAAAATAACTGTGCATAAATTAGTGGCATAATTCTAAGAAACATTGTTTCAAAGTGTTCTTTCAATTAAAAGATAAGCTACTAAATAGACCTATAATTCCATAGTTCTCTTCACTTATTTCTAAGTTTTAAGATAAATACTTAATTTCTCTTGTTGGTATCTAACATATGGTCTTGTTACACTCCTGTAGGGCTTTTGAATTGTTTTACAAATGATTGTTCCATTTCTCTTTGTTAAGGGACAATAAAAGTGTAATAACGTTTGGATGGGTGTATTGGAGAAAGAAGAAATGTGCTGAGTATACAAGTAGGCTGAAATGAGAAAGAATGGAGAATGTGTGCTTTTAAATCTTGAGACTAGTTCATCGTACTTGAAATATTGATTAGGTTTCCTTATTATTCCTTGCGCACGTTGTTTAACATTATGTAAGTTTATCCAAATCATGGTTTTATCTGACTGAATTGTTTTACTTAGGTCCATTTAAAATTTTTCAATACAAGTGTATAGAAATTTAACTGCTTTTGTTTGTTGACTTTGTATCCTGCATATTTAGTGAACGCATTTATTATTAGGTCTATCCTTTTTGTGTCCATGATCATTAAGGTTTTCTCCATATGAGATTGTGTCATCTGCAAACAGATAATTTTACTTCTTCCTTTCCAATATGGACACCTTTGCTACGTTTCCTTGCACACTTGCTCTGACTAGAAATTCCAGTATTATGTTGAGTAGAAGCCTAAACCAGAGACATCCTTATCTTGTTTCTAATCTTAAAGGAAAAAATTTCAGTCTTTTACCACTGGGAGTATACTATTAGCTGTTTGTTTTCACATATGGCTATTATCATTTTGAGAAAGTTCTATTCCTAATTTATTTTTGCCATGAACGTTTTGATGTGGAATTTTGTCAAACACTTTTATCCATCAATCAAGATTATCATGTGGTTTTTTTTTCATTCTGTCAATGTGCTACAGTACACTCACTGATTTTTGTATGTTGAACCACCATTCATTCATTCCTTCATTCTTTGTTGAAATAAAAACCATTTAACTATGGTATAGAATCTTTTTGGTATGCTGCTGAATTCGATTTGCTACTATTTAGTTGAAAAGTTTTGTATCAGTGTTCATCAGGGATATTGGATTTTAATTTTCTTTTCTTGCCCTATCTTTGTCTGCTTTTGTATCACGGCAGTGCTAGCCTCCTAGAATGAGGCTATGTTTTCCCTCCTCTATCAATTTTTAAGTTTTTGAGAAAAAGAAGATAGTGATTCTTCTTTAAGTATTTGGTAGAATTCAACAATGAAGCCATCTCGTCCTGGGCTTGTCTTTGTGGGAAGAGTTTTTGTTAGGAATTCAGTGTCCTTGTTAGATTTATGTCTATTCTGTTTTTCTTTTATTCATGAGCATTTTTAGTAGATTGTGTGTTTCTCGGATATTGTCCATATCATCTAAGTTACCCAATTTGGGGGGCATATGATGGTTCATTGTAGTCTCTTGTAAAGCTTTTCATTTTGGAGAAAACAATGCAATGTCCCCACTTTTTTCCTGAATTTATTAATTGGGAGTCTTCATTTCTTTTTTCTTAATCACTTGAAAATTCTGCCAGTGATGTTGACCTTTTCAAAGAGAGAAACTTTCTGGTTTTTGCTTTTCTCTTCTCTGTTTTATTTACCTCTACTCTGATCTTTATCATTTCCTTTCTTCTGCTAGTTTTGGGTTGAATTTGCTTTTTCTTTTTCTAGTTCTGTATTGTGTGCATTTAGGTTGTTGATTTTAGGTTGTTCTTTTTAACATATGCTTTTGCTGCTATGAGTTGCCCTCTTAGTGTTGCTTTCACTGCATCACACCAGTTTCGTATGCTGTGTTCTCATTGTCAATCATCTATATAGTTTCAGACTTCTATTTTTTTCCAAGTTTTTTTTGAAATATTGGTTAAAAGTATGTTGTTTAGTGTCCAAATTTGTGACATTCCTTTTTTCCTTATGTTACTGATTATAATTTCATGCCATTGTGATGAGGCAACATGCTTTCTATGATTTAAATCTTTTTCAGTTATTAAGATATGCCTTGTGGCCTCACATGTGATCCATTCTGGACAGTGTCCAAAGTTGATTTAAGAAGTTGGATACTCCATTGTTGATGGGTGGATGTTCTATATGAGCCAGTTAGGTCTAGTGGTTCTAAGTGATGGTCACATCCTATGTGTCTTTATTGGTATTCTGTCTAGTTGTTCTGTCCATTAAGAGGTATTGGGGCACCTGTGTGGCTCAGTTGGATTGGTATCCGACTCTTGACTTCAGCTCAGGTCGTGATCCCAGGGTTGTGGGATTGAGCCCCACATCAGATTCCATGCTGAGTGTGGAGCCTGCTTTGGATCCTTTCTCTCTCTCTCTCCTCTTCCCCTCTCCCCTACTCAGGTATTCTCTTTGTCACTCTCCTAAAATATATAAGTAAGTCAATAAACACACAAATACAAAAAAAGAAAAAATGAGAAAAGTAAACATACTCATAACATGATATGGCAATCATACATCTTTGTATTTCCCCAAATGAATTGAAAGTTTATGCCCATCCAAATATCTGCTGGTAAATGTTAATAACAGCTTTATTCATAGTTGCCAAATTATGGGGAAAACTACAATGTCATATAATAGATAAATGGTTAAAGAGTGGTATATCTATACATTGGGTTATTTATCAGTGATAAAAACAGTAACCTATCAGACCACAAAGAATATGGGGGAAACGTAAATGTATATTGCTAAGTAAAAGAGGTAAATCTAAGAAGGCTACATATTGTATGATTCTAACTATATGACATTCTAGAAGAGGTAAAAGATCAGTGGTTGACAGTTCTTTATACGTTGGGTGGAAGGGATGAATGAGTATTGTACACGGGATTTTTAGGGCAGTGAAACTATTCTACACGATACTGTAATGGTAGGTACGTGAAATTACATATTTGCCAAAGCCATAGAATGTATAACACAAAAAATTAGCCAGAATGCACTCTATGGACTTTACTTAATAATAGTATATCATTACTGGCTCAACATTTAAGTAATATATCACAATAATTCAAGATGTTTATAGTAGGCAATGTAAGGGGGGATATATGGGAACTCTGTACTTTCCACTCATTTTACTGTAAACATAAAAGTGTTCAAAAAATTAAATGTTTTAAAATTTTTTTTTTCAACGTTTATTTATTTTTGGGACAGAGAGAGACAGAGCATGAACGGGGGAGGGGCAGAGAGAGAGGGAGTCACAGAATCGGAAACAGGCTCCAGGCTCTGAGCCATCAGCCCAGAGCCCGACGCGGGGCTCGAACTCACGGACCGCGAGATCGTGACCTGGCTGAAGTCGGACGCTTAACCGACTGCGCCACCCAGGCGCCCCAAAATTAAATGTTTTAATTAAGTTTTTAAAAAGTATGGACTTAGAACCAGAATGCACATCTACACATTCTGCCTATATTATACTGAGCCGACTGACTTTGGGGAAGCTACTGAACTATCTTGTATCAGTTTACCTTCCCTAAAATGGAAATAATATATCACACTCAATGGTGAAAAACAGCTTTCCCCCTAAGATCAGAAGTGAGACAGGGATATCTACCCTCACCACTTTTCTTCAACATAGTACTAGACCCCTAGCCACAGCAGTTAGACAACATAAAGATATAAATGGCATCCAGGGATACCTTGGTGGGTCATTGGGTTAAGGTCCAACTTCAGCTCAGCTCATGATCTCACAGTTCGTGAGTTTGAGCCCTGCATCGGGCTCTGTGCTGATAGCTTAGACCCTAGAGCCTGCTTTGGATTCTGTGTTTCCCTTTCTCTCTACCCCTTCTCCATTCATATTCTTTCCATCTCGCTCTCAAAAATAAATAAACATTAATAAATAATTTCAAAAAATAAAAAAAGAAAGAAATGGCATCCAATTTGGTAAAGAAGAAATAAAACTCTCACAATTTGCAGATGACATGATACTCTATGTAGCAAACCCTAACGAACGGCTCTACCAGAAAAGTAATAGAACTGATGAATGAATTCTGTAAATGTTAATTTTGCAGGATTCAGATCTATGTATGGTATCTATTGCATTCCTATATGCTAATAATGAAGCAGCAGAAAGAGAAATTAACAAAACAGTCCTATTTACAATGGTATCAAAAACAATAATGACATATCCAATAAAGGGTTAGTATCCAAGATATATAAAGAACTTCTACAACTCAATAGGTAGAAACTAATCCAATTTAAAAATGCGCAGTAGATGTGAACAGACATTTCTCCAAAGAAGACATCCAGATGGCAAACAGACACATGAAAAGTTGTTCCACATCATTCAGCAACAGGGAATTACAAACCAAAACTACAAGGAGATTCCACTTCACATCTGTCTCACAGCCCCTCTCAGCCGTGATGTCTGCCCCTGCTAGGGACCTGCCAGAAGACACACCTGTCTGCGTCCCTGAGGCAGGTCCTTTAGCCTTGGTCTAACTGCAGATCTTCAAATGGCCCTGTAACTCTCAGCCATGGTCCGGGAACCCTCGTCTGGGGAGATGTGCTTGTGCATGCCCCAGAATTAGGCTCATAGACCAGGGTCTGTCTGCACATCTGGGAGCAGCCCTATAATCCAGGTTCAGCCCCTCATCGCTGCTGTCTGGAAGCAGTCCTGCCTGCCCAGGGACCCAGAGGGTGACATGCCCATACATATTCTGTGGCCAGGCCTGCCAACCTCAAGCCCACTGCAGATTCTGAAGCAGTCTGTGACCTGGCTCTAGCCCATCTCAGCCACAGTCTGGGGACAATCCTGCCCACTCAGAGATGCGTAAACTGTTGGAAGCACTCCCGGAGCCCCAGATGGAGTCAGTGTAATACCAGGGACATTTTGTACTATCCAGTGTCACCAGCTGCCACCAGTGTCACGTCCAATTCACATTTAGGCAAACCGAGGGACAAAGCTGGCAACAGAGAACCTCAATTCTGAACCCAGGTATCGTAATCTTGGTTGTAAATAAAAACTGACCATCTCTTATACTTAAAATGTTAATGGATTTTCCGTTAAATTGTTCTGTACCACCATCAAGTTTAAATCTGGTACTAACACCCACAATTTGTGTTTGGCTTTGTATGTATTACTTTCACACTAAACATCTTTAATACCTAAAAATGACCTTTCAGTTTGGAAAATGAATCCCTAGTTAATATAGCATCTTGTACTTATGTGTTGTAGGTGCAATCTCATTTTCTGTTAAAAGAAGACATGAGGATGAATCTCAGGAAGAACCAGGTCAAGATGACAATCAAGAACTCTCCTTTTTGAAATGGTTAGCAGAACCATCCCCCCAAAATGATGAGGAAGAGCCAGGTATATTTATGATGAAGTAGAGTTTCATGATCACTTTTCGATCATTCGCTTTTAATTGAATAAATCCTTTACATTCATAATATATATCCAAATGTGTGTTGCATATACCTGTAAGAATTTTATTGTATTAGTTCAGGATTAACTTTACATAATTTACTTTCCAGCTTTCTATGGCTATTAACATTCATAAGAGTAGAATACTTCACTTGAAGCCTGCTTACTCTTTCATAAGTGAGCCACTTTATATGTATTTCTTACTAAACGAAAACTTAGAGTACATTTCTGATAAAATGTTAATGAGTAAATTATTTTAACAGTGTAACATGCTTTTCTTCAGCCTACCAGATGATAGCAACCTTCCTCATATGTGGGAGAAAATCAGTGCCATTATTTTTCCTTCCAGTAATCTAAAGCTTTATTGGAATGTTGTTAAACATCATATCTTTTTAGTAGAAATTCGAAGGAAATTGAGAATAATGGAGAATTGGAAAGGACAGGGCAGATTTCCTGGAGAATGGGTGACTGAATTCTCTGAAGGATGGGTAACAAGGACTTAAGAGGGCGTTAGAAAAGCTGTGGAGACAGTGAGGTATATCAAAGAAATCTTTATGGAATGATTTTGTGTTTAGTCGGGATTCTTCAGTAAAACAGACACTACCATAATATAATGTAATGTAATGTAATGTAAATAGGCACATGCATATACACATACAAATATATATGTATGTATACATATGGAGAGACAGAGAGAGAGAAATTGAGATTTTAAAGAATTGGCTGACATGATTGTGGGGATTGGCAAGTGAAAAATCTGTAGGTCAAGCAAGCAGGGCAGCGAATTAGGTAAGAGTTGGTATTGCAGTCTTGGGTCCAAATTCCCCAGCTGTGCCAGACAGGCTGCAAGGTCAGGCAGGTTTTCTGTGTCAGTCTTGACCAAGAATTGCTTCTTCTTCAGGTAACCTCAGGTATTTTTCCTTAGCTTGGAACTTCAAAAAATTTTACAAATACTTGTGAACATTTGCCTCTTACCACTCTGCATTTTTGTGAAAAGCAATCTTCCCCATTTCATTTCTCGGATGAAGCCTAAGGATGCTTTTTTATATGAAAATTCATTATTTTACATAGAAATTATTTCTAAAAATAAGTTTAAGGTAAAATTAACAAAATAAATGAAGGCTTTACATGGAGACTTAATAAGTCACCTCCACGGTAAAATGAATCCAAACAAATGAGGAGATGGTTGCATTTGATAGCAGTGAAATAGACATGAATTTATGGAACAGAGAGATTTAGATGGATAGAAGTGACAGATAAGATAGGTAGATTAGATAGATAGATAGATAGATAGATAGATAGATAGATAGATAGAAAGATTGATTTACTTGTTCTGGGTACCTAAATATGATTACTTGTTTAATTTAATTTTCCTGCATTAATTTTCTCATTCATGATATTGCCTACTGCTGGAAAGATACCCATAGTTACCTTGAACTTCGCTTACACATCCTGCTTATTTAGTATATTCAGCTTTGAGTGACACTTCTCAAATCCTGTTTTTATCCTGCTCAGCAGTGGTCAGTGTAATGTCTAATACAAAGGGTGCTTTCTTTCATTCATTTATTTATTTATTTATTTATTTATTTACCTACTTACTTACGTACTTACTGTCTGACTTCAGAGAGATGGGGAGAGCATGAGCAGGAGAGAGGGAGAGAATCTTAAGCAGGCTCCATGCTCATCACAGAGCCCGATGCAGACTTCAATTCTATGACCCTGGGATCATGATCTCAGCTGAAATAGAGCTGGACGCTCAACCAACTGAGCCACCCAGGAACCCCTAAGGGTGCTTTTTAAACAGTTTTACTGTGGTTTAATTGACATACAATAAGCTATCTGTATTTAAAGTATATATTTTGAGTTTTAACACATGCATAGAGCCATGAATTCATGGTTACAAATCAGATAATGAATATAGGTCACCCCACAAAGTTTCCTTGTGTCCATTTTTAATTGTTTTACCCTCCTCTCCCCTCATGGCATAAGACACCTTTGCCCTAGGCAATCATTTCTCTGTTTTCTGTCAATATATATGCATTTGATAGCATTGTATATAAACGAAATCACAGTTTAGCACTTTTAGGGGATTGTTTTCTTTTATGCAACATATTTATTTTAAGATCCATCCACACAGTGCATGTATCAACTTTCCTCCTTTTATTACTGAGTAATACTGCATGGAATGGATATACCACAATTTGTTCATCTATTTACCTTTTGATGAACATTTGGGTTTTTCCATCTTTTTGGTAGTTATCAATAAAGCTGATATGAACATTTATACATAAATCTGTGTGTGGGCATATACTTTCATTCATCTTGAGTAAATCACTTATATGTGGAATGCCTGGATAATATGGTAGTTGAATTTACAATGTTTAAAGAAGTAACTGCCAACAGTATCTCAACGAGATTGTCTCTCTTTCCATTCTCACTTGCAATGCATAAAAGTTCCAGTTTCTCTATACCCTTGACCATAGTTTGTAGGATTCGCCATTGCACTTTGATCGATTTTCATCTGTGTGTAGTTCAGTTGCAGTGTGGATTTACTCTACATTTCTGTAATGAATAATAATGTTGAGCATGTTTTCTTGTGCTTCTTTGTCATCTATACGTATTCTTGTGAAATGCTTTTTCAACTCTTTTGCCCATCCCTTGTCCTACATTGGGTTGTTTGTTTTCTTATTGCTGAATATTTAGGCTTTTTAAAATTTTTTCTCGTACATGGTTTTTGTTTTTGTTTTCCAGATATGTGCTTTAAAATTTTTTCTCCCAGTCTGTGGTTTTCGTTTTAATTTTCTTCATGGTGTGTATCAAATAACCGTTTTTTTTCTAGCTCTATTGAGGTATAATTGAAAAATAAAAATTATATACATTTAAGATATACAGTGTGACAATTTGATATATGTATACATCGTGAAGTAGTTACAAAAGTTTTCAATTATAATCAAACACAATTTATCACATTTTTCTTACATGAATCAGTAAGAAACATGTGCCCTTAATGGCGATATGAATTATTGCTGCTTTTACGTTTTGCCCCAGTAATGAAAGCATAGGTTCTTCCTAAAGCAAAACATAATCAGCCATCCCTTACAACAGAAATCTGAATCCTGTAGATTTTATTAATCCTTTCCTGTTTTCTGTAGTGTCTTCTGTTCTATACATTTCAAAATTGTGTTATAGAAAGAACAAACAGCATAAGACCACAAAAAAAGAAAATGGAGCCTAGAGGGCTACAGTTGGGCACTAGACTACTATGCATTTCATTATAAAAACAAGGAGCTTAAATGGAATAGAAGACAAGAGCTGTATTGTACATAGAATAAAGGCAGATATGGCCACAACACTGGTCTCTTTATCTCTGTTCTTCATTAGCCACCAAATTTTGTTTTTCCACCTTGCCTTTTGATCCCCCAGAGAGAAAATACAACAAAAGAAAATGAGTTAGGAAGGTGTTTAAAATGAAGTAAGAAAAAGATAGAAGAAGGAAGGATTAGCAGAGATTTCCTCAGGCTTTCATCTTTAGTCTTGCTACTCAGATTTCATAGGATAGTATAGTAGAGAAACAAAACAATGAAAATATCAAGGCAGTGCTAAACTCCTGGAATGAGGCTATGCTTTCCCTCCTATTCAGGTTTTAAGTGTTTGAGAAAAAATATATATTAATTCTTCTTTAAGTATTTGATAGAATTCAACAGTGAAGCCATCTGGTCCTGGGCTTGTCTTTGTGGGGAGAGCTTTGATTATATATTCAATCTTCTTACTAGTTTTATGTGTTTTCAATTTTTCTGAATTCATGAGCAGTTTTACTACATTGTGTGTTTCTCGGATATTGTCCATTTCATCTATGTTACCCAATTTTGGGGTCATGTGTTAGTTCATCATATTCTCTTATAATGCTTTTTACTTTGGTGAAAACAATGTAATGTCCCCACTTTTTTCTGAGTTCACTAATTGGAGTCCTAATTTCTTTTTTCCTAATTACTTGAAAGGTCTGCCAATGATGTTGACCTTTTCAAAGAGTAAAACTTTCTGTTCTTTGCTTTTCTCTTCTCTGTTTTATTTACCTCCACTCTGATCCTTGTCATTTCCTTTCTTCTGCTAGTTTTGATTAAAATTGCTTTTCTTTTTATAGTTCCATGCTGTGTGCAGTTAGGTTGTTGATTTTAGATTGTTCTAACAGACGTTTTTACTGCTATGAATTGCCTTCTTAGTGCTGCTTTCACTGCATCACACCAGTTTCATATGCTCTGTTCTCATAGTCAATCATCTTTACAGTTTCAGACTTCTATTTTTTTCTAAGGTTTTTGAAATATTAAGAGTATGTTGTTTAGTTTCCAAGTTTGTGAAATTCCTTTTTTCCTTATGTTATTGCTTTGTAACTTCATGCCACTGTGATGAGAACACATGCTTTGTATGATTTAAATCTTTTCAATTTCTTAAGATATTCCTTGTGGCCTCACATGTGATCCATTCTGGACAGTGTCCAAAGTTGATTTAAGATGAATGGATATTCTCTTGTCGTTGGGTGGAATGTTCTATATAAGCCAGTTAGGTCCAGTGGTTCTATAGTGCTGGTCACATCCTATGTGTCTTTATTGGTATTCTGTCTAGTTGTTCTATCCATTAGTGAAAGTGAGGTATTGGGGCACCTGTGTGGCTCAGTTGGTTGAGCATATGACTCTTGATTTCAGGTCAGGTCATGATCCCAGGGTTGTGGGATTGAGCCCCACATCAGATTCCATGTTGAGTGTGGAGCCTGCTTGGGATTCTTTCTCTCTTTCTCTCTCCCTCTGCCCCTCTCCCCCACTCATGTGTTGTCTCTCTCTCTCTCTCTCTCTCTCTCTCTCTCTCTCTCTCTCTCCCCTAGAATATATAAATAAGTCATATACACACAAATACCAAAAAAAGCACCTAAACATACTCATAACTTGATATAGCAATCATACATCTTTGTATTTCCACAAATGAACTGAAAATTTATGCCCCTCCAAACATCTGATAAATGTTAATAACAGCTTTATTCATAGTTGCCAAAATGCGGAGGTAATGACGGTGTCTGATAATAGTTAAATGGTTAAACAGTGGTATATCCATAAGACTGGGATATTTTTGAGTAATAAAAATAATCTATCAAGCCACAAAGAACATGGAGGAAACTTAAATGTATATTCCTATGTAAAAGAGGAAAATCTAAAAAGGCTACATATTGTATGATTCCTATGAATCATGAACTATATGACATTCTAGAAGAGGTAAAAGATCAAGGGTTGACAGTTCTTTATTGGTTGGGTGGAAGGGATGAATGAGCATAGTAAATGGAATTTTTAGAGCAGTGAAACTATGCTACATGATACTCCAATGTTAGATACATAAACTTACATATTTCCAAAGCCATAGAATGTATACACAAAAAAATTAGCCCGAATGTACCCTATGAACTTTACTTAATAATGGTATATCATTATTGGCTCATCAATTGTAAGTAATGTATCGTACTAATTCAAGATACTTAAGGTAGCCAATGAGGGGGGGTATATAGGAACTCTGTACTTTCCATTCAATTTTTTATAAACATAAAAGTATTCAAACCATTAATGTATTAATTAAAGTATGGACTTTGAACCAGAACCCATGACTTCAAATTCCAACTGTATTATACTGAGGTCACTGACCTTGGACAAGATACTGAAATTTCTTGTATCAGTTTCCTTCTTTAAAATGGAAATAATACCTCATACTCAATGGTGAAAAACTGAGAGCTTTTCCCCTAAAGTCAGGAGTGAGATAGGGATGTCTCCTCTCACCACTTTTCTTCAACATAGTTCTAGACTTCTAGCCACAACAATTAGGCAACATAAACATATAATTGGCATCCAGGAGTGCCTGGGTGGCTCAGTGGATTAAGGTCCAACTTTGGCTCAGGTCATGATCTCACAGTTTGTGACTTTGAGCTCTGTGTCTGGCTGCGTGCTGACAGTTTAGAGCCTAGAGCCTGCTTTGGATTCTGTGTTTCCCTCTCTCTCAACCCCTTCCAAATTACATTCTGTCCCTCTCTCTCTCAAAAATAAAAAAAAAAACATTAATAAATAATTTCAAAAAATAAAAAAAAAGTATCATCCAAGTTGTTAAAGAAATAAAACTCTCACAATTTGCAGATGACATGATACTCTATGTAGCAAACCCTAACGAACAGCTCTACCAAAAGAGTAATAGAACTGATGAATGAATTCTGTAAATGTTAATTTTGCAGGATTCAGATCTATGTATGGTATCTATTGCATTCCTATATGCTAATAATGAAGCAGCAGAAAGAGAAATTAACAAAACAGTCCTATTTACAATGGTACCAAAAACAATAATGACATATCTAATAAAGGGTTAGTATCCAAGATATATAAAGAACTTCTACAATTCAATAACCAGAAACTAATCCAATTTAAAAATGGGCAGTAGATGTGAACAGACATTTCTCCAAAGAAGACATCCAGATGGCAAACAGACACATGAAAAGTTGTTCCACATCATTCAGCAACAGGGAATTACAAACCAAAACTACAAGGAGATTCCACTTCACATCTGTCTCAAGCCCCTCTCAGCCACGATGTCTGCCCCTGCTAGGGACCTGCCAGAAGACACACCTGTCTGCGTCCCTGAGGCAGGTCCTTTAGCCTTGGTCTAACTGCAGATCTTCAAATGGCCCTGTAACTCTCAGCCATGGTCCGGGAACCCTCGTCTGGGGAGATGTGCTTGTGCATGCCCCAGAATTAGGCTCATAGACCAGGGTCTGTCTGCACATCTGGGAGCAGCCCTATAATCCAGGTTCAGCCCCTCATCGCTGCTGTCTGGAAGCAGTCCTGCCTGCCCAGGGACCCAGAGGGTGACACGCCCATACATATTCTGTGGCCAGGCCTGCCAACCTCAAGCCCACTGCAGATTCTGAAGCAGTCTGTGACCTGGCTCTAGCCCATCTCAGCCACAGTCTGGGGACAATCCTGCCCACTCAGAGATGCGTAAACTGTTGGAAGCACTCCCGGAGCCCCAGATGGAGTCAGTGTAATACCAGGGACATTTTGTACTATCCAGTGTCACCAGCTGCCACCAGTGTCACGTCCAATTCACATTTAGGCAAACCGAGGGACAAAGCTGGCAACAGAGAACCTCAATTCTGAACCCAGGTATCGTAATCTTGGTTGTAAATAAAAACTGACCATCTCTTATACTTAAAATGTTAATGGATTTTCCGTTAAATTGTTCTGTACCACCATCAAGTTTAAATCTGGTACTAACACCCACAATTTGTGTTTGGCTTTGTATGTATTACTTTCACACTAAACATCTTTAATACCTAAAAATGACCTTTCAGTTTGGAAAATGAATCCCTAGTTAATATAGCATCTTGTACTTATGTGTTGTAGGTGCAATCTCATTTTCTGTTAAAAGAAGACATGAGGATGAATCTCAGGAAGAACCAGGTCAAGATGACAATCAAGAACTCTCCTTTTTGAAATGGTTAGCAGAACCATCCCCCCAAAATGATGAGGAAGAGCCAGGTATATTTATGATGAAGTAGAGTTTCATGATCACTTTTCGATCATTCGCTTTTAATTGAATAAATCCTTTACATTCATAATATATATCCAAATGTGTGTTGCATATACCTGTAAGAATTTTATTGTATTAGTTCAGGATTAACTTTACATAATTTACTTTCCAGCTTTCTATGGCTATTAACATTCATAAGAGTAGAATACTTCACTTGAAGCCTGCTTACTCTTTCATAAGTGAACCACTTTATATGTATTTCTTACTAAACGAAAACTTAGAGTACATTTCTGATAAAATGTTAATGAGTAAATTATTTTAACAGTGTAACATGCTTTTCTTCAGCCTACCAGATGATAGCAACCTTCCTCATATGTGGGAGAAAATCAGTGCCATTATTTTTCCTTCCAGTAATCTAAAGCTTTATTGGAATGTTGTTAAACATCATATCTTTTTAGTAGAAATTCGAAGGAAATTGAGAATAATGGAGAATTGGAAAGGACAGGGCAGATTTCCTGGAGAATGGGTGACTGAATTCTCTGAAGGATGGGTAACAAGGACTTAAGAGGGCGTTAGAAAAGCTGTGGAGACAGTGAGGTATATCAAAGAAATCTTTATGGAATGATTTTGTGTTTAGTCGGGATTCTTCAGTAAAACAGACACTACCATAATATAATGTAATGTAATGTAATGTAAATAGGCACATGCATATACACATACAAATATATATGTATGTATACATATGGAGAGACAGAGAGAGAGAAATTGAGATTTTAAAGAATTGGCTGACATGATTGTGGGGATTGGCAAGTGAAAAATCTGTAGGTCAAGCAAGCAGGGCAGCGAATTAGGTAAGAGTTGGTATTGCAGTCTTGGGTCCAAATTCCCCAGCTGTGCCAGACAGGCTGCAAGGTCAGGCAGGTTTTCTGTGTCAGTCTTGACCAAGAATTGCTTCTTCTTCAGGTAACCTCAGGTATTTTTCCTTAGCTTGGAACTTCAAAAAATTTTACAAATACTTGTGAACATTTGCCTCTTACCACTCTGCATTTTTGTGAAAAGCAATCTTCCCCATTTCATTTCTCGGATGAAGCCTAAGGATGCTTTTTTATATGAAAATTCATTATTTTACATAGAAATTATTTCTAAAAATAAGTTTAAGGTAAAATTAACAAAATAAATGAAGGCTTTACATGGAGACTTAATAAGTCACCTCCACGGTAAAATGAATCCAAACAAATGAGGAGATGGTTGCATTTGATAGCAGTGAAATAGACATGAATTTATGGAACAGAGAGATTTAGATGGATAGAAGTGACAGATAAGATAGGTAGATTAGATAGATAGATAGATAGATAGATAGATAGATAGAAAGATTGATTTACTTGTTCTGGGTACCTAAATATGATTACTTGTTTAATTTTCCTGCATTAATTTTCTCATTCATGATATTGCCTACTGCTGGAAAGATACCCATAGTTACCTTGAACTTCGCTTACACATCCTGCTTATTTAGTATATTCAGCTTTGAGTGACACTTCTCAAATCCTGTTTTTATCCTGCTCAGCAGTGGTCAGTGTAATGTCTAATACAAAGGGTGCTTTCTTTCATTCATTTATTTATTTATTTATTTACCTACTTACTTACGTACTTACTGTCTGACTTCAGTAAAACAGACACTACCATAATATAATGTAATGTAATGTAATGTAATGTAATGTAATGCAAATAGGCACATGCATATACACATACAAATATATATGTATGTATACATATGGAGAGACAGAGAGAGAGAAATTGAGATTTTAAAGAATTGGCTGACATGATTGTGGGGATTGGCAAGTGAAAAATCTGTAGGTCAAGCAAGCGGGGCAGAGAATTAGGTAAGAGTTGGTATTGCAGTCTTGGGTCCAAATTCCCCAGCTGTGCCAGACAGGCTGCAAGGTCAGGCAGGTTTTCTGTGTCAGTCTTGACCAAGAATTGCTTCTTCTTCAGGTAACCTCAGGTATTCTTCCTTAACTTGGAACTTCAAAAAATTTTACAAATACTTGTGAACATTTGCCTCTTACCACTCTGCATTTTTGTGAAAAGCAATCTTCCCCATTTCATTTCTCGGATGAAGCCTAAGGATGCTTTTCTATATGAAAATTCATTATTTTACATAGAAATTATTTCTAAAAATAAGTTTAAGGTAAAATTAACAAAATAAATGAAGGCTTTACATGGAGACTTAATAAGTCACCTCCACGGTAAAATGAATCCAAACAAATGAGGAGATGGTTACATATGATATCAGTGAAATAGACATGAATTTATGGAACAGAGAGGTGTAAATGGATAGAGGTGACAGATAAGTAGGTAGATAGATAGATAGATAGATAGATAGATGGATGGATTGATTCAAGTGTTCTGAATACCTAAATATGATGGCTTCATTACGTTTCCTGCATTTATTATCTCATTTATGATATTGCCTACTGCAGGAAAGATACCCATTGTTGGCTGTGAACTGCCCTTACACATCCTGCTTATACAGTACATTCAGTTGGGGGTGACACTTCTCCTATCCTATTGTTACCCTGTTTAGCAGTAGTTAGTATACTTTCTAGTATAGAGTATGCTGTTTGTTTGTTTGTTTATTTTAAGAGAGAGAGGGAGAGCATGACCAGGAGAGAGGGTCAGAGTGGGAGTTGGGGAGAGAATCTTAGGCAGACTCCACACTCATCACAGAGCCGGATGCAGAGCGCAATTCCATGACCCTGGGATCATGACCTCAGCCGAAATAGAGTGCGATGCTCCACCAACTGAGCCACCCAGGAATCCCTAAGGGTGCTTTTTAAACAGTTTTTTTGTGGTTTACCTGACATACAGTAAGCTATGCATATTTAAAGTATATATTTTGAGTTTTAACACATGCATACAGCCATGAATCCATGGTTACAAATCAGATAATGAATATAGGTCACCACAAAAAGTCTCCTTGTGTCCATTTTTAATCCTTTTACCCTCCTCTTCCCTCATGGCATAAGATACCTTTGCCCTCGGCAACATTTCTGTTTTCTGTCACTATATATGCATTTAATAGCATTGTATATGAATGAAATCATAAGGTTTAACCCTTTTGGGGAATTGTTTTCTTTTCTGCAATATAATTATTTTAAGATCCATCCACACAGTACATGTATCAATACTTTATTCTGTTTATTACTGAGTCGTAGTCCATGAAATAGATACGCCACAATATTTGGATCTTTTTACTTTTTGATGGACATTTGGGTTTTTCCATCTTTTTGGTAGTTATCAATAAAGCTGATATGAACATTTATACATAAATCTGTGTGTGGGCATATACTTTCATTCATCTTGAGTAAATCACTTATATGTGGAATGCCTGGATAATATGGTAGTTGAATTTACAATGTTTAAAGAAGTAACTGCCAACAGTATCTCAACGAGATTGTCTCTCTTTCCATTCTCACTTGCAATGCATAAAAGTTCCAGTTTCTCTATACCCTTGACCATAGTTTGTAGGATTCGCCATTGCACTTTGATCGATTTTCATCTGTGTGTAGTTCAGTTGCAGTGTGGATTTACTCTACATTTCTGTAATGAATAATAATGTTGAGCATGTTTTCTTGTGCTTCTTTGTCATCTATACGTATTCTTGTGAAATGCTTTTTCAACTCTTTTGCCCATCCCTTGTCCTACATTGGGTTGTTTGTTTTCTTATTGCTGAATATTTAGGCTTTTTAAAATTTTTTCTCGTACATGGTTTTTGTTTTTGTTTTCCAGATATGTGCTTTAAAATTTTTTTCTCCCAGTCTGTGGTTTTCGTTTTAATTTTCTTAATGGTGTCCATCGAATAACGGAGGTTTTTTCTCTAGCTCTATTGAGGTATAATTGACAAATAAAAGTTCTATACATTTAAGATGTACACTGTGATGATTTCATATATGTTTACATCGTGAAGTGGTTACAAAAATTTCAATTATAATGGAACGCTGTTTATGACTTTTCTCTTACATGATTTCCCTTCTTTAAAATGGAAATAATACATAATACTCAATGGTGAAAAACTGAGAGCTTTTCCCCTAAGGTCAGGAGTAAGACAGGGGGTTCCACTCTCACCACTTTTCTTCAACTTTGTACTAGAAGTCCTACCCACAGCAGGTAGACAACATAAAGAAATATGTGACAACCGGGGCACCTGGGTGGATCAGTTGTTTAATGTCCAACTTTGGCTCAGGTCATGATCTCACAGTTGGTGAGTTTGACCCCTCTATCGGGCTCTGTGCTGGCAGCTTAGAGCCTAGAGCCTGCTCTGGATTCTGTGTTCCCTCTCTCTCTCTACCCCTTCCCTGCTCACATTCTGTCCCTCTTGCTCTCAAAAATTAGTAAACATTAATAAATAATTTTTAAAAATACAAGAGAAACAAATGGCATCGAAGTTGGTAAAGAAGAAATAGAACTCTTGTAATTTACAGAAGCCATGGTAACTCTATGTAAAAAAACACTAAAGGTTCTACCAAGACACTACTAGAACTGATGAATGAATTCAGTAAATGTTAATTTTGCAGGATCCAAATCAATGACGGAATCTATTTTATTCCTATACACCAAAAATGAAGCAGCAGAAAGAGAATTTAAGAAAACAATACCATTTACCATTGTACCAAAAACAATAATGATATAGCCAATAAAGGGTTAGTATCCAAGATATATAAGGAACTTCTACAACTCAATAACCAGAATCTAAATAATCCAATTTAAAAATGGGCAGGAGATGTAAACAAACATTCCTCCAAAGAAGACATGCAGTTGGCAAGCAGACACATGAAAAGTTGTTCCACATCATTCAGCAACAGGGAATTACAAACCAAAACTACAAGGAGATACCACTTCACATCTGTCTCACAGCCCCTCTCAGCCATGATGTCTGCCCCTGCTAGGGACCTGCCAGAAGACATACCTGTCTGTGTCCCTGAGGCAGGTCCTTTAGCCTTGGTCCAACTGCAGATCTTGAAATGGCCTTGTAACTTGGCCAGCCACTCTCAGCCATGGTCCGGGAACCCTCGTCTGGGGAGATGTGCTTGTGCATGCCCCAGAATTAGGCTCATAGACCAGGGTCTGTCTGCACATCTGGGAGCAGCCCTATAATCCAGGTTCAGCCCCTCATCGCTGCTGTCTGGAAGCAGTCCTGCCTGCCCAGGGACCCAGAGGGTGACACGCCCATACATCTTCTGTGGCCAGGCCTGCCAACCTCAGGCCCACTGCAGATTCTGAAGCAGTCTGTGACCTGGCTCTAGCCCATCTCAGCCACAGTCTGGGGACAATCCTGCCCACTCAGAGATGCGTAAACTGTTGGAAGCACTCCCGGAGCCCCAGATGGAGTCAGTGTAATACCAGGGACATTTTGTACTATCCAGTGTCACCAGCTGCCACCAGTGTCACGTCCAATTCACATTTGGGCAAACTGAGGGACACAGCTGGTAACAGACAGCCCCAGTTGTGAACCTACATATGCCACTACTTTGTAAATAAAAACTGACCATCACTTATACTTAAAATAAATATTAATGGATTTTCCATTAAATTGTTCTGTACCACCATCAGGTTTAAATCTGGTACTAACACCTACAATTTGTGTTTGGTTCCTTATTAGTTTCACACTAAAGCATGTTTAATACCTAAAATTGACCTTTCCTTTTAGAAAACAAATCCCTAGTTAATATAGCATCTTGTACCGATGTGTTGTAGGCGCAATCTCATTTTCTGTTAAAAGAAGACAAGAGGATGAATCTCAGGAAGAACCAGATCAACATGACATTCGAGTACCCTCCTTTCAGAAATCAGTATCAGAACTATCCCCCCAAATTGATGAGGAAGACCCAGGTAAGTTTATGATTAAGGAGAGTTTCATGATCGCTCTTCAGTCATTCCCTTTTAAATTAATTAATACTTTATATTCACAATATATATACAAAGGTGTGTTGCATATACCTGTAAGAATCTTCTTGTATTAGTTCCGGATAACTTTACATAATTTACTTTCTAGATTTCTATAGCTATTACCATTCATAAGGTTATAATACTTCACGTGAAGGCTGCTTGCTCTTTCATAAGTGAACAACATTATGTATATTTCTTATCAAACAAAAAATTACAGTACATTTCTGATAAAATGTTAATGAGTACATTATTTTAACAATGTAACATGCTTTTCTTCAGCCTAGCAGATGATAGCAACCTTCCTCATATATAGAAGCAAATCAGTCCTATTATTCTTCCTTCCAGTGATCTAAAGCTTTATTGGAACGTTGTTAAACATCATATCTTTTTAGTAGAAATTCAAAGGAAATTGAGATAATGGAGAATTAGAAGGGTAGGGCAGATTTCCTGGAGAATGGGTGACTGAATTCTCTGAAGGGTGAGTAGCAGGGACTTAAGAGGGCGTTAGAGAATGAGTCAACAACAGCAAAGCTGTAGAGACAATGAGGTATATCAAAGAAGAAATCTTTATGGAATCACTTTGTGTTTGGTCGGGATTCTGCAGTAAAACAGACACTACCATAATGTAATGTAATGTGAATAGGCACGCACATACATATATAGATATACGGAGAGACAGACAAAGACAGAAAGATAGAGAGATTGAGATTTTAAAGAATCGGCTGACACGATTGTGGGGATTGGCAAGTAAAAAATGTATAGGTCAAGCAAGCAGGGCAGAGAATCAGGTAAGAGTTGGTATTGCAATCTTGGGTCCATCTTCCCCAGCCGTGCCAGGCAGGCTGCAACGTCAGGCAGGTTTTCTGTTTCAGGCTTGACTAAGAATTGCTTCTTCTTCAGGCGATCTCAGTTTGCTCTTAGGTCCTCCAACTCATTGAAGGAGGTACACCCACATTATGTAAGGTAATTTCCTTTTCTCAAACTCCACTGATTTAAGTGTTCATCACATTAAAAATGGGGGAAAAAATACAGCAAGTTCGAAGCCCGGTGTTTAATCAAATAACTGGACATCACAGGCCAGCGAAGGTGAAGCATAAAATTAACCATCACAGAATACATGGATTAAGAGTGATATTTACGCAGTATTGAAAAATGGTTTGCATAGCAATCCAGGCCTTCCTAAAGAAGGAAGAAAGAGCTCAGATACCTAACCTAACCTTATGCCTTAAGGACCTGGAAAAAGAACAGCAATTAAAACCCAAAACCAGCAGAAGACAGGAAATAATAAAGATTAGAACAGAAGTTAATACTATCGAAACCAAAAAAACAAAAAGAACAAAAACAAACAAACAAACAAACAAAAAAACAGTAGAACAGATCAATGAAACCAGAAGCTGGTTCTTTGAAAGAATTAACAAAATTGATAAACCACTAGCCAGTTTGATCAAAAAGAAAAAGGAAAGGCCCCAAATAAATAAAATCAAGGATGAAAGAGGAGAGATCACAACCAACACAACAGAAATAAAAATAATAATAAGAGAATATTATGAGCAATTCTATGCCAATAAAATGGGTAATCTGGAAGAAATGGACAAATTCCTAGAAACATATACACTACCAAAACTGAAACAGGAAGAAATAGAAAATTTGAACAGACCCATAACCAGTAAGGAAATCAAATTAGTAATCAAAAATCTGCCCCAAAACAAGAGTCCAGGGCCAGATGGCTTTCAGGGGAATTCTACCAAACATTTAAGAAAGAGTTAACACCTATTGTCTTGAAACTATTCCAAAAAATAGAAATGGAAGGAAAACTTCCAAACTCTTTCTATGAAGCCAGCATTACCTTGATTTGAAAACCAGGCAGAGACCCCACTAAAAAGGAGAACTGTAGACCAGTTTCCCTGATGAACATGGATGCAAAAATCCTCAACATTAGCCAACCTGATCCAACAATACATTAAAAAAATTATTCACCATGACCAAGCAGGATTTATACCTGGGATGCAGGGCTGGTTCAGTATCCGCAAAACAATTAACATGATTCATCACATCAATAAAAGAAAGGACAAGAACCATATGATCCTCTCAATAGCCAGAGATAAAGCATTTGTCAAAATACAGCATCCTTTCTTGATAAAAACCCTGAAGAAAGTAGGGATAGAAGGAACATACCTCGAGATGATAAAAGCCATGTATGAATGACCCAACGCTAATATCATCCTCAACGGGGAGAAACAGAGCTTTCCCCCTAAGTTCAGGAACAAGACAGGGATGTCCACTCTCACCACTGTTATTCAACATAGTATTTGAAGTCTTATCCTCTGTAGTCAGACAACACAAAGAAATAAAAGGCATCCAATTGGCCAGGAGGAGGTCAAACTTTCAGTCTTCACAGATGACATGATACTCTATATGGAAAACCCAAAAGATTCCACCAAAAAACTGCTAGTATTGAATCATGAATTCAGCAAAGTTGCAGGATATAAAATCAATGCACAGAAATCGGTTGCATTCCTATACACCAACAATGAAGCGACAGAAAGAGAAATCAAGGAATCGATCCCATTTACAGTTGCACAAAAAACCATAAAATACCTAGAAATAAATCTAACCAAAGAGGTGAAAAATCTATACACTGAAAACTATAGAAAGCTTAGGGAAGAAATTTAAGAAGACACAAAAAAATGGAAAAAGATTCCATGTTCCTGGATAGGAATAACAAATATTGTTAAAATGTGGATACTACCCAAAGCAATCTACATTTTCAATGCAATCCCTATCAAAGTAACACCAGCATTCTTCACAGAGCTAGAACAAATAATCCTAAAATTTGTATAGATCCAGAAAAGACCCCAGATAGCCAAAGGGATCTTGAAATAGAAAACCAAAGCAGGAGGCATCAGAATCCCAGATTTCAAGCTATATTACAAAGCTGTAATCATCCAGACAGTATGGTATTGGCACAAGAACAGACACTCAGATCAATGAAACAGAATAGAGAACCCAGAAATGGACCCACAAACATATGGCCAACTAATCTTTGACATAGTAGGAAAGACTAGCCAATGGAATAAAGACAGTCTCTTTAGCAAGTGGTGCTGGGAAAACTGGACAGCGACATGCAGAAGAATGAACCTGGATCACTTTCTTATACCATATACAAAAATAAATTAAAAATGGATGAAAGACCTCAATTGAAGACAGGAAGCCATCAAAATCCTCGAGGAGAAAGCAGGCAAAAACCACTTTCATCTTGCCTGCAGCAACTTCTTACTCAACACGTCTCCAGAGGCAAGGGAAACAAAAGCAAAAATGAACTACTGGGACCTCATCAAAATAAAAAGCTTCTGCACAGCGTAGGAAACAGTCAGCAAAACTAAAAGGCAACCGACAGAATGGGAGAAGATATTTGCAAATGACATATCAGATAAAAGGTTAGTATCGAAAATCTATAAAGAACTTCTCAAACTCAACACCCAAAAAGCAACTAATCCAGTGAAGAAATGGGTAAAAGATATGAATAGACACTTCTCCACAGAAGACATCCAGATGGCCAACCGACACATGAAAAAATGCTCACCATCACTCATCATCAGGAAAATACAAATCAGAACCACCATGAGATACCACCTTACACCTGTCAGAATGGCTAACGTGAACAACTCAGGCAACAACAGATGTTGGCGAGGATGCGGAGAAAGAGGATGTCTTTTGCATTGTTGGTGTCAATGCAAGCTGGTGCAGCCACTCTGGAAAATAGTATGGAGGTTCTTCCAAAAACTAAAAATAGAACTACCCTACGACCCAGCAATTGCACTACTAGGCATTTATCCACAGGATACAGGTGTGCTGTTTCGAAGGGACACATGCACTCCCATGTTTATAGCAGCACTATCAACAATAGGCAAAGTATGAAAAGAGCCCAAATGTCCATGGATGGATGAATGGATAAAGAAGATGTGGTGTGTGTGTGTGTGTGTGTGTGTGTGTGTGTGTGTGTACATACACACAGTGGAGTATTACCTGGAAATCAAAAAGAATGAAATCTTGCCATTTTCAACTACATGAATGGAACCAGAGTGTATTATGCTAAGTGAAATTAGAGAAAAACAAAAACCATATGACTTCACTCGTCTGAGGGCTTTAAGAGACAAAACAGATGAACATAAGGGAAGGGAAACAAAAATAATATAAAAACAGGGAGGGGGACAAAACAGAAGAGACTCATAAATATAGAGAGCAAACTGAGGGTTGCTGGAGGGTTTGTGGGAGGGAGGTGGGCTAAATGGGTAAGGGGCATTAAGGAATCTACTCTTGAAATCATTGTTTCACTGTATGCTAATTTGGATGTAAATTTTAAAAAATAAAAAATAAAATTTAAAAAAAGAAAGAAAAAATGGTTTGGAAAGGGAAGAACACTTCGGGCCAGCTAGGCCACTGGGACAGCAAACTGGCTTTGAAGTAAAGAGAATAATGTTATTTTATGGTGGTGTTAGTGAAGGAGATATACTATTAGAGATGGAAAACATTTCAGAGGCTAGCGTTATATGACTCTCTTAAGAGAGGAGATAGGATCGATTCCAAAAACGTACAAGGTTTGTCCATATCTTAGTGAAGAGAAAAATATTAAGATACTAATTTAGAAGTGATGGGGCGCCTGGGTGGCGCAGTCGGTTAAGCGTCCGACTTCAGCCAGGTCACGATCTCGCGCTCCGTGAGTTCGAGCCCCGCGTCAGGCTCTGGGCTGATGGCTCAGAGCCTGGAGTCTGTTTCCGATTCTGTGTCTCCCTCTCTCTCTGCCCCTCCCCCGTTCATGCTCTGTCTCTCTCTGTCCCAAAAATAAATAAACGTTGAAAAAAAAAAATTAAAAAAAAAAAAAAGATACTAATTTAGAAGTGTTGGTGCTTTGTTGAAATAACATTTGTTAAGTAGATCCCAGAGGTGTCTGATGGCGTGTCCTAATTCAACAAATGGCCACAAGAGAAAGTGAAATAGTTGATTACTCACAGGTCCTGAAGGATATGTACTTCACTCCTTGAGGGACCACTTGGGGAGGTGAAATAGGGTGCAGACAAAGAGAAAAGCACCTGGGGCATATATCTTTATTAGGATTTTCAGGCAGAATGCTTTGAGGTTCCTGGGCTGAGGCCAGATTCGTCAGTTCAAACCAAAAAGGGTAGGTTTTGGCTCACATCATGGGGATCTCATCGTGCATAAGGGGAAGGCCCTGGGAAGCAGAGGAGAGTCCTTATCACAAGAATGGTTAGGGAGTCACATCAGGAATTTACATTTACTTGTGACTCTGTGGGCTGTTATCTAGTACATGCACTCTCCAGAAGGGCTAGTGTCAGTTCAAGGCCCCTGCAGCCACTTGGCAACACAAAATGGAAGTGGAAACAACAATATTATGGAGTAATTTAGTTGGACTGTCAACAAGAAGATATAAAAAGTCTGGGAGATTTTAATGCTTGGCACAGTTTTGTGCTTTCTGATTTTGATGTGACAGCAAGACATTTATGTGGCTATACCTAGTCATCAATTAAATATTTGAAGCTGGGTCACAGTGAAAAAAAATAGTTGTTAAGGTTTAAGATTTCTTTAGTTGAAATCATGCAGGTGAGGTTCAAGACTAGATCACTGTTGTAGATGCATTATGCCAGGAGCGAAACCCTCATCAAAATCTAAGGCAGAAGAACCATGAAGGAAAGCCAGGTAAAAGTGTTTGAAAGAAAATGAGAATATTATGGTATCATGTTAATGGGCTAAAATGGAGTGATAACTAATAAAAAAAATCTGCATGGTGACCAGCTGCAAGATAGATTAAGAGCTATGAAAAATGCATCGAATTATATTACAAGTATCCCTAGTTTTTCAAAGAGGCCTTCCTATATCAGACAGGATCAACCTTTCCGTTTCCTATAATAACATGGGACTTTTTCTTACTGATTGCTCAGCAGTGTATCTCTCTTCAATTAAGGAAGTTTCCATTACATAAAATAAATAAGTTCTAGAGAACTAATTAATGTACAATAGCATGATTATAGTTAACAGTACAGTAGGGTGTACTTGAGATTTACTTAGAAGGTAGATCTTAAGTGTCTTCACCACCCCCACCAAAAATCAGTAATTACGTGAGATAATGAATATGTTAATTAGCTTGGTTGTAGTGATTATTTCATAATGCATAGTATATCAAATCAAGTGATACCTTAAATATATATAACTTTTAATAGTTATACCTCAATAAAGCTGGAACAAAAAAGAAATGAAAACACCTAAGTAAGATTTTTTTTAAAACTTCCAAATAGGAAAATATGAAAAATATTGTTAATACCCAGTTTTGATGAGGGTCAGCTTCAATGACACAGTCTTACTCATTGTAATGGCAATTTGAGAATATTTGCAATATGTTTAAAACTTTTTTTTCTTAAGATTTTAAGTCCTCTCTGTGCCCATTGTGTGGCTCGAACTTAGAACCTTGAGATCAAGAGTCACATGCTCTACCAACTGAGCCAGTCAGGCACCCCTAACACTTTTAATATTGTTTATCTCCTTTGATCCAATGATTTCATTTTAAGAAATTAGTTGGAATAAAAAAAATTATCAGAGATATGCACACATATTTTTCAGTAAGAATATTCCTTATGTGATTTATTATGTTGAATAACTGAAACTAAGTTTTTTTATTTTAAAATTTTATTTAAAACAATTTTGGATATGTATTACTTGCACATAATTTTTTTTCCACTTTTACTGAAAAATAGTTGACATACATCACTGTAAGTTTAAGGTATATAGTATGATGGTTTGCTTTACATATATTGTGAAAAGCTTACAACAATAGGTCCAGCCTATATCTATCTTCTCATATAGTTACAATAAAAAGAAAAGAAAAAAGGAAAAAAAATCTTGTGGTAAGAACTCTTAGGATTTACTCTGTTAACAATTGTCCTATATGTCATGTGGCAATGTTAACGATACTCATTATGTTATAATTACATTGTAGTGCTTATTTCTCTTGTAACTGAAAGTTTTTATCTTTTGACCACCTTTGTCCCTTTCCTCCTTGCCCCAAACTCTGCCTCTGGTAACCACAAGTCTAATCTATTTTTCTGAGTTGTTTTTGCTTTTTTTTAAAATTTTTTAAATTTCTTAGAGAGAGAGCAGGGGAGAGGATACACAAGAAGAAAGAGAGAGAAAATCTTAAGCAGGTTCCATGCTTAGCACAGAGCCAGACACGGGGCTTGATCCCATGACCCTGGGATCATGACCTGAGCTGAAATCAAGAGTCATTGGTTCAACCGACTGATCCACCCAGGCACCCCCTGAGCTGTTGTTGTTCTTTTTCTTCTTAAATATTTATGTATTTATTTTGAGAGAGAGAGAGAGAGAGAAAGTGTGTGTGTGTGTGTGCATGGGAGTGCATGTGAGAGCAGGGGAGAGGCAGAGAGAGAGGGAGAGAGAGAATCCCAAGCAGGCTCCATGCTGTCAGCACAGAGCCTAACATAGTATTCAATCCCATGAACTGTGTGCATAATGCCTTCAAGGTCTATCCATGTTGTAAATGGTAGGATTTCCTTGTGTTTTTTATAATAGCTGAATAATATTCCTTTATAGATATAGATATAGATATAGATAGATATAGATATAGATATAGATATCTCAGAACATCTTTATCCATTCATTCCTCGATGGACACTTAGGTTGTTTCCATATCTTGGCTATTGTAAATAATGCTGTAATAAACATGAGATCACGTACATCTTTTCCAAGTAAGAGTTTTGGTTTTCTTCAAATAAATACCCCAAAGTGTTTTATTTTTAATTTTTCGAGGATTGTCCATACTGTTTTCATTAGTAGTATAACTGAACCTAATGAGTTTATCCATCCAACGCACAGCAAGCCAATAAAAAACCTGACACTGAGCTTTTTTAGTGAAGAAAGATAGTGTATTTCTTGGTATGGCACTACCCTGGCGAACAGGGAACTAATGCTCAAAATCCTGAATTCCCTGATGGCTTACAAGTAATGGTTTTAAGGCCAGAAATCAAGGGTAAGGGGTTTGGAATCATGGGTTCTTCTCATAGGTCAGGGATTTGGTAAATGTCAAAACTGATGAACTGGTGCCAGGTCACCTGTTTCTTCAAGATCCTGGTTGGGTGGTCATTTCCTTCATTGGTCCAGGTCTGCAAAACATCTCAGCATTGTGTGTGAGTGATACTATCTTTGTTACCAAAAGTAGAGTATATATATGATGGTTATGATGACTGTGCAGGCTGTTTCATTTCTTGTTCCCTTGGGCTACATTTTCATTATCTTTTTTTTAAAGTTTATTTATATATTTAAGTAATTGCTACACCCATCATGAGGCTCGAAACACAACCCCAAAATCATGTGCTCCTATGACTGAGCCAGCCAGGTGCCCCTACATTTTCATTATCTTTTTTTTTTTTTTGAGAGAGAGAATGGGTATAAGGGAGCATGAGGCAGAGAGAGAAAGAAGGGACAGAGGGAGAGAGTGTGTTAGAGGGAGAGAGAAAGAAGCAGGTCTCACCCAAAGTGGGGCTCGTGCTCACCCGATGTGGGAATGGAACTCTTGAACCGCGAAATCATGACCTGAGCCAAAAGTCAGATGTTAACAACTGAGCCACCCAGGCACCCCTACATTTTTATTAGCTTAACCAAAGCATATTCTAAGTTGCTTCCTGGCATTTTTCCCAGTAATCTTTACCCGTGGCTATATGCCTTTCAGCAGACTTCATTCTGGTGGCAGTTTCAGTGACTGCACCAATTTATATTGCCACCAACAGAACACAAGGGTGCCCTTTTCTCCATATCCTCCCCAACACTTGCTATTTTCTGTTATTTTCATAGTAGCCATCCTAATGGGTGTGAGGTGATTTCTCGTCATGGTTTTGATTTGCTTTTCCCTAATGACTAGCAATAAAACTAAAGTTGTAATAGGGAGTACTCTCTGAATGATAAAAATATGTTTACACACACATACATATATATATGGATATATCAATCATATACAATTTGTATACCCCAGTGTATTTGTATGTGTGTGTGTCTAAATATCTATGTCTTTATTGATACTTTAAACCTGGAGATTTATACAAAAAAAAAATAGTTTACTCTTAGTTGTGATATAATGAATAATTTTTATCTTTAAGCCTTACAGGAATTTCTAAAATCAGTATGGTGAATGTTGTTGATTTTATAATTAGAAAAAAAAATTTTAATATGTTCAAAGCCTATAGCTAAACAGTATTTAATAATTATTATTTTTGTTCTCTTCAGTAAATCTTTGCCAATCTTACTCTAACCAATAAATTCATATTCAGTGTACATTTTTAGCACTGTAGGAATTAAATCAGCTACGTCGCAACATTGCCTTATGTGATAGTCACAGTAGTCACAAATACTAAGTATTATTACTTGTGTGAAAGCTAATTTTTGTGTTAACCTAATTGGGTTCTGGCGTCTAGATAATAGGTGAAACGTTATTCTGGATGTTTCTGTGAAGGTGATTTTAGGTGAAATTTACATTTAGAGCTGAACTTTGAATGAAGAAGATGGCCCTCCATAATGTGGAGTTCTCGGCTAATCAGTTGAAGGTCTTAATAGAGCCAAGACTGATCCCCCCAGAGCAAAAAAGGAACTCTACCAGTAGACTGCCTTTGGATTCGGACTGTACTTCTTTCCTCGGTCTACAGCCTACTGTCTTAACCTGCGGATTTTGGACCTACCAGGTCAATTTCGTGAGCCATTTCCTTAAAATCAATCTCTTTTAAAGAGATTTTTAAACACCATAAAGGCATTTAAATCACTGTCATAGAACTGAAGGAGCAGCCAATACAAATGTGAGCAGAGAATTCCTCAGTAACCAAACATCAGTATAAAGTTGGTAACTTATTCTCTGTGCATTAATGGTTTCAAGGTAGTTAGCTGGTGTTTGTAAAATAAATAAGCTCTGAAGGCAATTGAAAATGGGAAGGTAAGTTTCGCCCTCAGGAACTTCTCACAAGTATTTGGGATGAAAACTCACAAGGACTTTCTCTTGTTTCCCTCTCATTAGCTGATTGTTCTGAAAGTCTGAATTGTTCTAAGATCCACTAATTCTATAAGTACTTTTTGTGAGCTAAAGTATTAGAATAGAATGGAATACAATACAGTATAATATGGTATGAAGCAATGCCATAAGATACAATGCTCTTGGAGGCGAGGAATAATTTTTCCTCTACCCTTCTAAATTCTTGGCCAACACCCCCCTGTAATAATGATGATGGTAATAGTAATAGTAATAATAATAATAATAATAATAATAATAATAATAAAAAGATTAGCAGGAGAAAAACAAAAGTTTAGTAACTTGTATTCCTCCCCTATACATGGGAGAGACCCAAGAAAAATGAGTAACTCCCTGAAATAGCCAAGCCCTTACCTTAAAATACCATCCCCACCTAAAAACACAAAAAGATGTTGGGGGATGAGGAGCCAAGAAGGATAAGTTACCCCGAAAAGCAAGATTAACAAGAATAAGGTTGTTATGCAGATAGAGGTCACTGTCTTCTCCACTGATAGGCATTCCTAAGATTTAGCCCTCCCAACATCCTAATACAGAAAGGGAGATACTCTTACAAATCCAGATTTCCTTTATAAATGTAAATATCTCTTACAAAAGGGTAACTTCTCAGTTTTCAGAGTGTTCCTGTGTCTGCAGTTTTTTTTAAGTAATCAGCTGAAAATAATCCTTATACCAAAGACATAGTTTGGAGTGGCAAATTCTACTCCCCTCCACCATGAAATGCAATTCACTACAGTGTCATTCGATGCCGTACAATACAATACAATGCAATGCCATGCTATGCTCTGCAAAACACAAAACACTCTCTTTCAGAAGAGAGTGACTGCGAATTCCACTAGTCTGGGCTCCTTATTTCAGATGAGGAAACTGAGCCCCAAAGAGGCTAGTGATTTATATGACTAAGGTCAGCAAACATAGTAGTCTCTGGAATCTTTAAAACATGGCAATACTGATACGAATATGCATACAATTAACTGAAGTTGGAGGACATCTAAATCATAAACTAGCTCAACCCTGGAGAATAAAGAATACCAAAGTAGAAACTGAACAGATGAGGCTAAACAAGTAGAAAACCTGAGTTTGATGCCAGTACAAGCCCTGTTACACAGGACTGTTTTAGTGGACCAGGGTTCCAGTGTCAGGATTTGGGAGTGTGACTTTAGACATCACCAGTGACAGAAATGCCTGCTTTTTAAAAAATATTGGGAACCCAGATGTAAACATTACTTTCTCATCACTTAATCCATTCCCTAGTCCAACTTCCTTTAGGGTGAATTGCTAGGATCCTTTTTCATACTTCCAACAACAAAAGAAAAATCTTGTAAACTATTCCTGATTCTGACCTTACACTAGATTCTTATGGTATAGGAAGTGTTTCACTGAACTGTAATACAATACTTAGATATTTCTATGTATAATATGTGAATGCTTGGGCAATTAGGGGGAAAATGATTGGTTATTTCTTTTGAAATATTCTTAGAAGTAAAACATTGTTGGGATGCCTGAGTGGCTCAGTCAATTGAGCGTCTGATTTCAGCTCAGGTCATGAGCTGGTTGAGCCTTGTGTCCGGCTGTGTGCTGACAGCTCAGAGCCTGGAGCCTGCTTTGGATTCTGTCTCCCTCTCTCTGCCCCTCCCCCACTCACAGTCTGTCTCTCAGAAATGAATAATTTTTTTTTTAATTAAAAGAAAAGAAGTAAAGCATTCTTATTTTAGTGGGGTGGGGGGGGGGGTGACATGATGAGTTTCTGGGCAGGCACAGGACAGGGAGCTTTTATAGGGCCTGCTCATGGCCATGCAAAATGGCATTTCTCTTAGCACTCACAAACTAATACAATCAGCTTTTCACCCTCCCCTTGGCTCTCTTGACATATTAGTTCATCAAAAAGAGTTTGAAAATGATATCTATTGATGTTTCTCAAATTTTTAGGTTAAATATGGTATTCTGAAGCCTACATTAAGAAGCCTACATTTCTTGTTTTTTTGTTTTTTTCTTCAGATGATGGTGCTAGCAATATCCGAGTCTGGTACAGTCTTGAGATCCATAGCTCTCCGGGACCACCAGTAGACATTATTGAAATGAAGTGCTCTGCTCTGGTAAGAACCCATGAAATCTTCATAGGCTCTGTCTTTTTGCAAACCAAACTTTTGTTGTATGCTTAAATTGCTATCCCTAAAAAGCATCCATATTAAATGAGTATATTAGGGTAAATTATTCAAATTATAGCAGTTGTGTTTTAAATCCAATAATATGGACCTTAAATGCTTATGGAAAACATCTTTTAGCTCTATAGTATCTTATAGTGGCTTTACTGATGAGTATTCTACATGCATGTTTTAAGAGTTACCAGAACAAACTTAACCTTAGCCTACATGCTTGCCCTCACACATATAATAAAAGCAGGATTATGCTCTTGTAAGGGATCAAGAATATCCTGTCCCCTCAGGCTCATACTAGCTGAACTAAGAATCAAATTGACATGAGACAGATTAACAGGAGAAAATCAAATTTAATAGTGTACATATGGGGAATGCACATTCATGGAAATTCCAAAATGGGCAAAAGGAGATATATATGTCATTGTGAGTTAAGGAGAAGAGGGTAGGGGTCTGAGACTTCAAAGGGAAGGAATGCAATTTACAGAAAGATGAAAAAGTGTAAATATTTGGTTAGCAAATGTTTGCTGGGCCTCTCAGAAACAACAGAGAACTGTGACCAAACAGGACTTGCTAGGTTCCTCCCTGTCTACCACCCCCAGTTCATAGTGTAATGTAGTTGTCTGTGGTGATAGCTCTCTTCCTGGAGCAGATCTTCTGTCTAAATTCTTCTTAGGCAGTTGTGGGGAAGGTAAAAAAGACTTTCCTCAATCTACTGGGTTTTGATTGCTTTGTAACTCAAAATAATCTTCATGCCAAAGTGGGCCATCTTGAGGTCCCTACAGTCTCTTGGCTCTTGTGAGAAGGGAGATGATTCCTTTTCAGGAATACCAAATGAAAGCTGTGCTGTCTTAATTAACAGTAGGTTTACAACCTATTGGAAATATGTACATACTCCAAGGATAAATTGTCTGCTGTGACTGCCCCAAGTGTGCATGTCCCTGAGACATCTACTCTTGCAAGAATGTTGAGCGAGGCTTTAATCAACATTTTCCTTTGATTGGATCGATGGGCTTATTCCTAACACTCTTTCAGTACTGATTCTTCCTGGCTTCTATAGCAGGCTTTTCACTCTGAAACATATTTGGAGTAACTGGCATGGATTTGGGGCTTTAAATAATAGTTAATAAGAATAGGATTGTCTTATGTGAATTATTAAAGTGTTATTAAATCTGGGGCACTTGGGTGGCTCAGTAGGATAAGCATCTGAGTCTTGGTTTGGACTCAGATCATGATCTCAAAGTTCATGAGTTCAAGCCCTACTTCAGGTTCTTCACTGACAGCACGGAGCCTGCTTGGGATTCTTTCTCTCCCTCTCTCTCTCTCTCTGCCCCTCCCCTGCTCGTGCTTGCCCTTTCTCTCTCTCTCTCTCTCTCTCTCTCTCAAAATAAATTTTCAAAAAAGTGTTACTAAATCTGTTATTATTATTATTAATTAATAAAGTTAAATATTGAGGCTTGTTTTATTTTTTATTTTTTTTCTCTACATTTTGTTTATTGAGACAAACTAATTAAAAGGCACAAACATAGGGCATGTTTACATGGACATTATAACAAACATATACATTAAAAGTGTAGGAATGTGTTGCCTTACTGCTAAACAGAAAGTTCCTAAGCTTTTATGTATACAAAAGTTGTACAATTTAATGTCCTAAAGTGCAAAAGATCATTTATAAAATTATTTTACACTAAGTACTATTTTGTTTTTTACTACGTAGTTCAACCTCCTCGAACTGTTTTGTATAATGACACACAGATACCTGTCCCTGATGTAGGAAGTCTGCCTCAGATGTAAGGTGTTTGATGCTTGAGCTGACACAGTGAGGTATAAACGGAAGTCATCCAGTTTGATAGTCAGTCCTGCAAACATTCTGCAAGATTAATACAACTAAATTCCACTTCTCTTAACTGCAAGATTAAAATAGAAAAAAAAAACCCAAAACATATTGCAACTTAAAAAAAATCACAGCGTCTTGGTTTTAGTAACTTTTTTTTTTTAAACACAATGTTTTAAAAACATGTGTGGCATGATGGTGTAAAGAGTATCTGTTTCCCTAACTTTTGGTTTCTACTTTATGTACAGAGATAAAACATCCTGCTAAGAAATAAAAAGCACATGTCTTAACGTGCACAATCATTGCTGGGTTTCTACAGGGAGTACAGATAGCTGTCTCCCTGAAAATACCACAAAGCTGATACAAGTGTTTTTTCAAAGAAAAAAAAAAGTGATGTCCATATTTACAAAGTTGAACAAATCTGCACAATACTTGATTAAGAAACGGAAGGAGAAATTAAAAAAAAAGATACACTCTGCTGTTCTGAAGGGGCATACTACCTAGTTAGTGGTTAGAATAAAAACTGTATACAATTTAATATAAGACATAAACTCTAGTGAGCAACTAACACATCTTTCCCTGTTGTAACATCAACAGGCTCTGATTGGGAGAGAGAGGGGCATATCACATCCCAGTGCCTCCAGCATCTTCCAATTTAAAGCAATATATTTTAACTGTTCCAAAGTACTCCTTGGCTCCTGAAAGGAGTCCCACTGGCCTCTGTTTGTTAGGAGTCTGCTGAGGCTTGTTTTAAATGAAACATGAGGGGTGATAGGCATTAAGGAGGGCTCTTTGTGTGATGAGCACTAGATGTTATATGTAAGTGATGAATCACTAAATTCTACTCCTAAAACCAATACTATACTATATGTTAACTAACTTGAATCTAAATTAAAAAAAAACAAATGAAACATGAAGACAATATTCATGGCTATTAGTCATGTTTTAATTTGATTTAATTTTCTGATTGTTAATACTCAAATATTTAAATTGATGATAACGGTTATTTTCATTTTTATTTTTTATTTTTTTTATATGAAATTTATTGTCAAAATGGCTTCCATACAACACCCAGTGCTCATCCCAAAAGATGACCTCTTCAATGCGCATCACCTACCCTCTCCTCCCTCCCACCCCCATCAACCCTCAGTTTGTTCTCAGTTTTCAACAGTCTTATGCTTTGGCTGTCTCCCACTCTAACCTCTTTTTTTTTTTTTCCCTTCCCCTCCCCCATGGGTTCCTGTTAAGTTTCTCAGGATCCACATAAGAGTGAAACCATATGGTATCTGTCTTTCTCTGTATGGCTTATTTCACCTAGCATCACACTCTCCAGTTCCATCCACGCTGCTACAAAAGGCCATATTTCATTTTTTCTCATTGCCACGTAGTACTCCATTGTGTATATAAACCACAATTTCTTTATCCATTCATCAGTTGATGGACATTTAGGCTCTTTCCATAATTTGGCTATTGTTGAGAGTGCTGCTATGAACATTGGGGTACAAGTGCCCCTATGCATCAGTGCTCCTGTATCCCTTGGGTAAATTCCTAGCAGTGCTATTGCTGGGTCATAGGGTAGGTCTATTTTTAATTTTCTGAGGAACCTCCACACTGCTTTCCAGAGCGGCTGCACCAGTTTGCATTCCCACCAACAGTGCAAGAGGGTTCCCGTTTCTCCACATCCTCGCCAGCATCTATAGTCTCCTGATTTGTTCATTTTGGCCACTCTGACTGGCGTGAGGTGATACCTGAGTGTGGTTTTGATTTGTATTTCCCTGATAAGGAGCGACGCTGAACATCTTTTCATGTGCCTGTTGGCCATCTGGATGTCTTCTTTAGAGAAGTGTCTATTCATGTTTTCTGCCCATTTCTTCACTGGGTTATTTGTTTTTCGGGTGTGGAGTTTGGTGAGCTCTTTATAGATTTTGGATACTAGCCCTTTGTCTGATATGTCATTTGCAAATATCTTTTCCCATTCCGTTGGTTGCCTTTTAGTTTTGTTGGTTGTTTCCTTTGCTGTGCAGAAGCTTTTTATCTTCATAAGGTCCCAGTAATTCACTTTTGCTTTTAATTCCCTTGCCTTTGGGGATGTGTCGAGTAAGAGATTGCTACGGCTGAGGTCAGAGAGGTCTTTTCCTGCTTTCTCCTCTAAGGTTTTGATGGTTTCCTGTCTCACATTCAGGTCCTTTATCCATTTTGAGTTTATTTTTGTGAATGGTGTGAGAAAGTGGTCTAGTTTCAACCTTCTGCATGTTGCTGTCCAGTTCTCCCAGCACCATTTGTTAAAGAGGCTGTCTTTTTTCCATTGGATGTTCTTTCCTGCTTTGTCAAAGATGAGTTGGCCATATGTTTGTGGGTCTAGTTCTGGGGTTTCTATTCTATTCCATTGGTCTATGTGTCTGTTTTTGTGCCAGGTTATTTTCATGTTTAAACATGCAGATGGATTTTTCATAAAAATCATTATTTAGAATCTTGGGGGCACCTGGGTGGCGCAGTCGGTTAAGCGTCCGACTTCAGCCAGGTCACAATCTCGCGGTCCGTGAGTTCGAGCCCCGTGTCAGGCTCTGGGCTGATGGCTCAGAGCCTGGAGCCTGTTTCCGATTCTGTGTCTCCCTCTCTCTCTGCCCCTCCCCCGTTCATGCTCTGTCTCTCTCTGTCCCAAAAATAAATAAAAATGTTGAAAAAAAATTAAAAAAAAAAAAGAATCTTGAAGTTTTGCTCCAACAAATAAAAAGTTTTTAAAAGACTGAAATAGTCTGTAAATCAATTACTTACCCACTTCAGTTCTGGGTAAATCGCCACTGAGTCAGAAAACGGGTGGTCAGACTATTGAGATGCACTCAAATGTAGTTTGCAAAAGTGTTCTCTTCTAAGTGGCAAATGATTTAATATGATGATGATAGAGTCATTTCACCCAATGAAAACGCCCCATTTCCATGGCTCTACTATCACTGCAGAATAAAATCTTTCTTAAGGGTTATTTTTAATTTGGCATAATTTTATGAAACTACTTGCTGTGGAAAATGGTTACTGTATTAACAGCAATCTCTTTACCAGGACACAGGAGGAAAAAAAAAAAATTAAATCGGTCCAGGAGAAATTGAGACCATGAGGTGGCACCTCAAAAAATGGACATTGGCTTCCTTATTAACTGTATGTTTAAAATAGATACAGAGATGATCAGAGATCTGCAACCCATACTAACCAAAAAAAGGACGTGATTCTAAAATACTTACAGATAAATAACTATTCACATCTTCTCATGAAATGGTATATAATGTGCCCCCCTTTTGGGAAGAGTTGTCAACCCTTTGAGCAAAATTGATAGAAATTGAGATTTTTTTTTAACTCTCAACTTTGAATGGTAAAGATTGTCACACCAACTGAGAAACACACATCATCAGGATACTTGATGTAGATAAGTAGGAAGACTGAACAAAAAGACACCATCTGTTTCGTTTAATGTACTTCAAATTCCTGACCAGTTAAGACTACTTTTCTGGGGGAGTTGATACTGCAATTAGATTATGTATTAAGCGCTTAAGCTTCCCCCCTTCCCCCACTTTGAGGACTTGGCTGAAGTGACGCCATTTTGGGTCTGTGGTTATTTTTTATTTTGTTTTGTTTTTCTAACACATGTAATTCGAATTCAGTTTGTGTTGATTTCCTGTCAGTGCTTAATTTAAACCTTTCCTGGTTTTGGTACCACAGTGTGATACCTATAACTCATCTCGTTTGTGTATGTACTTCTGATTATTATTGCTTTTATTTTTCATTGTGAATAGCTAACATAGTTATTTTATAAAGATATTCAATAATTTACTTTCAAAGTCTACATAGATGAAAATGCAATTCCTGAGCCCCCATTCCATTTACCAGTTTTACATTGTAATGCAAGAATAGAACTTAGCATCGTGAATTGCCAGATTGCTCTGTTTGTCGCTACAGGCAGGTATGCTATAGTAAGTAATCAGTTTCAGCTGAGATAGGTGGGGAAGGGGAGTCTTTTTTGACTAACTCAGTCCATTTGGGCTATGAATGACAGTGATGTTGTTCCCCAGTTATTAGGTTTCCCCACCTTTCTACTGGTAATTGCCTAAGGTAAAAATGTATGCACTTATTAACTCTCAGACATGATGATCTAGTTGCTGGAGATGGTATGGATTCTTTTAAATAATCCCATCAAATAAATCTTTGTGCATTTCTTGAAGTTTTCTGAATACTATCAAAAGTATGCTAAAACTGTTGTCCTTACCTACTATTTTTTTACTGCATTTGCTGTTTTGCCAAACTTTTGAGAAATATTTTATTTAAAAAAAATTTTTTTTTCAACGTTTATTTATTTTTGGGACAGAGAGAGACAGAGCATGAACGGGGGAGGGGCAGAGAGAGAGGGAGACACAGAATCGGAAACAGGCTCCAGGTTCCGAGCCATCAGCCCAGAGCCTGACGCGGGGCTCGAACTCACGGACCGCGAGATCGTGACCTGGCTGAAGTCGGACGCCTAACCGACTGCGCCACCCAGGCGCCCCAAGAAATATTTTATTTAAACCTTAAATCGTCAGATGTGGCAATGGAGCTTTCAAGATACTAACCCATCTCTGATTTTCCATCTGTATCTCAGCTTTTGTTACATTCAACCCAATTTTCACATCTTCCTTAGAGATGAATGTTTAGAATCTCCATTAAAATAGGTTTCGTGTAAGAAATGTTTACATCCTCGAGGCACATAAATTTGTTTACTTCTTAGAGTAGGTTCCAAAAATCAGATTATATTGACAATGAACAATAATTGGTTGTGAGTCGTCCACTCTCTAATTGGTATAAATTATTTAGTATTCTTCTGGAAATTTTAACATGTGATATCTGCTATTCCATTTTGTTTGACCTTAAAAATGTCTTGTATGTCATATAGTTGGGCTGTGAGAGAATGATAAGAGCAATCCACCATCTTCCTACTGATAATACCTTCAACATACAGCCATGAGTTAAAAATGCATTCTGAAAACAAAACTTAAGTGTGTGAACAAAATCTATGCTTTAAGCTTTAGATCATAGACTGCATAATATTTGTTCTGTTGTCAGTGACAATTGAATGACTCCTTTTTTCATTTTATAATCAACCTTTAATTAAATTCACTATATTGTTAATGGTGCAACCCAGAAGTCTGTACACATATTAGAAAGAAGAGTGTTGGGGGGGGGGGAATGTTTATTATATCTTTAAAGGTTTTTTGGCTGATGTAAGAATTATGTTGACATGAGACAAATTACCAGCAGAAAGTCAAACAGAAGTTTAATAACATGTATACCTCCTTCTGGTTTACATGGGAGAGACCCAGGAAACTGCATAACTCCCCAAAATGGCTGAAGCCTTGGGCTTAAATACCTTGTTCATCTAAAGATAAAGCAAAACGTTGGGAGGTGACCAGGAAAAGCACAGTAAACAAGAATAATGCTTTTTTTGCAGATTTAAGTTTTGCCTTTTCTATTGATAAGAATCTCTAGAGATTTAGTCATCCCCCTCTTCCTGGTACAGTAAGGGAGACACCCTTACAAATTCAGATTTCCCTTATAAATGTCAGTAACTCTACTTGGTTTCTCATTTGTCTGTTTTTTTCTTAACCAGCTTAAAATAATCAATATTCTAAAGAGGCATATCTTGGGATGGTGAAATTTTCTCCCCTACAGGAGCATAGTTAAAAACACTATTAATCCACTTAGTGTCAAACATAAAAGCATTAATACAAAACATATGTGAATTGCCAATCATTTTAAGTAAGTTTTTAATTTAAAATTTTAGCCTCCATAATAAAATATATATTTTATGATCTCATTTTGTTATGTTTTTCTTTTCTTTATGTTTTTATATTCTTTATTTTTTCTGGGTGAAAGATCACATGTCATGGGTGTTGTACATGATACTGAAATTTTTCTTCCTCATGAAATGTTAGTGTAAAATGTTAACATTCTGCTTTGAATTTATCTTGACAAAATAAAATATAGACTGTATATTTATGTGTACATGTACATATATATGCATATATATATATATATATATATATATATATATAGTCATGAGCATGCTGTGAAGGCACACACACAAGTTGTGTCTTTCCACAATGTCAGTTTTATTCAATCATAATTATAAAGGAGGTTCAAGATTCCAAATTCAGTGACATTTCCCCATGTGATTAAACTTGGCTTCTTACACAGCACACAGAGCGGAACATAAGACAAGCCACACAAACAAGATAACAGAAGGGTATAAGAAGTTAACAAACCAAACACGAAGTCAGTTTGTGGGCGTGCAGTTGAGATAAGGCCGCTCTGTCTGTCTAGGTCTGCTCTCGGTACTTACTGCTTATTATGTTCAAGCAGTGAAGGATATCAGTTCTGTTTGGAGATCAATCGGGCAGAGCCTTCAACAGCAGCTGCCTTTTTTAAGTGGTCAGACACAGAGAGGTCATGTCTGAAGAGTCTGACAGCTTGTTACAAAAATCCTCCCCTTTTGAAAGAGATTTAATTGGTCTTAGGCCTCTGCAGACTTGCTCTGATTCTGCTTGGTATCATTTCTGGTGTGTCAGCTGATGTTGATCCTGGCATCAGCATCCCATAGCTGCGGTACTTTTAACTGCCTGCGTCATTGCTTGACACAGGCTCCTGCTTGACATGAGAGACTCCATTTTGCTCTCTACATATACACATATGTATGTGTATGTATATAGAGAGCAAAAGGAAAGGGAGAGAGATCCTATCTTAAACAGTTAAGCAAGAGGGTACTTCCTAGGGATCATTCCCTGCAATTAGACATATTTCTATTTGTCACTGCTTTTTTGTTTTTTTTTGGTTGGTTGGTTGGTTTTTTTTTAGAGAGAGAGCACAAGCAGGAAAGGGACAGAGAGAAAGAAATAGAGAATCTTAAGCAGGTTCTGCATTCAGTGAGGAACATAACATGGGCCTCATTCCCATGATCCTGGGATCATGACCTGAGCTGAAATCAAGAGTCAGATGTTCAACTGACTGAGCCACCCAGGTGCCCTTATTTGTCACTGCTTTTAATAACTACTGCACCCCCACCCCCGCCTCCAAGGTTATGGGAAATGTCTGAATACACATGAATGGAGTTTCTCACTTTTTCACAGCTCCTCAGTGTCTGTCAAATACATCCTCACCTTCACATCATGCCCCACTCTGGCATTAGCAGCATGCCTTGATTGTACCTCTGCATTCCGTATGTCTCAGGTTGGATATAGGGTACTTCCTTAGGTATAGGGTTATGCGGGTGGCAGTTGCAGAAGAATGACAATGGTGTTTCTAGTTTACAGTTAGCTGCCTGTTTCCTCTGAGTTCTGAAGTGTTGGCACCTACTTTTCAATTTAGGAAAATTACTGAGACATACTATAAGTTATCATTTCCTCTGAATTACATGGTACCTTTATAAATACCCTTTGGTACAGTTTGTTTATTGCTTGGTGATGTTTTTCAATTGAATAAAATTAAAATTGAAAATTTCCTCAATAACATGGTTAACTTAATATTGCATGTTTTGGACATCAGAAATAATCCCTTTAATTTTTTTTAATTAAGTAGGCTCCACACCAAAATGGGGCTTGAACTCATGACCCTGAGATCAAGAGTCACATGCTGTACCGAATGAGCCAGCCAGGCACCCCAGAAGTAATTCCTTTAAAATTGACTCATGATTATCTTCTGGGAGATGACATTGATGGGGTTTTAGAATGGTGGGGGCGGGGGGAGGTGCAGTTGGGAGTGACAGCCAAGAAGAATTCTTAAAGACATCTTTGGTGCAAAAAGGTGATTTTATTAAAGCATGGGGACAGGACCCATGGACAGAAAGAGCTGCACTAGGGTTGTGAAGAGTGATTGATGATATACCTTCAGGTGGGAGGGAGTTAAGGATGACGTAAGTCTCTAAGGAATTTTGGAAGCGATGTTTCCAGGACCTTGAGGGGCTAGCTGTTGTTAGGAAAACATCATTTATTACTGTTTACTAAAACCTCAGTCATGAGACTTTTCAGATGTGTATCAGCAGTCCGTAAGCTCAGAGTATGATTGCCAGCCTATATCTTGGGGATTTGAGACAAAGGAAGTTTCCAGAGGAATTTTTATATGTTAAAGTAGACTTACAGGATCTTGGAGGTTGGGATAATGTTAAGCTAAGATTCTCTTTTGCCCCTAGCTAAGTGTCATCATCGAGGCAGCTGAGCTCCTAGAGGAAGGTCACACTGCCCGTTTCAAGGACTACTCAATGGTCTGTAGGCAGTAAGGGAATTTAGTTTTTCATTTGCTTTAGTTTCCCACATCACCATAGCAAGCATTTAAACCCCCTTACATCCTAGTAAGGGTGATATTAGGGCTCCAGGAAACAGAGTCTATAGGTTTCTGGAGATTAGTCTATGGATAAGATTACTTTTTTTCTTGAAGTTTACTAAGTTATCTGTAAACTGAAGGAGATTCCTGTCCTGCATGACTGTGATCTCTATCAGTTAACCATTTGTTTTCCCTTTCCTTTGTTCTTGGGCAGCCAGGAGTGTCCAAGGAATATCACACATATCCCACAGGGGGTGGCGGGAGGATGCTGTTAGCCTGTCCTTTGCCCTCAGCTTGCCTTATGCTCCCTCATCAATATGGTGGAAAATACTTCCTGCTAGTGCATATTGAATTGTCATTGACTCCATTAGGCTTTTATGGGCAAAACATATAATATTGATTTACTCTGACCTAGTTAGAATAGGAAGTGATGAGGTTTTCAGTGCAAATACTCAGTGAATTAAATTTTTTCTGTTCGAAGAAGCTGTGAACTGCCAACCAAATGATAAAGTTAACCCACTGTCTTTCTCACAGTTGTCCTTACCAATAACTTGCATGAAAGGAGGTAGCCTAGGTTAACTCAAGATTTTTAAATTCCTTTGAGTAGGATTTTGTCAAAGGTTGCTGTATTATTTAGTTCAAAGTTCTGATTATCCAGAATACCAGACATATTAACTATTAGATTTATATACAAACACTAAAGTCTCTAATCAATTGCACATTTATTTTTTAAAGAGTATTTATTATCTCTGGTATCCCTCACACTATTCTACACACTGAGGAACAGTGATGAATAGTACAAACAAGACCCCTATTTATATGGAGCTAACAGTCTAGTAGAGTCAGAAAACAGAAATAACATTGAAATAGGATATTTCATGGGAGAGTTTTCTGTTGTCTTACATTTTCTTTTTAGAGTTTATTTGTTTTGAGAGAATGCACATGAGCACGTGGTGTAGAGAGGGAGAATCCCAAGCAGGCTCTGCATTGTCAGTGTAGAGCCCCATGTGGGTCTTGATTTCAGCAACTTGTGAGATCATGACCTGAGCTGAAACCAAGAGTCAGACACTTAAGCAACTGAGCCACCCTGGCACCCCTATTGTTTTACATTTTTAATTAAAGACATAAACCTGAAAACCATAGATAATTCTGTGTCCATGTTATGAAAGGTGCTGCTATGCCGTTTATTAAGGACTCACTGAATGTTTTAGTTATGGTATTTTTAGGGGCGCCTGGGTGACTCGGTTGGTTAAGTATCCAACTTCAGCTCAGGTCATGATCTCATGTTTCATGGGTTTAAGCCCATACCTGACTCTACACTGACAGCTCAGAGTCCAGAGCCTGCTTCAGATTCTGTGCCTCCCTCTTTCTCTCTCCCCCTCCCCTGCTTATGTGTGTTCTCTCTCTCTCTCTCTCTCTCTCTCTCTCTCTCTCTCTCTCTCTCTCAAAAATTAAACAATTTAAAAAAAAATAAAATAGTTCTGGTGTTTTTAGCTGACATAACAAACTGAAATTTCAGTGGCCTAACACGATAAAAGTTCTTAATAATTGTAACACTCTGGTGCATTTGTTCCCAGTTGGTGGCTCCTCCAGTTGTGGTTCCATCAACCTTTAGGAAGTCAGCAGTTCCTGCATATAGATGGAGAAAGAAAAAGAAACAGAAAAGAATTTCCACTGGTTTCTTAATCATCTCATCACAGAGGCAACATACATCAATCTCTCTCATGTACTATTAGAACTAACCACCTGGTTATGCCTGGGTGCAAGAGAGTTTGGGAAATGTAACCTCTGGTTGGGCAGCTGCTGCCCCATGTTATCTTCATGTTATGAAGGGGAGCACAGTTTTGCTGGAAAGATGATATTTCTGCTATCATGAAAGATTAAATATATTTAGGCTATCACGCATGTCCAGCCAGCCAAGACATTGGCTAGAACACCAAGACAGGGGGAGGGGTTTCTTTAAAAAGTAGAAACTGACAGCTTAATGCCCACTGGAATTTGGTGAGTTCCTGCTAAAAGACTAGACCATGGATGGAGGGAAAATGGCTACAGGGACAGCAGCTGCACTTCCACTGGCATATGACAAGACCTTGTAAATCAAAGTCTATTCTACTCAGTGACAGGAGCCAGGAGACTGGGCTTGGACTGTTTTAAAAGGATCTACTCAAGATACATTCTGCTAGGGTGAGAAGAACCCAGGAGAAAAAGTCTACATGGGGTAATGCTAGAAAGGGGAAAAGAGAAGGACCCAGAATGTCAACTGGAAAAGATCAATCCATATCAATTAGGTAAATAGCCTTTGTTCTTTTACCTCACCTCCCATCTGCATCCTGTAACCTGAAGGAGCCGTATTAGTGCGGTGATTGCAGGAAAAGTTAGAGCAAGGAAGTTGAAAACAGCAGGTAATGTCTACCTTCCTCCTCACAAGCAGTCTCAAAAATTACTACATGTCCCCGGGATAGGGAGGGGGTGCCAGGAGGAAATATCGGTAAAAGCATTCATTCAGTAGGAAATGAAAGTATTGATTGATTTTGTACCTTTTTAAACATCTGACAATGAGACTGATCCAGCATTGGGAACTATCCTGAGTTAGCAACAGGTTGGAAGAGGGAGATCCTGCCAGCTTTGGAGGTCAGTAGTGGAAGAGTCCATCCAGTTTATCTGTTACCATGATAATAAATGCCTTAGCTAAATTTAGTGACAATTTTACCCACAAAAATTGTCCAGAGTTTCACTGAGGGACGCATGAGGACTGGGGAAATGTACCCAGGTAGAGCAATTAACAAATGTGCAAACCCTTGGAACAAAATGAGCTTGCTGGGAAGGGAGGTAGTAAGAAGGAGCCCAGGCATCCCAGGAGCAGAAAAGATTGTTGTGAGGCTGGAGCTTGGACAGAAATGGCAAGGGTGACTTTCATTCAGAGGTGCCGGCAGGGCCACATCTTGCAGGACCTCAGAGGGCAAGATAAGAGATTTTATTCCATGTGCAATTAGAAGCCACTAGAGGGTGGAAAGAAGGGGAATGACCTGATCTAATTTCTGTTTTTAAATCTCTCAAAATGTTTCTGCTATTTTAAGAAAATAATAAACATCAATTATATTTAGATGCTGAAAACATTTTATATCTGTTTTAAGATGAATAGAGCTATTCAAACTTCCTCTGCTAAAGTTTATAATTTGCAAAATTCAATATATCTGTTTGTACATATTTTGAATTGTATTCCAATCTTATCTGAGTATTTGAATTTTTTCAGTGTTGTAAATTTCAGCATCTTATGACTGCCTTCATGCTTTAAAATCTTTACTTATATTCCACAGGATTAAATATTCATAATTTATTACTTTTGCAAAAGAATTATGAGAAATGGAAGCAGTTTCTTAAATCAGTCATTATGTTAGCTAAAGCATTCCTTAAGTACAATCCAGAGAAAAATACTGGACACCTTACAAAGGAATGCTGTCTATTGTTGCACCTAAAAGAGGCCACGTGAAGACAAAAGACAGTTTTGAAGTCATTGCATATAGTCACTATTTCACTTGAATTTGTAAAAAAAAAAATAAATCCAAACTGATATATATTTAATTATAAAAAGACTTATAAAACCACTCATTAAAGGACACCTGAGTGGCTCAGTTGGTTAAGCATCCGACTCTTGATCTCATTTCAGGTCATGATCTCACAGTTGGGTTCGTGAGTTTGAGCCCCACATCAGGCTCTGCCCTGATGGCAAGGAGCCTGCTTGGGACTCTGTCTCTCCTTGTCTCTGCCTCTCTCCCACTTTTGTGTGCTCTCTCTCTCTCCCTCAAAATAAATAAATAAACTTTAAAAAAAAAAGCTAATCAAATTAGAAGAATATGACATTGGGAAGACATGTACCAGCCAAATATTTCACAGTTTTTATATAGAGAAAGCATGCACAGAAATTCAGCTGACTTTATACTTCCTATTGAATGAGAGTTATTTGTCATAAAATGGAATGGGGGTGGCAGGATGGCTTAGATAATAACACTATTAACCATTTTTGCAGATGAATTCTTTATACCTTCTCTTTTGCATGCTGAAAATAGTTATGCATTTTTGGATTATATAGATAACACAAAGAAGGTATTTCGAGAATAAACTTACAAATTTTCATCATCTCATCAAATGATGAATGACAAAAATCTCTTTAACTTATTGAATGCATGAAATATTTAATAAAATATCTAACTTTTATGGCCTTAAGAAATATAGTTAGAAAATTAATCTTTTCCAAATTAATTTTGACAGTATCTTGGCAGGTGTATATTTAAAAGGGATTATTCATACAAAACTGATTTTAAAGGTGTAATTTGGGGATTTTTATCTATTTAAACTTAAAATATTCAAACTATAATGAAAGCTAGAAATTATTTTTTTATAATGTTGTAGTTAAATTTGACATATATTTTACCAGACTAGAAATACAGCACTCTTTTTTTTTGAGGTTTATTTATTGGGGTACCTGGATGGCTCAGTCCGTTAAGCTTCCGACTTCAGCTCAGGTCATGATCTCATGGTTCGTGAGTTCGAGCCCCACATGGAGCTTTTCACTCTCAGCAAGAGCCCACTTCAGATCTTCTGTCTCCCTCTCTCTCTGCCCCTCCCTCCCCTCTCAAAAATAAAAACATTAAAAGATTTTTTAAAAATAAAATGTTAAAAAAAATGTTATTTTTTTGAGAGAGAGAGCACAAGTAGAGGAAAGGCAGAGAGAGGGAGGAGAGAGAGAGAATCCCAAGCAGGCTCTGCACTGTCAACTGTCAGTTGCAGGGCTCAAATCTACAAACCATGACATCATGACCTGAGCCAAAGTTGGATGTTTAACCGTCTGAGCCACCCGGGCGCCCTAGAAATACAGCACTGTTAATTGGAAACTTAAAGCTTTTTACCATAATTAAACATTTATTTCTATTGAGTCTATTGCTGGTTTTGAGACGACCCCAGAGAATTCAATTATAGGCTTTCTCTAGAGATTGTAGTGCTTCTTAGTGCCAGTAGCTCAAAGCAATTAATGATTCCTTTCTGTAAGGCTGCTCAATTGTGAGGGGGTGTCCAGACCTACTGTGTAAGAGGGAAGTGATCAAGTAGTGATATTTGCCATGTTACAGCAAATACTTGGTGCCCAGGAAGAGACAAGCCACATGCACTTGGGGAATCAGGAAAGACTGTTTATTGCGCACTGGTGCTCACCCAGCAGAATCACCTCCAAAGCCTGAACCCCAAACCTTGGTATCAGCCAGCCTCCTTTTATGGCTGGGATGGTAGGGGGTTAAGAGACAAAAGAAAAAGGGGGGGGGAACTTATCAGTGGTGCTACTCGGGTAGTTGGTGGAGGCAGGAGGCAAGCAAGATTACAGAAGCCAAAAGCATGCAAGGGGAATATCCGGCCTTGGACGTCTGGCTGGTACCTCTTATCTTGCTTTTACCAGCTTTTCTTCTCATTCTTCCCTCTTAATTCTCAAGCTACTGTGGCAGACTTAGAGAAAAATCAGTTTGTGGGCGTCAGGGAACCATTTGCTGCCATGGGAAGAGGGGCGAAGACCCTTCTGGCTTCTTCCTGCTGCACAGGGATGTTGAAGGGACCGGTGAGGCAGCTAGGGTTCTTTGTAATTCAAAGGAGAGTAGCAACAGCTAGAATGGTCCAACTGGAGCATCATTTGGAGTTTTATAGCTTCTAGGCAAGAGGAAACAAGCCTGGTTAGCATATTAAGAATACAAGGACCAAACAGGAGGGCTATGAAAAGCATTAGGAGAGGACCAGTTAAGGGGAAGAGCCAGGATGCCCGATTCCATATGTTGCTCCAAGAGTTCCATGAATCTGCAAGTTCCTGTCTTCATTTGTTGACTTGCTCCCTTAACTGCTGGGCCATATCTCAGACTATCCCTGATTGGTTGACATAGAAACAACATTCTTCATTTAGGAAGAGACATATTCCTCTTCTTTCAGCAGTAAGCAGGTCCAGCCTTCTTCTGTTTTGTAAGACTACCACTGCTAGGGAGTCTACTTGGTGTTGTAAAACCATCAGAGATTTGGTAACCTGTTCTATGTCATCTGTTAGGTCCTTGGATAATTCATGATAATAAGTGGTTGAGGAGATTATTCCTCCTATTCCAGTGCCCACCTCTGCCGTTATTCCTAAGGCAATTAGCAGCCGTATGACTTGAATCGTTCTTCTGGACTGAGTATATGCTGCGAAGAGTACTATAAGAGACTGGTTTTTGGGTACAATATTTATCTGAGGAGTGATGAAGGCTGGGGTGCAGATGCCCATCCAATTGGCTGGTAGACACAGGTAGGCATCCGACCCACATACAAAGAGAAGCCCTGGGAGGGGTCAACACCAGGGTTGGGTTATAGGAAGATGACTGAATTTCTGACAGTCAAGAGTCTGGTTGCATTTGCCAATGGTCAGATTGCCAACTGGCTCTTTTCCAATTTTGTTTGTCAGGCACCTGGGAGCTGTTTGGGACAGTTCGACTCCTGTTAGTACAGGCCTCACCATGTGGGGGTGTGGGTCTTTAGTTAACAGGGTAACATTTACAGTTGTCTGTGTTGTCGGAGTAGCTGTGTAATGGGGGGTTCCTGTGGACAAGCAGAGCCAACAGGCTTGGCCAGGCTGGGATTGGTATCATTGAGGAGGCGATGTGTAGTGTTTAACATTTGATCAAATGGGGATCTAAGACAAGTTGGTCTGATTTATGTTCAGTCAGAGGTTGAAGGGTTAGGTCAGAAGTGACCCAGCAGTCATGGGGAACATCAGGGCAGGTTGGATCAGGCAGTCCCCAATAGTGTGTGTGTGTGTGTGTGTGTGTGTGTGTGTGTGTGTGTTTTTAAATTTTTCCCATCCAATAAGTTTTCCATTTCTGGTACGGGGGGGTGACCCTCTTGGTATCATAATATCTATTCGGCATGCGGGAGTACACAGTGGCACAGGGGCATGGTGGTAGTGTCATTTTATCTCTGCAGACCAGAGGAGCAGGAATTGACACAGGGGGGAGGGGTTGGAGCAAGAGTCAGGAAGGGCACATGGGAAGAAATGGCCTCTTTAGGAGGCCGAGTGGGGTAGCAGGCAGTGCAACCCCGAAGTTTGTCCCTCATGAAGACAGTAGATGGGGTTCAACGGTTAGAAGCATAGAGTGACTCTTTGTGCCTTTAGGGGACAAAGGCAAATGATAACTCATGCATTTGCATGGTGGGAGTGAGAAGACTCCTCTTGAACAAGTTAGGAACAGGAGTAAGTGTAGCAGGGACAGGAGATAGGGCGATCCCATCTTGGGGTAGGAGACGGTTATAAAGGCAGAGAACAACATGCAGAGGAAGACATCAATCATAACTCAGATAATATACATCTAAAGAGAATAAGGCATCCTGACACTAGTAAGTAGAGGAAGGCTAACAAGAGTTTGTGACTGAGGCGCCAGTCTGCGGGGGTAACTTGGGTCAACCCTACAGCAAAGAGTATGGCAACAAGTTTGCAAAGAGAAATAGGTAGGGGATGACGATGAAATCTGAGAGAAAATGATTTGTTATAATTTATTTAAGTTGCTTGGTGATTTCCTCAAGCTTCTGGTTACAGAGAGTTCTCAGGTGTTGGCTGCAGGCTGCTTTTCGGTTGCTTTCTTCTTAAGGGTGATCTGTAGAGCATTGTTCTGGTTAGCAGTTACTTTACATTTCAAGTGGCTGTCAGGTGACAGGTGGTGAAGCCTTTACTTGAGAATGGTGGATCCAGGCAATAAGTCCTGCAACCTGGAGAGCTGTGGGCATAGTTAGCACAACTAAATAAGGTCCCTTCCAGGTAGGTTTAAGTGGTTCCTTTTTCTAGTCTTTTATCCAAACCTGATCCCCAGGTTTGTGGGGGTATACACTTATTCCTAGGGAAGTAAGTATCCTGTCTCTCACCCATCTAATGTATCTCAAGTACAGTTTTCCCTAGTCCTTGGAGTTGTTTTTGTGTTTCTAAATTCCCTAGCTCTGTCAGGTCCCCCTTGAATTTTACTAGTGGAGGGAGTCTTCCATATAGGATCTCAAATGGGGAGAATCCTATTTTTGCCTGGGGTGTACAGCATATTCAGAGAAGAGCTAGGGGTAGTATATCTGTCCAGGGCAAGTTAGTTTCCTGACATAGTTTTGCCATGGCTGATTTAAGGGTCCGGTTCATACATTCCACTTTCCCTGAACTCTGGGTCCGGTAGGCTGTGTGTACGTTCCATTGGATACCTAGGGTTTTGGCTACTTGTTATACCACCTTGACCACAAAAGCTGGGCCTATGGTTAATTGCATTCCATGTCTGGGAATGAGATCCCTTAGCAAGGCCCTGGTTATTTCTCTTGCCTTTTCAGTGCGTGTGGGATAGGCTTCAACTCAGCCCAAAAATGTGCAGATGATTACTAAAAGATATTTGTATCCTTACTGAGTCTCATTTCGGTAAAATCTACCTCTAAACCTTTGAAGCATGCCGAAGCATGCGTGACCACAGTGTTGGATTCCCATGGGCCCAGTGGGGCCTTGTTTGGCATTATTTTGAGCACAGAGGAGGCAGTGTTGAGAGAGGCACAGAGGGATGGGAGTTGAGCAATTACAGAGTAACGGCTAAAAAGGTTTCAAGGGCAGTTTTTCCTAGGTGGGTGAGTTCATGCTGTTGGAGAACCCCCTGGTGGGCTAGCTGCTCCCGTACATAGACTCTTTGGTCTGGAAGTACCCACCATCCGTCTTCTGTCTGGCCTCCTTTTTCTGCTGTGCTGTGCCTGTTTTGTTTCTTGGATTGTGTACTTTGGGGAAGTTGGCAGTTCCAGGGCCAGCATGATTTTTGAGGGTGTTGTCTGTTTTCCCGCTGCTTATTTAGCTGTGATGTCAGCTCATCGGTTACCTTCTGACACTGAGTCCTTTCCTCTTTGGTGTCCCTTGCAGTGGATGACTGCTACCTTCCTCGGATCCCAGACTGCCCTTAATAGTTTTAGGATTTCTTCCCGATTTTTTATTTCTCTTCCTCATGCGCTCACAAGTCCTCTCCCCTTGTATAGAGCCCCTTGTACATGTAGAGTGGCAAAGACATAGCTCAAGTCAGTGTATATGTTGGCCTGTTTGTCTTTACTGAGTTCCAGTGCTCTTATTAGGGCCCACAGTTCTGCTCTTTGGGCTGACCATTGTGGTCCTATGGAAGGGCCTTTGCTTCTATGACCTTAAAATCAGAGACTGTTGCAAAACCACTATATCTTTTGCCTTCATTCATGAAGCTGTTACTGTTGGTATACAGGATGAAGTCAGAATTTCGTAAGGGCCTGTCTGATAGGTCTGGTCAGCTAGAAGAGACTTCATCAAGTACTTCTAGACAATCATGCTCTGAGGGCCCTGCCACTGCAGGCAAGAAAGCGGCAGGGCTTAGAGTTTTTATGGCTTCCAATCTTATTCATGGGTTGTCACGTAGCAGTCCCTCATATTGTATCATCCGAGCATGCGTTACCCAGTGTTGCCCTCTGGCATCCATCAAGGCAGTGACAGAATGGGGAACCTTAAGGTTTAGGTTTTGCCCCAACATGTTTGTCTGCTTTCTTGGTTAAAAGTGTGGTGGCTGCCAGGGTCCTCAGACAGGGTGGCCATCCTGCCACAGCTGAGTTAATCTGCTTTGAAAGGTATGCCACTGGTCTTTGCCAAGGCCCACATTCCTCGGTGAGAACCCCCAGAGCCACCCCATTCTTCTCATGTATGAACAGATTGAAATCTCATGATATATCTGGGAGTCCCAAGAGCAGTGCCTCTGTGAGTTTTGTTTTTATACTTTTGAATGCCTTTTCTTGATTAGGGCCCCAGAAAAGGGGTGCTCTCTCTTCCCCCTTTAGTGCTTTGTATAGAGGTCTGGCCAACTCTGAGAACCCTGGGATCCATATTGGACAGAATCCTGCTGCTCCCAGTAACTCTTGGATCTGCCAGCAGATAGTGGGAACCGGAATGGCACAGACTGCCTGTTTCCTTTTGGCTCCCAGCATCTGTTTGCCTTGGGTAATTTTGAAGCCCAAATATTGAACTTCCTCTTGGCAGATCTGTGCCTTTTTCTTTGACACCTGGTATCCCGCCTCTGCTAATAGCCTGAGTAGGGCTCTGGTTCCCTCCCAGCACTGGGTCTGCTTGGGACTGGCTAGCAAGAGATTGTCCATATACTGGAAGAGGGCACATGCTAGGTTCCATCTTGGAAACCTGGCTAAATCAGATGCTAGTGCCCCACTGAATAAGGTAGGTGAATTTTTGAATCCTTGTGGCAGTCTAGTCCAAGTGAATTGTTCCTTTGCCCATGTGGTAGGGTTTTCCCACTCAAAAGCAAATACGGGTTGGCTGTTAGGCTCTAGCTGGAGACAGAAGAAGGTGTCCTTTAAATCTAGGCATGTGAACCATTCTGCTTCAGAGGGTATGAGTTTTAGTAGAGTGTATGGGTTAGGCAATGCTGAATGCAACATGAAGGCTGCTTCATTAATGGCTCTCAGGTCTTGCACGGCAGTAATCATTTGTCCCAGGCTTTTTCACGGGCAGCAGGGGAATATTCCATGGGGACTGGCATCGTTTTAGAAGTCCCCATTTGAGTAGCCTGTCCAAGTGTGTCTAGATCCCCAGGCGTGCCTCCTGTGGGATGATATATTGGTGTATTTTGACAGGTTCAGCCCCAGGCTTTAGGTCAATTAATATTGGGGGGGATGGTTTTTTGCCAGACCAGGGGGGTTTCCTTCTGCCCAAACTGAAGGGAATTCAGCTTCTAGCTCGGGGGCCACAGTTGGCTCCCCGGGAGGGTAAGTATATAATTTCCATTTTTCTTCCCATTAAATCGTCAGGGACAAAATCATGGGTTGGGCCTTTTCTTTTGGGCACAATTGTGTCTGTCTGTTTGATGAGAAGGTTATCTGAACCCAACTTGGCTAAGAGGTCTCTACCTAACAGTGAGACCAGGCAGTCAGGTAGGTACAGGAATTCATGCACTACTTGGTGACGCCCCAGCTGGCATTGTCAGAGACCACAACATGGCCTTTGGGTTTATACCTCTGTGCTCCTACGATGGTGACTTCTCGACCCAACAGAGGTGCCACCTTGCATGTCACCACAGAGTGTTCAGCCCCAGTGTCCACCATGAAGTCTATTGTTTGGCCCTCACCTTCATTTTAACCATGGGCTCATAGGGGCCTAGTTGGATAGAACCTGGTCTTTCCTTATCAGAGTCCACTCCTGCCAGTCCATTCAGGTCAGCCTCAGGTGGTCCTGGCTGGTAGTGGCTGGGTGGAGCAGAAGTGTTTGGTCTCCCTTTTTGGCATTTGGGGCGTTCATTTTTCCAGTGTCCAAATTCTTTGCAGTTGGCACATTGATCCCATCCCAGGGGCGCCCTTCTGCTTTGTTCTTGCATCCCTCGTGGTTTCCGTGGGGGCCCTTCTGGAGGGGGTGGTCACCTCAAGGCGGTGGCCAGGAGAGCTGCCTTTTGTTTCATTCTTCGGTCTGCTTCCTTTCTGGCAGCTTGATCCTAGTTTACAAAAATGTTGTTGGCGATTTCCAATAATTTTTGGCATTTTTTCCATCAAATCCTTCCAATTTTTGGAGCTTCTTTCTAATGTCACTTTGGGCTTGTCCCACAAAGGCAGCATTGACCATGCACTGATTTTCAGGGGCTTCTGGGTCAAATGGAGTGTAAACTCTGAAGACTTCACATAATCTTTCATAGAAATCAGCCAGATTCTCTTCTGGCTTTTGTAAGACCTCAGATACCTTTGCCATGCTGGTGGGCTTTTTGGCCCCTGGTTTTATTCCCTGGAGGAAGGTGAGTCAGTATTTTTCTAGTCTGGCCCTTCCCATTTCTGTGTTGGGGTCCCAGTGGGGCTCTTCTTCGGGCATAGCCTCCCATACCCAAGCCTCAATATCTAGATTCCCATCTGGTACCTGAATCTGGAGCCATTTTCTGGCTTTGGGGACAATTTGTCAGTGCTTTTCTGTGTTGAAAAGGGTAAGAAGAAGCTGTTTGCAGCTGACCCAAGCAGGGTGGTGAGTCTGGATTATGGATTCTAGGAGATCTGTCATCACCTGTGGCTTCTCAGAGTAGGGCGGCGTGTGGTGTTTCCAACTGAGGAAGTCAGTAGTAGAGAACGGTTGGTAGTAGAAAAACAATCCCCCCTATTGTAAGGTCCCATTGGGGCCTATTCTCTGGCTGCCCCTAGTCTCCCACAATGCCATCTGCATTGCCATTGGGGGCTTTGGACCTTGAGCCACGGACCTGAGGCATCTTCCTACCAGTTGAGGTGTCCCCGGTTGGGGTGGTCTGACTGCTGGCAGAGCCGAGACCAATGGGGGTGGATTATCAGGCAGGGGAGGTTCCCCTCCCTTGATTGATGGGGCGCTGGGGGCATATGGTGGTGGAAATGGAGGGACTTCTGAATTTTCCTGGAGGATGGAGGGCAGAATTTTCTGCTATGAGGTCTTCTTCTTGGCCTGTGCCACTAAGACCCTACATTGTCCCTTACTATTAACATCAACCCAGACCCAAGTAGGCTTGACTTGGGCTATTTCCAGCCACTGATCCATATATAGGAATTGATCTGGGTGGCCAAGGTCTCCACTAACTACTTTATAAACAGCTCAGATTGTGGGGACATCTCAGGTGCCTGCAGGGGACCAACCTACACCAGACATGGGCCATTCTAATTCACAGAGAGTGTGTAACTTCCTGGGGGTCAATTTGACCCCATAGTCACCTGAAAATCCCTTTTTAAAATTCTTAATCATACATTCCAAAACAGTTGGTTTTGAGGAATTTTCCCCCATCCTGGTATTCTAGATAAATCCTTCCCAATGTACGGTGTTGCAGGACAAACACAAGGGAAGATGTCACTTCGTCTGCCTGGCTGCTCTCCTCACGGGGATTTAGATGCCTCTTAGCATTGGCAGGTCAGTGTAAACCCCTGACTCGGATGAGGCCTCTGTGAACCTGATTCTGCCTTGAACTGTATGATGTCATCGCGGAATTGCAGGGTAGGACCCACTCAGGCTCCGTAGCTGAGACCGTGGAGCACGGGCACTCACGCACACATTCACACAGATTGCAGACTTCCACCCAGGACTTCCCTGTGCTATGCAGAGACTGTGTCACCTGGGAGGTGATCAAGCTCCCCTTTTGCCTCTAAGGCGGGCCTGAACTCGGTTCTGGGTCCCCGGGGACACTTACTAGGTCCAGTGTCCCATCCAGGCAGAATTTTCTGATTCCCCCTGGAGTCCATCCGAGTGCAGTGGGGGCGGACTATGGCCAGCCCAGCAAGGGTCAGAGTCCAGTGAAGTCACCAGCGGTGCGCCTTCTTTTCTGTCACAGGGGCCCTCGAAGAGTGGCCTGTCTGCTGGCCACCGACAATGGTGGCTCAAGGGGCTAGTGCAGCTGTTGGCTTCCCAGCCAGTGCTCCAAAATGTTACAGCAAGTACACCACGCCCAGGAAGAGACAAGACACACGCACTCGGGGAATCAGGAAAGACTGTTCATTGTGCACCGGTGCCGGCCCAGTGGAGTCACCTCCAAAGACTGAGTCCCAAACCTTGGCATTGGCTGGCCTCCTTTTATGGCTGGGATGGGAGGGGGTCCAAGAGAAAAAAGAAAAAGGGGAGGGGGCATTTATCAGTGGTGCTACTTGAGTAGTTGGTGGAGGCAGGAGGCAAACAAGGTTACAGAAGCCAAGAGCATGCAAGGGGACTATCCGGCCTTGGACATCTGGCTGGTACCTCTTATCTTGCTTTTACCAGCTTTTCTTCTCAGCCATGGACGTATCAAAGAGGAACTGTTACACAAATGCCCCAGAGCTGCATCCTCATTTTCATCTCTTGAGATTTGGCCAAGTGCAGAAGGTCCTAACACATTTGTAACACTAGGGCATGCTTCTGTTACATGGCTTGTAGTTCACAGAGATCACACTAGATTGAAAGTGGTTTTGTTTTACTTTGAGCCAGAAGTTTATATGTGATAAGACATGAAACAATTTGGTATTCCAGTACTTCATTCCTCTGTAGACCAGAGTTTTCATTGTATAGATCTCAAAACATGAGTGGGTCAAAATGAGCATTATTATTATTATTATTATTATTTATTTTTTTAATAGAATAGAGTAGGGGGCACCTGGGTAGCTCAGTCATTAAGTGCCTGACTTCAGCTCAGGTCATGATCTCGCGGTCTGTGGGTTTGAGCCCCGCATTAGGCTCTGTGCTGACAGCTCAGAGCCTGAAGCCTGTTTGAGATTCTTTGTCTCCTTCTCTTTCTGCCCCTCCCCTGCTCATGCTCTCTTTTTCCCTCAAAATTAAACATTAATTTTTTTTAATTAAAAAATTTTAAAAATTACAAAATAAAGAAATAGAATAAAAGAAAATAGAAAGTATCAGAAAATGTCATGTGTGGGAAGAGTAAGGAATGTTTTGTGAATCTTTTTTTTCAGTGGCATGTGTATGTGGGCCGGGTTGTGATGTAAAATTAATTCCTTGAGGTTGTGGTGAAAACATTTTGAAAATCACTTTTTACTTTTATGAAGAAGAAGCTATAGCATTACTATAGACTGATACCGATCATCTCTAAGAAATATCTGAGTAATAGACCAGGACAAATGTCTAGTCCAACGTTGTCTCATTTTAGTTTTCTGTCTAAAGACCTGGGCAAAGTTTCTAGGCCAATATATGGTTGTTGGTATTTGTCATCCTGGTCATATGGTTTAGTTGTTGATCTGTTTGACCCTTAGAAACTTCCTAGAAGGCTAAATTCTATAACAGTCTCATGAAATTATAAACTTTGTGACATAATGTCATTATTGGGTTTTTTGCATTTTATATTTTTACTTTTCCTTCTTTATGATTATGAACATTGATTATTTTAATATAGCAATTTAAATGCCCATATATTTTAGAATCCATGATTCTAATATCTTCTGAAACTATTGGCAGTGGCCATTTGCCATTGCATGTATGATTAAATCTGATTTGTAATAAATGATATCCCATGGGGCGCCTGTGTGGCTCAGTCAGTTAAATGTCTGACTTGGGCTCAGGTCATGATCTCGCAGTTCGTGGGTTCGAGCCCCACATCGGGCTCTGTGCTGACAGCTTGGAGCCTGCAGCCTGCTTTGGATTCTGTGTCTCCCTCTCTCTCTGCTCCTCCCCTGCTCATGCTCTGTCTCTCTCTATCTCTCAAAAATGAATAAATGTTAAAAAAAATTTTTTTTTAAATGATATCCCAATTCAGTTGTAAATTTGTATATATTCTTGTTTTTCATCTTTCCTTACCAGATGTTCACCATACTAAATGCTATTTCTATTCCCCCCAAATGTTACATTTATCCACTCATTTATTTATATATCGGTAATCAAGCAAATGTTCGTTCCTTGGATGAAGCTGTAATATCTATCTTAAAGATATGTTTTGTGAATAACTCTCTCCCCATCACCACCTGTACCTACCAGCTTAACCTCAAGGTTGTTTTTGTCACTCCTTTAATTTGATAAGTTTCAAAATACCTCCAAGTCCTAAAGTACATCCATTACCACGCTTTGAATTATGAATGAAATGTCCAACATTCTCTATTTCATTAGGGTAAGGCATTTTAGACAACTGGTCTTTGCTTAAGATTGAGATATGTCCTGCCTGCTAATCACCTTTAACACTTTTGTTTCAATTAATGGTCTTTAATGTCATGGAGATCACGGCTGTAATGGGATGAAATAAAAGTCATTAGCCAGAAAAGTCCAGCATGGGGATCAAGAACTTGGAACGTAAAGAGTGCCTTCCAGGGCTGTGTAGATGTAGCTAGGGGGCAGGACAGGAAAAACCAAAATAGAAGGAAGGAATCTAAACAAGAAGATAGTTTATATTATCAGCATAATTTGTCTTCTTAGTTCAGATCTTCCCTAGTACTCAATGCTGATGTTATAGATTGTATCCTCTGAATCAATAGGACTTTTTGGAAATACATATTTTCTGGGCACCTGGGTGGCTAAGTCGCTTGAGCATCTGACTTTGGCTCCGGTCACAATCTCTCAGTTCATGAGTTCAAGCCCCATGTTGGGCTCTGTGCTGACAGTTCACAGCCTGGAGCCTGCTTTGGATTCTGTGTCTCCCTCTCTCTCTGCCCCTCCCCCGCCCTCTCAAAAATAAACTTTAAAAATTTTTCAAAAAAACAAATACATTTTTTCTCTCTTTCTAAAAAGAGGTGGGGGAGCACCTGGGTGGCTCAGTTAGTTAAGTGTCCAACTTTTGATTTCGGCTCAGGCCATGATCTCAGTCGTGAGATCCAGCTCTGTGTGGGGCTCCATGCTGAGCCTGGAGGCTGCTTATGATTCGGTCTCTCTCTGAAAGAAAGAAAGAAAGGAAAGAAAGGAAAGAAAGAAAGAAAGAAAGAAAGAAAGAAAGAAAGAAAGAGAAAAAGAAAAAGAGAAAAAGAAAAAGAAAAAAAGAAAAGATGTATTTTCAGGCCCCATGCCAGAGCTACTGAATCAGAATCTTTGGGGTAGGGGACCAGTTATCTATGTTTTAGCAACCTCTGCAGAGGATTCTTATGCATGCTAAAGTTTGAGTACCACAGCTAGGGGAAACATTGACAAATGGACCTCGTGGTAATAATGGTATTGAAGAAAACTATATTTTAGAAGTAATTTTACACTTTCCTGAGCATTTAGCTAGATGGATGTCTTGGAGTATTTGTTGTTGAAAAAAAATAATGTTACCATTTGCCAAAACTAGTCAAGGAAAACATATAAGAGATTAAAGGTGAGTGAGATATATTCAATAGTAGATCAAGCAGAAAAATGAAACAAATGGCCTTTTGTTGTGTGAAAGTTTTCTTTACATTTGCTTTTGTAGAATACTAATTCAGTGCTGACACTAAGAGCTGATTATACATTTGTTCTGTAATTCTAGGAGAGCATTTGCATTGAAATACCTCTCTCTAATCCAAAAAAGAGAATTATTCACTTAGATGTGCAGTTATCAAATGCTGCTCTTAATGGACTCAAGAAACTTCAGCTGTATCCACTAGAATGTACTAAGTATGTGGCACGGTATTCTCCAGCAACTCCGGGCTGTAGAGATGAAAGGTATGGTGGGAGTGTAGCATTATATTTTATTGTCGATCCTCTGAAATTAAGCCTTCAAAATTATTTTAAGTGACTTATTCAAGTCTCCTCATATAAAAGATGACAGAGCTGAGATGCCAGCCCGGTTTTATTGATTTTTTATTTAGTTAGTTTTTTTTCTGGTTCTACTTGTAGACAGTCACAGGTTCTGTCTCTGTTTCCCCCAAAGGTGAGCACACGCAGACTATAAGGGAAGCTCTCCAGAGTTGCATGTCACTTGGTAGCCTTCGCATGAAAATATACATGCGTTCTATTCAACAAACTAAGTTGGCTTTAATCACAGAAAGCAGGACTTCGCTTGTTATAGCTCTTGCAAGATATTTGAATTCATTAAACATTTTTCATTCATTCAACAGGCATTTATTAAACAGATATTAATGATGACACTGTTTTTCTGAATAATAAAGTGATTTTCTCACCAAAAATGAAAAATTTTTAATATATCTACAACAAGAGTAGAATTTGTCACAGAACAGTTGTCAAATATTGTACTTGAAACCACCTATTTAGGATTTTTGTCTGCTAGGTTTGACACAAACTAAAGTCACTGACAAGATTTTGTGTGTTTTTCTCCACCAGCATTGTTTTTCAACCTAATGTGGCTCTGGAGTTTTGGTATTTACTGAGATTAACTACTGAATTACCAAAACCAACCACAATGCCAGAAGTACAATGTGACCTTGGCAAGTAAGTTCCATTTAATAGATAAAATTATTTCATGTAAAGAAAAAAGTTTTTCTAAAAGAATATTGTTATAATCCACTTGATCTTTTTTGATAAGACATAAATATATTTTCAGTCATTGATTTTCTTTTCCAGGGAAGGTTTGATATTGAAACTACCCCAGGGAAAACTTTTGTGAAAGAAAAACAAATCAGGGCTTAGTATAGAGAGGCCTTTATTCAAAATGATTATTGTAAGGGAAAGAAAGGAACTATTGAAATAGTTGGAGAATACTGATCTCAGAAATCTGCAAGCATCTCACAATCAAACAGTGAAAGGTAAAGGTGGGACAAGAAGAGTTAAGCAGAGTCTTTGGAGGGAAAACTGGACATAGAAAGGAAAATGACTGGTGGGGACAGATAGGAAAAGGAGCAATGCTGTGGTAAGCCAATTCCCAGGAGAAGCAGAGAAAGGAGGCATGTTGCACTTTTTTTGTGCTTGCTCAGGCTTGGGAACAAGCAGAGCTCAGGGGCCTTTGGGAAAGATAGAAGGCCGACTGAAGTTTGGTCAAAGCAAAGCAGAGGGTAAGTAGTGGGCAGTGGAGAATACTTGGTTACTTGGCTAATAGTGCGTGCCCTTGAGATATGACCATTTATATTTACATAGTTGAGTTCCTATTACGTGTCTGGCACCAGTTTCGATGCTGGTACATAGGGGTAACCAAGTCACTATTCCTACCTTTAAAGAGCATGCACACTAGTGGACAAATCAGTACCTGTTTGTTAATTTCTCTCCCTTAGTACACCAGAAGAATGTTGATTTCTCCCAGTGCCAGATCTGTTAGCCAAATAAATCTGTAGCAAGTGATTTGTTGAGGAAGTGATCTCAGTGAGAAAAATCAGTAAGAGAATATGGGAAGCAGGATAAGAAAAGGGAGGAAATGGGGCGCCTGGGTGGCGCAGTCGGTTAAGCGTCTGACTTCAGCCAGGTCACGATCTCGCAGTCAGTGGGTTCGAGCCCCGCGTCAGGCTCTGGGCTGATGGCTCAGAGCCTGGAGCCTGTTTCCGAGTCTGTGTCTCCCTCTCTCTCTGCCCCTCCCCCGTTCATGCTCTGTCTCTCTCTGTCCCAAAAATAAATAAATGTTGAAAAAAAAAAAAAAAAGAAAAGGGAGGAAGTAAGCAAGCTCATGATTGCAGGTACAGTCCCAGACTTTATCTGATCCTGCAGACAGCTCTGGAGCATAAATGACATCTCAGAGTTTGTCCTGATGCCAAGATGCTGAGCTTTTGAACTCCCCAAACTAGTCACTATAGGCTTCCTTGGGAAGAGGTATAAACTCCCAGGCACTTCTACTATCTGTACACTTGAGGAGACAGCAGGGCCCAAGGGAATCATCTGAAGGTCTCAGATGGAAGATGAACCGCGACATGTAGAGGTTGGAGTCTGGGGCTAGAGAACTGGTGAAGATCTTCTAGGGGAACTGGGTAGGGCAGCAGCAGTGTCTACTTCAAGTTATTAACAAATGTCTTTCTAGTTGTATATTTTTTCTCGTTTTAAAAATATATTAATGTATGAAAACTATGTGTGTATATAACAAATCGAATACACTTATGTGAAAATGTTTAGCTCAGCCAGTTTTACAATCATGTGTTTTTTTTTCATTCCACTAAAAGGTGCTCCCCTTTTCTATTTCTTTTTAAGTTCTTGTTACTTTTGTACATGGTTTTCTAAAGCATATTTCTTTTGATCCAAGTTGTACTGTGTATAATTGAAAATTACATATTATTAAAACATGTTTGATAATAACTATTTTGTGAGCCAGCCTTATTATGGATCCTTATCCTCTTTGGAAGTTTGGCCATTAATTGTACTCAGTGTCTTTAAAATGTTTTAATGCTATAAATTGGTGTGGCTCTATTTTCATACATTTTTCTAGGTGGTTGGGGTTCCTTTCAATATGGAAACACATGATTTTCAGTTTCTGGAAGTCTCAAATTATGCTCTCTATTTTGTCTCTTCCTAAAACAGCCATGTTTTAGTTTTAGAACTTGGGGGCTATTTTAATTTTCTTATATTTTGGCCTTTTTTACCAACATTTGTGCTTTTGTATTAAGTTAGATTTATTTGAATTTATCTTTCAATCTTTCTGTTGAATTTTCAGGTCAGCTGTCAACATCCAAGACCATTTTTGTTGTTGTCGTTTGGATGTTTGATTTATGTGGTTTTTTTTATTATAATGTTCTGTTCCTATTTCGTGTTGGTAATATTTTTTGTGATATACTTGAGATATGAATGGTCATTTTAAGAGGTCATGGTCTTTTTCTTTAATTATAAATTTTGTACTCCTTTTTTCCTATTCAAAACTTTCTCTGATGCTTGTTTCACTCATATTTGAATGATATTCAGGACTTATTGACCCATTCATGTTGTTCTATCTACGATTCTTCATTTATTTTCGTTCCTGCAAAAAAAAAATCCTTATTGTTAATAGACTTTTGTGTTTTTTCCTCCGGTTTGGTATATTATGAAACGTGTTGTATGTAACATTGTATATGCTTTTGTTGCATATTTATGCCCATTTTTCTTGGGTACAAACATAGGAATGCAATATCACTTTAATGTACTGGATAATGACAGAGTTCAGAATTGGTTGTATTTATTTACACTCCCACCGGCCGTACGTGAATTTTAATTGCTTCACATTCTCAAGTACGTGGGTATGGTAAGACTAATTTTGACCATTCTGATGTGTATAAAGTGGTTCATCAATATACCTTTCATTTACATTTCCTTCATGACTAATGAGGTTGAGTATCTGCCATGTATTTATTGACCATTTTGATATAGGCTTTTTTGAAGTGCCCGTTCATGTCCCTTCACCATTTTTCTGTTAGTTTGTATTTTCCTTTATATCTTTATAAGTCTTTATATATATTAGATACAAACCTTTGTGGGTTATATATGTTGCAAATATTCCTTCTTATCTTGTGAGTTTCCCTTTCAGTCCCTTAATAGAGTCTTTTAACAAAATTAAATTCTTTTTTTTTTTTAATTTTTTTTTTTTAACGTTTATTTATTTTTGAGACAGAGAGAAACACAGCATGAACGGGGGAGGGGCAGAGAGAGAGGGAGACACAGAATCGGAAACAGGCTCCAGGCTCCGAGCCATCAGCCCAGAGCCCGACGCGGGGCTCGAACTCCCGGACCCCGAGATCGTGACCTGGCTGAAGTCGGACGCTTAACCGACTGCGCCACCCAGGCGCCCCAAAATTAAATTCTTAATTTTAATGTCGTTTCTCTACCTTTTTGTTTTCTCCTGTTCTTCCATACTCCAACGTCATTAAGAACTTCACTGTTCTTTCTAGAAAAATATATTGTCTCGACCTCTTATATTTATATGTACAATCTACCTGGAATTGATATCTGTATGTGATGTGAGAGGAATATCAGTTAGGAGGTCATTACACTAATTCGGGACCAAGGTGATAGCGGCTTGGGCCAGAGTATTACCAGTGAATGTGGAGAGAAGTGTTCAGTTATGGGTTATTTTTTAAATTGGAGCTAATGACTACTACTATTTGAGGCATAAGGAAAACAGCAGGGCATGGATGACACTAAAGGTTTTGACCTGACCAACTGGAACTAAGGATGTGACATTAACTGAGATAGAGGAGACTATAAGAAGAGCTGGTGTGAGGGTAGGTATCAAGAGCTCAGTTTGGGACCTGTAAATTTGAGATTTCTGTTAAACATCTGAATAATGAGCATGAAGTTTGCTAAAAAGCCTCCAGTGCAGTGGAAATATTCATATTGGAGGTACATTATGTAGTTCCTAGGTTTGTATCAAGTGTAAGCAAAGATGAGTGGAGTTAGTATGACTCTGCACTTCTATTTTGAAAATTTTTTTAATCTTTATTTATTTTGAGGGGGGGAGGGGCAGAGAGAGAGGGAGACAGAAAATCTGAAACAGGCTCCACGTTGTCAGCACAGAGCCCAACGTGGGTGAACCATGAAATCATGACCTGAAATTGGGACCTGAGCTGAAGGCTATCCAAAACCAAGAGTCTGAGGCTTAACCCACTGGTCCACCCAGGCACCCCAGGACTCTGCACTTATAAGTCAGAGAAAGCTTTAATTTATTGTTTGCCTTACAGATGATTATTAATGAATTTCAGAATGACAGGTAGTGATCACTTACTAATTAATTTGCAGAATTAAATTAATGAAATTAATTGAATTTAGTCACCTCAGGAACCTTTACATATTGGAGGAATTTTTTGTTTTATTATTTTATAGAAAGTTCATTCTTCTCCGTGGTTCACAATAGTTTCTCATCCCCAGCATTTGACACTGTCTTTTTTTTTAAGTGTCTTTTTATTTTAAAAGAGGTTAAGACTCATAAGAAGTCAAAAAAATAATGCAGAGTTCACATGTACACTTCATACTGGAAATGGTTTTTAAGGTGCTACCACTTGGTTCACATTAAAATTACCTTCTCGTTGGGGCACCTGGTGGCTCAGTCACTTAAGCATCTGACTTGGTTTTGGCTCCTGTCATGATCTCAAAGTTCATGAGCTTGAGTCCTGCATCAAGCTCTCTGCCGACAGCATGGAGCCTGCTTGAGATTCTCTGTCTTCCTCTGTCTCTGCCCCTTCCCCACTCACACTCTCACTCAAAAATAAATAAATCAACATTTAAGAAAATTACCTTCTTGTTTTTCATTGATTTGACAGGTAATATTATTTTAGTTTTCCCTTGTTATTCTGTATTAACAAGTTTGAGACCATCTTGATAACAAAATATTTTATTATGAGGAATATGGAACCCAAGGAAAAAGTATAACAATGTTTTAACTCAAGAAATTTAATTCTGTCCCTAAATAATATGTGCATCAACAATCCTCAGTATATTGGGGTGCCTGGGTGACTCAGTCGGTTAAGTGTCCGACTTCAGTTCAAGTCATGATCTCACAGTTCCTGAGTTCGAGCCTCGCGTTGGGTTCTGTGCTGACAGCTCAGAGCCTGGAACCTGCTTCGGGGATTCTGTGTCTCCCCCTCTCTGCCCCTCTCCTGCTCTCACTCTGTCTCTCTCTCAAAAATAAATAAGCACTAAAAAAAAAAAAAACCAATCCTCAGTATACACATTTATAATTATAAACTTCATTTCTCATTATTGGGGAAACTAGCAATTAAAAAAAGGTTTATTAGATTCAGTTCCTTTGAAAACATTTTTCTGGATGAACAATGAATCCAGTACCTCTTTAGTTTACATATTTGCCCCTTGGTCCACTGGCAATCACAGGCTACATACACCTCTCTTACTTTTTGCACCTTTGCCCATTTCAGATGTCATCAAGTTATATTAATCTTTGCAGTGAAATTGATTTTAATTCCCACAAGACTATTTTTCACTGTTTTAGATTCCATGTATAAATGAGATCACACTGCATTCGTCTTTCTCTGTCTGACTTATTTCACTTTGCATAATGTCCTCTAGGATCATCCATGTTGTCACAAATGTCAGGATTTCCTTCTTTTTTACGTTTGGATAATATTCCATTGTATATATCACATTTTATTTATCTGTTCCTCTGTGGAAGAACATTTAGGTTATTTCCATATCTTGGCTATTGTGAATAATGCTGCAATTAACATGGAAATGCAGATATCTTTTTAAGATACTGATTTAATTTATTTTGGAAATATAGTCCAAAGTGGTATTTTTGGATCACATAGTAGTTTTATTTTTTAATTTTTTGAGAACCCCCCCCCATTGTTTGCCATAGTGGCTGTACCAGTTTACATTCCCATCATCAGTAGACCACTATTCCATTTTCTCTACATCCTTGCTTACACATACTATTTTTTTTTAATAACAGCCATCCTAACAGGTTTGAGGTGGTATCCCAGTGTGGTTTGATTTGCATTTTTGCAAGATGACAATTTTCATGCTATACATCAAAAGGTATTAAAAATGATAGTGGGGTGAGAATTATGAACGCTCCTGATTATTCTTTGCTTTTAGCATAAATATCAGCTACATTTCTGGGGGGAGGGCATTTACTCATCATTAGTCTGGATCTTTTCAATGTAATGGACAGAACTTTGTGAATTTATTACTCTTTGTTATTATGTCTAGACTATGTTAACTTTTTTGGCTGAATTTAACAGTTATAAAATAATGAGTAAATATTGCTCCTAAAACTGGAATATATTCCAGTACCCAGAGTGGAATAACATTTGGTCTCAAAAATAGAAAATCAGGGACTAATTTAGCAAAATGTCATTAGTTCATATATGATTATTCTTATTTTGAAACTCACACAAGTTATTATGTTAGTTTTCTAGGCCTGTCATAACAAGTACCATCCGCTGGGTAGATTAAAACAACATAAATGTATTGTCTCACAGTTCTGGAGGCTAGAAATTTGAATTCAGGGTTTTCAGCAGGACCATGTTCCCCCTGAAACCAATAAGAGAGAATCCTTCTTTCATCTGTGGCTTCTGGCGCTTGCCAGAAATCTTTGGTATTCCTTGATGTAGGGGCACATCACTGTAATCTCCACCTCCATTGCTATATGGCCATTTTCTCATGTGTCTTCACATTATCTTCTTATATGGACACCAGTCATAGTGGATTAAGGGCCACCCTACTCCAGTATGATCACATCTTACCTAATTATACCTGCAGTGACCCTATTTCCAGATCCGGTCACATTCTGAGTTATTGGGAGTGAGAACTTAAATATATCTTTTTTGGGTATGCAGTTCAACCCATTAATAGTCATCAAGTTTATAAAATTATCATTGAACAAGTTTACTGGCTTTGTGTTTCCTCCCAGGTGCATGGCTCAGATGATTTCTTTAGTTAATCCCACACACGAAACCTTAGAATTGCAAGCAACAAACAGTAATCCTGAAAATTTTGTCTTGGATGTTCACAGATCGGTGGTAAGTATATTTGGAAAGCCAAGTTACCTACCACTACTAGAGCATTTTCCAATACTGAGTTTGGGACACCATGGAATATTAGCATTTGATTTATTCATCAGGTTTTAAATGCTTAAAATTTAAAAATAGAATTTATATACATATATATCCCCCTTAATTTTAATTTATCAAAAAAAACCAATATTGTATCCATCTAAAATTTTAAAATTCTCTATGCTAGAGTCATACTCATGATCACTGAACTCTAAATAAACTGATTGTGCTTTATTTTTGACCATTTTAGGAATCAGATTTGGAAATAATTTCCTAGTAGTATGATTTTGACTCAGCAGTCCTGTGTTTCCAGGGTCCCAGGAGGCAGCCTTCCAGCCCTTCTTGAGTTCCTGCCCACGTCCCCTCCCCCACTGGTAAACAGTGTGAACAGCTCTTACCCTCTCTCCTTTCTCTATCCTATTTTCTCATTCCTTGATCCCTAGCAGCGACTAGAACCAGTCAATGGGCCCCAGTCACTTTTCTCCTCCCACAAGTAACAAAACAAAATCTAAAGGTTTAGCAGCAATATCTTTGTTTACAAACATATGATACCAAATATGTACAGTGAATACCAAAACCGTGTTTTCAGGTAAACTTCAAAATGATAATTGTGATAGATTATTTTCTTCAGAGGATCTCACACTAAATCATGAAGCCCTACTAAGTAGATATGGTATTTAAGTAAAGGCTTTTACTCTTTGCTGTTTAATGATTGTTTAAGAAATCTATGTGATTTCATTTATATCTTAATACCTGTCTCTTGTAAATCACTGGTTACCAGCTAATAATACCACGATATGAAATTAGTTCTTAACTGTCATAGTGTGTCAAATGAGATATCACTAAGTATGGTATTGCTAAAATTGTATGTAGTTTAATCTTAGAATAACTATACACACATGCTTATATTACTTAACACTATATTCTCCATAAATTAGCCAGAATATGGTGGTCAGGATATAGTGTACAAATAACTGAAATTTCTCATTAGAAAGTGGTGCTTCTTATATCTTTTATATCATTATTTTTGAAGAAGAATATAAACTTTAGTCCGGGGGAAAACAAATGCAGTATATTGCATAATGAAGCATATAGCTTCTGCTTTAACATTTTAAAATGTTTATTAGTTTATTTTGAGAGAGAGAGAGAGAGAGAGAGAGAGAGAGAGAGAGAATCCCAAGCAGGCTCCATGCTGTCAGCACATAGCCTGACACGGGGCTCTAACTCATGAATTTTGAGATCATGTCCTGAGCCAAAATCAAGAGTCAGATGCTTAACTGAGTAAGCCATCCAGGCATCTCCTTCTTTAACATTTTAACCATGGTTTCTAGTATGTTCATTCTTTTATACACTTATAAAATATTCTTGAGCCCTGAATATGTACTTAACTTGAATACTGGGAAACAACTCAAAAATAAATTTATAGATGAGAAAAATACTACTATATATCATAGAACAAATAGGAGCACATATTAGTGGTAACTATAATATATATATACTATATAATACATATCGTACATATAACTATATACTAGAAAGGGAGACACACACCCACACACATATCTAACTTTATTCTTGGCTTGGTTGCATAGAATTCGTGTTTACATAAGTAAAGATTTTAAAATATTGATGATTACTCATAAATGCTTCAATAAGTAAGCATAGACTTATTATCAAGGTAAATAATGATATAAAAACTTGTTTCCCTTCAACTATATATCATAAAAATTTTCAAACATATAGAGAAGTTGAAAGACTAATACAATGCACAAACTTACACCTTCTACCTTGGTTCTTATATTAATAACTTGCTATATTTTTCTCTCTCTCTTTCTCTTACATTTCTTAATGTTCAGTCTGAAGGTAAGTTGTAGGCATTGTGCTATTTCAACACTAAATACTTCAGATTATATTTCTTTTTTTTTTTTTAATTTTTTTTTTCAACGTTTATTTATTTTTGGGACAGAGAGAGACAGAGCATGAACGGGGGAGGGGCAGAGAGAGAGGGAGACACAGAATCGGAAACAGGCTCCAGGCTCTGAGCCATCAGCCCAGAGCCTGATGAGGGGCTCGAACTCACGGACCACGAGATCGTGACCTGGCTGAAGTCGGACGCTTAGCCGACTGCGCCACCCAGGCGCCCCTATATTTCTTAATAGTGTAATTAATCTCCCACATCATCTAGTATTCTGTCCAAATTTGAGTTTATTCACCTGCGTCAATTATCTTTCTCTCTTGAATTAAGATCCAGTTTAAGCTCACGTATTGGCATCAGTTATCGTGATGACACTTGTTTGTAATTAAATGTTTTTAAGTTTCACAAAGGTCCTATATTTAATATATTGTCTATATCCCAGTATACTAAGCCAGTATATTTGCTGCAGATAAATTCCAACCAGTGGTGTTTATCTTTCCTTCTTGTAACATGGGATTTTTCAGTGAATTTCAGGTGGAAATAAGGGAATTTTATTGAGTTACTGCTTGGTTGTATACACTACCTCTATCTTCACCGCATGTTTCTGACATATATTTAGTGAAGAGGAATCTGAGGCCAGAGAGGCTAAAAAAAACCCATGTGGTCAGTAAGTGGTAGAACTAGAATTAAAATCCAAGTTAATGTAGTACTATATAATTTTTCCAATGAAATAGATGATTTTATATATATATTATACATATATATGTATATATATATAGAGAGAGAACTTTTTCATATTTGTTAAATTGAAAGAAAATATGAAATACAACTTTTATTTTTTTTACTAAGGTTGATATTGAAATTAATTTATATTCCTTATGTGTGCATGAACTTAAGTGATTAACTGTCAGAGGGAGAGCCAACCTAAGATATAAATATTTGCTGTAGATAAACCATACATATATCTAGTAAGGAGCTGCCTCTGTTCTAAATATAAAATTAAGTTTGTGTTTGTATTTGTATTTCATGGTCATGATCAGAACATTATTATTAAGCACTAAGTACTACCTTCTACAAGGATTTGAATGTCACTGCTATTTTACAGTTTTACATTTTCAAAAGTTATCTGGCAAAATACAGTAGTGAAAAAAATAAACTTACTTTTCAGACATGTGCCCTCTCATTTTATCATTCTGTAAGTGTTGATGTTAGATATTATATTATTCACGGTATAGCATTCTGATTACCCAGGTACTCAAATCCTTATTATATTGTGATGGACTTGCTGGCTTTCACAATCTCTAAAGAGGTGACTCATTCTAATACTGTTCAGACTCAAGTTATTCTAACAGGTCACACCTGGAATGTGAATGTGATCGGACAAAAAGGAACACTTCATTGTACACTAAAGAAGCCTTCCTTACATCTATGCTTAGAATCAGTTCATTTCGTTTGACATCGCCAAAGCTACAAGTTAGGTTTCCAGAGGTTTAACATGTATCGGGATGATCAATAAGCTATGGGTTCTTAAATATTTCTACTATTCAGGGTTCTTACTCAGCTTTAAAACCTAATCCTGCTTTCCTCGTATAGAGCAAGTGACTCCATGTGGTCATTGTCTGGGAGAAGAACATGGTGCAAACACCACTAAACACTGTTTACCATGGCTGTTATACCAGTATGCCCCAAGCAGGCATACTGGGAACGGATAATGTGTACAAGGTAACACACTAATCACGTGAATATCAGTCCGGCATATACCTAGCATGCAAAGGTGCTGACTCAAATAAAAGTATCGATTTTTCTTTCTCTTTCTTTTTCTCTCTGACTTTACACAGCTGACCATACCTCCTCACTCCACCAAAGAGGTATCTGTTCATTTCTGTCCTTCTGCTCTTGGAAGAACTGGTCATCAAGCTTCTATCATCTTCCACTGTGCTCAGGTATGACAAAGTATTCTTGGACCAAGTAAAGTCAATTAAATTTCAAAATCAATAAATAAGTAAATGTAATTCATTCATTTCACATTTTTTGCAAGTGAAACAAGTGGATTGCAAATTATTAATTAAATGAACTTTTGGAAATGCAGTATACATTGTGCATGTGGAGGTGTCTAAAGAAGCTACTTTCAGGGGCGCCTGGATGGCTCAGTTATTTAAGCGTCCAACTTCGGCTCAGGTCATGATATCACAGTTCGTGGCTTGGAGCCCCACGTCAGGCTCTGTGCTGACAGCTTGGATCCTGGAGTCTGCTTCAGATTCTGTGTCTCCCTTTCTGTCTGTCCCTCCCCCGCTCATGCTGTGCTTTTCTCTCTCTCTCTCAGCAAAGAGTCCAATGCAGGGCTTGAACACACAAACCATGAGATCATGACCCGAGCCAAAACCAAGAGCTGGACATTTAACCAACTGAGCCATCCAGGCACCCCACAAGGCAGATCTTTTAAATCATTGCTTCATAGTGGGCCTGGCCCCTTCATCTTAATCGTTAGGGACAATTTAGTTGCTTGCATTTCTGGTGGAAATTGTATCAATTCAAAGAGTCTGCCACATCAGCAGTGCAACTCTACTTTCAGTTCTACATCTCAGCTTTAGAAAATCCTAGCCTAGAAATTCAATGTCAAATTCTTTTGTTTTTAATTTTTTTTAATGTTCATTTATTTTTGAGAGACAGAGAGAACAAGTGGGGGAGGGGCAGAGAGAGAGGGAGACACAGACTCTGAAGGAGGGTTCAGGCTTTGAGCCGTCAGCACAGAGCCTGACGCGGGGCTCGAACTCGTGAACCATGAGATCATGACCTGAACCCAACTCGGACTCTTAACCCACTGAGCCAACCAGGCACCCCGTGAAATTCTGTATCAAGCACAAAAGAACTTAAATAAGTATGTAATCAACACAACTTTTGTAACTCAGATTAACACTGGTGCTTGATTTCAGTCACCCTGAGCATCTCCTTCGAAGTTGTAGCACATCTCCAAAGATTTACCTGTGGTTAGATTTAAATCAATAATTCATTTATCCTTTCAGCTCCTGGATGCAGACCCCTTCAACTTTTTCAATGTGCTGCCTTGTTAAGATTTTTCTTGCCTTTCCTTTTTATTTTCTTTGCCATTCTTTTTCATTTTATCCCTGAATCATTCGGGACTTCCTCTTTTATCTAATTCATCCACACAGCAAAAACTGTGTTTAGCTGTTTAGCCAGCAAAAACAGTTTCTTGGAAAGTATTAATTGAATGAACTTCTGGAAATATGGTATATGGTATTACTTATATGTAGCCATCTAAAGAAGATATTTTTAAAAATAAAGTTAAAGGTTTTACTTTTCTAAGAGTACAAAGTAACTTTTAACCATTAGGGAAACACTAATGTAGGTTTCTATCCCTCTCTTATGTAGTTGACCTGACACACACAAATGAGTAGCTGCTTAATCTAAAGTCTACAAATGTCAGTCCTTATATGATAAATTTGAACTATTTCTGATCATTTGTCCTTGTTGAACTAAAGGAAGTGGCTATAGTTTATCATTCATTTCATTCATTTCCGGTTTGGAGCCAGGTAAAGAGCCCCTGCTTTGTAAAACTCTAACTTCACTCTAAAGTTGTTTGTGCGCATTTTGAATCCTGAGGTTACTTTGCCTAGGGCTTCACTACTGTAAATATCAGGAACTACTGTAAATATGCTACCAGAGTCTCTAAATGAGATTGTGTTACAGTGTAACAGAATAAGAGCAACAATAGTAGGCTGCAAACCTGGCAATCAGGCCTTCTCTTAGAGACCAGACTGATGTTCTTAGATTTTCTTCTTTGGTTTTCAGTTGTTTTAATTTTATTTTCACATAGTTGCCATTATTTCATTCATATTTGATCGTGTGGCTTGCTGTATCTAGAGGTCAGAATAGCAAAAATGAAAGAAGACATAAAGTCAGACTGGTTTGATTACCCAGCATGAATCTGTGATTCTTGCAGCCTGTGTCTATGAAAACTTTGTTAATTCTTAGGAGGCTGTATTGTCCTTGAGCTCTGCGTAGTGTGTAAGCGAGATTTGCTATCTTTTACCTCCACTAATTATCTTTCAGAAACATGGGAATTGGATCTTTAAAGGGTTTGCTGTGTCTTCATTCAAAAAAGTTAGAGATAAAGATGGGCTAAATATGTCACTATTTTTTAATGCACATGTTCATTTGGATACTCTTTAGTTTCCCCTCCCTGAACCCAAGGGGATAATTTAAGCAATGCCAGAGCAGTTGTCGGATACTAGCGTTCAGTAATATGGGATATGGTTTAATTTTGAAGCTCCAGTATTCCAGGCCATATGGCAAAACATGAACACACTGACATTGGCCTCCTTGTTTTTGTAGTGTGGTTCACTCCCAGTGGTTTAAAGTAACTTTATTTCTGTCCTTCAGGATTGAATTTTATCAAGTAGCCAAAAGAAGTAAGTAATTTATGTAAAACAGTTGTTAATGTAATTGAACCCTGATGCTTAATCCCAGTCATTCAGTTGTGTGTAATCAAGGTAGGACATCATAAGTGAAAACATAGTGTACTTGTATGTTGTTAGTAAAATGTCTAACTAAAAGTAATGCAGTCATCTGAAGATATATGCAGGTAAAACTTCCCTGTAATCCTTCCTATGCAGACACAGCATTTTATGGATTTACTTCATCACCTGTCCTCGTTTGAAACAGTCTTAAAAGTTTCCCTCTTTTGTTGGAATTTAGGCTTGGACACATCTATGTAGTTTAATACATTATAAACTAGGTTATTTTGTGTTGGTTTTCATTTAGTGACCTCCTTATTCATCTGTAACATTAGCAAAGTATTCAGTGCAGAGAACTGAGTCAGAGTCTGCTGTACTTTCGGGACTTTCATTCTAAATGAACACAAAGGGAACATTTTCAAACAGTGCTTTACAGGCTTATGAAACCCAGATAAGAACAATGGCTACGTGTGATCTCCTTCACATAATTTTTGAGCTCTTCTCCCCATCTTGTCCTACCAGAACGTACACTGTACTAGACGGTGGGGATAAATAATATGCCATGCAGTTGTGCACACTTCCTTTTAATGGGGCTTCAATCTGTGCCTCACCATCTTTGCCTTCATGTGATAACTATCTGAATTTCATTTGAAATTCACCCTAAGATTTTGGAAACTTCATGCAGTATTTAGTATCCAGTTTGCTAGACAAATTGATTTCTTAAAAAACCTTGAAAAGAAATGCAAGGTTTTCATTAAGATTTCTCTTTTATGTTGCTATAAATAAACCTTTATGCATAGAAATATGTTTAATATTTTGAGTATGGGTCTTGCCCCTTTTTTTAAGTGTAGAAATACACTGAAGTTTCAGTGAAATCAAAAAGAATTTGGAAAAGAAAGGAAAAATATAACTGCATATTAATATTAACAACAAAATGTCTCTTACCTGCCAAGATTTTTATGCATATTACATTTACTAAGTGTTGCAAATAAAATGTACATGATTAGGATATATGTATCATGAATGTTTATCTTTAAACAGTTTACAGAATGGAGATTCTTCCTCTCTGGAATAGGACTATTCCCCCAGCCTATAGACATAAAAAGAATAACCGCATACCTCAGTCTTCAATCATCTGTTGTTATAACTTTCCAAAATCCCACCAAGGAAGATGTTCTAATCGATATCATACTAACAAGTAAGTTTTTTTAAATATATATTACGTATGTTATTTTGTAATTATTAATGAAACCTGTTTTATCACAGAATCCAAGCATTTTAGAGATAATGGACACTTTAGGAATCCATTAGCTGTTTCAACACCATAATTTTGTAAAAGAGAAAACAAGATGTGAGAGATGAAGTATCTTGGCTGAAATCACAGTTTACAAATGGTGGAGCCAGAATCAGAAATTAGAAGTCTAGGGGCGCCTGGGTGGCTCAATCAGTTAAGCGTAGATTTCAGCTCAGGTCATGATCTCACAGCTTATGAGTTCAAGCCCCACATTAGGCTCTGTGCTAACAGCTCAGAGCCTGGAGCCTGCTTCAGATTCTGTGTCTCCCTTTCTCTCTCTGCCCCTCCCCCACTCACGCTCTGTCTCTTTATCCTTCAAAAATAGATAAACATTTAAAAAAATTAAAAAAAAAACAAATTAGAAATCTCTGTACCAAGTCAATTTCTTCCAATTTTATCTGTAAAACCAAATATGTAAATTAGTAGATATGTAAGATTTTTATGACCTGACTCAACTATGCCAATGCTTATTCCTTAAAAGTTTTTAGAAATTCTAGTATTCTGATTTTGTTTCATTTCCCACTTTTCTTCCTTTTTAAAAATTTTAATTCCCATATAGTTAACATACAGTGTTCTCTTAGTTTCAGATGCACAAGATAGTGATTCAGTAATTTCATATATCACTCAGTATCATCATCATATAAACATAGGGGTGCAAGTATCCCTTTGAATTAGTGGTTTTGTATATTTTTGGTAAATACCCAGTAGTGCGATTATAGCGGATCATAGGGTAGTTCTATTTTTAACTTTTTGAGGAAACTTCACACTGTGTTCCACAATGGATGCACCCTCTTTTCTTTTTAAATAGCATATTTGGATTAAATTCTGGGTCTAACAAAACTTGGGTTTTTTTTCCATGTCATGTTACAAATACATGTTTTTAAGTTAGATCTTGTAGAGTTTCTGATCACTTTTTATTAAAAGACCAAATAATGAGGTTCTGAAATCGAAACCAACTCTTTATGAGTTTTCTGAAGCACATTTTAAATCTAATATTGGACATTACTAATTTTATCTTTTCAAATATTATTACTACATCGACTAACACTACTACTGCTGGCATAATTCATTTTATGTAGCTCAATTGTTAGGCCAAAAGGAATGTATACATGTTAAGGTTTTTGATATAAATAACCAAGTTACTCTCCAGGATGGTTATACTGTTGCAATTCATGCTCCTATGAGGAGTCAATTACAGACATTCCCTCTTTTCCTGAACCTTGTAAACCCTGACTAGTAGCATTCTCCTTAATCTCCATCAATCTGATAGAGGCAGATTGTATTTTATCATGAATGCAAATTACTATTTTTTGATTAATACTGAAGCTGAACAGCATCGTTTACTTGTTGAAGTTTTTGTCTTTCCTGATCACCTCCTCCTGCTCTTGGTATAAAATAATTAAGTAAAAATTAAGAACATACTGTCATCTAACGTACAATTGTCTTGTGAAGACCTTGGCCGTGATGAGAAGGAGAGACACGTCAGTAATTAGCAAAAGGTGGTTGGTTGTAGGGGCGCCTGGGCGGCTCAGTCAGTTAAGCGTCCGACTTCTGCTCAGGTCATGATCTTGCAGTTTGAGTTCACCCCTGCATCGGGTGCTCTGCTATCAGTGTGGAGCCCACTTTGAATCCTCTCTCTCCCTCTCTGCCCCTCCTGCACATGCTCTCTCTCTCTCTCTCAAAAATAAATACTTTTTTAAAAAGTTTTCTTTAAAAAAAAAAAGTTGATTATAGACTCAAGGAAGTCAGCATTTTAATATGGAAGATATGAGCATTTGTATAGGCAGAAAGAAGAAGACAGGATTGAGCAGAAGTTAAAGCTGTAAAAGAGGTAGGGCTTAACTGATGGGTATGGCTCTGGGAGGACCGGGATCAGACTTGAAGGAGAAGGAATATACTTGAACAAGAGGGGCGTTTCTACCTTTGGACAGGTGGAGATAGGGTAAAACAAACGTGGCTGTAGATAAATTGTTAGGGTGCTAGAGGGGCTTTGGAATTAAGTGCGGTTACATTTATATTTTTATCTGACGACCAGTGACAGAGTAGATTTGAAGAGTAGCACAGTGATTTAAAGTAATTGCTGCAGGGAATGGAGGGTGGAGCTGACAAAATTAAAATACAAAAGGCATTTGGCTGGGATTAGAAACTACAAATTTAGCTAGGCACCAAGAAAATACCGTTCTGAAGTTCATACCACTTCTGGGGTTCGGAATTCCTGGTGTGGGAACAACATACAAGGCTGATAAATGGATCTGTCCAAGAAATGGAATTTTCAAGACAATTGCAGGCAAATCACTTCAGAAGGATGTGATTGTTATAAAAACATATTGGATCAAGATGGTTAACATAAAAAAATAAATCATGTAGGGTGCCTGGGTGGTTCAGTAGGTTAAGTGTCTGACTTCCGGTCATGATCTCACGGTCCGTGAGTTCGAGCCCGGCATCGGGATCTGTTGCTGCCAGCTCAGAGCCTGGAGCCTGCTTCAGATTCTGTGTCTCCCTCACTCTCTCTGCCCCTCCCCCGCTCAAGTTCTGTCTGTCTGTCTGTCTGTCTGTGTCTCTCTCTCTCAAAAATAAATAAACATAAAAATTTTTTTAATAAATTATGAAGTAATTTGTGGCTTGTTTTTTTTCTTTAATTGGTCTGAAACACTTTTGATATATAATAGGAAAAAACAGTAAGCTTGACAATGAAAGACTTATTAGTCTTTTGTATTTTTTTAAATATGTATTTATTAATTCTGGGAGAGAGAGCAAGATCACTAACTGGAGAGGGAGAGAAAGAGAGGGACAGAAATCCAAGCAGGCTGTGCACTGTCAGTGCAAATCCCGATGCAGGGCTTGAACCTACAAACCATGAGATCACAGCCTGAGCCAAAACCAAAGGTCAGACGGTCAACCAACTGAGCCACCCGGTTTGTATTTTAAAACAGTATTTTTAATAAACTTGCTCTCTCTTGAGTAAATGTTTAGACCCTCAGATACTCCCCCTTCCTTCAACCTGAGGAGACCAGGGACCAAGAATGACACCAACCTCTGGTATCTTTCCTTTTTCACTTTCACCCTTTCCTTTATGAAAATATTTCTCCTTTCCTTTTCTCAGTACTGAAGTCCCTCTCTCTCTCTCTCTGTCTCTGTCTCTGTCTCTCCCTGTCTCTGTCTCTGTCTCTCTCTGTCATAACCTCTTCCTTCTTTCTGTTGTGGGTTCTGTTTTTTTTCTAGCTACCATGTTCGTGTCTTATATTCATATTCTTGGCGACTGGGCCTCATAATTTGGCTTGAATTATTGAAGGGACCACAAGAAAACATGACTGACAATAAGGATAAAAATATTTAACATGTATGCCAAATATACTAATTTAAAAGGTACTAAATTAAGACCTTCTAATTTAAATATTTGCAAATATCTTAAAATTATTTCATGAAAGGACTGTGCATTCCCTTGCTATCTTTCAAAAGAAGAGATCATCGTTTCTACAGATGCTACAGAATTCACAGAATCCCCTTACAGAAGTTGGTAGCAAGATTCATAACACCAAGTTGGTGGTTGCTGAGTGAGAGAAGTCTCACAGTATTTCAGATCCAGCGTTCCTGATTTCTCTTTCAATAGAAAGAAAGAAAGAAAGAAAGATAGATAGATAGATAGATAGATAGATAGATAGATATAATAGATATACAAGATATATAGGAAGAGATATCTTTCAGAATGCACTGTTTTTCCAAGAAGGCAATGTTTTTAGAATTGCAAACTCATTCTCAAACTTTTATATTGCCACTTGTCTAATGTCTTTTCTTCTGCTGAGATTTTAGCTATTTCCATTTTAATAACTTATTTCAGAAATGCTGCCCTTTGACATTTAAAAATCTTTTATTCTATTTCATTAAATTCTATTTAATTCTTTAATTCTATTGTGTGTTGTGTCTAAGCTTTTTTTTAAAAAAAAATTAATGTTTATTTATTTTTGAGGGAGAGAGTGCGAGTGGGGAAGGAGCAGACAGAGAGGGAGACACAGAGTCTGAAGCAGGCTCCAGGCTCTGAGCTGCCAGCACAGAGCCTGATGCAGGGCTTGAACCCACAAACTGTGATCATGACTTGATCATGATCATGATCATGACTTGAGCCAAAGTTGGACATTTAACCGACTGAGCCACCCAGGTGCCCTGTCTCTAAGTTTTTTTCAGTTGAACATTACACAAGGCAAGGTGTTGAAAAGATTATATTTCAGGGGTCTATTTATATCTTACTTCATGCAACCTTTAAATGGTGGATGGGATAGGGAGGCTAGAGAGGAAATGGCCTAAACGCTAAGAGAATAGTAGAGACATCTCCAAAACAGACCGTTAATGAGTCCCATGAGGAGCAGGATACTACTTCACAAAAGCTTCAAATAACCTAGGGCCCTCGCATTTGTTATACACTCACTTTTGTATCAGGCTTGAGCTCTGTAAATGTGACTATACCCAATCTTTAAAAAAAGACTCTTGGAGACTTCTCAGATATGGAACCTGAGGCTTAGAAATTTCCCAAAACCATGCAGTGAGTAAGTGATTGAACAGTGTCTTGAACTCATCACGTCTAGCTGTCTTCTCCAGGGCCACATAACTGGCATTCTAAGTTGTCTGCTTACAGATGGTGCTTATAAAGCCCCATACTGATAAGGCTGTAAAGAATTGCACTTGCCTCTCTTTTTGCTTCTTCCCCTTAAGATCTCAGTAAAGAGGCCTCCCTTCATCCAATCAAAGGACCTCAGGAAATACCTCTCACTGCCACTCCTTTCACATTTTCTCAGCTCCTCAGATCTCTCCTTTCTCTTTTTAACTCTGCCATCAGACCCTGCTTCTGCCTCATCAACACATGCTTGGACTTCCTGTGTTGGCCTCCTTGATCAGCCTCGACATGTACCCTTGCTCAGTGACTGGTATCAGTGGACTCAGTTCCCACAATCCACTCTGATCAATAATAATGCCCTCCACTCCAGCCCCTGCTGTCAAGGTTCCACCCTATTTAGCCAGGAATAAAGGTGGAAAAAGGAAAGGTAGCCATGGGTGGGTTTGAGTCAACACATTACAAATTAGGGCCTGATGTACCTATTAGGAATTTAAGGACACATCTCCATTATTTGTATGTGTGTGCCCTTGCTCATATAACCACATTCCAGACCTGCTAATTTGTGCTTGTTAATGGCAGGGGTTATATTCATTCATAGCTTTATTCCTACCTAAATGAGTATTTCAGTGCTGGCATATGTTGGTAGAGCAGGAATTGAATATTCAGTCACTGATTATATACTGATCATCTGTTTTGTGCTGAAAACTGTCATATGCACATTTCAAAACTACTAGATCTGTAATATACATATGCAAAAACATATATACATTGTGATATTCTATTTGTGAAATATCACTTACAGATTATATACCTAAAAGTTACATAAATGAATGACGTAGTAGTCGATGCATATAATATAGCTGTTTTGATTTCTTTTCAACTAAAATAGCTATAGTCTTGAGATTATTTACTCTTTTTGCTAAATTCAAATTTAAATGCAGTGTTAGTGATTTTATTCAAATGTTTAGATATAAGTGGATTCTTTTCCAGACACCAATAGTTTTATTGAAGAGCAAAACAAAATGACAGTAGGGATAAAGGAGTATCTAATAATTTGCTATATAAAAATATACATGATATACATATATATACATATATACACATATATATACATATATATACTCATATATATATAAGTAATGCCCCAGTACATATTGCTATACAAATAATGCCCCTACGTATATATTGTTTCATGTTTGAGATGTGTATTTAAGGTGTATTTCTGTAAGTAGTATTGATGGGCAAAATGGTGAATAAATGTACAATTTTACCAAGTGTTACAAAAATCCTCTTCATGGGGGTTATATCATGCACTCGCATTTCTTTCCAAGGACAGTGTATTTAAAATTATATATAAATGCTTGTGCCGACAGAAATTTTTATCTTTTATATATGGTAGCACTAAAAGCAAGTACTTGTTATGTAGCTAGTATGTTTTGGGTAATTGGTTTTGTATTTATTGGTTTAAATTACTGTCAATGCATATTCATTTATGCATATGTAAATATTAACTATGGCCAGCCATTTTTAGATAGAGGGCTCAAACAGGCTCTCATTCATATCTATTGTTTGAGTAGTTTAAATTAAAATTCTAAGAATGTATGAGTTGATTTTATTATAGAGAAAACCATTTATAATGTTGGCTATGTTCTTCAAAAATGGCATTTAAATGTCATCTTAAAATATACTTGGAAAAATAATTATCTGAGAAATTTCCCACTAGAGGGGAGTTTTGATTCTCTTTCAATCTCTCCTGCTATTTTTCCTCTTGAATGTGACATTGAAGAATATCTCTTTATATTTTTATTAGGTCGGGAAAAGCCCAGGCATCTCATCCTTGACCATCACTGGGATAAGTTCTTCAGGCAGACTTCTGCTTTCAGTTTTAGTGGCCTGAGTCACACAAAAGGTATGGATTTCTGCATTATATTCTGTCCTTCTATATGGTTTCGTATTTCAGAGATGATGAAATTATATGTCTGTTGTCTTAATACATATTTAATAATAATTATACAATTAAAAACTTGGATACAAATTTTAGCAAGTTGATAGAAACACATGGATAGTATAACCTTTATATATATTCATTACGTCTTCACCGGCTTTCATTCCATAACATAGAAGTACAATTTGTAAAATATTTTATCTTTGAGATTGTGAATGGTCAAAAGTCATACCACTTAATTAATACGTAAGTGTGTGAGTCAAAGAAGGTTTTGGAAAATTAAAAATAAATAGTATGCTAAAGCTATTCATAACCATGAAAAATAATTGCATCTTTACAAAGCTAATAATTCCCTGAAAATTTATTATAGGATGTTTATCTCTTTGTACACTATATTAATCATCCCACTTGCACCTTGAATAGGAAAATATCTAAGGCATAAGAAATAATGAAGTCGCCTAAAAATCTACAGCTTAAAAAATATTAATTTGCTTAAATAATATTTTTAAATTCCATTAAATTAATCATAACAGTTATGATAAAGATGATAAAATATGAATTATCTTAATACCAAAAAACTAACTGAAATCAGCAACTACTACTAGCATCCCAATACAAATAGGTTCCTGACTTTTTTCTGTGTACTGTAGTATTTATGTCAGCATCCTAAATCTCATTATTTTATTTCATTTGATACAGCTCCATCATGTAGGTGTTATTCTTATTGAATTGAGGTGATTACAATTCAGAAAAATTAACTTACACAAAATCAAGACAGTTGCTTAAGGGTGAAGCTGAACCTCCTTCTATCTGACTTCAAAGTCTTTGTTTTCAATTTCTTTGTAACATTAAAAAAATGTGAACAGGGGCGCCTGGGTGGCTCAGTCGGTTAAGCGTCCGACTTCAGCTCAGGTCACGATCTCGCGGTCTGTGAGTTCGAGCCCCGGCGTGGGGCTCTGGGCTGATGGCTCAGAGCCTGGAGCCTGCTTCCGGTTCTGTGTCTCCCTCTCTCTCTGCCCCTCCCCCGTTCATGCTCTGTCTCTCTCTGTCTCAAAAATAAATAAACATTAAAAAAAAATTAAAAAAAAAATGTGAACAGTTCACAAAGAGTAGGTAAAGGTGGCCAAAGAATGATTGCAAATATGTTCATAGTCACTAATATTCAAATAAATGTTGATTTAAATGACAGCCGCCTCGCCTGGGTGGCTCAGTCGGTTGAGCGTCCGACTTCAGCTCAGGTCATGATCTCACAGCTCGTGAGTTCGAGCCCCGCGTCGGGCTCTGTGCTGACAGCCCAGAGCCTGGAGCCTGCTTCTGCTTCTGTGTCTCCCTCTCTCTCTGCCCCTAACCCACTCACATTCTGTCTCTGTTTCTCTCAAAAATAAATAAATATTTAAAAAAATTTAAAAATAAATAAATAAATAAATAAATAAATAAATAAATAAATGACAGCCACCTAAGTTTTTGTTTTCCTTTTTGTCTTTATTTTTCATTGAAACCATGGTGAAATTTGAACACATACTGCTTCAAGGAATACAAATCACAACATAGTTTCTGAAAAGCAGTTTGTGTAATACATAAAGAAACTTAGAAATTAGCCCCCTTTTGACCCAGTAGTTCCAATTCTGCTGAGATCATTTAAAGAAAGAATCAAAATATTGTATTGTTTATAATACTGAAAAGTTGAAAATCACCTGAATGCCAAATAACAACTTTATTATATTTGTATTATTTATATGTCTGCGTATATTTTAATTTTACTTACCCATTAATTATATGAGACATTTTTTTTTTAATTTCTCCCATTGGTTCTACATTTTCAGTCTTCCCACATAATGAAATCAATCAAAAAATTCACCTACATATTCTTCTTTGTAATGGGGAAAGAGCTACATGTAAATAGACATCTTTTTCTTTTACTCCTTTAATTCATCCAGATTTTGCTTTTTTGCTATATAATTATAATCTAATTTGATTCCCCTCATCTAATTAGCAAGTTTCCCATCTTCTCATTCAATAATAATAATCATTCTGTAGCTATTTACTTTTGCAGGCTGTATTCAGACAAAATCTATTCTGTTACATAGATCTGTATTTTAGGTCTTATTCCAGTGCTATACATTTTAAATCCTATAGTTTTACATTTTATTATTCTATTTCTTTCTTTTCCTGATCTTTTAAATGATTTATTTCCTTTTATCACCTGTTTATCCTTATGGAAAAAACTTAGAATAATTTTTTTTGTCAAGTTTCAAAGAAATCTCAGTAAACATTTGATTGCCATTACATTAAACCTGTAGACAAATTTGGGGAGAACTACATCTTTTCAATAATCTCCTTATCCAAGACCATTTATTTCCTCATTTTCTAGCATAATGCTTATAAGTGTTAATAAAGTTCACTTTTGTGTATAACAAAAAACATAAAGCTTCCAGTGGCAGTACTTTTGTTTAAATAATCCAAATAATGGGTAAAAGGGGCCAAAAGGTAAAGTAAATAAATGCATAAATAAAAATAAAGTCCCAGGGAATTGCCTACTCTAAATGTAGAGTTGGGTATGGAAATTATTGTTTCTTTTACCAAAGTCAAGAATCTTATTTCATTAGTTTACAAACTTTATATCTCTCTGTATTAATTTTGCACTGCTCATATATTTAAATGACTTTCCTTGCTAGTTTTTTTTTTTGAGTTTCTGTTGTTTATTCTTCAGCAAGTGATTTTTAACATATTTTCAAATTTATTTTTTTATTTTTTTGTATATGAAACTTATTGTCAAATTGGTTTCCATACAACATCCAGTGCTCATCCCAAAAGGTGCCCTCCTCAATACCCATCACCCACCTTCCCCTCCCTCCCACCCCCCATCAACCCTCAGTTCTCAGTTTTTAAGTCTCTTATGTTTTGGCTCCCTCCCTCTCTAACCTCTTCTTTTTTCTTCCCCTCCCCCATGGTCTTCTGTTAAGTTTCTCAGGATCCACATAAGAGTGAAAACATATGGTATCTGTCTTTCTCTGTATGACTTATTTCACCTAGCATAACACTCCAGTTCCATCCACGTTGCATATTTTCAAATTTAAATAATAAGTAATCCAGTTAGTAATTATATATAATGTAATTTATGTCAACACAGAGCCTAACATTGTGTATTCCAATTTTAAATTTTCTACTTTGCAAAAAAGAGATTCTGAAAGTACTTTGTTAATTATAATTTATATTGTTTTTATTGTCTTCACATGGTTTTCGAATTTAATCCGGTTTTCTCCTGGATTCCTTATTGATTTCCCTAGTGTCTTCTGTGGCTTGTTTTTTTTTTTTTTTTTTTTTTTTTTTTTTTTTTTTTTTCAATAAACTATGCACATCCTGCCGGTGCAGTGGGTTGACAGTTCAAGTTGCACTCCCTGCTGCTCTATATAATAAGATCTCCAAAGGGGTTTATTTTCTCTAGAAACTTTCTCTAGAAACTTTTTGTTTGCTCTGGTGTTCTTATGTGGCATTAGTGTTAGGAGTGTTTCTCATGATTTGGGGAACTTAAACATTAAGGGTACCACAGAAACGGGAGCTCTGTTTCTTACCCTGCTATTGGCATTTTTAGGGATTTAGGGATTCATCGGCCATTCTGTAAAAATTACCGTAGGGATAATCTCATATACCATGTAAAGCATTTATAACCTTAAAACTAAGTCTTTCCACCTCTACATGGAACATTTCCTTGGTGAATATTTGAGAACTATAAAGATCTTTTTTTTTTAAGTTTATTTATTTTTGAGGGAGACAGAGACCACATGAGCAGGGGAGGGGCAGAGAGAGAGAGGGAGAGAGAGAATCCCAAGCAGGCTCTGTGCTGTCAGTACAGAGCCCTGTGTGGGGCTCAAACTCACCAAACCATGAGATCATGACCTGAGCTGAAATCAAGAGTTGGATGCTTCACGAACTGAGCCACCCAGATGCCCCAAAGATTATCTTATTCTTGACCAATGTTCACCTAAATGTATAGAGTGAAATACTAATTTCAAGACATAAAATAGGTGTGATATGAAAAAAAAAAGCCTAAAGAAAAACTAAGTTCTATGCTTAAATTTGGGAAATACCAGCTTAAAAAAGTTCCCTTTATGGCAGTGTTTCCTAGGGCTTTTTTTTTTCTAATGCTGTTTATATTTCCATATAGAGGAAACAACACACTTTTGGAATCTCTATCTGGCTGAGAAACATGTTTGTAAATATTGCTCTCAGATGAACTGATTCTGCAGAGAGGTTCTAAATGTGAACGCTCCAGTTTGCCATATACTGTGTCAGTACATTCAATTCAATTCAGTGAAGTGTTCAACATTAAAGGGAGACCACTGACAGCTGCTAAGACTAGTGTATGTGTCTCATTGTGAGTGCTGCTGTTTCATTTTGTGGTTAGTTCTTCTATGCATCATCCCAGTCTCAACCTGACTTCAGGAACATTTTGACAAATGTTTGACAATCAGCAAAAGGACATAGATAAAAATAATTTCTGCAAACATTCTCATATTAACTTCTTTCTAGAATTTTAGTTCCCTTGTATTCATAAAATCCTTTAATACGGGCATGTGGGTAACTCAGTCTGTTAAGTATCTGACTCTGTATTTCAGATCTGGTCCTGATCTCATGGTTCATGAGATGAAGCCCCACATAGGGCTCCATGCTGAGTGTGGAGTCTGCTTGGGATTCTCTCTCCCTTTCTCTGTGCCCTTCCCCTGCTCATGAATGCATGCACACACACTCTCTCTCTCAAAATAAATAAACATTAAAAAAATAAAATCTTTTAATAAAATTGAATCTCTGTATATTAAGATATTGACCAAGACTATAATTGTAGCCAGTGGCACTGTTTTTTTTACATTGGAAAAAGACATTCACATCCATTTTATTCCTCTAAGGAAACTTTTTTTTTTTTCTGGAATTTTTCTTCCTTAGAATGAGTTCCATGCTATGGCATAGATAGCTCAGTACTTCATTTTGTTTTTAATAATTTCAGTGTCCTTTCTGTTATCATCCTCTAAAAATTAGTGACAGGAATTAGACCAGAGTGGGGAGGGGGCCATGGGGGGTTGGGGGAGGGGAGAAGGAGTCTTGTGTCAGTGAAGAATGTTAACCTGCCAGGTTTTCACTTTGAAGTTCATTCTTGTCTACACATCTAATTAGGTTGAATAACCAAGAGTGAGATAAGAGTATAGGTGAATTGTGATCTCAGAAGATATGCTGCTGCAAAGCTGATACATTTATAAGACTTGAAGTGTTCTTTTTCTCTTTCACTTAGGAAGTAATCAAATGTCACTGAAGCAAAGTCAAGATTAAGCCCTTGAGAAAGAAATATCTTAGCTGTAACATTTTCCTGGGCCCTCTGACTGTGACATTTAAAAAAACAGGGCTGGGTTGTGTGTGTTGGGGGATTACTCTTATTCTATATCACGCTATAGCTCTAGAGAATAAGGTACTACTTTACAAATATATGTGTATATAAAATTAGACCTAGGACTCTAGGAAGAGATCCAAGATACACGGACTGGCATTAGACTTGTAGTCCGAGAATCTGTTGTATTCTGGTTTTGACTGTAACCTGAAAAAGTTGTATTAGCTTAAGCTAGTTTCTGTATTCTCTAGAACCTATTCTGGACATCATAAAAAATGAAAATCAGTTTTACCAAATAGGATATTTTTTGAAGAACACATACAATGGTGTACATGAAGATATTTGTAACCACTAAAATTAGGTACAAGTACTGGTTATTAGTATTATTTGTATAGGAGAAAATAGGTAAACACAAAGATGGATTCCTGGTTTTCTTCAGCTTTATAAGAAATAAGAAAAATAAACAAATAAATAAGACTAGCATAATGCTGGTACATGCCAGGAAATATATTTCTGAAAATGAATAAAGAAATAGTTTTTTTTCTTCTGAAATCCATTTGTTTTCTAGGTGAAATAGTTGTTAACAAATGATTTTAATTTTCATCAATTACTCATTAATGAAAGAGTTTTGTTACCCTAGGTGAATACTAGTTTTCTAGAAAAGAATTTCTTATGTAACAGTAGTTATCTATTTCCCTATTTATATCTATATTTTTTAAATTATTGAACTTTGTTCTTTTTGATACCCCTAATCCTTTATGTATTCCACTCTTATTCAACATTTTCATTAAATAATATCACCAAGGGCACCTGGATGGCTCAGTCAGTTAAGTGTCCAACTTCAGCTCAAGTCATGATCTCGGGTTCTTGAGTTCGAGCCTCGCGTTGAGCTCTGTGCTGACAGCTCAGAGGCTGGAGCCTGCTTCGGATTCTGTGTCTCCCTCTCTCTCTGCCCCTCCCTGGCTCATGCTCTGCTCCCCCCCCCAAAGATCAATAAACATTTAAAAAAACTCACCAAATTTCAGTTATTTATATACCACTTTCACAAATTCTGACATACCATTGTATCACCTACATAATAATTTACTTAATAATATTTTAATGGAAAACAGAGTCACTTGCCATGACCAATAGCAATGTACTCTTTGCAAGGAACTATTTCAAACACTCTACAGGGAAGTCTGGGTGACTCAGTCAGTTAAGCGTCTGACTTCAGCTTAGGTAATGATTCTCACAGTTTGAGCCCTGCATCAGGCTCTCTTCCGTCAGTGTGGAGCCCGCTTCAGATCCTCTGCCCCCTCTCTCTCTCCCCTCCGCCGCTTGCACTCATGCCCTTTCTCTCTTAACCTCAAGAATAAATAAACATTAAAAAAAAAAACCCTTTGCAAATATTAATGGATTTAGTCCTCACAATAACCCTTTGAGATAGATTGTATTGATACCACTATGTTAGATATGTATACTGAGACATGTAGAAGTTATGTCCAAGATCACACCCACAATATATACTGGAGCCCAGGTTTGAATATAGGGCTGGGGCTCTACCCAACTGCACAATACTGTTATAAATAGAAGACAGCTTTAAAATGTCTATTGGTAAATAATGTAATAAAAATTTTAAATATCTGCCCAAGTTTCACTCAGAATTATCTGAAGGATAATTGTTGCAAAACACTTTTCCTGGGAAGGAGAATCTGAGAAGGAGGTTAGGATTCAGGAAGTTTATTAGGGAATGCTCTCAGGATCAATGCCACTAGGGAAGAAGAGAATGAAGCAAGACTGAACAGAGGGAGAAGGTAGGGACAAAGGTGTCAGCTCACACATGGCAAGCACCGAAAGGCTGGCTCTTCAGAGTTGCCCCAGGTGGAGATGATAAGGCTGAGATTTTATACCTCCATCTCCTTGACCACCCCACCTGTCCCCTGCCCCAGCCCACTGCCTCCATTAATCTATCATTAAATGCAATCGACCCCAGGAAAGCAGTTCCACCTGGGTCAGTATGTATGTGAGTCTATTGTTAGACTTTCTATTTGGTTCCAGTTGTCTACTCATCTATCTTTGTGCCAGTACCGTACTACCTTAACTACCGTAACTAAATGGCAAGTCTTGATATGTGGTAACATAAGCTCTTCCAATTTTTCCTGTTTTTCAAGAGTTTTGTTTTTACTCTAAATCCTTTGTGCTTTTATCAGACTTTTAGAATCAGCTAGGTAATTTCCAAACACACACAGATACACAGATACATACACACATACATACCCCTGCTAGATTTTGTATTTGAATTGTATTGAAATTGTGCACTGATTTGGGGGTAACTGACATCTTAGAAATATTGATAGAAATATTGAGTGATTGAGTCTTTTAAATCTAGTCATTTGGCTTTTTCCTCCATCTATTTATCCAAAGGGCTGTCTATTTCTTCAAGATTTATTTATTTATTTATGAAATTTATTGTCAAATTGGTTTCCATACAACACCCAGTGCTCATCCCAACAGGTGCCTTCCTCAATACCCATCACCCACCCTCCCCTCCCTCCCACCCCCATAAACCTTCAGTTTGTTCTCAGTTTTTAGGAGTCTCTTATGGTTTGGCTCTCTCCCTCTCTTTTTTTTTTTCCTTCTCCTCCCCCATGGGTTTCTGTTAAGTTTCTCAGGATCCACATAAGAGTGAAAACATATGGTATCTGTCTTTCTCTGTATGGCTTATTTCACTTAGCATCACACTCTCCAGTTCCATCCACGTTGCTACAAAAGGCCATATTTCATTCTTTCTCATTGCCACGTAGTATTCCATTGTGTATATAAACCACAATTTCTTTTTTTTTTTCAATTTATGAAACTTATTGTCAAGTTGGTTTCCATACAACACCCAGTGCTCATCCCAAAAGGTGCCCTCCTCAATACCCATCACCCACCCTCCCCTCCCTCCCACCCCCCATCAACCCTCAGTTTGTTCTCAGTTTTTAACAGTCTCTTATGCTTTGGTTCTCTCCCACTCTAACCTCTTTTTTTTTTCCTTCCCCTCCCCCATGGGTTTCTGTTAAGTTTCTCAGGATCCACATAAGAGTGAAAACATATGGTATCTGTCTTTCTCTGTATGGCTTATTTCACTTAGCATCACACTCTCCGGTTCCATCCACGTTGCTACAAAAGGCCATATTTCATTCTTTCTCATTGCCACGTAGTACTCCATTGTGTATATAAACCACAATTTCTTTATCCATTCGTCAGTTGATGGACATTTAGGCTCTTTCCATAATTTAGCTATTGTTGAGAGTGCTGCTATAAACATTGAGGTACAAGTGCCCCTATGCATCAGTACTCCTGTATCCCTTGGGTAAATTCCTAGCAGTGCTATTGCTGGGTCATAGAGTAGGTCTATTTTTAATTTTTGGAGGAACCTCCACACTGTTTTCCAGAGCGGCTGCCCCAGTTTGCATTCCCACCTCTTCAAGATTTATTTAGGGCCATTTTGTCTGTGCTGATTTGATATGTCAGCATTATCATAGACTACACTGCCATGTGTATTTGGTTTCTTTCTGAGTTATCACTACAGTTGCACTGATCTGTCTTTGAGAGCTGAAACTACACTATTTTAATTAGAGAGGCTTATAATGTCTTTTAATATGTGTTGAAGATAGCTCTCTGACATTACTTTTCCTTTTCAGAGTTTTACTGGCTATTCTTTCTTGTTTATGTATCCATATGACCTTTATAATAAACTCAATTACCTCCAGAGAAAACCTGAAAGAATATTTATTGGAATTATTTAAAATTTATCATTTAAATTTTAACTTTATACCTGTAAGAAAAATGACATTTCTGTGATACTGAATCTTTGGTTCAATGTCCATTTTATGTATTTCCACTAGTTCGTCAACTTTTTGTTTTCAGAAATGTTTAACCTGTATTTTTTTATGTATTTTCAAATATATTTTTTATATATTTTGCATGTTTCTAATGGACAAATCGTGCTCAAAATAATTATATATTAATTATATTATATATTATATTAGTATATAAATTATATTAATTATAATATAACCATTATAGTAATAATTATATTACTGATAGATAATATATCTCATTTTTTGTGATATTAGAGGAACAGTAAATACAGTTTTTTGTCAAATGATGTAAGCTACTTTTGTGATTATTTATACTTAGTATTTTATTACCAATTTTAAATGCAACAACTATTTTCTCTTATTGCTTCCTAGAATACATAAAGGCTTTACTGAAAACAATAAGAGTATTCTTTGCTCAAGAATAGAAAATCTTTAATCATTTTCATGAGAAAGATTAATATAATTAAAGATATTATATCATGACTATTATATCAGTTTAGTACTCTTGGTATTCTCTGATGCAGTAGTAAAAAGATTAGCATACTCTTCAAAACATTCTACACAATGTTAATAATCTGTGTAAGGGCTAATTAAATTTTATCTTTACTTTAAAGAAAAGATTTAGAGCCCCACTTTAGTTTGTTGTCATCAGAGTAATCACAACATTAGGAAAGCCTCTTTCTGGTTACACAAATATTCCTGGCCAATAAATGCATATGGACGATCCCTTTAACCATATTGCTCTATTCTACTTAAATTTCTTTTTTTTTCTTTAAAACATCAGCAGGCCTTTTTTTATCACATAATTTTCTACATATAAATAAAACAAACCAGATATAATTTTAGTGTCATTTTCATGTAATTTAAAATTTTTTCAGTATTCTATTTTAGCTTTATTTAAATATGGATATATGGGGAGACAGATAAATATTAGCTAACATCCCTTTGTTCTTTGACAATTAATGCCTCTGTTGTCAACATGAAGCCATTCAGGCTTTTTGTAAGTTATATTTGCATAACTTTTGCTCATTTCAAATGATACTAGGTGAGTTTTTCTTATTAATTTTTTTTTAATTTGAGAGAGAGAGAGAGAGACAGGGAGAGAGAGCGTGAGCAGGGGAGAAGGGCAGAGAGAGAGAAAAAGAGAATTCAAAGCAGCTTCCCCCCTCAGAACCAAGCCTGAGGCAGGGCTCGATCTCATGACCCTGGGATCATGACCTGAGCCGATATTAAGAGTGGGATGCTCAACTGACTGAGCCTCCAAGGTGCCCCAATATTAGGTTGTTTTTACCTCTGTCATTAATTTGTAAAACTTTTTAATATTATCCATTAAAATTCATTTTTGGTGTCTCCATGAGAGATATTTCTTTTTTTTCTTTTAAAGTTTATCTATTTATTTATTTAATACTCTCTATACCCAAGTGGGATTCAAACTCACAACCCTGAGATCAAGAGTCATGTGCTCTTGAGGTGCCTCAGTGGCTCAGTCAATTGAGCGTCTGCCTTCACCTCAGGTCATGATCTCACGGTTTGTGGGTTCAAGCCCTGCGTTGGGCTCTATGCTGATAGCTTGGAGCCTGGAGCCTGCTTTGGAGTCTGTGTCTCCCTCTCTCTCTGCCCTTCCCCCACTTGTGCTGTCTGTCAAAGATGAATAAATGTTAAAAAAATAAAAAATAAAAAATAAAAAAAGAGTCACGTGCTCTTCAGTCTGAGCCAACCAGGCACCCCTCCCTGAAAGATATTTTTTCTAATCTATTATTTGTTTATTGTGTTTAATTATAGTTTTTCCCATATTTTTTTCTGCTATTTTATGGTTAAATTATCCTGTCTTTATATCCTCTGGGTCACCTGTCTTGGTTAGAAAGATTTTATTCTCAGGGTGCCTGGGTGGCTCAGTGGATTAAGCATCTGACTTCAGCTCAGATCATGATCTCACAGTTCGTGGGTTCGAGTCCTGTGTCAGGCCCTGTGCTGACAACTCAGAGCCTGGAGCCTGTTTTGGATTCTGTGTCTCCCTCTCTCTCTGCCCATCCCCCAATTGCGCTCTGTCTTTCTCTCTCAAAAATAAATAAAATTTAAAAAATTAAAAAAACATTTATGATAACAACAAATCCCTGCAATTCCTAGGCAAAAATCTAACAAAATATGTACAGTACCTATATACCAAATAGTAGAAAGCACTGATGAAATAAATCCAATAAACCTTGGTAAATAGAGTTGCATCATGCTCATTGACTAAAAACCTAATTTTGTTAAAATGTCAGTGCTCTCCAATTTGATATATAGATCCAGTGCCTTTCCAATCTATTTTTCATGAGACTATTTTTGTAGATATTGATAAGCTGATTCTAAAATATATATGAAAAGACAAAAGAATTAGAATTTCCAAAAAGATGAGGAAGAATGAAATTGGAAGATTTACATTGAAGATTTTAAGATGTACAGGCATACCTTGGAGACATTGCAGATTTGGATCCAGATCCCTGCAATAAAGCAAATATGGCAGTAAATGAGTCAAATGAATTTTTTGGTTTCCTAGTGCATATAGAAGTTACGGTTACGCTATAGTGTAGTCTCCTAAGTTACAATAACATTATGTCTGAAAAGCAGTGTGCATAGCTTAATTAAAAATTAATTTATTACTATAGACTCTTTTTTTAAATGTTTACTTTTGAGAGAGAGGCACGCACTAGGTGTTGTATGTAAGTGATGAATCACTAGATTCTACTCCTGAAACTAATATTACACTATATGTTAACTAACTGGAATTTAAATAAAATCTTGAAAAGACAAAAAAAGATTTATTACTAAAAAATGTTAGCCATCATTGGAACCTTCAGTGAGTCATAATCACTGATCAAAGATCACTTTAACAGATGTAAAAATACTGAAAAGGTTTAAAATGTGTGATTACCAAAATGTGACACAAAATAAGCAAATGTTGTTGGAAAAATGGCACTGATAGACTTGCCTGATGCAGGGTTGCCCAAACCTTCAACTTGTTAAAAAAAAAAGAAAGAAAGAAAGAAAGAAAGAAAGAAAGAAAGAAAGAAAGAAAGAAAGAAAAAAGAAAACAGGGCATTATCTGAGAAGCACAATAAAGTGAAGCACAATAAAACGAGGTATGCCTATACCTAAAAATCTACATTATTTTATATTGACTAAACAGACATCTAGACAATTTGTACTGACTAAAGATGGACATAAAGATCAAATGAACAGGAAAGAAAACCCAGGTTTAGACCCATACACATATAGTTAACTGAATGTTTGGGGTCTGAAGAAATACTAAACACCTGATTGATACAAGCATGGTCCACTGATAGGTGATCAGATTAGATGGTGAAAGTTCAAAGAGAAGGAATATTTGCATCATCTCAAAGTATTTCCACTAGATGTGTATCAAATACTAAAATACTAACTTACATTGGAGAACTTGGCAGATACCATCTTAACGAAATAAAGATTAACATGACCAATAATGAAATATATCAGTATCATATACCCCCTGATAATCGGACACAGAGAAGAAGAAATAATCTCTCTGGTATTATTCCCCCCAAAATATACCCTCAATCTTATGAGAAAACATCAGAAATTCAAACTGAGGGGCATTCTATAAAATAAATTAACAGTGCACTTTTTTTTAATGTTTATTCTGAAAAAGAGAAAGAGAAAGAAAGAGAGAGGGCATAAGCAGGGGGAAGGGGAGAGAGGAGAGAGAGAATCCCACACTGACAGCGTGGAGCTCAATCCCATGAACAGAACCGTGAGATCATGACCTGATCCGAAATCAAGAGTCGTACGCTTAACTGACCAAGCCACCGAAGTGCCCCACCAGTACACTTTAAAAGTATTAAGATCATAAAAGACAAGGAATGGCTGAGTCACAGATTGGAGGATACTCAAGGGACATGCCATCTAAATGCAATGCAGAATCTTGGCTTGGGTCCTGTGATATAAAATAACATTAGTGGAATACCCAATGATATCTGGATAAAGTATATAGTTAGTTAATCGTGTTGTACCAATGTTACTTTCTTAGTTTTGATAATTCTATATTTTCACATAAAAGATTATTTTTAAAGTCAGTTAGAAAATATTATCTCCGGGGGCGCCTGGGTGGCGCAGTTGGTTAAGCGTCCGACTTCAGCCAGGTCACGATCTCGCGGTCCGGGAGTTCGAGCCCCGCGTCAGGCTCTGGGCTGATGGCTCAGAGCCTGGAGCCTGTTTCCGATTCTGTGTCTCCCTCTCTCTCTGCCCATCCCCCGTTCATGCTCTGTCTCTCTCTGTCCCAAAAATAAATAAACGTTGAAAAAAAAATTAAAAAAAAAAAAGAAAATATTATCTCTGGAATTATTCCAAACACTAACTATCTTTTTATTTTATTACTCAAAATCTATAGCATGTTTTATAATTTCTGTAAGACTATGTGAGTCTAAAAAAAAATAAAATAAAAAAACGATGTGAGTCTTTCTTTGTGTCAGGTAAATTTGGGATGGTAATGTGATGATAAATTGAGTTTTGGTTGCTAATTTACAAAAAATAGAACAAGGGGTGCCTGGTTGGCTCAATCAGTTAAGCACCCAACTTCGGCTCAGGTTATGACCTCACGGTTCATGGGTTTTGAGCCCCACGTTGGGCTCTGTGCTGACAGTTCAGAGCCTGGAACCTGCTTTGGATTCTGTGTCTCCCTCTCTGTCTGTCCCTCCCCCGCTCATGCTCTGCCTCTCAAAAATAAATAAACATTAAAAAAAAAAAAAGTAGAACAAGGAGGATTCCAATGCTAGCTGGTTAGTTTATGTTAATTCCTAAAAAATTATTGCTATGTCATCAAAACCAGGTAGAATGCTTATAATGAAAACAAACACGAATAGTAATAATAGCATGGATTGATTATGAGCAAACTCTAACACTTTAACCTAGTTTTACAGATCTTCCTTGACTTAGGATGGGGTTATATCCCAATAGAGCCATTGTAAGTTGAAAATAACATTAAGTTGAAACTGCACTTAACACCTCTAGCCTACCAAACATCAAAGCATAGCCTAGTCGACATTAAACCTTTAAACCAGAACATTTCCCTTAGCATGCAGTTGGGCAAAATCATGTAAGACAAAAGGTATGGAATATCTCAAGTAATTTGTTGAATACCAATGTGAAAGTGACAAACATAAAGCGTACCACTTGTTCACCCTCGTGATTAGGTGGGTGACTGGGAGCTGTGGCTCACTGCCACTCAATACCCAGCATCATGAGAGTGTCGTACACTAGTCCAGGAAAATATAAAAATTCAAAATTCAAAGTACAATTTCTACTGAATGTGTACTGCTTTTGCACTTACAAGGGACGGTCTCTATTTTGCTAAACTCTCAAATCTTAGGAAATATGTAATACTTAGGTTCTTCATTTTCTACAAGGCATTAGATTCCATTATGAGATCCTTGTGATACAAGTAAATGCATTCCAGTATATTGAACATTTGTATCCAAAACTCCTGATAAATGGACATTTACTCTGTCATGATAGTCACTCCCTTTCCTTATGCTTTCAGCTCCCGTGTTTGTCTTCCTTCTTCTGTTCACTAGGCAAACCCACAACCATGGTGAATTTAGTCAATGATTGCTGCATTAATACTGTATAACAAACAACCTCATAATCTCAATGTTTTCTAACCATAAACACTCATTTTTCTTGCTCGTGAATCTGCTGATTAGCTGAGTAGCTCTTCTTTAGATTTTCTATCAGTTTCAGGGCTGCTCTATATGTTTACTCATTGTGGGATGTACCTAGAACATTGTCTCATTGTGGCTGGAAGAAGCACATGAGGAGAAGTTCTAGGGTCCCAACTTGTATGCTGTCACCTACCCTGAAATTCCATTGGTCAAATCAAGTCACACTTAGTATCATTGGAGATAGGAAATATATTCTGTCTGCCTTAACATTGGAAATATTGAAGTCTAATCACAATCAAACCCTGGCCATGAGCACACAATGATAATAAAGGGGAAGAGTGAAGTATCAGGAAAAGTGGTCCAGTCTCCTACAGTAGCCACCGACCAACTCTGTCTTTTCTTTACTCGCACGCACACAGGTAACTGAATATGGGTGGGAGACAAAGAAAAAGAAACAAAACAAAACAAACCTCTGAGTTTATTTTCATTATTAGGGCCGAATGATTTGTGTTCCTGTCACAAGCCAGCATAATATTGACACCTTGATCTGATGGCCCCTGCAGCCACCAACCCACTTCTCTCTTTTTCTTTAAAGAAAAATTCCTAGGAAAAGTTTTCTGTCCTTACTGTCTCTGCTTCCTTTTTTTTTTTTTAAAGTTTATTTATTATTTGGAGAGACAGCATACATGCACATGGGGGACAGGCAGAGAGGCAGAAAGACAGAATCCCAAGCAGGCTCTGCACTGTCAGCGCAGAGCCCAGTGCAGGGCTAGAACTCACAAACCATGAGATCATGACCTGAGCCGAAATCAAGAGTCATATGTTTAACTGACTTCGCTACCTAGGCTCCCATCTCTGCTTCTTTATCTCTATTATCAATTCTCTTATTCACTTCAGTGAGAACCTAATCTTAACAACTCAACTAAAATTTCTTTTGTCAAGGAAATCATGACCTTCATGTCCCAGAATCTACAGGTCAATGTTATGTTCTTATCTTACCTTATCTGTCAGTAGCATTTGATATAGTTGACTCTTCTCTCCTTGAAATGTTGTATTAACTTGACGTTTGGTTTTCCTCCTCCATCATTGTTTAGCCCTTGTGAGTCATCTTTTCTGTCTTTTATCTGCTATGAGAACTCTAGGTGTTAGCTTGATTTAAGGCTCAGTCTTATCTCTTTCCCAGTTATACTATCTTCCTGGCCATTTTTATAGGCTTGTGGATCCTATCTATTCATTGTAAACTCCTAACTTATATCTCCAACTCCAGAATTTCTCTTGAGTTTCAACTACTTATTTTTTTCTTCACATGGATATCTAGTAGGTATCTCTTACTAAATAGTACTGTTGATATACCTGTCCCCTCACAAGCTAATTTCTTACTCAAAGATTTCTCCATCTGAGTTAATGGCATCATTATTTATCTAGTTCATCTTGCCAAACACCTAAGAGTCATACTTGATTCCTTTTTTTTTCCTCGCTGCAAAATCCCAGACTATCAATGAATGGTGATTACAAAGCCATAAATGTGTATCTCATTTCTGACTCCTTTTTTCTACTTCCACCACTTTTACCTTCATCTATATCACCCGAACTACTACAATTGCCTCTTTTATTTGTCTTGCACCCTATACTCTGATCTCCTCACAGAAGAGAGTGGTCTGTTGTAAAACATAAATTGTGTCCTGTCATTATGTTGTTTTAATCCTCCCTGTGTCATCCAGGGCATTTAGGTTTAGGTTTTGGGGCACCTGGGTGGCTTAGTCAGTTAAGTGTCTGAATTCAGCTGAGGTCATGATCTCGCAGTTAGGGTTCGAGCCCCACATTGGGCTGTGTGCTGACAGCTCAGAACATGGAGCCGGTTTCAAATTCTGTGTCTTCCTCTCTCTCTGCCCCTCCCCCACTCATGCTCTGTCTCTCTCTCTCTCAAAACTAAACATTGAAAAAAAATTTTAATAAAAAGATTTAAGAAAATAAAAACCTTTAGGTTTTAAACCTCCCAAACTTTGGGAGGCGAGGTCAGAGAGGCCCCCCCATTATCTGGCCCATGCTTTTTTCTTTCCCTGACCTCCTCTAATCCCTCCCACACTTCACTTAGCTGCTACAACATTCTGAACTGATTTCTATTTAAGAGTTTAAATTGCTCACCCTTCTGCTTGGAACACTCTTACCACACCTTCTTGATTACCCACCTCTAAATCCCTTAAATGCCTCCATTCAGTGTCTCTCTTTAGAGAAGTTTCCCTGAAACCAGCCTTCACTAATTCTCTTCCTAAACACTTAATTTAAAACCTATTGTGTAGTTATCTACTTATTTATTCCTCTTCTTTCCCCCACTTTATATTAAGTTCCACACCACAAATGATATTTTCTCTCACTCCCTACAGTATTCCCAGCAACTAAAACAGTGCCTTGTTCAACTCATTCATATACTAATATTTATTGAGAGCTACTATCTCCTAAGATCCTGTTCTAAATTCTGTTGATACAGCAGGGAGCTAAAAAGACAAAAATCTCTGCCCTACTGGGATTTACATGCTAGTAGGAAATGCCTGGTGTGGGGTTCGAACTCACAAACCATGAGATCATGACCTGAGCCGAAGTCAGATACTCAACCAACTGAGCCACCCAGGTGCCCCTGGAGGTGCAGTTTTGAAAAGGGTCATGAATGAATTGGCCTGCAGAGATGACTATAATAAATGGCTGATAGAGTCTCATCTGAGTCTATACCGTCTATGTCTTGTGTAAAACCATAGAATACTTAGCAAATTTATGTATCACAAAAAGCAGGAAGAGAAAGCCAATATGCTAGAATGCTAAATGGATATTTAATCCCACTATTCCATAATGTTTGGCTGAAGTTTTCAAGACAAAGTATTAAGGAAATAATAGAATGTCTGCCATGTGAGTGCAAAGCATCAGTAGCATAAATTGAATAGGGTTGTGTGCAGCTTGGGAGCACATTTTTGGTTTTGTCTTAATTCTTTTTTTTTAATGTTTATTAATTTATTTTGACGGGGGGAAGGGCAGAGAGAGAGGGAGACAGAATTCAAAGCAGGCTCTGTGCTGCCACTGCAGAGCCCGATGCAGGGCTTGAACTCACGAATGGTGAGATCACAACCTGAGCCGAAGTCAGACACTTAACCAACTGAGCCAGCCAGGCACCCCTTGTCTTACTCAATTCTTGATAACATACTTTGTAGTAAGATTATCTCAAATTTAAAGTAAGTTTGAGCAAAATCGCTTTTCACAGGTGTTAGAAATAGGTAATTGTTCCAAATTGCTTTGCACAGATTAGATCATACCTGGATAATTTGGGTCGGTTAAACAGGCCAAATATTAAGATACTGGAAAATAAAATGCTCCTTTGCATGGATATTGAGTGATGAAGGGTCTTTTGTCATATCTTAGGAAATGGCTAATAAATACCTGGTAAATGGCTAGACAACTCTACTTATAACCAAAACCTCCAACAAGACATATTGTTTGGATTTACATTGATGCTGCAGAAACCACACATAGTTACAGTTGTGAAGAAAGAGTGAAATTAGAAATTTAGAAAATCTTCCATTACGGAAAAGGCAACAACAGTCCACATGTCACAATTTAGGTAGAAATGGTGATGTCCCAATGGGCAGGTAGTCCATGGAAATGGGAATTCAAGGACAGTATTTGGATATCCAGAAATCATTCATTATAGGTGGAAATATAACATACAGTTGACCTTACTGGTTTGGGGCTGCCTCTTAAAGGACTTCAAAAAACAGTCAAGACAGTCAAAATCTTGAATCTTTGATTTAAATAACTAGCAAGACATGACAAATATATAGAACCAGGTCTAGTGTTTGAGGGAATAAATGATAGCATGGAAAAGTGACTTTTCCAAATGTGGTAGATGGAGTTTCCAAATGTGGAAGATGTATTGCTGCTGCTGATGGCAGAACTTCGACCAGAGACTGGTAGCTCTAAGCAGTGGAACTAGGGCCTAAAACAATGAAAAACTTTCCAATTTTGTTTCATGAACGAACTGAGTACCTTAAGAAATAGGAACCCCTCATCAGAGGATGAGTTTAAGTGGTTGCCGAGGGGCCATCTTCCAAGTACTATTTAGAATATGTTCCTATATTCACTGGCAGGTTGTATGTGAGGACCATTAAATTAGAACTCAAAGATTCTGTCATTCTGTGTTAATGACATTAATAAAAACAGATCTATGTAGGTTTGTTTGCTTTTGGGATAGCTATTCTCATTTTGATGCTAGGTTTACAATATTTTGTCTTTCTTAAAAAACTGGCCAGGTTTTGGGGCGCTTGGGTGCCTCAGTTGTTTGAACATTCGACTTGGGTTCAGGCCATGATCTCACAGTTCATGAGTTTAATTCCCACATTGCGCTCACTGCGGTCAGCTTAGAGAGAGCTTCAGATCCTCTGTCCCTCTCTCTCTCTCTCTCTGCCCCTCCACCGCTCATGCACTCTCTCTCTCTCAAAAATAATCATTTTTAAAAATGGAAAGCATTTTTTCTTAGTTGCTAAAAAAGCCATAAGAAAGAAAAATTTGGAATAAAAGTGCTCAGATAGCAAAGTAAAAGACAGATTATATACTTTTTGACTACTTTTGGAATCAAACAAGGTGTGAGAGAGTAAAATTATGTTTTGTAATGTGGAATATACTCTTTCAAGTTTTATCAGTCTAATAATGTTTTTATTATGTTGGGATCAAGGATCAAGTGCCTGTCTTAGGAGAAACATAATAAAACATGCTTAAAATTGAGTATTTATCTACCTCCATAACACAGAGAAGAAATCAGGGCAAAAACACTGAAGGTCACTGGCGTAGAATCCAGTATGAAAGAACATAGAATGCACCAGCTTCTATGCAAGAGCCTCAAGAGATGGAAGCTGTAAAGAAAGTGTTTTGAGATAGTAAAGGTGGTGACAGTTTTAGCACATTGGGTCACTTTTGGAACACTTAATGCAATTGCGTAGACTTTGAATTTTTGTTTTAATTCTTAGAGTCTGTTAAGTGAAATATGTTCTATGACATATTTGGTACATCTCATGACATGTTTGGTACATTCTAAAAAAAAAAAACAAAATTTCTGCTTTATGCTATACAAATATTATATTTTTCATTGTTTTTGTATGAAAAAATATAATATCAGACTCCAATTCCAGAATACATATTACATTCAGTGAGATTGATTAAAATTTTCTATCACTCCGAACTTTAATTTCAAGCAAAAAAAAATTCCAGAAATAACAAAGTATGTTGGCTCAGAAGAGTTTAAAATGAAAATCAATATGCATCTGTCAAATGTAATCAGAGCTTTATCTGATATGTCAAAAATCCAATTACACCTGAACTGAAATTGTTAGTTTTTTTCTTCTTCTTCTTTTAGCTGGCAATGCTATGTATATTTAAGTCTAAAAGTAAGATCAAATGCATATAAGTTGTCATGATCTCCATGAGTAGGAAATAAGTACACAATTGAAACTCTCTACTGTCACCAGCTCTGTGGACAAGTCAAAATTTAATCTTACAGAGGGATTAGATTTACTTTTTTTTCAGCTCTATCCTAAAAGGGACACAATGAATGCATTTTATGAAAACATTCATTCCAGGATTTCTCTATTTTGACTAGGCATAACCACTCGTTACCTTTTGCTACTTGTATTCTACCTGAATTCTGGTAGCTATAATGGGTTTCCTTTCCTGTGCAACTTGGCATATATTGGAGTCCCTGACCCCTTGATAGGAACAGAAGAAACCATCATTAAATGTTATTCATTTTATTATCATATGTAAATGGGACTGTGATATTTATTACAGCTTCTATCAGGAAGAAAACTGATAGAAGGGAAAAGGTAAGTGGGAAGACACCTTGCAGACAAGTACTCACTTCCTGAGTACATTAGCAAAGTCTCCACATTTGACATTACGGTTGATCCTCAAACAACATGGGTTTGAACTGCTCAGGTCCACTTACATGCAGGTTTTTTGTTTGTTTGTTTGTTTGTTTGTTTGTTTGTTTGTTTTTACAGTGCAATATTATAAATGTATTTTCTCTTCCTTATGGTTTTCTTTCTTCTTTAATGTTTATTTATTTTTGAGAGTGAGAGCTCCAACAGGGGAGGGGCAGAGAGAGATGGAGACAGAGGATCGGAAGCAGGCTCCACACTATCAGTGCAGAGCCTGATGTGGGGCTCAAACACACAAACCATGAGATCACAACCTGAGCTGAAGTGGGATGCTCAACTGACTGAGCCACCCAGGTGCCCCATCTCTTCTTTATGATTTTCTTAATAACATTTTCTTTTCCCTAGCTTATTTTATTGTAAGAATACAGTATGTAATACATATAACACACAAAATATGTGTTAATCGACTGTTTATGTTATCAGTAAGGCTTCTAGGCAACAGTAGGCTCTTAGTAGTTAACTCTTTAGGAGTCAAAATTTATATGCAGATTTTTGACTTTGCAAGGGAGTTGACACCTCTAGCCCCTACATTGTACAAGGTTCAGTTGTAGTTGGTTACTTGTGAGGGTTCAGTTTTAAGAAAGCTAAGTTCATGTATAGCTAAATATATGCATATAGTTTAGGTAGTTAGAGAGTGTTGAATAATCGGTGGACTATTGTCAAGCCATTAGCAAGTCCTTATATGTAATATATATTTGCTAAATTATCTGATCTTTCCCATTTCCAAAGTCTCATCCCCAAAGATAGGTGGAGTGTGAGATCTTACCACCACCATTTATTTGTCTCCCATGTGGAAGTATGTAATTATCCAGTTGGCCCTCTATATTTCTGTTACCATATGAACACCAGTTCTTCTGAGTCACCCTCATTCTCAGCATTTCATATCCCCAAGAGCAGTGCATCCACTTTTTATTTTGGTTTTTATTTAAATTCCGATTAGTTCACGTACGGTGCAGTATTAGTTTCAGGTGTACAATATAGTGATTCAACACTTCCATACAATATCCGGTGCTCAACAGTACATCCACTTTTTTTACCACAGCATCCTCTCCTTTCCAAACTCTAAGACTTTACCACACTGTCCTCTAGAATTCATGATTTGTCTTAGGGAAAATACTCTCTATCCCCAAATCACCTTATCTGAATGTTTCCTGTATCTTGAAACCTGACCCTCCTCTGACAAGATACTGTTTCCCTGTAATTAGAAAAATCCTCATCAGCTCTGTGAAATACACTGTTGTTGTTATTGATAGTCGCATTGAATATTCTTTTTAAATTTTTTTAAAATATTTGGAGAGAGAGCATGCGTGAACAAGTCGGGGAGGGGTAGAGAGAGGGAAAGAGAAAATCTCAAGTAGGCTGCACACTGACAGCATGCAGCTGGACACGGGGTCCATCTCAGGAACTGTGAGATCATGACCTGAGCCAAAAAGAGACACTTAACTGAGTGAGACACCTAGGCACCGGATAGTCGCATTGAATATTCTAATTAGTTTATTTATATCCCTTGATTTTTACATGTTAATGTTTAGCAATATTTTTGTCATTCCAAAAGAAATTATAGAATGAAGAGAATTGTAATATAAAAATGAAAGCTCTGTCTTGAGTTGTCTATAAATATTGAAACAATTCATACATAATAAAATACTCATATCTATTGGAAGTCTGGTTTTGCCAAGACAGCATAGTCCTTTTCTTCCCACCCCACTCTAGCCAAACATAAATGGAAAAACTCCCATGTGCCCCACCCTGATAACCTCAGGAAGGCCTAGTAGATAAATGATTTTCACCCTCCCACCTTCCTGCCTCACAAACATCACACTCTGATTGCCTTCCCCTCCCCCTTGCCTGTCTGTTGTGTTGATAAGGCTAAGCAGCAAAACTAATCTATCATTCCCCCCAGCTAAAGTGGGCGATGCTCCAGTTCCCTCGCCACAGTGGTGTTGGTGGAGCCAAGAGAGGAGCTTATCTTCTCTTTCTTCCCTGGCAGAAGCAGGTGGAGTTCAAACTATCCCACCAGGGAGGTGTCAGCATTGTTGTAAGCTGAGAGTGTGTCCCCACCCAAGAACAGTGAGACTTAAAGAGCTGGTGCCTGGAGGATCTAGTAACCTCTACCTATACCTGTTGTCAGTGAGACTGAGCAAATTGGTGCATTTTGGGCTAGTAAGCAGTCCGATTTCTTCCCATTGGTGTCAGCAAAATCCAGTAAGGTGTACAGCAGGGCCAGCAGCCACTCCTTTTCCATCCTATTCCCTGGAGTCAGTGAGATCCAGTGGGGACCACAGTCTACTCCCCTTGTAAGCATCAATAAGGTAAAATGAAGTGATGTGAGGCAGGGTAGTTGGCATGTTGCTTCTCTTCTTTCCACATGTGAGCCAGGACCAGTGGAGAACTGAGCCTCCAGCCCCACCTAGCATCAGTGAGGCAGAATGAAGTGGTGAGAGGTGGAGCTAGCTGGCACTCTGCTTCTACCCTTCTCTTTTCTTCTCTTGGTCGTTTCTCTCGAGCCCATCAGGGAACAGAACCTCCACTCCACCCTTCTGCAATGAAGGTGATGTAAATCAGTGCCTCACATTCTGCTTCAACAAATAATTTTGAATTCTCATCACACAAATGAAAGAACAGAAAATCTGAGAAAAAAATCTAAGTTAAAGAACCAAATTGAAGTACTGGTAATGATGAAATACATTAGGTTAAATAAATATCTCGCTGGATGTGATCAAGAGGAGAATGGAGATGATGGAGAATAGAATCAGTGACTGTGAGGACAGATCAATAGAATCTACACAGACTGAACGACAGACAGAACATAAACTGAAAAAAAAAATACACAGAGGTTCAGGGACATGTAGGAAAATAATAAAAGAGATAACTGTCATATCAGAGCCCAGAGGGAGAGGAGAGCCTGTGACTGAAACACTATTCAGAGATATAATATCTGAAAACTAGTGATGGAATACATAAACCTAAAGATTCAGAAGGCTAGTAAACTCCAAACTGTTTAAAGCAAAAAGAAGTGGCGCCTGGTTGGCTCAGTCGGTTAAGCATCCGACTTCGGCTCAGGTCATGATCTCGCGGTCCATGAGTTTGAGCCCCGTGTCAGGCTCTGTGCTGACAGCTCAGAGCCTGGAGCCTGTTTCAGATTCTGTGTCTCCCTCTCTCTGACCCTCCCCCATTCATGCTCTGTCTCTCTCTGTCTCAAAAATAAATAAACGTTAAAAAAAAATTTAAAAAAAAATAAAGCAAAAAGAAGTCCATAGCAAGACACATCATAATTAAACTTCAGTAAACAGAAGGCAAAGAAACAAACCTTGAAAGCAGCCAAAGAGAAATAGTGCATTACTTACAGGGAAACAGCAATTCAGATGAGAAGAGATTTCTCATCTGAAACCGTGGAGACCAGAAGGAAGTGATACGTAATTTCCAAGTACTGAAAAGGAAGAACTGTAAACTGTAAATTTTATATCCTGAGACTATATCCTTCATGAATAAAGAGAAAATAGACATTTTTAGATGAGGGGAAAGAAAGACAATTTGTTATAAGCAAATCAGTCCTTAAAGAATGGCTAAAGAATATCCTCCAAACAGATAGGAAATGATAACATAAAAAGAATTAGAACTTCAGGAAGTGAAGAATATCAGAATGGGTAAAATAAATATTAATAGACCCTCTTACTTCTTTTGAGTTCCTTAAATCATGTTTGCTGTTTGAAGCAAAAATTACAAAATTTTGTGATATGGAATCTATTTATCTATTTATCTCTATCTCTATATCTATAATCTATCTAGAGAGAGAGAAAAAAGTCTTAAGATAATTATATTTGAAATGTGGAGCAGATAAAGTGATCTAAATGGAAATAAGGTATATTAACTATATTTTCTTATTTTCTGTATTTTTGATATTCTGGTGTCTGGGACCTTGTTGGGACCTGCCTCTCCCAGGGTTAGCTAATTCCTAAAGATAGTAAATGAGCCTTTTGGGAGAGCACCTTTTGTATGCAAACCAGCAAATCTAGAGCCTGTGCCTCCCACATCTCTTCTATTAGGCTTTTACATTCTAGGCCAATATTCTCCTATCCTTATCACTCCAGGGTTGGGAACCCCTACACGCCAAAGCCTACTGAAATTACTCAAACTAGTCATCCCTAAACCTACTTGGCCTACTTACCCTACCTTGCCCATTACTTCCCATGAAAACCACAATAAAGACTCTCACCTGTTCCCTGCACCTCATGACTGACTGTGGTGCTTCTTCATGTGGCACTGCGTGGCATGGCACGTCTCCTGTTTCTAGGGGTAGGTGAGTATAAAAATTTCTTCATGACAGTCATTTCTGTGTCTGCATGGGTTACCACATGTGATTAAAACAAATCCTGGGTTTGTTTTAAAATGTATGTTACATACACTTCATTCAAAGTAGCTAAACATTGTTACCTGTGGAAAGCAATGGGTTGCATATGTATATTAAATTATCACTTAAAAGAACTAAGATGGGGCGCCTGGGTGGCTCAGTCATTTAAATGTCCAACTCTTGAGTTCAGCTCAGGTCATGATCTCACAGCTTGTGAGTTCAAGCCCCATGTGAGGCTCTGCACTGACAGCGTGGAGCCTGCATGGTATTCTCTCTCTCTCTCTCTCTCTCTCTCTCTCTCTCTCTCTCTCTCTCTCTCCCTGCCCCTCCCTTACTCTTTGTCTCTCAAAATAAATAAATAAACTTAAAAAAAATAAAGAACTAAGAATATAATATGAATATACTCAAAAGTACCATAAATCAGAATCCTAAAATATGTTCAAGTAACTCATGACAATGTCACCACACATAACATAAGACATGAAAGAAATAAAGTAGTGTTACAGGCATCTGTAAACACATAAACCCAACAACTTAGGGGGAAAAAAATGATCCATTTCTAGTGAATACCAAACTACTAGAATTCACCAAAGATGAAATAGATAATATGAATAGTCATATAGCTATTAAAGAAATTGAATTCATAATCGAGAAACTTCCAAAAAGAAATTTTCAGGCCTAGATGGCCTCAATGGCAAATTCTTTGAAACATTTTAAGAATTAACATTAATCGTTCTCAAACTGTTATAAAAAAGAAGGAGGAGGAGAAGAAGAAACACTTTAACATATTCTATGGCCAGCATTACCCTGACACAAACCCCAGAAAACCATAATCAAAGAAAACAACAGACTAATACTGTTCATGAAATTAGGCACAAAGATCTTTAACAAAATATCAGTAAATTGAATCCATCACCATATAACAAAAAATATGCCCACAACCAGATGGGGTTTATTCCACATAGAAAGGCTGGTTCAGTATTTGAAATTTCATTAATGTAATCCACCCTGTTAAAAAGATTAAGGGGAGGGGTGCCTGGGTGGCTCAGTCGGTTGAATGTCCGACTTCAGCTCAGGTCATGATCTCGCGATTTGTGAGTTTGAGCCCTGCGTAGGGCTGCTGACAGCTCAGAGCCTGGAGCCTGCTTCGAATTCTGTGTCTCCCTCTCCCTCTGCCCCTCCCCTGCTCATGCTCTGTCTCTCTCTGTCTCTCAATAATAAATAAACGTTAAAAAAAATTTTTTTTAATTAAAAAAAAAGATTAAGGGGAGAAGAAACTGCATGCCGATCAATATAAAAAGCATTTGAATAAACCCAATATCAATTTCTTAGAAAACTCTTTACAACCTAAGAATAAAAGGGAATTTTCTCAACCTGATAAAGAGCTGACTTGATAAAATGATAGCAAATGTTGAATTTAATTATAAAACATTGAGTACTTTCTCTCTAAAATAGGCAGCAACACAAGGATGCCATTCTCATCACTTATTTAGCATACTACTGGGTGTCCTAGCCAGTACAAAAAGGCAAGCAAAGGGAGCAGAATGCAAATGGAATGCAAAGGAAGAAATAAACTGTCCTTATTTTCATATCACATGATTGTCTGCCAGGAAATCCTAAGGGATCTTTAAAAAAAAGAAAAAGAAAGATTTGTAGAAGTATTAGGTCAGTTCCGCAGGGCTACAGTAAACAAGAACAACATAGCACACATGCACAGATCATATTTATATATACTGGTAGTGAAAACATGGAAGCTGAGAGTAAAAACATAACACCATTTACAGTCTCTCCAAGTAAATAAAATACTTGGAAATAAATCTAACAAAACATATATATATGACCTATAAACTGAAAATGACAAAATCAAACAAAATATAAAGAAATTGAGAGATATGCTGTATTCATGAGTTGCAAAACTCAATATAGTAAAGATGTCAGTTCTATCCAAACTCATCCACAGGTTTATAATGCAATTCCTGACAAGATGCTCACACCTTCTGCAAATTTAACGCACACAGTGCTAAGCAAATAGTTCTTATATTTCATTAATAGCAAATTCCAAAGGAGGAAAAATTAATAAATTGGACATCATCGCACTAAAATATTTTCCTCTGTAAAAGCCCATGAGAAGGTGATGAAATGGAAAACTACAAACTGGGAGACAGTGTTTGCAAAACTTGTGATAAAGGGTTAGTATCTAGAATATATAAAATGTACTGAAAACACACTAATAAAAATACAATTAAATTAAAAAATGATCAAAGAACATGAACACGTATTTAACCAAAGAGAATATACTGATGGTTGATAAGCACATGAAAAGGTGTTCAATACAATTAGTCTTTAGAGAAATGCAGAATAAAACCACAATGAGATTTTACTACAAACACATTAGAATGGTTAAAATAAAAAACACTAACAACATAAAATGTTGGGAAAGATGTGAAGAAACTGGATCGCTCATACACTGCTGGTGGGAATGGTAAGGGTGTGCAGAATATTCATGGCAGATTTATTATAATAGCCTAAATCCGCAAACAACTTAGATGCCCTTCAATGGGTGAATGGTTAAACAAACTGGTCAGTCCATAACATGAAGTACAGCAATAGAAAGTATGGCAACACAAAAGAATGAAGCATTGATAAGCACAACTTGATTGAATGCCCAGGGAATTTTGCTGAGTGAAAAAGCCAACCTCAAAAATTTACTTGTGGTAAGATTCCATTTATTTAACATTCTTGATGTGAAAAATTTATGGAAATGGAGAATAAATTAGTGGTTGTAATGATTCAGGGATGGAGTAGGGGTTCATGTAGGGTGTCTATAAAAGGTCAACCAGAGGGATCCTTGTGGTGATGAAACTTTTCTATATCTTGTCTATATCAATATAAGTATTCTGGTTTTTATATTGTTTTATAGTTTTACAAGATGTTACCATGAGAGATAACTGGGTAAAGGGTACATGGGATCTCTCTTTCGTTTTCTACAACTGCATGTTTATAATTATTTCAAATATTTTTGTACTATATATGGATGATATCATGTTATAAGGGAATAGTCTAAAGGATAAAGGCATACACTGTGTTTGATATCTGTAGTAACTAAAGATGTTATTTTCAGTAATAATATGTTTTTGAAACTATTGCTACTTATGAATTGGAGACTGTCTTTAAGAGCTCAGTGCTTAGTGACATTTACTGTATGTGCTGCTGCCTAACGTAAAGCATGCCCAGTTCTCCAGATAATTATCATGAATGTTTATTAAATTATGTCAGCAGCTGAGCATGATTTCACATTTTTAATAAAATTTCTCTTCCTATTATGTCAAATGACTAATTTTTCACACAAATAAGCACAGGTTCCAATCACACAGATTTGTAATTATGATTTATAGCATAAAGCAGGTGGATTTCTTAGCTAGGCAGTGAAGCTACTAATTTTGTTGTAAAACACAAAGCTACAGCTTTTCTTATGCACAAATATCTGGATGCCTGCCCCTTAGAAAAGTCTCTATAACCTGAAATTTAGACCCACTTATGCCACTAGAATATTTCCATGCAGACAACAGAAATTGAACTTATTAAAATAGTTTATAAGGACTGGGCTTGTAAAGTGGAACCCAAGGTACGGTGCCCCCTTTTTTGGCCATTTTATGCAATTTTGTTAGTTGCAGAAATACAGGTAAATATTATAAAAGAGATTCCTGTTCCTGTCCCCCTGACTTCCTGGAGGCCCAAGGCTCAGTCTTCTCTTCATTTCTATCCATGCTCATTCTTGATGAGATCTCCTCATTCAATCACACATGAGATTCTAAGAACTTCTAAGTTGATAGACCCAGCTTCATACTCTCCTTAAATCCAATTCATATAGCCATGCGCTGTCTCCACAGTGCCCGCTACCGATGTCCACAAGGCTTGTCAAACTTCCTTAGGTGCTCTGTGCAAATGACACTTTATCAGAGAGGCCTTACTGACTCTCTCACCCTTTATTGTTTTATTTGCACCATACATATAAATACGTTTTATTTATTGTTTGACTCCTAATGCATTCTGGAGTGCATGACTCAGGAAAGCAGGGGATATATTTTTTTTCACTATTTTATCCCTAGTGCTTATTATAATGCATGACCCATAGTATTTTTTGAATGAACAAGTGAAAGTATAAACTAATGTAGAATCAATGTATACTGTACAAAATGGGATTATGTGGATGGAACTGGAGTAGTACCTTCACCATAGCAAAACCTTGATATGTATATTATATTAGCTTCCTTTTTCATGAGAGGAAAATCTCAGAAATTGAAGTAACTTTCCCAGTGCTAGTGAGTAACAGAGCAAAGATTTAAACTTCTAAAGCTCATGCTCTACACTGTATCATAGAATATTCCTGCAGGTAAGGAGAGAGATCTTACACACACATACATACACATATGCACGTTTGCACACACCCATACACACACACACTACTTAGCATGGTGCAGGGGCAAGGAGGACATGGTAATTGATTGATAAGGTATATTTGCTGTAGTAGTAGACATTATTTTATTTTAAAATTTTCTGTGGGTAATTTTAATTGAAATTAAAAATAGGTACTTTCCAAGAAAATATTCAATTCCCTAAAATTAATTTTTTTAATCTTATCTTTTCTATTTTATATGTTTTCTATTTTCTATGTTTATAAGGAAATGTGTTATCATAGGGTATTACAGCTGGAAAGAACATTAAGGTATTCTGTTCCACACACTCCCGTAAAGCTCAAAACCCTGCTGTCATCACCATCAGTGTTTGTGTGGCGTGTATTTGATGGCCTTCAATCATAGAAAATTCTCTCCTTCACTGTGTGTCTGGTCGGGAGACTCTGATAGTGAATTTTTCATTCATTTTGAGCCGACAATGAAGTGTTTACATGAAAATCAATATTTTCTTTAAGTATTACTTTGTTTTTATTTTTGATAATGTATTCTTGGATTTAAAAAGCAAACACAAAACGTGAACTTACAGGTGCTTAGTTCATGGTGTAAAATTTACCTTAGCAATCATATTTGTGTTGAATAACTCCAAAATCTTTTAAAACATTTTATGTGTCAAACTTAACATTGTTTTTCTAGTAAGCATGGATTTGTATCTTTTCCCCAGTTACCCATTTTATCAAATATAACCTTCCACTTAGTGCTTGCTTTTTCTATACTAGCCCCGTTGATAGTGTCTTCTTTGCACAACTTCATTGAAGCTCAAGCATTAGCTTGTTCGTCAAAAGATGGAGTAAAGCAGCAACAGGCTTTAATCCTTCACAAAGGAAACACAATCTCTGAAATGCTTTTCTTGCCGTTCATTAGATGCCCCATTCATTTGATGAGGTACACGTAGGAAGGGAAGAATGCTTCATCTATAGCTTTTCCGTGATTATAGCAGCCAAATAACAGCGTCAAGTTTCTTTATCTGCCCTATGTTTTGAGAGCCTGGAATTCGAATTTCTGTAAGCAAATTCAGTGGCATCCCATGCCTCAGCCTCTAGCATAACAAAAGAAAAGACAATTTCATGCATTAGTTTGCTAGGACTGCAATAACTAAATACTAGACTGGGTGGCTTAAACAAGATAAATTTATTTTCTCACAGTTCTACAGATTAGGGTACAAGATCAAGCAATCGGTGGCAGGGGTGGGGGGGCTGGTTTCTTCTGAGGTATGATTGCCTTCCCACTGTGTCCTCACATGGTCTTTCCTTTGGGGTGTGCACATACCTGGTGTGTGTCTTTGTATCTGACCTTCCCCTTTTTATAAGGACACCAGCCATATTGGATTAGGGCCCACTCTAACAGTCTTATTTTAACTTAACCACCTCTTTAAAGGCCTTAAGTCCAAGGCCTTAAGTTCTGAGATACAGGAAATCAGGACTTCACCATATCAGTGCCATTATTCATCATAATTTAAAGATATTTGAAATCAGTTATTGAAAGTATAAAGTATCCAAGTAGAAAGTAGATAGATTTCATGTTTGAAAATAGTTGATGAGGGGCGACTGGTTGGTTCAGTTGGTTAAACATCCAACTCTTCATCTCAGCTCAGGTCATTATCTCACAGTTCGGGCCCCTTGTCAGGCTCTGCGCTGAGCTTGGAGCTTGCTTGGGATTCTCTCTCTCCCCTCCCCTTCTCTCTCTCTCTCTCTCTGTCTCTCTCAAAATAAACTTAAAAGAAGAAAAAGAAAGAAAATGGTTGATGAAAAGTCATGTTCGTCTTGTCCTCTTATTTAAAATTAAAATTTTAAACTTGGACTCTTATTTATAAATTTTTTTTTTCAACGTTTATTTATTTTTGGGACAGAGAGAGACAGAGCATGAACGGGGGAGGGGCAGAGAGAGAGGGAGACACAGAATGGGAAGCAGGCTCCAGGCTCTGAGCCATCAGCCCAGAGCCTGACGCGGGGCTCGAACTCACGGACCGCGAGATGGTGACCTGGCTGAAGTCGGACGCTTAACTGACTGCGCCACCCAGGCACCCCTTGGACTCTTATTTAAAATAAACCACTATAACAAAAATAATAGCATGGCTCAGGGTGCTAATATGTTTCATAGTATCTCTTTGATTACCTGACATGGGCCATTTCTAATGCCATGCTAAATATTAGAAATTATGCTGTGGGAAGCAGTAATGTCATACCACTAAAATGATTAAACATGACTCTCCCAGGATGAAATACTTTCATTACTAAAATGAGGATTATGCTCACTTTACTCTCTTGAGAAGATTTTCTTCTAAGAAGGCAGGAAATCTCATAGCCATTAAAGCATTGTACAACTTCTATATTTCAAATGGGAGATCAGTGCATAAATATTTCTAACACCTTTAATCAAAAGAGCAATCAAAATAGCAGTTTTAAAATATACTGAATAAAATTTGAATGCTAAGTGCAATGAGGCCATAGGAGATTTCAAAGGTAAAACAGTAATATCACGCTTTGTAACGTTTCCCAGACACTAAGCGTGAAGTATTATCAGGGTTTTGAAAAATTCTATAAATAATGTAAACCTCTCATAAAATATATCAGTCCATAAAATTAATTATGTAAAATAAAATGTGCATTCTTAAAACCCTTATTAGGGTTTCAAACCTCAAGAATGATAACTGTAATGGAAAAAAATAAATATGGGTGCAGTTAGTTTGTGTGCTTCCTCTATGGAAATGGAATAAAACAGACAGAGATAGGTTCAGAAAATATTTTGAGTTTAGAATATGTTTATCAACCTAATGAGTATAGTGATCATCATACTGGCTGGATTTCCTAGTCAGAAGATAGAAAAAACTAATGTGGTTTCTCTCACCCTCCTGCTAAATACATATGAAAATGCCAAAATAAGACTCTAGCAAGTCTGAAAAGTAAAACTATCTGAAAAGTTCTTCCAAGAATTTAGAAGCACGTCATGCAATGCCCAGATGAGAAATATAAAATAAAGGCCATATTCTTGCCCTTGGATGGATCATGAATAGACAAAAATGTCAGTGATCCCAAAAGTATAAATGTAGGATGATTCCATTTAAAGTACTATTTGCTACCCCATCCATTTCCTGGAACTAACTGTGTATTTCAAATGTAGAAAAATTCTTTTACAAATTGAGTTGGAGGAGGAGTCAGTTAGTCCCACTAGAAAATAAAGCATCTATAATTACGACAATGTGTCACTTACAAATGAAGAGAAAGACCAAAGAAATCTAAGGAGTCCAGGAAAAGAGTCAAATATGTATGCACATGCCATGAAGGCAGCATTGCAAATCAGTGAACTTTTAAATAAGTGAGTTTGTATAACTAGTCCCCCATAGGAAATCGGTAACCTTGGAAACGTTCTTCTTCATTTCATATGTATGAATAAGTTACCGGCGGATCAAAGAACCATAAAAATGAAAGCATATAGGTATTAAGAAACCACAGGTAGATTTTTTAGCAAATAGAAGTGAGAACAGCTTTCCCGTCTCTACTCAAAGTGTTGCACAGGATAGTGGGAAAACCACGAAAATAAAACTCATTTGTGAGACACAAGATGAACTTGATAAATTCTCAAAGTTCTTGTTGATGTTAAATTTCAGTGATTTAATGTAATAACAACACAGTGCTTCTTACTATTCAAGCATATAATAACAATTAAAGAAACTTACGATCACTTCAGCAGAGAACTGTGTCTACTTGTAGACTGCTAAAACATTATGGCTGCAAATAGGCTATTGGATTTTTAATTAAATGGGCTTATTTATCATAGCACTGTCTTTCCACACTTTCAATTCAAACATTATAAGAAAGCATGGTGTTGGCAATGAATTACTCTTTTGTATATTTGTCTTGACTCCTTATATCATCTAAATGTCTAGGTTTTATTTTCAGTCATTCTAAAATTTATTTTTACTGATAACATAAAATTTTGTAAGGGTAAATGATCACTTCTTAATTTGATTTCCTTAGGGATACAGGGATGGTTTATTTAATGCCGCTCTTACTCTTTTTATCCTATTCCAGCTCTTGCTACTTTTATCCACTTGACTGCAATGATTCATTAAACATCTAGAGTTCATAAGGATGATGTTGAAAGTGACAGACATTGTTTAGATGTCTTAGTAAGCCACACAGTCTTTCATTGGGACTTTGGCAAATTGTCTCAATTCCTCCACCTCTAAAATAAGAAACATAGTAGCACAGAATTTACAGTGATTTTCTGAGAATGCAGTGAGGTATTGTGTGAAAAATACTTAGCACAGAGCCTGGCATATAGTGAGTACTCAATAAATACTAAGTGGTAATCATATTAGTTATTGTTATTAACTATGATAGGAGACATAAGAACATTTTCATTTCCTGAAGAACTAAAATTTGAAAATTTTGGGACGCCTGGGTGGCTCAGTCGGCTAAGCATCCAACTTTGGCTCAGGTCATGATCTCACAGTCGTGGGTTCAAGCCGAGCGTCAGGCTCTGTGCTGACAGCTCAGAGCCTGGAGCCTGTTTCGGATTCTGTGTCTCCCTCTCTCTCTCTCTCTGCCGCTCCCCTGCTCACGCTCTGTCTCTGTCTCAAAAGTAAATAAACATTAAAAATAAATAAAAGAAAAGAAGAGAAGAGAAAAGAAAAGAAAAATTTGTAAGAATTTGGAGGCGGGATGTTTTGCGGAGGGGCCATTTTCTGTTTCCTTTCTTGATGTCTTTAGTAGTTTAGTGCAGTGTTTTCATCTGAGACAAAATGGCTGAAAATCATTGATTTTATAACAAAGAATTTTTAAAAAACAGGATGTAGTCAGTAATCTTTTATTTTCTTATAAAGAAATAGTGTTATTCTTCAAAATAAAGGAGGACATCCCAGTACTTGTCCAATAGGTAGGATGTGCATGTTTTTTTCCAAGTGTGGTCACATGACCATCTGCTTCTGGATCCCGTGAGGAGCTACTTACACATGGAGCTTTTGGGCCCCAGCCCAGTCTGAATAAATCAGAATATATAGCTGGGGCTTAGTAAGCTCATATCTTACAAGTTTTGCAGGTGGTTCTTATGCAGAGTAAAGGTTGAAAAAGTCGAATCCATTAGAACACAAGAAAATGCTGTCGGTGTTTCTGTCTTCTGGTTTTTACAACCTGGCCTTTCTTTCACAAATAAGCTTCAGCTTCCCTCATGGATCAAGTAAATAAATGAACAGGTTGCTGGTAACAATTTTGGTGCTCCAAGCAGAAACCTGGCACTGTTATGGTCTAGAAAAAAAAAAAAAAAAAGACAAGAAATTAAAGTGTCAAAAATTGCAGTACTTTGGCTTTTGGAAAATGTAGTAAGACTTGAAAAGACTCATGGGTTTTATGGTTCTTTTATCACTCTGGGAAACACAAGCCAGAATTCTCAACATTTCCTCATCCCTTCCAGCCTCTTCAGGAGAGGCTTCTTGCCTCAGGTTAAAATGTGTTTTTTTAATAGCATTGATGGCATTTGAGGAAAATTAGTGAAGCCAGTGAAGTGCCCTTATAATTTAGCATAATGCATTTTCTTGTTCCGAAGTGATTATGAAAAACTGATAACCAGTAAAAGAATTAGGAGATTATTTTCTGCTGTTAAAATTATACTCTGAAAATGTTTACCACATTAAAAATTAATTGTGTTTTTTACAGGAATCACATTGCCTCCTAAAGAGAATATAGATATCCCAGTGTTATTTATGCCCAACACTATGAAATTACACAGAACAATGGTCATTGTTCAAATGATGAGGGCAAATAGAGAAAGTTGGCCTATTGACAATTTTGAAGAATTAGACACAGAAATGAAAAGGTAACTTATATATATTTATTTTTAATTGTTTTATTTATTTTTGAGAGAGAGTGCACAAGTGGGAGAGGGGCAGAAAGAGGGAAACAGAGGATCCCAGTGGGCTCTGCACTAACAGCAGCGAGCCTGATGTGGGGCTTGAGCTCACGAGCTGGGAGATCATGATCTGAGCTGAAGTCGGATGCTTAACCAACTGAGCCATCCAGGTGCCCCCAAAAGGTAACTTTTAAATAAGAACATTTAAGGAAAATGATTTTATTTTGATTGGCATTGACATGATCACTTTCTTTTCTGTGTTATGTAACGTAAAGTCCATGATTTTAAATTCTCTGAAGTGTTGAAATTTGTATGTTCGGAAGAGGAAAATACATTTGTTATATGGGCATAGTATATATCACTTGACGTTCAGAGTGATTTGAAGTTCAGGGTGATGAAAAAGTCAACCTTAAGTATCACGTCAGTGAATCACAGAGACATGCAAAGGACTCCTTTTTGACTGGGAAAACAGTTACTGCTGAGATGCCAAATAATAAATCTCTAGAGAACAACCTGAAATAGCTTGTCTTGGCCAACTATAGGACTTGTGATACTGGCATTTACCAAGTGATGGCACTGTGCCAGGAGGTATGACACCCTGAGCAAACACTGGCCTGACTACTGCCATACTGTGTCCTTGCAGGATGCGGGCCGCCTGTCCCTTCTTTGCTTCACTGAATTTTAAGCAAACTCCAATAATGATCAAACTATGTTTTCTCTGCTTTTATAGTTTAATTAAATAACAATCTAGAAATCTTAATTAAAACAAAATTCTTCCTATGGGTGCCTATTTCTTTTCCACATTTTTTTAAAGTTTTATTTATTTATTTTGAGAGAGAGGGAGAGCACGAATGGGGGAGGTGCAGAGAGAGAGAGAGAGGGAGAGAGAGAGAGAGAGAGAGGGAGAGAGAGAGAGTAAGAGAGAGAAGACACAGAGAGAATCCCAAGCTGGCTCCATGCTGTCAGCACAGAGCCTAGTGCGGGGCTCTAACTCACAAACTGTGAGATCATGACATGAGTCAAACTTAAGAATTGGACACTTAACCGACTGAGCCACCCAGGTGCCCCTCTTTTCCACATTAAAAAAAAATTCTTGGGGTGCTGGGTGGCTCAGTTGGTTAAGTGTCTGACTTCATTCAGCTCAAGTCATGATCTCACAGTTCATGAGTTCGAACCCCTTGTCGGGTTCTCTCCTGTCAGCACAGAGCCCACTTCCCATCCTCTATCCTCCTCTTTCTCTGCCCCTCCCCTGCTTGCATGTGTGTGTACTCTCTCTCTCTCTCTCAAAAATAAACATTAAAAGAAAATTCTTTCCTGTGAACCCATTAGTGTCCATTCTGCCACAATTTTTACCATTCCTACAGTCAAGACTGCCTGTCTATTTGTGGATCCCAATGTAAAATGAAAATGTGGGGGCCTTTGTTCAAAATGGTTAAGAATTTCAAAGCACTTATCGCTATGTGTTAAACACGCATGGACCAATTCTAAACATGGGGTCCTCGTGCTATTTGTTGCACAGGTCACATGCTCATGCAGCTGGTCCTGCCTGCTGTGTCTTATGTTTCATTTCTAACAAGAAAAGCCCATTTCAGCAATGACCAGAACCATGTCCTAGTACTGTTGTCATCTTGATGGTTTTGGCAAATGCCCTCTTTCGTTTAGCTGATATCCCCCCAAAAGTAAATTCCTTGTCACCTTCTGAAGTCCTGTACTCAATGGCATTTTTGTGTTTTATGCCTCACCTGTGCAATTTAGAATACAACCCACAGGACCTGTGTTACCTCTGATAAATCATGTTTTAGTCACATCAGTAAATGCCAATACTGACTTTTAAAAGTAGGGGGAAAGTTCTTCAATTTTAACTTCCATCTCATGATGGTTGTGTTACATTTTTCTTTGTGATAATTTCCCAGGGTTTGCTTTGACATGTTTATAACATTTGCATAAAATGATTTGTATTTCATAGTTTTTCTCTACCGAAGTTTAAATTCATGAGCTCTGCTAAAATACCATTAGGTTAAAAATGAATATTCTCTTTTATGCTAGTATTCAAAGTGTTCATAGTTTTTGTTCACTCTTCCTCATTTAATTTCTCATTAGAACAATGGGAACAGCAAGTAGAGAAATCCCAGAAATACACTGGATATACCCCATTATTGGACTCCCACAGGCACTATATCCTAAATGCCCTCCAGGTAGGTATATTTTAGAATCCGGGAATACCAGGATTCAAAGGGATCCATCATAGAGGTTCCCTTATTCCCACCCCCTTCTTATACAAGTGAGAGAATGAAGGTGCAAAGAAAGTCATGAACTGAACAGCCCTACTGATGGGAGCGCTGGGACCGATTCTGGTCTCCTCACAGTAAGTCCAACGATCCTTCCACCAAACCATACCATGTCCTGTTGTTCTTCCAGTTGGTGAAACCTAGAAATCAGCTAAGATTGCAATAACATTAGCTTCAGGCCCCTGTAGCCCACAGTTGTGAGGCCCCCAGAGCCCTGCTCTAGATCTATCCGATCCTCAGGTACTTTGGTTCTTGGGTCACATTTTTTTGCCAGATTCCAGCTTCTGTGCAACTTGAAGTCTCATCCAAGAACCATCCAATGGGGACACTGATCCCTCTATTCTCAGTTGTCCCAGACACTAAACTTGTACGATGTCCTCCAAAAACCGGTCAGAATGTACTCAGGGTTTCTAGGAGGTTCACCTCACTACCATATACACAACATAAAATCCCTCCCCTTAAAAGGCCTTTCTCTTTCTCAGTGAGCCCTCTTTTTCTCCACATACTCCAAACTTCTCTCAAGCTTCCTTGTGTTCTCTTTCCTCAATACTCTTCTCACTTCTGCATTCCTAGGTTTTCTCATTTTCTTCCCACAGTCAGCCTAAGAAATGCAATTCCTCTTGGATATCCATAAAGCAACCTCTTACTAGGCCTTAGGCATAGTTCTTCATAACTAACGATTGCTGAATTGCTCAGCAGCGCAAAGGGATATCTGTTTTGGAACCCCCCCACTCAACCAACACAGATGAGCTGAAAGCAGTCTTGAAATTTTGAATTTTTCTGCTCCTTCTGATACCAACCTTTGGTAGTGAAATAGAGTTAGTCTTCTGCTGGCATATATTATGTCACCACACTGAGAAAGAAGAGAAAATACTAACTTTTGCTTGTGGATAATAGCGTTTCCCTGGATACATTGAAGGCCAAGGTTACATATTTCCTTGTGTCGTTTAATTTCAACGGGAGTAAAAATCCACATATCTAGCAGTACCTTTGACAGTAAATGTCATTTGTTTTACTTGAAGTATTTTTGCTCTTGAGTTAAAAAATTATCAACACATAAATGTTTCAAATATACTAAATTATCTTCTGACTGCTTCACAAACATGCCAAAACATTTCTTTTATTTCCTTCTAGAAGAAAATTGTTTGTATACTTTCCATAGAGCTGAACCGTTCAAAATTTATGATGCAGTCATCTGATCAAAGTGATATAATAAAGCCTAGACATTACTCTGTTGAAATACTAAGAGCAGCGTTGCTGATGTTGATGGCAGACACAGTTTTGTTTTTCCCAGATTAAAGCTTTAAAGCAGGCTTTTTTCTTTCAGTCTGAAACAAAGCCTATGCAAACATAAAGGCATAAATTTCTTGCACAGTTTTCTTCAAAGAAAGTTAACCATGCTGCAAAAACAGAAAGGCATTTTCCATCAAATCACTTCTCTTGGTAATTACTTGATTTTTAAATTAAGTATGAGTTCTATAAATAGTCTGTGTCGCGTTAGCACAACCCCGTAGTAACATTAGTGTTCTGAAACAGATTGTATACCAGTTATTAAATCATTTTAGCAGAATTCTAAAGCCTATTCTAGTAATTATTTTTATCTACAAATGCCCTTGAGAAGAAAAAATGAGTACAATTATATAAATACATATTGCTTCCTTTCTGTACAGTCCATCCTTCATTCTTATGAACACATCAGAGATAACACATTGCTTTCTCTGCTCAGCTGTATCACCATCGATGTTTATTGTTTCTCCTCTGTTTTTATGTGTCTGTCATTCAGGTTATTCTTAAACCCAGGGTACTTTTGTCATTCTCTGAGCCACCTTTTTTGTGTGTGTATTCCTATCTGCTCCTATCCTTTGGGAAAGATAATTGGAAAAGGACTCCACTACTGTCACAGTGTGAAGACAATGGAATGTGAATCCACTGTGATTGAGAAATCCGTGCATTGCCAGGGCACTAATTTCCAAAGGATTTAGAGGGACAAGACCAGTGACATGATACTAATTGTAACTTTGATCACACTAATTTCCAATTTAATGCTTTAAGACTGAAGCTAATTAAAACCAAAGAAGCTTGTACATTTCCCTCAGTCATGTCAACCCTCTTAATCCACATCTTGTATTTCACTACTTATTCTAAGTCCAAAATGTTCAATACCAACCTGCAAATTTTAGAATTAAAAATAAATTGATGTTATATATTTTTGTACTATAAATGTGATATGTATGGTGAAAACACATAAATTGGAGGACATTATCTAGTTGTACAGTTTAGATGATTGTAGTATTATTGGTGCCACACAGTATAGCGCAATACATTTTAAAAGCTTTTTTGGGGGTACCTGGGTGGCTCAGTTGGTTAAGCGTCTGACTCTTGATTTCGGTCTGGTCATGATCTCACAATTTGTGAGTTTGAACCCCGCATCAGGCTCTGCAATGTCAGTGCTGAGCCTGCTTGGGATTCCCTCTTTACTCGTCCCCTGCTCACTCTCTCTCTCAAAATAAATAGATAAACTTTTTTTAATAAATAGGCTTTTTTATATTATCATTCCCTTTTATCCCTTATATTAAATTTATGTTTTATGTGCATCTGAAGTGATAAAAATATAACAGTTAATATATTTTTGAGAAACAATATTTTTATTTATGTGGATGTGGGTTCAGCTTTTGGCTTTGTTCAGCCAAGCCCAGGATGGCAGAAAGGATTACTCAAGACTCCGTACAAGTCAAGAGAGGTGAGAGGGAGGCAGAGGGAAGTCTCCCCAAGCTGCTCTCAAGCTCCCTATTTATTTATTTATTTATTTATTTATTTATTTATTTAATGTTTATTTACTTTTGAGAGAAAGAGAGTGCTCAAGCAGAGGAAGGACAGAGAAGGAGACACAGAATGCAAAGCAGGCTCTAGACTCTGAGTTGACAGCCCAGAGCCCAATGTGTAGACGTGGGGCTCAAACTCATGAACTGACTGAACCACCCAAGTGTGCCAAGCTCCCGTATTTATTGAGCATACATTTAGGGAAACAATCAGCAATATGTCGGTGGGCTACGTGCCAGTAAGAACATATAGAAAATGTCAGAAAAACAAGTTAAGACGGGGTAAAATATTCCATGCAATAACATGGCCTAAGGAATTTATGAGCATAGGCAGGACCTAACCCCTAGATACACATTAACCAGGTAAGCAAGGCATGGCTGCTGTTTTCAGCAAGGCCAGAAAGCAGTGTTCTGCTTTGCAATGTATTCCCTATAATCTCCTAACCCAGGGCATAGCTATTTGATTTCCCACATGTGGACTCTAGTATACTTGGCCCCATGATATTATAGAGCTAATGCCAAAGGAATACATTAATACTCCGATGTGTAATGAGTAGTTGTACATAGAAACAACATTTTGGTTTCTCACAAGATCACTGACAACTTCTTCTATACTTGATATAAGAAAACATTGAAATTTAATTTATTTAAAAATATATAAAGTTTTAATGCTATATGTTAAATTAATATGTAATTAAATTTTAACATTAATTTTAAGTACTTCATTAAAATTTTATTTTTAACTGTTAGTGTATTTTTTGTAAAGATTTTATTTTTAAGCAATCTCTACACCCAACATGGGGCTTGAACTCACAAACCTGAGACCAAGAGTTGCATGCTCTACTTACTGAACCAGCCAAGTGCCCCTATTAGTGTATTTTGTAAATGTAAAGCAATTCACAAATGAGAATCAAAATATTTTACTGAAATGATTTAAACATGAATTTTAAGGTACAAGTGAATAAATAGTAGGAAATCTTTTAAAAGTGTTATTACAAAATAAATGTTACAGAACTTATTTTTAAAAATGATTTGAAGGTGTTTGCTGTAATATAATTTTATAAGTAGTTTGGTAATTACCACAATGAACATACAGATAACTGAAAAATTCGTGTGTTCATGACCACCAGTTGAATTACTGACATAACTAGGTCACTAGGTCAGTTCCTGAATCAAATTTTACATCCTAATATACTCTTCTGAAATGCAGTGTGTACCTTCCAGATTAACCTCTTGTCATACTATTTTTATATATTATTTAATATTCTTATTTGCTTCTAAAATGTCAATGTATATACATATTGCATGACTGTGTGTGGTGTGTGTGTATGTGTGTGTGTGTATTAATGCCAGACACAGTAAGTCAAAGTATGCTAAAGGATATTTTTCATGACATAATTCATTTTCTTCCATCTCAACTGGAAATATTTCTCTCCTGTAGTTGTTATAAAATGTCAGTCCAGGAAACGGGTAGAAGAGGAAGTGGAAGTCACGCTGACTGGTGATTTTTTTGGAGAAAATCCTATCTTAGATTCAACAGATTTTGTAGTGATTCCAAAAAGAAATTCATGTAAATTTGACGAAGATGTGGATGGTAAGAAAACGACAGTCATGGATATCAAAAATGGTAATAAGTAAGATTCAGTTTCCTTAAATTGCAGGATTATTCAGGTACATGAAAATCCATGCCCAGTATTTTTCACTTACAATATATCATTAAACAGTGCCCAGCAAGTGTTCAGTGATGTTTGTTTTCTTCACATAGTGGCTATTTCCAAAAGGAAAATAATTATAGTTGTTAATGGATTTATAAGAATCAGTTATGATTCTGTCATCAGTGAAAAGAGAAAAAACTGTAGAAACTGTAATTTCCATGTCCCTTCTATTTTTTATTAAAGTTTATTTATTTATTTTGAGAGAGAGAGAGAGCAGGCAAGGGGCAGAGAGGGAGAGAGAGAAACCCAAGCAGGCTCCACACTGTCAGCGTGGAGCCCAACTCGGGGCTTGAGCTCAACTCTGGGCATGAACTGGAGATCACGACCTGAGCTGAATCAAGAGTTGGACACTTAACCGACTGAGCCATCTAGGAGCCCCAGTGCCCTTTCAGTTTTAATCTCTTCCTTTACTCTTTCTAATTTAAAGAACATGATTCAAGTCATGTGTTGCAGCTTTAAATTCAGAAATACAACCTGCAATAAAATGTTCCTTATTTAGGGGCACCTGGGTGGCTCAGTCAGTTAAGTATCTGAGTTCGGCTCGGATCATGATCTCATGGTAGGTGAGTTCAAGCCCCGTGTGGGACTCTGTGCTGACATCTCAGAGCCTGGAGCCTGCTTCTGATGCTGTGTCTCCTCTCTCTCTGCCCCTCCCCTGCTCACACTCTCTCTCCCTCTCTAAAAAATAAGTAAACATTAAAAAAATTTTTTTGCAAGTTCCTTATTTAAATATATTGAAAATGTGACATAAATTAGATGTAATCCTCAAATAAATTTTGTATAATAATCCCTCTGAAATTTAAAGTCTTAAAGAAAACTTTCACAAAGTTAACATGAAGATCTGGCAAAATCAAATCTCAGTGATGCAAGATCTGTTTTTCAACTGTCTTCCAGATGACCTAAAGTAGAATTCTCCTATTTCACATTGAAAGGGAAATTTCCTATGACAGTATTTTATTAAAATCAAGGGGAAAATCAATGTTTATGTATAATTTGAAAAACCAAACCAACCATGTAATTAAGTGTGAAATTTCTGCAGAAACAAAATATCCTCCATAGTTTTCTCATTCATATCTATAGTTTTTTACTTTACTCTCAATATTATTATCTTTGTGTCTGATTTAATTATTTCTGTGATAAAAGAATATAAATGAGATATAACTGAAGAGAGTGCTAGAATACATGAGTATAGAAGGAGTGTACAAGAGAGTAAAATAGTTTTTAATTTTTTGTAATAGTGGCTATTTTTTAAATGTTTATTTTTGAGAGAGAGAGAGAGAGAGTGTGCGCATGCACACACAAGCCAGGGAGGGTCAGAGAGGGGAGGACAGAAGATCCAAAGCAGGCTTCATGCTGTCAGCACACAGCCCAGTGTGGGGCTCAAACTCACGAACTGTGAGACCATGACCTGAGCCAAAGTCTGATGCTTGACCGACAGAGCAACCAAGGAGCCCCTAGTGGCTATTTCTATTAAATAATAAATGCTCATTTTAAACAATTCAAGAAATTTCTGGTGATATGATAGCCGCCCGCAACTCAAGTCAGTCCTACTCCAGTGGTTGTTACAACATAATAAATTTGATATTTACCCCTTGTGCTTCCAGCCACACCTGAGGGATGGAAACATGCCAGGAATTTAACCAGCTATTTTAACCAAGACCAAATAACAACAAGAAACAAGACAGGCTTATTTCTCTTTCACATGAGAGCCTAGACTTGTAGCAGGTCCAGGGAGTGTGGTGCCTATGTCCCCTGAGATCATCCAGGGACCCAGGTTCCTTTTCTCCCTTTGCTGCACCATCCACTGTGTTGTCCTCATCTGCATATCAGTTGTGCAGGGACATCTGCAGTGGAGAACAAGCTGGTTCCCTTTAGAGCTGTGACCTGAAGATGCCCACGTCATTTCTACTTGCATCTCATTGGTCAGAACTCAGTCATACGGCTACATCTCACTGCAACTGAGGCCGGGAGAGGTAATCTCTTTGTCCAGGCCCAGATGAAATTACCAAAAAAGAAGAAGGGAAAAACATAACTATTGGGAAGACAAGGAGCAACCTCTGCCGTAGTGTATTTACTATGGACTGGTAAGATCTATCTATTGTCAATCCATCCCAAAGTCCTTACTGGAAACTTTTAATACGTTAAATATTTTTCTGGGCCTGGAAATTCATACCTCCCATCTCTCTCCTACCATGAGACTTCTGTCCCCACTCTTTAGGATAGAGTTTCAGTCACTTTCTTGGCAACATGTCAGGTGTCCTACTGTTTAGCTTCGTTTGTTGAAGTTGTAAAATGTAAAGCTGAGGAGTTTTGTTTTTTGGTTGTTTTTTTTTTTTTTTTTTTTTGTCTGCTTTTCTCTGCATGCCTACCTTTCTCGTCTCTTCTCTGGCCCACTTTCTCTTCCTACTCATCAACTTATACACATGGCTCAGTCATGATCAGTCAATCCTCTTTCTCTTCCAAACACCCTTGGTGTCTTCCAAAATAGATCATTCAAACTAGGGTTTTGTTCTTTGCAGACAAGCATTCTGAGAGTAAATATAGAAGCAGATCTGGAAATCATAAATACTTCTTAAATGAATCACAAGAATGTCAGGATAACCTGTCCCCCCAGCACCCCCCCACACACACATACAATCTCATTATAAGATTTGGAAGGTAATGTTTTAAAATCTGGAAATGGAATTATGAAATGAGGACCTATGTTACATGTACCCAATGCATTTCATAAAATCTTTGGAATTACAAAAAAAAAAATAGTTCACACTAATTATTATCTTTTTATTTACTAGCTAGTTATTGATAATATGAACTATATGATTGCACAGTGAAACATTTAATTTTAATTATGTTAATTTATTAGATATTTCTTTTTTCTGTTTCGATTTTAGTTTTTGTAATTGCAGGAAGGTCAACTTACTCATAGACTGTTTAAATTTATAAAAAATGAAATAAATTTATATGAGGAGAGGGGAATTTTCTATTGCAAGCCTGTTCAATTGCTCTTTATTTTTAAAATTTATGTATTTATTTGAGAGAGAGAGAGAGAGAGAGAGCACGAGAGGAACAGCAGAGAGAGAGGGAGAAAGAGAATCCCAAGCAGGCTCCATGCTCTGTGCTGAGCCTAAAGCAGGGCTTGATCTCACGACCATGAGATCATGACCATGAGATCATGACCTGAGCCGAGATCAAGAGTCATGTTTAACTGACTGAGCCACCCAGGTGCCCTAATTACTCTTAATTTTAAAGAATATCTGTTCATAATGAAATCAGACTGATGCAATCCATTTCCATTTATCTCAAAAATGTTATTATAAGTTTAATACAGATTTTGCCTTACTGAATCACGTAGTAGCATTAGAGAAATGTTGGAATTATAAGTGAATGAAACCCTGCTGACTTTCTTGTCTTCAATGAAAAATTCTGATTGAGCAAGCAGTCAGCACAGAGCCTGATGCGGGGCTTGAACCCATGAACTGTGAGATCATGACCTGAGCCTAAATCGGACGCTCAACCAACTGAGCCACTCAGGCGCCCCTAACCTCAGAATTCAAATGTGTAACACAACTGTCAATTTCCAATGATAAATCTAAGCACTTTTTATTGAAATGGAACATAATTTTAATAAACAGCCAACTTATAGTAAATGTCCAGTACCTTTCTGAAGTGAAGTAATTGTTTTGTGTGTCATCCTGCTGTGCTTAAATACGTTTTAATAATTGTGTGTTCAAACCTTGATTTCTATTTGCAGTCTATCTTGTTGAAGGCAAAACGTTGATGCTTCTGTGACACTGTGAAGCAAAGTACAGAAATACTCATATATGAGAACCATTTTAATATGTACTTGCTACATTAAATTACCTGCATTATACCTTTGTCAGGTTGCAAGCTAAAAAAAAATTATAATTCTGATCATAGAAATTGATTAAATGTTATTACTGAAAAAAATCCACTTCCTTCTATATAAGCAAGGTCTCTAAGGAAGCTGCCAATATCATGTTGGGAGGTTTGAAAGGCATATTAAAACAACTTCTCAGGGTGCCTGGCTCAGTTGGTTAAGCATCTGATTTCGGCTCAGGTCATGATCTTGCAGTTCATGGCTTCAAGCCCCACATCAGGCTTTGTCCTGACAGCTCAGAGCCTGGAGCCTGCTTTGAATTCTGTGTCTCCTTTTCTCTCTCTCTGCCCCTCTCCCACTCATGCTCACTGGCACTCTCTCTCTCTCAAAAATAAACATTAAAAAAAAGACAACCTCTCACAAATAGCTCTTGAAAATATGCCTTTTGATATGGCTTATATTTCACTGCTTCATTACTTTTCATGATGAGAAATAATAATATTAAAAAAAAACAATTTGAAAGGTTTTCAGGCTTATCTCTTCCCGTGATTCCCCCTAAAATAATTTTTTTCTGTGTTCAATACCACCAAACTCAAAGAGCTCATCTACTTTTTTGTCTGAAGACATTTTAATTTGTGAATGTTTCTGTTCTGAACCGTGTCCTCTATAGAAGTAGATTTGTTCGGTCCCCTCCCAAACTTAATGTTTTTCTCTATCTTTATGGTACCTGAATATTTGGTAAATCCATTAACCTTTCCTTTGGTAAGATCTTGGTTCTTTTCCCTGCCCATGTTTGAAAGATGCGAACAACTTGCCTGCACTCTCTGTAAGTCTGCCTGCTTGGCTTTCCCTTCTCACCTATTTCTTTAAGAACAAGTCTGACCACACTGTCTGCATACTATCTTAGTCTTCAGTGTATATACAGGCAAACCAGCTCTTTTTCTCTGTGTAATTTCATTAGAGTTTACCCAGCACATTAGTGTTCACAAGAGTCATGTTGTTCAGCCAGTTTGCCCTTCCACTGGTCTCCTAAATCCATGATGGTGGAAATTTAAAAACTCTCTGGCTTGGACTGTGATGAGGGTTTAGGTGTGATCACTAATTAAACCCTTATATTCCCTCATCCAAGTTTATGACCAACTGAGAAGTAGATTAGAAATAGGCAGATGGAGGGGCACCTGGGTGGCTCAGTTGGTTAGGCATCTGACTTTGCTCAGGTCATGATCTCATGAGCCACGAGTTCGAGCCCCACGTCTGGCTCTGTGCTGACAGCTCGGAGCCTGGAGCCTGCTTTGGATTCTGTGTCTCCCTCTCTCTCTGCCCCTCCCCTGCTCGTGCTCTGTCTCTTTCTCTCTCAAAAATAAATAAACATTAAAAAAAAATAAGGCAGATGAAGATCAAAAGGTTACCTCCATGAATTATAAAGGTGAACTGAAACGTGACCTTGGCACTGTGGCCTCATTGGGGCTTATTAATTAAACCTGCCACCAAAATGAAGTGCATTCACCCCCAAACTAGTCACTTGTGTAGGCTCCTGGCAAGAGCAAACAACCTACCCATGAAGAAAGCAGAGAAAGTATACATTAGGGATTCAAGGCACTGGGAAAGAAAGAAAAAGTTCTGCTCATCTGCTCATATTCCATTCCTTCACCAATATTCACTGATCAAATACATTGCTTTTCCTCCTATGGCAGGTCATAATGGAGGAGGCAGATTGATGCAGAGATTTTCTTTTCTTCCTCTACTTTTCCCTTCTTGTGAGTGAATAGACCCCTCCAGGTAAACATGATAAGTAGGGGATAAGAATCCTCACTGCTCCCTTCCCATCAGTCTCCTTTTATCTTCATCATCCTTACCTAAGAGTTCAAAAAAATCCTACCAGGCCTCATTAAATAAAAATGCCAGGACTTCCCTGCTCTCTTTCCACCCTGTCTTCTCACACACACCATTGAGTTAACCAGGATTGATCACTTTCATATCTTTTTCATTCAGCAACAGTCTTGCGAGCATCTTTGCTGGCAGATACTTTCCTGAGCCCCAGAGATGCCAAAATTAACAAGTCACACAGACTGTTGTCAAAGAATTCAAAGAACATCTGTCCAATTTGTGCACCTGTAGTATTTAAATCAACTGGTATTGCCCTACTGGAATATTATTATACATGGATATTTAGACTGTATTTTGCAATGTCACTTCCATAAGATTACAAGTTACTCTACGTGGGCATAATTTCCCCCTAATTGTATTTGTTCTTCCTAAGTAATTCTTGATCTATGCAGTCTTTGTGCCTCCCTGGGGGATTAGTTCATTCAATGACTATCTCTATGAGACTTATTCCGTGGGAGTGGTTTTATTGTTTAGGGTTAGAACTGCACATCAGATTCATGCCTCTTTTATTTTCCAAATGTTCTATAACTTGAGGCCATTTTTCTTTGATTATTCTCTTATCTTTTGTGTGTGTCTGATTTGCTAGTTTATGTGTCACACTGGTCTCCTTCCAGCCGTCTTGCTGTATGTTGTTTGTATGTCATATGTAAATTTGGTCTGTGGTTTGGTCTGTAACCACAAACAGCTCCTGAGAAACCTGTCATTGGTCCTCCCCTTGGCCTCCAGATTTGCTACTTTCCTCTGTTTCTGTTCATCTTACTTTCTCTGCTGAACTCACTCTGTTAAAGGCCTCAGTCCCAACTGTTCTAATGAGACCACCCTTGACAAGATGATCACCCTTATCCAGTGTGCCTAAGCCTGTGGTCAGATTTGTGTCCTGAGCTTACTCAGCCTGTCATCAACATTTACCATTTGACCCAGTTGAAGGACTTCCTGCTTTTAGTTTTCATAACTAGTCTTAATATTTTTATCACATTGGTTGTCTCTTCTCCATTTCTCTTGTTGGATCATCTTCTTCTGACCAGGATCTAAATGTTGGAATGACCAAGAGCTCTGCCCTGAGGGCTGCCACACACCAGTACATAGGTTATGTCCTGAACATTTCCAGAAGCTGCTAATGGTATCTTCTCAGCAATTGTGCCACATGACAGGCCTGATATCCTAGGTGAAGTATAGAGCCAGATACCTTGGGTTCTTCCATTTAATCTCTTTAGAGCCTTGAGAAAATTACTTTACCTCTCTATAAACTCAGTTTCTTCACCTCTAACATGGAGATAGTAACGGTATCTACTTCATAAGATATTTCTGGGGATTAAATATGTAAATGCATGGAATTCTTAGAAAGCATATTGTTCTCAGTGTGTGTTCTGTAAGTGTTAGATCTTACGATTATTATCACTCAAAGCTCTCATTGGGTATTTTGTGACAGTGATGTACTAGAGTGTCCATCTTCAGTCACTGACAAATGATGTTTTAAAATGGAAACATGGTCCTCTAAATGTCATTCAGTAGGTTTTCTCATTAATACACACAAGAGTATTCTATGAAAAAAAAGGTACAAAAATATGGGCCCTAAGTATTGGATAGAGACTAATGCTGGATGCTGATTGCCAAGAGTTCAGATCAATATTTATGTTACAAGAAGTCCCTTTACTTTTTCTTTTTGGTGCCTTGTTTGGAATGAAATGTGTAAGAAGAGCATCAGATGCGTGACCCCTTTCTTCCTTTAATTTTTCACGTTGTGGGGGCGCCCGGGTGGCTCAGTCGGTTAAGCGTCTGACTTCGGCTCGGGTCATGATCTCGCACTCTGTGAGTTCGAGCCTCGCGTCGGGCTCTGTGCTGACAGCTCAGAGCCTGAAACCTGCTTCAGATTCTGTGTCTCCCTCTCTCTCTGCCCCTCCCCCGCTCATGCTCTGTCTCTCTCTCTATCAAAAATAAACAAACATTAAAAAATTTTTAATTTTGCATGTTGTGGTTTACTGTACTTGTAGTCAGAGTGGAGGAACATGCAGTTATTTTAAATTAATCAAAATGTCTGGTCTATTAGATGACCTTATGAAAGTGAAGTAAAAACATGTTAATGAAATACCCTTGCCAAAAGATTTGCAACTTTGTAAAAAAATAAGAAGAGTCACTCATTCTTCATTACCTGTTCAAAGAGAATAGCTGTAGGTAGTTTATCCAATAATCTCCATTTTCTTTGAATACTGTCTTCATCTGTTTCAAATTTGTCTTTAGCACTCCATTCATTCCTTCTGTGATTAGGATGTTCTCACAAATGTGTATGCCTGTTATTAATGAAGAGAGAACTGCAGAAATTTAGGGAAAGAACATGAATAACCACGTTCATTATTCCTCGATAGTCTTTTCTCCATAACTAAGACATTTTTGTTGGGTTTGCTTTGACGTGTATTTCTTACAGATTAAAATGCGTATGGTATTAATAATACATCATTTGAAAGTGTATTTTGTAAATTAATTTGTTATAATTCAATACTTTGGGATTATTTATCACATTTAGTCGCAGTCTTTAAGAAAAAAATTGACTGATGTTCTTCCACATTGAATAAAATTCAGTCCTTGTCCTGAGAAAATTGACCGTAGTAAAAGGAACTGTTGACCAACATAGCTCCCGCTGCATGATTTATTGGCACTATGATACAGGCATTAGGCTGAATGATAATTATGCGGGGACACTATCCGGGTGGGAGATACACCCCTTTTGTTTTACATAATGACTCTGCTGCCATACCCAAATGATTATCACCATTATTATTTTGTGACACAATAGATAGACATGGATATGGATATGGACATAGATACAGGCATCTGTTATACATAGATACAATTCTCTGAAACCTATTTGATGAAATAATTTGTATATATGTAAAAGGTATGAATACAGGACAGAAGTGATAAGCTTGTGATTCTATTGATAGTCATAATTGCTTATGTATCTCCTGCTTTGTATATGGCAGGGCATTATTTGATCTTAATCTTCCTTTTACCCTTGTGCAAGCCACCACCTGGCTTGAACGATTGCGGAAAATTCATTACATTCTCTCCTAACCCCTTTTTGCTCAGTTTACTATTAAAAGAGCACATTACTTACATACTTAAAACACTCAGCGACCTCCTGTTATTCTTAGAAGTCCCAAATCCTCACCATACTCTCCATAGTCCTGCCTACTTTGCCCACTTCATCTTTTGACAAATTCTTGCCACTTCCTCTCCTTTACCCACACAAGCTCTTTCTCAGAGGGGCTAAGCTGGCTTCTACCATGGAAAATTCCCCCATGCTGCTCTGATGCCTAAGAGGCACTTTCTTAATTTCTATTTCCAGGTAACCTTTTATCACCTTTAAGTTTTGGTGTATTTGTTTCCTCCTCAGGACCTTAGCAGCCAGGTTCCCAGGACTAATGCTCTCATAGCATTAGTGGTATCACTAAACTAGTGGTATCACTGGTAGTTTATTGCCATTTCTTTCCTCTCAGACATAAGCTCCATGATGACAAAAACCATGCTTGCCATTTCAAGGAAAGCTTTTTACATGCTGAGCACAATTGAAGTTAAATATATATTTATCCTATTTGTATCATGAATGCAAGTGCCTTTTTGTTTTAAAGTTTTACTTATTTATTTAAAGAGAGAGCACACATGCACATGCATGCATGTATGAACAGGGGAGGGGCAGAGAGAGAGAGAGAGGGAGAAAGAGAATCCCAAGCAGACTCCATGCTGTCAACACAGAGCTCAACATGGGGCTCAATCTCAGGACCATGAGATCATGACTGAGCTGAAATCAAGAGTCAGATACTTAACCAACTGAGCCACCCAGGCGCCCCTCAAGTGCCTTTTAAAGGATTTGCTAAAAACAACAGAATGTTCCCTCCATATTGAAAAATGTGTTAAAGTAGTCTGAAGGACTGTTGACTTGTAAATTTGAAATTGTAATGTGTATTATGGGAAACTACATTTATTTAAGTGCCTTTGTGTGTGTGTGTGTGTGTGTGTGTGTGTGTTTAGAAATGTGCAGTTATTCTCTTAAAGCTATGAGCTATGTTTGTCATAAGAGATTAATTTTATCCAACAATCAGATAATTAATTTATCCTGGCATCAGGGGCTCCTATCAACCCAGTCCACAGAAGAATACTATATAGACTCTCTCCAAATTATGAGCACAACAAAAGGCATGTTTCTCACTTAGTAATAAGACTTTCCAAATAAAATGCAGAGACTCTAACAGATTACTTCTATGGTACGATACAGAATGTTAGTTTATTGTGATTTTATCCAGCCTAATTCTTTCCCTCTCCCTTAGGTGCTCGTATGAGTATGTTGCAGTTACAGACAAGGGGGATTTGTGTAGTTTGAAAAATATATTCATATTGTTTCTACTTGTCCCACCTCCTATCCCCTAGCTGATAATCATGTCTCTATTTTGTACCAATGGATCTTCTTATGATTACAATTATAACATCCATAGTGACAGATTCCCCACGGGAGGTTCAATGCTTCTGAAACTAAATTTAGCTTCTCATTTCTTGTCTTCAACCTGACATAAGCATTCCCATAAAGGCTTCAGTAATTAAGTAGAAACAGATGCAGAGCTCAACTACATACAGTATTTGCTTTAAAAATATTATGTGATTTGAATGCAATGCAAATTTCATCTCCCATTAAACACTCAAAATTCTTAAATGCTCTTTCTCTGTATGGATTATGGCTTCCTATGGAACATTTCCATATCTCATTCCCAGAACAAAATAGACACATTATATGTAGACACATTGATTTTGCTACAGCAAATACAGGTTATTGATAGGAACTGTACTTGCTGATTTTGTCAACAGGATGAAAACCAGCTAGCTATCCAGGATGTCAGAAATATACTTTTACATGTGAAAAGAAGAAAAAGGTCTTGTAAGGCTGTGGGTCAGCCAGTTATTTTACATTAATAAGGTTTGCCAGATAATCATTAAATGTGACTGGGGCTTGTTATTGCCATGCTATTTTTCAGAGTTCTATAGCAGATATTATAATCAACTACTTCTTTTTTATGTTCATGTTCATTTATTTTTGAGAGAGACAGAGAGACAGAATGTGAGCAGAGGAGGGGCAGAGAGAGGGAGACACAGAATTCAAAGCAGGTTCCAGGCTCTGAGCTGTCAGCACAGAGTCCAACATGGGGCTCGAACTCATGAACCACAAGATGATGACCTGAGCCCAAGTCGGATGCTTAACCCACTGAGCCACCCAGGCACCCCTATAATCAACTACTTCTTAAAGATGGTCTGGTTTCTATACGATTGCTTAAAGAAGGGTGGCCATCATTTCTATGAATCCAAGGATCACGTTTACCTGTATACACTAGAGACCAACCTTAGAAATTAGCTCAGCTGTGGACCAGGTCAAGTTATGGTTCCCTGACCTCTCTTCCATGATCTGTATGCAACAAACTTTTCAAGTTGGCATTTGAGATCCTTACATGTATGTGGAGAGTTAATATAATAGATGTTTGTGCTTCTCTTACATGAGCCAGTATTGGATTTAAGGTATTTTTCACATGTACCCAACAAACCTGCTATAACTTTCCTGGTTAAGAAAATATGGTTAACCAGATTGTCTCTAATACCCCAAGACTAAAACATGAAGAACTCTCTCTTTTATTAAAATATACCAGAACTTGAAAATTCTATCTTAATAGTTTGGGATGCTGTTTTTAATATTGTTTAAACTTTAATATTGTTTAAACTCAAAGCTTTCTTTATAAATTATAAGTCTATAGGCTTGTAATACATTTGTTATATTATTTATATTTTATGGTAAATATTGATAATTAGTTTCTATCTGGCTGTTTCTTGTTTCATAAATCTGAATTTTAAAGAATTAAGGATGGTGAGAATGGTCTTCTGCATTTATTTTTTTATTCATTCATTCATTTATTTATTTACCTTTTAACAAAATCATAACTGAGCACCATTATATACCTGGTAATGCACTGGGTATTACAAACACAAAGGTGAATCACTTCTCCCTCCCTCTAAATACCTGTGTGTTTTTATGGGGCGCCTGGGTGGCGCAGTCGGTTAAGTGTCCGACTTCAGCCAGGTCACCATCTCGCGGTCCGTGAGTTCGAGCCCCGCGTCAGGCTCTGGGCTGATGGCTCAGAGCCTGGAGCCTGTTTCCGATTCTGTGTCTCCCTCTCTCTCTGCCCCCCCCCCCGTTCATGCTCTGTCTCTCTCTGTCCCAAAAATAAATAAACGTTGAAAAAAAAATTAAAAAAAAAATACCTGTGTGTTTTAGTGTTGACAGGTAATTGATTTTCAACCTCTGTATATTGAATTAAATTGAAATGCATTTTAATCTTGATTTTCTTAGATATGTCTATAAAACGTGAATTTGAATATGAAATTCAATTTGAATCTGACGTTGTGAAGTCTAACTTGGAATCCTGCATGGCTTTGTATTTGATCAAAAAATCTTTTAATGTTATGGCTAAAGTGATAACATTGGTCTTCAATTTGATATTTGCACCAAAGAAACCATTGAGGTAAGCATTTTTTCTTTAAATAACATTTTTATTCTTTGAAACTATATATTACTACTCTTTTAAACAAAATAGTGTTGATTTTTCTCTCCATCTTTATATTTGGATTGTATTACTTCTTTGATGCTGTTGAGGTAAATATTTTGGACTAGATTATCCCTATCATCTATCAAACTATGAACAGTATTCTGATGAGAAAAAGCAGTCCAAAATGATTAGGAATCTAAGAAATCCTTCCCAAATTGTGACCTCCCAAAGATCATTAGGGTATAATATTAACAAAAGAGAACAGTGCACTTTGTAAAAAAAAAATTTTTAATTTTTTTTAACTTTTTATTCAGTTTTTGAGAGATGGAGAGAGACAGAGCATGAATGAGGGAGGGGCAGAGGGAGAGGGAGACACAGACTCTGAAACAGGTTCCAGGTTCCAAGGTGTCAGCTCAGAACCTGATGCAGGGCTCGAAATCACAAACCGTGAGATCATGACCTGAGCTGAAGTCAGACGCTTAACCGACTGAGCCATCCAGGCGCCCCTGTAAAAAATTTTTAAAAATTACTGACTTGGTACTGTGCATTGGAAGCATGATGTTTCTTGATACTACTTCTCAGAACCAGTTTGAATGAGAAAACGTGCCTCAGTTGTGTTCTACTTGGCAGTTGCTGCCATTATGCTTTTGCCACCAAACCGTAACATTGCCCTGCCCTTAGTAAGGTTTAAGAGGATCATAGTGGAATCTGTGAGAATAGTGACCTTTGAATGTCTGTCTTCTGGGAAGCCTCATCCAGTGTCTTTATACTCCCTTCTTAGGTAACTGGTACTTAGCACATGCAAATGCTATATGATAGGTCACATGTGAAATAGAGCCTTCTTTGTGTCTTAATACAGAGATACTGATCAGAACCACAGTATATACAAAGCACAAAGTGCAGCCTGGTAATGAAAAGACAGTCAAAGTATTACCTGTGCTTTTACTAATTTTTGTAGTTTGACTATGTATTTGAAGTAGCCAGGCATGTATTTAAAGTGGCTTTGAATATGTAGTTCAATAACAAAAAGATACCAGTGTCGTCTTCAGGAAATGGTAATAAAACCAATCTGCAAGAAGATAGTATACTGTAATCATTTATTTTCTCTTTTATGTTGATAGTTTTCTATGATTATTTGTTATTTTTTTTTCATACTTAGCTTTGTATTATATTGACTTAGTGATATGGAAATTACCAGCAACAACCAGAAGGGGAGAATGTTGCCGTTAATGAATAAGAGCACAACCAGTGTGGGGTGGGGACACTTGGGTGACTCACTTGGTTAGGTGGCCAACTCTTGATCTTGGCTCAGCTCATGATCTCACGGTTTGTGGGATCGAGCCCTTCTTGGGATTCTATCTCTCCCTTTTTGTCTGACCCTCCCCCTGTCTCCCTGTCTGTCTGTCTGTCTCTCTCTCTCTCTCAAATAAACTTAAAAAAAAAAAAAGAGTGGGGCACCTGGGTGGTTCAGCCAGTTAAATGTCCAACTTCAGCTCAGGACATGATCTTGTGGTTTATGAGTTTGATCCCCGCATCAGGCTCTGAGTTGTCAGGCTCTGGTATTTGTCTTTCTCTCGCTAACTTATTTCACTTAGCATGATAGTCTCTCCCTCCATCCTTGCTGCTGCAAATGGCAAAATTTTATTCTTTTTGCATTATATATATATACGTATATATACGTATATATGTATATGTGTATACATATATATGTATATATATATATATATATATATAGCCTCTTTTTTTTTTTTTTCAACGTTTATTTATTTTTGGGACAGAGAGAGACAGAGCATGAACGGGGGAGGGGCAGAGAGAGAGGGAGACACAGAATCGGAAACAGGCTCCAGGCTCTGAGCCATCAGCCCAGAGCCCCACGCGGGGCTCGAACTCACGGACCGCGAGATCGTGACCTGGCTGAAGTCGGACGCTTAACCGGCTGCACCACCCAGGCGCCCCAACCTCTTTTTTATCCATTCATCTGTCGATGGACACTTGGACTGCTTCCAATTAGGAGCGCCTGGGTGGTGCTCAGTCGGTTGAGTGTCATTCGGCTCAGGTCATGATCTCACGGCTTGTGGGTTCGAGCCCCATGTGAGGCTCTGTGCTGACAACTCAGAGAGCCTGGAGCCTGCTTCGGATTCTGTGTCTCCCTCTCTCTCTGCCCCTCCCCTGCTCACACTCGGTTTTTCTCTCTGTCTCAAAAATAAACATTAAAAAAATTATTTTTAAGAGCACAACCAGTGTGAATTTATACTCATTCAACATTTTGTGGATTTAGAGCTTCTTGGTGAATATTTGAAAAACTGATTTGGGACGACTTGTATGCATGATTCATAAATTTTTGTGAGCATTGTATAACATTCTGATGTAGTTTAATCTCTTTTGTGCATATATGTGTATATTAATTTACTTTTATAATTCCTTCTTCATTATTTATTTGGGATGATTCACTGGAAGACACACAGTTAAATGAGAAAAACCAAAATAAAATTATGAAAAAAATTAAATTATGAAAAAGAACAAGAAAATAACTACACCTAAACCATGCTAGATAAGTAAAATAAGTATTGACTTCAATTCTTCCTGTTTGGCAAGGTAAAAAAAGAAAACAAAATTTTCATGTTTTGGTAAAGAGAAAATATAACATTATTTCACAGCAGTTAATACAATGTAATGTTTCACATTCATCCTTTCACAAGATAGTGTTATATATAATAGAAATAATTGTCGGGGCGCCTGGGTGGCTCAGTCGGTTGGGCGGCCGACTTCAGCTCAGGTCACGATCTCGCGGTCCGTGAGTTCGAGCCCCGCGTCCGGCTCTGGGCTGATGGCTCAGAGCCTGGAGCCTGCTTCCAATTCTGTGTCTCCCTCTCTCTCTGCCCCTCCCCCGTTCATGCTCTGTCTCTCTCTGTCTCAAAAATAAATAAAACGTTAAAAAAAATTTTTTTAAAAGAAATAATTGTCATTGGGTCACCTGGGTTGCTCAGTCGGTTAAGCGTCCAACTTCGGCTCAGGTCATGATCTCACAGTTTGCGGGTTCGAGCCCCACGTCGGGCTCTGTGCTGGCAGCTGGAGCCTGGAGCATGCTTCGGATTCTGTGTCTCCCTCTCTCTCTGCCCCTCTCGTGCTTGCTCTCTGTCTCTGTCTCTCAATAATAAATAAACGTTAAAAAAAAGAAATAATTGTCAGGGCCCTAAAAGGTGGTTTTACAAAAACAAACAAATAAAAGATTATTTCTACAGGTCTTGACCTTTTCTTTCAATAAAAATCAAGGGTCTAATACAAAAACGTGAGAGATCTTTAGTTACTGTGGTCATAAGTCAGATGATTCTCACTTAACACAGTGCTAAACATATTTTTAATAAATAGAGAAATAGTTGATATCATTTGTCTTAGGATATCTTAAGAAATAATAAGCTTAGCTCAACTTTCTCCTGAAACTCTTTACCTGCTGTTCTTTCTGAGAGTTTTATATAAAAGGTTTGTGATTTCTTTGTCCAACCTGACATAGGCTATTGCAGCCACACCATTACATGTTTGCATTATTTCCACCCTAAGCCAGCAAACAAACAAGTAACCATTCCTCGGTTTTACCCATTGCTCCATGTGTCCACTCTCCTTCATAGCCAAATGATTAGAAAGGCTATCTCTATTCATTTCATTAACTCAGCTGACATTCAATTATATCTCATTATGCAAAGTGTTTGTGGTATTTTAATTTAAATTAAAATTGCAATTTAATTTTTAAAAGCCTTTAAGTCAATTTTATGAGCTTTTGTGAGTGTCCACAGAAAATATAATTTTTCTATGTGAAACAAGAATTGGAAAAACTTTTTCACAATGTTTCATTTTGAACAGAAAATTTCTTTATGGTGAAAGACTTATTTGGGTTTTGGTTTTTTTTTTTTAATGTTTATTCACTTTTTGAGAGAGACAGAGAGAGAGAGAGAGAGAGAGAGCAGAGGAGGGGCAGAGAGAGAAAGAATTCGAAGCAAGCTCTGCACTGAGAGCAGCAAGCCCAATGCGGGGCTCAAACTCACAAACCACAAGATCATGACCTGAGCCGAAGTCGTGCACTTACCTGACTGAGCCACCCAGGTGCCCCTAGAAGACCTGTTTGTATAACACCTGTGGCCTTTTGCTAGCCTCGTCTTGGATTCTTAAATATTATCATACTCTGTGCTCGTTACAAAAAATTTGCAGTCAATTATACATATTTTACTGGTTCTTAGTAAATACCCACAGAGTAGATAAGCTGTGCTAGAAAATAATTATCTTACAGGGAGATTGATAATATAACCAAAGACCTAAAAGTTATTCCTAGAATGTAATTAACAGTCATCTACATTTTTTAAAGAATTACAAGTCCCAGTGTTTTACTAAAACCACCAGGTTTGCTTACATTTTCAACCTAGATATTGATCTACTATATCGTATTCTCTTTTTGCTTGTTTTCCTATAGTATCCTTTATAATCTTTTTTTTTTCTATTCAAGGACTCAAATTACTCTGAAAATAGAGTGCATAACAGATGGGATCTGGAAGTTTCCCATAACATTGGTTGGTACTGAGCCTGATGTGGATGATGTCATTGATATTGAAGGGGTTGGTTTATTTAAGGAATCTATTGTCAACTTCAGGCTGACAAGTCAGACGAGGTAATATATCAAGCAAAAGTATGTAACTGGTTTTGTGAATGTAATTTATGCTAACTGGGAAACAAAATTTAAGATGGAAAATTCTATTATGTCATCTTTTGCTTTTTAAGCCAGAGAAGTATGCTACTAGCAACCAAAGCTGTATGTATTTCATAATTTTTAATTAAACAGTGGAAAACAGAGCCTACAAAATGAAAACCAAAAACAAGAGACAAAAGTCAATAGATATTGAAATTTAGGATCATATTTCTATTTGCTTTTCAAAGGATGTTATTAATGTATATTTATAGCCCACTCTTATTTCTTTATTTTAATTCCAGTATAGTTAACATACAGTTTTATGTTAGTTTCAGGTGTAAAATATAGTGATTCAACAATTCTATACATTACTCAGTGCTAATCATAATCTTAACCCCCTTCACCTATTTCACCCATCCCCCCACCCTCTCCCTTCTGATAACCATCAGTTTATTCTCTGTAGTTAAGAGTCTCTTTCTTCTTTTGTCTCATTCTTTATTTTTTTTCCTTTGTTCATTTGTTTCTTAAATGCCATATATGAGTGAAATCATATGGTATTTGTCTTTCTCTCGCTAACTTATTTCACTTAGCATGATACTCTCTCCCTCCATCCTTGCTGTTGCAAATAGCAAAATTTTATTCTTTTTTATGGCTGAATAATATTACATGATATATATAAAACCTCTTTTTTATCCATTCATCTATTGATGGACACTTGGACTGCTTCCATAATTTGGCTATGCATTGGTTAATGCAGCAATAAACAAAAATAGGGCCACGTTTATCCTTTTGAATTAGTGTTTTTGTATGCTTTGGGTAAATACCCAGTAGTGCTATTACTGGATCATAGTGTAGTTCTTTTTTTAATTTTTTGAGGAATTTCCATACTATCTTCCACAGTGGCTGCACCAGTTTACATTCCCACCAACAGTGCACAAGGGTTCCTTTTCCTCCACATTCTCACCGACACTTGTTTCTAGTGTTTTGATTTTAGCCATTTTGATAGGTGTGAGGTGATATCTCATTGTAGGGTTTTTTTCAATTTTTTATTAAATTCCAGTTAACATACAGTGTAATATTAGTCAGGTATAGAGTTTAGTGAGTCATCACTTACATACAACACCCAGTGCTCATCATAAAAAGTACCCTCCTTGATACCCATCACCCATCTAGCCCATCCCCCCCCCACCTCCCCTTCAGTAACCCTCAGTTTGTTCTGTATAGTTAAGATCTGTTTCCTGGTGTGCCTTTCTTTTTTTTCACCTATGTTCCTCTGTTTTGTTTCTTAAATTCCACATATGAGTGAAATCATATGGTATTTGTCTTTCTCTAACTTATTTCACTTAGCATAATATACTCTAGCTCCATCCATATTGCAAATGGCAAGATTTCATTCTTTTTGATGGCTGAGTAATATATCATTGTGTGTGTGTGTGTGTGTGTGTGTGTGTGTGTGTGTGTGTGTATACACCAAATTTTCTTTATCCATTCATCAATGGATGAACATGAACATTTGGGCTCTTTCCATAATTTGGCTATTGTTGATTATGCTGCCGTATACACTGGGATGCATGTGCCTCTTCAAATCAGTGTTTTTGTATACTTTGGTAAATACCTAGAAGTGTGATTGCTGAATCATAAGGTAGTTTTATTTTTAACTTTTTGATGGACCTCCGTACTGTTTTCCAAAGTGGCTGCACCAGTTTGCATTCCCACCAACAGTGCAAGAGGGTTCCCCTTTCTCTGCATCCTCCCCAACACCTGTTGTTTCCTATGTCATTAATTTTAGCCATTCTGACAGTTATGAGATGATATCTCATTGTAGTTTTGATTTGCATTTCTCTGATGATAAGTGATTTTGAGCATCCTTTCATGTGTCTGTAGGCTATCTGTATGTCTTCTTTGGAAAAATGTCTGTTCATGTCTTCCACCCATCTTTAAATAGGATTATTTGTTTTTGGGGTCCTGAATTATATAAGTTTTTTATATATATTGGATACTAACCCTTTATCTGATATGCCGTTTGCAAATATCTTCTCCCATTCTGTCAGTTGCCTTTTAGTTTCATTGATTGTTTCCTTTGCTGTGCAGAAGCTTTTTATTTTGATGTAGTCCCAAATAGTTTAGTTTTGCTTTTACTTCCCTTGCCTCAGGAGACATGTCTAGGAAAAATTTTAAAGATAGATGAAATGTTTTTTTCCATACAGTTTAATGGCTTGGGTTATGAAATGGTTTAAGTAGAGACAATCAGGTAACCTATATTGATTCTTTTTTATGTATTATTATTCTGCTCCACCATAGCTATCCTTGTTATAACAGAGGCAGCATGACCATGATACTTTTACTTATCTCACATGTAAAACATATTTTTTTTACCTGTTTTTGAGATATAATGTACATGCCATAAAATGTCATTGTAAGTATACATTTCAATAATTTCTTTGAAAAATTATAGAATTTGTAATCATAATCACATTCAAGGTTTAGAACTCTCCCATTTCCCCCCAAATTTCCCTCAAGCCCCTGTTCCCACCCCCAGTCTCAGGCAACCAATGATTTGCTTTCTATCTCTATAACCTTGCCTTTTCTGGATATTTCATATAAACAAAATCACCCACTATGTAGTCTTTCTTTAACAAAAGAAACAAAAACAAAAACAAAACATTATTTTTAAACAGTGCTAGGTTTACATCAGATTGGAGAGGAAGGTATAGAGATTTCTCATATACCTCCTGCCCCCACTCATGTGTAGCCTTCCTGATTATAAACTTTACCCACTGGAATGGTTTTTTTTTTTTTTTGTTTGTTTGTTTGTTTGTTTGTTTTTTTACCAGGGATGGACCTACATTGACATATTATAATCACCCAAAGTGCATAGTTTACCTTAGGGCTCACTCTTGGTGTTGTATATTCTATGAATTTGGAAAGAATAACAATGGCATATATGCATCATTACAATACAGAGTATTTGCACTCAAATTTCCTCCATGCTCTCCCTATTCATTTCTCTCATACCCCTGGAACCTTTCTCTTGTCTCCTAGTTTTGCCTGTTTTCAGAACGTCATGAAATTGGAATCATATAGTGTGTAGGCTTTTCAATCTGGCTTCTTTTACTTAGTAATATGCATTTGAGGTTTATCCATGTCTTTTCATGACTTGATAGCGCATTTGTTTTTTAGCATTGAGTACTATTTCACTGGATGTACCACTGTTTATTTATCCATTCACCTACTGAAGGACATCTTGGTTGCTTCAAGGTTTTAGCAATCATGGGCAAAGCTTATATAAGCATCTGGGTACAAGTTTTATTGTGGATGTGTTTTCATCTGTTTGGAGTAAACACCCAGGAATATGATTGCTGGATCTTATGGTAAAAATATGCTTAGTTTTGTAAGAAATTGCCAAACTATCATCCAAAGTGGCTTTATCATTTTGTACTGTCACCAGTTATGAATGACAGTTCCTGTTGCCCTACACCCTCATCAGCAAATGAAGCTATCAGTGTTCTGGATTTTGACTTACTTAAAATCAAAGGGGCAGAGAGAGAGAGAGAATCCCAAGCAGGCTCTACACTGTCAGCACAGAGCCCAGTGTGGGGCTTGAACTCACAAACCATGAGATCATGATCTGAGCTGAAATCAAGAATCAAATGCTTAACTGACTGAGTTACCCAGGTGCCCCTGGATTTTGGCCATTTTAAAAGAAGTGTAGTGGTATCTCGTAGTTTTAGTTTGTATTTCCCTGATGACATATGATGCAATACATCTTTTCAAAGGCTTAACTTGACACCTATAGATCTTCTTTGGTGGAGTGTGTGATAAGGTCTTTGGCCCATTTTTTAAACTGGGTTGTTTGGGGTTTTTTATTCTTGAGTTTTAGAGTTCTCTGCCTATATTACATAGCAGTCCATTATCAGATGTGTCTTTCACAAGTACTTTCTCCCAGTCTGTAGCTTGTGTTCTAATTCTTCATTTGGCCCTTCATAGAGTAGAAGTTTTTAATTTTGCTGGGGTCCAATTTACCAATTTTTCTTTCTTGGATTGTGTCTTTGCTGTTTTGTCTAACAAGGCATCAGCATACCCAAGGTCGTCTACTTTTTCTTTTATTTTATCTTCTAGGAGCTTTATAGTATTATGTTTTACATTTAGGTTTGTGATCCATTTTGAGTTAACTTTTGTAATGGGTATAAGGTACTTGTCTAGATCATTTTTTTTTAATTTTGTATATGGATGTCCATTTGTTCCAGAACCATTTGTTGAAGAGACCATCTTTGTTCCATTGTATTACCTTTGCTCCTTTGTCAAAGATCAGTTGGCTATATCTTTCTGTCTATTTCTATTTCTGGGCTTTCTGTTCTGTTCACTAATCTGTTCATTTGCCAATACCACACTGTCTTGATTACTGTAGCTTTATACTAAGTCTTGAAGTTGGGTAGTCTTATTCTACAACTTCCAAAGATATTTCAAATTATTAGATATTTTTGTTTACATGTGAATTGATTTAATGCATTCAAACAGTTTTCCAGGACTAGTGAAACAGTTTCAATGATTTCATCATAACTAAAAAGTTCTCAAATGCAATACTGGCAAAAAAAAAAAAAAAAAGAAAGAAACAGTTGGAAATAGGCTCCCCAAATTATACTTTTCGATTATACCCAATGTTGTTACCCTTTGCTACTTATATATATTTTATTCCACTAATAGTTCAGACGGTTTTTACTTTACGTTTGAACAATTGAAATTACCTCATTAGATTCTCTGCCTCTCGTCCCTTTCATTTCAATGCACTTTCTACATTTCTGTAAAACCAATCTCCTTAAAACAATGTTATTAACATGTGACTTCGCTTGTCAAAAGCATTTGATGGTTTCCTATTGCTTTCCCAAGATGACATCTAAATCATGCATGCTGTTCATGGTCCTAGCTCACTCTGACCTTTCCAATTTCTTCTTTCTACTGTCTAAAACAGATTACCTGCTTCATTCTTAAGGAAAAAAGAGTCACTATTCTTATCCATTACTCCTCACCTGTCTTCAGTTTCTGTCTGCTTCTAAAATGTCCATCGTATCTCCTCTCCACATTTCTAAAATCTTCTCATTCCTCTTGTCATCACAATATAATCTTACTTGACCATTTATGTATGTACATATATATGCATACATATATACACATATATGTACACACATATATACATATACATATATATACACACACATTACATATATATCTATTCCTTAGGCATCGTATATAGGATTTTTTTTGCAACTTCTATGTCTTTTGTATTTGCCGTCCTAGACTTTGTTCAGAATCAGTTCCCATTAAGTATCTAGTAATGAATCAAACTTAGAAAATAACTTAGAATTATTCATTTTATTCATTCACCAAAATTTCCAAAGATTAATATTTCAGTTAGGCCAATAACAAGTATTCTCTTAGAAAACTTACTGTTGTTGTGTGCAAGAGAACAAAATGACATTCTATCTTAATATGGAAATATAAACCCAATATGAAGCTCATAGTATGGTCACATTTTGGAGGGTTATAAGATTCTTAATGTGTTTTTATCCTCTAAATGCTTGAATCAGAGTGAGTATTCAATAATATTCATTTAATTGTGAAATCAACTAAAGGTACTGAGCTGATTCCTGCAGGCAAATTCAATTATATTGCATACCATTAGGGAATAAGCATATGGAAAGGTGGTGTTTTATTCCAATTATATTTTACTCTAAAGAAAGGGAGATCCCCATGGGACCATGTTTTATTCATCTTTGTAAACTCACTACCTAGGTGCACAATAAACTATTTCAATCAACACGTATTTTAAACTGAGTCTTGAAGGTTAAGTTGTCATTTGCAACACAGATTAGGGAAGAGGGAGTGGAGAAGTTCCAGCAGGAGGGTATTATATATATAAAGTTCTAGAGGGATGAGACAGTGAGTTCTATTGAAAGAACTGAAAGTAGTTAGAACCGCTGGAATTAGGAGTACCATGGGGAGACTGGGAGCAGATGACATAGATTGGCATCCATTCAGAAGTACTTAACTAGAGAACCATTGGGCTCCTGGGCTCTATGATTCTATTCATTCATCATGCATTAGGGACAGAGAAGAATGATGTAGTGACCATTTCTGATTTATTAATTCAATAGTTATTGCACATCTCCCTTGTTCCAGTCCTCTTTGCTTATAAATCTGTTGTGTGGTCAAAAATTAGAGTATATATTTGATCTTTTTTTTATCTCTCATTCTTTAAGAACATGAGATTCTAGAGCACAAAATCACCATTTAGTATTTTATACATTCTAGGACTTCAGTAAATAGTGATTAGTGAGTAAATGAATAAATTCATGAAATCAGAATAAAGGGAAACATCTCAAGGATCCACCTTATCCTTATTATCCACCTTATTATTGTTATCTATGTATTTATAATATTTATAATACTTATAAATATAAATATTTACAATGTTTGTAATACTTAAATATATTTATAATACTTATAATATTTATAAATATAAATATTTACAATACTTATAGGTGGATAATAATAGTTATTTAGAAATCACAAAAGTTAGAAAATAAAATATTAAATAGATATTTATTGTGTCAGTATTTTAACTTTTTGTTCCATATAGAATTTTGATGTCTATTTTAGTGTTTACTGATAAATAAATATATATATTATATCTCTCTATGTAATACCTTATTTTCCTTAATTGAAATTTAACATGGCCATTTAAAACACTTTGTCAGTGCATGTGATATCTCTAGACGATACAGAATTTTGATAGCAAAATTTACAAGTGATCAACTTTCAAAACAAATGCATTTGGGTGAATAACAAAGAAAAAGAGACAATTTATCTGGAAGAAATGTAATTTGCTGATGTAAGTTTGATAGGTATACAAGGCCCTAATGTTCCCTCCTAAGATGTAGTCATTGGGATTAGCTAAAAAAAAAAAAAAAAAAAAAAAAAAAAAAGGAAGGAGGAGGGTCCATGATATAAAATCCTCACATCTTGAGTCAAAAAATATCCTTTACCTTTTTCTTTTTTTTTTTTAAATTTTTTTTTTCAACGTTTATTTATTTTTGGGACAGAGAGAGACAGAGCATGAACGGGAGGGGCAGAGAGAGAGGGAGACACAGAATCGGAAACAGGCTCCAGGCTCTGAGCCATCAGCCCAGAGCCTGACACGGGGCTCGAACTCACGGACCGCGAGATCGTGACCTGGCTGAAGTCGGAGGCTTAACTGACTGCGCCACCCAGGCGCCCCTCCTTTACCTTTTTCATAACAATCCAAAGATATTACTTTTTCTCTTCATAAAGAAGGAGATATAAATATTTCTTGATGTTAAAGCAGTAGCCTTGTAAATAGTTTAAAGCGTACTTTGAGTAGGTTTATAGTGCATGTGGTGAACAAGACCTTAAATCGCAAGATTGTTCCTTAAAAAAATGGATAATATTTAGAGAAGATTTAATCAATAAATGACACTATTAATAATTTTCTGTGGTCATAGGACTAAACTCATTTGGATCAGGAAATGGGTAAAGCAATTATATTTTTTCAATTCTTCTATAAAATTATCACACTAATTTATTCTTTGGGAGTAAAGATCTATTTCTTCACACCAAAAAGTGAGAGATTGCTGAGGGTCTTATATGTACAGTACTGCAAAATGACCAATTATTCTTTTTTTATTTTAAATATAATTTATTGTCAGATTGGTTTCCATACAACACCCAGTGCTCATCCCAACAGGTGCCCTCCTCAATGCCCATCACCCTCTTTCCCCTGTCCCCAAACCCCCATCAACCCTCAGTTTGTTCTCAGTATTTAAGAGTCTCTTATGGTTTGCCTCCCTCCCTTCTCTGTAACTTTTTCCCCCCTTCCACTCCCCCATGGTTCTCTGTTAAGTTTATCAGGATCCACATAAGAGTGAAAAACCTGTCTTTCTCTCTATGACTTATTTCACTTAGCAGAATACCCTCCACTTCCATCCACATTGCTGCAAAAGGCCATAGTTCATTCTTTCTCATTGCCACGTAGTATTCCATTGTGTATATAAACCACAATTTCTTTATCCATTCATCAGTTGATGGACATTTAGGCTCTTTCCATAATTTGGCTATTGTTGAGAGTGCTGCTATGAACATTGGGGTACAAGTGGCCCTATGCATCAGCACTCCTGTATCCCTTGGGTAAATTCCTAGCAGTGCTACTAGCAGTGCTAGGAATTTTTTTTTTAAGACACAAAACTTAATTTAATAGAAATTTTGTTTGTAGTTCTTACATTCTCAGTGTGACCTGAGCTGGAACCCACTGCCCCACCCAGAAGTGGCCCAGTCCTGGGAGCAGGGGAGGAAGGGAGGTGGTGAGTAGGGGTCAGAGCTCAGGCCCTAGGAACCCTGTTCTTCCTCAGTGCTGGGGGGCTGGGGATGCCACCCTCTTCTCCTGCCCCCCTCTGGGATGCAGGAAGGAGAGCAGATGGAGTCTCGGGCCTGGGGCTTCTCCTCTACATTCCCCTGCCCCCTCAGGTTGGAGGGGAACTAAGGGATCTGGGGAGAGAAGGGGACAGAAGAAGGCAAAGATGTCAATCAAGAAAGAAGAGGATCAGGAATAAGGACTAAGGAGAATCAAAGACAAAACACCAGTTTAAAAAAAAAAGGGGGGGGACCAAAACCAAAATCCACCCCAAATCACAACCCGCCTGGAAAAAATGAAAGTTCTCCAGTCTCATAGGGTATGTCTATTTTTAATTTTTGGAGGAACCTCCACACTGTTTTCCAGAGCAGCTGCACCAGTTTGCATTCCCACCAACAGTGCAAGAGGGTTCCCATTTCTCCACATCCTCGCCAGCATCTATAGTCTCCTGATTTGTTCATTTTGGCCACTCTGATTGCAATTTTTCTTTTTTTAAGTTTATGTATTTATTTTGAGAGAGAGAGCAAAGAGCAGGGGAGAGGCAGAGAGAGAGGGAGGAGAGACTCCCAAGCAAGCTCTGCACTGTCAGTGCAGAGCCGGACGCAGGGCTCAAACTCATAAACCATGAGATCATGACCTGAGCTAAAACCAAGAGTTGGATGCTTAACCAACTGAGCCACCCAGGTGCCCCCAAATGGCCAATTATTAAGAGCAGCCCCTGTAATACAAGAAAGGATGAATGCCAGGAAATTCATGGCCAGTAGTATAGTAGCTGGCTTATGAACAGGCACCCCATAAATATTAATTGAAGGAATAAGACAAATTAAGAAGGAAAATTATTAGAAATTCATGTCTTCAGCTGCTCAGTATAGCCATATAGAGCATCTGGAGAAGGAGCAAAGTATTATCTTTGCCATGAGGAAGCAGAAATGTATTGTATAATACCATTGAGATTTTTTTAAATGTTTATTTATTTTGAGATTTATAGACATTTTTTTAAATGCTTATTTATTTTGAAAGAGAGAGAGCACACACACGTGCGAATTGCCCAAATGGGCAGAGAGAGAGGGAAGGAGAGAATTCCAAGCAGGATTTGTGCTGTCAGCACAGAGCCTGATGCAGGGCTCGATCTCACAAACTGCAAGATCACAACCTGAGCTGAAATTGAGAGTCAGTCACTTAACCACCTGAGCCACCCAGGCGCCCCAAAACATACATTTTTGATAAGACTTTATTTTTAAAGCCAGTTTTTTAGGTATGCACAAAAATTGCACATGAAGTACAGAGAGTTCCCATATACCCCAATCCCTAAACCCCAGCACAGTTTCCCCTATCAATAACACCTTGAATCAATGTGTTACATTTGTTACAATGGACACACCCATATTGATATATTATTATTAACTAAAGACCATAGTTTACATGAGGGTTTATTTGTTGTGTTATACAGTTATATGGATTTTGACAAATGTGTGTCAGACATTGCAGTATCATACAGAATAGTTGTCACTGCCCTAAAATCTCCCCATCTTTCACCTATTTATCCCTCCCCACTTTCTGAGCCCCTGGCAACCACTGATCTTTTTACTGACTCTGTAGTTTCATCTTTTCCAGAATGTCATGTGGCTGGGGTCATATAGTATGTAGCTTTTTCAGACTGCCTTTTTCACTAGCAATATGCATTAAAGGTTGGTCCGTGTTTTTTTGTAGCTTCATAGCTCATTTCTTTTTAGAGCTGAATAATGGACATCTTGGTAGATTCTAGTTTGGGGCAAGTATGAAAAAATGTTGCTGTAAACATTTATGCAGGTTTTTGCATGGATGTACATCTTCAAATCATTTTGACAAATGCTTAGTATTACAAATGTTGAATTGTAGAGTAAGCATATGATTAGGTAGGTAAGAAATGGCCAAATTATCCAACAAAGTGGATAATTTTGCATCCCCAGCAGCAATGAATGAGATTTCCTATTGTTCTATATCTTTATCAGCATTTGGTGGTGTCAGTTTTTTTGCATTGTAGCCCTTCTAAAAATAGTGGTACCTCATTGTTTTAATTTACAGTTGCCTAGTGTTAATGACATTGAGCATGTTGTTATATGCTTATTTGCCACTTCTATATCTTCATTGATGAGGAGTTTAAGATTCTTTACCTATATTTTAATTGGATTTTTTATTTTGTTCTTGGTGAGTTTTAAGAATCATTTGTAAATTTTGGATATAAATCCTTTACAGGTACTTGTTCTGAAAAGATATTCTCTCAGTCTGTAGCTTCTCTTTTCATGCACTTAACAGTGCCTTTGACAGAGAAAAACATTTTAATTTTAATAAAGTTCACCTAATCAATTTTTTCTTTCATGGGTTGTACTTTTTTTTTTAAGTAGACTTCATGCCCACTGCAGAGCCCAATGCAGGGTTTAAACTCATGATCAAGACCTGAGCAGAGATCAAGAGTTGGACACTTAACCAACTGAGCCACCCAGGTGCCCCTCATGGGTTATGTTTTCAGTGTTATATATAAAACCTCATCACCAAACCCGAAGTTGCTTTTTTTTTTGTATGTTCTCTTCTAGATATCTTACAGTTCTGCCATTTATATGTTGGCCTAACATCCACATTGAGTTAGTTTTTCTGAAAGGTATGAGATTTGAGTGTAGGTTCTTTATTGATTGATTGATTGATTGATTGCATATTGGTTTCTGATTTGTACAGTGCCATTTGTTGAAAGACTATCCTTTCTTCATTAAATTGCCTTTACTCCTTTGTCAGGAACAGTTGCCTGTGTTTATGCAAGCCTGTATCTGGGCTCTCTACTCTGTTCCATTGATGTATATACCAAGTTTTTCACCTATACTGTACTACTTTTTTTTTAATTTTATGTTTATTTATTTTTGAGAGAGAGAGAGAAAGAGACAAAGCATGAGCAGGGGAGGGGCAGAGAGAGAGGGAGACAGAGAATCGGAAGCAGGCTCCAGGCTCCGAGCTGTCAGCACAGAGCCCAACGCGTGGCTCAAACCCACAAACTGCAAGATCGTGATCTGAGCCGAAGTCAGATGCTTAATCAACTAAGCCACCAAGGCGCCCCTATACTGTACTACTTTTATAGTAAGATCTGAAATTGGGTAATGTGAGTCCTGCAACTTCCTTTTTCATTATTATATTAACTATTTTAGGGTTTTTCCTTTTTCATATAAACTGTAGAATCAGTTTTTATGTGTCTCAAAATAATTTTCTTATATTTTTATTGACATTTAATTAAATCTACAGATAACATTTGGAAGAATTGACATCTTAATAATATTGAGTTTTCCTAGGCATGAACATGGAAACTCTCTCCATTTATTTAGTTCTTCTTTTGTTTCTTTATCAGAGTTTTATACTTTTCCTCATCTAGACTTTGTACATGTTAGATTTATACCTATTTACCTCATTTTTCAGTGCTAATGTAAATAGTGTTGTGTGTTGAATTTCAAATTCCCGTTCTCCATTGCTGGTACATAGGAAAATGGTTGGTTTTTTTTAATGTTTATTTATTTTGAGAGAGGGAGAGAAAGAGAGAGAGCACGAGCAGGGGAGGGACAGGAAGAGGGAGAGGCAGAGTATCCAAAGCGCTGACAGCCCAGAGCCCCATGCTGGGGCTTAAACTCACAAACTGTGAGATCACATCCTGAGCCAAAGTCAGACGTTTAACCAACTGAACTTCCCAGGAGCCCCGGAAAGTGCTTGATTTTTGTAATTAATTTTGTATTCTGCAACTCTGCTGTAATTGCTTATTATTTCTAGGTAATTTTTTTTTGTAAATTCTCTGGGATTTGTTACATCATCTGATCAAGGTCAGTTTTATTTCTTCCTTTCTGATCTGCATACCATTTGTGTCCTTTTCATGTTTTATTATACTATCAAGGACTTCCAGTATGAAGTTGTATAGGAGTGGTGACAAGGAACTTCCTCCTCTTGTTTTCAGTCTTAGGGAGTTTCTCATCATTAAGTTTGATGTTACCTGTAGGTTTTTTATAGACTTTTTTTTTTTATCAAATTGAAAAAGTTCACTTTTATTCCGAGTTTGCTAAGAGATTTTTTTTTATCATGAATGGGTGTTAGATTTTGTCTAATACTTTATCTGTATCTTTTGAAATGGTCATTTGATTTCTCAGATTGTTGATGTGATGAAATCAATTAATTGATTTTCAAGTGTTGAGGCAATGTTGCATACCAGGAATAAATCCCACTTGGTCATGTTGTATAATTCTTTTTATACACTGTTGGATATGAATTGCTAATACTTTGTTGAGGAATTTTGCATCTCTGTTGATGACAGATATTGGTCTTTAATTTTACTTTCTTGTAAGGTATATATCCTGCTTTCATATTAGGATAATGCTAGCCTCATAAATGAATTAGGAAATGTTTCCTCTGCTTCTATTTCTTAGAAGAGATTGTAGAGAATTGATATTACTTCTTATTTAAATATTTGGCAGAATTTGCAAGTAAGGGAAGCATGTTTTTTTCAGAACAAGTATCTAAGACAAAGTACAAACAAAGGCTTCTGCTATATCAAGGAATATATACTTCTGTGAAAATCTAGGAATATAAACGTGGAAACATCATGTTGAACTTTGGATTGAGGTTTAAAGAAGAGAGAATGGAAAGAAGATTATAGGTCATATAGAAGGATACTGGCCATGGGGGATAACCTTCTTATGCTAATGATAAAAATGGCAAAAAAAAAAAAAAAAGCACTGGGTGCTGTATGGAAACCAATTTGACAATAAATTTCATATTAAAAATTAAATTAAATTAAAATCTGCTTTAAAAAATGGCAAAGAAGCAAGATAGAGCAGAGTCAACCACTATCCATATATCTTCTTTTGATATCTTTGATAAGAATATTTAAATAACTTGTCTTACTGATAGGTTTACTATCAGAAGGGATACTATACTCTGCTATTAGTTTTAGCTTCATGATATAACTTCTTAATTATGTAGCAGTCATGAGTGTGAGAAATTATCACAATAATAAGGAAGGGAAATCTGGACATTTTGAGGTTTATAATGCTATGGTGCAGCTTATGAATAATTTATTCATTCTGAATTTTGAATTTTAGGAGGGTCACTAAAAGTCTCAAGGGTATCTAGAAGTATGAGAAAAACAGAATGAGGTGACCTCCTAAAATCTCTCACCACAGTTCTGGAAAACAAAAGATAACGAATAAATTTACCCTATGGGAGCAAAATACAAATGATGTTCATATCCAAAAAATAATCTCACTACCCAAACCAGTAATAGGACATATTGCTTTCAGTCATTCATTCTTTTAATTTTTTATTCATTTATTCAGTGGATTTGTTTATCACACAAACATTTAAACAAATATGAAAGTTTATCTCTTGTGACAAGAATTAAGGGTGTTGTGAATGCATATAATGAGGAGATTTGGCTAAGGCATGGAGGCCAGGGAAACTTCTCTGGGGAAAGGTTTGAAGATTTACAGGAAGAAGGTGAGGAGGAAGGGAAGAGCATCACAGGCATAAAAAACATATGGGTGAAGATTCTTTAGTGGGAGAGAGCTAGATATGAACAGGTGGCCAAGGAACACCAGAGTGGATACGAAAATGTGTCTTCAGGGGTATGGAGGGTAGGAAGATGCTGGAGAGGTCATTTGGAGCCAGACTATGCAAGGCTTTTTAGGTAGAATGACCAGAAAATTCACTGTCCAAAGGGGAACTTACTGGAGAATGAAAGACTCAATTAATAATTAGGCTTGGCAACAAAGTAAGCTGGGGCAGGTCTGAGCAAACCAAACTTAGAGTTCTTACTGGCCATGGTAAGAACTTTGCTCTTTATCCAAAGAATAATGGAAAGTCATTAAAGTATTATAATCACAGGAACGATCTATCTGGAAAAAGAACACTTCAGCTGAAATGTATATAAAGAATAAGTATGAAAAGAGGTGTGCTATTTAGTTGTTGCTGTTGTCTAGACAATAAGGGATTGGTTGGATACTTGATGGGTGAAGTAGAGAGGGAAAATCTATAGAATAGAGAGGCTTCATAGAGATTAGATCTGTGAATTTAATAATGGATTTAGAGACCAAGACGTTACACCTTGTTAGAGATTATTCAGTAATGAGCCCTGGGATTACCTATCTGGTAGAAGACATCATGATATCACATGGATGTTGGATTATATGACCTGTGATTTTAGAGTGATTGTAAAAGGTACATTATGTTTAATTTGTCTCCAAATGTTTATTGCTAATATATAGAAGTATAGATATGTGTTTATCTTGTGTCCTCCGAGTTTGCTGAAATTTATTTGTTCTACAAGCTTTGTTGTTTGGTTTTTTGTTTTTTGTTTTTTGTTTTTTTGATTCCTTGGCATTTTCTACATAGACAGTCATGTCTTTTATAAATAGGGACAGTTATATTTCTTCATTTCCAATCAGTATGACTTTATTTCATTTTATGCCTTATTTCACTGGCTAGGACTTTCAGTGCTGTACTGAAGGAGAATGGGGATAGTAGACATCATTGCCTTTTTTCTCCAAACTTACCTGGAAAGCATTCAGTCATTTATCATTACCTATGATGTAAGCTGTGGGATTTTTACAGCGAATTCTCATCAAGTTGAAGTTGTTTCCCTCTGCAATAGATTCCTAGAACTGCTGTTACAAATTACCACAATCTGGGTGGCTTTAAACAGTAGACATTTATTCTGTCACAGTTCTAGAAGAGAGATGTCAGACATCAAGGTCTTGGCAGGATGATGCTTTCTCTCTAAGTTCTAGGGGAGAATTGGGTCCATCCCTTTTTCTTTGCTTCTGGGGTTGACCGCAAACCTTGAGCTTCCTTGCTTTGTGGACACATCTGATGCCATGTCATATGCCATGCTCTTCGTGTGTGCTTCTCTGCATCTCTTCTTATAATAACATCTGTCATCTTAGATTAGAGCCCACCTTAATTCAGAATGTCTTCATCTTGACTTGATTACATACACAATGACCCCATTTTCAAATACAGTCATATTCACAGGCACTGGGGGTTAAGACGTCAGCATACATCTTGTGGAAGACAGTTCCTAATTTCCCTACTCTGATTTTCTAAGAGCCCTTATCAAGAATGGGTGTTGAATTTTGTCAGATGATTTTTCTGCACCAATTGATAGTATCATGCTGTCTTTCTTCTTTGGCTTGTGGACATGGTGGATTACACTGATCAGATTTCAAATATTGAACTAAATTTGCATTTCTGGAATAAAGTCAACTTGGCCTGGATATATATTGTGTTTTATGCATTGCCAGATTAGTTTGCTAAAATTTGGTCAGGATTTTTGTACCTAAGTTTATGAGAAATATTGGCTTATAGCTTACTTAGAAATTGTTATTATTGTCATTACTATTATTAGTGTACTGTCTCTGTCTCATTTTGCTAAATGGATAATGCTTGGTACAAAAAAATGAGTTTCAGAATGCCCCTTTCTCTTCTATTTTTTGGAAGATACTTTTTACAGTTGGCTATAATTCTCCTTTAAATGATTGGCAAAATTGGAGCGCCTGGGTGGCTCAGTCAGTTAAGCTTTGGCTTCAGCTCAGGTCGTGATCTTACAGTGAGTTCGAGTCCCACATCGGGCTCTGTGCTGACGGTTCAGAGCCTGGAGCCTGCTTTGGATTCTGTGTTTCCTTCTCTCTCTGCTCCTCCCCCACTCATGCTCTATCTCTCTCTGTGTCTCAAAAATGAATAAACGTTAAAAAAAATTTTTTTTAATGATTGGCAAAATTATCCAGCGAAATCATGTGGGCCTGGAAGTTTCCCTTCACTAGCTTTTTAAAATTACTGATTTAATTACTTTAATAGTTGTATACTTATTCAGCTTATTTATTTCACATTGTGTGAGTTGTAATGGCTCTTGCTCAGTAATTGTTCCTTTTCTTGTAAGTTTCAAATATAGGGGTGCCTGAGTGGCTCAGTCGGTTAAGAGGCTGACTCTTGATTTCAGCTTAGGTCATGATCTCACAGATGGTGAGTTTGAGCCCTGTATCCAGCTCTGTGCTCACAGTATGGAGCCTGCTTTGGATCCTCTGTATCCCTCTCTCTGCCCCTCCCCCACTTATGCTCGCCGTCTTTCTCAAAAATAAATAAATGTTAAAATTTTTTAGGTTAGCAAATATATGTGTGTAGTTATTTATAATATCCCCTTACTTTCTATATCTGCAGTGCTTATGTGGTATCCCCTCTTTCATTTCTCAAATTGGTTATTTGCAGCTTTTCTTTGGTCACTATGAATTGTGCTAGCAGGTTGTCACTTTTATTCACCCTTTTGAAAGTATCAACTTTTTGTTTCATTGATTTTCTCTGTTGATTTCCTGTTTTGATTTTAATTGACTTCTCTTACTTTTGTTTTCTTTTACTTGCTGTGGGTTTACTTTGGTTTTTTAAAACTAGTTACCATTATTTTTATTGTGGTTAGAATATTTAAGATCTATTCTTTTTCTAATGTTTATTTATTTTGAGAGAGAGAGAGAGAGAGACGAGAGAGAGAGAGTAAGCTGGCGAGGGGCAGAGAGAGTGGGAGAGAGAGAGTCCCAAGCAGGCTCTGCACTGATACATGCAGGCCTCAATCCCACACACTGTGAGATCATGACCTCAACCCAAATCAGGAGTCGGACACTTAACCACCTGAGCCACCCAGACGCCCCTAAGATCTATTCTATTAGTAACTTTTGAGTATATGATACAGTATTCTTAACTATAGTCACCATATCACATTGGATCCTCAGAACTTGGTCATCTTATAAATGGAAGTTTGTACCCTTTGACCAACATCTCTCCATTTCCTCTACCTCCCAATTCCTCTCAACTAACATTCTACTCTCTGTTTCTACGAGTTCAGCTTTTTTAGATTTCACATACAAGTGAGCTCATAGAGTATTTGTCTTTCTCTGACTTACTTAGCATAATGTCCTCAAGGTACATCCATGTTGTTGAAAATGACAAGATTTCCTCTTTCTTCTGGCTAAATAATATTCCATTGTAAGTATATATCACATTATCTTTATCCATTCAGCTGTCAGTAGATACTTAGATTATATCCATGTCTTAGCTTTTTGTGAATAATGCTGCAATGAACATGGGAGTGCAAATATCTCTTCTGGTAGTGATTTCACTTATTTTGGTCATATACCCAGAAGTGGAATTGCTGGATCATATAATAGGTCTATTTTTTAATTTTTTGAGGCACCTCTATACCATTTTCCATAGTGGTTGTAAAAATTTACATTCCTACCAACAGTGTGCAAAGGGTCCCTTTTTCCACGTCCTCACCAACACTTGTTGTCTCTTGTCTTTTTGATAAGACTAACAGGTGTGAGGTAATATCTTATTGTGGTTTTGATTTGCATTTCCCTGATGTTAGTAATCATCATGTACATGTTGGCCGTCCATATGTCTTCTTTGGAAACATGTCTATTCAGGTTCTCTGCCCGTATTTTAACTGAATTATTTGTTTGTTTGCTATTGAGTTATATGAGTTCCTGATATATTTTGGTTATTACCCTCTTAAACATAGATGGTTTGCAAATATTCCCTCCAGTTCCTCAAAATTCTACAAAACTGAACAGAAGCTTTGTAGTTTGAAGTAATCCCACTTGTTTGTTTCTGCTTTTGTTGCTCATGCTTTTGATGTCATACTGGAAAATCATTTCCAAGACCAATGCCAAGGAGCATTTTCCCTGTGTTTTCTTGGAGTTTTATAGTTTCAGGTCTTTTTTTTTAATATTTTATTTTTTTACATTTATTTATTTTTGGTAGAGAGAGACAGAGCACAAGTGGGGGAGGGGCAGAGAGAGAGGGAGACACAAAATCTGAAGCAGGCTCCAGGCTCCGAGCTCCGAGCTGTCAGCACAGACCCCAACACAGGGTTCAAGCCCATAAACCACGAGATCATGACCTGAGCCGAAGTCGGACACTTAACTGAGTGAACCACCCAGTCGCCTGAGTTTCAAGTCCTAAATTAAGTCTCTAATCCATTTTTTTTTAATTTTCATGAATGGCTTAAGTGTCCAATTTCATTCTTTTGCATATAATTATCCAGTTTTCCCAGAGCTATTTAATTAAGAAACTGTCCTTTCCCCATTGGGTATTCTTGGCTCTTTTATCAAGTATAAGTTGACAGCATATGTGACAGTTTATTTCTGGCTTTGGCCTCTCAATTCTGTTCTGTTGTACATGTCTGTTTTTATGCCAGAACCATACTGTTTTAATTACGATAGCTTTGTAATATAGTTTGAAATTTAAAAAATGTTATTCCTTCAGCTTTGTTCTACTCAAGATTGCTTTGTCTATTCAGGTTCTCCTATGGTTTCATATAAATTTTAGGATTCTTTTTTTTTTCTATTTCTATGAAAAATGCCATTGGGATTTTGATGGAAATTGCATGGACTTTATAGATGGCTTTGGTTGTATGGATATTTTGACAGTATTAATCTTTCCAATCCCTAAACACAGTATACCTTCCTATTTGTCTATTTCTTTCATCAAAATCTTAGAGTTTTCAGTGTAAAGATCCTTAACCTCCTTGGTTAAATTTATTATAAAGTATTTTATTCTTTTAGATGCTCTTGTAAAATGGGACTGTTTTCTCTATTTTTCAGATTGTTTGTTGTTAGTGTAAGGAAATGCAACTGATTTTTGTATGTTGATTTTGTATCCTGTAACCTAAAATTTTTGCTTATTGATTCTAACAGATTTTTTGGTATAGTCTTCAGGATTTTCTATATGTAAGATCACATCATCTGTAAGAAAAAAGGTGATTTTACTTCTTTTCTGACTTGGATGCCTTTTGTTTCTTTTTCTTACCTAATTGCTCTCACATGGGCTTTCAGTACTGCGTTGAGTAGAAGCAGTAAGAGTGGCACCTTTGTCTTATTCCCGATCTTAGGGGAAAAGCTATCAACCTTTCACTACTGAGTGTGATGTTAACTAGGGCTCGTCATATATGGCCTTAATTATGTTAAGGTTTGTTCCTTCTAAATCCAATTTGTTGAGAGTTTTTATCATGAAAAGATGTTGAATTTTGTCATATGCCTTTTTTGTATCTATTTAAATGATCATGTAATTTTTATCTTTTATACTGTTAATGTGGTGTGTCATATTTATTAATTTGTTTATTTGAACCACCTTTGCATCCTAGAGATAAATCCCACTTGATTGTGGCATATGAAACTTTTAATGTACTGTTGAATTCAGTTTGCCAGTCTTTTGTTGAGAATATTTGAACGTATATTTATCAGGAATATTGGCTTTTAGTTTTCTTTCCTTGTAGTTTCCTTACCTGGCTTTGCCGTCAGGGTAATGCTGATCTTGTAAAATAAGTTGGAGAATGTTTCTTTTTCTTCATTATTTTAGAAGAATTTAAGAAAGATTGGTATTAATTCTTTTTTAAATATTTGGTAGAATTTACCAGTGAAACCATCTGGTCCTGGGATTTTCTTTTTTGGCAGGTTTTTAGTTACTGATTCAATCTCCTGACTCATACTGCTCTCTTGGCATTTAAGGTAGCAGTCACCTCCTCCATCTTTACTGACTGGTTTCAATAAAGAAATACCTCTTTCAGTCCTACTTGGGATTCTGAGTCTTTCTCAGTGCTTTTCTATGTGTATGTCTGCTCCATACCTCTTACTCTATTGTTATGGCAAAATTCTGTCCACCATGTCAAGCCACTCTGAGGGCTGACAGCCTCCCTTTCACCTTCCCTTGGGTGGTGCTGAATGTTCAATTTTGTGGTTTCTTACAGACCTTCAGAGTTGGGCAGATTTCTGCACATTACTCACTAGCCACCTATAAAGGTTCTCTCTTGCTACTGTAGGGGGCAAACACAGGGAAGTCACCATGGGGTGAGAATGTGTGGGGGCAAAGCACCCAGAGTGCTAGGGATGCTTGTGGGCTAGCTGGGGGATCTGCAGGTGAAGTATCCCCATTGGTTCTTTTTCTTTTCTTTTCTTTTCTTTCTTTTTTTTTTTTTTTCGATGTCTATTTTTTAGAGAGAGAGAGAGAGAGAGAGAGAGAGCACAAGCTGGGGAGGGGCAGAGAGACAGAGGGAGAGAATCCCAAGCAGGCCCCTTGCTATGAGCACAGAGCCCCATATGGGGCTCAGTCTCACAAATCTCGAGGTCATGACCTGAACTGAGATCCAGAGTCAAAGGCTTAACTGACTGAGCCACCCAGGCATCCCTGTGTGGGTTTCTTAGAGTCTGTGACATAGTAGTATCCATGTCCCTTTAATGTCTTCTAAGAGTCCTATGCTTACTCTTCCAGCAGCTCCTCTGCCAGGGGTAGTCCTGGTAGGTAGGGACCTTTTTCCTTCCCTGTAGCCATGACCACAGTCAGCAAGTCAGTCGCCTGGATATGGAGCTGCATTCTCAAAATGGCTCCCCTCAGTCTTAGACTGCACCAAAGTTTCATGCACAATCTCCTACATGGATCCCAAAGCTCCCACAAAAGTACTTTTGTCTATGGATGGATACCATATTATTGTTCTTATGGAAGATATGAGCGAAGGACATCTTATTCAGTCATCTTCTGATGTTGTTCCTGTTTTTATCATTTGTTAGTTTTTTGAAGTCAAAGCTTAGAGTATTGATTTGAGATCTTTACTTTGTTCTATTTTAAGTATTTATTGTGATAGATTTCCCTCTAGGCACTGCTTTAGCTGCATTTCACAAATTTTGATATGCTATATTTTCATATTTATTCATTTCTAAATGTATTTTGATTTCCTTTGGGCTTCCCTTTTATCAAGAAAAGTATGGTTTATTTTACACATATTTTAGAAGACTTCTGTTATCTTTCTGTTATTGATTTCCAGTTTGATTCTATTATGGTCAGAGAACATACTCTATGATTTAAGTCATTTTTATGTTTATTGAAAAGAATGAATATTTTTCTTTTGTTGGATGGAGTGTTCCGTGAATATGTATTAAAGCTTAGAGGTCAATCATATTGTTCAATTCCTTTGGTTTTTTTTTTTTTTTGATGATTTTCTGCCCCATGCTTCTAAAAATTGATGAGGGGGAAGTATTGAAATCTCTAGGCATAATCGTATTTCTGTTTCACAATTGTATTTCTAATTCATAATCTATTTCTTTTTTTCTGGTGTTACTCTATGTCTTTTTAAAGTTCTGATATTTGGTACATGCAGATATGCAAACATAGGATTTCTGCATCATTTTTGGTGTATTTACTCTTTATCATATATCTTTCTTTGATAAATGTATTGCTTTGAAATCTATTTTATCTGATACTAATACAGATATTACTATTTTACCTGATATTAATATAGATATTACTACTGCTTTACTTCTGCTTTTTAAGAAATAAATGTTTCCATGGTATAATGTTTCTCATCCTTTTACTTTTAATCTACCTATGTCATTAATTTGAAGTAAATTTCTTATAGGCAGCATCTAGTTTGATCATCTGTTTTTCTTAAATCAGTTTTTTTTAAGTTTATTTATTTTGAGAGAGAGGGAGGGAGGGAGGAGCAGAGAGAGAGGGAGAGAAAGAATCCCAAGCAGGCTCCACACTGTGAGTGCAGAGCTCCACGTGAGGCTCAAACTCACGAAACTGTGAGATCATGACCTGAGCCGAAACCAAGAGTCAGATACTTAACCGACTGAGCCACCCAGGTGCCCCTGATCATCTATTTTTGATTCGCTTTGCTAATCTCTTATCTTCCATTGGTGTGAATTTGCATTACTAATATCTAAAGTAATTATTAATATCTTAAATTTATTTCTGCCATTTTATTATTCATTCTGTTTGTTCACTTCCTTTCCTCTACTTCCCTTTTCTTGCCTTTCTATTGGTAATCTGAACTGTTTTTAGAATCCGTTGTTATTTACCTATAGTTTTTTAAATATATGTGTCATTGCATAGTTTGTTTTTAGTAGTTGATGTCAATATTACCATATTCATATGCAACAATTCAGTCTACTGCTATAGACATTTTTCTACCTTGAGGTAAGTATGTAAACTTCATTTTCATTTGCTTCCTTTACCCTCCTCACTTTTTAAATGTAAATGTCTTAAATATTGTCATTATATATATTGAGCATCATGCCTGATGATGCTATAATTTTTGCTTCACTTGTAAAATATAATTGTAAAAACTCATGAGGATAGTCCATTGTACTTACCCCTATTTTTCCTCACTCCATTGTTTTTCTTTCCTCCTGAAGAACCAGCCTCCTTCTATTTTCATTTATTTTTGTTAAAAGAACTTCCTTTAACTATTCTATAAGGTTAGCTCTGCTAGTGACACATTCACTTAGCTTTCCTCAATCTGATCCTGTCTTTACTCTCCCTTCATTATTGAAGAATATTTTTGTTTGATATAGAATTCATGGTTCAGAGTTCTTTTCTCTCATTAGTTGAAAAATATTGTGCCACTTCCTTCTGGCTTGCATGGTTTCTGAGGAGAAATGTGCTGTCATTAACTTGTTGTTCCCCTGTAGGTAACATTGCATTTTCTCTAGTCTCTTTCAAGATGTTTTCTTTGATTTTAGTTTTCAGAAGTTTGCTTATGAGTCTTGTCATTTAATGTCTACTGTCTCCATTAGCTTGAGTTCAATGAAGAGAGGGACTAGGACTGTCTTGGTCAGTGCCAGACAATTATTAGATGATTAATAAGAGATGCTTAACAAGTATGCTTTGAAAGAATGAAAACCCCAAGTATTTTGGTTTCCATGACAATAAGTAACAGTGATTATTTAATATAAATTTGCCTCAAAATGTACTTAGGAACAAAACAAATGCTTGATGCATTTCTTAGGTTTCTGGTAAATACTAGCATACATAATTATTTGTGGTTTCTATTGAAAAATCTTGTAAAACTTTTAAAAACATTTTTTAAAGTTCAGTCATAGTTTGTTAAGAAGTGTCTATTTGTATCCCTATTTACTGCATAAAACCATGACATCCATATATTTGGTGTCTTTGCAAAGTAAATTGTTTACTGTAATCAAGAAAATTTTTAATGGCTCAATCAGCTACAAATAAACACAGTTATGGGCATGATTAGAGCTCTGCTCTTCTAATAACTTAATAAATATTCTTTACTGATTGGCCTGTATAACTTTCTCATTTTGGTCAGTTTTAAACTATCACCTTTGCAATCAGGAGTGCAAAAATGACTTTATGTTTATTGGCAGGCAAGAAATTTTAATATCATAGTTGTTTACTCTGAGAAAATTGCCTCTTGAGCAGGAAATCCATTTTCCTTCATCCTGTTTTATATGTACATCTGGCCTGCACAACACTTGGGCTTTGCCCACAGTCTTCATTATTACAGGTCTGTTTTAGATGATCTACAACATGTTTCCCTTACAGGTGAAAATTAACTAAAGAGAAGCAAGAATTGCTCCCTAAAATATGAGAAAGTGAACTGATTTCATAACCTGTATGGGCCTTTAATGAGTAAAATGATCTTTATTCTTTCCCAGTTGTGGGAAATAAATAATTCATAGAGTTAAGACTATCTGAGCCATTGTATTCTATCCTTGTTAATATTAATTAATCACTGTGTAATATTATCCTGTATTTAACTTAATGAAAACGTAGAAACGAAAGCATGTGAATTCAAAATAACACAAATTCCATCCTTCATTGCCTTATTTGGAATTGCTTTTGACAGCTACAATTATATAATTCAATAATCAGTTATAAGAGATTACAGTTTTAAAAGTCTGAAAATTTGGGGTATACTTATAAAGGAAAACACTCAATAAAGATATAAAATGAAATGTATGAGTTTTCTGGAAGAATAGCATCATGATTATTTCGCCTAAATTGAAAAATTACTCTCATTGGTCTATTTTCTCTCCAGATCTAATTGGAAACCCCTTGCATTTGCATAGTTAGTGGAAGAGGTCTCTCTTCCAAGGCCCATGTTTACTGTCAGAAGGAGGAAAGACTATGCATGTTACATCCTACTGAATATCCATTTTAATTCAGATACCAATATGATTCATTTCCCCCAATGTCTTGGAAAATATCCTAATTTGTATATAGGCTCTGACCATATCTGTAAAAATATTTTACAGATATGCTGAACCTGATATTTTTTATGATACAAGGTCAACATTGCATCTATGTTTTACTCAGCCTTCTCAAAGTAATAAATTAGGAGCTCAGTTCTCACTTTCTTGATTTCTTTACATTAACTTTTTTCTCAATTCAATCCCAACTGATTTGGAACATACTTTCATACTTTCAGTTGGTGTTTGGAAAAAAGTAAGACAGTTACAAAATCAATTTCTTCGAACTGCCATTGAATTTACTTTTGTGTTTTCACTGGGCATCTTGATTTTTTTAATATCTTGAGGGTTTTTTTTAATGCTACAACAGAAACTGTGTGGCATATGATTAAGTTTCTAAAACAATACAGTTTTTTTATGCCCTTGTATATTTTTTAAGTCAGAGAATAAGGCAATTACGGCAATGTATTTGTGTAGAAGAAGCAAAAGTGAAACAATCATTCTTCTTTACAATTCTTTTCTGCGTTCAGTTTTAATTAATATTACAGATATTCTTTCAAGTGTTTTATGTAAGATTAGAAGCAGCTAAAAATTTTTTGAAAATAAAAATAAAATTAGAAGCAGCTAATATCTTTTATTATAATGTATTTCCAGAAGCATTAAGTGCCAAGAGAGTCTCAACAGAAATCTTAAATATACCTGTATTTTTATAGATTTCAATAAACATTTTCCTAGTGGATGATAGCATTTCTCAGAAATTTTAGGACATATCATCATATATGTCAAATGCACTCAAAATATGAAATAAAATTTGATTCTTATGTGCTGAACTCTGACAGCCCTCTTATATTGAGTAAATGAATTAAAGTTACTGAAATATCCAAAAATGCCAACAGAATATTTTCTAAAGTATAGATTTTAACTTTATTTAGTTGCCACTCTGAAGATGTAATAATGCAACCCTTATATTATTGACACAGGAGGATTTTTTTAAAGATTCAACAGAAAATAAAATTGTCCTCATTAAACACATTTAGTGTGCAGATTTGGGATACATTTTTGGTACATTTTAATGATTGAAGCTCTCTCATGAAGGTGCAATCACATATTGATCATGTCTACAGTCATCTGAAGGCATGATTGAGCTAGCCGATCAAAATGGTTAACACTGACAGTTGGCTGTGAATGCTAGTTGTTGGCTAACAGTGCAGCTCTCGTTGGCAAATAGTGCCTACATAGTTAGGCCTATGTAGTGTCTATATAACGTGTGTCTCAAGTAGGTGGATTTTGTACATGGTGACTTCTTCCTCACAGTATGCATTCCAAAAGAACCACATGGCATTTTCTGACATTGACCTAGAAGTTATGCAACATCACTTCAGCTACATCCTGTTGGTTACAAGAGAGTCACTATGCTGGCTTGGATTTATGAAAGGGAACAGAACGTAGGCCTCACATTTCAATGGCAGAAGTGTTAAAAGAATGTGTCAATATGCTATAGTGGAATCTACTTCCTTGAGTATTTTAAGCGTCTTCTAAGTCAATAAACTCTCCCCAGGTTCCTTCTAGATATCATCACCAGCTGGAATTCTTCTTGAGTGACAAGGCTCAGATCATGGTGGGCAACATACCAAGCAGCAGAAGGGGGTGAATTTATTTTCTCTTCATGGATCAATTTTCTAGGGCATTTGAAAACTATGCTGTACCAAGTCTGTCTTTACATTTATATTAGGTGACTCATTGATGTAGACAAGCTACTGACTATATCCAGTTTACTTCCCATCTCTGAGGAGGCTATACCTGGTTAGGTGTTAGAAATCTCAAGTCATTCAGAAGATCTATGAAATTAGTGGGGGAACGTGTGAAAAAGAAACAAGATGGGTCAGGAAGACAGATTGACCTAACCATATTCAGCATTTGACAAGCTTCCCCACAAACCAACTCAGCATCTCCTGTTTTTTGTTCTTTTTGGGTGTTTTTTTTTTTTTGTTTTTTGTTTTTGTTTTTTTTTTTTTCAGTTATCAAGTGAAGTAAGTTCTGAAGGTAAATGACTCTGTGCCCTAATGACTACCCATTTTTCTTGTTTGCTGAGCATACAGGGAAGGGAAAAGAGCAGAAAATACTGTATGGCAAGCCATGAAGTGGTAGTTATTCTGTCTCTTAAATTAATCCCTACAACATAGAATCTCCAGGCAAAGAGGAAAGAGAAGGAGCCAAGAAAGGCTATTTTAAGAAATACAGTTCATTTTATATTTTCACTATTTAAAAGGACCATAGTTTGGGGCACCTGGGTGGCTCATTCGGTTGAGTGTCTGACTTCAGCTCAGGTCATGATCTCACAGTTCCTGGGTTCGAGCCCTGCATCTAGTTCTGTGCTAACAGGTCAGAGCCTGGAGCCTGCTTCGGATTCTGCATCTCCCCCTCTCTCTGCCCCTCCCCCGTACTCTCTCTCTCTCTCTCTCTCTGTCTCAAAAATAAATAAACATTAAAAAAATTAAAAAGACCATAGTTTGTTGAGGGATAATTGTGGGTATGATGATTTAGAGATGCAAAATGTTCTGAAGAGTTCAGAGAAACACATAGGAGAATTCAGAGCTTCAAAACAGCTGATCTATTGTTCTTAGTGATATTGTTATTTAAAAAAAACCCCTGAAAATAATGGGTTTTCAGTAAAGATCACAGCTGTGTTAAATACAGGACAATATGAGTCCACTTAAGTTAATATTCGTTATCACCCCATTTTTCTTATTCCTCTGCTGCTCTACATAAGAACAACACAGTAAACAAAATAGTAAATATGTGTTTCATTCCAACTAAATGTTTAGCATGTATAGAAGTATTTAATTTTTAAGATACTACTAAATAGGTATCACTGTATCCACTTTACCTAAACACACACACACGCACAAACACACATCTTTACACAATCACTGCAAAGAACAAAGCGAATTACCAGCTTTGGTAATGTGTAGTAGGCAGAGTGTCCATTTAGATAAGATGCCTCAGCTCCTGTCTCCTCTCCTCCAATTGACACCTCAACAGAGAAACCCTTCTTCACATCCTATCTCAGCTTGGTATCCTACCAACCTCACATTCAGACTGTTCTGAGTTGTGGTAGGCTAGAGAACATGTCAAACCTCCGAGCTAAATGTTCAGTATCAGTAGCCCTGGGGACACTGATCAATATTTCTGTTCCTTTAGAGGTTTATAGCCAGCGTTAACTTTGGCAGATGTAAGCAAAATAGGCACCCTCCTGAACAGTATAATTTAAGAAATGCCGCATACTTGAAGGGTTAGTTTCTATAAGTATCTGTCATAACTGGGATTTGCAATTCTTCTATCAGAAGTTTATTCTTTACTGTTAAGGTTGTTATTTTTAATTTTTTTTCAATTTTTTCCAACTTTACTTAGGTATGATTCACAAATAAACATCGTATATATTTAAGGTGTACAACTCAACAATTTGATATACATATGTATTGTGAAATGATTCTCCAAATCACAGTAATTAACCTATCCACCTCACATAGGTACCTTTTTTGTGTGTGGCAAGAACACTAATGATTCACCGTCTTAGTAAATTTTGAGTATACAATACATTATTAACTATAGTCTCCATGCTGTACATTAGATCTCCAGAATTTATTTATCCTTGTCTGAAAGTTTGTACCCTTTAACCAAAATCCTCCCATTTCTTCCAATCCCCAGCCCCTGGGCAATCACTGTTGTACTCTGCTTATATGAGTTCTACTTTTTTTAGCTTCTACTTATATGTGAGATCATGTAGAATTTGTTTTTCTGCATCTGGTGTATTTTACGTAGCATAACGTCCTTCAAGTTCATCTATGTTGTTGCAATGACAATGTTTAACTGTTTTCTTTATGGTTTAATAATATTCCACTTTATATATAAACCACATTTTCTTTATCCACTCATCTGTTGCTGGACACTTAGGTTATTTCTATATCTTGGCTATTATGACTAATGCTGCAATAAACATGGGAATGCAGAAATCTCTTTAAGATACTGATTTCATTTCCTTTAGATGTATAACCAGAAGTGGGATTGCTGGATCATATGGTAATTCAATTTCACTTTTTTGAGGAAACTTCTTATTATTTTCCATAATGGCTGTACCATTTTTAAATCCCACCAACAGCACAGTTCCCTTTATATGCATGCCACTTATTTTTTTACTTCTTGATAATATCCATTTCAACAGGGGTGAGGTGACATCTCATTGTGGTTTTGATTTGCATTTCCCTGATGATTAGTGATGCTGAGCATTCTTTTCATATATTTGTTGGCCATATGTATGTCTTCTTTGCAAAAAATATCTATTTAGGTCCTGTGCCCATTTTTATTTGAGGGTTTGTTTGTTTGTTTGTTTGTTTGTTTGTTTTTTGCTCTTGACTTGCATTAGTTCCTTATATATTTTGTGGTTTTTTACTGTTTATTTTTATTTTTGAGAGGCAGAGAGAGAGAGAGAGAGCATAAGTGGGAAAGGGACAGTGAGAGAGGGAGACACAGAATCTGAAGCAGTCTCCAGCATGTGGGCTGTCGACATACAGCCCAACATGGGGCTCAAACTCATGAACCATGAGATCATGACCTGAGCTGAAGTCGGACATTTAATGACTGAGCTAACCAGGCGCCCCCATTTCTTATATATTTTGGATATTAGCCCCCAATCAGATACATGATTTACAAATATTTTCTCCAATTCCATAGGTTGCCTTTTCATTTTGTTGATTTTTCCCTTTGCTGTGCAGAATTTTTTTCTTTTGATATAGTCCCACTTCTTTATTTTTGCTTTTGTTGCCAGTGCTTTTGATGTCGTATCTAAACAATCATTTCCAAGACAAGACGCTTTTTCCCAGTGTTTTCTTCTTTTTTTTTCACAGTTTGTTTTTATGGGATTTAGATCTTATATTTATGTCTTTCATCCATTTTGAGTTGATTTTTGTGTGCAGTGTAAGATAGGGATCCAATTTCATTCTTCTGCATGTGGTTATCCAGTTTTTCCAGCCACATTTATTGAAAAGACTATTTTTTTTTTATTGCCATTCAGGATCCTTTGACACTAAATGTGGATTTTACAATTTTTTTCCTATTTCTTTAAAAGATGACATTGGAGGGGTGCCTGGGTGGCACAGTCGGTTAAGCATCCGACTTCAGCCAGGTCACGATCTTGCGGTCCGTGAGTTCAAGCCCCGCATCAGGCTCTGGGCTGATGGCTCAGAGCCTGGAGCCTGTTTCCGATTCTGTGTCTCCCTCTCTCTCTGCCCCTCCCCCATTCATGCTCTGTCTCTCTCTGTCCCAAAAATAAATAAAAAACGTTGAAAAAAAATTTTTTTTAATTAAATAAATAAAAGATGACATTGGGATTTTGGTGGGAATTGCATTGATTCTGTAGATTACTTAGATTGCTTTGGGTAGTATGGACATTTTAGCAACATTAAATTGTTCCTGTCAATGAACATAGGGACATCTTTCCATTTATTTGTTTCTTCTTCAAGTTCTTTCAACATTATCTTATAGCAGTGTACAGATCTCTAACCTCCTTGGTTAAATCTATTTCTAATATTTTATTCTTTTTCATGCTCTTTTAAATGGGATGGTTTTTCAATTTTTTTCAAGTAGTTTCTTGCTATTGTATAAAAATGCAACTGATTTTTACATGTTGATTTTATATCTTGAAACTTTGCTGAATTCTAACAGAATCCTAACAGAGTCCTAACGGATGTTTTGTGTAATCATTCTCCATATACGATTATGTCATCTGCTAACAGAGATAGTGGTCTTAGAGGAACAGCTTTGGCTTTTCAGTGTTGAGTATGATGTTAGCTGTGGGCTTTTCATATGTGACCTTTATTATGTTGAAGTAATTTCCTTCTATTCCTAGATTGTTGAGTGTTTTTATCATAGAAAGGTGTTGAATTTTGTCAAATGCTTTTTCTGCATAGATTGAGATTATTATGTATTTTTTATCCTTCATTCTGTGAAAGTGGTTTATCATACTGACTTTCTTATGTTGGACCTTCCTTATATCCTATGGATAAATCCTATTTGGACATGGTATATGATCCTATTAATGTGCAGTTGAATTCCATTTGGTGGTATTTGTTGAGGATTTTTGCATCTATATTCATCAGGGATGTTGGCCTGTAGTTTTCTTTTCTTGTGTCTTTTTCTGGTGTTGATATCAGGATAATATTGCTATAAATAAATTAAGTTTGGAAGTATTCACTGCTCTGCACTAGCTTGGAGGAGTTTGAGATAGATTGGTGTTAATTCTTCTTCAAATATTTGGTAGAAGTCACCATCTGGTCCTGGGCTTTTCTTTGTTAGGAGGATTTTGATTACTGATTCAGTCTCCTTAGTATTGATAGATCTGTTCAGATTTTTTATTTCTTCATGATTCAGTCTTGGTAGATTGCATTTTTTTAGGAATTTATTCCCTTCTTCTCAGTTATACAATTTTTTGGGCATATAATTGTTCATACAGTCTCTTATGATTCTTTTTATTTCTGGAGCATCAGTTGTAACATCTCCTTTTTCATTTATGATTTTACTTATTTGAGTCTTCACTCTTAGTCTAGCTCAATGTCAATTTTGTTGATCTTTTCAAAAAACCTACTCTTAGTTTGACTCTTGGTTGATTTTCTTAATTCTTTCTTTGTTTTATTTCTGCTCTCATCTTTATTATTTCCTACTTTCTGCTAACTTTGGGTTGAGTTCTTTTTTTTCTACCACCTTGAGGTGTAGAATTAAGTTGATTACTTGAGATCTTTGTTCTTTTTTAATGTAGGCTTTTTTTCACCACAAACTTCCCTCTAAGTACTACTTTTGCTGCATTATATAGGCTTTGGTATGTTGTATTTTCATTTTCATTTGTCTCAAGATATTTTCTAATATGTCTTTGATTTCTTCTTTGACTCCTTGGTTGTTCAAGAGTTCGTTGTTTAATTTCCATACATTTGTTTATTCCCCAGTTTTCCTTCTGCTCTTGATAGCTAGTTTTATTCCATTGTGGTGGGAAAAGATAGCTGGTATAATTTCAGTCTTCTTAAGTTTATTCAGGCTTGATTTGTGACTTAACCTGTGATCTGCCCTGGAGATTATTCTATGTGCACCTGAGTAGAATGTAAATGCTGTGGCTGTTGGATGGAATGTTCTGTATATATCTGTCAGACCATTTGGTCTATAGTGTTGTTCCAGTCTTCTTTTTTCTTATTGATCTTCTGAGTTTCCCATCCATTATTGTAAATGGAGTATTGAAGTCTCCATCTTTTTTCAAATAGTTCATTGCTATTGTATCAAAATGCAACTGATTTTTACATATTGATTTTATATCCTACAACTTTACTGACTTCATTTATTAGTCCTAAGAGATTTTTTGTGTAATCATTCTACATATATGATTATGTCATCTGCTAACAGAGATAGTGGTCTTAGAGGAAAAGCTTTGGCTTTTCAGTGTTGAATATGATGTTATTTCTATTATTCTATTTGTCTATTTCTCCCTTAATTCTGTCAATCTTTTGTACATACATTTAAGTGCTCTGCTGTTGGGCATATATATATAGACATGTATAATTATTATATCATTCTTATGAATTGATCTTGTCATTATATAATGTCCTTGTCTCTGGTTACAAAGTTTTATTAAGTCTATTTTGCCTAATATAAGTAAGGCTATCCACACTCTCTTTTGTTTACCATTTGCATGGAATATCTCTTTCCTTCCTTTAACTTTCAGCTTATGTGTATCTTTAAATCTAAAGTTAGTCTTTTGTAGACAGCATATACTTGGATCTTGTTTTTTATTCAATTAGCTCTGTGTCTTGTGACTGGGGTGTCTGTTTTATATTTAAAATAATTATTGGTAGGGAAGGACTTACTGTTGTCATTTTGTTGTTTTCTCTATGTTCTTTTGTCCATCTTTTCCTTTGTTGCTGTCTTCCCTTGTGTAGTTTTGATGTTTTTTTTAGTGACACACTTTGATACCCTTCTCATTTTTCTTTTTGGTATCTTCCATAGGTGTTTGTGATTACAGTGAAGATTACATAAAACAACTTACAGGTTAAAAAAAATCTCTCTTAAGCTAATAACCACTTTAACTGAATACAAAATCTCTATACTTTGTTAGTGATGTACAGATTACACATTTTATATTGTGTATGATTAATATGTTTTATAATTTTTATTTTTTGTACTTTTGTCTTTTAACTTCTATGCCACAATTAAAAAATGGTTCGTAGGGGCGCCTGGGTGGTTCAGTCGGTTAAGCGTCTGACTTCGGCTCAGATCACGATCTCACAGTCGGTGAGTTCAAGCCCCGTGTCAGGCTCTGTGCTGACAGCTCAGAGCCTGGAGCCTTCTTCGGATTCTGTGTCTCCCCCTCTCTCTGAACCTGCCCCGTTCATGCTCTGTCTCTCTCTGTCTCAAAAATACATAAACATTAAAAAAAAATTTTTTTAATAAAAAAAAATTTAAAAAAAAAGGTTCGTATACCCCCATTACACTATTCAGTGTTGTGTATTTTTCTTTGTATTTACCCCTACCAGTGAGCTTTGACTTTCAAATACTTTTGTGTTGCTGTTTAACATCTTTCCATTTTAATTTGAAGGACTCCCTTTAGTATGTTTTGTAAGACATGTCTAATGGTGATTAACTCCCTCAGCTTTTGTTTATCAAGAAATTCTTTATCTTCTTCATTTTTGAAGGACAGTTTTGCTAGATATAGTATTTTGGGTTGACAGTTTGTTTGCAGCAGTTTGAATATATCATCCCACTCACTTCAGGCTTACAAGGTTTCTACTGAGGAATCTGCTAATGGTCTTACAAGGGTGGCCTTGTATATGAGGAATCCTTTTTTCCTTTGCTCCTCTCAAAATTATCTTTTTGTCTTTAACTGTTGACATTTTGATTGTGTGTTTCATTGTGGAGTTCTTTAGTTTCATCCCATTTGGAATATGTTGGACTTCATGAGTCTATGTTTCTTTCCTTCCTCAGATTTGGGAGTTTTTTGACATTATTTCTTTTAGTAAGTTTTCTTGCCCTCATTTCCCTCTTCTTTTGAGACTCATTACATGTATAGTGGTCCACTTGATGTTGTTATATAAGTCATTTAGATTTTATTTACTCTGTTTCATTTATTTTTCTTTTTGTTCCTCTAACTGAATAATTTCAAATGACATGTCTTTGAACTCCCTAATTCCTTCTGCTTGATCATATATATCCATGGTTGAACCCCTCTAGTGAATTTTTCAGGTCAGTTATTGCCGTCTTCAGCTCAAAAATTGTTTGCCCTTTTTTATATTTTCTGCCTCTTTGTTTTGTTCATGTATGGTTTTCCTGAAAGTGTCGAACATCTTCATGACAGTTATTTTGAATAATTGGTCACTAATTCCCATACTTTCATTTCTTTATGGTGTGTTTCTAGAGGTCTCTTTTGTTTCTTTAACTGGGTAATTTTTTCCTGTTTCTTCATGTTCTTTCTAACTTCGTGTTGGTATCCACACATTTGGAAAAATAGCTATCTCTCTCGGTCTTTATGGACTAGCTTCTTTCAGGGAAAGATCTTCACCACTTAGACCAAGTGGGGATCCTGGGGACCTCTCAGATTTTTTTTTGTGAGTATATCTCTCTGAACTTGTGTGTGAAGATTACTAATTCAAGGAGTTTGCTAGTTTCCTTTTTTTTTTTTTTTTTTTTTTTTTTTTCAGTTCTTAGCTTCTTGCTCTTTTGCTCTCTGTCTTCTATACTCCGGGCACTCTGAAGCAGCAGCACACCACCCAGATCTTTATTTTCCCCCTCAGCAGCCTCCAGGCATCTAGATTTTGCCACGTTCTGTCAGTTTTCTGAGACAAGATAGAAACCAGAACCTTGAGCAGCACACTGAAAATCCAGAAAATTGGACACATGTTCCACTCTTCTTTTTCCACACTTAGGGAGAAGATTTTGAGCTGTACAATTTCTGTCTGCTCTACCCTGGCACCTCTGGAGCACTACCACCCTGCCCACTTTGTTCTTAGAAGCCCCCATGCATCTCCAGTGTGTCAGGTCCCATCAGGACTTCAAGATAAGCAAGACAGAAGCCAGTCTCTTGGGCAGCTGTCCTCACATTCCAACCAGAAGTCCAATTGTTGGATATCTGGTCCACCCTTCTGTTTCCTTCCCCGGGGAGAAATGGAAACTGAGAATTTCTTCCTAATCATGTGGTGTTGCACTGGTGAGGAGGGAAGACTGTGCTGAGAGCATGCCACAGATTTTTCTACTGACTTCCAAACAGCTGATTTTGTGCTCCCCTGGAAGACAGAAGCCTCTCAACTGGTTTCTGAATGTCTCACAATTGGAATTGATCTTTGTATTGTTGTTGCTTGGGAGGAAAGAGGTTCTGGGTCTTCTGTTCCACCAGAACCCCTGAGTATTCTGTTGTATACATTCATCTTATTTATTGCATCATGCGTCATTGCCTAGCACTGGTAGTAAGATGTTTTAAAACAACAATAGGGGCGCCTGGGTGGCTCAGTCGGTTGAGTGTCTGACTTCGGCTCAGGTCATGATCTTGCGGTTTGTGAGTTCAAGCCCCATGTCGGGCTCTGTGCTGACAGCTCAGAGCCTGGAGCCTGCTTCAGATTCTGTGTCTCCCTCTCTCTCTCTGCTCCTCCCCCACTTGTGCTCTGTCTCTCCCTCTATCAAAAATAAATAAAAAATGTAAAAACAAATTTTTAAAAACAACAATCATAATGACTGATTGTATTAATATTGATTAATCCATATAGAGCATTTGCCACATGTCAGGTACTGAGCTAATTGCTTTATAGGGGTTATTACCTTCATTGAACAGGTATGAAAACTGAGGTCCAAAAAGGTAAGTTGTTTCAAGTTATGCACTTAGATGGAGCTGGGATTCCAGTCCAGGCCATCCATATCCATAGTCCACTTTCTCAAACCCTCTGATGATACTCAATACATTTGCTGGATGGATCACTGAGTCCCGACCAGAATCTCACACCTCCTTTTCTGTGATTCACTGTTGGATCTGTTCTAGGAAACCGTTCTTTGCCTTCTACTTGCATCTCCCCTGTCATTTTGGTTACAAAATTCCTCATGTACAGCCTGCCATGCAGCGTGCTCCTCCCCTGCTTTATTCTACCAGAGGAGTTTCTCAACTTCTCTCTCAGTCCTCATCTCAGATATAATCAACCTTAATGTGAAAATGGTCACTTGAATCCTAAATGCCTCTCCGTTCACTTCAGATCATAGCAACTCCTCTTCAGGCTCAAGAATCTTTTAATAAACCTGCAAAGTACTTTCATCTCACTTCACAAGTGGAAAGCTAAAGGAAAGTGAGCAATCACATTGGAATAGTCATAAAAACAAAGGCTTCCTGATGGCTGTTCTAGCCATGCATTTTAGATATGAATTTATTTACAAATGATTGCATTTTAATTTGGGACATTGACTTCTCCACATTTTTATAGAGACAGCATTTTATTCTTTGTACAATAAAAACATAAGACATAATTTAAAAAAATCTTTAGAATTCCATCTTGTCACCCTGGGAAGAATGACATTGTTCAGTAATTTTAAAAATGCCTCCTCACCATGATAAAGTAGCAAGCATCAGGCTCACAGATGCATGGCAGCATTAATGTTTAACTGTAGTCCTGTGCAACAGGATATAAACTCTATCCATCAAGTTCTCACAAAGAGTAATGATAAAACTTAAAGGTTACTATTTGTATTTTTGTTCTAGAAATCCTGAGCCATTCACTGCATACTTCCTACCTGGCAGTGATCCTGCGTTTTTTGTAAAACCTAAGGTTGGAAAACTTCTTCCTTTTGACACTGAAGGAACTCTCATCATTGTGGGTTTTAAACCCCAAATGTACAGTAGGAAGTACAAAGCAACATTAGCAATACAGGTAAAGTGATTTGTATATTCACATATTGTTTTCTGTAATAACCTATTCAAGAACTTCAGGTGATTTGAGATAGAGATTTTGGAATCTTTGATGAAGCCATAAGGTATTGCCAAAATGTTAAAGTCTAAAATGAAGGAAATTAGGGGTGCCTGGATGGCTCAGTCAGTTAAGCATCTGCCTCTCGATTGCAACTCAGGTCATGATCTTGTGGTTCGTGGATTCGAGCCCTGTGTCGGGCTCCATGCTGACAGTGTGGAGCCTGCTTGGGATTCTCTCTGTCTCCCTCTCTTTCTCTGCCCCTCCCCTGCTCTCTTGTGCTCTCTCAAAATAAATAAATAAACTTAAATAAATAAAATGAAGAAAATTAAATAGAAGATAAAATTTATTTTTAATTGAGAAAAACAATGTAAAGTGGGCCATTAATATAAAAGTCTGCTCAAGTGATCATCTTAATAAAGTTAAGGTAAACACAATTTTGAAAATTTATGCAGCAAGCAAAATTTCTCCATAAGATTTCACACATGTATTTTGCTAATAGCTTCTAGGCTAAAGACAGCTTTCAAACTGTTTATGAAAAGATGTCTATTGCCAGTGTCTATTTTCAGTAGCACAGACACAAAGGACGTGTAGTTATGTTTCAAGACACAACCACTGGTGCCAAAGTGATTACTAGACTTCTAAATCAGACACTAATTAGGCAGTGCAATGGGCAGAAAGATGTGTTGTTGCTCTTTTAATGAATAGAGAAAAGAATAATGTTGAATATTTCTTGAGAAAATTGTTTATATTTTTCATCTTTCTGGGAGTTTTTACAACCCAGGTAATAACAATACAAAGCCTCTGGGGCCTTGCCGCACATTGCCCTTTGCTGTATTGATGCTTGGTTTAAAATGATCATATTGTACCTATTTCTTAAGAAATAATGACATACTCTTACTCTAAGGGATTAAATGATATATTTAAAAACAGGTTTACAAACGAAAATGATGTTTATTTTACCTAGTGCACAGTTGACATTTTTGAAATGAATTACTTTGGAGGCCTTCCCAAAATAAGCTGTGCCTGTTTTCCCTATGTTGATTTGACAATTAAATCACTGGCAGCAGAATTGAAGGGTTTCTGTGAGAGAGTAAGTTGACATATGGGATCAAATGAAAATATGAAATTTTCATTTAGTCTGAAGTGGTACAGTTTGATAAAGCTTATGTGGAAAATTGATATTGGAATGTGTTGAATAAATCACTTTTGTTGACTCTATTTTTATTTTGGAAAATTCCAAATGTGAATATGAAGAGAGTGAATAATTACTCCACATACACTCATCATCCAGGGTGAACACTTATCAAATCAGGGTCACTTCAAGTGTATTCCCACCCCCTTCCCCATATTCCATATTATTTTGAAGAAAATCCCAGACATCATATTATCTTCAACTATTTCCTATTAATCTCTGAAAGACCAAAATCATAACCATGATACCTTTATCACATCTGAAAATTAACAATAATCCCTTAGTGTCACAACATATCAAATCGCCATTTAGTGTTCAAATTTCCAATTGACTCATGCGTCTCATATTTTTTAACTTAAAAAAAGTATTAACTTATAAGAGGTTGCAAAAATAGTACATAAAGTCCTATGAATACTTCTCCCAGCTTTTCCCAATGGTGAGATTTTATAGAGCTACAGTAATATATCAAAAGAAGGAAATTGACATTGACAAAACATTATTAACTAAGCTAGAGGTCTTCTTCCTCCACGTATATGTGGTGTGTGTGTGTGTGTGTGTGTGTGTGTGTGTGTATTTCTAGACAATTTGAACTCGTGTAGATCTGTATAACTACAATCACAACTGACATACAGAACTCTTCCAACACAACTGACAGAATTGGTAACATTGTAGAAACTGTGTCATGCTCTTTATGGTCACGTCCAATACCATAACTCCTCCTTTACTGCAGCAACTGCTAATCTTTTCTCCATCTCTTTGATTTTCTAATTTCTAGAACATTACATGAATGGAATCATACTCTGTGTGACCTTCTGAGATTGGCTTTTTATGCTGAGCATAATGCCCTCGAGATTCATAAAAGTTATTGCAGATATCAAATCAATGATTTTGAAATCATGATTCAAACATTGTCTTTCTGACTCAAAACCCTACTCTTAATGATGTCTCACACGGTGTCTCACATGACGTCTCACATGATGTCTCACATGATAAATGTGAAGAAGTCTTAAAGTTTCTTTATCTAAATAAAAATTACCCTGCATATAGTATTATCATCTTTTAAGCTATTGATGTTAAGCATTAAATCAATTAATACTTATATATGAAACATATGATCTTCATTGTGCTTTACTTAGAAACAAAAATTAAGATCTTTAAGAACACTTCAGTGTGAACACAAACTTCAACAACTAAATTAGCAAGCTTCATAAGTTCTCTTTCAATTAAACCATATTTAGAATGATTAAAAACTGCCTTTTCCCCACTATTAAAGAAGGCATATAGCACTAGTTTTGAGAGACTTAAGTAACTTGGTCAGACTGTTTACAAAAAGCAATGTCACTCAAAGAGAATAGGTAGTCCACTAAACTTTCCATGGTTGACATAATAAATCTTAAGTAGTTTATACAAAAATGTGAAAGCTACCAAAATTATCCAAGATAAAACATGTTTGTGCAAAAGTAACATAGATGGACCTGTTATAGCTAGAGACATAACCAGACATAAGTAATATGTATATAAATACATTGCTTTTATGGGAATAAATCATTGTTATAAAACTGTAAGAAATGGAATATATATATATATTATATGTATATAATATATATATATAATATGTATATAATATATATCTTGGTTTGTATTTCCTCTTAAGCAAAAATCCAAAATAAGGATTCAAATCCAAGTAGCACATTTGCTATGTGATCTAAAGAAACAGATGCAGGGAAGCCAAGATGTGAGACAGAAAAGGAATAAAAACAAATAAAGAGTGCTTTATCAAGTCAATTACCATAGTGGGCAACTGGAATTTCATCTTACAGAATTTCTATGGAAAATAGTATGGAAGACACACTGTAGACTATTTACATCAATGGGGCTAGAGAGTTGGGGGTGTTTTTACACCAATCGAACATCCTTATGTGAAGTTATAGTATCGGGCTCTGTTTGAGCCCGATAACTGTTTAACCCAGTTATAGTATAGTTTTTGGTTCCGCTTTTACCTCTTTGATTCTGAATACACAATTACTATGAGCACTGGATGGAAGAGCCAGTTAACGACTAAAATAGGGGCTTTCCAGGTGTGCAAGAAAATCCTGCACTTAACATTCTTCGATGGATATCACATTACCCCTTACACCCTGACTCATGTTATTGCAATATTCACTTATCCTGGATTTATCCTGAATGAGTTTTCGGAACACACGTGATCCTAATCTTATCGTGGGGAAGAAGGCCTAGATAAACACAGCATCAGGAAATTCTGCAAGAGCAGTGGGATTTAAGTATGAACATAAACATGCAGAAAATGCTAGGCTTTGTAATTCACTTCTGCCGTCCTGTGCATATATACAGAAAAAAAAACAAAAACGATGGATCTTTAAAGAAATCCCTAAGTGGTACTAACGGATTTAGATTATGACTGTCATTAATGATTTTATACAATGCTCAGTAATTTCAAATGGTTGTATTATTTATAGACTTTCATAATCTAAAAAAACAGAAGCTCGACATATTTTACCAGTCCGTTCTATAGCCACAGTTAAATTCTCATGGATAAGTTCATCTTGGAAGGCATGGTTTCCATTAGTTATGTAGTTCATGCTGGGCAACAGTTTCATGCAAATAGATTGCTTCCCCTTAGATCATATGGATGCTGAGTTCACCCTTGGTGCAGACCTCTATCTCTGAGGGACCTTTTAGTGAGTGGTTCTTTTTTTTTTTTTTTAATGTTTATTTATTTTGAGAGGGAGGAGGAGAAGGGCATAGAGAGGGGGAGAGAGAATCCGAAGCAGGCTTTGCACTGACAGCACAGAGCCCGATGCAGGGCTCTATCCTACAAACCATGAAATTGTGACCTGAGCCGGAATCAAGAGTTGGATGCTTAACCAGCTGGTCACCCAGGTGCCCCGTGGTTCTTAATTCATAAAACCAAATGCTTTCCTGAATTTATTTTCCATGTTAATTATCTATTACCGGCACACTTTCAGTTTTGTACCTTTCCCATACCTTGCATGGAGAAGAGAGAAGGTATTCTCTCAATCCTTGAATGTTTCATGTGAAATTTCTCCTCTCTTTGTTTCCAGACACCGGACATGTACTGGTTGTATGATATCAATGGGTTACCTCAAGTTACCAAGCCACCGATGAATGTCAAAGCCAAAGTTGACACTACAAACAAGATGTTTGATAGACGGCCAGTTGGTCAGCACAATTTTATCCGTGAAAATGCTAAACTCATAAGGACAGGGGTGTCCTCTACCATCAAGGGTGCGCCTTTGATGTTGAAGAATAAATAAATACTTTTTCCCAAAATATTTCTTGAGCTTCAGTAGAATTGAACATATTTTCATGATTGTTCTTTCGTCTTCTGGAGTATTTCTAAGGAGTAACGTTTCAATTATAATAGGCCTTCTCTACTTTTTAAACTGACTAAATCTATTCTCTGAATATGTTATACCTGATTTCTGTTATGTGTATCTTTGAAAATAGACTGGTTGCAAATTATTGGAATTGGTTCCCTTTTAAGTTACAGAGTACATTTGTAGCAAAAGAAAAATGATTTCAGCTTAGAAATCCATGCACATAAGTATATGTAGTCCATATGCTTCTACAGTGAGTCTTTAAACAATATAGATATATTTCAAAATGATCCTGGAGAAAATTCATTTTCTCAAAGTAAAAGAGAGCATTTTGCTCGGTAGTTGTCAGTCAGAAAAATAGAATAGTAAACAGCAAATACGGACCATCTTTAAGACACTTTGGCACAAAATGACTGGCTCTGCCACGAATTAGTCATTCATATGATTTTAAGCAAATCACTTCCCCTTTTTGTGCTCTATTTTCTTACGTGCAAAACAAAAGAACTATACTAGGACAAGAATTTGCAAACCATAGATCTAGTCTGCCACTTCTTTTTATACCCCTACTAACAAATAAGAGACTTTTGCATTTTTAAATGGTTGAAAAAATTAATAGAAGAATATTAAGTAACACAAGAAAACTGCATAAAATTCAAATTTTATTGTCTATAAATAAAGTTTTACGGAAACATAGCCACAGTCATTTCTTTGTGTATTGTCTGTGCCTGCTTTTGTGCTCTAACAGCAAGGTTCAATGGACAGAAACCATAAAGCTACAAAGTTTAAAATATTTACTCTCTGGTACTTTATAGAAAAATTCGGCAACCCTGTACTAGGTCAGAAATGGCCTTTAGGAATCACTGTAAATGGACTGATTATAATTTCTTCACATGGTGTTAAGTGGAATTCTAGGGAAACGTCTATGCAGTCCATTAGTCTTGTCTGCAGATACTCAAGTAGAGGAGAGTAGAGGCCCATGTGTCCCAGATTTTTCTTCCCCAAAAAAGGACAAAAGCTAAAACTCTGTGAGTCTTCAAAAGCCTCTATTGTTCTCTGGCTCTCTAAACATGTTTCTTTGAGTATAGAGTCATAGATTATTTGTCTGTCCTTTCTTCTGCCATACCGTATGTGGGAGGAGGGGTTTGGTCAGTCTCTGAGTGTATTTCTCACAAAGCCTTTATAAAACTTCTCCAAATCCTTAGGAAAGTAAAATCATATTTGCCATGAATGTATGTAGAGATCTAAGTGCTGTTATATTTTGGTGTTTATGGCAATGCATTATATTTACATAATCTGAAACCTTCTCATATTGATCCTTCCAAGAATCACAACTTCTCTCCTATCTGAAGTGCTCCAATAATTTGAAACTGTCACACTGTACACTTTCCACTATTTCTTAGTCCAGCACTTGTGACTATCAATGGTTCCTAAGACCAAAAGGCATCACATTAATTCAGAGACTAGAGCAGTTACATGGGGAATAGAGTGAATAACCAGAAAGAAGTCTAACAATATCCACAAACTTCTTCCTTATCTCTAGAGGACAAGTAACATACTATAGTGTGCCGACATTTGTGGCTTTATATTGAAAAAGGAGTCTAAAAAGGCAGTAGGAGGTTTTACCTGGAGTTTCCTATTTGGGGACTTTGATTTGCTCTTTAGCAAGTGAATTTCCTATAGAATGAAAGATAAGATTTTTCTGGAATCTAAAGGTTCCATGTGTGCTGACACTGCACATTTAAATTTTTTTTAATGTTTTTTAATTTATTTTTGAAGGAGAGAGAGAGAGACACACACACACGGCATGAGCGGGGGAGGAGCAGAGAGAGAGGGAGACACAAAATTTGAAGCAGGCTCCAAGCTCTGAGCTGTCAGCACAGAGCCCCACATGGGGTCCGAAGTCACCAGCCGTGAGATCATGACCTGAACCGAAGTCGGAAGCTCAACTGACTGAGCCACCCAGGCGCCCCATGTTTTAAAAAGTACATAATGCTGGGGCACCTGGGTGATCTCGTGGTTTGTGAGTTTGAGCCCCACTCAGGGCTCTGTGCTCACAGTGTGGACCCTGCTTGGGATTCTCTCTCTCTCCCTCTGTCCCTGCCCCTCCCCCACTTGTGCGCGTGCTCTCTCTCTCTCTCTCTCTCAAAATAAATTTAAAAAAATAAAAATAAGAAATACATACGCTGATTTATCATTGTAGAATCTTTGAACCTTGGTCAAAGGTCTGTTAATTTACTCATGTGTTTATGCCTTTACTTAATAAAGCAGGTGCTAAGTATTTCTCCAAGCTAGGGTCTGTGCTCAACCTTGATTTAAAAACAAACGGGCCCTAATCAGACCTTTAGTGGAAGTGCCCCCTCACTAATGGAGAAGACAGGTGTGAGCAGGTAGTTTCCAGACCATATGGAAGGTGCTGTGACTGAGATCTTGTAAAAACACAGAGGTAAGGCCCTGCCGATGGAGTGAGAAAAGGCCTCAAGGAAGATGTTCCATATGGAGTTGGAGTCTCCCAGGTATGAAAGGGGAGTATGACCCCAGACTGGGAGAAGGAACATGTGCCGAAGCAGACAGATGTGACAGAACATAGCATACCCAGGGACAAGCAGTGGTTGGTGGTGAGGATAAATGATTTGGGGAGTGGTAGAAAATGTGGGAACAAGTATAGGTGGGAACACAGGAGCTTGAAGTAACTCACATTCTTAGCTCAGGGACTATATGGAATGAAGGGGTAAGAAAATGGATTCAAATTTGGATGCATTACTTTAGGTAAATATAGGATATGTATACTGAAATGGCCAGTTAGCAGATGGATATATTCATATGGAACTTAGAACATGGGTTTGATGCTGATACAAGTTTTGTGACTTATTGGTGAATCGTTAGGAGTCAAAAACAAAGCTGTACAGGATAATGCTTAGGGAAAGCTTATAAAAGCACTGGTTCTCAAACTCTAGTATGCAGTAGAATGATCCGAGCTGCCTGCTAAAACTGCAGAGTGTGAACAGAAACATTTGAAATGAAGTAGGAATGTCAGGGGGCCCTAAAACGGAGCTGGGAGGCCACTGGGGAGGCTGGTCTTATGCACATCCACACCTGGGGGGGAACATGAACTTTTAGACTGTGCCAGTCACAAACTGCCACAGGCTGTTGGAATTCTCAGAATGAGGTTTAGTTTTCTTTACTACAAGCTAGCAACTAGCACAGTAATCAACCTATCATATATAGACCAACGCTAATTATTTTTGCCTATGCCAATCATAATTCTTTCAATACAATTTACATAAGCCTGCAGTTTTTGCCTCTATAAACTTTGTCTTTCTCTTCCTTCCTCGGAGCACATTTCAGGCTCCTACCGAATCCGTGCCTCTGGTATTCGAATTCCTAAGGACCCCAAATAAACTTTTGGTTTGCTTTGCAGCCTCAGTTCTTTCTTGTTTGGCAGGAGTTTTTACAGGGGTTACTCTTCTTCATTCTGATTCAGTATATTTGGGGCTAGAAGCAAGACTCTGCATTTTAATATGTGCTTAGGTGTTTCTAAGGTTTGCACATTAAGATACAATATTGAGGAAGAGAAGAGGGGCATGGATAAAACTCTGAAAAACATTTAAAGAGTAGCAAGCATAGCAAAGAGGCCATGGTGTAAACCAAGAAGATATTGGCTAAAGAGAGGAGAAACACCTGGATCCTGCTCCTGACTTTGGGGTACACTAGTCAGGGCTCTTGTCCCCGCTGAGCCAACCAACGACAGAGCGTAGTTCCTAGAGAACAGACAGGACAAGGTGGGGTAATTACCACTGGGAAAGAAAGGGTTAAAGGGGGATTGTAAGAAACCTGGGGAAAGTTTTGAGCCCCATCCAACCTCCCTGTTGACACATTGTTGAAAGATACTTGCAGGAAGAAAAAAAAATGTTTTTCATTTAGGGTTTTTCTTCTAACCAAAACGAATATTGTAAGGTTTTGTTTGTAGCAATTGTTGACTGAGAACACAAGCAGAGCTAAAGTAAAAGCATTTATTTGGCGTCTTAGAATTGCAATTTGGGGAGCACAGATTTGGGCAGCAACCGAAATTGTGTCCCCTCAGGGAACAAAAGTGAAAGATTTTTAAAGGCAAGGGGGAATGCTTTTATCTTTACAAAGGTTTGTGATTGGTGTTGGTGGCATGAAACTAATCTTGGGCTGACTGTAATTGGTTGCTAAGGTTATCACTAGGCAAAGGAGCATTCCTATAACAAGTTGCAGGTGTTCAGGCTGAGTCCTTAGAGTATTTGGGTCTGGCCCATTTCTAAAGTTCATGCTTCTGCCAGTGAGGACGTGCAGAAGGCCCACCTCCTTAATGGCCTCCCGGCTCCATTTTAAAACCCCTGGATATAAATGAACCCATTTCATTTCACCTTTCACACAACTTCTTTCAGTCTTTTTATTTCTAAAAATGTCTTCATTTTGTCCTTTCGGGTTTTTTCCTTGTTTTTTAAATGCTTATTTATTTATTTTGAGAGAGACCGTGAGCGAGCGAGTGAGCATGCGAGGGGCAGAAAGAGAGAGGGAGAGAGAAAGAATCCCAAGCAGGCTCTGCACTGTCAGTGCACGGAGCCTGGTGTGGGGCTGGATCTCGTGAACAGTGAGATCATGGCCTGAAACTGAAATCAAGAGTCGGATACTTAACTAACTGAGCCACCCAGGTACCTTGTCCTTACTTTTGAATTACACTTTTTCTTAGTATACAATTCTGAGTTCATTATTATTTTTCTCCTAAGCACTTTGAAGCTATTTTCCTTTTTCTTTTTTCTTTTTTTCAAGTTTCTTTTAGTAATCTCCACACCCAGCATAGGGCTTGAACTCACGACCCCAAGGTCAAGAGTCGCTTGCTCCAGCTGAGCCACCCCTGAAGCTATTTTCTATGACCTTTCAGAGAAGTCTCCTGTATGTGAAGTTTTTAGCTTTTAAGTGAACTTACATTTCTTTTTAGCTTTAAGAATTTTTTCTTTCATTGCTGATTTCCTAAAAAAAAGTCTCGATTATGTATCTAGCAATGGATTTATCATTTTGTTATATTATTATTATTATTATTATTATTATTCTACTTGGTACTCAAAGTGCACTATCAAGTTGAATACTTTTATCTTTCTTCAGTGTCAGAAAATTCTCAGTTGATATCTTATCACATATTCCTTGTCTGCCATTGCCTGTATTCTGTATACTGGGAAAGGCATCCCAAGAGATCCAGGCCTAAAGTTTAAGTGTAAAGGATTTCAGTAGATCTTGGAGTCGTAATGGCTTGTGCGTATATTTTATCACTTTTATCTCTTTGTTGTGTGGTAGGTGAAGTATTCAGTGCCATCTTCCAAATCAGTAATAATTTCTGCAGTAATGGTCTTTTTAGAGTTTATCCTATTGATTTTATTGTCTATATTGATACTTATTATTTCTCATACTTAATATTTTATATTTACCTCTTTAATAAATGTAACTTCTTGTTTAATATTTTCTTGTTCACTCTTGAATGTTAAGTTTTTATCTGAGTAGCCCAGCCGTGCTTACTACAAAATATTTCACAGGCGTGAAAGAAAACCGAGAGGCAGAAACTTGCAATGAGTCAGGATTGTCTGGTACTGGACAATGAGTGTTAAGAGTATGGTGGATGTACTAACAGGAACTAATAAATCACCCCCATCCTCTAATACTGATGTAGGAACTTTTGACATCTGTATAACGGAGAGAGAAGGTCATCCTTATTACATGCACAGGTGAGCGGTATTTGTGTGACACCAAGAAAATGTTCATCCAAAGTTACCTGCTTCATTCATGCCTATAATTCTGTTACCAGTAGTTCCATGTTGCACATCATCTCTTTCAAAAGGCAAATATCACTGGATCCTAGATACAAGTCCGCAATATCCATGTTAATCCTCACATGAGCCCACAGTCAGTTGGCTAAAGAGCAAGGGACTGATCTGGGAAAAGCCATCAGATTCCCTCTCTAGAAATTTGGCATTGGAACTGGAGAGACTCTTTTGGTCTCAGTTATTTGATTAGGTAAACTTTGGTGCTGAGAGGTAGCAATGTACACAGCAGGCAAAATGTCAGTAAGTCCCGACTTCAGAGGGGGAAAGAAGTTACATGTTCGTGGAGAGACAAACTGGAGATGCTATGATATATCTTCCTTACCATTCCAGTGGCTTGTTCACATCACTGGGGAGGTCGGTCTATATTCCTCTCCTTGAATTACACCTGAATCCTGACAGATAGCTCCTTTACGCTTCAAATTCAGGTGTTAATTCTTTACTCTGAATCTGTTTAAACAGGAAGCACAAGAATACTAATATATGGCATAAGGGATATAGGAGGTTGATGGCCTCCACATTTCACTGGAGTCAGATCGAGTTGGGGATGAGGGAGGTAAGGTATAACCAGACACAGAAATAAATACCAGGAGGTACCTTATTTGTATATCTGAGTCAAGTACTTGTTTTTTTCATTCTCACACGTTTGTGTTTATGTGTGATAAAATACACATAAAATTTCCCTTTTTAACCACTACATACATTCACATTGTTGTTTAACCATTACCAACATCTGTCCCAGAACCCTTCTCATCTTTCCAAACTGAAACTGCGTTCCCATTAAACAGTAACTCCCGTTCTCCACTCCTTAGAGCCCTGGCAACCACCAGTTCTACTGCAGTGTCTCTGAATTTGACTACTCTAGGTTCTTCATATAAGTAGAATCATATAGCATTTATCCTTTTATTACTGGCTTATTTCACTTAGTATATTGTCCTCCAGGTTCATTCATGTTGTAGCATATGACAGAATTTCCTTATTTTTATTTATTTTTTAAAACTTATTTATTTTGAGAGAGACGAGAGAGAGAGAGAGAGAACGAGAGCATAAGCAGGGGAGGCGGAGAGAGAGAGAGAGAGAGAGAGAGAGAGAGAGAGAATCCTGAGCAGGCTTTGCACTGTCAGTGCTGAGCCCAACATGGGGTTTGATCCTACAAACCGGGCAATCATGACCTGAGTAGAAACCAAGACTCAGGCACTCGACCTACTGAGCCACCTGGGTGACCCAGCATTTCCTTATTTTTAAAGCTGAATAATACTCCACGGTATGCATACACCACATTTTGTTTATCCATTCATACATCAATGGACACTTGGGTCACTTCCATATTTTGGCTGTTGTGAATAGTGCTGCTATGAACATGGGTGTACAAATATCTGGGACCTTGCTTTCAGTTATTGAGTATATACCCAGAAGTGGAATTGTTGGATCATACGGTGATTCTGTTTCTAGTTCTCTGAGAAACCACCATGCTCTTCTCCATAGTGCAGCACCATTTTACACTTGCAACAGCAATGCACAAGGGTTTTCAATTCATGCACATCCTTGTCAACTGAGTTGGTAAATGTGTGTATGTGTAGACCTTCTTTTGCATTATTTTTTCCCTTGTTAACCTTCTGATGCCTGCAGGGTCTATAATGATACAACCTATTTATTTCCAATTGTTAGAAAAATACTAGTTTCTCCCTATTTTTCTTCTTGTTTTTAATTTTTTCTCTGTTTACTCCATTGTTTCTCTGCTTTCCTGACCTACTATGGGTTACTTGTACATTTTCTAAATCCCATTTTGATCTAAAGGGTTTTTAAGAGTACCTCTTTGTATAAGTTTGTTATGGTAGCTTTCTTATTATATATTTGTAACATCACAGTCTGCTGGTATCATCATTTTATTGGTTTGAGTGAAGTATAGCACCCTTACCTCTTTTTTTCATGTTTATTTTTGAGACAGGGAGACAGAGAGGGAGAGAGACATAGAGAGAGAGATGGAATGCGAGCAGGGGTGGGGCAGAGAGAGAGGGAGAATCAGAATCTGAAGCAGGCTCCAGGCTCTGAGCTGTCAGCACAGAGCCCAACACAGGGTTCAAACCCACGAAATGCAAGATCATGACCTGAGCCAAAGTTGGATGCTTAACTGAGTCACCCAGGCACCCCTCACCCTTACCTCTTTTTATCCTCCTGTATTATATACTGAAAAGAATTTTTTCTCTACATGTGTTTGGAGCCATATCAGATAGTGTTATAATTTTTTCATCCAACATCACCATAATTTAGAAAACTCAATAGAAGGCAAGTCTATAGTATTTACCCATATGTTTCTGCACTATATTCTTTCTTCCCTTCTAATGTTCCAGTATTCCTTTTTTTATAACATCCTTTCTGCTTAGAGAAATTGCTTTCACCTTTATTTTAGGGTAGGTCTCTTGGTGACAAATTCCACTAATATTCCCTTGTCTAAGATTATCTGGGCTTCTTCTTCATTTCTGAACAATATTTTCAAGTGGATATAGGATTCTAGGTTGACAGTTCTTTACTTTCAGGGCTTAAAAATGTTGTGCCACTGCCTTTGTGCCTCCATGGTTTCTAATGAGAGATTCATTGCCATTATCATTGTTTTTCCCCTCTAAGTAGGGTGTCGTTTTTCTTTAGATGCTTGCAAGGTTTTTCCTTTGTTTTCATTTTTCAGAAGTTTGACTCTGATGTGGGCTGGTATGGATTGCTTTGGATTTATCCTGTTTACAATTTTGTCAGCTTCTTCAATCTGCTGTTGTAGGCCAAATTCTGAGAGTTTTCCTCCATTATTTCTTCAAATGCATTTTCAGCCCTATCCGTTTTCTCCTTTCGTTCTAAGACTCTGATGACATGAATATCAGATTTCTGTCCCCGAGGCTCTGTTCTTTTTTTTTTTTTTAATTCTCCTTTTCTCTGGTATTCACATTAGAGTTAGAATTGTTCTATCTTTCAGTTCAGTAGTCCTTTTTTCTGTCCCCTCCCTTGTACTTTTGGACTCATCCTATGGCGTTTTAAATTTTCACTTATTGTGTTTTTCACTTCTAAAATTTGATTCTTCCTTATATCATCCATTTCTTTGCTGAGACTTTCTATTTCTTTAATGAGATACCCTCTGTTTCAAACATGTTCATATTACTTTTATTTTTTGTTGTTGAAGATGGCTTCTTTAAAATCTTTGCCAAATCATTCTAACATCCCTGCCACTTTGTTGTTTGCATTTATTGATGGTCTTTTTTCATTCAAATAAGGATCTTTCCAGTTATTTATATGAAGAAGGATTTTAATGTGAATCTTGTACATTTTGAGTATTATGTTATGAGATCCTGAATCGTATTTAAGCCTTCTGTTTCAGTTGGTTTCATATGACAGCATTCCAGCAGGAGAAGGTAGGACACCAGCTTGTCACTGCCAGATGAGGGTAAAAGTACAGGTGAATCACTCAACCTCCATTGATGCTCAAGGATGTGGGGGGCTTCTCATTACTGCTGGGTGGGGTAGGAGTTCCTCCTTTCCACTTGGCTTCCCCTGATATCTCTATGGCAGGAAGGGCTAGGCATGCCTCGCGCCTGCTCTTCACATGGCGACACTACAAACAGGGTTGTTTTGTTTTTTGTTTTTTGTTTTTTTCATCCTGAGTGAGAGGTGGTGAAAGTCCTGTCTCTCTATCACCCCAGTTGGGAGGGGCAGGTGCATCTCGTTGCTGCCCAGGCCTTCCATGTGGTCTCCCCTGACGGTATTGGGAGCAGAGTCTTACTACCTCCTGGCAGGGATAAATGTGAAAGCCCTGCCCCGCACCCAACCTTCTCTGGCACCACTCTAGTGGGAGTTGTGGCACTTCATTACAGTCTGGCAAGTATGATTGTGAAATTCTGTGCCCATGTGGCCTTTATTGGTGAGGGCGAGTGTGAAGTTTTTCCTACGGTTTTGGGCTGGAGTAAAGATGTTATTTTCTGATTTTTCTGTCTGCGAGGCTGACCTTGTCCTAGTCCTTTCTTGAGTTCCAAGGTTGTCCTTAGCCAGTCTGCCTTCTTCTCTTCATCTTTCAGAATTATATACGTAACTTATTATACATACTTAAGTTGTATGTATTGGGAGGACAGGAGATAAATATTTACTCCATTTTCCCAGAAGAGGAGGTCTAGCTCCATATTCATTTAATTCAGAGGGGAAAAAAAGTGGATGCTTTCAGCATGATTGTCATCCATTTATTTCAAAAGTCAAAAGGAGCTTGGTGCTATTAACCTCTCTACTCTATGGGAAGCTGACTTTCAGCATGACTCATAGATGTCTTTGGTATTTTTCTACTATCTGCTTCCGTTTTGTCAATACCAATAGAACTTCTAAAGTGTAGGGGCTCCAGGTTACACCCAGTGCAGTCAAGGTAAAGGGCCCTCTGCATTAGTGAGCCTCTGAACACTAGCCTCTGCAAGCTTACTCAGCATTTGAGTCCAGGCCTTTCTACATGTCTGGCAGTGCCCTGTCCCACAACACAGGCTTGGGAAACCCCAAAGAACATCTCCTGCCCCCTTTGACAATAGCTCCAAGCACTTGTTACTAAGGTCATTGCTGTGAGCTTGGTGAAAATATGTTAGCTTTACTGTTCTTTTAAAACCATTTCCTCTTTGCTGATCATAAACTTAAAAAAATAAAACATCTAGATGCTTTGGTTAAATGAAGCAAGGAATCAAGCATAATGTCCATAATTCTATGAGAAAAATGACCTAATTTTGCCTCAATACTTATTTGCCCCTTAGATATTCAATATTTGCATTTTTTCTGAAGTGACTTCTTGCACTAAAATAAATGACTGAGGAATGTCTTATTGCTGACACAGATCACAGTTTGTGGCTAATGGAATGTTAACTGCTTTTTAAGTAACTCTGAATAAACCTGCTGATCCATAAAAGATTCATCTAAAAGGAATCCACTGATGTGAAAAATCTTCTTCCGTATTCTAACTTGTTTCAGCCATTGCAATGCTGCGAGTGGCACCTGGCTTATAGAAGGATATTTTAATTGGGAGAGGTGACACATTTAATAATATGCCAAGGTTACCATTTAAGAAACAGACACTTCCCAAGAGAAAAATGATTATGCAAGCTTATTCTCTGGTGTAAAAAATCATCTCCACAGTAGGAAGATTTGTTCCATTTCAGAGATCAGAAATGCAGTGCTGAAAAAGCATTCTGAAATTTCCAGAGACAAACAAAACCTGTGACTTCAGCTTCATCCTTGTGTGGTTTTGTATCTGGGACAACCACTCACAGAGGACCGTGTAAAACTTGAACAAAAGCAAAAGTCAACCCCTCCATAGAAGTCTTAGTGGCCTGAAAATCCTCAGTGTCTAGAGCACCTTCCTGCCTCGTGTGCCTTTGTAGGATAGTCCAGCTCAGGTAGAAAATGGTCCCATCCAGATTATGGTTTGGAAATGTGGGCTGGTGCTTCCTGTGGCAGCACAAATACTAACATTGGAAATGTGGGTTGTGTACCTTTCTTCCAGGTCTGCATATTATTTATCATTCTTTGAAATAGTGATTCATCTGAAAATAAGATGTATATGAAAAAGTTCAGAAATAAGTTATTTATAAGGCATTTTTAGGGCGCCTGGGTGGCTCAGTCCGTTAGCCTTCTGACTTTTTTTTTAATTTATTCATTTTTGAGAGACAGAGACAGAGCACAAGTGGGGAGGGGCAGAGAGAGAGGGAGACACAGAATCCAAAGCAGGCTCCAGGCTCTGAGCTGTCAGCACAGAGCCCGATGTGGGGCTCGAACTCACAAACCATGAGATCATGCCCTGAGCCGAATTCAGACACCCAACCAACAGAGCCACCCAGGCGCCCCAGGCCTCTGACTCTTGATTCCAGCTCAATTCATGCTCTCATGTTTCGTGGGATCAAGCCCCACATTGGGCTCTACACTGACAGCATGGAGCCTGCTTGGGATGCTCTCTCTCCCTCTCTCTCTGCCCCTCCCCTGCTCTTGTTCTCACCCTCAAAATAAACACACTTTTTAAAAAGACATTTATTTTCATAAACCTCAAAAAAAGATAAATATTTTATTAAGCAAAGCTCCTAGACTTATACCACAGTCCTCCAGGAATAGATATACCTAGTCATTACTTAAATAGTAGCTTACAATGAGTTGTGTAAGTTGTGTGGCTACATACACGTATGCAGGCTGTAAATTGTTTTATGTTGTTAACTTCTGTGTTTAAGAATAGAAAATGATGAGTCCTATGACTGAGTGGGATTTATAATAAAAAGAGATGATACTAAGTCTATAATTCAGCATCACTGGCTCCTAATCACATTTAAATTACATTGCCCAAGGAGAATCTCCAGAAATAAGGTCACTCTGGGACCAAGCATTGGGTACTTGGAAATCAGCCAGTCCAGAAGTGTCACTGCAACAGGACCCTTCTATAGTTCTGAATATATAATGTTATTTTCTATTAAAAATATTTTAGTAAACAGATCTCAAGTGTAAAGCTCAATGAGTTTTTACTTCTGTATACACCTATGATACCAGTACCCAGATCAAGATATAGAACATAACCAGTTCCCAGGAAAGCTCCACTGTGCTGTCTTCCAGTTAACCCTCTCTCTATTGGGTTGCTCCCATTTCAAATGCTATCGATACGGAATAGTTGTGGCTATTTTGAACTTCATATAAATGGAATCCTATAGTGTGTCCTCTTTGCTGTCTGGCTTTCTTTCACATAATATTTGTCTATGAGATTCATCCACATGTTTACTTTTATGAGTAGTGTTTTCTTTTTATTGCTGAGTTAGTTATATCTCATTGGATGACCATGTCACATTAGATGAAGATATCATGTGTATTTATCATTTCACCTATGGATGGACATTTGTGTTGATCCCAGGTCTTGGTCATTATATACAAAGCTGCTGAGAACATTCTTGTTGATGCTATTTGGTGCACATGGGTACACATTTCTATTGAGTATATAGTCAAGAGTGGAATTGCTGGATCCTAAAGTGTTTGTTTTATAGCTTTACTAGTTGCTGTCAAAGAGTTTCCCAGTGTGGTTTTACCAATTTCCCCTCCAACCACCAATGTGTGAGAGTTTCACTTACTTTATATCCTTGCCAACATGTGGTATTGCCAGTCTTTTAAATTTTAACTATTCTAGTGGTAGTCTACTGATACCTCATTGAGGTGTGAACTTGCATTTCCTGATGGCTAATGGTGTTGAGCACCTTTTCATGTACCAATTAGCAATCTGAATTGGAAGCAAGCTCTTTTAATATAAAAAGTATCGTAATGCCCTGAAGGTCCATCCATGTCCTCTTTTGAAGGCTTTGTGCTAAGTGAGGTAAATCAGACAAAAACAAATACTGTATATCACTCATCTGTGGAATCTATAAACACTGAACTTGTGAAAACAGAGAGTTGGAATGATGGTTACCAGGGACTCAGGGTGGGGGAACTGGGGACATGTTTAAGGGAACAACCTTGAGCTAGTAGATGAATAAGTTCTGAGGTTCTAATGCACAACATAGTGATTATAATCAGTGATACTGTATTATAAACTTCAAAGTTGCCCAGAGACTACATCATAACTGTTCTCAACACAAAAAAGAAATGATAATTATGTGATGTAATAAAGGTGTCAGCTGACGCTACTGTAGTAATCACATTGCAATATATAAATGTACTGAACCAACACACCTCAAACTTACAATGTTATATGTCAATTATATCTCAATAATAATAAAACATAAATTAGATCTTTTCATTTTTCTTTATAGATCTAGATAAAAACAGCTGTCATTTAACAAATTCCCTGAAACCATTCATTATTATTTCAATTTAATATATTTAAAGAACTCGGAATCACATGACCACAGGCCAGTGGTATGAAAGGACTGTCAGTGTCAAGCTTTATCCCAGAGCTTTTCCAACCTTTCACTTTTTGTTCTCTGCTAATCGTAAAATGTCCACAGCACAGTGTCCATCATAAATAATCAGAGAGGCATATGACAGACAACACTGACTAAATCAGTTATGTCTCAAAGGTGATAACTAATAGAATATTGCAAAGGTTAGGAGTTTAGGATAAGATTTCATAATTCAAGATTACTGGCATTTTGACAAACATAGGTGTTTTATCATTTTCTCTGAGTACCGATTCATAAATGCACATGTATTGCTCATAATGTATACGCATGTGAATATGTGTGTACAACACAACTACTTAGACACACATGCTACTATAAATGAGCATTTGTCTAAAAAGCTCTTAATTGTTCATTAAGCCTCACAAGCTGGTGGCAAAGGGGTTAAAGATCACCTGGAAGTTACACACGGCATACTGACCCCAGAGCCCTGGGGAGGTGGAATGAACGAACCAACCCTGAAGCTGCAATTAAGTAAACTATGTCAGGAAACCCACCTACACCTACACTGGAATTGGGTGTTGCCAATCAATCGTCTTGTTAAGAATCAGGTGTAGCCCCACTAAGCAGACGGGGTTCTCCCCTTATGAAATCCTTTATGGGTGCCCTCCTCCCATGATCAGGGGCATAAGTGGGGTTCTAAATGAGATAGACAGTCTAACTCTAAGGCAACAGATGTGGGCCCTTGGTTCTACCCTAACCACCTCACACCCCTGGGTTAGGGAGTGATTGATTACCTGTGAGTCTCACCACAGATGCTCACCCCTTTAAACTGGGAAATGCTGTATGGGTGAAGGAGTGAAATGTCCAACCTCTAAAACCCCTCTGGAAGGGCCCGTTCACTGTCATTTTGTCCACCCCTACTGCAGTAAAGGTGGCTGAGGTGGGTCCCTGGATTCACTACAGCAGAGTGAAGCTGGCATCTCGAAGCTGGGAGTGCATTCCTGATCCATCAATGCCGTGCAAACTGACCTTACCGAAGAAGCCATCTGCAACTCCAGAGGCTCCGGGAAACTGCAGCCTTGTTTCAGTCACTCCAGAAGCTGACTAATCTACCCACAGCAGAAGCTTGAGGAATCGATGGTCTGGCCGAACAAATAGACTGTTGGTATTTTCTATATCTGTTTCCTTACTTTAATGCACTGTCACCCCTTGTTCCTCACTGTTGTGGTTCTTGCTCTCCTTTTCGCCATAGGTTTGGCAGAGGCTGCCCCAGCCATCTGGGAGTGTGGTGAGAGGTTTCTGTTAGCACTCGCCTTCCTTTGGTGGATAGGATGCCTCGTTGGTATTGTTTGCTTCTAATCTGGACCCCTTCTGTAGACCTCGGTTCCTCATCATGTGACCTATGTTTTCATTCACACAACCGGGTCAGGCCAGGGAGTCACTTGGACCTTACTATACCATACCCACTTCTCATGCCAAGAAAAAGTCCTGAGGACCTGCAGACACAGTAAGATCACCTCTTCTATCTGCCCAAGGCAGAGTCAATTCCCTTGTTTTGACCTGCAGTACTCCCCAACTGTGGAATGTTTGGAGGTCTGACACTCCCAGGATGGGGGGAAATTAAAAAGCCAAACCCAGGTTACTAGTCCCCACATGCCAGTATCAGTACTTTTTGACCTGTGTGCAGCTATTAACAAAAACTCTCTGTTCACTCAAAATTGCAGAGTTCTACCATGGGAACAAGGATACAGGCTCAATGACAAGTATATGTGTGAACAGGCCTTGTCCCAATCCATGTGTTACCGTGACTGTTGGGTTTACTGCCACTATTGGAGCTGTGTCTCATGGGCAATTGGAAAGGTAAAGATAAAGCGGCACTCCTCCAAAAGGAGGCTGCAACCTCCAACTATAAATTGGGAGCCTGTAAGCTCATTAATTTTACTATCTTTAATCCAGAAGATCCAAAATAGGAAAATGGCCTCAGGATTGGTGTATATGTATATGGGCAAGGCACTGACCCAGGAACCATGTTGTACTTCAAGAGGGTTGCTGTCTCACTCCAAGCCTCAACTCATGAAGTCTTTCATTCCTTTTATGAGGAAATAGAAAGTAGCCCTCACCCCATCTCTACCACAACAAGAAACCTGTTTCTTGCCTTAGCAGAAGCTATAGCCTAGACCCTAAAGATCTCTTCTTGCTGTATGTGTGGGGGAACCAACATGGGGGATCAATGGCCATGGGATGCTAAAGAATTAGATCCCCGTGAACCTTATAATGGAACAGAATACCCCAATCGTATTCCTGGGGTTTGGCTCCTCAAAACGTCAATTATGGGGAAAAACTGCCTTGCCTGATGTGGAAGAAAGTTCACTATCTCTGTTGGAAGCATAACGTGCCTAGGCCAACGATTTTATAACTTAACCTCATGGAAAACCCAATGGTGGGCATTCCCAGATCACCTTGAGCCAGATACCCATGCTTTGTCTAACTTTTCTCATCTCTGAGAGGCCTGGGACAATGTCGACACAACAATTGAATGGTGGGCCTCAGGTGGACTATACTGGCTATTTGGAAGGACAGCCTATACTTCTCTCAGGCTGGTCAGGGTCATGTGTGCTGGGAATTAGTTGTCCATCCTTCTTCCTGCTCCCACTTGCCAGAGGGGAACATTTGGGAGTCCAAGTGTATGGGGACAGGGAGACTCAAAGAAAACAACATGCCCTACAAATTGGCAATTGGAAAGATAACAAATGGACTCCAGAGCCCATATTATGGCCCTGCCAGCTGTGCACAGGATGGGTCCTGGAGCTACCGCACTCCCACTTACATGCTAAACTGCATAATCAAACTGCACACAGTTGTAGAGAGTATAACCAATGAGACTTCCAGGGCTCTCAACTTACTAGCCAAGCAGCAGACCAAAACGTGCAATGCCATCTATCAAAATCGCTTGGCCTTAGATTACTTGCTTGCTTCTGAGGGAGGAGTTTGTGGAAAGATTAACCTGAGCAACTGCTGCCTCCAGAGAGATGATGAAGGAAAAGTCATAGAGGAGATCACAGATCGAATGAGAAAGGATGCTCATGTCCTGGTCCAGACCTGGAAAGGTTGGAACGCTGGGGAGTTATTTGGAGGATGGTTTTCAATTCCCAGTGGAGTCAAAACCCTCATAGGTATTATCCTCTTGATTTGGGGAGTTTGCTTAATCCTACCTTGCCTAGCTCCCCTGGTCTGTCTTCAGCCTCATTGAGGCAATGGTTGAAAGGAAAACGGCCCCGTAAGTGATGATGTTATGGAAATAGAAACCTCTAAACCAAGATGATGCTCATTGACCCAAAAATAGGAAGGTCTAAGCAACCAAGGGTGGATGTGGTAGAGCCCCTCCCAAAGAAATGTGGTGAAAACCTGAAGACAAGGGAAGGCAACCTGGCTATGTGCACACACATGACATCCCTCACGACTCTGTACCATGAGACCACCCAATCAGGTTGTATGTCTCTATGTTACCATGTATGGGAGACAAAGAAGTAGAAATTGTATAAAAGGCTACATCCTTCTGTGCTCAGGACTCAGTTTTTCGGGTATGAACCCACTGAGCCCGCGCTGGTATGAAGAAAGTTGCTTCCTGGAAAGAAAAGCCTTGGTGTCACGACTCTCTGTGCAAACCTCGGTCCTGTTACAGAGACACTTAACTTAAAAAAATCATTTACTACCTGTAGATAGCGACAGCAATAGGCTAGTAATAAGCAGTACAAGGAGCAAATGTAAGACTGCACCTATGGAGATTTGGAACAAAGGCACAGATAGGTGTTTATGTGTGCCTTAAAGCAAGGTAAATTCCCATGAATGCACAAACGAGCAAAGAGAAAACAAGTCTAGGTGTTTAAGCTGGTCAGGGTCTCTAGGCAGGTATTGTTATTTAGAGACTAAATTAAAAGAGAAAAGAATAGTCAAGTGGGAACTGAATCTGATGCTTATTTCATTCCCATTCGTGTTGAGAGTATAGTGCTATAAAGAGGAGGGTCACAGAAAAGGTATCTAATCCTGACACCTATCTGAGATAAGCCTATTTCATTTGATCCTTAAAAATTAGAAAGGTTTTAGGTATTGCAGTTTTCCCATACTTCTGCCTGGTGGCTCTTAATTGCATTCAAAGAACAGAGCAGCAGACTTCCAGTTAGAGCCAAGATGGCAAAGCCCCCCTTTTCCTCTAGGTCTTCAGTCTTAAGACAAAAAGTGCTGAGCCTAATACACCAAGCATAGGAAGACCCAGAAAGTCAGAAAGGCAATGAGATGACTAGTGACTTTTGGACTGGAGGCATAACATGGCAGTGAGTTCACTGGTGTCTTGGGCTACTCAGGCTGTCATTTCAAAATACCACAGACTAGGTGGCTTAAACAACAGAAATGTATTTTCTCACGGTTGGGGAAGCTGGAAGTCTAGGATCAAGGTGCCACCAGGCTTTGGTTTCTTTTTATTAATTTTATTGCGGTTAGAACACTTAATGTGTAACATAAGAACTTCACACTTAAGAAATTTTAATGTGCGATACAATATTATAATCTTTAGGCACAATATTGTATAGCAGATTTCTATAAATTATTCATCTTGCGTAACTGAAATTGTATATCTGTTTTCTTCCATGAGTTCGGGTATTTTTGATATCTCCTATAAGTGGGATCATGCAATATTTGTCCTGCTGTAACTAGCTTATTTCACTTAGCATAGCCTCGTCCATGTTGTCCTATATTATAGAATTTCCTTTTTTATGGTTGAAATTCTCTTATATGTGTATACCACATTTTCTTCATCCAGTAATTTGTGGATGCACACTTAGGTGATTTCCACATTTGGGTTACTGTGAATAGTGCTACAGTGGGAGTGCAAATACCTCTTTGAGACCCTGTTTGCAATTTTTCATGGATAAATACTCAGAAGTGGGATGGCTAGATACTATGATTATTCTATTTTTAATTTTTTGAGGCACTTCTCTTTTCAGTAGTCACTGCACTATTTTTCATTCTCACTAACAGTATAAAGGGGTTTCAACTTACCCCCCACCTCACCAACATCTGCTGTCTTGTGTTTTTGTTTGATAATAGCTATCCTAACAGGTGTGAAGGGATAGGTCCATGTGGCTTTGATTTGCATCTCCATGGTGATTAGTGAGGTCAGCATCTTTTCATATACATGTTGGCCATTTGCATATTGTCTTTGGAAAAATGTCTGTTTAGATCTTCAGCCCATTTTTAAATTAAGGTTATTTGCTTTGCTAATAAGTTGTAGGAGTTTCTTATATATGTTGGAAATTAATCTTTAATCAGAAATGTTTTGCAAATATTTAATCCAATTCCCTAAGTTGCCTTTTTATTCTGTTGACCATTTCATTTGCTATGCAGAAGCTTTTTAGTTTGATGTAGTCCAATTTGTCTGTTTTTGCTGCCTGTGCTTAGTGTCATATCCATGAAATCACTATGAAGACCAATGTCATTGAATATTTTCCCTTATGTTTTCTTATAAGAATTTTACAGTTTCACATCATATGTTTAAATCATTTTGAGCTGTTTTTTGTGTATGGTGTAAGATAAGGATCCAGTGTTATTCATTTGCATTCAATTTTCCCATCATCATTTGTTGAAGACTTTAGTCTTTCCCCATTGTGTACTTTTGGTACACTTGTCAAAGATCAGTTGACTATATATATATATATATATATATATATATGGTTTTATTTCTTTTTTTAATATATTTTTTATTTTTTTAATGTTTATTTTTGAGAGAGACAGAGTGTGAGTGGGGGATGGGCAGAGAGAGGGAGACACAGAATCTGAAGCAGGCTCCAGGCTCTGAGCTGTCAGCACAGAGCCCAGTGCGGGGCTTGAACCCATGAACCATGAGATCATGACCTGAGCTGAAGTTTGATGCTTAACCAACTGAGCCACACAGGCGCCCCTCTTTTTTTTCTTAATGTTTATTTTTGACAAAGAGAGAGCTCACGAGCCCAAGTTGGCACTTCTAGACTCCACTCAAACTTCACATCCTCAATGAAAAGTTTATTGATTGTCCTTCCCCAGAAGAGTTAGCTTTCTCCCTCTGTGTTCTTATTTACATCTTATGTTCCCATCTCCCTCAATGCATTGTAAGATTGTTGAGCTGAGACCTAACATCTCATTCACTCTTATATCCTGTGCCTATGATCATTCTCCATGCTCAATAGATATATATTTCTTAAAGAATTTCCTTGGACTACATTAATCCCTTTCATTGAAAATCAAATATATGTGATTGGGTGATTGGGGAAAATCATGATATGGATACTTAGGATAGAGAAAAATTACACAATTTATGAAGAATTCGAGGATTTCACCAGTTCCTCTGGCTACAGTCCAAAAAAAGGTAAAATAATCTGAGTAATTCTGTATGCATTGCAGTTCAAAGAAAGACAAGAAGGTGAGTATATCAGTTAGAGTTAAAATAATACTAGTTTATAGCCACCTTTTAATCCTCAGAGGCATATGAGGGAGGTACCCTTTTTATCTCCATCTTGTAGATAAAGGAACTGAGACCCAAAGTCACACAGCTAGAAAAGGACAGAACCAAGATTTTAACCAAGATTTCTCTGACTTCAGAATATGTTAAAGTAACACACTGTTTTAGCCCATTTGGATTTCTACAACAAAAATACCATAGACTGGGTGGCTTAACCAAGTCATTTCTCACAGTTTTGGAGGAAATCCAAAAGATGAGGGGTCCAAGATAAAATAACCAGCAAATTTAGTGTCTAGTAAGGGCCTCTTTGTGGTTCATAGATGGCCATCTTTTTGCCGTGAACTTAAATAGTGGATTTGAGGAGTACACAAACATTCGGTCCACAGCCTATGCTATTTCAAAAAGTATGAACCATTTCAAAAAGTACTAAAGCAGCATTACATGAAATGTAAGGAAAGCTAAGTTCAGTCAAAAACAATCTTTCACAAGCTGAAAGTTCTTCTGCTGGGTCAGCTCACTTAGCTAAACATACGATTTTTCTTAAGGATACAAATCTAGTGATAAAGGTTATGAATCACTCATAATTCCCTCACTTCTGTCATTGAAAATTCTGATGAAACAAATACAAGCAATGGTCTGTCCATGAAAAATGTTTTGTTCTAAATGTACTTCCAGGCATGAGTTTCTGTGTTAGAACCTGGATTGAACCATGAACTCCATGGGGTCTGCCCTCTCTCTGGGCAGTGCACCTCTCCTCCCTACAAACACTATGTCATGGCGTGAATGAAGTCAGGAACAGTGAGTGGCCAGGAACAAAGGGTATCTCATTCTTGTCAATAGTGATAAACCTAGCTATTGTCTAAACTTGCACACTTAAAATTGGCTTGAAATCCCATTTGCTAGTTAACTGTGTTGGCAGGAACTTGCTGAAGTAATTTTGTTTCTGTAGTCCCTATACAGCTTTAAGCCACTCACCTAATGTGTTTAATGTTATAATTAAAACCAGGAAACATTATAACCAACATATAGATACCAGCACTACTCTCATTTGCTTGAAGTCCCACTCTCCAAGGTGTCATATTTATGGAAAGTTCTCCACAGGGTTCTTGTTAACCTCAGCAGCTAATGCATTGATGCAGAACATTGAGTAAATCCCACTCACTGCATGGGAACTCCCAACAAGCTCCAAATGCCCATTAACCATATGGCTTTGATGTCACTCTGATCTTTTGTGCTCTTAGCCAGAGACCCCACACTGGCCAGGAAACATTCCTTCCATTCAAAAAAAAAAAAAAAAAAAAAAAATCATAGCCTAGAAATATACTGCCTTTTTTTTTTTTAATTTTTTTTTTCAACGTTTATTTATTTTTGGGACAGAGAGAGACAGAGCTTGAACGGGGGAGGGGCAGAGAGAGAGGGAGACACAGAATTGGAAACAGGCTCCAGGCTCCGAGCCATCAGCCCAGAGCCTGACGCGGGGCTCGAACTCCCGGACCGCGAGATCGTGACCTGGCTGAAGTTGGACGCTTAACCGACTGCGCCACCCAGGCGCCCCTATACTGCCTTTCTTTACAGATAAAGCTGGGTATTAATGGAGGAAGTCAATTCAGAGCATACCAATAGCACGATCCCATGTTTTGTAGCCCTTTCCTTGCCATTTGACGACAATGGCGGGTCACTTTTGTTTGAACATATTAAGTGGTTTTCCTTAATCTTTTCTCTAAACCAACATTAAAGAGAATGAAGTAGAGTCTTGCAAATTCTTGAAGCAATAATATAACCAACTAAGAGAACAAGATCATGCTACAACTTCTGGGAAAACACGATCAGGATAGAGGGCTAACTTACTTGACTCATTATATTTACCCCAAATCTTAGGGAAATTCCTTGGTTGCCCCTTTATAGCTTCTCTATCAGAAAAATACTATTCTGACAATTTATTATTACTTATAAGAAATGGCACAAAGATAATATTTTTAATGCATCTTGGAAACAATTCCTCTCAAATATGTTGTAACACATCAAAGTTTCTGATGCTAGGTCCTTACATGATGCCGTTTGAAATCTAAGAAAATGATTTAAACTTTATTGATTCAAGCCATCATTTTAAATCATTTAGTCTTAAGTATGCAGATCATTTCTTTAATTTCATATTTCACTCTACATGTGTACGTGAGCACAGAACATTTATAGAGTAATTTTAAATGCACTGTGTTGTTTGATGCATGTGTATCTTCTCTCCCTCTCTCTACACTAGCTCCTTGTCAGCTATGGTCACCTGAAAGTGAACCCTCCATGTTCTCTGTAACCAAGATCTCTCCTCTGAGTTTGAAATTTGCATACCTAGTTCTGTAGTTTCACCTCCATTTGGATGTCTGCACAGAAAACTCAATTTCCTCATGTCCAAAATTGAACTCAAAAGTATGCATGAGTACACATATGCACACATACACAGATACTCCAAAAAAGGTACACTAAATTTTTTATGAGATTAAACACATGTAATATGCCTTATGTATTAGAGGAAGCAAGTACAAGAGAGAATATAATGGGAGCACAAATGGGGAAAAGGTAAAAATTAAAATTAAATGCACAAGAGAGATGCCACTCATAGATGGGGAATGTCCGTGTATTTTAACATGAGTCTGAACTACTCAGCTTTACATACCTGAGATTTGGCCTGGTGAAGAGTCAGTAAATAATCTCAGTAAAATAGTTAGATGGCTGACATCACCTAGGACAACATGTATATCAATAGGGCTTTGTCATGGGTCCATAGCTGACATTGAAATTAAATTTGTGACCTCATGAGTTATGCAAGATAGTCTTGTCTTTGACAAAGTAACTGGTAAAAGTTCCCAGGTATTCTCTTGGTCTGTGTCCAGTGAAACCCAGAAATATATATGTGCTATTCTTCCAGAGAAAGTGTAGGTGAATTTTCAAGTAAGTTGAAATAATATCAGCAATTACCAAGTATGTGCTATTCACGGTAAACTTCATGGTGTGGATGCAGGGACTGTGTGCTCACCAGTGAACATGTGTCCATGCTGTCTGCCTTCTATGAGCTCAGAAGGTGCCTAAATAAATCTTGAACTTTGAGGAATCCTTGTCTCTCTTAACCTGGCCTGCTCTCACTTTTGTTGAGAAAACTGAGGCAGGTTACATGCCAATCCTCCATTAAAAATATACCTAGAGCTCTCTGAAAGTTTAAAGAGATTTTCTTTCCATTGCATATAATTACACCATAAAGTTTTATTTTTCTTAGTTTCTTTTTTTTTCTTCTTCTTAGTTTCTTAATTCATATTAATGTGACCTATCTAAAGTACATTTAGGAGGCGCCTAGGTGGCTCAGTCAGTTAAAGTGTCAGACTCTTGATTTCAGCTCAGGTCATGATCTCACAGTTCATTGAGACCGAGCCCTGCAATGGGCTCTGCACTGACAGTGCAGAGCCTGCTCGGGATTCTCTCTTTCTCCTTCTCTCTCTGCCCCTCCTGCATGCACATGTTCTCTCTCTCTATCCCCCACCCCAAAATAAATAATCTTTAAAAAAATAAAAAATAGAATACATTTATAGGATTAAGTCATTGCTGTTATTATGCTCAGAGTGTCCTTTTAATGTTTTCTGTCTCAGTTGCTGCTTTGCTGTCAAACTTGGCTACTCTTTGGTCTGTGTGGAAGTAATATTATGAATAAGACAGCTAGTTTAAATTGACTTTTTTAAGGGGATTGGACAACTTGTTTATAGAATCCAAAGTTTTAGAATCAGTGAACCAGTTGTCCATCACTTGCTACACTGTCTGAAATCAAATGTTTCTGTTATGTTCCTAACATCTGGAGACATTTGGAGAAACTTCTTTCAAACAATGATACACTGAGCCTATTGATACAGACTATATCTGCATGATAGAATAGCTTCCAACTGTCACCTAAAGTAATTAGCTGTTATTATTTCACGTGAAGTTGTGGTGAATGAGGAGGACTCACAAGATAAATAGCTTCCCATTCAAGAAACTTATAATGGTACTGCCACAAAAATAACAGAATATTAATGTTGTAGTGCCTACCTTATGCACCAAATTGTACTTAGAAAAATCAGACATACATGCTATAGATACATAAATAGATATGTATCTATATTTCTATAATGTATGTGTATATTAATCTGATTTTACTCATTTGACAACATAAATTAATATTTTACAATATCGCTAATTATGGGAAATAGGACTTGTAAAAACTGAATGCTAATTTGATTTATAGATGCAGCATCATTTTAAACACATGGGTTGAATTGTGTCCACCCCCTCACCCACTAAAAAAAAAAGGGGGGTCCATATTTTGAAGTCCTAACCCCCAGTACCTCAGACTGTGACCTTTTTTGGAAGCAGGGTTGTTGCATATGTAATAAGATGATGTCATATTGGAGTAAGGTGGGCTTCTAATCCAATAGGACAGTGTCCGTATAAAAAGAAAGCCATGTTCAGACAGATAGGCATGTACATAGGGAGAACACCATGGGAAGATGGGAGTTCTGTGGGCACATGCCAAGGAAATACCAAAAGGTAGGAGAGAGCTAGAACTATAAGACAATAAGTTTCTTTTGTTTAAGCAACGGAGTTTGTGGTACTTTGTTACAGCAGCTCTAGAAAACTAATAGAACACACGTTTGTTTTCTAACTCTATTGATTTTGATAGTGATGGTGAGATGAATATTTACCTAAATGGTTATTCTCTCCAATTATTTTTTTTAATAAACTGTATTAAAGTTCACATATAACTTATGCACCCATTTAAGGATATAGTTTGAGTTTCAAAAAAAATGTATATACCATTTTGGCCAGTGTTTTAATCAAAATACAGAACTTTTTCATTAACCAACCAAGTCTACCCATGTTCCGTGCTGTCATCCCTTCCCACCTCCTGATGCACATAACCTCTGATTCCTTGGTTTTTTTTTTCATTTTTATTTTTAAATTTTAAGTCCAGTTAACAGTGTTATATTAGTTACAGGTGTACAATATAGCAATTCAATAATTCCATGCATCACCTGGTTCTCATAACCTATTGAACCCATCTGCCCACCCTGCTCTGGTTTCTTTATAAATTAAATTTGCACTTTCTAAAGACATGCACATGAAATTAGATAGTCTGTGTTTTTGTTTGTTGGGGGGGGGGTGTCTGTGGCTTCTTTTAATAAACCTGTTCTTAAAATCCATCCATGTTGTGTATATCAGTAGTTGCTTTTTATGGCTGAGTAATTTTTCATTTTATGTGTATAATATAGTACGTTTATTTATCAGTTGATACAGATTGTTTCCAGATTTTGGACCTTAATAATAAGGTGCTAAGAATACTGATGTTCAAGATTTTATGTGGACATGTGCTTTCATTTTTCTTTTCTAAATAACTAGGAGTGGAATGGGTAGGTCATAGTATATTTTAAATGTTCAAAGAAACTGCCAAATTGTTACCCAAAGTGATTGGCTCTAGTAAAGTATGAGAATTCCAGTTGCTCCACATCCACACCAGTGGTTGCTCTTCTGGAAGACGTGTATCGCATAGTGGTATCACATAGTGGTTTTAATTTGCATTTCCCTGATGACTAATGATGTTGGTCATCACATGTGCTTATTGGCCATTCCTTTATGTTCTTTTTTGAAGTATCTCTTCAAATTTTTCCCAATTTTCACTTGTGTCATTTGTCTTGTCATTATTGAATTGTAAAACACACACTGTATATATTTGATAATATATTAAATATTTATATTTATAATATTTATACTAGTCCTTTGTCAAATGAGTGCTTTGGGAATAATTTTCCCTAGGTTATGATTTTATTTAATTAGTTTCCTTAATACTTTTCATTAATGAGCCAAGGTTTTCAATTTTGATGCAGTTAATTTTAAAAAATTTTTTAAGTAATCTCTATACCCACCACGGGCCTCAAAATCATGACCTAAGATCAACAGCCAGTTGCATGCTCTACTGGATGTGTCAGGTGCCCTAAAGCAGTTTATTTTTTATTTTATGATTTGTACTTTTTGTTTTCTATCTAAAGGTCACAAAAATATCTCAGGATCACTTTTTCCCTTTTTTTTTTTTTGGACAAATGTTAATTTTAGTTTTTATGTTGAGATCCAACCTATTAGGCATTTTTTTCTTGGTATGGTATAATGAGTTGATTTAGTTTACCCTTTTTAGGTATCTAACTCTTCAAGCACCTTACCCCATTTGTTAAAGAGATTATCCTTTTCCAATTGAAATAGATGGGCACATTTGTTGAAAATGAATTGATTACATATGTGTGGGTGTGTCTCTGGACTGTGTATTCTCTTGTACTGATCTATGTGTCTATTTTATGCCAATACTGCACTGTCATATTACTCGAGATTTATACTAGCTCTTGAATCAGGAGAGATATTTGATATTTTCCCCCTTGTTTTGCATAATTGTCTTGACTATTCTAGTCTTTTATGATTCCATATAATTTTACAACAAGCTTGTGCATTTCTACAATTAGACTGCTGGTGTTTTTATTACAGCTGTGTTGAATCTGTAGATGAATTTATGGAGCCTGGACATCTTAGCAGTATTGAATCTTCGTGTCCTATTTCTTGCCCATATTTTGTCAAAGTTATTTTGTATTTTTTAATGATCTTTATATTCCGATTGTTTGCTAGTTCATAGTAATACATTGGCTTTTTAATTTACTACAATCTTGGGTCACCTGGGTGGCTCATTCAGTTAAATGTCTGGCTCATTCAGTTAAATTTCTGTCAAGGTTGTGATCTCACAGTTCATGAGATGGAGCCCCACCTTGGGCTCCATGCTGACAGTGCAGAGCCTGCTTGGGCTTCTCTCTCTGCCCCTCCCCCACTCATGTGCACCCACTCTCTCAAAATAAATAAACTTAAAAAAACCCTTACTACATATCTTGTGACTGCTGAATTCATCAATTCTAATTATTTTTCTCTAGGCAGTTGTGTCATATGCAGATAGATTATACTATTTCTTGCCTTACTGGACCTGGTAACACCTCCGGTATAATAATGAAAAGAAATGGCAAGAATGGTCAATATTTGTTTCTTTCTGTGCTTAGTGAGAGTGCATATATTCCTTCACCAATAAGAACATTGTAGGTATAGACTGTTTCATAGATGTCTTTTATCACTTTGAGAAATTTGTTACATTCCTGGTTTGCAAGAGCATCTTAATGATTTTAATCATTGATGGATACTGAATTCTGTCAACTTTTTTTCTATGTCTCCTGAAATGATTTTATATTTCTTTATTCTGCTTTCATAGTGAATTACTTTGGTTTTAAACTTTGCATTATTTATATAAAATCTTCCTGATTGTGATTTTTTTTAAATATACTAGCTATTCAATTCTTGGTATTTTATTGAGAATATTTTGTCTGTATTTATGAGGGATGTTGGTCTGTGATCATCTTTCTTTTTAAGCTTATTTTGAGAGAGAGCATGAACACAAGTGAAGAAGGGGCAGAGAGAGTAGGAGAGAGAGAATCCCAAGCAGTTACTATGTGACCCAGGATTCTGCTCCTACACTTACACCCAAGAGAAATGAAGACCTATTCCTACATACATGCTTATATACTCCACTGTTCATAACATTAATCCTAATAGCCCCAAAGCGAAAGCCATCTCCACGTCCATCAACAAATGAATGGATAAGCAAAATGTGGTATATCCAAACAATGGCATATTACTTGGCAAAAATAAAAAAGAGGTAATGATCACGTTACAATATCGGTGAGTTTGGAAAACCTTAAACTAAGTGAAGGAAGTCAGTCACAGGAACCACGTTTTGCATAATTCTATTTATATGCAAGGTCCAAAACAAGCCTACCCATAGAAGTAGGAGAATACCATGGCATGGACAGAGTGTGTAATTGTCAATGATTGCTACAGGTTTTTCTTCTGGAATGAAGAAAATATTCTAAAATTGATTATCCTGATAAGTGTGCAACTTTGAAAGTACTAAAAACCACTGAATTTTATAAATTTAAACAGATGAATTTTATGTTCTATGACTTTTATCTGTTTAGTTGTTAAACAAAAGATAGAATAACCAAAAAAATAATACCATTCTCACTGAAAAGAAAGGAGAAACCTTTGGGAAAGAGGAAGGATAATTTTCCCTCTGCAATGGGAAAAAAATAAAAGACTACATGCAGGTCCAGAGAAAATTTATGGCAATAAAAAATGTTTGGTGATAAATGAGGGAGACCAAGGGAGAAAATGCAATATTAAAGACATGAGGTTTAAAAAAAATTTTTTTTAAAAACATGAGGTTTAACCTCAAGTGATTAGCAGAATTTCATAGAGGTAGAATTGAATGCTTGAGAACTGAAGGTAGGAATTTGGTATAAGTGATAAAAGGAACACAATGTTGATAATTACAGAACAATGCATATTTAAAAACAACAAACAACGAGTCATAAAGAGGACCTGGCTGAGGTTGGAGGCATTGCTTTGATTCGAAGCCAATTTACTTTTGTAACTTTCTTTGTCAACAAATAGTGATATCTGCAATAGCAGATAAAATACATTATGAAAGTAAGATACAATTAGAGACTTGTCAGCAGAAATTCTACTGAGTGAGAAATTTGTAGATTATGGCCACATTGAAATGGATGAACTCCATGTTGGAGTCTGTTTTTATAGTCATCCACTAGAAGATTTGGAGAACAAGGGGAGGAAAGAGAACCATTGAATAGATGCTATATTAGTTGGTTAGAGCTGCCATAACAAAATATCACACACTGGATGGCTTAAAAAAAAAACAGAAAGTTTTGGGGTCTAGAAGTCCAAAACTAAGATGCTGGCAGGGCCAAGCTCCCTCGGAACACTCCAAGGGAGAATCCTTTCTGGACTCCTCCTAGCTTCTAGTGGTGGCCAGCAGTCAGTCTTTGGTGCTCCTTGGCTTGTAAATGTATGATGGTAACCTCTGTCTCCATCATCACAGGGTCGTCTTTTCTTGTGCCTCTGACTCTTCTTATAAGGACACCAAGATAAGGATTTAAGGCCCATCCTAATCCAGTGTAACCTCATCTTCCCTGGATTACAATTGGAAAGATCCTATTTCCAAATAAGATCACATTCTCAGGTAGTAAGGATTAGGATTTGAATATATTTGCGGGGGAGACACAATTCAACCTGAAATAGATGCAAGAAAAGTGGGAAATCTAAGTTAGATTTATGGAGCAGAAAGGAAAGAAATAGGTAAATGAGAGAAGAGAGAATTGTGTTTCATTTTATGTAATCAAAGGAGAAACCTAAGTCAAATATCTAGGGTAAACATTTTACATTAGGTGTTTAGGGAAGCTTATATTGACTCTCCAGCTTATGCCATCTGACCTTGGGAAGGTTCTTTCTGTGGTGATATTTTTTTTCCTTTTACACATCAGTCACATTTTCTTTTCTCTTTTTTTTTTTATTTTTAAAATGTCATTGTTCAGTGTGACTGTCTCCACGATTAAATGCCAGTACTCTTTCTCTGAATATTAAGTGTTTGTAGGTGGCTTCTTGGCTGTGACCATTTTGTTCTGTTACAGTTCTTTATGCTAATTGCATAGATAATTAAAGAGCTAGTGCAGCTGTTATGTTCACCAAAGAAGTACGACTCTTTGCCTGCTTCAGAGAAGAGGAGGACTTGATCTGTGATTATAGATGCACAAAAACAACCCAGGATAATTTAATTCCATACCTTTATTAAAGTATTGTTTAGATTTTGCTCTGAAACTATGGATCTATCTACATTCCCAATATTGTTTCCTTCAGACCATCCGCAGATGTGATAAATAATGTTAGACTAGTGTTCTCAATTAATATTCCTGGCATGGTCTTTATGTTGTAAATATCTGTAGGCAGAGATGGAATGTACTGATAAAAGTGGGGATGTATTTCTCAGGTCTTTCCTCTCTGTCTTAACCTGCCATATATTCAACTGAAAGGCTAAATGACTCCAGAGTAGCAGTGAGGAAGCCAATAGCTATCCTATGTATTTGGCAAACATTCATTTGGTTTCTATTCTATCAATTCTCCCTCTAATTTAACATACCAAGTTCAACCAACACTCAGTACCAACACACTTATTAGCCAGGCTTACTTTTGTGATCAGTAATGTTTCAGGGCTTTTATTCCATCTTCACCAATTTAATTTTCTCAAACCTGTTTAGATATCTGGGCTCAGAGATTAGTTTTAAAAAAGAGTAAGGGGCTCCTGGGTGTTGCATTCCCTTAGGAGACCAACTCTTGATCTCGGCTCACGTTGTGATTTCACAGTTCATGGGTTCAAGCGCTTCATTGGGCTCTGAACTGATGGGTGTGAAGCCTGCTTGGGATTGTGTCTCTCCTCTCTGCTCCTCCTCTGCTTGTGCTCTCTCTTCCAAAATAAATAAGCTTAATTTTTTTTAAATAAATTTAAAAACAGTAAAAGTTTTAAGATACCATAAAATTGCATGATTTTTTTAAGGGAGGGAATAAATTGACACAGGAAAATACCTAGACAAATCAAAGCCTTAGGATATATACTGTTTAAGATTATACCTGATTAATTGATTAATAAGGAACTTGGACGTTGCCAAGAGGAGATCCTAAGGGTTTTTTTTTGGGGGGGGGAGGGAATGGGGGGGAAATGCTAATGATCAAAACAATAGGCTATCCACATCTAAATTCAAAAATTTTTGTTAATGTTTAATTTAGAATAAAGTTATAAAAGAAGCCTGAATTCAACATCTTTTAAACATGATGGTTTTTAGACTATGTACTGATTTTTCTCCTAGAGAAATTTATCAGCAAACTAGGAGGCAGATTACTGATGAAAATTCAAAATGATTACCAAAAAGTGCCATTGTGGGCTGATTGTGAGGCATATAGTATAAGAGGACAGTAGCACGCACTTTGAAGCCAAAGTGCTTGAATTTGAATGCCCACTGCACCACACTGTAACTGTGTAACCTTTGACAAGCAACTTAATCATCTCTTAGTTCTTACATCTGTTAAATGGGTATGACTTAGTACCTATCTCCTTCAGGGTATTACGAAGATTAAATGAGTCATTACATGTAAAGAATTCACAGTGGTTTAAGTGCCTTGAAATCGTTACTCTTTATTAGATTATTTTGGCATTATCAATATTGTACCCAGTAAAACTTAAGTATTTTAAGACCAGTTTCCAGCTTTCAATATGAAGAAAGCATGTGATCTAGCCATTTGAGATGGTGTAGAATAATCTGGCTGCACAATCTTAAAAAGAATTTTGTCTCCAGATTCCTTGGCGCCAATGCATGCAAATGGGGAAGAAAATACATTAATTCATCATATGACTTCACTCATGTGAGGAATTTAGGATACAAAACAGATGAACATATGGGAAGGGAAGCAAAAATAATATAAAAACAGAGAGGAGGACAAAACATAAGAGATTCTTAAATACAGAGAACAAACTGAGGGTTGCTGGAGCGGTTGTGGGAGAGGGGATGGGCTAAATGGGTAAGGGGCATTCAGGAAGACACTTGTTGGGATGAGCATTGGGTGTTATACGTAGGGGACAAATCAGTGGATTCTACTCCTGAAATCATTGTCGCACTATACACTAACTTGGATGTAAATTTTAAAATAAATAATTATTTTAAAAAACTATTTAAGGGGCGCCTGGGTGGCTCAGTCAGTTAAGCATCCAACTTCGGCTCAGATCACGATCTCACGGTCTGTGAGTTCGAGCCCTGCGTTGGGCTCTGTGCTGACAGCTCAGAGCTTGGAGCCTGCTTCGGATTCTGTGTCTCCCTTTCTTTCTCTCTGCTCCTCCCCCGTTCATGCTCTGTCTCTCTCTGTCTCAAAAATAAATAAACATTTTTAAAAAATAATAAAATAAAAAATAAAAAATAAAAAAATAAAAAACTATTTAAAAAAAGAAAATACATTAATTCACAGGGTTTTTTTTTTAATCCAATTGGTACAAAACCTTATATAAATGATGTGAAAAATAATTTAGGTTTAAGAATACCTAAGTATGAGACAAAAGGGCTTGCCCTAATTTTTCCCTTTACCTTAGGCAAGTCACAGTTTCTTAGGTTTTCTACTGATTCCTTCCACTATTGAGTGATGAATCTGCCAATAATGAAGACAAATGCTGAGAATTCAAAATGGCGCCTTTGTGAGGGAGAGGGAAATAATTTTACCAGATGGAAGGTTGATTACAATTAATACCTTATATCTTGAGAGCTCTGCTGTTTTAAAGGATTAGTTGAACCAGAGCCAGGATTCTCCCAGTAAAGTGAAAACTGAAATTGCCAAATAATCCATTTAAGACTCAGCATGCCAGTTAATTAACAGGCAAAATATTACTCTATTTTCTATTCTTGTTGACCCTAATTATGAAGAGAAAGTAGGGTGGTTGCCTCACAGTGGGGTCAAAGTGAATATGAGTTGGGTATGGAATTCAAGAGATTCCCTGAGGGACTTCTTTGTACTTCTGTGTCTAATAATAAACATTGATGGAATATATAGCAACCTAAGGCAGACAGGATCTTTAAGGACTCACATCTTTTAGGAATAAAGATGAAATACCATGATCAGCTGTAAGCAAAGGAAAAATTGGGTAATGGAAGAAGGGAGTTAAAAATACCTATGTTGTGACCAACAATAAAACATCAAGATGTTAGATTTAAGCTTTTTTTTTTTTCTTGCTGGCTTTGTCATATATTCATTTGTATTACCCAATTTATGGCCTCTATCTTCTCTTGAAGTACTATTTTCTATAGTGTGTGTTCATGGTCCTTAACCTTAAAATTTAATATTAAGATTACAGAACATCAAAAAAAAAAAAAAGAATTCTGACTAAAAGAGAAGAATAACACGGAGTAATAAAGGAATATTGGGAGTTTAAGGTTTCATATTGGGAGTAGAAAGTGAGGGTGTCTTATTTATATCAGAGATAACCACATGAGGTTAGGTGAAAGCAGGATTTTGTTGCCATTTTCACTGTTTGAAAGTTAACTATGATATGTATAGATGTTGACTTGTCAAAGGGGCAGAATGTGCCACATTGTGTCAAATCAACATGCTCCAGACCCTGATTTACACTTGCTTCTGTATCACAGAGGGGAAGCCTCAAAATTAGATTTTTTAAGACTCCACTGCCAGCAGAGTTCTGAGTTAAGTTTTGCCAATATGAAGCATCTATATCAGATTTGAAAGGCAGAAGAGGAATAGAAGCTGTGCTTACCCAGCAGCATTAAAAAGAAACCCTTGGGAAATTGCAGGTGAGTTTGCAGAAGACTTAGAGTGAGCTCCTGTGAATCACTTGCTTTTGTCCTACAGACAGCTGAGGCCATCATCAGTGCCTTGCACAGATTCCTACACTTCCAGATTTCCTGAAAGTGCAGTGTTATTTCTCTTTTACTTTTCTAGTGCATTCAATGATTAATACTCTAATTTCTTATATTAAATCCCTTTCTGCTTGAGATGTTCGGGGTAGCCTCTGCCGTGCAGACTGATTTCTGATGGATAATCATGGATCCAGATCTCATGCCGAGCAAGAAACATTTGGAGAGTTAGGAACGAAAGTCATTAAGTCAAAATCATGCTTGAAAATTCCTTGGGGAGGTGACACATTAGGGGCTTAAAAAATTAAAGGGTCCAACACATGATTTGTTTTCTAAGCATGGGAGTAGGTTGCTGTTCTCTAACACCAAACGAAGTGATTGGCTGGCTTTTAGAAGCCATGTTGTATGAAAAGCACATAAATTTAAACACTAGAATCACACTCAAACAGCTACATACTTTGAGAGGCATGCCTGCCCTGGGACCAGTCAAAGTAACAGTATATTCATGCTTCTCACCTTATTTTTCCTTTAGGATAAGAATTTGTCACTTTATCCTCCTAAAAACATAAAATTGAATGTCCCTAAATTAAATGTGTATATAATTTGTATACCTGAATTTCCATCTGTTAATTGCCCTTTTGTTTCCTTGAATTCTAGTTATCAATATGAACATATTAGAGATCTTAAATAATTCAAGTTTTCTCGGGAAATTTTTGTGTGTGACCTAAACTTGTCTGTTATCCTCACCTTCATGATGTAATTCAGGTAACAGAAAATTCAACACTGCCACAAGTAAGTCTCTAGTAGAAATACATCTAATATATAGATCTTGAGTTCTTGGTGAGTAATCAATTTTTGTAAACCACAGCAAAATACCCTAATGTGAAAACCCTAGATCACTAATGTGCTTCTGTTTGAGTTTGGGAGTTGAGTTTCTACCTAGCCTATGTCAACAACTATGAAAGGTCTCACAATTTACACTCCTTGCAAACTAGTAAGTTAGTCTGCTTCAAAGATATTGTGAGAAAACACAAGACTCCTGTGTCAGAGATTTGCATGCTATTTGCTGTGAGTTATAATGTATCAGAATATTTGCATTAGTTTCCTTTGCCCCAAGTTCTGTAGGGCCAACAAATGGGACTTTATAGATGTCTGCACAGTGAGTTGCATTTCAGAAGAACATCCCTGAGATCAGAGAATCTCCACCATTTTATAATGGGCAATCAGCATGCCTTCCCTTTGATCTGGAGGGAAATATTGTGTTAATTATAGGACAGGAAGTGAACCTGCCCTTTGTTCCAGAGACATTAACTCTATCTTCCAACATTGTTCATTATACAAACATCCTTGAAAAGAGTCTAGAGCAAAGGTACTTAGAGGCTCTGTTAATAATATGTGCAGAACTACATGAGACCCTTGGAGAATTGAGTCTTAACAGATTGCCTATGCAGTCTGAGGTTGATCTCTTCTTTGTGACTTATTTTCTACCCTTGGGCTATGTGCTATCAATATATTGCCTCCTGGAATAGTGTAATTATGTTTAACCAAGGACCTATAAGAGAAGGTACCTCATTGTTTTCAATAACGTGAACTCTCATAAATAAATACAGTAAGGGAGCAGTAGCTCTGACATTCATGTCCCTGATGCAAAGCCAAAGTGGAGGAGAAGAAAGAGCTCCGTCAAATTCACTTTCTTTTTGTATGACATCTGGTTAGATACTCTTCATCAATTTATAACAGATGTGCCTGAGAGAACCTACCCTTCTGTTCTCTTCCTGCCCTTACCTTTGAAGAATTCAGTCTAGGTCCCCTTTCACTTGACTTCTCTTGGGGCTGATTCCTTGAGTGCACACATCCAGAATACCTCCTATGCTTACTTCTTAGGAATCAGGATTAAGACTCCATTCAATTGGTCTTTCTTGGATTTTTGTCTTCATAGAGCACACATGCATGCCCCTTCCTGCCCTTTCCACTTAGAAATTCTGTGTAAGACTCCCTTCCGTTGGCTTTCTCTCAGGGCTAATTCCTGAGTGCACATATGGAAGGCTCTTCCCACCGTTTTCCCTTAGGAATTTTTCTTAGGAATCCTTAGGACTCAGTTTCACTTGGCCTTCTCTTGAGACTGAATCACTCAGTGCACAAATAGGACACTTCTCATCCTTACTTCTTAGTCACCTAAGTTAGGACCAAGTGAAAGCACTTGGCCTTTTCTTGGGCCTTTTTCCTGAGGGCACACATGCTGGAATTGTCCTTCCCCTTTGTGAAGGAAAGGTCTATGTAATCCAGCATAGACTTTCACTTGGCCTTCTTTCAAGTCTGATTCCTGAATGCAAACATGCAGGTGCCTTTCCCTCCTTCCATCTTAGGGATCCTGCAGTGGATGCCCCATTGCCATGCCTTCTCTGGTCTATGGTTCCTTGAATGCACGTAAGTGGGCCACTTCCTGTATGTTCCTCTTAGGAAACCAGCAAAGGACTCCCTCTCACTTAGCCCTCACTTGAGACTTATTCCCTGAAAGCATCTATGTAGAATCCATCCTAACTTTCTTCTTAGGAACCCTGTGTAGGACTCTTTCACTTGGCCTTCTCTAGAGCCTGATTCAAGGAGTGCACATATGTTGCTGACTCTCCTCTCCATGGCATACGTGTTAAGACAGAACCTGGAGTGCAATCAGTGCCTTCTTGTTTTGCCATACATGAGAATTATTTAGATGGTATATCTTGGTGGCTCTTTGCATAGGGTGGAGCCCCAGTGCCCCCTCTTTTTTTCTTGTATTCCTGATATTTGTTTGCATTTGTGATAAAACTTTTTTCATTCCAAAAATCAGCTTATTTTATCCTTGAGGGCTTGGAGCTCGGACTGTGGGGAGCCTATTATTTAAATGTAGCACCCATTGGGATCTCATCCTGAAATCTGAGATCTAGATCTCCCTTGCTTGGTTAATACTTGCCTAGTTCCTCTCTCTGCCTTAGGAATATTTCCAAAATACAATGCAAAACTCAAATTCTAGATCCCAAATCTTGATTCTACATGATTTACAACATCTACTAATGCCATGTCTCAGAGGTCAGAAACAAGGAATAGTTTATTATAATAAATCACTGCAGTCTCTTGAGAATCTATGGGCTAGTGAGTAAGATGGTTTGGTGTTATGGGGACAAAGAACCTCCTGCTCAAAGTCAAGGATTAACAACCTAGTCTAGAAGGCAGAGCGTGCAACCTAGGGCATAAGCATCAGAGTTAAAGGAACCCCTGTGAGTCAGACTTTTCTTCAGATACACTGAGCACAAATAGAACACCTTGTAATCACTGTGAAAAACATAAGAAGTTTGAGGAAAATGGAAAGCACGATATGAAGGAAATGAAATGAAAACTGACCTTGGCCAGATTTATTCCAAGAGACCATTGGCTCACCACTCTTCTATCACGTGGCCCTGGCAGCCTTGAGAGATAATCAAAAGAAAAAGGATTGGCATGAAACCATGCCTTCAGCTTTCAGGGTATAAACCATGCTCTTTGTGAACTCGAATTTTCTTGTTTCAGGGCATTTTTAACCTTTTTTTTTCTCTTCTACAACGGACATTTTTGGAGCAAATGGATAGCTTATTTTGACAGGAAATGGGATCATTACCTTGCCAGCTTATGGCAGTGTTCAAGGTCAGTTTTTTTCTGAGTAGAGAAAAGTCCTCCCCTACAGATATGTGAGTCACCTGCTTCAGAGGACTCAGAAGTTATGGAGGAATGAAAGCCAGGCCGAATAGACACACAATTGTGCACGTGCACAGCTATGATAAAATGTGATAAAATGTGGGTATATTGTAGGATGATCAATTTCATTCTCCCCATAACAGGCGGCCATAAAATTTTTCCAATTCTAACTGTAACTGACAAAGCCCTCTTCACATGCTTAGGGTGCAAGTAAGTTCACAATGGTTTTAATAAAGTCAGTATTTCTTTGAGGTCCCATATCTGCATTGCAAGACTACTCACCTCTCCTCCCATAGGCACATCACCAACATCATCCCACTCCTGGTAGATGAGTCAGAGATCACTTTCTGGAATATTGTATTCTGTGGGAACATGTCTGGAGTTGAAACCCAACTAGAAGTTGAGCATTTCCATATCCACCACTGGAAGCAGGTGACCAGTAGCTCACTGTGAAGCCAGAGATTAACTGCCATGCAAAGAAATCCAGGAAGGCTGTTCCCAAACCTCTATTGCTCGCCAAGGTGACTCACTGTAGCATCACCCAGAGAGTCAAATTTGACTCCACCCTGCCCCTACCTCACAGTGTCACCTTCCATGTGATTTCAACAGTCCCACATCATTCCTGATTACTGATACATTAATACCTTTGCAGGCACAGGTTTTCTCTTGGTTTCTGTTCCTGTTGTCATCTGGGGGCTGAGAGGTGAGAAGGGTAGGAGAGAGTAGAGATAAAATGCCCTCTCTGCTCTCATTGTCACAGTCAGCTGTGGCTGCCACAGAGCACCATGGGTCATTGTAAACTATGGTACAGACTACATTATAACCTGTTCTTTTACCATTAATATGCAGCCATTAATCTCCAAGCCATCCCATGGTATTGGAGTTATTTAGTCATGGGAAGTTTTCAGGTTCAGCCAATGATGCTTATAACCCCACGCATCAGAGACAGTGGGTGGTTGTTTACCAAACCCATTTCCTTTTATTCATGTGTACCTTTTCCAACCTTCCTTGCAACAGATGGGGCCATGTGGATGGAAATGATGGACACCATTTCCAGGTCCAACACAATAAAATGTCTCTTGAACTATCCTCCACTCTGTTCTGACAGACAGAAAAAGGAATACCAGCAGGAGATCTTGAGGTCCTATGAAGTACTAGTGCTACGGAGGGAGGAGCCTGATTTCTGCATCCTTCCATTGAAGGCCATCCATCAAACACCCACGTTAAACTGTTGCAGGAGGCAGCACTACATTTGAGTTCTGTTAAGCCGCTAAGATTTGGGGGTTGATAGTTACAGTGGTTACCTTTCCTAGTCTAATACCTCCTAATAGTTTAAGTTCTCATTTACACCTTAGTTATCATTCCAAATTCCTTCCTACTGCTCTCTTATCTGGTTTATTTATGAAATGTTTTCAAAGAATGTGGGATCACAAAATAGACAGTAGTCATATCCCATATAGATCTTTTTTTCTGAAGAATATTTGGCCCCTTTGCTAATTTGTTTTTTTCTGACTGACTGCCTCTTCCTTCAAAAATTATGGAAACTGGGGGGCACCTGGGTGGCTCAGTCAGTTAAGCATCCAATTCTTAATCTCAGCTGAGGTCTTGATTTCAGGGTCATGAGTTCAAGCTCCGCATTGGGCTCCACACTGGGTGTGAAGCCTACTAAAAAAAAAGGTGTATGGGAGCTGGAATTCTCACAGCCTCTGTGGCTGAATAGATCATCAATTACTTAGCAAAAGTAAAGGAAATTATCTCTGGAAGATTTTACTTTAAACTCCAAAACTTACTTTATTGAAAGTTCTGTGATAAATAATGCCACAATAAAACACATAAAGTACCATGAAAGAATGTTGATAAAAAGATTCACAGAGTCGGTAGATAGTGACATTATCAGACATATTGGCATTTTTTTTTTAAGTTTTGTTTTGAGAAAGAGAATGCCAGTAGGGAAGGGAGAGAGAGAGAGAGAGAGAGAGAGAGGGAGGGAGAGAGGCTCTGTCAGTGCAGAGCCCAACAGTGGGGCTCAAACCTACAAACCTGAAGATCATGACCAGAGCCAAAGTTGAACGTTTAACCTACTGAGCCACCCAGGCATCCCTGGAATTATTTTTAAAGAAAGAAAAGGGGTTTCTTTTTTTTTATTATGACTATAATAAATTATACTATTTTTCAGTAAATAATTATCTACCTCCCATATCTCCTAGAGAGGAATATGCCAGCTTCTCCCCAGCCCACTGATGTTTAACTTCCCCACATGACTTGCTTTGGCCAATAGAAAATGGTTTGAAGTGACAGTTTGCCAGTTCCAAACCTAGGCATTGTGTGTCTCCTCCCACCCTTCTGGAAAATTTAGATTTCTGCCATGGGAAGAATAATGCCCCAGGTAGCCAGCCACTGCCCTTTGAGCCTGTGTTTCAGAATGAGACACATGGGAATACCTGAACTTTTTTTTTTTCTAGCTTTAAGCTGTAATCAACGTATAACATTGTATGTGTGCAATGTGTTGATTTGATATATTTATATATTGGAAAATGATTACCACCATAGCATTAGCTGGCACACTCTTTCATCACATAAGTACCAGTTCATTTTTTTGTGGTGAGAACATTTAAGATCTACTGTCTTAGCAACCTTCAAATATGTAATACAGTATTAGCTCTAACCACCATGCTGTGCATTAGATCCCCAGAACTTTTAATCTTTTAACTGAAAATTTTTACCCTTTCACCAACATCTCCCCATTACTCCTCAGCCCTCAAATCCCTGGTAAACACCAATCTATTCTGTTTTTCTGAGTTTGGATTTTTTAGTTTCCACATACAGGTGAGATCATACAGTATTTGTCTTTCTCTGACTCATTTCATGTAGCATAATGCCTTCAAGTTTCAACCAACTTGTTGGAAATGACAGGATTTCCTTCTTTTTTGTGACTGAATAATATTCCATTGCATATATACTACATCTTCTTTATCTGTTCATCCATTGATGGATGGGTTGTTTCCATATCGTGGCTATTGTGACTAATACTGCAATGGATATAAGAGTGCAGATATCTTTATAAGGTTCTGATTTCCATTCCTTTGGATAATTACCTAGAAGTGGGATTGCTAGATCATATGGTAGTTCTTTTTTTTTAAGTTTTTTTTTTGGTTTGTTTGTTTTTTTGGGGTTTTTTTTTTTGTTTTTGTTTTTGTTTTAGAGAAAGAGAGAATGATCAGGGTAGGGGCAGAGAGAGAAGGGAGAGAGACAGAATCCCAAGTAGGCTCCTCACTGTCAGCACAGAGCCCAGTGCAAGGCTTGAACTCATGGACTGTGAGATCATGAGAACTTTCTTGTTTGTTTCAAATTTTTATTTAAATTCTAGTTAGTTAACATACAGTGCACTATTGGTTTCAGGAGTAGAATTCAGTGATTCATCACTTACATACAATACCCAGTGTGCATTACAAGTGCCCTCTTTAATACCCATCACCCATCTAACCCATCCTCCATCCACCTTTCTCCATCAACCCTCAGTTTGTTCTCTATCTTTAAGAGTCTCTTATGGTTTGTTTCTCTCTCTCTCTTTTTTTTTTTTTCCTTCGCATAAGTTCATCTGTTTTGTTAAATTCCACATAGGAGTGAAAGCTCATGTATTTATCTTTCTCTGACTTATTTCACTTATCATAATACAGTCTAGCTCCATCCACGTCATCGCAAATGGCAAGAGTTCATTCCTTTTTATGGCTGGATAATATTACATTGTGTATATATACCACATCTTATTTATTTATTCATCTCAATAGACATTCTTTCCATGGTTTGGCTATTGTTGATTGTTTTTTTTTTTAATTTGAGATGTAATTGACATGTATTTATTATTTCTTTTTTTTAACATTTTTTAAGTTTATTTAGTTAGAGGGAGCAAGAGCTCGAGTGGGTTAGGGGCAGAGAGAGAGGGAGAGGGAATTCTTAGCAGGCTCTGCGCTGTCAGTGCAGACCCCAATGTGGGGCTCAAACTTATGAACTGTGAGATCATGACCTGAGCCAAGATCAAGAGTCAGACACCCAACTGACTGAGCCACCCAGATGCCCCATATATTTCTTATTTCTTAATCTAGACATTTATCTCTTATAAACTTCCCTCTAGAACCGCTTTTGTAACATCCCATAAATTTTGATATGTAGTGGTTTCATTTTCATTTGTCTCAACATATTTTTTAATTTCCTTTTTTATTTCTTCTTTGACCTGTTGGTTGTTCAAGGGCATGTTGTTTAATCTCCCCATGTTTGTGCTTTATCCAGCTTTCCTCCTCTTAGTGATTTATATTTTTATAACACTGTTGTCAGAAAAGATACTCTGTACAATTAAAATCTTCTTAAATTTGCTAAGACTTGGGGCACCTGGGTGGCTCAGTCAGTTGAATGTCTGATTGTTGATTTTGGCTTAGATCATGATCCCAGAGCCATCGGATTGAGCCCCACTTCAGGCTCCACACTGACTGTGAAGCCTGCTTAAGATTCTCTCTCTCTCCCCCTGCCCCCTCCCCTTGCGTGCTCTATCTTAAAAAAGAAAAAAAAAAATTGCTAAGACTTGTTTTGTGACATATCATATGATCTATCCTAGAGATAATCTGTGTGTGCTTGAGAAGAATGTGTATTCTGCTGATGTTGGATGGAATGTTCCATATATGTCTGTTAATTCCATTTGATCTAAAGTATGATTCAAGTTTCCTTGTTGATTTTCTGTCTGGATGATTTACCCATTGCTAAAAGTGGGCCATTAAAGTCCCCTACTATTATTGGATTATTGTCTATTTCTCCCTTCAAATTTGTTAGTATTTGTGTAATATATTTAAGTGCTCCAAAGTTGGGTGCATATATGCTTATGATTATACCTTTTTGAGGAATTGACCCCCTTATATAATGACTACTTTTGTTTGCTAACTATTTTTGGCTTAAAGTCTATTTTGTATGATAGAATTATGGTTACCTTGCTTTCTTTTAGTTGCTACTTGCACAGAATGTATTTTAATATCCCTATACTTTGAGCCTATGTGTGTCCTTAATGCTGACGTGAGTCTCTTGTCAGTAGTGTGTAGCTGGGTCTTGTTTTATTGTTTTGGGGAGTTTGAGTTTTTTCGTTTTGATTTTTTTTGTTTGCTTGTTTTTGTTTGTTTGTTTGTTTGTTTGTTTTTGTCCATCTTACCCACTCTATGCCTTTTGATTGGAGAATTTAATCCGTTAATATTTAGAGTAGTTGTTGACAGACTAGGGCTTATTAATGCCATCTTATTGTTTTCTGGGTGTTTTATAGTGCCATATTTTTTCTTCTTTTCTTGTTGCCTTCCTTTATAAACTGATCATTTTCTTTTTTTTAAATGTTTTTATTTATTTTTGAGAGAGAGAGACAGAGACAGAGCATGAGCAGGGGAGGGGCAAAGAGAGAGGGAGACACAAAATCTGAAGCAGGCCCCAGGGTCTGAGCTATCAGCATAGAGCCTGACATGGGGCTTGAACTCGTGAACCGTGAGATCATGACCTGAGCCAAAGTCGGACACCTAACCAACTGAGCCACCCAGGCACCCTATAAACTGATCATTTTCTGTTGTGGTATGCTTTGATCCTCTTTTCTTTTGGCTATCTATTGCAGAATTTTGCTTTGTGGTTCCCATGAGGCTTACATAAAACATCTATCTATATCTCTATACCTACCTATAGAGACAGAGATACATAGATGTCTCTCAGTCTATTGTATGCTAATTACAATTTAATTTCAACTACATACAAAAATTCTGCTTTTGCTCCCCTATTTTATGTTTATGATGTCACCATTTACATCTTTTTATGTTTTGTATCCATTAATAAATTGTCCTTATTTTTAATATGTTTGTTGTTTAAAGTTTATGCTAGAGCTAATTAGTTAACATACCACTAGGTTGCAGTTATTACGGCTTTCTGAATCTGACTATATGTTTACCTTTACCAGTGTATTGTACATTTTATTACGTTTTTATTTTACTATTTTTTTATCTTTTGCTTCAGCTTGGAGAACTATTTTTGGCATTTCTTGTAAGGCAGATTTAGTAGTGATGAATTCCTTCAGCTTTGTTTATTAGGGCATGTCTTTATTTGATCTTGAGTTCTGAAGGGTAACTCTGGGTAAAGTAATCTTGGCTGGCAGTGTCTTTCAGTACTTAGAATATAGCATCCCATTCTTTTCTGGCCTATAAGTTCTCTGCCGAAATATTTTCTGATTGCTTTTTTGGGCTTCCCTTATATGAGAGATTTTTTTTTTCCTTGCCACTTTTAAAATTCTCTTTGGCTTTAGACAGTCTTATTATTGTATCTTGGAGGAGATCACTTTGGATAGAATTTTGAGATAACTTACTAGCTTCATGAACTTGGATGTCCAAATCTCTCCCCAGATTTGGGAGTTTCTAAGCCATTATTTCTTAAAAGAAACTTTCTAACCCTTTATCTCTCTCTTCTGGGACTGCAACCAGTGCATTCATTATTTCTTTTGCTGGTGTCCCACAAATTCCTTAGGCTTTCATCATTTCTTTTCATTGTTTTTCCTATTTTCATCTCTGATTGGGTAATTCAATTGATCTGTCTTTGTAACTTGCTGATTCTCTCTTCTGCTTGTTTAACTCTGCTGTTGAAGCTCTACATTGAATTCTTCAATCATTATATTCTTCAGCTCCAAAATTTGTTTGGTTGTTTTTTGTTTTGTATTTTTTTGTGTAACTTCTCATTCTATTCTTGTATTGTTTTCTGATATCAATAAACTGTCCATTTTCTCTTGTAGCTCTCTGAGCATCCATAGAACAATTATTTTGAGTTCTTTTATTGGATAATTCCTGAATCTCCATTTCTTTGGAGCTAATTGCTGGAGGTTTGCTGTATTCCTTTGGAGACCTATTTCCCATTGTGATTCTTCATAATCTCTGTAGCCTTGGAGTGATGCCTGCACACTTGAAGAAACAGTCACCTCTTCCAGGCTTGAGGGACTAATTTCAGTAAGGGAAGCCTTTCACCTGTGCATAAGAACATAATGGCTTGTGGTATGACCTTGAGGTTAGTGGTATAGGGTGCCAAGTGTGGAGACGCCTGGTGACACCAGGTCACTGAGGGCGTGAGGCCTCTTCAGCTCAGGTCACTGCAGTTCATACCTTTGACAACTCTGTGGTCCTTGGTGAGCACTGTTAGAGGATTACAATGGCTACTAGGGCTGTTGGGGTCCTAATATGTGTCTCAGGTCTGGTATCTAGGGACCAGGGCAGGCGGTGATGGTGGCCAGAGCCAATGGTTTGCACACATTCAGCTGTGGTGGTCATCTGCAGGTACCTATGTAGTGGCAGAAGCCAGTTGTAGATACATTCATAGTGATAGGGGCCAGGGCAGGTAGCAAGGGCCATCGCCTACTATGGGCTCACTGACAGTTGTGAAGGCCCTAGCTGTTGGCGTGCTGTCCTGTGGATGCACAGTGTCCCCCTGTGTATACATACTGCCATGGAGTCAGTTAGAAAGGTTTGGCTGGGGGTGTGCAAGTGCACAGCTGGAGGGCCTAGCTCTACATGAGCACACTGATGTCAGCCAGTGATAAAGGAACACCTGATTTTGGCCTACAAGCAACTGCCAGGGCCCTGGTTGTCCATGTGCTCTCTTGTGGATGTAGACTCTCCCCCAGGCATGCACACTAGATGCCAGTGACTGGCATCAGGCAGGTGATGTGCAGGTACACAGCTGGATGTGCTAGCCTTGAGCATGGGACCAATGCTGGGGTTCAGCCAGGGGGTTCTAGGCTGGTGTTTGCAGCCTCATAGCTGCAGAAGTCAGATCTGGCTGTAAGTGTGGCTCCCAAGCTTGTAGGGATGAGGCAGAGGGACTCAGGCAGTTGGCATCTTATACTTGCAGAGGTAGAGAGACAATGGATTTCTGCCAGTGCAGGTCCTGGAGTCTGGTGGGTGGGTGGGGGCAAGCAGGGAGGGACTCTGGAACCTGGCATCGGCAAATGTGAAAATCTACTGGGTGAGAGCTAGAGAGATTTTCAGGGATCTGCGATGGAAGACGGACCTTTGGCTTCATAAGTGGTGAATTCTGCAGAGTTTGATGAGCAGGTTTGTGGAAATCATGATTGCTCCTATTATATGCTAATGACAGCCTCTGCTTGCCATCCCTGTTCCTAGCTGGATTCATAGTATCTCAGCTTCGCTGGCTTGGCTGCAGTGAAAACAAAGCAGGACCTTCACACAGTGTCCCAAGAAGCTGGCCAGTCACCCTGTTCTTTTCCTGCCCAGAGAAACTTTTTATAGCTGAGAAGTTCTTTCTTGGTGTTGAAAATGCCAGCTTGGGGGGTGGGATAATGTAGGCAAAATGAAGTCATCATCCTTCTTTTTTTGTGCAATTATTCTGGCCTTTTGGTTCCACTGTGTTGTTAAAACTGCCTAAGTTGACTCTAGAGATATTCCAGAGCCATAGTTGTCTGTGGATAGTGTCCAGTCATTAGTTTTTGTGGTGGGTTCTGAAAACTGGGTTCTCCTATGTTGCCATGTTTTCCCCCACGATCCTGGGAAGGCACAGCCTGAAGTATAGCTTTCTCTTAATCATACAAAGGCATTGTATTGGCTAGTGATGGGATTGATCATTTCATTATTCTTTAAATGCGTTATATGTGTTATACATACTATTTTATATGTGTAACATTTGATTAAAAACATTCTTCTTTTTTCAGCAGCTAGATTATCCATACTCCTTCTTCAGTGCATAGGATGTGAGGCACATTAGGCTCAGGCCCTTGAGGAATAAAACAGGGTCAGCTACTATATGATCAAAAATAGTAGAGAGAAATACTGTATTTTTGTGTGCTAGGTCCCACTAAAGAAAGGATGAAGTCAGTATAAAAGGCTGTAATTGATTCATACATTGTATGGCCTTGGAGAACTAGATTACCTGTGAAATCAGTGTGTGTTTGTTTTTCACTTCAGTACCAATTTGAGTATAATGCAGCTGTAAATGTAGAACAACAGCTCTTACTTTCATTGACATTCCAAATTAAATCTATAGTCCGACTTTCTATCAATTTCGCTGATTCATGAAAAGAAGTAATTTGGGAATATTTACCTTTCTTCTACTAATTAGAATTGTGCAGACCAACAGAAATTAAATGGGATAGGCAGGATGGAGAAAGGATCTGAGAGCAAATAATACAAGTAAGTGCAAAGTTAAGAGGTCAGTTCCAAGTTTGGGTCCAGGTGTTATTGGATAAGAAGTTTATACAATTTTGAGATCCTTATGTAAGGATAATGATGCCAGATTATAAATACAAAATTAGGCAAAAAACTGAGTACATATTTGCAATGAGAGAAGGAAGGACTACAAATTTTGGTTGTCTTCAGAATTCAGATTCCTTTCTCTGAGAAACCTTAGGAAATTTTCCAGCAATGCCTTTATAAATTAGTTTCCTGTTTGCAACCTAGCTCCTTCTCTCTACCTAGAATACTCTGTAACTCCTCAGAAAGTTCCAGCATTCCCACAGGCCCATGCAACTGAGAGGTTCTGATGATGCTGAAGCATCATTTTGCTTCTTAGGGAGTCCACCTCTGATGAGTAATACACCAGATTACCTATTTATACCTCAAATGTTGTCCCTTGGCTATTTGTACCCTAGTAGCTGGCTTCCAATTCACCTCTCTGGGAGCTGAGAGGGCTGGCATTTGCTACTCCCTCAGGGGCTACAGAGAACAAAGTGACTATTTTAAACAGACTTGTAGGCACTTCCCACAGCTCCTCCCCCTGTCTCAGCACAGAGCAAGCAGGTAATAAAGCCCAGCTCCCAAGTACTCCTTGGAAGAAGTTAACCTGCACATTTTGCACCCCAGATTTTCTGCTGCTGAAGAATGTGGCTTCTTACTTGCCTGTCTCTGAGAGGAACAGGATGGGACCTGTGTCAGGTGCTGGAGGCTATGGAGAATACAAAGCAGAAGCCTGAATGAGCATGGGGGCAAGTGTTCCTCCTCACACCCTCACACCCTCAGTGTGGAGCAAATGGGTGATAAACTCAACCTCCAAGCTTTTCCATCAGGAGCAAAGAAGTTGGACCACACACGGAGCACCCCAACATTTCTTGCTACTACTCAAGGAACTGATTTCAGTCTTGCCTATCTCAGAGCATCAACGGGACGTGATGGCAGCCTGAGGGCTGCTATGAACAAGACCGTGGCTTGGAATCACACAAAGGTTTGAAAAGCACCTACAGTTTCTGGTTGGGCTGATGTGTTAGTGTCTTCGCCTGTCCATGGCCAGTCTGTGAAGACTGGGAGAGGTGGCTATTAGGATGCACAAACCCTAACACAGAGTAAAGGAAAATAATGAAACAGGAAAGTATGTTCCAAATAAGATAAATCAGCTCTAATGAAGTAGAGATATGTGAATTACCTGATAAAATTCAAAAGAACATAAAGATGCTCACTGAAGTCAGAGAAATGCATAAACAATGTGTGTGTATGCGTGCACAGCTTTTATCAAGGACTCTGATTTTTAGTTAAGATTAACAAACATTTTGCATTAGTATCTTCACAATCTCAGCAGTATAATATGTTCAGTAATAAGGAAGGTCAGACATTGATACTGTGGTAATTAAGAGCCAAGCCATGGTTTCTACTTGTAATTACTTATGTGATGATCACAACAACCCGAAGAGATGAATTCTATTGTCCCCATTTTACATATGAGGAAGCTAAGACCCAACGTTATTAATTTTTTCATTATAACAAAACTAATAAGGTATGTATGGGCTTAATTACAACATTCTATTCTATCGCCCAGCTGCACCAACAACAGATGGGTATGACATTTGTGATGTGGTGATCCTCGGCTAAAAATGCATCTTCGTCCACTGTGGAAAACCACTTACTTCACGTCTTATCACAGCAGTTTAAGAGCATGTGGCTGGAAGTATATTTGCTTTTGGATTTTTTGTTCATATGCTTTCTAGGAAAACTCCGCTAATGTACCAGAACACAGCTCTGTGTGCTTTGGTAGCTTTTTTTCTTTTGCAGTTGGAGTTTGTTTTTCATGAGTTCAGGAACCATGTCTTTTATTTCCCCTCAGTCTTCCAGAATCATGGCATGGTGCTAGGCTCATAAGAAGAGAATAACAAACATTTCTTTATTCACTGATAGTTTTTTTTTTATCCACAAACCACAACTGACAGTTATCTTTAACTTGCATTTCTTCAAAGACATTCAACAAACATTCATTCAAACACGATTTATTGAGAGTCCCTTTTGTGATAGGGACACAACAAGAATAAAACATAGTTCTGTCATTGAGGAACTTCTGTAAAAATAGGAAGAAATAGGAAAAATAGGAAGAAATATGTAAACAAATTATGTAGTGATGTGATATAGAGCAAATGTTAGGATTCGATAAATGTGTGATAAGTAAGTGAGCTTCAGTGGGGGTGGAGAAATCTAGTCCTGATTTTGGTAAGAAATATTGGACTCATACACTATTAGAACTGAAAGAAATTTTGGGGGATTATTTTGTCTAATCCCTAATTGAATAGGCGAGAACCTGGACTACTAGGATATTGAGTGGGATTTTCCCTGTTAGTCCAAACTTGATGGTGAAGAAAAACAGTTGGTTTAAAAAACAAAAAAGAAGATCTTATGAATCCAATTAATCTTAAAATAGCCTTTCTATGAGGACCATCTACTCAAAGGCATTTAGAGAGAACAGAATCAGATCTGCTACTAATCATGCACCCTCTCATCTCAGAATTAGCCAAGACCTAGAGATGGGAGTCTGGGAAAATAGGTTCTACTTACATAAATGGATTAGAAAATAGCTTAGGGCCAAAAGCCATCACCCTGGGGCAAAGGCGCCCAAGGTTAGATAGCCAGATATTGTAATGGGATCACAAGTAACTTGTTATATCACCTGCAGGAAATTACTTTCCATCTGGTACCAATATCACAAACTCCACTTGCTCTCCAGACCCTTTGCTTCTTACACACACAAGTTAATGATTACTGTCTGATTGTTTTCTCCACGTTCACGTGTGTAAGATCTTGTTTTCTTCATGTTCACCACATGGATAATATAGCTCATGAGCTCAATAAATACGGAGACGAAAGGCCTGTGTGGGGTCTTGTCTCCTCTCGAACATTATTCTTTCTTGTTCGTTCTCCTGCTGGACGAGAGAGAACTCCAGGCTCATAGTCTGTGACATGGGAGGAAGGAGAGTCCTCATGCTTGATAGTTTTGAGAGAATGCAGAGTGCCTAAAGAAAGGCTCCTTCTTTTCCTCTCCAAAATACTCCTCCTGGGGCGCCTGGGTGGCGCAGTCGGTTAAGCGTCAGACTTCAGCCAGGTCACGATCTTGCGGTCTGTGAGTTCGAGCCCCGCGTCGGGCTCTGGGCTGATGGCTCAGAGCCTGGAGCCTGTTTCTGATTCTGTGTCTCCCTCTCTCTCTGCCCCTCCCCCGTTCATGCTCTGTCTCTCTGTCCCAAAAATAAATAAACGTTGAAAAAAAAAAAAATCAAAATACTCCTCCTAAATCCAAGTGGTTATAATGATGGGTTTTTTCTAAGGGAATTTATTCTAAATTGTGGCTGAGTCTTCAAGAAGGGGAGACTGGGTTCTTTTTTCTTACTTTCTCAACTGGTTAAAGAGCTGACCTAGGCCGGCTGACTAGTGACTATGTCCCCGACATGGCCGCAGAAAGAAGTTCCTGCTCAAACCTCAGAACACGCCTCCTCCCCTTGAGTAACTTATGTTTTCTAAGAAAGCAGGCTATGGATTGATGCATTCTTCCGAAGTCTGAGGTAGGAGGAAGGGGAGTGTGAGAGGCGTGGAAAGTGTGAGTAGAAGAGGGAGGGCTTCTCTCAGGTAGGGGCCAGAGGCAGGAGCCCTCAACCCTGTCCAGGCTTAGAATGACCTGGGAGCGTTTTACCCCTCCCCAAACCAATTAATCAGAGTCTCTGGGGATGGTGTTTGGTGCTAGGTATTTATATAGCACAGCAAGGCTGACAGCCAGTGGTTAATAGGTGACCAGTGAGAAACGTTCTGTATACACTGAGGCCAAACACGTTAGAGATCCTCAAACACAGTGGCTCTTAACACAGATTGCTGAGCCCCACCCCCAGAGTTTCTGATTCAGTAGGTCTGTGACCACCAGGCCCAACATTTGCATTTTTAAAAGTTCCAGGTGATGCTGCTAATTGCTGATCTGGGACCACACTTTGGCAGCCAATCGGCTGAGTCCACGACCCTTCCCCAGCCAATCGGTTAAGGCCATGATCCCTATAAAACCTTTGTACTTTTAAAACTCGCTCTTCTTCTCAGGTATCTCACCGCTGCGTCTGTGCAGGTAGGAGATTGAGCTCGAGCTAGTTCGAATAAGGACTCTTTGCTTTTGCATCGGACTCGGCTCCCTGGTGGTCTTTGGGGATCATGAATTCTGGGTATAACACTGGATGTAAGGGGGAGTGGTCAGAGTTTTGGGAATAGTTTGACAGGAATTCTCTGCAAGGTCATGGCATCGTGAATAGAAAGATTGATGCTACTTTCTGATCTAGACATTTCTGAAGATACGAGTCCCACTGAAGTGGTTTAGACCAGTAAGACTTCAGTGATTATGGGGACACCTGGGTGGTTCAGGTGGTTGAGTGTCCCACTCTTGATTCCAGCTTAGGTCATGATCCCAGAGGTGTGGGACCAAGCTCTGTGTCAGTCTCTGCACTAAGCATGGATCCTGCTTAACATATTCTTTCTCTCTCTCTTCTCTTTCCCCCTCCTCCCTCCTTCCCTCTGCACCTCTCCCTCACTCATGCACTCCCTCTCTCTCTCTTTCCCTCTCTTTCTAAAAATAAGACTTCAGAAACTGGTGTAGGAAGGCTTGGAAAAAAATATGGAGCCTCTTCTTCCCATCCTAGTTTTTCATACTTCTTGCAGAAGGGGGCAATGGTGGTTCCTGTAGCTCTGGGAGGAGCTCCAGTGTTTCTCAAGCCACTGACGGGCTGAACATTGGGATGCTCAAGTCAGAGCAGGTATTGGAAGTATGAAGTATTGGCGGGAGACCAGAGGGAGATAATCCATTACTGCTGCTAGAGTGTTGCAGAGTCAAGCTGATGCCCACCACACACTTACATAGCAGTAGCCGGAGGCAGAAATAAAACAAATTAAACTGAGACACCGGCCTCCAACAGGCAACGTCATGTATGAGTATTTCTATGCCCCTGATTTTCCTCCCTGTTCCCAAACCTACAGTAGCTACATGTGTAAGAACAATGTGGAAGAAATATCCAAGACTCCAACGCATACATACAAAAAGTACTATGTTGTAGGAAGTAGGAGTGAGAAGGGCAACAAACCACAACCTGTATCACTCCACTTCCCCGGACACACAAACCCGATGCTAACTGTAAGATCTTTAAAATAATGCAGTATTAGAAACTGAAATAGGACAAAAACTGGGGTGCCTGGGTGGCTTGGTCGGTTAAGCGGTCGACTTCAGCTCAGGTCATGATCTCACGGTTCGTGAGTTCGAGCCCCTCATCGGGCTCTGTGCTGACAGCTGGGAGCCTGCTTCAGCTTCTGTCTCTCTCTACCCCTCTCCTGCTTGTTCTCTATCTTTCTCTCAAAAATAAACATTAAAAAAATTTATAGCACAAAAACTTAATATCCCAAAATAAAAGATTTACCAAATTTTATAATGGACTGGAAAGGGGAAAACTTGATATTTCATAGTAAAAAGTAAAGACTTTCACATTTATAATTGAGCCAGATCACAGTGTACCCAGGTGGGAGGTGGGAGGCGTGGGAGCTTTCCACCCTGACAGAGAAATCTATTTATTACTGTTATTTAAAAATATTATGTGCTGATAATAAGTACATACAAACTTTTAGTAGAGTTTATTCTCTAGTATTTCTCTAGAGATATTGCACTCTCTGTACTTAGGGCAGTGTCTACCAAACCTCCTTCTTGTTAGACAATGGCCACTTGAGACTCCTCCCAAAAACGAAACTTCTTTTCCTAGGGAAAAGTTAAGTACAGCTGGTAAGCTGGGATGAAACATGAGTGTCAGGAACCCTTAGTAGCTGCCAAAGGACCTGTCCTTTGTAAGCTTTGGAAAAGGGAGCAAGTGATGACTGTCAATGTGTAGCATCCCCTGGTGGCCATCCACAGGGTCGGTATGGCAAGTCAGAAGGCTGCCATTAAACCTAAATAACTAAGAACCAAGGTGGTGGCTTCAGTTGCCAAGTCATCTACCGATGGATACTTTTTGGTGCTAGGGGAAAGCCATTGACTCCTGACTTCCAGAAAATACTTGGGGAGCGCTGCAAACGGGTAGTCTGAAACAAAGCCACGTGGGGGCTTCCTAAAGGCTCTTGGATGCAACTGATTATGATGATCTTGCTGGATAATTTGCTTGTTTCAAGTGCATGATTAATGGAATTATTATTCATAATTAGGAAATGCCCAGAGAGCAACGAAAACAAACAAGGTTCTGACTAGCTATCAGTAATTGTCAGGCTCATGCTAATAATGCCCTGGAAATGAAAAGGCACTGGCATTTTTTTTCTTTAACTTTATTAAGAATGCCCTTACCTAATAACAAGCTGGTGCTGCGGGCAGTGTATATCCTGCAGATTATGTTGCCTCAAAGCACCATTCCTCCTGGCATTCCCTGCAAAGTATACAGCTGAGGCCTGTCAGATAGGATTGCTTAATTAATTAGGGCCTTTCTAGTAGTAGCCTTTGTAGACAATACCCCCCTCTTCCTCCTCCTCTCTTCAAATCACATGTGCTGCTGGTCCCTTAAGGAGACAGTATATTGGAGGAACAAAATCTGTTAGCTACCAGTTTAGCCTCTAATGAAAAAGCTTTATAAGGCCAATCAACTCGGTTTTATTAAAATGGCTTCTCTTCTTGGGGGGGGGGGGTGGAGAGAAAATCTTAGCAGCTTTCTTGCTGTAGAAACAGCTTCATTTTTTGATCATCTTTGCTACAACTAATCAAAATACTGTCCTTACCTGCAGAGTATTGGAAACCACAATGAGCTATAGAAAGGCCCTGTTCAGAGTGAAGGACCATTTGTAGAGACAGTTGCCAATTTCTCCAGTGGAGTATCTTTTGGACTACAGTGATCAGGAAAGCCTGGCTCCCCTGGTCAACCATTCAAAGAAATGAAACAGGGATGAGAAGAAGGCAGACAACAGGCCGCAAATGTATCTTGCAGTTTGCTGCTTCTTTTGTGTGTGCTCTTATAGAGTTTTCAAAAGAATGTGTGGCTACCATGCTGGATGCAGATGTTGGGGTTCTTTACAGGTCTGGGAGCAGATCTAAGCCTGGGTGGTTCAGTCAGTTAAGTGTCCGACTTAGGCTCAGGTCATGATCTAGTGGTTTGTGAGTTCGAGCCCCATGTCGGACTCTGTGCTGACAGCTCAGAGCCTGGAGTCTGGATTCTGTGTCTCTCTCTCTGTTCCTCCCCTGCTTGTGTTTGCTCTCTCTCTCAAAAATAAATAAACATTAAAAAAAAGAATAAATCAACTTAATGTCTTATTTACCCTTCTTTCTATAATTTGTTTTAAAAACAACTTAATTCTCAAACTTTTGTCCTCTGGGAATGTCACATTTTTCCGTAGCTGGGTAATATTTTTAGTGAGCAGTGTACTATTTTCAGAACAAATGTTATATTAGCCCAAAAGCTACATAAAGTATTATAAATAGGATTCTTTTTTCCATTGAGGGGTGCAAACAAATTCATAGGTGCTGCCCACTTTATCTCACAGGCCTCTGCACACTATTTTGAACAAATTAAGAAGAAAGTGTCATTAACACCAACCAGGTTCTCAATAAAATGAAGTGTATGCTGTGCAGTATAAACAGTCTCCAGGAGCCAAATATTAAAGTGAAAATATTAAACCACACTTCTTCCAGCAGCACCTGACTACCCAGTCTTCTCAAAGACACATGGAATATTCTTCAGGGTATAGCCTATGTTAGGTCACAAAACAAGTCTTAACAAATGTAAGCAGGTTGAAATCTCACCAACTTCCTTTTCTGACTACAGTGGTGTGAAACTAAATTTAACAAGAGGAAAAAATACCAAATATGTGGAAATAAACTCCTAAACAACCAATGGGTCAAGGAAGAAATCAAAAGAGGAATAAATATTTTGAGAAAAACAAAAATGAAATCACAACAGAACTTAAAGCAATTCTAGAGGCAAGTTTATAATAAATGCCCAATAATAAAGATCTCAGACAATCTAAATGTATACCTGAAAAAACTAAAAAAAGAAAAAAACTAAGCTCAAAGTTAGCAGAGAGAAGGAAATAAAGATCAAAACAGGAAAAAAAATGAAATAGAGACCATAAAACACAATAGAAAGCGTCAATATAATCAAGAGCTGGTTTTTTGAAAAGGTAAACAAAATTGATGAAACTTTAGGGAGATAGACTAAAAAGGCAAGACTCAAAATCAGAAATGAGAGTAGTCATATCTGATACTGCAGAAATACCAAGAATAAGAGAGTCTACTACAAATCATTATACACCAACAAATTCTATGACCTAGAAGAAATGGATAAATTCCTAGAAACATACAACCTAATAAGACTGAATCATAAAAAATAGAAAATATGAATAATTTTATAACTAATAAAGAGATTGAATCAGTAATCAAAAAAATTTCCAAAACATAATAGTCCAGGAGTAGATGACCTTACTGGTGAATTCTACCAAACATTTAAAGAAGAATTAATAGTCACTGTCAAACTCTTCCAAAAATGTGAAGAAGAGGGAACACTTCCAACCTCATTTTACAAGACGAGCATTACCCTGATACCAAAGCCAAGTAAGGACAATCTGAGAGAAGAAAATTAAAGGATTATACCTGATGAATGCAAAAATCTTCAACAATATAATACTAGGAAACCTGATGCAGCAGCATGTTAAAAGGATCATATACCATGTCAAGTAGGATTTATCCTTAAGATACAAGGATGGTTCAACAAATGCAAGTTAAATGAAAAACACCACAATATCAGAAGGCAGAATAAAAATCATCACAATAGATGGAGGATGATGATTTGACAAAACACAACATCTTTTCATGGTTAAAAATATTCTCAACAAATCTGGTATAACAAGCCCACAGATAACATTATACTCCAGGATGAAAAGATAAAAGCTTTCTTGGGGCATCTGGGTGGCTCGGTTGGTTAAGTGTCTGACTCTTGATTTCAGCTCAGGTCATGATCTCAGGGTTGGTGGTTTTGAGCTCTGCATCACACTCAATGCTGACAGTGCGGAGCCTACTTGGGATTCTCTCTCTCCCTCTCGCTCTTTCTGCCCCTCGCTCACACTCACTTGCTCTCTATTTTATTTTATTTATACATAAAGTTAAAAAATTTTAATTTTTGAACTTTTTCTCTAAAATAAACAAGAAAGGGATGCCCATTCTACTTCCATTCAATATAGTAACTGGGAGTCCTAACCCAAAGAAGTTAGACAAGAAAAAGAAAAGGCATCCAAACTGGAAATGAAGAAGTAAAACTGTCAGTTTGCAGATAATGGCATCTTATACATAAAAACTCTAGGGGTGCTTGGGTGTCTCAGTTGGTTAAACGTCTAACTCTTGATTTTGGCTCAGGTCATGATCTCCCAGTTTGTAAAACCTAACCCTGTGTGGGGCTCTGTGCTGATAGTGTGGAGCCTGATTGGATTCTCTCTGTTCCTCTCTCTCTCCCTCTCCCTCTCTCTCCCCACCCCTCCCCTGCTAGCACACACACTTTCTCAAAATAAATAAAAATTTTTAAAGAGCTCTAAAGACTCAACCAAAACATTGTTAGAACTGATGAGGAAATTTAGTAAATTTGCAGGATACAAAATCAACATGTAAAAATCCCCTGTAATTCAATACACTAACAACAAACTATCTGCATGAGAAATTAAGAAAGCAATCCCAGGGTGCCTGGGTGGCTCAGTTGGTTGAGTGACTCTGGCTCAGGTCATGATCTCATGGTTTATGAGTTCAAGCCCCACATCAGGCTCCACACTGACAGTTCAGAGCCTGCTTAGAGTTCTCTGTCTCTCTCCCCCTCCCCTTCTTGCACTCTTTCTCAAAATAAACATTTTTTTTTAAAGCTATCTCAATTAGAATAGCATCAAATACAATAAAATGCTTAGGGATGAATTTAACCAAGTTGATCAAAGACCTGTACACTGAAAGTTAAGACCCTGATAAAAGAAATTGAAGGAGACACAAATCAATGGGAAACACATCCTGTGTTCTTAGATTGGAAGAATAGTGTTAAAAAATGACCATACTACTAAAGCGATCTACAGATTCAATGCAATCCCTATTAAAATTCCAATGCCATTTTCACAGAAATATAAAAATTCTAAATTATTAAATATTAAAAATCCCCCAATATGATTTTTTTTCAATAGGAATGGATCCTGGACAAACTTCTGATACCATTATTCATTTTTAAATGTTTATCTTTACATTAACTACTAAGAAAGCACTTTACAGTAATACAACTGTAACTAGCATTATTTGAAAAGAATAATGTGCTCTCATACTCGAATATGTAAAAGAATATCAAGTAGTAACCATCCATGCTACAGAATTGCAAGAAAGACGACAAATCTTTCTTACTAATACCTTTTACCTCTGTCTCCAAATTTTTACCTTACAATGAATAGAGATTAAGTTAGCATCAGGCCTCATAGGGTAGAAATGGGGCCAATACAGTTCTCTGTTTTCAATAAAATGGTGTGGGAAGGGCATGTGTTCCTAGATCTTCCTGCATGCTTTCCCTGAGGACCTGCTGACTCCATTTTGTTCTCTCCTTTAAAGGGCCAGGATCACTTCACACTAAGCCTTTTATTGTTCAGGAAAGCAATATTTGAACCCTCAAATAAAATTAGTTTTAAAAGACCGTGAAGAATCATGTTGCAAATGTTAAAGAAATGATTATCCTCACCACACTTTTTATTTCCATGGTTCAGTCTGCATCAATGTAGTTTGCCATATATCTAAATAACAGCGATTCTTTGAACCAAAATTACAGATAGAATGTTTTCACTTAAGGTCCATAAAAAATAAATTCTATGGAGAAATGGCTGTGGGAAATTCTAGAGATGATTGATAAACAGGCAATTGTGAATTAATCTTAAGTAGAAGATTCCCCACTTCTACAGCCATTACCTACTTGCTTGTGTTTAAACATCATTAATGAGATACAAAACTTTCCATTACACAATTAAGGAGAATTCAAACACTCTTAGGAGAGCTAATGCAACTAATTTATAAATAATTGAAGTCAAGATACCTCCTGACACTGGGTCTAAATAAGGATAAAGTAGGAAAGAAAGATGGTACTTGAATGAGAGGATCGTGAATTGTCAAAGAAAGAGGTCATACTCTTTCTGTTTTACAATTTTGTCTGCAACTTCCTGGCCACCAAGAAGTGCTAGAGACATATTTATCAGAGTGATAAAGGCATAACTTTAAAAAAGCACACATGGAATTTTCTCCTCAAAGCACCAACACGAATTTAAAAGGCTTGAAATTCATCAATGGCAATAATGTTGGGTGGAGAGGAAGAGGTATCTCAACAAAGCTGAGAAATGTAAACATTGGGAATATTGCCCTTCCTAATTCTCTGATGGAAATCTGTATCTATTCCTTTGCTCCTGGCCCACCCATCTTCCCTGACTATGTTACTCCCAACTCCTCAAGGGAAGCTGTGGGGAAGTAAGTTCTACTTACATAAATGGGTTAGAAAAATCTTAGGGCGGAAAGCCACCACCACAGGGCAAAAGCTCCCGAGGTTAGCTAGCTAGATACTGTAATGGGATCACAAGTAACTTGTTATATCACCTGCAGTAAATTACTTTCCAACTGATGCCAATATACTATTGTACTTTGGTCACAAACTCCCCCTGCCCCCCAGACCCTTTGCTTCTTACACACACAAGTTAACGATTACTGATTGTTTTCTTCACCTTCACCACGTGTGTAAGATCTTGTTTTCTTCACCTTCACCACATGGATACTATCTTGTGAGCTCAATAAATACGGAGACGAAAGGCCTGGTCGGGTCTCTTGTCTTCTCCCGAAAGTTAGCTTCTTTCCTCTTCAGTCCTGTGTCTGCTTTTCTTGCTGGACAAGAGAAAACTTCCAACTCGGTGTCTGCGGTAGGAAGCCATTCAACGGTTTTCCCAAGGCTTAAGAAACGTTGACAGGTAAAGATCTGGTTTTATCTGAATACATTGTAATGAATCCAATGAAGAAGCGATTTGAGGAGTGCAAAAGCAAAGGTCAAGAAAATGGAAAAAAAAAATTGCTCTTATAAGTGGTGCTTCAAATACCTGGGTTCACCTATATAAATATATCTTGTATCTAACAAGTGATGAGCTCCTTACTGGTAACACGCCAAGGCAGGCCAAACTTCTGCCTTTCAAAAATCTTTTAAGCTGTGTACCCATTTGGTGAGGTTTTTAAAGGACATAGCTCATGTTTACTAAAAATAAAAAACTAACTTCATTCATAATGTCTATATGATTTATTCTGGGCCTGATGGCCTAGAAGGACGTTTCTCGCCATTCAAAGGACTTTAAAAATGCTTTGCTGGAGGCCTGTGTGGGGTTCCCTAAAAGGCAGAACCTGAGATAAGTGTTTTATTTAGAAGTTTTTCATTCCTTAGAAACTCTTTGGGGAATACAAAATGAGTCAAGAAAGAGAAGAAGGTATAATTGGTGTGTTAGTAAGATAACTACTACCGCAAACAATTGGAGCTTAGACCCACTGGGAACCTCTGGCCTGCCCATCTTTGGTTGAGAGCTGTTTTTTGGTGTACTAACTCTGCTGGGCACCTTAGTCTGCCCAGTACACAGACTGATCTGGTTCCCAAAAAAGCCCTGAGGCAGAGAGTATCAAGTGTTTGCAGGAGGTAGCCTTTAATATGTTGAGGTAAATGGCAAAAGTAGAGAGATAGGGTGCTAATAGCTTCAGGTAAGGGTCCCCGGTCAGTTGAAAAAAACGCTAACTTCCATTTCCTGTCCAAAACAGTCTAGGTTGTCGTGACAGAAATCTTTGAAAGTCTCTTCTCTTCTACAAGGTCATTCAGATGCCACTTGTTTCTACATGATCGGGCATATATCTGTAGGCTGAAGATAGAGGCCAGATACAATGTTGTACAGAATGTGTTGTCATTTTTACACCCCATGACAGTCGCACACCCATTTAGGAAATTTGTTGTTCAGTAAGTATACTAGTGACTTCTCATGGGCTTGCTGGAGATTTGCAATGCATGGCAATTCCTGAGTGGCATGCTTACTGCACAGTAGGTCATTGTTCTATATCATGGTCCACTGCTTAATGCAATGTCCCAAAAGCCAGAAGGATGGTTTTCTCCCTTTCTGAATATCTCAGATGAGAAACTTTCCCAACATTATTGTTATTGTCTCTGTAAGTTGATTTTCTATCAGAGTTCGAACTTTAGGGATAAAAGGTTCTAGCTTTTTCCCCAGAAATGAATCTCCGTGGTGATATTAACACATTCAACTTAAATAAAAATACTCTATTATTATTACTACGAATATGGGCTATTTGCAATATCTGTAAACATTTTTCCCTGCAATTTGAAGGTTCTTTTTGGAATCTGCAGACGTTTTTGTAACTGGTTTACTAACCTTTCAGTTGCTACAAATCTGAGTTCTATTTCAGTATTGCTTTATGAGAGGAGAATAGTTAATTATGTTATGACTGGTCTTCCTTTAGTATTTGTGAATCTTATGAAAACCTAAAGTCTGGTGATACTTCTTGCTGACTTAGAATAATTTTGAAACTTTTGAATTATGACATTCAGTACAAATTATAAAACTGAAATCTCTCCTTGTTCACTTTGTACCTGAACTTAAAATAGGACGTTTGATTCCATGACTGTAAAGCAGTTATCAACCTCGGATAAGAAAAGCGAAACCCAGAAAATGGAGTTGTTCTAGGTCACAAAGCTTTCTTACTTGTAAAAAGAGGATGATAATAGAGATTCATAAGTTTATTATAAACTTAAATGTGTAATATATATGAAGCATTGATAAAGTTTTACATAGTTTTTTTAATCTCTAAACTTCCTCTTATTTTTGCTTTCCATTCATCTTAGATGCAAAAAGGAGCTATAAATTTTTCTACAAAGATGTTGTATATACTAGAGGACATTCATTCTCAGTTGTATACTTCATGACATTATTAGAGCCTTATTTGATAACAGTCTTAATGTACTGGATGATGTGTTAAATTGAATCTGAATAATGTACTATTTCAACAGCTGGTTCTGTGAAATGGAGTTTTCTAGATTCTCATTCACATTGTCTGTATTTAAATGCTGCCAAGTGCTTTAATGGAAACAATACTAGATGATGACCTTGCGTTAGTCCTATTCAATCATTAGTTGACCTTGGAACATCAGGAATACCATCTTTCTCTGTTTGTGTAGTCTGAGGAACTCTGCAAGTTACCTGTAAAGTGAACCGATAAATTCACAAAGCTTCTATCTCCTAATATTTAATGTTTTGTACCTCTAAACTTTTGTGATTTGTCTTTGTTTCCATATTTGTCAACTCAGGCTGTGCTAACAAAATACCATAGACTGCTTAATCAAGAGAAATTTATTTCTCCTAGTTATGGAGTATGGGGAAGTCCAAGGTCAGGATGCTGACAAGGTAGAGTTGATTTGAGACCTCTTCTCTGGCTTGCAGGCAGCCACCATCTCTCCCCAAGCTCACATGACCTATTTTTTGTACACCTAGTTAGCAAGCTTTCTGGTGTCCCTTCCTCTAAGGGCACTAATCAGGTCATGAGGGGCCCATCATGTAACCTTAATTACCTCCCAAAGGCCCCTCTCCAAGTACCATTACATTTTGCATTAGGACTTCAACATAGGAAGTTTAGTGTGACAAATTTACAGTCAGTAACAGTCTTATAATAGGATTTATTCTGGACGCAGTTTATGAACCCCCCCCCCCCCCGCTTATTTTTAAAATCAGTTTCAATTTAAAACTCAATGGATTCAATAACAACCAGTTTATGATCAGCAGCTCAAATCACTTGGCAACCGAGTATCTAGGTGCTCTGTCTTTACAAGGGTCCAGTAGCACACCAGGAGCTCATTTGGGGAGTTTATTTTAGAGGAATAATTCTTTGTTATATGGGATATAGTATATCTCCAGAACTCTCCAACTCTGCTCTGCAACTTTCCTATTGGGACTTGCCAGTGACTTCACACAGTAGCTTTATCCAACCTGGATACCTCTAGCATAATCAGATGTAAGTCCTGTGACCCAAGGGTTAATGCAACTTGTTCCTCACACTGGACTTGCTGAAGATCCCTCTTTGAAAATGGGCCCCACTCAAAACAGGAGTCATCCCATATATGGATGACAGCATTGTCCCCAAGTGTAGCATATATGGTAAAGCAACCAACATCTAGTGCTTTGTCCTCAGTAGCTACAGTACCCAGAAGTAGCATTGGCCCATTTCACCATCACTTTGACTGGTCTCATTGGGGAATCTAACTCTGCCAGATTAGAAGTCATAGTTTCCAGAAGGGGAATAAACGAACAGTGACACCTGAAGAATTCCACTGAATTGAAAGCACAACGACCACCTGTCAATTTGGGACTGTTTCTGTCCATGGGAAAGCAGTCCAAGTGACTGACCTGTGTGAAGGAATATACTTTGTTGAAGAGCAAGGATGCTACTGTGCAAGAGGAGCAGAAGGGGCTGTAGCTTGCACCTAGGTTTTTCACTGAGGCACTTCTCATTGCTTCCATCCCAAGAATTGCTGTTAATGGGCAATAGTAGCAACATACCAACTGAACAAGAGAAAGATTAACAAGGGCATAGACCCCTTGGAAATGAAGTTTGGTTTATACTACCAGGAAAGCAACCCAGAGAAGACTAAGTACTGGCGGATGATGATGGAAATATCTAGTTCCAGTCAATGGGAAGATGATGTATGTCTATTACAGCCTCAAGACCAGGTACAAGAGTAATTGTAAAAGTATATCTTGAGATTAGAGCTGACAAGGATTGGATTTTCACCTTCATGGTGCAAGTAGATAGGATGGATACAATTGATTACCCTCACTTTTTCATTTCCCCAGGTTCTCTTGGACCTACATCACTCCATAACCACCACTTAAAGACTTACCTCCTTAGTGGATGGCCTCATCCGTCATTTTCCTGGCTACATGTCTTAACACTCCCAGCTGTCTCAGACTCTCAGGATGATCCTAGGTTTCTCCATGGTCCCAGAGCAGGAGGCACCACAGCTCAGAACCCCCAGGGCTATACCCCAGAGAAGCTATTGTTCCTCTCACCTGCTTTGTGGTTTATAGGGTATCCTGCCCCATGAAATGGGGTTTGATTTTTTTTTTTTTTTTTTTCCTGGTGGCTCCGTGGAAGAGCTCAGTAACACAACCTGGAGGCTTTGGAAATTGACGTTGCATGTGGCAACCTTGTGTAGTGTGAAACAGTAAGCAAGGCTTTGTTAATTTCTAATCATTCTTCTCACATACTCTTCTGTGGTAAAATGACCTTCTATAGCCTCTCAGGGGCTGGCTTATGAGATCAAGCAATCAGCTACGTTTTCTTAAGAAATTGTGACCCGCTTGATAGTACAGTCCATTAGATTTATTTTCCTTTATTTTTCTGTGTGTATTTTCTTTTTGGCCTCAGTTCCTCCCCTGTCACATCACTTGCTTCCCTGGGATTTCACACTCCTCCTACTCCATCCTCAATGAAACATTAGAGTTTAAGCTTTGTTAGAAACTGTTTTCTAAGGAACTTAGACTCAGATGAGGAGGTTTTAAAAATACTTATTTTTGGTAAAGCGCAAGTGGGGGAGGGGCAGAGAGAGGGGAACAGAGGATCCAAAGCAGGCTCTGCACTGACAGTCTGACAGTAGCAAGCCCAATGTGGGGCTCCATTTCACAAAACTGCAGTATCATGACCTGAGCGAAGTCAGGTGCTCAACCAACTGAGCCATGCAGTTGCTCCTGAGCTGAGGATGTTGAATGGCTCAGGGCATGCATGCAGTGGGTGGTATATAAGAGGGAATCCTAGGAAGATGAGGGAGACTTCTTGTCATAAACAGGAAGAGGAAGCCCATTATAAGGGAAATCATAGAGAGAAATGAGGCGATAGTGAGATGCATGAAACAGAAAAGAACAGAAACATGAACATCATGGAGGAGGGAAATTACCAGATTTAAGCATTGTTTCCCTTGAGGTTTTTCTTAGGGACATCTGAAGGGTAATGAGTTTGAAATAGGAAAGGAAGAGTCTTGTTGCCAGAACAAACATGAATTCTCTGAAGAGTGCAGCCTGTCAGGAATCTGTCCTCCTTCTTGCCCTTGAAGATTTTTTGTAAAAGAATTCCATGCAGATATTAGGATCAACACTGTTACATATTGAGATAAAGCAGATATGGGCATGGCTTGGCTATTGACTTGTAAAGTCACCAAGAAGCAAAAACTATCAAGGAAGTCAAAGAATAGTAAAAGCATTGTGCAAATGGTCTTGTGACCTTGGCTCCTTTAGGGGTTTTCTCTACATGTCTGGATCCTGGTGTAGGACAACATATATACTAATGTCCAAAGTTTTCTTTAGGGCCAAATAAAGTTAAAGTTCTCTGGTGCTAGAATATAAATATAAATACAAATATTCTGTGCCAGTGATTTTGTTTATTAATATTTTATATCTTTATTTTTGAGAGACCAAGAGACAGAGTGTGAGTGGGGGAGGGGCAGAGAGGGAGAAGGAGACCCAGAATCTGAAGCAGGCTCCAGGCTCTGAGCTGTCAGCACAGAGCCCCACATGGGGCTTGAATCCTCAAACTGCAAGATCCTGACCTGAGCCAAAGTCAGATGCCCAACCAAGTGAGCCACCCAGGCACCCCTGTGCCAGTGATTCTTAAACGTTAGTATGTACCTAAATCATATATATTCTATTCTTTTAGCACAAGGAGCGGAGAGAGGCAGAGAGAATCTCAGACTTCACACTTGGCGCACAGCTGGATGGAGGCTCGGTCCCACAACCCTTAAATTATGACCTGAGCTAAAATCAAGAGTCAGATGCTTAACCAACTGAGCCACCCAGGCCCCTCTGAATCATACATTTATTTAAACATAGGTTGCTGGGTCCCATATCCAGAGTGTCTAATTCAGTAGTTCTCAGTGATGCTGAGATGTGAAATTTTATAATGTTTCTAGGAGATATTTCTTTTGCCCAACTGGGGACCAGACATAGGAGTAATATGTAGTCTGAATCTAAGACCTTCTAAGATTTCGGGTTACAAGGAAAAAAGTAAGGAATTGTGTTACTGAATATCCATGGGAGACTGTCAGAAGAACAAATGTGAAGTTTAGAACCAAGACCATTCTAGAGAGATCTACAATGGCATGCTAAAAATCATTTCCCCCTTAGTTTCTTTGAACATTTGAAAATTAAATCTTTAAATGGATGTTTCATAAATAGCTAGCAGTTGCATTAAGATTGTCTGTAAAAGGTCCATCCTACAGCAATTTTTTCTGCTACCTAGGCATAAAGTAAATCTTTCTGGAAAACTATCTGGGTGGATGAGCTGAGATAACTTTTTTTAAAGCAGCTTCATTGAGTATAATTGGTGTATAAAACTAATACATATGGGGCGCCTGGGTGGCTCAGTCAGTTAAGCAGCCGACTTCGGCTCAGGTCATGATCTCACTGTCCATGAGTTCGAGCCCCGCATCAGGCTCTGTGCTGACAGCTCAGAGCCTGTAGCCTGTTTCAGATTCTGTGTCTCCCTCTCTCTGACCCTCCCCCATTCATGCTCTGTCTCTCTCTGTCTCAAAAATAAATAAACGTTAAAAAAAATATTTAAAAAAAAGGAAAAAAAACTAATACATACAAGTTGATAAGTTTGGAGATGTGAATATACCTTGAAATTACCACCACAAAGTAATAGACAAATTTATCTATTGACTTCCTTCAGTTCCATGGAGAGGAAAGAGATGCTGAAGTGTGTATGTACCTCTTTTTTTTTTTTCCATAAGACAAATCTGATGCCCTCAAGCATTTCTCTGAATATCTTTTGTGAGAAATCAAAGAGTCATTGAAAAATTGCTGTTTAGAATTTATCAAAGTAATAACAGCTGTATTGTAGGATAGAATTTGTCTTAAAATATAGATTACATAGGTTCTGAGATAGTTCTTCGGTGTTTCAAGGGTGTTAGGTAAAAATGGACTAGACCGCTGGTGTGTACCTTGACTGCACATTAGAGCTTTTAGAAACTCCAAAAGCTTGGGGGTGTCTGGATGGATCAGTTGGTAGAGCATCTGACTCTTGATCTCAGGGTTGTAAGTTCAAGCCCCACGTTGGGCATGAAGTGGACTTAAAAAACAAACTCAGGGTGCCTGGGTAGCTCAGTTGGCTTAGGGTCTGACTCTTGATTTCAGCTTAGGTCATGATCTTACCGTTCTTGAGATCAAGCCCCATGTCAAGCTCCATGCTTGGGATTCTCCCTCTCCCTATCTCTACCCCTCTCCAGCTTGTTCTCTCTTCCTCTACCTCCTACCCCCACCCCAAGATAAATAAACTTTGGGGGGGGAACCCTCCAAACTCCTGACCTCATTCCAAATCAGTTAAATCAGTCTGGGGATGAAACTCCAACATCAGGGTTTTTTAAGGTCCTGGGTGATTCCTATGAGCAGACAGATTGAGAATCACTTACCTAAAAAGAAAACAGGTCAGTCATCTCCCTGAAAATGTTAGTCTATTTCTAGCAGGACCAGAGTGGCATTTTCCACAAAGTAAGATAATCTTTGACTCTTTTTGAAGACAAAATTGGTGTTTTCTTAAAACAGCTTCACTAAATTTGTTGAGACACTTGAAAAACGCTGAGAATATATTTTCATAATGTCTCATATGGAGTGGAAAGATGTTTAAGAAATAGAGACTGGGAAGTGCTGAGGCTCTGTGTTGAGGCTTGTAGGCCTTCCTCTGGATTGAGGAATAAAATAAATACTAGAAGGAAAGTCATGACAAAGAGGTCAGTGGAGCTCTGGAGGAACAGGTAGGCCCTTGAACAAACTGTCTAGTTAGGAGTGAATGGTTGTACAGCAAATGGCCACAATATTGGGGCATTGTTAAGTTGCACAGCAACCCCTTTGAAATGGAGTCCTCAGTACCCACTGCCAAACCCCTAATTCAAGGCACCTTCCATTGCTTGGGCCTTGGGACTGAACAAGCACTTGAGGGTGACTCCTTTTCACAGTAGCCTAAAGACCTCCAGTACAAGTGATGCCTGTTGATGCTCTTACCTTCTTGTGCTCCACATCCAAATTCCTTGCTATGGATAAGTCCCATTGAAACCTCTTGGATGTCTATTTTCTAGAGCAAGAGAATGCATCTTTTATTTAACCGAGAGTTTGTAATGATGGATAAACCTATGATGTATGGAGGTACTGTGACAATTCTCTAAAGCCAGGCAAAATCAAAATACAACCATTCTCATTTTGTCTTTGCAACCCCTCTGCTTTCCAAAGAAAATAGATCTGAAGTCAATTATTGGCTGGGTGGTATATGAGAAAGTTCTTGAGTAAAAGGACAAATTCAAACATCTCAAGCCAAAAGTTGGATTTAAATATAAAAGCCAGCAGTGCCTGGGTGGGTCAGTCAATTGAGCATCCAGATTCAACTAGGGTCACGATCTCCTGGTTTGTGGCTTTGAGCCCTGTGTCAGGCTCACTATTGTCAGCTCAGAGCCTGCTTCAGATCCTCTGTCCCCCACCCCCGCCGCCACCCCTCTTTCTTGCATTCTCTCTCTCTCAAAAATTAAGATTTACAAAAAATAAAAACCAAAAAATGAAGGATGGGAAAGGAGGGCTGGTGTTGAGAGGTCCAAGATGGCACATGGCTGAGGCCAGGGTGTCTGGTAAGGCTGCATAGAGGGAACCATGGGGCCATGGGGTTGGTAATATGGCTGGCTTCCAGACAGGAATGTTGTGTCAGAAAAAAAGTTGTTTACAAGTATAAAGGAAAGGACATGATTGCTATTCTAAGTAGTGCTGTCCTCTTCCTTCTTCATAGCAGACCTGATTTCCTAAAGGACTTGATCAGTCATTAATATTTGGGGGGGGGTTAATCTTCAAATGTTGGCTCTGTAAAGATTACACGCATGGCCATGCCTATCTTAAATTAGAGGAAAAGCTTTATCTGTTTGAAAGCAATTGTGGTTGCCAACATCCAGTATAAATGAATTTTGAAAGGAAAGTGAGATTTTTCCCAAATATCCACTAAATTTCTCATCCCTTTAGGAAGTTAGATGTGTTAATTTTTAAAACTACATTTAAAGAAGACTGCTCTTCTCAAGATCATATGTGGAAAATAGAGCCAAAAGAAGAGTGTAACCATAAGAAAAGCATCAGGTCAATTAAAATCTATACTATGTGAAGGACAAGAATAAATCACTTCTAAGTTATATTTGCAGTAAGTAGAATAAGGGAAAAGATGGGCTGATGTCATGGTAATAGATAACAGAAAGGAAAGACCTCATTCATGATACTTCGGGGTCCCCCCCCCATCAGGTAGAGTGATTATTAAAAAGAACAAACATATGAATTAGAAAGAAATTCCAGGTTGCAAGTTGGTGAAGTTTTTCAGGGAGAACAGTTCCCGGTTGAGAAGGAATATGTTTTTGGAGTACTTGATGGATGTTTCCATATATGGTTTCTTTGATGCAAAGTGAAATCTGGGTGTACAGCCTGCCTGTTCCTCTCTCAGTGTTCTGCCAAGTTGTCAGATTAAAACTGCACCTAAAGACTTGAAAGTATGAGAACTGTCCAGAAAATCAAATTTATAAAAGATTTTGCACTATAGAGTAATATATAATGAGGTTATCAAAGTTTGAATATTCTCCAAAGAATCCAGAAGACATGGAAATTTGCCATCAGGTTAGATATGTACACCTACATTTCCAGTTTTCAGGTTGGAAAGGAGAAAAAATGACATGATCTATAGCCTTGGGAGAGTAGTATCATTAGAAAGTCAGCCATTATTATAGATAAATAAAAGAATTTTTAAATACTATATTTTAACTTTTCTAATAGTCTATTTTAGCTTTTCTAATATTCTACTTTTTAAAAAAGTCTTTGTTTTTGAAAGAGCTCATATGAGGGAGGGGCAGAGAGAGAATCTCAAGCAGGCTCCACACAGTCCCCACAGACCTGACGTGGGGCTGGAACTTCAGAACCGTGAGATCGTGACCTGAGCAGAAATCAAAAGATGGGCACTTAACCAACAGAGCCACGTAGGTACCCCTTTAATATTCTACTTTTTTTTTTAATTTTTAATGTTTATTTTTGAGAGAGACAGGCAGACAGGGACAGAGGGTCCGAAGTAGGCTCTGCACTGTCAATGCAGAGCCCCAAATGGGGCTTGAACCCACCAATCATGCGATCATGACCTGAGCCAAACTCAGATCCCCAACTGGCTGAGTCACCCAGGTGCTCCAATATTATACTTTTTAAAGAGAGCCCTAATCACATGGATCTTGAATAGATGCACTAAGAATAAATGACAAAAAGCCAAATTTTTTTTTGGAAGATCAACTAGACCCATGAAATACAGAATATAGATCTGGATTTCAAGAAAGTATTAGAATATACTATTCTCCTAGGGGAAAAAAAGAAAAGTAAAACTAAAAGTAAATAATCCCATGTTCCAGGGATTTTTTTATATGGTTGGTTTATCATGGCTTAAATGCTGCTTATAAATGATGTGGCATAGCTGCAGTAGAAATCCACTCTGGGGGCATTTGTACAGGCCACTGTCTTCAACACTACCCTCTTCCTGTCAGTAGTTGGGGTGAAATCTTGAAAGGTTTCTTACTTCCCTGTACCTGTCAAAATAACTGGTATGAAGTAGACTATGTTCAGTGGCAGAATGGAAGTTCAGAAACATTCTTAGTAGTTGGAAAGGTGAAATGGATCTACATATGCTCCTATTTTTGCTTTTGTTTTAAAGTACTCTCTCTGCCCAGTGTGGGGCTTGAACTTAGGATCCCAAGATCAAGGGTCTCATGCCTCACCAACTGAGCCAGGCAGGCAGGCACGCCTCATATTTTTGTTTTTATAGTGCTACAGGGAAATAGTTTGCCCTTGAGGTCAGAACTGATTAAGGATAGAATGAATGATAGATTAATGATAGTGAGTTCTTTGGCATTTGTTGGGGGTATAATTTGGTTAAAGCCAGAAAGTGGTTATAAGAAAAATCTAGAACTAACAACATGTCTTAACTAGAAGGCTTGAAGGTATCTTCCGATTCTGAGAATGTTAAATATTTCTGAAGTGCCTACCATGAGTAAGTCATTATTTCCAGCCTAGAAGTGGATTCAAAGGAGCATAGAGCCTTGGCCTTTAAACATCTCACAATGAGGCTGTTCCATCAGCATACACTTCCGAAGACATCCAGCATCTGAGCACAGCTCAACATGTCCGCCTTCACCAGCCTGGTCCCAGTTCCTCTCTGGTCTGAATACCTGTTCCTGAACAGAGCTCTCCACTTCTTCTCTGTCCCCTTCAGTCTGATCTCAATAAGGCGGTTTCTGTGCTATTTTTCAAACATGCTGGGCAAGCCCCCGATTCAGGACCCTTTCTTCTGCTGTTTACCTGAAGTGTTCTGTGAGATTCCTGCATGGCTGCTTGATCGCTTCCTTCAGGTTTTGACCAAAAGTCCCATCTCAGTGAGGCCTTTCTTGGCCACCCGAACTCTCCATACTGACACTTAATACCTGTCTTGAATGTTTTCTCTTTAGCACTTAACACTACTTAATCTACTACATACACTATTTTAAATTCTTGTTTGTGTGCACCCCCACCAGCATGTAAGTGGTTTTTATCTGTATTGTTTCCTACTGTCTTCCCAGTGTTTAGAACAGTGCCTGGCACAGAGTTAATGTTCTAAACACTGATAAAATGATAAAAGTCCATCATGGGACCAGCCATGTTTATTAAGCATTCACTTGTGGCCTGGCACAGAGCTAAGCACTTGGCATGCTAACGTGGCCCTGGGTCCTCACGACAACTGAGTTGCAGGTAACAGGTGAGGAAACCAAGGTTCAAAGAAGCCAGGTAACTTGTTGAGGGTCTCAGAACTGGTCAGTGCTGGGCCAAGATAATGTTTAAGGATCTATAGCCCTACCATTGTCCAGCTCATTCAGTCAAAAGTGTGTCCCACCTTACACTTCTCATTGTCCTCAGCTTAATCAGAGGATTGGGGCACATATCTTCCAGGAAGAAGAGGCTGTTGACTGTGATTCTTTTTACTTGGAAAGACTGAAGGCATTTCCCAGTATAGATTAAGTAGATCTTACCTGATGCTGCATCTTCGGGAGGTGAGGACCTTTGGGTTGCCATGGTAATGGAGAGCAGGTGCTTGTAAACTCATTTCCTGTGTAGTGATGATCTCTTCTTAGTTTTAGCTGGGAACAAATCTGGTAAATTGTTATGATGTGTCTGTCACCAGTGCTGCTGTTTCTATTTAGACCTATATCTGTTTGGGTTTTTTTCTTCACTTTTTTACTTTGAAACTTAACCACATTACAGACATTGGGGGGGGGGCGGAATTTGTAATCCTTCAACCCAAGACCACCTCATACTATACTTGTTTTTATTATTGACCTATAATTCATGTGCCCTAAAACTTACATTTTAAAGTATACAAATGAGCAATTGTTCCACATTCAAAGAATTTCTACAAGGTTCTGCAAGCATGACCAGTATCTAATTCCAGAATGTTTTCCCTATCCCAATGAGAGAGACTGTGCTCATCAGCACCAACTTCCCAGTCCCCACTCCTCACAGCCCCTGGCAGCCGTGAATCTACTTTCTGTGTCTATACATTTGTCTATTCTGGATATTTCACGTAGATGGAATCCTACAATATGTGGTATTTTGTGACCAGCTTCCTTCGTTTAGCATAATGTTGTAAAGGTTCATTTATGTTTTAGCATGTGTCAGTACTTCCTTGCTTTTAAATGTCAAATAATATTCCCTTATATAGGTGGGCCACACTTATTTATTCCTCAGTTGATGGCATTTGGGTTCATTCTGTTGTTCATTCTGTTGCTTATTTTTTATCTTTATATTTTTTTAATTTCTTAAAATTTGTTTTTGAGAGACAAAAACAGTGTGCACAGGGGAGGGGCTGGGAAAGAGAATCCCAAGAAGGCTCTGCACTGTCAGCACAGAGCCCAATACGGGTCTCAGACTCTCAAAACTGAGATCATGACCTGAGCCATATCAAGAGTCAGATGCTTAACCGACTTGAGCCACCCAGGTGCCCCTATTTATTTTTTTAGAAAGTAATTCTGACTCCACCATCTATTAGCACTTTGGCATTGAGACAAAATCTCTTCAACTCTTGATACTAAAATCCTTTTTCAGGAGTTTTACTTTTTAACTTTTTCAAAATTTTTTTTAAGGATTAAGTGAAATAAATCATGCAAGCAGTTTGGTGGGTTGTAGATTTCTAGTAATAGTTGTGTCCCCCTATAGATGGTCTTCACTGTCATTATGTGCCCTGCCACCCAACAAATACCAGCTCTCTTCTGGATACATTTAACTTCTTTAATTTTCAGAAAGTAATACATAACGAATAGAAGGACAGCACTGGTATATGAAAGCTGAAACTCTCCCCATGACTTTGGCTTACCTGAATGCCGGTGTCTTCTAAAACCTCTCTGCATTGTTAGTGTTGAGGACACACGCCATCTCTGTCTCAAAGCCAAAGCACTGCCTAAAGTTCGTGGTCTAGTCTCAACCTACCTACTCTAAATTCAGAATCCCCATTCCCTAGAATTTATTTACATATACAGGTCCTCATGTTCTCTACTCTCTGTTCAATCTCTTCAAAAGCTCTGAAAAATAGCATCTCAGTTCTGTCCCTTATTAGCTGTATGAAATTCAAGGTCTTTGTTTACTCTTCTTTAAAATACAGATGATAACAGGTGTAAGTTCATAGTTGTTAGGGTTGAATGAGATAATGCACAAAGTGTTGTACAGCATAGCTGACAAACGGACTGTTGAAGGAACGAACACCTCACGTGAGGCCTCAAGAGACTGCAAGAAAGATCCTAATTGCCTTCTCTCACTATTCACCCTTGTTTTCCTTTGCTTACAGACTATTTTGCCCATTTTTTTTTTATAGAAAGGGAATAATTTCTTGTGAAGTCCTTAAACCATTCTCCAATTTTTAGTCTCTAGTTATTTCTTGTACTCACACCCTATTTGGCATCTTACTTGATACTATTTGATATTTTTCTGTAAGCTTGGTCTTATATTAAAATCTAATCCTGGGATACCTGGGTGGCTCAGTCAGTTGAGTGTCCAACTTGGGCTCAGGTCATGATCTCACAGTTCATGGGTTCGAGCCGTGCACTGGGTTCCGTGCTGATGGTGGGGACCCTGCTTGGCATTCTCTTTCTCTTCTCTCTGCCCCTTCCCTACTCACACATGCACTCTCTCTAAACTTTTTTAAAAAGAGAAAAGCTATTCCTGTCATTCTTATTTAGCCAGTCACTTACTGAATATTTAGCTTCTGATTGTCTTACTTTGGTAAATGTTTTTGTGACGAACAACCTTGTAGCTAAAATCTGTGCACATTCATTATTATCTACTGAGATGAAATTGTCAGTCTAAATTTCTTAATCAAATGGCAAATATATTTTTAAGTCTTTTGACAATGCGTTGAATTGCCTTGCAGAGAATTTGTAGCAATGATCAACAAATAAGACATTGTAACATCTCTCTCGTTCATCACCCACCGAAAGGGAGCAATGAAATACTTGCTATTTTTATAGGCAAATGTAATCAAATTGTAATACTATTCTGTGCTTAAGATTGAACATACCTTCGTATACTGATTGAGTATTTGCATTTATTCTGTCACAAGTTGTCTATACATTTTTAATACCATGTTTTGACTGGGATATTTTCTCTATCCCTTTTTTTTTTCTGGATGTTAAAGATCATGAATACTGAACTCTTTGCTGAATATCCTGCTGGCTTCTCTAGAAGCATCAGAGAATCAATATGCTGGGGGTTGATTGGCTGCCTTCATTCTAGGGTTTATAAATAAGTTGTTGACAGGACAGGGTAGGGTATGTGTGAAGCACTTGCTGGTCAATAACTTTTCATCTGGAAAGAAAAGGCTTATTAACAGAAAGATAACATCTAATTTCAAGTAGAATTTTGATAGTGAATTTTGAATTCATTCTCTTCTACTAAAACTCCTGAACACCTTATAGGTTGCCATCCATTGTCCTTGGCATTAGTTACCCATAAGGAAAAGGTCACTTTTTTGAAGCTTCCTTTTGAACCTTCCATTTTTGAAGCTCACATACTTCCTGCTCTGTGTCCTGCCCCACTTTACTCATACTCCTCTGCTTTCGGTTGCATCCTCACAGGATTTTTATGATCTTGAACTCAACGCTACATCCAGACTATAACTTTGTAAGAGTATTGCCATTTAAACCATTCAGCAAATATTTATTGGTCCCCTGCTGTATTCCAGTATCTATATTATTCCCTATATGTACCATCTATTTCTTTCCACAGAGCCATCCACAAGATAGTACTTTAACCCAAAGGATATTGGTTTCAACAATTAAGGCAGGCTGGTAAAAGAGATACTCAGAAGAGGGACACAGAAGAGGGTAAACTTTTTACAATTATTTTGTAAACCTCCCTAATTGGCATTACTCTATTTCACAATGGATTTCACAGCCCCTGATGCTCTGTCTTTTTGAGCTGGAAGCCATGATGTCTATGATCAGTGACAGAGGAGGCAAATGAAATGATCATTTCTAATGTCGAAGAGGATCATGTCACTCCAAAACAAACAGATTCAAAACATTCAAATGGCATTTGTTTAAACTATAATGTTTGCCTCATGTACAAAAAAGGCAGTTGTTGCCAGTAGGGTTATTAATCCCACTTGCTTGGAATATTAACTTGAGGAATCATACTGTTACCAATCAAGTATCCATCTTGAAAATGTCTCCCCTGCACTGAAATGGTGGCATATAACACTGCAGGCTAAACTGCTTGCATTGGCACTTGGGGTTCTAAAATCCACCATACAGGAAAGATTTGATCCCAGCTTCTGTCCTCAGAGAAGACTTGATGATCCAGGAGCTTTTATAGTAGGCAACAACACACAAATGGAGTATTCACCACATAAGTTCTATTGTTGACAGGAAGAAATCACTCTAGATAAGCAAAAGCAATTGTGCTCTCTTATAATTGATGATCAAGAACTATCTACTTCTTGAATGCAGTGGAGGCATTCATAAATTTGCAACTTGTGTGGGATGCTTTGCTTAGAGCCAAAATGTTATTCAGCATCCAGAGTTTTTCCAATCATGTGAGTTTTGGCAGATTGTGACCTTGTACAGAATTTGTCTGACTGACTTATTTTACTTAGCATTATATTCTCTAACTCCATCCATGTGATTGCAAATGGCAAGATTTCATTCTCTTTCACGGATGAATAGTATTCCATCATATATATACACACAACTTTTTTATCCATTCATCTATTGATGGACACTTGGGCAGCTTTCATAGTTTGCCTATTGTAAATAATGCAATAAATATGAGTGCATGTATGCTTTTGACCTAGTGATTCCACATTTTTGGGTAAATACCCATTAGTGGAACACTAGATCTTATGGTATTTCTATTTTTAATTTTTTGAGAAATCTCCATACTGTTATCCACAGTGGCCATGCCAGTTTGCATTTCCACCGATAGGGCAAGAGGGTTCCTTTTTCTCCACATCCTCGGATACACTTGTTTTCTTCCTTATACTAGCTAACCATTCTGACAGGTTTGAGGTGATCTCTCATTGTGGTTTTGATTCATATTTCACTATTTGGTTAGTGATACTGAGTATATTTTCGTGTGTTGGCCATCCATATGTGGTCTTTGGAGAAAAGTCTGTTAAAGTCCTCTGGCCATTTTTAATCAGTTTGTTTTTTCCATCCCTTTACTTTTAAACTGTATGTATCTTTACATTTAAAGTGGGTTTTGTATAGGCAACATACACTAGGTCTTAATTCTTGTCCCACTCTGACAATCTGTCTTAATTGGTGTGTAATTGGATTAATCTCTATCATGTTTGTTTTTTTTTTAAAAAAAAAAAACATTTATTTATTTTTGAGACAGAGACACAGCATGAACAAGGGTCAGAGAGAGAGGGAGACACAGAATCCGAAGCAGGCTCCAGGCTCTGAGCTGTCAGCACAGAGCCCGATAGAGGGCTTGACCTTGTGAGCTGTGAAATCATGACCTGAGCTGAAGTTGGATGCTCAACCGACTGAGCCACCCAGGCAGGCACCCCAATATTTATTTATTTTTGAGGGGGGGGGCACAGAATCCAAAGCAGGCTCCAGGCTCTGAGCTGTCAGCACAGAGGCTGATGCAGGGCTCGAACCCACAGACCATGAGATCATGACCACCCAGGCGCCCCACACATAGAGTTTATTTTATGTCAATTACAATTCATTAAAACTGGATAAAACAAATAGAATACTACATAACCTGTCCAACAAAGCACAAACAGAAAACAGTACTATCTTCTCCCCTCTGAAGCATGTTCTTACTCAGCAAGCCATGCAGCAGAGTCCTCTGAGAAGAAGTAGCTACTTATCTGGAATGGAAGGAGATAGAATGAAGGAAGATAATAGGAATTTGGGTTGTTCTTAGAATATTAGCATCTCTTCCTGATATGCAAATTAACCTAAAGAGAAAATGAAGCCCAAAGTGTGGTATTTTAATTCCAAGTTGCCGGCGTTGATCTGCTGTGTCACTGCGTCTGTGGGGCAGAGATGCTGACAGCATTGACGGGTTCATGCCCCTACCCCGTGAGATCTCTGACTCTCCAAGAGAAAATTCTCTGCCCCAGCCACAGGTGACACGTCTAGCATGGAGGCAGCTGTTAGGCAAAGGACAATGGGGTGACTGTCAGACTTGGAAAAATAGTGCCTACTCAAAACCACTGAGCTGTAACCTGTGTTAGGGCTCCGGTTGTGAATGTCTTCCAGTTCTGTCCCCTCAGCACGTGTGGCATATAGTAGGTGCTCCCTGAGGATCTTCAGAATAAATGATTGAATGGCTTGTCAATTCTAAAAATCACATCCAGGTCACTATCTTATCACTATATTTAGATTCCAGAGTTACAACACTATAGATATGGCACAATATTTAATTTAGAAAAAGGTAGAGATGAGTATCTAAAACAAATTATGGAAATGATCTAAAGATTTCAATTATCTGTGCTTCCTCTACGAGCTAAAATTATATCGTTTACATCATAATCAAGTGTTCTCTGCAACTGCCTTTTGCAATAAACCTCTGGCTTTTACTAGGGGCAGATCTATTTGTGTTAGCAGATATAATGACATCACATTAGCTTTTAGGTTTTTCTGCTTGTTTTTCCACAAAACTGAGATCATAACTTACCTGAAGAAACATTACTTCCATTTTTGTAAATATTCATGATTAGCTAGATTTCTATATTGATTAAAGCATAATGGAAGTTTTATACAGGCTAGCTACGTTATACATTACAGGGCATGAATCAAGAAAATGATGAGGTGTGCCAAATACAAATTGAAAAATGGTAAAAACATTTATTTTCTACCATCCCACTTTAAACTGTTAGTTTAAAAAACAACTGTTTAAATTAAAAGAGTCATTTTCTTCTTAAACGATGGAGACTTACAGAAATTGAAATGCTATTTATTTTCAGCAAAAGGCCCACCTCTTTTTCCTTGTCACTTCTCCAGGTCACACCATGTTTGTTTGATAGATAATATCAATTCCCTGGGTTTGGAGATTTGAAGCTGTTAACTTTCAAACCCCCTCTCTTAGCAGACAAGTTCAACCAGTATAAAGAGCACAATGAGGCATGGAATTGTATGTTGCATTATGCAGTGATACGATTTATTCCTTGAAACACCTAAAAAGGAAGAAATCCATTTCTGAGGCACAAGAACATGTATTCTGCTTTGTAGGCTAAGATTAATTTAGCATGACCAACAAGGTTTCAAAGTCCCCCTGGGAAAGTATTCCTGTTTAGATGGCTCGGGTGTAAAGCATATGATGTTACATGGGAGTAGCAGATACTATGGAAGCACAGCGGGGACAGGGATCCAGAATTTCATGGTAAGGAACCCATTGTTATGAAATTATGGAGCCCCTTTTCTTTTCTGTCTGTGTCAGGGAGATGCTGCCATTCGGTGGCTTCTTTTGCTTCAGAAATGTACTTACAGTGGACTTTGAACTTGTGATTGTTAAAAAAGAAAAAAAAGACCAGCTAATTGGACTGTAAAAATCTATCAAATTGCTTCTACAGTTCTCTGGAAGAAAGGTTTAAACTGTTTTCTTTATTTGTTGTCTCTGTTGAATAATAACGATATTAGGCTTCTTTGTTTTTTTTTTTTTCTTTTGCCATTTCCCTGCAGTGAGATTCTTTCCAACTTAATCCACTAATCTGTAATTAGCAGTGGATAACAACATCTTGATTCTTTCTCTTGGTTTGTTTTCCATACACAAAATGATGTGATTAGCAATATGCATTTAGTAATCCATTTAGAAAAAAGGGGAATGTGGAGGAATTTGGTTTACTGTCTGGCCTGACTTCCATATACTAATCCTCCTACCTCTTACCCAAAAGGGGGAAATTAAGGCAAAGATAATTCACTTTTGCTGTTGAAGGGGCCAGAATGTGTACTGTGCAATGCAGTTTTAGATCTTAGGTGGGCCATATTTGCATCAATGAAGCCTCAAAATGAGAAGGAAGGAGGGAAGGGATAGGCACGAGGAGAACCCACTTCAAAAGCACTGACAATTAAGTCCGGGGCTCTGAGTGTGTATACCTTTGGTATATATCACAGACAAAAATTAAAACATGATAAAAGCTTCCTCTTAGAGGAGTGTAAAATGTATCTCAATGTACTCAAATACTTGAGAATTATGTGACAGGGCAGTGTGAATGATAACAGTAATTATTAGTACAATAGTACATACTTTTATAAGTGGCCTTTGCTTATTCATATGCCCATGGAAATCTTCCTAACAAACTACCTTCTTCTTAAAGGAGTGCAGGGACCATGAATACTTTGTGAGTTATTTCTGGTTTTATTTAACAAAAAAGCAAATAAAAATCAAGACCTCTTGTGTCCCATGCAAATTGGTGTAAAACCTTTTAGTGAGCCCATCATTTTAGTAAACACAGGCTATCTCCTATCCTATAGTGGTCCTAACTAAGCCAACTTTGAATCTTTATTTTTAAACATCAGAACATACAAAGGACCATAAAGACAAGGTCTTCTATCCTCGTGGGATTAATACACTGTGTAGATTACTGTAGACTACTGTAAGAAGGCAGCAAGAATGGAGGGAAAGAAAGCATTCCTCACGGTGGATGTTAAATTCTAGGAAAAGCCAAGAAGTAAAATGATGACGGGGTGGGGGGGGGGGCAGGCTTAGAAGGAGCTATCGGTGAGGGACCAGGTCCTCAAGAGTGTTCTTACTACTTGGGCTGCTCTGAGATCCTGAAGCCAGCTTGATAGGCAGTTAAGGGGAGACTTCTTCGTGAAGAAGAATCTTGAGGTGTGGTGCACCTATGCAAGGAAGTATAAACAGTGCAAGAAATACTCTTGGAAGCGTTGTGTGCCTCCTTTGTACTAGGTTTCCAAAGGAAAACATGGTATTAGAGAAGGGATAAAAAGCAAAATTAAAGAGAATGATACTCTTGGGGCCAGTGGCTGGTTCAGTTGGAGGAGTGGGTGAATCTTGGTCTTGAGGTTGTGAGTTCGAGCCCCATGTTGGGTGTAGAGATTAAATAAAACTTTTTAAAAAATGATACTCCTAAATATATCATGTAGAACATGTAGCTGGTTTAGGAAACTGTTTTGTTGTTGTTCTCTATCACAAGTTATTGTAAGAGCCATTAAACTTCTAAGACCAAAGTCTCCAGGATATTTTCCAGAAGAAAACCTACTTTTCACTGAAGGGGACAAAAATCACCAATAAGCAGGGAAAGGGGTAGTGGTTGTGCATAACCTGGAAGGGCATAGACTGGAAGACAGAAGTGACACTGTCCTGAGTAAGCTTGCTCTAAGGAAAAGGCCAAGGACCAGAAGGTGGGATCCAAGAGTGGCTGTGGTCCTGTGTCCTGGAGTAACTTGATTTGCCTTAAAGGGTAAATGAGTAGTCATAAGTAACCATTGGAAGGAGTTTACATTACAAAAAGAGATGAGTCCTATTTCTGTATTTCAGGTGGTCCATTTATTTTTTTGATATTGAACATTAGTAAAGAATATTGATCATTTGACTCTCAAAAAGCATAATACAGATTTTAGTCAAAACATGTTTTTCCAGCTAGTAAAATACATGAAGTCTTGAATTCTTATGTAGTACTGTGTAGGTATTTATAATAGTACATGATAATTTAGAAAGTCATACATCTAGTATTCTATTTAGAATAGACTTGGTTAAAGAAAACTTAGTGATGTAAATTTCACAAACCACCAACACAGGCATTAGGTGACAGATTTTAACTTTGGTTTCTTTCCACAAATTAACCTAATATCTATCAGTGTTGTCTACCCCAGACCCTTGCTCTCTCTGATGTAATGATGACATTAAGATTTTATCACCTCCAGATCAGCCTACTTTGGCGATTTTTCCATCTTTTAAATTTATTTATTATTGAGAGAGATACCGTATGTGTGAGTAGGGAGGAGCCAAGAGAGAAGGAGATACAGAATCCGAAGCAGGCTTCAGGCTCTGAGCTGTGAGCACAGAGCCTGACATGGGGCTCGAACTCACGAACTGTGAGATCACGACCTGAGCCAAAGTCAGATGCTTAACCGACTGAGCCAGCTAGGTGCCCCTCTCAGTCATTGAAGGTTTAACTCTAATTCAGGATTTGAACTGTAACTCTTCAGGATTGATGTTAGACTCTTCTGACTTACACACATGCTACTATATCATTGGTGGGGAGGCAGCATTTAATTTCCATCTTGTTCCATGTTGGTCCTCTGCTGGCATTTAAGTGCTGTAACTGGGGCACCTGGGTGGCCCGGTAGGTTAAGCATCCAGCTTTTGGTTTTGGCACAGGTCATGATCTCAGGGTTTGTGAGTTTGAGCCCCGTGTCAGGCTCTGTGCTGACAGTGTGCAGCCTGCTTGTGATTCTCTTTCTTGTTCCTCCCCTGCTCCCACTTTTTCTCAAAGAAAATAAAGTGCTGTAAGTTATGCAGTCTTGTCTTTGTTTCCTCCCACCTTGCCATCAGGAGAAATTCACAAACTCTGTTGAATCCCAAAGCAAGTCCAAAATGTACTCTTTGTCACATCATACCCTCAAACTAGCTTTGACATCTACAGGTCTGCCAGTGGTTTTTCTCTCACCTAGCACACGTGTTCTTTTGTGGCAGTGCTTGAGCTTTTAAATGTTATCTGTTTGGAACCATGGACCACTAATACCTGGAATGTACCACACCTAATCCTGTGTTGCATCTCATGATTCTTCAGGGGAATTGTCTACAAAGACGTGGAGCATCTTTTTATGTACCTGTTGACCATTTGAATGTCTTCTTTGGAAAAATATGTATGCGCGTTCCCCACCCATTTTTAGTCCTATTTTTTTGCTTTTGAGTTGTAGGAGTTTCTTGTATAGTAACCCTCTATCTGATACATGGTTTGTAAGTATTTTCTTCCATTCCATGGGTTCCATTTTCATTTTATTGTTTGCTTTGCAGAAGCTTTTTGGTTTGACATAATTCCACGTTTGTTTTTGCTTTTGTTGCTTGTGCTTTTGGTATCAGATGCAGTAAGTCATTGTCAGGGCACCAGTATTGCTCAGTCAACAGTGCTTGCAACTCTTGATCTCAGATGTGTGGGTTTAAAGCCCCACACTGGATGTAGAGATTATTTTTTTAAAAAATCTCTTAAAAAGAATATTGTCAAGACCCATGTCAAGTTTTTTTTTTTTTTTTTTTTTTTGTCTGTGTTGACTTCTTTTTATGGCTTGATGGTTTCAGGTCTTACTTTTAAGACTTTATTCCATTTCAGGTTAATTTTTGTGATTGATGTAAGATATGGGTCTAATTTCATTTTGTTACATGTGACTATCCAGTTTTCCCAGCACCATCAATTGAAAAAACCATCTTTTTCCCATTGAGTGTTGTTGGTTTCTTTGTCAAATAATAGGTTGACCACATACACAAGGGCTTATTTCTGGGCTCTCACTTTTGTTCATTGGTCCCTGTTTTTAATGCCAGTACCACACTGTTTCGATTACTGTAGCTTTGTAATATATTTAGAAATGAGGAAGTGCTGTGTCTCTAGCTGTGTTTTTCTCTCTCAAGAATGTTCTATTCAGGGTCTTTCATAGTTTCGTAGGAATTAGGATTGTTTTGCTGTTGGTGTGAAAAATTTCTTTGGAATTTTGATAGTGATTATGTTGAATCTGTAGATGACTCTGGGTAATGTGGACGTTTTAACAATATTAGTCTTCTAAACAATGAACATGGGATACTTTCCATTTACTTGTGTCTTTTTTTAATGTTGATTTTTGAGAGAGAGTACAAGTGGGGGAGGGGCAGAGAGCAGGTGGGGGTTGGACAGAAGATGGGAAGGAAGCTCTGCACTGACAGCAGAGAGCCCTTTTGCAGGGCTTGAACTTAGGAACTGCGAGATCATGACCTGAGCCGAAGTTGGATGCTTAACCAAGTGAGCCACCCAGAAGCCCCTATTTGTGTCTTTTTAAATCTCTTTCATCAGTGTTTTATTTTCAGCAAATGGATTTTTTAAACATCATTGGTTAGATTTATTCCTGCATATTTTATTGTTTTTGATGCTATTAGAATTAGGATTGTTTTATTTTTCAGATGTTTCATTGTTACTGTGTAGAAATGCGACAGACTTGATCTGCTTTTACTGACTGCTTTTTGAGAGAGGTACTTTCCTTTAACTCTGTTAGGGATTCTAAGGCTTTCTCAGATCTTATTATGGACATGCCTGCTCCACCTTATTTTCGAAAAACTCTTAAGATTAAATACCTTTCTTCATTCCTGCAAAGGCAGCCTGGAGGCTGATAGCCTCCCCTTTGCTCCATTTTCAAGCATGTGATTGTTGTATCACTGATAAATTTGGATGGGAGATCTGGTTCCCCCACTGGACATGAGCTTCTTTAAGTTAGGCTTTTGTATTCCTCATCTTCTTTCATTCTGAACAATTCCTGGCACACTATACCAGCTGGTATATAATCATTGGTAATATAAATAAAATGAAGATTCAGAGTTATAAACAGCCTCAAACCCACAGATGCATTATCATAGGGGATTTTTCAGAAACCTGTCTGTGGCATACAGTCATCACTAATGGAGTGCAAATCGATGTTAACTTTCTGGATTTCAGTTATGTAGCACATATCAAGAACTTTGAAATACTGTTATTCTTTTAGCCCTAAATTCTGCTTCAGAAAAGCAGTGTTCAAAAGGAAATCATGAGGGGCGCTTGGGTGGCTCAGCTAAGTGTCCGACTTTGGCTCAGGTCATGATCTTGTGGTTCACAAGTTCAACCCCTGTGTCGGGCTCTCTGCTGACAGCTCAACAGCCTGGAGCCTGCTTCAGATTCTGTGTCTCCCTGTCTCTCTGCCCCTTTCCTGCTGGTGCGTTCTCGCTTGCTTGCTCGCTTTCTCTCTCAAAACTCAACCTTTAAAAAAAAAAAGAGATACCCAAATAAGGTTTGTCTTGTTTTCTTTCAGTTTTAAGTGATGGTTACTCAACTCAAAATAATTCATGCGGAAAGTGGAAATGTGGCTTCTCCTAAAATTAGAATACTAAGGCAGTTAACAAAATTGAAGGAAGAGTTGCACCACCCAGGGTCCAAGGTCTGACAGTAATAACCAGAATATTCCAGAACTGTCTTGGACTCCATCTGTCATTGCACTTAACTTCATTCTTTAGAGAGTTTTCCTCTCAAGAAAAAAACATGGCCCCAACAGCTACGGATTCCCATCCTGCTTGCGCACCTCCAGATGGAGAAGATTTCTTCACCTATTCTCCTAGCATCTCTCTCTCAGACCAAAAAAGGTCTCAGATTAACCTACTTAGGTCATGAAAACACTCCTTGATTAGTCACTGTTCCTAAGAGTGTGATGGAGAGTGTTGGTGAGCCAAAACCAGGATAGTTGACGACTAAAATAAAAAATAGGTTAATAAAGCATACATCTGCTGAAAATCAGAATTCTTTTGCAATATATGGACCATATTTCAGTATTAACAAATGTTAAAAATAGACTCGCAACTATAGTGAGGTGGTTAACTAAATGACGTATTACTAGAATATAATAAAACATAACCATTAAAACTGATTTTACAGAATGCTTAAGGATAAGAAAAGATGTGATAACAAAGCAAAAAGAAATAGAATATAGTATACACAGAAAATAAAGTTCTCTTAAGTATAAAATTATAAGTTATCTTACTTTCCTCATAATTTTCCAGATTTTCGAAATTTTTTCTACAAACCATCAATTTTAGAATAAAATTATTTTAAAACATGTAATAAGTATCAGGAAAGTGTCCTGGCTGATCTTAGGCCTACAGAATAAGAGTTTGTAGGCCTGGTAGAGGAGCCATATGGAAATACAGTAGTGTTTGTTTTACTACCATTTTTTCCATATGTCCAAAGTAGTGCCTGAAGCTTGGGGTTATAGGAGTTATATGTTGTGTTTATTATTAGAATCTGTTACAAGAGTACATGGGTGTTGCCAGAAGCTCTTCTGGAATTGAACTTTGACCTAAGTCATCCAGGAATTAATATTCTGCTGGTAATGTGTTCAAAATCAAGGCAAAATTGTTTTGATAGTGCATGTTGGAAGGAATTTTAAAATTCAGACACACCACATAGCTAGTGACCTTGCAATCCTGGATCTCCTTACCAAATAGGAACACTAAGAGACACTGAACATTTATTTTATGTTATTCTAGTTTTAGTGAGCTATAATTGACCAATAAAAATTATATGTTTAAGATGTACAGTGTCATGGTTGGATATCCAGATACATTGTGAAAGAATCACCACAGTCAAGCTAATTAACATATCCATCACCTCACGTACTTACCATTTTTTTTTTAATTTTTTTTTTCAACGTTTATTTATTTTTGGGACAGAGAGAGACAGAGCATGAACGGGGGAGGGACAGAGAGAGAGGGAGACACAGAATCGGAAACAGGCTCCAGGCTCTGAGCCATCAGCCCAGAGCCTGACGCGGGGCTCAAACTCACGGACCGCGAGATCGTGACCTGGCTGAAGTCGGACGCTCAACCGACTGCGCCACCCAGGCGCCCCACTTACCATTTTTTTATGTGTGGTGTGAACGCTTAAGATCTACTCTTAGCAAATTTAGAATATGTGACAGAGCATTAACTATAGGCACCATGCTATACACTAGGTCCCCAGAACTTATCGTATAATTGGAAGTTTGTATTCTTTGACCAGTATCTCTCCCTGTTCCTCACCACTCCCCCAGCCCCTAGCAACCCACTGTTCTACTGATTCTATGAGTGTGACTTTTTAATGATTTCACATATGAGAGAGTTTATATCGTATTTGCTTTGCCAAGTGTGCCACGAAGACACAATGGGGAAAGGATAGTCTGTTCAATAAATGGTGCTGGGAAAATGGGATCTCCGCATGCAAAAGAATGAAATTAGATCCTTATCTTACACCATCCACAAAAATCCATTAAAGAATTAAATTTTAAGACTTGAAACCATGAAACTCCTAGAAAAAACGTAAGGGAGGATCTCGTTGACATTGATCTTAGCAATGAAGTTTTGAATATGACCCTAAAACACAGGTAACAAAAGCAGAAAGAAAGAAGTGGGACTATGTCAAACTAAAAGCTTCTGCACAGCAAAGGAAACAATGAACAAAATGAAAAGACAACCTAAAGAATGGGAGAAAGTAAGTGCAAACCAAGCATGTGATGAGCAATCAACATTTTAAATATCAGGCTCTTGTGTATGAAAGTCTTTTCTGTTCTCCACTGGGAGAAATGATATAAAACCCCATGGCATAACACCATAAGTTGGAAGGTATGAAAAGAGGTCAAAGAAATCAAGTTACTCTTCAGGCAAACTCCAGAGAGAACTAAAGGTGTTCTTAATAGGTCCACTAACTATAAAATACTGATTGTAACTCTTGGCCAGTACAAGAAATTCAAATTGCCTGACGTTGATATCTGCATGAATTATAGCGACTTTAGGGAAGGAAGATTTTGTTAAGTGCCTCAAGTATCTAGTTGAAAGGTTTTTCAAAGCTATGAAAGTAAGTCTTAGTCATAAACTTGCCTTATTTCACTAGAAGCTTGGCAGAAATCCCAGCTATAAACGAGCAAACAAATGTCATAAAGATGGGAGAGCATTCAGTGGGATGGAGCGCCTATGTGTTTGTGCTGAAACTAAAAGACTGTGTGTGTGTGTGTGTGTGTGTGTGTGTATGTGTGTGAATATTTAAATAATGTTACTAGCTCGTGAAGTTACTTTATGCTGAAGTCAGTGGTAATAGTAAGAAAACCCTCCAAACACAGACAAATGAGAACTACCTCTTAGCGGCTTTTCAACTCTGCTGTGAAAAACTGAAGACTTACAGGGATTCAGGCTGAGTTATTTACTGCCTCAAGTCAGGGGACAATTTCTACTCCTCCACAACAGTTTGGGTCATAAAGATAAAAGATAAGATAAAATGAAATACATCTCTGACACTTTCTAGGGAACATGCATCAGTTTTAACATTCAACTGTTGTGAATTGAACTCCCTTGCAGAACTTCTATCCCCTTTAAAGTATAGCTGCCCCCAGTCAGTGTGTGGTTTTTTTTAAAAATTCCTCTTTCCTGGTCCTGATTTTCTGATCTTTTGGCTATAAATCTCACTGAGTTTAGGGCCTCTCTATCTCTCTTCTAAACTTGGAGCATGTGTCTAGGAGAAAACAGACACAAAAAAAGCAAAAATAAAGGTAAAACCCAAACTAAAGCATCACCCTTCATCTGTCGTTACAATCTTGTCTTGTCTAAGTGCTTCCTTACTTTTATAGCACATGACCTGTGTCATCTCCCAGCATTTGAAATCTGTTGCCACTTTTTAATATATTTACCCCATCCATCTCATCAATAGCTACGTTGACCTTTCTCTTTGCCCATTCTCATTGCATGATGCCTTGAAAACTTGGTTTTTCATATATTTTGGCCAGTTTGCCCCGGGGTGGGGGGGGGGGAGGGTTATGTTTGAGAGTTGTTTGGTTTTTTTGGTTGCTGTTTTAGTTTTTTGTTGTTTTTTTTTTTTTTTACATTGAAAATCTTTTTTTGTTTTGTTTTGTTTTGTTTTTTTGTTTTTTTTGCTGTTTTAGTTTCTTATGCAAGGGTCCTTATTAATGTATCTTGACTGGTAGCATAAGTATGATGCCATTTTTTAAAATACTCTGGGGCACCTGGGTGGCTCAGTTGGTTAAGCATCTGACTCTTGATTTTAGCTCAGATCATTATCTCCTAGTTCATGGGATTGAGTCCCACATTGGGCTGTGTGCTGCTTGGGATTCTTTTTCTCCCTCTCTTTCTGCTCCTCCCCCCACACACATATGCACTTACTCTCAAAAATAAACAATATTTTTTTAATGTTTATTTTTGAGAGACAGAGACAGAGACAGAATCTGAAGCAGGCTCTAGGCTCTGAGCCATCAGCATAGAGCCCAATGTGGGGCTCAAACTCACTAACCACTAGATCATGACCTGAAAGGAAGTCAGATGCTTAAGTGACTGAGCCACCGAGGCACCCCTAAATAAACAAACTTAAAAAAAATCCTCCTTTACCCCTCTCATCTCATCAGAAGCCAGGCTGGTAAGTTATATTTAACATTCTCTGAGGATCACCCCACCTTTCTGGAGCCCTCAATTAAGTCTAAGTCCAATCCATGCACAGCAGTACCACATTCTATTCACGGACTCTCACACAATTTCTAGCTCATTTTGCTAACCTGCCTTCAACAATATGCCTCCAATCAACAATTCTAGCCCTTATGAGTTCTAATAGTCACAGTGGAGAAGTGGTGACCATGGAGGATATGCTTTGGGACAAAGAGGTTTCTTCCAGATTTGGGGTTGGGTTTGTCTATGCAAAGCCAGATGGAAAGTGGAAGAAATCATGTGAATAATTCAAGACAAGAAAATGTCATAGCCTCCATTTGTTGGATATTTCAGATAAACTGTATTTTAGTTTGGTACATGTGGAACTGCCTAACTGTTCCATTTGTAGCTCACTTGTGCGAAGAGATCAGGCCTCTAGTTTTTCTGATGCCTATGTTCCTTACAGGATGCTTACTGTACATAATGTCTTTACTGATCTTGATGTTTTTCTTCAGATTTAAATAACATAGGCTGAATGACGGGCAATGAGGTGGGGAATGGCCAAGTATGTAATTTTGTATGAGTGAAAGCACTTGAAATCAAATAATGCCAGGGACTTATCTTGCACATTAAACAAGCATCTATAATCGGCTATGATAAACATGCTAGTTTCCAGTTAACTGTCTTTCTTAAACATGTCATATAGAAATTATTTTTAGTATTTGTATTTCTGATCAAGCATTGGACATTGTGCTTTAGATGATCAATGAATGCTAAATGAATGAAAGAAGCAGATCATTTGTTGCTTTTTTGTGGTCTCCAAAAGATTAGAGGTTTTTTTGGTTTTTTTTTTTACCAATCTGTAAGTTAATTAATTTATTCTCACAAGGAAATATTAGAACAACTCAGTGAACATTTGATATATTTAACTTCTGCTTTTTTTCATGCACTCTCTCTTCCAATAACATTTTTAATAACAAAGTCACTCAGATGGAGACAGTATATTCTAAGGTTTTAGGCTAATGTTTCCTAAGCATCCTGCAAATCGACCTCAAATAAGTCATGTCGGATCTAGGGGGAATAGGTAGACCTAGATATTGGTTGGTAGTGCTGATCCCCACAGAAGAGGAGTGAGTCAGCAGCAGAGCTTGGACCATTCCTAACTCCACTGGGCACGTTGGGCCCTGGGCTCCTGCCATTCTGCTCTGACTTCAGGAGACCTGCCCTCACTTCTCAGTGGAAGAGCACATCGTATGATTCACTCATCTTCTACGTGAGATACTTGATAAGGCATAAAGAACTAGAATTACAGGGTTTCATTTTCATAATTACTAAGCAAGTCCTTTTAAATGAAGAGCAAATTATGCCTCTTTGTAACTTGACAAGTAAAGATTTTCTAATCCTTTACCTTGTCCAGTGTACTCACCAATGGAGAGACTGAGAGACCGAGCTCAAGTGTGACAGCCTTGAACTTTGAATATCACAAAGGCCCCGCTGTAACTATGCTCCCTAGCTGGCCAGTGATTGCAAGGCAAGGCTAAGGGTTTGCCTTGGAAGCTGTTCAAGTTTCATGTTGTAGCATTTAGAAAGGCAAAGTTAAAGATACAGAGACATTTTAAAGGCCGTTTAAGAGAGCACACATATGGAGAGAGGACTACAGTGTGCCAAGAATTATAAGAACCTTTGGTCCTTCTAAATTCTGCACTTTTTTTTATGAGAGAGCAGTAAGAGAGGGCAGGAAGGAACCCTGCTGATTTGGCAGCAGGCTTTGGCATGAATACTGAGTCTGAAACACCACTGCTTATTCCCTGAGGGGGACTCTGAAAAGTCATCCGTTTGGGCACATATCTCTGTCCTATTTTTTTTTGGTCTGGCAAAAAAGAATAAATGGTAGTCCCCTAAAGGATAAAAATAAGATGTTTTTCCTCCGTTTTATGGTAGTGCAAGGTACCTGGCTGGCTCAGTTGGAAGAGCCTGCAATTCTTGATCTCTAGGTCATGAGTTCAAGCCCCACATTGGAGGTAGAGATTAAATACATATGTACATATGTACATACGTAAATATTCCTTTAAATTATGGTAGTACTTCAGTATTTTCTTTTAGGCTCTGGTCTTCCATAGTAAGTGAGGTACATATTGTCTGTGAGGTGAGAGTGTGAGAAAAGGAAAATGAAAAGGCTTCAGAAGGATGAGTTTTAGTAAGTGGCCCAAGAGACAGCTCAGAGTTGTAGCATTTTTTTTGTAAGCATGTGGTCTCTGTGTGTTTTCAAAACTGCAAAGGAGGTTCACATATCAATCCCTGCCCAGGTCAGGAGGACAATATAAAAGCAAAGGGAAATAACTGAATGCAAACTTCAGAAGTACAAACTTCAGAAGCCAAAAATTATTGTTTTGAAGAATCGTACAGAGATCTCCTTATGCCTTGGTACCATGGAGCCTGCTGACTTAATCAATGCAAATCACAGAAGGTTGCTAGGCAACGCGTGTCCTGGTGCGAGTCAGGTGACTCTGTTATTCTTCATAGAGTGCCTATCTCTGCTTTCTGAGACAAAGGACTGCATATCGTTTTTCAAGGATGCAACAATAGTTTTGTTTTTACCATTTTAAGGCTATGATATCTTAATCTATATACTTGAGAACTACATATGTGTATTGCTGTCAAAAATTAGATCATAAGAAAAGGAAATAGAGAAATGTTAATATTAGAGATGTTTTTCAGTAAGTTGATTAGGGATCAACATTAGGGATTAACCCTGATGTTAATGTAATTTATGTACAGAACTCCTCCTAACATATGTCCCTGGCATTTTCCAAAGTCACGTGGTTTCCAGAGGAAAAATGCCATTACTGAGAGCATTTCAAAGTGCTTACAACAGAAACCTAAATGAATATACAGAAAATAGGAAATTGCATTTTCTTTTTTTAAGTTTGCTTATTTATTTTGAGAGACAGAGATAGCATGAGTGAGGGAGGGGCAAAGGGAGAGGGAGAGAAAGAGAATCCCAAGCAATCTCGGCCCTGCCAGTGCAGAGCCTGCTGTGGGGCTTGCACTCATGAACCGTGAGATCATGACCTGAGCCAAAGTCAGACCCTTAGCCGACTGAGCCATCCAGGCCGCCCAAATTGCATTTTCATATTAAGCATCATCTGATTCTTCCTGTAACATTATGTTGATATTTCTTTATAACCTGTGTTCTTTATTCACTTGTCTCCCTGCACCTGAATGTCAGCTCCCCAAGTTTGGTGGTTTTACTCTTCATCTCTACATTAGTGGAGCACAGTGTCAGTTTTCACACAATAGTCAAAGGCATATAAATGTTTGCTGAGAACCAAATTCACAGAGACACAATTATAGTGGCATAAACTTAGTGCAAGTATAGTTATATTTCAGTTTTGCCTTGTATATTCTGACATACAACTTACTTGCTAAAAATATTTTAACTTTGAATATTAATTTTGTAAATAGACTAGGAAAAAACATTTTTATATTTGACTTTCGTAGATAGAAGTCACCTAATTTATACATAAACATGTTTACACTTCATTGCCCCTATTCTTACACGAATAAACTGGACGAACTGAAAATTAGTGACTTTTCTTGGACCCATCGGAGGACTGAGGTCACAGAGCAAACTGCTACCTCAAAATGTGAAGAGACAAGTGCGTCCAGAGAGACACAGCCAAGATCTGTTTACCTGAAGGAAAAGTTACTGGAACCCTGAACTGCTGGACTCATGTAAAAAGTAACTTTAATGGAAAGCTGGAGGCTGGATGTGGATTAGCACGAGAGTAAGAAATTCTTGGAGGGCCACAGTCTTGGGAGACCCTCCAGACTTTTGTGGGCTTTGTGTCCAGGAACCTTATCAGACTGTCATGATGAGATTCAAGAAAGATCCCCTCGTGGCTCTGGCAAGAGCAACCATTTTGAAATCTGTTCTGAGCCCTCTCTGTAACAAAATTCTACAGGGAAAGGAAACATTCCAAAGCCATATCACAGTAAAGGGAGGGAATTACTCCCATCCCAGCCTCCCCCAGTCTTCCTGTCTCAAAGAAGGGGAGGAATGCACAGTCAACAAGATTCAGGGCTTCAAGGAAGTAGATTGTGCTGGTACAACCAGGGAAGGCATTATGTTACTGAGGGGGTGAGTGGAAGGCTCTATCACTGGAGAAAGTCTTGCAAAGGCCACAGTACACAGGGCCCCTCAAAGACTTAGATTTTAGTCAAAAACTGTAGAATATGCTCCCATTCCTGTATCTCCCACTTCCCCAACAGGACTCCAGTATAATAAGAGTGCATGACCCTTGAGAGTGCTGCAAGACAGACTCCCCACTGAGGAACTATGCTTAGGGAAACAAAGTCAAGAGGAGGGAAAAAAAAAAAGGCTAGGAGAGTTAGAGATCTCTGGCACGTACAGCTACACCAACTAGTAAGCACAGGCAAACTCCTAGCAAGATTAACATAAAAACACACTAAATGCTTGTTTACCTCAGTTTTCATTACCTGATACAACATGTACAACTTCAACACAAGATGAAAAGGGATGCTGGAAGGAGAAACAGTCTGAAGAAACAAAACAAGTGTCAGAACCAGATTTAGATATGGCACAGATGTTGGAATTAGCAGAAAGGAAATTTAAAATAACTATGATTAGGGCACCTGGATGGCTCAGTCGGTTGAGCATCCAACTTCGGCTCAGGTCATGATCTCACGGTTCATGAGTTCAAGCCCCACATCTGGCTCACTGGTGATAGTGCAGAGCCTACTTCGGATCCTCTGTCCCCCTCTCTCCACCCCTCCCCCACTTGTGCTCTCTCAAAAATAAAACATTTTTTTTAAGTTTAAAATAGTTATGAGTAATGTGTTAACAGTTCCAGTTGGGGGTGGGGGGAATGACAATATGAAGGAAAGGATGTAGATGGGTAGAGTAAGCAAAGTGATGAAAATACTAAGAAAAAATCAAAAGTAAATGCTAAGAACAAACAAGTATCAGAAATTTAAAAAACCTTCAGGGGTACATGGAAGGCTGTTGTAAGACTTGATCTCAGAATCATAAGTTTGAGCCCCATTTGGGTATAGAGATTACTTAAATAAAACTTTAAAAAAAAAACTGAAGAGGGTCACCTGGGTGACTCATTCAGCTAAGCATCCAACTTGGGCTCAGGTCATGATCTTACAGGTCATGAGTTCAAGCCCTGCATCGGGCTCTCTGCTGTAAATGCAGGGCCCAGTTTGGATCCTCTGGCTCCCTCTCTCTCTCTCTCTCTCTGCCCCTCTCCCTTTCATGAGCGCATCGTTTTTTTTCCTCTCTCTCTCTCTCTCATCAAAAATAATAAACATTTTTTAACGTTAAAAAAAAAAAATGAATGGGGCGCCTGGGTGGCGCAGTCGGTTAAGCGTCCGACTTCAGCCAGGTCACGATCTCGCGGTCCGTGAGTTCGAGCCCCGTGTCGGGCTCTGGGCTGATGGCTCAGAGCCTGGAGCCTGTTTCCGATTCTGTGTCTCCCTCTCTCTCTGCCCCTCCCCCGTTCATGCTCTGTCTCTCTCTGTCCCAAAAATAAATAAACGTTGAAAAAAAAAAAAAATTAAAAAAAAAAATGAAGAGGGATGTCTGGGTGGCCAGTCACTTAATGTCCAATTCTTGGTTTCAGCTCAGGTCATGGGTTCAAGCCCCACAATGGGCTCTCCACGGGCAGTGAGGATCCTCCTTGGGATTCTCTCTCTTCTCTTCTCTCTCTGTTCCTCCCCTACTTGTGCTGTCTCTCTCAAATGTTAAAATAAACTTTCAATGGCTTATCTGTAGTTAATGGACACCTCTCAAATGCAAAGGGAAAAAAGAACAAACTGAACATCCAAGAACAGAGAATATCAAAAGGTGTAAATTATGTAATTGGAATATCAAAAGCAGAAAAAAGAATAAAAGAAAAATCTGAAGTATCAATGGCCTAGAACTTGCCAAAAGTTATTGACAGACACCAAACCACAAATCCAGGGAGCTCAGAAAATGGCGGTCAGGATAAATATCAGAAAGAAAACAACAACCCAAAAGCTATACCTAAGCACATCTTATCTAAACTGCACAAAAGCAAAGGCAAAGGGAAGAAAAATCTTGAAAGAAGAGGGTAGTGTGTTAACACCTTTTCACAGCAACAAGAATAGGAGAACCATGGACTTCTTGTGAGAAACCATGCAAGGAAGAAGCATATAAATGAAATATTTAAAGTGTCAAAATAATAGCCACCATCCAGAATTCTGTAGCCAGAAAACTTTTCTTTCAAAAGTGGAGAAGAAACAATTTTTTAGATAAATAAAAGCTGAGGGAAATTATCTCAAATGGAGCTGCTTTGTAAGGAATGTTAAGAGAATGTTTTTTCAGACCATGGAAAATTACAAATTTTCATGGAATTTTGGAAGATTCCAAATCTTCCATGGAAGATTCAAATTTACACAGAGAAAGGAAGATTCTGTAGATTTGATAAGTGATAAAGAAGGTGAAAATATTTTTTTCTTGTTATAAAAAATAACTCTTTAAAGAAATAGTAATAGTGAATTAGGTGCTTAGAGCATATGTATAAATAAAATGAATGATAGCAATGTCACAGGAATGAGAGGAAGAGCTGGTAATATTCTAAGGCCACTGGCATTACACATGAATCAATATAGTGTCAGTTGAAAGTGGACTTAGGATCATTAAAAATGTATATTATAAACTCATGAACAACCACTAATTTTTGTTAAGCATAATTTTTTTAATGTTCATTTTTGAGCATGTACATGTGCGGAAGTGGGGGAGGGGCAGAGAGCGAGGGAGACACAGAATCCCAAGCAGGCTCCAGGCTCTGAGCTGTCTTCATGGAGCCTGATGCTGGGCTCGAACTCACAAGCCATGAGATCATGACCTGAGCCGAAGTTGGACACTTAACTGACTGAGTCACCCAGGTGCCCCAAGAAGCATAACTGATATGCTAAGAGAGGAGATCTAAAGGAATCATATTAAATAATCATTTAAAAACAGGAAGGTAGAAAATGAAGAGGAAAAAAGCAAAATGGAAGAAATAAAAACTACACACATGGTAGATATTAATCTAACTATATTGATAATCACGTTAAGTGTGAATAGTCTAAATATACCAAATAAAAGTCACAGATTACCAGAGTGGATTTTAAAAAAGAAAGAAAAACAAGAAACCCACGTTAAATATAAAGACTAAGGTTTCAAATAGATTAAAAATAAAGTATATTCCAGAACAAGTTAAATTCTTAAGGATATAGAGGAACATTACATAATATTAAAGTTGACAATTCTCCAAGAAGATCTAAAAATGCTAGGGGTGCCTGCGTGGCTCAAACATCTGGCTCTTGACTTTGGCTCAGGTCATGATCTCACGGTTCATGGGTTCAAGCCCTGTGTCATATATGACATATACATGCATAATAAAGCACATATGTACATAACTATCAAAAGTCATGAGGCCAGAAACGATAGAATTAAAAGGAGAAATAAAACAAATTGACAATTATCTTTAGAGATTTTAGTAACTCTTTCAGTAATTGATACTTCAAGAATATAAAAAGAATATAGGAGTGCCAGGCTCATTCAGTCGGTGGAGTGTGAGACTCTTGATCTTGGGGTTATGAGTTTGAGCCCCATGTTGGGTGTAGAGATTACTTAAGTATTTAAAAAGTAAAAAATATTAATATAGATAACCTAGGGGGTGCCTGGATGGCTCAGTCAGTTAAGCTTCTGACTCTTGATTTCAGCTCAGGTCATGATCTAATGGCATCTGAGATTGAGTCCCACATCAGGCTCTGCACTGACAGCAGGAAGACTGCTTCGGATTCTCTTCTCCCTCTCTCTCTGCACCCCCCCCCTCTCTCTCTCGAAATAAACTTAAAAAAAAAAGTATAGATGACTTAAACAGCACTATTAATCATCATGGTCTAATTGAGATTTATAGAATATTCCATCCAACAAAGGCAGATGGCGCATTGTTCTCAAATTCACATGAAAAATTTACCTAGTTCACATTCTAAGCCATAAACCTGCCTTAACAAATTTAAAGAATGGTAATAACACAAAATGTTTACAGATCAAAATGGAATTAAGCTAGAAATCAGTAACATAATAGGAAAATACCTAAATATTTGGAAATTAAGCAACTGTTCTAAAGGAATGGAGCAAAAAAGACTAAAGAGAAATTTGAACAAATTGTGAGCTAACTGAAAAAACACAACAAAAATTGTAGAATATGAAAAAATCAGTGCTCAGAGGGAAATTTGTAGCATTAAATTCATATACTGAAATAGAAGAAATATATAAATCCTATAACTAAATCTTTGATCTTAATAAAACTAGAGCAAGAAGACCAATTTAAGTCTAAAATAAACAAAAATCATTTTTAAAAATCCAAGCAGAAGTCAATGAAATTGAAATTGGGAAAACAATAGAGAAAGCCAACAAAGGCAAAAGCTGTTTCTTTGAAAATATTAGTAAAATTGATAAGACTCTGGTTATTCTAACTAAGAAAAAAGATAAGTTAGTGGTATCATAAAAGAGAGTCCTTAATTGGTGATAACAAGAATATCAAAAGTATAATAAAAGAATGCTACAGAGGTGCCTGGGTGGCTCAGTCGGTTGACCATCTGACTCTTGATTTCTGGCTCAAGTCATGATCCCAGGGTTGTGGGATCAAGCAGTGCACTGGGCTCCATAGTGAGCATGGAGCCCGCTTAGGAGTCTTTGTCTCTCAGTCTGTCGCTCTCATTCTCTCTCTCTCCTCCCTCCTCTCTCCTCTCTCTCTCTCTCTCTCTCTCTAAAAAATTTTGAAAAGTTAAACCATTTTTTTTAAAACCTAAAAATACTACAAACAACACAATGCTAATACATTTGATAGCTTGAATGAAATAAACCATTTCCTTGAAATACACAAACTATCAAATCTTGTGCAAGGAGAAATATATAACCTGAAAAACTCTAGTAAATATGAAACACATTGAAACAATGTTAATAACAAGAAAGCACCAAGTGTACAAGATTTCACTGGTGAATTCTATCATTTAAGAAAAACATAATACCAATTCTCCACAATCTCTTTCAGAAAAGTATAAATAGCAAGAACACTTCATAACTTGTTTCTTGAGGGAAGAATTACTCTAACACTAAAACCAAAAGACATGGGGCACCTGCGTGGCTCAGTTGGTTAAGTGTCCAACTTGGGCTCAGGTCATGATCTCATGGTTCGTGAGTTTGAGCCCTACATCAGGCTCTGTGCTGACAGCTCGGAGCCTGGAGCCTGCTTCAGATTCTGTGTCTCCTCCTCTCTCTGCCCCTCCCCTGCTCGTGTTTTTTTCTGTCTCTCTCTCAAAAATATTAAATTTTTTTTAAATCCTGGAACTGATGGGCAAGTAAAGCAAGGTTTCAGGGTACTAAGCCAATATAAAAAGTCAAGCAATGAACAATTGAAATCTGAAAAATTTTTAAACAGTGTCACTTATAATAGCACCAAATAAGTACTTAGGTAGAAGTCTAACAAAATATGTACAGGAATCCTATGCAGAAAACCACTTAGAATTGGTGGGAAAAAAAGATCTAAATGAGAGCTAACCCATGTTCATGATTTAAAAGATTCAGTATTGTTACATCTATTATTCTGAACTTAATCCATAAATTCAGTTAAATCCCACCCAAAATCCCAGCAAGCAGTTTTGTAGATATTGGCAAACTGATTCTGAAGCTCATGTGGAGAGGTGAAATACCTAGGATCACTAACATAATAAGGACAAAGTTGGAGAACTCACACTGCTTAATTTTGAGATCTGACCTAAAGTTATAATAATCATGACACTATATGGTATTGAAAGAGAATAGCTATGCAGATCAATGGAATGGAGTAGAGAGCCCAGAAATAGAAGCCCACAAATACAGTCAACTGGTCTTTGACAAAGGGGTAAAAGCCATAAAATGGAGAAAGATAATCTCTTGAACAAATGGTTCTGGAACATTTGGACACCCACATGCAGGAAACAGTCTAGATACGAATTTTACACCTTTCACAAAAATTCATTCAAAATGAACTGTCACCTAAATATAAACTGCAAAATTATAAAATTCCTACAAAATAACATAGAAAATCTAGGTGACCTTGGGTTTGACCATGACTTTCTAGATCTAATGCCAAAAGCATGACTCATGAAAAAAACTAAATTGAACCTCATTAAAATTTAAAACTGCTCGGGGCGCCTGGGTGGCTCAGTCGGTTAAGCGTCCCACTTTGGCTCAGGTCACGATCTCGCGGTCCGTGAGTTCGAGCCCCGCGTGGGGCTCTGGGCTGATGGCTCAGAGCCTGGAGCCTGCTTCCGATTCTGTGTCTCCCTCTCTCTCTGCCCCTCCCCCGTTCATGCTCTGTCTCTCTCTGTCCCAAAAATAAATAAATGTTAAAAGTTTAAATTAAAAAAAAAATTTAAAACTGCTTTGTGAAAGGCACTATTAGATGAAAAGTCACACGCTTAGAGAGATTCTTTGCAAAATATATGCATGATAAAATAAAATATACAAAGAGGGGTGCCTGGGTGGCTCAGTTGGTTAAGCATCTGACTCATGATTTCAGCTCAGGTCATGATCTCATGGTCCATGAGTTCAAGCCCCATGTCAGACTCTGCTGACGGCACAGAGCCTGCTTGGGATTCTCTGTCTCCCTCTTTTTCTGCCCCTCCCACGCGTGCACTCTCTCCCTCTCTCAAATATTTAAAATAAAATATACAAAGAACTGTTAAAACTCAACGATAAGAAAACCAAGTTAAAAAATAGGCAAAAGATCTGAACAGACACCTCACCGAAAGAAGATATACGGGTTGCAAATATTCTTATAAAAATATGCTCTAACCTTATGTGTCAACTATACTTCAATAAATGTTTTTTTTAAATACACTCAGCATCATGTCCTTAGGAAATTGTTAATTAAAACACTGGACACTTATTACCAGTGACTAAAATCCAAAACACTGTCAACACCAAGTACTGGTGAAGAGAGAGAGCAATAGGAATTTCCATTCACTGCTGACAGGAGTGCAAAATGGTGCAGATACCTTAGAAGTTCTTTACAAAAATAAACATAGTTTAAGCATAAGATCTAGCAATCAGGGGCACCTGGGTGGCTCAGTATGTTAAACGTCCAACTTTTGGTTTCTTCTCAGACCATGATCTTACAGTTCGTGAGATCAAGCCCGACATCGGGCTCTGCACTGAACAGTGCAGGGCCTGCTCGGGATATATATTTCTCTCTCGCTCGCTCTCTCAAAATAGATAAATAAGATCTGGTAATCATACTTTGTGGTGTTTTCCCAATGGAGTTGAAATCTTATGTCCACACCAAAACCGGTGTGTGGATATTTATAGCAACTTTATCCAAAATTGCAAAAACTTGGAAGCAACCAAGATGTCCTTCAACAAGTGCATAAACTTTGGCACATCCGCATGATGGAACATTACTCAGTGCTAAAAAGAAATGAGCCACCAAGCTACCACAAGAATGGAGGAAGTTTAAATGTGTATTGCTAAGTGAAAGTATCCAATCTGAAAAGGCTACATAATGCATGATCCCAACTGATGACATTCTGAAAACAGCAAAACTATGGACACAGTAGAAAGATCACTGGGTACCAAGGGTTTATGGGGGGGGGGGGGATGATAGGTAGAGCACAGGAGATTTTTACAGTAGTGAAATTATTATCCTGATGGTACTGTAATACCATCATCATGCATTTTTCAAAACCCATACAATATAAAGCAGAACAAATGAACCCTGACATAAACTATGGACTTTAGTTTTTAAAAATGTATCGATAACAAAACAGAGATATATATGTATATGTGTGCATATATATGTATATGTGTGTGCATATATATCTCAATACCGGCTCATCTTTTAGAAAAAATGTACTATGGGGCACCTGGGTGGCTCAGTCGGTTCAGCGTCTGACTCGGCTCAGGTCATGATCTTGTGGTCTGTGAGTTCGAGGCCCACATCAGGCTCTGTGCTGACAGCTCAGAGCCTGGAGCCTGCTTCAGATTCTGTGTCTCCCTCTCTCTCTGCCCCTCCCCCACTCACGCTCTGTCTCTGTCTCTCAAAAAATAAGCATTAAAAAAATTAAAAAGAAATGTTGGAAAAAATGGACTATACTAATGCAAGACATTAATAGGGAAACTGTTGGGGGAGGGGGTTGAGGAGACATATGGGAACTTCTGTATTTTCTACTCCATCTTTCTGTAAACTAAAACTCTTAATCTATTAATTTTTTTAAATAAAAGGAATTAGCTATCAAGTCATACAAAGACTTGAAAGACTCTTAAATGCATATGGCTAGGTGAAAGAAGCCCGTTGAAAGGCTGCATACTGAATGTTTCTATCTATGTGACTTTCTGGAAAAAGGAGAACTGTAGAAGTGGTAAATAGATCAGGATTACTGGTAGTTTAGGGTGCGGCGAGGATTAAACATGAGAACCAAAGGGGATTTGAGGCATCAATGAAACTATTTTGTATGATAATGTAATTGTGGGTACATCACACTATTGATTTGTCAGAACCCATGGAACTTTACAGTACAAAGAAAGGCTGCTTCTATGGGCGAACACGCTGTGAATAAAACAGCTAACTTAGAAATGGAATTTGGGGACATAACGTGCTTTTAAGTTGGAGTCAGTCTTTGTTTGAATTTTTCATTGAGTATTGGAGTTAACATAGCAGCACAAACGTGCAGCCCTTCAAAGAAATCTCAGTAATAATAATAAAGAAGCCACACTGTAAAGATTCAGAACGACGGGGGCTTAAGAACTGGCCCTCTCCTTCAATCCTCAACTTTGTTCCATCTGTTTCTGGATTTATGCCTGTATAAAGGCAATCACATGCTTGGTTCAGTTTTTTTTCTTCTCCCGTTTGATGTTCATAATCATGAAAGAAAGAAGGGTTTTTATGTGCCTTGTTAGCAGTGGGATTATCCTCTGTGGCCTAAAAACACGTGAACACTGTATTGATCCAGATGACCTAGAAGGTCACAGACTTCTCTTCCACTGTGTCCTCACGGCTATCACCGCCGCATGCGTGTGAACATGTGCAACACACACGCGTGTGCATGCGCACACTGCTTCATGTCCATTGTCTATATTCAGTTCTTTCAGCGTGGTAAGAGCCCTCAGACCTCTGAGTATTCGGCCATGCTATTCCACATGTTAGGATTTCTTTTCCTCCTCTGCCTATAGGCTGATCTTTCTGGCTAAGCCTTACCTGCTGCTCAAGAACCAGCTCAGTCGATGCTAACCCTTCCTCAGGGGCATCCTCAACATCCTCAGGCTGACCCAGAGATGCTTTCGTCTCACGGTCCAGCGCTGCAATGACTGGTTTTCTTCCACATGTCCTCTTCCCACTGCGGGGCATCTTCAAAGTCAGGGCGCTCAGTGCCTGGTCTTTCCTACGTACTAAATGAGCGCGTGACCCGGCGATGCAGAAGCATGAGGGGCTGTGGGTGAAGGGGAAGGAAAAACCTTCAAAGTGTTCTTGGAATGAAGGCACAGGAAGTACAAGAAGAAAAAAGCCAACTAATAAATCGGCTTGGGATAGTCTGCTACATTTCTACACCCTTTTCAAAAAAAAATAAAAGGCTTGATTACACAAAAGCATAAATTGCTAGAATTGATGGGCCCAGATCCCATTTTATCCCCCAGGAATAGAGTGTTAAATTTCTTTGTAAGAAAAGCAATGGGGAGCCTCATCTGCTGGTCATATTTATGGGTAAGTTTTTGCAGGGATTTATGACTTATCATTTATCAGTTGCTTCTTTTTCTTAACAGTTTTTAATGTTTATTTTTGAGAGAGTACAAGTGGAGTCGGGGGGGGGGGGAACAGAGAATCCTAAGCTGGCTCCCCACACTGACAGCTTCACTGCTGACAGCAGTGAGCCCTATGCGGAGCTTGAACTCAGGAACCGCAAGATCATGACCTGAGCCTGTCACATGTTCAACTGACTGAGCCACTCAGGCACCCCTATCACTTGCTTCTTATAAGCAAGCAATCCCCACCTTAACCAGGCATCAACAGCCTGGTGGTTAGCAGCTAAAGATGGGGTCACCTCTACAAGACTGAGAAGAAACTGGACTTTCTCTATTTACCCATAAGGCCGCCTGGACATTTGCTACCACTAGGGGCGGCCGTACCTGGAGTGTAGTGATCAGTAAACCAGGCACCAGAGTCTTGAGGTTTCTATCCTCATGGCGCTCACAAATGACTCCTCTTTTGCAACCACCTGTAGCAAATCATGGGTAAAGTAACAGAACCTCATGGCAAAGCCAGTTGGATTACCAGGGAGAAAAAGGGGGTCCCTTGGCTGCAGGAGATTATGCTTCAAGAGGGCAGAGTGGACAATCGTAAGAGATGTGCAGATTCGGCCTTTTGACATTGTTTTCTCAGCACAAGCTCCTTGGTTGTTTCCACAACACAAAAATCAATCTCTCATGTTAAAATGCCACTTTATGACCTGGGTCAAACACGTGCAATGAGGAGATTTACTTTTTAGTGCACGGTATTGTCATGCAAATCCCTCAGCACACTGCTGCTCACCCTTTCAGATTGTTCACCTTTGGTCAAACAAGCCAAAATACTATGTCTGGGATATTTTTCCTCACCATCAAGATTTCTCCCACACTCTGCTACATTCTCCAGTGACTTTATCAAAAATGTTTATTTTATTTTTGAGAGATAGTGTGTGAGCAGGGGAGGGGCAAAGAGAACGTGAGAGAGAATCCCAAGCAGGTACTGCACTGTCAGCTAGAGCCCGATGGGGGGCTCGAACTCACGAATGGTTAGATCATGACCTGAGCTGAAATCAAAAGTTGGATGATTAACCGACTGAGCCACCCAGGCACCCCTCCAGTGATTTTTTTCAATTACTTTAGAGTGAGTGGAAAAATTTTTTTAAGTTTTTATTTTTAAGTAATCTCTATACCCAATGTGGGGCTCGAACTTACAACCCTGAGATCGAGAGTCACATGCTCTACTGACTGAGCCAGCTAGGTGCCCCTGGAAAATATTTCTCTTGAAAAGATACCTTTTTTTAAAAAGGTACCTGTAGATGTTGACATTTTGCTTTAGCACCAAAGTGACTTTATATAAGAAAAGAGATAACAGCAATCCATCATAAGAAGGAAGATTAAAATGAATGCTGTATAAAACATTCTATAAAATGAGATAAAATCCTCCCATGTGCCAGGAGGGGATGTGGTTTTCTCCCTCCTGTGGAGGAATAAGTTAAGAAAATTTACCTGAATAGATGCCTAGACATAAAATATCACAGGCAAAATTCAACCATGTATTGGAAGGAGGATTAGGAGGAGGAGAAAATGGCAGGATACAAGCAGTAATTTTAAACCAAGGACTTACAGATAAATAGTCTTTTGAAGAAAAATGATCATTTCCAGATAGAAAACTAGGTATTTACTCTGAACAAGGCTGTTTTAAACTTTTTCTTTGAAAGGAAATAATATATGGTGAAAAATGATGGAGAGAAATGCCACATGGAATAAAATTAGAATCCATCTACCCCTTTTTGTTGTACTCAACTAGCAAGGCATCGGGGGTGAGGATGTTCTTCCAAATTTATTTTGATCTAACAAAATACTTAAAGTATATGCCCACGGTTCAGTCATTTACACTTTCTCTGGAACAACAGGATTCTAGTGGAGGCTGAGAGTCACAGTCATGCACCTCCCTGGACAGAATGACAGGTGTAGACTCTGTGCCAGACAGTCAGAGTGCTTCTCTGGGACCTCAGGTCTGCTCAGTCCCTCTCAGATGGTGAAGCGATGAGGACAAGAGCCATCGGAGCCAGACTGAAGAACTCATGGAAGAAGCCAGCTTGCAGGAGGAAAAGAGACCACCACAGAGAAACAGGGGATGGCAAAGAGGGCGCCACTGTTCCCAGTGTCTCCAAGGCCTGGCTGCACCACTGCCCACCTTCCCTTTGGTTACTGGAACTGGTAAAGTCGTCTTTGTGCCTAAATTTGGTCAAGTTGTGTTTCTAGCATAGTCCCTAACAGGATCTTTAAGGGGAAAAACTATGGATTTTATTTATTTTTGTTTGTTTTGTCTTGTTTTGATCTTCTTCTAATACAGTGTTTGGTGTGGAATAGAAACTCAAAAGAAAAAAGAAAAAGAAAAGCAGACTAGAATACTGTCCCTGGCTGCCTCTACCTTGAATGCATATTCATGGTAAAGTGGTAGGCTAAATACCACTAATAGTCTGGGGTGCTTGGGAGGCTCAGTGGGTTAAGTGTAGGACTTCAGCTTGGGTCATGATCTCACAGATGGTAAATTCAATCCCTACATCAGGCTCTCTGCTCTCAGCTCAGAGCCTGCTTGGGATCCTCTGTTTCCCTCTCTCTCTCTGCCCCTCCTCTGTTCTCTCTCTCTCTCTCTCTCTCTCGCTCTCAAAAATAAACATTTTTAAAAATTCTTTTAAAAAATACCACTAATAATCTGAGCAAAACAATAATTTCTAAATGGAAATGGGAAATTCAACCTTACAAAGGAAGGTCAGATTTACAATCTCTACTCTTTTAGCAAGTTTTCACACAAGGTAAGGGAAATCTACAAGGTAGGTTTCAAAGAGACAGGGAAGGCAATTGATAGAAAGATGAAGCATCCAGATAAGAAACTAACATTAGGTTGAGAATATTCAATAGGTGGTTTGCTCTGGTTTAGTTTTTGTTTACTGTAATGTATTTTTGCCCTTACTAACTTTGGAGATACATTTTACTCTACCTGCCCTAGTTTTAGAATTTCCTTATACTGAGGCACACCTGGCTGGCTCAGTTAGTGCAGCATGTAACCCTTGAGCTTGGGGTTATGGGTTTGAGCCTCACGTTAGGTATAGAGATTACTAAAAAATAAAATCTTAAAAGAATTGTTTAAAAAAATTGGGGAGCACCTGGCTGACTCAATCAGTGGAGAATGTGACTCTTGATCTCAAGGTTCTGGGTCCAAGCCCCATGTTGGGTGTATAGATTACTCAAATAAAATTAAAATTTTTTGTTTATACTGAATGGGAGCAAATATGCCACCCTAAATTGTACCTCTTTGTCATAGAGATTATTTTGACATGGTTATTCAAGAAAGAGCAGACACTCAGTGGCTATTCATGGATTTTCCATCCTAGAACGCTGGCCCAATTTGTTGACAACCTCTGAGAGAAGGCCCTGGCACTGGCAAATGCTGCTATGACTTATTCAAAGCCTCAATTGGCCACATTTTGGCACTACACCAAGCTTGAGCTGGTTCCTCTAACCCCTGGTCACATCCCTATAGCTATCTAGAATTTGAAACAAAAAAAAATACTGAAGAGTGCTCAAACTGGTAGCTTGAAACAGCTCATAGTTAAGCAAGTTCTGCTGAATAGTTTGGTGGCCACCAATGTTTGGATATAGTTTATGCTGGTAAGATCATAGGCAAGTATGGCATCATTGACTATAATGTTTGAAGACCAATTTTTAACATCTACTTGTATTTTGTTTATTATTTGAGTGTTCTTAGACCATGTGTGCTCAGGCTGGTATTTGAATAAAATGAGATAATGTATCCAAAAAATTAGCAGACACAGAAGCTCTACAAATGGATTAGGAGTTACCTTTTACAAGACAAATTTGCATTTATAAAGAGAAATCTCTGTTTGTAAGAGTATCTCCCTGGCTATACCAGGAAGAAGAGAATGACTATAACTCCAGAAACTCTTACCAATGGAGAAGACAGGGCCTTGGATTGTTATGTAGATAACAACCCTACCCTTGTTTACTGTGATTTGCCTGATAACTTCCCTTAACTGGCTTCTCACCCCAACATCTTTTGTCTTTAGCTGAAGATGGTATTTAAGGTGATGACATTGGCCATTTGGGGGAGTTACTCAGTTTTCCTGGCTCTCTCCTGTGTACATAGGAGGTAAATTTGGGGTGTTTTTTCCTCTTAATCTTTTATTTTAGGGGTGTTATAGCCAAGAACCTAGAGGTGTAAAGAAATTAATTTTCCTCCCCAACAATAGATTACTCAAGAGCTATTCATAGCTACATGTTGGTCCAGCACGGAGAAATAATTGTGGTTTAGACCAACAACAGTTGATTGAAGCTCCAGAGGTTTGTACTTTTCTTATAAGGACTTATTAAAGGAATTTGAAAACTATTCTTCTTAGAAAGTTGGGACTGAATGAGACATCCAAAAGACAAAGGAAATATATGTAGTAGGTACATTCAAGTAGAAGAGACAATAAGAGAAATTATGATAAAATGCTGCTGTAGGAATAGAGAATACGTGAAGTATAAATAATTTTTAGAGCTTATCCTAGCATGAAATCCTTTTTTTTTATTGTGTTAAAAAGCACATGAAAAGGGTGCATGGGTGGCTCAGTCTTTTTAAGTAGTGGACTCTTGGTATCAGCTCAGGTCGCGATCTTGCAATCATGAGATCAAGCCCTATGTGGGGCTCCACGCTGAGCTTGGAGCCTGCCTGGGATTCTTTCTCTCCCTCTCCCTCGACCTCTTCCCTGCTTGCATTCTCTCTCAAAATAAACATTTAAATAAAAAATAAAAACACATAAAAAATGTAAAAGCTCAACCATTTTAAGTACAGTAGTGTTAACTGTAAGTACATTGCTGTGTAACAGATCTCTAGAAAACTTTCATCTTGCAAAACTGAAACTCTATACTCTTTGAAAGGCAGCCCCCCTTTTCTCTATCCCTGTAGCTCCTGGCACCTACCATTCTACTTTGTATTTCTAAGAGATTGACTAATGTAGATACCACCTGTAAGTGGAATCATGCGCTAATTGTCCTTTTGTGGCTAGCTTACTTCACTTAACATAATGTCTTTTCAGGTTTATCCTCATTGTAGCACATAACAAGATTTCCACCTTTTTTGCAGGGTGAACACACTTCAGTGTGTATCTATGCCACATTTTCTTTATCCATTCATTTGCGATGGATATTTAGCTGCTTGCACCTCATGGCAATTGAGAATAATGCTACAGTGAACATGAGTATGCAAATGTCTCTTGGAGATCCTATTTTCATTTCTTTTAAATATGTACCTAGAAGTGGGATTTCTAGATCATATAATAATTCTGTTTTTAATTGTTAGAGGGGCCTCCACACTGTTCTCTATTGCAGCTGCCCCCATTTTGCATTCCTACCAAAAAAGCCACAACTAATAAAGCATTAAATAATACAATATGACCCTGCATACACTTGCAGAAGTTCTTACTTTATGGGAGGAAGAATGTGTAGCTTCAAGTTGACTGAAACCTTGGGGCACCTAGGTGGTTCAGTCAGTTGAGTGTCCAACTCTTGGTTTCGGCTCATGTTATGATCTCATGGTTCATAAGTTCCAGCCTCACGTCGGGCTCTGAGCTGATAGCATGGAGCCTGCTTGGGATTCTCTCCCTCTCTCTCTGCCCCTCCCTGCTCATGCTCACTCACTCTCCCTCTCTCAAAATAAATAAATAAACTTAAAAAAAAACCTGATAAGTGTACAATTCAAAGAGAAATGGATTCCCACTAGCTTCTGCATGGGATTATACTTCTGCCTCTGAAGTAATCCTGGATGCACATTAGGAAAGCCTGGATTAAAGTGCATTGACAAACCCTAGATCTATTTAGTCAAAGGAAACCTCCATGTGTGCTCCAGGTGTCATTTTACATACCCAGTCAGATGTAGAGATTTATGACAAATTAGCTCCCCCCAGGGAGGTCATGTTAGGGTCCCACAATACCAGCAAAACCTTACAGACTGATTCCATCCACCCCTCACTAATACGTCATTCAACTTTCCCATGGTGCACAATTTGTGGAATATCTTCCAACACCTTCCAATGTGTGGAGTATCTCTTCTGATATTCAAGATCCAACTTTGCTATATTCTCTTTATTGCAAATAGTATGAACAATTTGTAAGACAGATTATGTCAAATTGTCTTCAGCCACCTACTTTTTGTATATTACTCATTTTGCATTCTCTTTCTGTGTTGTTTTTGCAGTCAACACTTCCTCTCAGAAGACTGAGGGGCATTGTCCAAATATTTTCATTAGATATAACTAGTATTGTAAAATTCCAGGAGTAAAGGGGCGCCTGGGTAGATCAGTCATTGAAGCATCTGATTCTTGATTTCGACTTTTGTCATGATCTCATGGTTGTGGCACAGACAGTGCTGACAGTGCACAACCTGCTTGGAATTCTCTCTCTCCCTCTTTCTGTGCCTCTCCCCTACTTGTGCTTGCCCTCACACTTTCTCTCTCTCTCTCTCTCCCTCTCTCAAATAAATAAATAAACATTAAAAAAAAATTGCAGGAGAGGGGAACCTGCGTGGCTCAGTCAGTAAGCGACCGACTTCAGCTCAGGTCATGATCTCACAGTTTGTATGTCTGAGCCCCACATCGGGCTCTGTGCTGACAGCTCAGAGCCTGGAGTCTGCTTCGGATTCTGTGTCTTCCTCTCTCTCTGCCCCTCCCCACTCATGCTCTGTGTCTCTCTGTCTCAGAAATAAACATTAAAAAAATAAAAAATAAAAATAAAAAAAATTCCAGGAGAAAGAAAATACTAACCTCAGTAATGTTTCAGAAAAGCAAATAAAAACTAATTCTGGGTCAGAACGTTAATAAACAATATTATGTTTCTTGTTTATAATTTGTGACTTTCTTGATTATCACTCATCAAGGACTTAACTGAGTCACAAGCTGGTGGCCTCCAAATTAACCCTCCCTGCCTACAACTTGTTCCCTTCCAATCCTTTAAATTAAATTACATCAAGTAGTAATTGTTGCTAAAGATAAAATAATAAAAAATTAAAGCAGGTTCCCTAAAGCACAATTTCTAATAAACGCAGCATATATGAGAAAGCAAATTTAAATGAAAGGTACAAATGTATGAGAAAAAAAAATCACCAGTAGAGCAAAATTTGAGTAGAACTTCAGATGTATTATTCACTGTTGCCACTGTCAGGGCTCATTAGTTCCAGAGAAAAGTAAGAATATGCATGAGGGAAACTAAAGTTGGTCAGTTCCTCATAATGCTTCCTATTTCTTCAGCAAATATTGCCATTTCACTCCACTTAAGTGAATAATGCTTTCTATTGGTCCTTGAACAACTTCCTGTATACATTGGATGTCACTTAATTTGCTCCCATTATCCTCTGTGAAATACTATACTGGTATTTGTTATTAGTTTTAATATTACTGGGTAGGACTATCACTAAGTAACTTGTTTCCGGGTTACTGAGAGGCTGTCAAAGACTTAAGAGTATTCCAGTCTTTGCCTTCTGAAATAATCACTTGGCCATACAAAAAACAAAATTATAATTGTGGCTATGTCTACATGATAGCAAAATAACAGATCGATTTAGCTAGAAAAACTGTATGCATATTTCTGGAACCATATACTCAAACAAGTACGAACTGACAGATTTTGCAGATTTTCATTTTAATTTGGGTGTTGTGAAGATATAGCTGACGTGTGACAAAGCCCAAGATCATAAGTGAAATTCAGAGCAGTCCATTTTAGAAATAATCCATACCTTTTGTATTTTTTGACACCTACTTATTAACAAAATTTATTTCGTATCAATCATGTCTGTCCTTTTAATGGCCATCACGGTCAGGCATTTCCTCTGAGGTACAGCAGAGTGGGACCTGCCACTAATTTCTTTAGATGTAATACTTTCAGAGTGATGTATAGAGCATAATGAGGCTCTTTGTTTGGTGTCGTGGTGACAGGTTGGCTCTGTTCAGTTGTACCTAAATCTAAACTAGGGAGAGTATGTGTGATGTACTGAAAAGAGACCCTGGCTTCGGTGACAAAAGAAGTTGTCTTTGTCCCAGCCCTGCTACCACCTTAGTGGAGGATCTTGGAACCATCATCTCTAGCCCCTTTCAGCCTCTGCTCTCTCAATGTCAGAAGGAGAGAGAGGGGGACAAAGAGGGGCAAGATTGGGTGGGAGAGAATGGGGAGAAAAGAAAGAAGTGGGGCAAGCCCAGAGAAGGGAAGAAAATAAAGAAGTAAAGGCAAGAGGAAGGAAACAACAAGGAACAAAGGGATCCAATTTTAGAAACATAAGTGTTATCACATCTGCCCCCGAGAATTCATATCTCATCTCCTGGCCTCATTCTGCTCTTCCACTTAAACCTACACAGGTTCATTGTGTTCATTCTTTTAACAAGCATGTATTAAATATCTACTATTCGTAAACGTTACGCTTTGTGCTGGGAATCCCACAGTAAATAGCCCATCATGCCTCCATTCAAAGTTTTCAGAGTGCTGTTAGGGTAATATGTAAAAAAAAAAAAAAAAAAAAAAAAAAAATCGCTGTGTCACTTCAGTGAATAAAATCAGTCACAATGAGGATGATATTTTTTCCATAAGAAAGTGGTTTTTGTTCTGTTTTCTGTTCTGTTTTGTTTCCTTTCAGTGCTCTTCAGGTGTCACTTCTCTTGCGTTTTCTGACAACCCCACTATTTTTAGGCTTTCCTGGATCTGGAGCAGACAGCAAAACAAACCAGGAGGTAGGCCGTTTTCTGCTGCAATAGGATTTCCTTAGTGTCTTGCCAGGATCAAGTTTAATTTTGCAGTTTCATCTTCCAGTTCTTCTTCGACTTTATTTCTCTTATCCACTGCCCCCCACCCCCCATCAGGATCTCCTCCCATTTTATGCCAATCTACTGGTAAGGAGGCTGCCTTAATAATTACCCTGACAGGTCCATTTCTCCTAAAGGTTCTCATCTGTTTGTCTGGTAGAGCAGGACATGGAGCTCCCTACAGAGATTCGTGCGTTCTTGTCTTCCTACTGCCAGGGATTCACGCAAGGAGCCAAGAACTAATGGTTTGGGCCAATACCTAGGTTCACCCTACTGCTAGATCTAGTGTGATATATCTATCCCCTGTTTTGTCTGCAAAGTAACTAAACTGGAAATGAACTTTCTAGGTCATCAGAGCTTTTAAGGTCCAAATATGCGTGCCATCTGTGTTTCCTGAAAGTTATTGAGCACCATATTGTGCTTGGGAGGCACTCTCTGTTCTCCAAACAGGTATTTATCAATCAACAAATCTGGTGCTTTCAAACTCAACACTTAGTAAGCCTCACAGCTCATTTTGTAGGTTTGGAAGAAAGTTGGTATTTCTATGGACAGGCTCGGAAATACTTTCGGAAATGTTTCTACGTGCCTTCCTGCCAAATCCCCCAGCAGATGTATATGCTCACTTCCTACCCATCACCAGGCTGTTTCAAAGGAGGACCAGGACACAGTTTGCAGCCTCCAAGGGAAGGAGGGTTCAACTACTAGAAGACAAACGCTTGGGTAAATAAGTCCTATGACCTAATTCAACTTGATCATGCACATTTATTAAGTTGGTTTTGGTAGGTAAACAACAAGAGCAGTCAACGAATTTGAGATGACTAGGGCCCCAAAGCCTCACTTCCAGGTTATAAAAAACACCAGCTTCAGGCCAAATTCTAACATATATCCACTTATTAATTATCCATTATTAAGTATCCATGCAGCAATTCATGCAACTTGGGAGTGGCATCTGATAATTGCATTTTTTAATGCTTATTTATTATTTATTTCGAGAGTAACAGAAAGCAGGGGAAAGGCAGAGAGAATTCTAAGCAGGCTCAGTGCTGTCAGCACAAAACCCATCACGGGGCTCGATCTCATGAACCGTGAGATCATAACCTGATCAAGAAATCAAGAGTTAGCCGCTTAACCAACTAAGCCACCCAGGCACCCCAATAATTACATTTTTGACAAGAATCCTACGTGATCCTGAAGCACACAGAGATGTTAAAACCATTGCCTCAAGCTGTGCATACATTAGAGCTGATGCCTGCATTAGCTGCCTCCCATTTGGTGTTTGGGGGCTAGAAGAGATGGGGGGGGGCAGAAAAAGCTGCTCAAAGGATGCCCAGGGAAAACAACACTTGAAGCTGATTGGATGTACATTGCACATGCCCTTCTGCTTTGTTTATTTTGTAAAGCATAGAAATTATCCGTGTACAATTAAAAACAGAGGCGTGGAACCTAATAAAGGCCCAGTGAATCTGCATGCTTGCTATGGGAGAGTCATATGTATTTTGCAAAAGCTCTATGGTTGATTCTAATGGACTGCCATGTTTGTGAATCAATGATACTGAGTTAGCTGGAAGCCACTTTCTATTTCCCCAACCCAAGTTTAGAGTTTCCAGCGACAGGAAAACACTACACTTTTCTGTGTTCAGAGTTGCTATTAATTAGCACTGTGATTTCAGACATGTCACTTAACATACGAGAACTTTGCTTTTCTCACAAGAAGGCACTTTAAGCTAATACAGATAACCTAATAAAATGTTATCCCAAGCCCAGCCATTCAGTTTGCCATAAGTCCTTGTTACAAGTATTGCAGGAGGCAATATTTTGATAGTAACCAATGCTTTTCTTTTTCCCATTATTTGGGATGATCTTGGGTACTCCATCCATTGAGTTGGTGATCCTAGAGTCAAGAGAGGGTTCCTAGAGTCAAGAGAGGATTAACTCAACTGAGAGTAAATAAATCAAATGAGTTCCTGAGTGGATTTTTTTAAACTCGTAGACACACAAAAGTTGTAAAAACCTGGCTTCCAGTAAACTCAACCTTGAAGAAAGCAAACCTAGAGTTGATGTCATATGCATTTAACTCAAAAGATGCCATGAGGATGTGAGAACAGTTTCCTGCCTCTGGATGTATAAAGAAAACATGTATTTGCTTTAGGGAAAACAGATTATTTGGCAGAGGTGATCAAGGGAGTTAAGTTGTAGATGAAATATCCCAGGATCATGTTCTAGGGTTTGGTGTGTGACAGAAATCTAGACAGGGTTAGTGGGACCCAAACATAAAGGATTACTGAAAGTCCCCCAGAGAAGTCCCAAAGCCATTTCAACATCTGAAATCTAGAGTAGCAAGTTGTCAGTACCTGTCCCTCAATGTGATTGGTGGCAGAGCATCTAAATGTAGCCTATTCCCTTCAGAGGGATCTAGAAAAGGGCAAGAGTGGGCTGGGGACTCAAAGAACCCTCAAAATGACAGGCAAATGAAGACACACGTTGGTTTGCAATAAACTAGGCATCACACAGCAGAGAGGACATGGGCATTTGAGCCACAGAAGCAGTGTGTAGATGTCAATCAATAAAATCAATTAAGATTATACACGTTAGGAGCACCTGACTGGCTCATTCAGTGGAAAATGCAACTCTTGATCTCAGGGTCGTGTGTTTGAGCCCCATGTTGGGCATAGAGGTTACTTAAAAAATTTTTTTTTATTAAAAATAAGATTATTCATGTCAGTCAAAGCCAGCATAGGTTCTTAATTTCACTGTTAAATTCTACATTATCAATCTATCTAATCTAGCCAGCCAGCCAGCCATTCCCAAATGTCAGTTATTTGTAAATCCTCCTGGAACAGGGCAAATAGAAGTGTTGTAGAGGGAGAAATTCCCTCATTCCCCTCCCAGGGTTCCTCTAGCTGGTTAGGAATTAAATTAATATGAGACAGATTAATAGAAAAAGCCAAAACTTTATTACATGTGCATGGAGGCCCCAATATGAAATTGAGACCCGAAGAAATGACCCAGGCAGGTTTTATACATTCTAGACAAAGAGACCATAAATTTGTGAGGAATTGACAGGATAAAGAAAACAACTGTTTGGGAAATTTATTTAGTAAAGGAATTATAAGTGGAATTTGGGCTGAAGTAGTACCTTAGTAAAAAGGTAACAAGGTTTATTTTTGTATCTTTCTCAAGTTTAAAGTCCCTATTTCTGGTGATAAAGTTGTCTTTTCTACTTCTTAGGAAAGAGAGAGTGCCATTCAAATGGGAGATTTGTTCCCTGCTTTCAGGGGGACAGAGCAGCGGCTGAGTGTCCCTGCACTAGTTATTTCCTGGGTAGCTTCAATTCAAAAGAAACAGCCTGCCATTGTGTTACATTTTGGAGTGGCCTGCCCTGGACCCCTATAGAAGGAAAGGAATGACAGGAAATTCCTGAGTTAAGAGAGTGCTACTTTAAAAGACTGGGTTTCAAATCAGAATTTACTGAATGTACCTTCAATTTGGAGATTAAATTTTCCACCACTGCGCTGAAATGAAAATTCAAGATCAAAATTTAGTTACAGAGGCAAAACATAGGAACTTGTTTGCCCTCCTGTGGTCGGTGCCTGTACCAAATAAATATTTCTCCACCCAGAACAATTTTGCTTTCCTGATTAGAGACAAGCTATTTACTTATTATCCAATATCTCTACCCTTTGATGGATGTGGTAATTAAGTCTCCCTCCAGAATTTAGTACCCTAAAATAGTGACTATCTAATGCAAAACTGCTCATGGTTGGTAGATAACAAATTACATCCATAGCACCCACTATAATCTGACTTAGGCCAATGTGGTCTTGCAGAATCCTTTTTTTTTAATGTTTTATTTACTTTTGAGGGTGCAAGTGGGGGAGGGGCAGAGACAGGGGGACAGAGGATCTGAAGTGGGCTCTGCACTGACAGCACAGAGCCCAATGCGGGGCTTGAACTCACCAACCAAGAGGTCATGACCTGAGCCGAAGTCAGATGCTCAACTGACTGAGACACCCAGGTGCCCTGTGTAATTCTTATTTTTGGTATATAATGCTGCCCCCAAACTGGAAGTTGGTTCAAGTAGTCACTTCTCTCTGAACTTTTCTGTGAGAATAAACTAAATCTTAGAACAAATGCTGGCACATATACAGACATAGATTAATCAAACACTGATTACAAAGACATTAAACAGTTCATATAACCTGTTCTGTGGGCTTTGTGAAGTCCAGATTTCTGTCTCTTTAGGGGGAGCTACCTCCTTGCATGAGAGGGTCACTCTAGACCCAAAACTATTCCAGAGTCCGGAATCTGCAAACATAGTAATTGCCACCATATATCCTCTCAAACTAGTGGTTTTCAGCCTTGGCTACATGTTGGAATTACCTAAAAAGCTTTTAAAATCTTTTTTTTTAAGCTTATTCATTTTGAGAGAGAGAGAGAGAGCACAAAAGTGGGGGGCGGCGGGGGGAAGCAGAGAAAGAGGAAGAGAGAATCCCAAGCAGGCTCCACACTGTCAGCCCAGAGACGGAGTTGGGGCTCTAACTCATGAACCATGAGATATGACCTGAGTCAAAATCAAGAGTTGGATGCTCAACTGACTTAGCCACCCAGATGCCCCCCCAAAAGCTTTTAAAACCACTAATGCCTTGACAGCTCCCCCAAGGATTCTCATTTTATTGTCCTGCGGTGTGGCTTGAGCATTTGCAGCTTCCCAAGGCATTCCAAGTACGTCTAATGTGCAGCCACGTTTAAGAACCACATTCCTAAAAACAGTTTCAGGATGCATGAATTGGTAAGGATTCAAGGCTTGGGCTCCATTGCAAAGGATAAAGCCTACCAACCTCATTAGTTCTTAAAACCTCTTTGTGCAGAGTTGGGCAGTAACTCTTATGTTAGATTCACCCAGTCCATAAATCTTAACTACTTTTTCTTTCTCTACAAGAGTCCATTTACAAAAATCATTGTAGTCAACACACTTATTTCACCAATAATACTGTTTCTGGCATTTAATATGTTAATTTGCAAAGCCTAGTTTGCTGATTGAAACACAAGGAACAGAAGTGCTTTCAGTAGCTGCCTCTGGACTTCCTATTTGAGTGCCAGCTGTCCACACTTAAGCTGTGCATTGTTCTTTAGTGTGATATCTGGACCCAAGTTAGTGTTTGAAGTAACTAAATAATACACATATTACATATGTACATATACATCTGTGTTTGCTGTGTGTGTGTAGAATTTTAAATATAGACAGTGTAACACCCCTGCCCACTGCCAGCATATATAGGTAATTTGGATCCTGGGTGCCATTTTCAACTCTTTGTATTGGAGTCTGTGTTCTCCACTTCTTCCACTGGGAGTTGATATTTATTTCTCCCAGGAGACTGCATCCTCTCAGCGCCTGCTTTGTCTTCCTCTTACCTCAACAAAGACCTTTTTTTTTTTTTTTAAGTAGGCTTCATGCCCAGCGCAGAGCCCAATGCAGGGCTTGAACTCATGACCCTGAGATCAAGACCTGAGCTGAGATTAAGAGTTAGACACTTAACCCACTGAGCTACCCAGGTGCCCCTCAACAAAGAAAGTTTAATCCTGGTAATAGTAGTGCTCAGCCTTAAATAACATTGAGAAAACAGCACAGAGTGTTGTCTTTGTTTGAAAAGTGCACATAAAATGATCTGATTCCAAAATGCAGATCTCTGACCACGCTTTCTTGTTCATCTCTTGGCATTAATTGGCTCCAAAGAAACATAAGGAAGGACAACCTTCCCGCTCTCTCAGTAATAGGGTCACCCTACTCCTGAAATCTCTTGGCCCTCAGAAACCTCCTAATCCTGCCTCACCTTCCATATTACTGGTCATGTTTTCTTTTCTTTTTTTTAAAGGTAACATTTTATTTTTATTTTTTGAGTTTTTATTTTAGAGAGAGAGCTCATGAGTGGAGGAGAGGAGCAGAGGGAGGGAGAAAGGGAATCTTATGCAGCCTTCACGTTCAGTGCAGAGCCTGAAGTGGGGCTTGATTCCACAACCCTAGGATTATGACCTGAGCTAAAATCAAGAGTTGGGCACTCAACCAACTGAGCCACTCAGGCGCCCCAGGCCATGTTTTCTTAATGGTTATGTCTTACTACAATTTTTTTTTTGTTTCGCTTTTATTTTTTAAAGAAAACAGGGAACAGGTTGCTTGTGATATAATGAGGGCTTCAGCTGTCATGGAAATGCTCTACCATTTCTGTGATATTGTAATTTATAATATATGTATTTGGTCTTCCCATTTTTTTGAAGGATCTTTTTTTTTTAAGTTTATTTGTTTATTTTGATATTAAGAGCATGCACACAGGGGAGGAGCACAGAGAGAGAGAGAGAATCCCAAGCAGGATACACGGTGTCAGCACAGAGCCTGATACTGGGCTCGGTCTCAGGAACTGTGAAATCTTAACCTGAGCCCAAGTCAGGAGTTGGACCTTAACCAATTGACCCACCCAGGTGCCCCTCTCCCATTTCTAGCACAGAGCTCCTGAAACCCTTGGAATTTACTAAGTGGTGAGAGCCAAAAATGTGTCTTTTGTTATGTTAATAAGGCATCTTTTGGAAAGCACCTAAGGATGGGCCAAGGGAGCCAACCACATATTAGAGGGTTGGAACCTTCTCTCCCACTGACCTTTCTCCCCTCACTGACCTCCAGAGAGGGAAGAGGGCCTGGACGTTGAATCCATCTCCAATGGCCAATGATTGAATCAAATGCCTATACAATGAAGCCTCCACAAAAACCCAAAAGGACAGGGGGCACCTGGGTGGCTCAGTCGGTTAAGCATCTGACTTTGGCTCAGGTCACGATCTCACAGTTCGTGAGTTCGAGCCCCACGTCGGGCTCTGTGCTGATAGCCCAGAGCCTGGAGCCTGCTTCACATTGTGTCTCCCTCTCTCTCTGCCCCTTCCCTGCTCATGCTGTGTCTCTCTCTGTCTCAAAAATAAATAAACATTAAAAAAATTTTTTTTTCAAAAACCCAAAAGGACAGGATTCTGAGGGCTTCCAGGTTTGTAAATGTAAGGAGATTCAGGGAGAGTGGCGCCCCTGGAAAGGGCATGGAAGCTCTGCACCCTTCCCACGTACCTCACCCTGTGCATCTCTTCCATCCACCTGTTCCTGGGTTCTCTTTTTATAATAAACTGGCGACCTAGTAGGTACAATGTTTCTCTGAGTTCTGTGAGCCTCAATGGCAAATTAAATGAACCTGGTGGAGGTTGTAGGAACCTCCAGTCTATAACTAGTCTGTCAGAATTCTAGGTGACAACTTTTACTTACAGCTGGCATCCGAAGAGGATGGAGAGGGGGCCAGATCTTACAGAACTTGAACCTTTTAATCCTTGGGATCTGCCGCTGTCTCCAGGTAGATAGTGTCAGAGTTGAGTTAAATTGTAGGACAGGTTGCTGGTGTCTGACTATTGCTTGTTGGTGGGGGGGAACCCCCCACCAGACACACACCCACACATTGGATTGGTGACCAGAACCTTTAATTCCCCACTGAGGAACTAATTTGGCTTTTTAGCTCAGGTGTGGACTCCTACTTCCTAGAAAGCCCAAATTGTCAGGCACACTTATACCCTGAGCTGGAATTGCTTTTCCTTTCTCAGAAGAAGTTTATTACTTGCAGGAGCTGCTCCGAGTTCATACAGAGGCATTCATGTTTTTCCATAGCCATCCATAACTGTTTCCCCTTATGCTGACATTCCTGTGTCAGACCAGGGCATGTGATGGATTATGCAATACTCTTATACTCAATCTCCCCATCTCATTACAATCCATTGTTTGCAAGTCAGCAATGACTTCTAAGAGTCCATCTCCTTTCTCTCACAAGGTCAGAGGCTTGGCTGCAAGCTGACTTGCCCTCCTTTCCATCCAGGGTTCGTGTTAGTCCTTGAGACAGATTACACTGCACAAAAATTCTTTGGAAACGCAGGCTAGACCCCCTTAGCATGCTACGATTACTGAAGCTATATAATCTCATGTACAAAGATGTAACTTGTGTTACATTTTAGCAAACTTTACCCTGCATTTTGCAATTTGCTGAGGAAAGGAAACAAACACTTGTGGTAAACTCAGCCACTTCTCGATTTCTCTCAGTAGTATTTAGTAAGGAAATGCTGAATTTTCACCTTTATCATCTTTTTCCATCTGAATTACTTTTACTGTGAATGGTGGGAAGGGGAGAAGGATTTGCCATCTTAAAATATATGTCTTTGGCGTAAGGATTATTTTAGGCTGATTAGTTTTTAGAAACAAAGGAAAAGCTCTAAAACCTGAGAAGTTACCCTTTTGTAAAATAAATGTACATATATAAGGGAAATCTCCATTTTTAATAGTGTCTCCTTCTCTGTATCAGAAAGAGGAGAACGACTAAGTCCCTACAAACTCTTATCAGTGGAGAAGGCATGGACTTAAATCTGTATAACAACCTTACCCTTGGTTAATATGCTTTCCCAATCACCTCCCATAACTGGCCCCACAACCCCCCCCCCCCCAACCAACATTTGTCTTTAACTGGAAATGGTGTTTAAGATGATGGCTTGGGTTATTTGGAGGAGTTACTCAGTTTTCCTGGGTCTCTCCCATGTGTCCAGGAGGTATACATGTGGTTAAACTTCTGTTTGTGTTTAGGTGTCTCAGCCAAGAACCTAGAAGGGTAGAGGGAAAATTATTTTCCTCCCATATAGTAGAATACTTTATACTGCCATATTAGGTTTTGTATTTTGTCCACAGCCACCTGCACACGATGGCCCTGAGGAGATACCTCTGATTTGGTCATCAATCCCATGATGACACGATAATGTCTGCCCCCTGATGCCAGATCTACAAAGGGCATCCATTACCTTCCTCATCTAAAACACTGAGTCCCTTCAAATCTATTGAGTCTTCCTCAGACTATCTCCACACACCTTTCAGATTCACCAGAAATCTGTGGTTCAAAACCTGCAGCATTCTCAGAAAGCCACCCTGGGCCTCAAGAAACTTGAGAATGCAAGCAACTTGGGAGTCTCGGGATTTCTCCATGATTACACTTGGCCTAGGACCATTCTTAGTGTGAGACTCTAGACATTGGCATGGTGGTCTCTTGAAATGCCAGATAGTAAGTGGAGAAGAAGTCATGTCTGTGATGTTAGCTCATCATATATTAAGAATTCTTTGGCTCCACCCAACAGCATCCCTTTCTGGGCCTACATCAATGACTTCCTTTCTCTCTCCCAGTTCTCTTCTCTTCCAAGAGGCTGTATTCCTAGGTGTAGGAAAGACCAGCTCTTTCATCATTATGGATTCCTTCATATCTGTTCAGGACTTCAAGGTTTACCTCTCACTGTTCAGTAGAAGAGATTTTGGAACATAAGGAAGAAACTTTCTTCCTTCAAATCTTAGGGCAAATAAAAATCAAAACCAAGGAAAAAATTAATTCTCCATGGAATAAAAAAGGAAAGAAAGTTTCCCATTGCTTTTCTTAAGAGTATTTGCTTTAGAAAACTTGCAATTGTTTATGTTTTCTGTTCTTTGAGATGTACATAAGGTTTTGTAAAGGCTAAGTAAGCTTCTTGCCAGTTTTACAACCCAGGCCTGGAGACATCTCTTTGAAATAAAATAATCAGAAAAGATAGCTGCCCCTTCCACTCCACCCCCCCCCCCCCACCATCTACTAGTCTGTCTGAAAGTTTGACTTAAGCATCTGACACCAAGTTGTAACTATTTACCTATTATATAGATATAAGTTGTATTATCCCTTTGGATAAAAGCGATTAGCTAACAGAGATAGCCACCTTAATTACCAGGTAAATTTAGAATAAAGTATGTGTAACAGATGCCACTGCTGTTTCCTTTTATGTGAAGATTAGTTATCATTTATCTTAATATGTACGTAGTGGATTATATCTGCTTGGCTGTATAAAACGGTAAGGCTTTTGTCATAGTCACCTTAGCTGATGCTTGTAATACACATTGCAGTTTGGTTTCTTGCTTATTTATAATAAAACTATTGTTTTTCCTCTTCTTTTGTGGAGAGGTTTTCTGTGTTGGCAGAAAATACTATTTCTAATCATTTCCTTAATGTACAAAGAGCCCATCTCTTATGGTCAGAAGCCTTGGATATTGAGAATATGTCTGAGTTTTTTACATCACATGGAAAAGCAGCTAAATTTTTTTTTTTTTGTTTCTTGCAAAAAATGTATCTGTTGAATTGTAGTTTCTGGTAATTATTTAGATGAATCTTCCTGCTAAAAACAACTCAAACCTTTAGATAACAATTTACAAACATCATTTTAAAAACCTCAAAGAGCAGATAAGACTCTGGAAAAATTCCAGGCCAAAGTGGTACTCTTAAATGAGAACTAAAATGGAGCTTAGCAGGGGCACCTTGCTGGCTCTATCGGAAGAGTGTATGACTCTGGACCTCCGGGTTTTAAGTTCAAGCCCCATGTTGAGTGTAAAGATTATTTTTAAAATAAACAAATAAAATGGAGTTTAGCAGAACACAGAACAATCAGTCTCACCTTCCCCTCCCTCACACTCAAAGACTGAGCTTCTTTGATTTTGGAGGGTTAGATTCTCTGGCTTGAGTAGGGAGAGGGGTGTGTTTGGGCAGAAATATTGTCCCTTCTAGGTTCTTTGGTCCAATAATGAAACTGATGTAGCATAGACTCAAGGAGAAAAATAAATTTAACTACATACGTACAGGAGCCCCACAAAGACATGAAACTCCCAGGCAGGCAGGCAGTAGAGGCCTATAACCATCCTGAGGTAAGGAGAAGGGGGTAGGGGTCTGGGCTTTAAAGGGAAGGAAGACATTTGACGAAAATGAGAGGAGCAGCTGTTTGGTAATCAGATGTTTGCCAAACCATGTAGATAAATCTTTTTGATAGAAAAAGTTACCTCTTTCTGGTACAGAACCACAATCTAAATTATTTTAAATGGTTAAGGGGGAGGTAAGCTTTCCTGAGTCTACTTACTCAGTCTTAATTGTCTTCAGCTCAAAACAATCTACATGCCAAAGTGGCACATTTGAGGATGGCATATTCTCCTCCTCAAGGAAAAGAAGGAAAGAGGAATAAAGAAGTCAAGACCTAGGCCCTGCCTCGGGGCACCTAGGTGGCTCAGTTGGTTAAGCTTCCGACTCTTGATCTAGGCTCAGGTAATGATCTCACAGTTCGTGAGTTCAAGCCCCATGTCAGGCTCTGCACTGACAGTGTGGAGCCTGCTTGGGATTCTCTCTCTCTCTGCTCCTTTCCCTCTTGCTCTCTCTCTCTCTCTCTCTCTCTCTCTCAAAATAAATAAATGAATTTAAGAAGAAGAGAAAAAGAAGAGCCTAGGGCCTGCCTCAAGCAGAAAAGTCCTGGATCCAAAAGGGTTACAACCTGAGTGTTTAAGTAAATCAGAACTAATCTCATCCCTAGGGTCGCAGGAAAGTCATCTTGGTGTTGAGCAGAGTGGGAGAAATAAGAAAGGAAAAAAAAATTATGACCAGGAGTGTCTGGCTACCTAAGTTGGTAGAGTTTATGACTCTTAATCTCGGGGCCGTGAGTTGGAGCCCCATATTGGGCACAGAGATTACTTTAAAAACAAACAAACAAACATGGCCATGAATCAGCTCTACTATAAATTAGGACCAAAAAATAAAATTACTAGAGATAAAGAAAATCAGTTTGTAAAGATGAAAAGCTCATTTCATTAATGAGATAAAAGAGATTAGATAGATGGATTGGTTGATCAATTGATAGATTGAGCAATAGATCCACAAAATGAAAAATTATAAGGATAAACACAACAAGCATTGTGGGAGATTTTAACATATGCCTCTTATAATCACCATGCAAAAAAATCAATTAAATATATAAGATTTGAATACTATTAACAGACATGGCTTAATGGTTAATGCATGTGTGCATGTAAGTTATTTCATCTGTCAACACAGTACATGATTTTTGATCATACATAGATTACTTACAAATATTGACTAAACAGTAGACATAATTATTATAATAACAGAAAAAGGAAGTGATTACCATAAAAGAGAAGGCTTTATTCTGATAGGAGAAGTTGGGTTGTGGGAAGAGGTTGTGATCAATAGGTAAATGGAATGTTTATACAAGTATTCACTCCCATTATTTCTTTAAATTACACTTTGATGTTTTATGGATTTTCTGTATGTTTGTTGCATTTAACAATATGCTTAATTTAAAAATAAGGACAACACTTTTACCATTTTCCTAGATAATAACTAATGTGCTTTAATCAATCTCATCCTAACATGTGATGCTGCCCTGCATTTAATTCTATTTATAAACCTATTAGACCTTATTAGCACTTTAACACAGTCAACATAAATGTAAATCTACATATATTTACTATTTTTTGTTTTTGCTCTCATCTTGAATTCTGGACTTTCCACTTGAACACTTTTTCATTCTCGTAGAATATACCCATAACCTAAACGTTCTGGCAATGTTCCAGTTTTGACTAGATGTTTACATTTTAATTATTTGTTAAAAGTTACATTTATGTGCTTTTCTATCTGTAAAAATTAACAAAATTAAATATTTTTAAAAGAATAATTCCAGTTTTTATGTCAAATATTTTTGGATATACTGTTTTTACTCTGGTTCCATGGTTGGCTGAGTATACCGTACACATTTTCCTGTAGACTTCCTCTCTAGTATATATTTTGTCTCACAACGAGAAGTATTTGTTACCAAATTATGATGCTTTCCTTAGACACCACAATATCCAAAGACACACACATAGAATTGATCATGAATATGTGATGTCTTTTTGAGGATCATGGGTTTGGAATTGAAGTTTTAGGTTCAGATTTGGATGCTACCGTGTTAGTAGCTGTCTCACTTTACCCGAAGTTCCTTATTCATTCTGAATTTCAAATAATTTATCTGTAAATGGAGAAAATAAGACCATTTGGCCCTTTTCACAGGACTACTGAGAACTACTAATGGAGCAAAATACATGAATAGGCTTTATAAAATGGTTAGTGACCTATGACTTTAGTATTATTTGTGTAGCTATGGAGAGGAAAGAATAAAAGTTAAAACGTTTTACGTAAAATGAAGGTGAGGATGTATTTAGGTGTGTGGCGAAGCATTACACTAGAACAGAAATAGTGGGGTATTTTGAGTCAGATATAATTAATTGGAATGATTTAAGTTTCTGCTCCACTACCTGCTAGCTCTAGAATCCCCTGCAAGTTAACTTTCCTGAGTCTCAGTTTCCTCATCTGTTAATTGGAAATAATGATGCCTCATTTACTGTGAGGATCAAATAGAACACTATGTCTGTAGCACCTGGAGCACAGTAAGTGCACCATCAATGTTAGTCTCTACACTACAAATTCAGTACCAGGAATGATGAGAATAGAATGTGATTATAGTGTTGATAGAAAGAGATCTATTCAGATGAGGTTCTCCCCCAAAAGTAAGAGGGAACTGATAAGATTGAATTTCAAAATGATACCACTGTAAACTACAAGAGTTATTGGGAGTTTTAAAAAAAAAAAATCTCTCCCTAAGCCCATCTCTGGCCTTTGCTGAAATTTGATTAATCAGCTTGGTCTTAAGATTAATTGCCTTTTCTCTCCTCTGGCTCCTGCTGGCTTGACAGGAAACATTACTACCCATAGATTCAGCCTAGAGATTTATACTTGAGCTCACAGGGGGAGAAGTGACACAGAGGGGCAGTGTTTGCAGAGAGCTCCTACCTCCGCGGCAGAGATTGCCCCACAGTCACCGATCTGAGTGTGGAACCCAATTTGGGACTAAGAGATCCAGAGCCTGCTTCTACTCCCCAGCCTTCTGGGAATGCCTTTCTTTGACTCTGTTCCTACCCCACCTCTCATTTCTACAAGGCAAAAATTGTCCCTGAAAGCAAATACACAAAGCCCACAAATTTCCTTCATCACTTCTGTTTTCCATTAGTTTTTCAACCATACCCTGCCTACCCTTAATGCCCAGCTCCTCTTCCAAAAGGCAAACCAGTAAACAAGCAACAACAACAGAAAACATGATCATGAGATCTGCAAGCCTCTCAAGTGTTAGGCCAACAGTTTTCTTTTGTGGGGAGGCATAAACAATGCTAGCAATAATTAGGTTCAGGGAAGTGGGTTGAAAGGAACGATTGGAAATTAGATGTGAGAAATTTTTACCCTGAGGCCATTCTTTTTTTTTTTTTAATGTTTATTTTTGACACAGAGAACATGAGCAGGGAAGGGGCAGAGAGAGTGGGAGACACAGAATCTGAAGCAGGCTCCAGGCTCCGAGCTGTCAGAACAGAGCCTGACGCAGAACCAGAACTCGTGAACTGTGAGATCATGGCCTGAGCCACCCAGGCACCCCTACCCTGAGCCCGTTGTATTCACAGATATGTTGACTCAGTCAGAGATAGCTCAAAGTTCAGGGACCAGTGTGGGTGGGGGGGAAGGTAAAGAAACTTAACTGAAGTTTGGTTAAAAAGCATTTTGTTCAAGGAGCCTGGGTGGCTCAGTGTGTTAAACACTCAACTCTTGGTGGTTTTAGCTCAGGTCATGTCTCATGGTTCATGGGTTCCAGCCCCACATTGGGCTCTGTGCTGATGCTGTGGAGCCGGCTCGGGATTCTCTCTCCCTCTCTCTCTCTCTCTCTCTCTGCTCCTCCCCTGCTCTCTCTCTTTCTCTGTAAAAATAAATAAACCTCAAAAAAAAATTTTTTTTTTGTAAGCATTTTGTTCCCATTGATCTGTAGAAACAAGCAGAACAGATAATCTTTTATGAGACTAAGAATGAGAATTGGGAGGGTGTGTGTCTGGCCTCATCTTAGGTAAACAAAGCGAGCATTTGAGTCTTTTCTAAGTCCTATGGAGAAGAATGTTTCTTTTTGGTAAGCCATTTCCTTTGTCAACCTAAAATTGTCAGGAGGGAATAATTGAGCAAAAGAGTTTATTTGGGATGGAAGGATTGCAATTCAGGGTGCACAGGTTTGAGCAGCAGCCCAAATTGTGTCCCACTAGGGAGCAAAAGTCAGAGGTTTCTAAAGACAAAAAACAAAAAAAAAAAACAAAAAACACAAATGCCGATGTAAGTTGTTTACAAAGAATTTTGATTGTTAACTGGCAGCAGAAAACTAATCTTGGCTAAACATAACTGGTTGCTAAGGCTATCACTAAGCAAATGGCATTACTGTACCAATTTGCTTGGAGTATTTGGATCTGGTCCAGATCACAAGTTCATGCTTCTGCCAGTGAGGACGTGCAGAAGGCCCACCTCCCCTTAATGGCCTCCCGGCTCCATTTTAAAACCCCTGGATATAAGTGAACCCGTTTCATTTCACCTTTCACAACTTGAACACAAATGGGTAAGAGAAGTTCCTTTAATCATTGCAGTTTTCCCAGAGCATAGGATTGGGGTAAAATTCAACATTGTTAAAGCCAAAACAAAAAAGCGAAACCAACAGAAAGAGTGCAGGAATTTCTTTGTTTCTTCTCCCGCCCTGAGCTACTCAAAGGCTGACTGTCAGGGAAGTGGACTGGCCTAAGAGTGAGACCCAGAGGAGCTGGGAGCCTCAGCAGCTCGAAGGGGCATCGCTTCTGCTTGCTGAGTCCGCAGCTTCCTCTGCCCTGGGGGTAAGAACCCGTGTGCAAACCCAGGTGCGCAGACATAGTGTCCAGTAAGAACCAGGGACGAGACGGGTGATGCGATCTGGGGCCGCCGACCGCAGAAGGTGGAAGAGCGCGTTTGGAGCCTCGGAACTTAAGACGTGGAGAGTGTGACACGTGGGTGTGACGCACGGAGGGCAGGTGTGTGACAGCCCTGTGGTCTGTGACTTCACGCACGGTTTACTCGGCACCTGAAGGGCCCTTCACGCGTGTTTCCGCTTTTTAGTCCCTTAAGAAAACTAGTTTTAAAGTGCCATTTTACAGATGGGTTGACTGAGGCCCGAAGAGGTTATGTGACTTGTGGGAACTGAGGCCAAGAGCGCTCAGGCCGCCAGGAGCCAGTGGGGCTACAGCGGTGACGCCAAGAGTCAATTCATAGATTCGTTTCCAGTTTGTCCTTCAATAGCTAAGGTGATTCTTTTCCGTGTCCTGATTATGATATTGTGCTCAAAAATGAGTAAGTTATGTTCATTTTCCATAAATATATTAGAACTATAAAGTTTCTTCGCAAAGTAAGATTTAGGGGAAAACAGACATTCACCTCTAACACTAGTGATGAAAACTTAGTGTGTCAGTAATTTAGCCTTCATTTGCTGAAGTAGGACACTGAAGTCAGGATCTCTGTATTTATTAGGCTGTGTTTGCTCTTTAACTAAGGTTTATTCATGTCACAGTTGAACCCTGGTTCTTCCCAAGAGTGAGGATAAAAGGAAACAGCAAGTTCACCAACTGAGTTTCTCTTTACCTTTCTGCTCCCGAGGCTGGTCAGTTACTGGACTGACACCTTCTGTCTTGATGAGCTAGGATGATCCTTACGCTTCAAGGGAAAGGCAACACCAGGTCCCTGATTTAAACTGCAGGATCGTGCATTTACTTTTATTCACTGTGGGATGTAATCAAGGCACAATATAACAAAAGCCAGTGTCTGGTTGTCATTTCTTTGGCAGGAGCGCCCAGGGAATCTTGTGCAAGGCTTTGTTCAGACATGTAGACAGACCAGCAGACAATGGGACTTGGGGGAGAACTCGCAGCAGGTGGCCATAAGCTTGGGTTTCTTTCCAGGACACCAGTATTTAGTGAAGGAAATAGCAAGGGCCGACATGGCCCTAAATTCCAAGAGGGGCCTCAGTACTTGTAGGCAATTGTTGTAGGAAGGTAGAGGCAAGGATGAAGACAAAAGCCCAGGTGGCAGCAGAACAGTTAACTTGATCCTGAACCCTGGTGTGTTCAACTCTGTTTTCCCCTAAGAGAAGACATATGGCTCTACTTCCATAATTCTGTTGGCCTTAGAGTAGTTGTCAAATGGTGGGAGAGAGCATAAGTAATGAAAGTATAACTAATCATAGTCAACACTGTTTTCATACTTACCATTGTAAAGAAAGAATCTCTGTGTTTTGTTTAAAAACGAACTTGTTAGAGTCATGAATTTATTTGTTGCGGACAGGCATAAAAGGAGAAATTTAAAATTCAAAAGCTTTTTTTGTGGACAAGTAAATCTATATCACATATATAGTAGATGTGTTATGACATTTAGCAAGGACAAATGGATATTGAGCCAAACATCACAAGGCTAGTGTGTGTTTTACAATTTTGGTAAGTAAATCCAATTTCCTATAGTAAATACTCCAGCAGACAGCATTTTTCTATAGAAAACAGAGACAGCAAGCCCCTTATAGTAATTATAGTCTTGAGGTTAAGGATTATATTGCTCTAGAGATAAAAATAAAACCTTGCAAATGAAAATAGGATGTTATAAGAGAGGTTCTTTCAGTTACAACAGATTCGCCCCCAAATCAACCTGATGACAGGGTAAATAATATATAGAGATTAAGTTAAATCAGTACAGGAGCGCCTGGGTGGCGCAGTCGGTTAAGTGTCTGACTTCAGCCAGGTCACGATCTCACGGTCCGTGAGTTCGAGCCCCACGTCAGGCTCTGGGCTGATGGCTCAGAGCCTGGAGCCTGTTTCCCATTCTGTGTCTCCCTCTCTCTCTGCCCCTCCCCCGTTCATGCTCTGTCTCTCTCTGTCCCAAAAATAAATAAAAACGTTGAAAAAAAAATTTTAAGTTAAATCAGTACAAAACTCAGGCTTTAATGCCTTGAGCCTTAATGATAATTAATTTGTAAATATATTCCAACTTTCTCTATTAACTTCTAAACAAAGATTAACAGACAAGCTGGCATCCTGCATTCCCAAAAGCACTTGTATCAAGTTTTCTTGTTAAATACTACTGAAATATTTGGTTTATGGTTTTATTTTAACCAAAGTGAATCACATTATTTGGTAGCTGAAAATTTCCAGTTGCACATTATATTTTGGATAGTTGGCTTAGGTATTTTTCAGGTAATATTTTATGTGACCTTCCTTAAAATTTTCTGAATGGGGTATTCTTGTTTGCATTTTCCAGATAAAGAAGCTGAGAATTAGAGCGGAGTTGCCCAGCTAGCATGTGCCAGAGCAGGGATTGGAATCCAGACATTCTGCTTCCAAAGTCCTCTCTCAGAGATGTAGGGGAGGGTGGCCCACGACAGCATGATGGTAGAGTCTGAGGCCCAATGTGTGAAAGTAAAGTACATCCGTTGCACAGGGCTCTGCTCAGAATATGGTCTCAGGGGATACTTGTCGAATAATGTGGCAGTGGCACCTATGGGCAATTGAGCAAATCTAGTTCAAGTGGACTCTGGGATTACCTAGTGAATGACTGATTTCATAGGTGAAATTTTTCCTGGTGCTTTTGTGAGTTGACTTGCAAACTGGGAGGGAACTGATGCCACCAGATCTCTGAGTAGTCTGCTTCTTTTTTTGCAGAAATCTATCCAGGATGATCTTTCACAGCAAAAATCCATTCATTTGGACGAAATGAATCTTTGACAGTTGAGACAATTCAACTTTTTTGTTTGTTTGTTTATTTGTTTTTTATTTTTTTTTATGTTTATTTGTTTTTGAGAGAGAGGGCATAAGCAGGAGAGGGTCAGAGAGAGAAGGGCACAGAGAATCTGAAGTGGGCTCTGCACTGACAGCAGAGAATCCCACATGGGGCTCGAACTCAGAAACTGAGATCATGACCTGAACAGACTGACCTTTGACAGACCCAGGTGCCCCCATAAGCATCTTTTTGTGATCCTGCTCTTTCAAAGATAAAATGAGATTTCTTTTTTTTTTTTAATTTATTTTTTTAAAATAATCTCTACACTCAACCTGTGGCTCAAACTCACAACCCCGGGATCAACACACAGATGCTCTACCGACTAAGCCATCCAGGTGCCCCACTTTCTCTATTTTAGAATGCATTTTTGCTGACAAATTTTATCCCATTTTCCATTGAATTTTTCTATAATATAAAAGAATGTTGTGTCAAGATATAATAATATCCCATTTAAGAATGAAGCTCACTTTCATCTATTTAAAGAGAAAGATGATAATTTGGGGATGACATTTGAGTAATACTCTCATTTACTATATGTCAGTTTTTCCAGAAATTAATAGTTTCAAATCTGTGCAGAACACAATAGTCTTCTCCACTCAAAGAACAGGGACACTAAATGATCTTTGAGGGTCCCTCAAAGCTTCTTACATTTAAAATTTTTTTTAATGTTTGTTTATTTTTGAGAGAGAGACAGACAGAGTGTGAGTGGAGGAGGGGCAGAGAGAGAGGGAGACACAGAATCTGAAGCAGGCTCTAGGCTCTGAGCTGTCAGCACAGAGCCTGATGCGGGGCTCAAACTCACGAACTGCAAGATCATGACTTGAGCTGAAGTTGGATGCTTAACTGACTGAGCCACCCAGGTACCCCTAAAGACTCTTATATTTAAAGAAAAGGCAGTCAAATAGGGGCATCCACAATAGAGCAGGGGTAGGAGCACAGTGCTGGGAATCTAGAAACTAATATTCTAATTCCAAGATTTTTACAAAAATTGAGGAATCAGACACAAGTCATGATCTCATTTGACCCAAGTCTCCTATTTTCAATGTGAGGTGACTGAAATCATTTCTAAGGTGACTTGAGACTATAAAATTCCACAACTTAATGCATTTGAATTCCATTCCACGAAGATAATTTCAGGTTACTTCTGCGTGTATAGTTTTCAAGTTTCGGACCAATAATGTAAAGAAAATATAGAAATAAGTCCTTTTTTAAAACAATTTGCATACTTACACACCTGTTCTGTGAATAGAATTCCAGTCTGTATTTATAGAAAAATATAATTCAGGCAACCAATGCTATATAAAAATGCGTTTAGACAACAAATAAACTCATAGTACATGCAACCTGGGAACTGTATTTATATGAAGATGCCAGTAGTCTGGGGAAAAGAAAACATCAAATATGAATGTGAAGAATATGTCTTCCTTGCTCCTAAAAGAAAACAGCCTAAATGGCTAACAGTTTCTTTTTTTAATTTTTCTTAAGTTTATTTATTTATTTTGAGAGAGTGAGAGAGCATGAGCAGGGGAGGGGCAGAAAGGGAGAGAGAGAGAATCCCAAGCAGGCCCCATACTGTCAGCTCAGAGCCCCATGTGGGGCTCGAACACACGAACTGTGAGATCATGACCTGAGCCAAAATCAAGAGTTGGACGCTAAACCGACAGAGTCACCCAGGTGCTCCAATGGCTAACAATTTTCATCAATATCATTGGATGTGCAAGGAAATATTTGAATGCTTCAAATAATATCCTACACAAATTATTCGGTATTTTAACTGAGAGCGTAGTTTCAGATTCCTGAGAAATCTCACAAATTAGAGCACATACACCTTACAGATGCTAATTTTCAGGATATTTCCCCAACATCTTGTTATTATGATCTGCTAACATTGCCAGGGTCTTGCTTGATCACCTTGAGGAGAATCTAGGCCACCCTCACATTGAGACCACCATGAGAACAATATTATGAGATGGTCACCAGCATTGTTGTCATTTCGAGCTACGTATGGCATTATTTGAATGTGATCTCACATGAGCTTGTATATAGCTCACTTAATTCAAGCAAGGACCAAGTAAGTAGGATTAGACCCTGACTATAGGGTCTTCATATGTTAAAGTAAGGTTTCACAAAATATTTCCTAAACCAACTAATCTCTTGTTGTTGTTGACCGGATTAACCACATTTTTCTCTACTTCCCTTCATATAGAATATCTTGCCTACCCATCTTCTCTATGGCAAATTCCTATTTACCATTTCATGCATATATTACTTCCTATAGGAAGTTACCCACATTACCCCAGGTTCAAACAGTTACCTCCTTTCTTTCATCCCATAGCATCTTGCATCTAGCTGCATTAGAGCATTCACATGCTGCATATGTTTGTGCTTCTCTGTGCTCAGAATTTGATCAAGCACTGGTCCTGTCAAAGCACATTCCCGGAGGGTGTCATGGCATGAGGAAGTGACAAAACACTACTAAAATAATTTGGATTTGGATTGGTAGTTCATTCAGGCTTGCCAAAAACTACTTGTACAAATTATGGTATGCACGGTAGTCTAGACTCTACTTTTACATAGAGATTTAAAACAAAAAGGGATGCCTGGGTTGCTCAGTAGATTAAGCATCTGACTTCAGCTCAGAATCTCACAGTCCACAAGTTCAAGCCCCGTGTGGGGCTCTGTGCTGCCAGCTCAGAGCCTGGAGCCTGCTTCAGACTCTGTGTCTCCCTCTCTCTCTGCACCTTCCCCACTCGGACTCTGTCTCTGTGTCTCTTTCTCTCAAAAATAAACATTAAAAAAAATTTTTTTTAATAAATAAATTGGATTTGGATTGCTAGTTCATTCAGGTTTGCCAAAAGCTGCTTGCACAAATCATGGTATGCACAGTAGTCTAGAGTGTACTTTTAAGTAGAGATTTAAAAAGGAAAGGAGCACCTGGGTGGCTCAGTAGGTTAAGTGTCCCACTCTTGATTTTGGCTCAGGTCATGATCTCATGGTTCATGGTTTCAAGCCCCACATCAGGCTGTGTACTAACAGTGTGGAGCCTGCTTGGGATTCTGTCTCCCTTTTTCTGCACCTCACCACCCCCACCCCGAGGCACGCATGCATGCTCTCTCTCTCTAATAAATAAACTTTAATAAAGGAAAGGGGGGTACCTGGGTGGCTCAGTCAGTTGAGCATTTGACTTTGGCTCAGGTTATGATCACACAGTTGGTGGGTTCAAGCCCTAAGTCAGGCTCTGTGCTGACAGCTCAGAGCCTGGAGCCTGCTTCAGATTCTTCTCTGTCCCTCCCCTGCTCATGCCCACTCGCTTGCTCTCTCTCTCTCAAAAATAAATATTAAAAAAAAAAAAAAAAGGAGGAGAGCACCTGAGTGGCTCAGTCACTAAGCGTCTGACTTTGTCTCAGGTTATGATCCCATGGTTTGTGAGTTTGAGCCCCACTTCAGGTGACCACAAGCCTCACTTGGGGTGACCCTGCTTCTCTCTCTCTCCCTCCCCCCTCTCTCTCTCCCCTTCTCTCTCCCTCTCCCTGTCTGTCCCTCTCCCTCTCTCTCTCCCTGTCTCTCTCTCTCTCTCTCTCTCTCTCTCTCTCTCTCTCTCCCTTTGTCTCTGTCTCTGCCCCTCCTGGGATTCTCTCTCTCTCTGCCCCTGACTCATTTGCTCTCTCTCTCTCAAAAAAAGAAAAAAGAAAGAAAGAAAAAATAAAGGAAGAGATGAGGAAGGGAAAAAGGAAGGAAGACAGGAACTCATGGTCAGTTCTTAATTATTCTATTGGGTACCATTTATATGTCATTTCACTAACCCTGATATAGTAAGCTAGATTCCGTAGTAAACATATTATTTTCACTTAGGATAAAATTATCTTACATGAATATAGTTGCAAGATCCTTTTTTTTTAAAAGTGTATTTATTTATGTTGAGAAAGAGAATGAATGAATGAATCCATCCCAAGCAGCTTCCACACTGACAGTGCAGAGCCCAAAGCAGGGCTCAAACTCACTAACTGTGAAATCATGACCTGAACTGAAATCAAAAGGTGCTTAAATGACTGAGCCACTCAGGAGCCCCAGATATAAGACCTTTATCCAAGGTGCTTTAAACCTCTTTTGTCCTGCTTTTCTATTTGGAAATATATTCTAAATTTACCATAGATTTTCTGATCTCCAGTTCTCTATTTTCTTTCTATTCTTCACTTTTTTTCCTTGGTTTTTTGAACTGAACACCTTAAAAACATATTACAAATTTTGGATAAGGTAATAAACCATGTCACTCTTTCACAGGAAGAAAAGGGACTTGATTTTGCATTACTTAATTCAGAATTTCGTATTTCAAATTTCTTTTTCATGAGTGCTCCTTTGCAGAGAAGTTCAATATTTCATAGATTCAGCAGAGCATGGAATTGGTGTGGGATAAATGGTATGGTGGTAACAGGTCAGAAAAGCAAGAAACAAAATATAATTTTGTAACATATGCATGTAAGACAAATAAAACACTTTATGAAGCTCTATGTATTAATTTGTATAAAAGAGACATATTTCCAAGGAATCCTGTCATCAGTCTTCCCCTGTGAGGTTAGTCCTTTCTGTTTCGTTGTCACATAGATCATTTTGTCATTCCACTTAGTAGTCTGAGTAGAGTTTTTCCCCTGTAATAACTTTTGGGTTAACTTTTACATTTTCTGGCTTCATGATATATTATAGACATATTGAGACAAGGGTATTGGATCATTTTTATCAGTGTTTCCTGTATGATATGTGTATTTTCTGGCAACACTGACAATGAGGGTTTAGGGAGGCAATCTGTTAACTCTTTGGATTAATGATGCCCCCACCCTTAGGTTTCCTTCATTTCTTATTGTATGCCATCAGTCTTGATGTGAATTTTGACAGGCACATCACAGTACTCTGCCTGATTTTCCTGAGTGGGCTGCTCCCTTTCTGCAAACTCCCAGATGTTGGCTTTGTTGCCAACCATGGCTGACATTAATGCTGGCACTCATGATGATCCTCGGTGATTTCTGCAAGATTTCATAACACTGGGGGGGCAATACCAATATCCAGTGGGAAGAAAGTGGTACCTATTAAAGAGCAAAGGGGATTGTTCTTCCTCAGAGGGCAGACCTTAATGTTAATACCTCCCAATAGAATAATCAGTTTATGGGGCGCCTGGGTGACTCAGTCGGTTGAGCATCTGACTTTAGCTCAGGTCATGATCTCGCAGTCTGTGGGTTCAGGCCCCGCATCAGGCTCTGTGCTGACAGCTCAGAGCCTGGAGCCTGCTTCAGATTCTGTGCCTCCCTCTCCCTCTGCACCTCCCCTGCTCGTGCTCTGTCTCTCTCAGAAATAAAGAAACATTAAAAAGAATCAGTTTATGACAGGGTTTCATCCAATCAGGGAATGATCCTATCATTCCTATCAGTATTGGAATTGGGTTTAAGATTATAGCTTGTTGGCTTCATACCAATATTTCAGAACTCAGATGTGGCTGCAAGGATTCTCTCAAAGCTGGAGAGAATGTTTTGGCCTCTCAGGTAGCTGAGTGTGATGTCAGGAATGTTAACAACAAAGAGCGTTCCAAGCAAAGCATTTGCTGTTTTATATATCTAACCTAAGAGCTAAAGTGGAAGCCAAAGCACTCATATTCAGAGATGGAGGAGTCAAGGGGCTGCTGCCGCCTTTTGCTGCTTCTGATGGATGCCATTACTGATGCTCTACGATCATTGAAGTGGCAATGGCATGTTATGGGGCTTTGGTAGTATTTTAGTTGTGTCACTCCTGTCACATTGAATAAGTCATTTACACCTCTTAGGGCCTCAAGTTCATCATGTGTAAAACATGACCTAAAAGTCTTGCCTTTTTTTTTAAGTTTATGTATGTATGTATGTATGTATTTAAGTAATCTCTATACCCAACTTGGGGTTCAAACTCACAACCCCGAGATCAAGAGGCACATGCTCTTCTGACTGAGCTTGCCAGGCACCACATCCCTGCCTTTTTACATAAGTATCATGAAGAGTAAATGGAGTAATTATGCAAACACATTTTAGGAACAGTGAATTATTATAAAAATATAGTGTGTTATTATCCGTTTGCTCATTCCTCATCCATTCAGTATTTACTGAACATTCACCATGTGCCTCTGGAGTTGTTGACACACTGGGTTTTGTGAATAGAAGGGATGGGCAATTGAGGGCAGCTGACTAAAGAATACTTGAGGATTTCATCCTTGATGAGCATAACTAGGTTCTATAAATGGAGCCAAGGATACGTGTATTTTTAAAGAGTGAAGCTTGTTAATGAAGTCCTTGAGAGGCGCCTGGGTGGCTCACTTGGTTAAGTGACTGACTTCAGCTCAGGTCATGATCTCAAGGTTCGTAGGTTCAAGCCCTGTATCAGGCTTTGTGCTGATGGTGCGGAGCCTGCTTGGGATTCTTTCTCTCCCTCCCTCTCTTTCTGCACCTCCCCACTTGCCTTCTCTTTCCCTCTCCCTCCCTCCCTCCCTCTCTCTCTCTCTCTCTCAATAAATAAATAAGCTTTAAAAAAATAATAAAGTCCTTGAAGGTCTCAAACCAGAAAGCTCACTCTGGAGGATATTCGAACAGTATGGTGTCTCTGGTTCACGTGGGAGTGTGCATTTCTCTTAGGTTGTTCTTTCTTTACATGAGAAAAGGATTTACATGATAAGTTTGGACAAGGGTACATTTTATAAGTTCTGTGAGGAAACTGTGAGGGAACACACCTCAAATCATTTAAGAAGAAACTCTCATGTGGAAGGAAACATAGTAGGACTTTTTCTGTTATGGAAATTTTGCACATTTTTATATTTTAATCCTGCCATTTGTATCTTTTATAGATTACATGCCCATGAGAGCTTTTATTAAATTGCTGGCAAAGTTAAACATAAATTTTGGTGGTGGGGCCCCTGGGTGCCTCGGTCAGTTAAGCATCTGACTCTTGGTTTCAGCTCATGTCATGAACTCACTTTCAGGAGTTCAAGCCCTGCGTCAGGCTCTGTGCTGACAGTGTGGAGCCTGCTTGCGATTCTCTGTCTCCCTCTCTTTTTCTGCCCCTCCCCTGCTTGCACTCTCTCTCTCCTTCTCAAAATAAAAAAATAAACTTTAAAAAAAAAATAAATTTTGTTGGGTACTTGCACTTTGCTGGTCATCAAAATGTATTGAAGAAGTCACTTGATGGCTCAATTAATTGGATCAACATTCTGTATTCATGACTGAAAAGTGGACCTGTTATATAAGCTCTTTCTTGACACAGAATTGTCCATTTTGTAAAAGATTCAAAAAGTAAAAAGTGTCATTAAGTAAAAACATTTTCACACTGCTTGTAACACTGAATTAGCATAGATCCACCAGGAAGCAATTTGGAATTAAGCTGGCTTTCCTGTTGTATTAATAAAGCTTAAGGACTTTATATATTTGTTTAAGCATTTAAAATTTTTCCTTTGACAGTATGATGTGATTCATTGCATACAGGAGAGAGCAGAATGAGCTTATACATGCTCACTTATTTTGAAAAGAATATTTGAGATTTTCACTAACATATTTTGTAAGATAAGTAATAGCTTACACATTTACTTATAATTCAAAAAAATAGGTTCACATTTTTTCTCCTACCCTGTCTCTAGTCACATTACCCACACATCACTCAAAGTCACCAAGAGCAGCAAATGTCACTTTCTTCCACAGTTCTATCTATATCAGGGGGAAATATATATATGCATATTTTACACACCCATTTATGGTATATCCATATAGTGCCCATCCTTTCTTTTTCCTGCTTTTTTCCTTTTTTTACCTAAAACAAGTTGGAGATTGCTTCATATAAGTACATGATGACTTATTCTTTTCAATGATATTTTCTTCTATGAATGCACAGTAATTTACAGATCCAATCCCCTATTAATGAACATTTGTCTCCAGGTTTTTATTATAAACTATGCTACAGCAATAATCTTGTGGAGGGGCACCTGCATGGCTCAGTTGGTTAAGCATCCAACTCTTGATCTCAACTCAGATCTTGCTCTCAGGGTCGTGAGTTCAAACCCCACAAAAGGCTCTGCAATGGGCATGAAGCCTACTTAAAAAAAAAAAAAAAGAGGGGTGTCTTGGTGGCTCATTTGGTTAAGCATCCAACTTCACCTCGGGTCAAGATCTTATGGTTCGTGAACTCAAGCTCCATGTCAGGCCTTCTCTCTCTGCCCCTCCCCTGCTTGCTCTCTCTCTCTCTCCCTCTCTCTCTCAAAAATAAACATTAAAAAAAGAATAGTCCTGTACATGTATGATTTTCCAAGAATGCATACAAGTATAACTTCAGAATAAATTCCTAAATGTAAAATTGTTGATTCCAAGGATATGCATTTTTGCGATTTTGATAGTTTTTGTCAGATTTGTATTCCCTTCCCTCTCTCATAATCACAGGAACATTCATCAATTTATTCTTAACCAATATATTCCATTTTACCTCCGTTTCAAAAGTGTGCATAGCTAATTGACAATGATGTGAAACTTTCATTTTTTAATGTTTGAGTAATTATATGTATTGTCAGTGGTTCATTTATATATGGTTCATTTGTAATGCCAACACCACTCATTGAAAAGTGAAAACAAAATTCAGTAAAAAATTCTTTAAAAAATAAAGAAGGACATCTGAGAACCTATTCTGGTAGCTACTGTGCCTCACCAAATTGATTGGCTAAATCAGAGATCATTTTAGTTTACCTATTAAAAAGTAACTCAAATATTCTTGTAGAATGCAAAACATTTACCTGATCAAATGTTGCTACCTTTTACTTTTATGTTTATGAGTAATTGTTTTATATATTTGGGGGCTCCGGTATTCGGCGCATAGACATTTATAATTGTTAGCTCTTCCTGATGGATAGACCCTGTAATTATTATATAATGCCCTTCTTCATCTCTTGTTACAGCCTTTAATTTAAAGTCTAGTTTGTCTGATATAAGTATGGCTACTCCAGCTTTCTTTTGGCTTCCAGTGGCATGATAAATAGTTCTCCATCCCCTCACTCTCAATCTAAAGGTGTCCTCAGATCTAAAATGAGTCTCTTGTAGCCAGCAAATAGATGGGTCTTGTTTTTTTATCCATTCTGATACCCTATGTCTTTTGGTTGGCGCATTTAGTCCATTTACATTCAGTGTTATTATAGAAAGATACGGGTTTAGAGTCATTGTGATGTCTGTAGGTTTCATGCTTATAGCGATGTCTCTGGTACTTTGTCTCACAGGATCCCCCTTAGGATCTCTTGTAGGGCTGGTTTAGTGGTGACAAATTCCTTCAGTTTTTGTTTGTTTGGGAAGACCTTTATCTCTCCTTCTATTCTAAATGACTGACTTGCTGGATAAAGGATTCTCGGCTGCATATTTTTTCTGTTTAGCACACTGAAGATATCGTGCCAATTCTTACTGGCCTGCCAAGTTTCAAAAGAGAGATCAGTCACGAGTCTTATAGGTCTCTCTTTATATGTTAGGGCACGTTTATCCCTTGCTGCTTTCAGAATTTTCTCTTTATCCTTATATTTTGCCAGTTTCACTATGATATGTCATGCAGAAGATCAATTCAAGTTACGTCTGAAGGGAGTTCTCTGTGCCTCTTGGATTTCAATGCCTTTTTCCTTCCCCAGTTCAGGGAAGTTCTCAGCTATTATTTCTTCAAATACCCCTTCAGCACCTTTCCCTCTCTCTTCCTCCTCTGGGATACCAATTATGCGTATATTATTTCTTTTTAGTGTATCACTTAGTTCTCTAATTTTCCCCTCATACTCCTGGATTTTTTTATCTCTCTTTTTCTCAGCTTCCTCTTTTTCCATAACTTTATCTTCTCGTTCACCTATTCTCTCCTCTGCCTCTTCAATCTGAGCCGTCGTCGTTTCCATTTTATTTTGTATTTCATTTAAAGCGTTTTTCAGCTCCTCCTGACTGTTCCTTAGTCCCTTGATCTCTGTAGCAAGAGATTCTCTGCTGTCCTGTATACTGTTTTCAAGCCCAGCGATTAATTTTATGACTATTATTCTAAATTCACTTTCTGTTATATTATTTAAATCCTTTTTGATCAGCTCATTAGCTGTTGTTATTTCCTGGAGATTCTTCTGAGGGGAATTCTTCCGCTTGGTCATTTTGGATAGTCCCTGGCGTGGTGAGGACCTGCAGGGCACTTCCCCTGTGCTGTGGTGTATAACTGGAGTTGGTGGGCGGGGCCGCAGTCAGACCTGATGTCTGCCCCCAGCCCACCACTGGGGCCACAGTCAGACTGGTGTGTGCCTTCTCTTCCCCTCTCCTAGGGGCGGGATTCACTGTGGGGTGGCGTGGCCCATCTGGGCTACTTGCACACTGCCAGGCTTGTGATGCTGAGGATCTGGCGTATTAGCTGGGGTGGGTAGGCAAGGTGCACGGGGGCAGGAGGGGCAGGCTTAGCTCGCTTCTCCTTAGGTGATCCACTTCAGGAGGGGCCCTGTGGCAATGGGAGGGAGTCAGATCTGCTGCCGGAGGTTTGGCTCCGCAGAAGCACAGAATTGGGTGTTTGCTCGGAGCGAGCAAGTTCCCTGGCAGGAACTGGTTCCCTTTGGGATTTTGGCCGGGGGATGGGCGTGGGAGATGGCGCTGGCGAGCGCCTTTGTTCCCCACCAAATTGAGCTCTGTCCTCCGGGGGCTCAGCAGCTCTCCCTCCCTTTGTCCTCCAGCCTTCCCGCTTTCTGAGCAGAGCTGTTAACTTATGACCTCCCAGACGCTAAGTCGCGCTTGCTGTCGGAACACACTCCTTCCGGCCCCTCCGCTTTTGCCAGCCAGACTCGGGGCTCTGCTTGGCCGGCGAGCCGCCCCTCCGCCCCGGCTCCCTCCCGCCAGTCTGTGGAGCACGCACCGCCTCGCCACCCTTCCTACCCTCTTCCGTGGGCCTCTCGTCTGAGCTTGGCTCCAGAGACTCCGTTCTGCTAATCCTCTGGCGGTTTTCTGGGTTATTTAGGCAGGTGTAGGTGGAATCTAAGTGATCAGCAGGACGCGCGGTGAGCCCAGCGTCCTCCTATGCCGCCATCTTCCAGTTCTCCTGCTACCTTTTACTTTTATTAAATCAGTTCTTTTCTTGTTTTTTTTTTTTTTTAATTTTTTTTTCCAACGTTTATTTATTTTTGGGACAGAGAGAGACAGAGTGTGAACGGGGGAGGGGCAGAGAGAGAGGGAGACACAGAATCGGAAACAGGCTCCAGGCTCTGAGCCATCAGCCCAGAGCCCGACGCGGGGCTCGAACTCCCGGACCGCGAGATCGTGACCTGGCTGAAGTCGGACGCTTAACCGACTGCGCCACCCAGGCTCCCCACTTTTCTTGTTTTTTAACTGTATTTATTTACTTTGGGGTGGGGGGGGTAGGTAGCAAGGGGAGGAGAGAGAGAGAATCCCAAGCAGGCTCCATGCTGTCAGCACAGAGCCTAGTGCAGGGCTTGAACCCAACAACTGTGAGGTCACGACCTGAGCAGAAATCAAGAGTCAGAGGCTTAACCAACTGGGTTAGCCCCAGTCAGTCCTTTATTTTCTGTGACTGCTTTTATTCCTTGTATATGGAATAGATATTTGTTTGTGAAGTAATATATACAAAAATATTTGCCCAAAGCAATCTGAGTTTGAATCCTCTATGCTGATGAAATTTGAACATTAGTTGTATCAGTAATTAAGTTGTTCAAGTTTTTTTTTTTTAATTTAGCCTCCCCAAAACACCTTTCTTTGAAAGAGCACAAGCAGGGGAGGTGCAGAGAGAGAGAGAGAGAGTGAGAGAGAGAGAGAGAGAGGCACAGGGACAGAGGATCTGAAGTGGACTCTGCACTGACAGCAGAGAGCCTGATGTGGGGCTTGAACTCACAAACTGTGAGATCATGACCTGAGCCGAAGTCGGATGCTCAACTAACTGAGCCACCCAGGTGCCTCGCCCCCCCCAAAACACCTTTCTTATGTGAGGAGATATCTTAAAAGAAATCCCAGCAACAGTGCTTGAAATGCACTGGGGCATATTTTTATCAGCTAACCTGTCAGGAGGTAGCTTGTGTAATAGGGTGTCTTCAAGGAATCATGTCTCATTCTGTGTTCCTACTCCATGATCCTTTGCTCATATTTCAGCCATGAAGCAGGAAGAAGAACCAAAATCTTTTTACTCCCAAACCTTTCCCCTTGCTCTCTTCTTTTGAAGACTTTATATACATCTCACTGATCTCCAGAATTGCCTCTCCTCTGGCCACTGGCTGAAAGAGAAGCAAACCAGTGGCTAATTTAGCTTTCCAGTTTCTTTAGTAAAGGAAAGCAAGGGAGAAGGGGTTGTAAATGGCTTCTGAGTAGCCAATCCACAATTTCTGCTGCTGTGTGTTCACCTGTTAGAGAAAGTTCAAAGCGCTTCGAATAAATATTTTAAGAAGGACTAGTGCCTTTGGGAAAATTGCAGGGTAGCAAAATCTTTTAATGTACTGTGTGATCTTGGCCAGGGAAAGGTTTTCATGTGATTTTGTTACCCTTTTGCGGCAGAAATGTGAGAAAGTTCTCTGGCTCAGATCCCATATTCTCTCAGGCTTTACACTAAGGCAATTTGTACCATAAGTGTGTATTTTTGTTTCTTAACTATCAAAGGTGTAGACCAGGTCCCATGATGCCACTCTTTTCAATGAAGCAAAGATAGTTCATCTGAAATATGGAGGTCATTTAAGACTCTGTCCTAGACAATTAGAGTGTGATTCTGTGAAAAGAATTCACACTTTCAGAATAGGGGTACCTTGAGAAGAAAAACTTAAATTAACTGTCATTCATTACTTTAGAGATGAAATAAAAAATGAATTCAACTAACAGTTTTCTGAGGCCCCACAATTTATTTTTTTCTAAAGTGCTGTTGTTGGGTTTTTTTTCTCTCAATTTTGCCTGCTGACTGTGTTGGGATATACCATGCTGGACTTGTGTCTCCCATTATGTTATATGATGTGACCCAACAGAAGGCCTGCATTGTTGGCTTGTACTTCCCCTTGGATCTGCCAAACCTGTGACAATTAATTCTTTGTCAGTCATGACTTCAAACGGACCTATATGTGCAAGGTCCACATATATACCACCCCCTGCCACACACACTGCCATATGTATGGAAATCAGAGTGAATTATGAGAAAGCATTTGATACAGTATTTTCATAAATTGTCCTAACATATTTGATGAATTCTGAGGTTTCATCTTCTTTGAAACCAAACCATAAGCTGAAGAGTGAGGAGGGGACAGCTCTTTTTCAGAGTAGAATTCTAATTAATAATTGGCTCAGGAATGATGAAAGTAGAAAATATCCACTTCTTGGTCAACCCCAGATAATCCTTATTGGATGTTAAAATTAATAGGACAAAGTATGACAGTAAATACGATACTTGCTTAGTCTCAAAGTATCTCCACACAAGATACATATTAGTAAAAAGGGGAAAATGGTAACTTCACAGTAAAGAGACCCGACAGACACCACCTTATAATGGAGGGATCAAGATTAGCATTGCCAGTAACGAGACATACTCTCATCCTACCCCTCCTTGTGACAGGATGCACTGAGAAGGTCCAGCATCCCATCTGACATCCTGATGGCTCTCTGCAGCCTTCCCTCTGGAACCCTGGATTCCTTCACTTCTTTTGCCAAGGTGACCTCCAATCTCTGATACCTTCTTGGTCTATCTAGTCTCAAGGCCATTTCTCCAGGAAATTTCTAGGTGCATTCTTTGTTCAGAAGGCTGAGCTAGTGTAAGGAAGGATATAAAAAGAATAAGACACTGTAGCTGGTCTCCCTGCCAGGCTCTCCCTCTTCCTCAGAATTACCTACCTACCATCCGGTGGGGAGCCAACCACCCGTCCTTGCCCTGGCACAGCCTTGGACACCATGCCCTCCTTTCTCCCCTTGAGCTAAAAAGCATTCACCTTGAAACTCCCCACTCAGCACTAGAGAAGTTCCGAGGCCAACTCTCATACCTGTAACAGTAAATTAGCTTATCCATTATGATGCTGTTCTTTTGGCCTCTGAAAGCAGAATTTTGCCAAACCCATTGTAAATTTTCAGGGCTCTGTTGGGAGTGAACAAAAATATAATTTCTCTAATACAGGAATGAGGCAGTGTTGCCAGACGCCATTTTAAGAATCCTGCATAAATAGCTTAGCTACTGATAACTCTGCCTGCTTTGTCCCAGCCAAAGAGGAAATAAAAGCAGAACAGGAGGTGGTAGAGGGCATGGATATCTCTACTTGCTCCAAAAATCCTGGCTCCACCAAGAGAAGAGCCCAGAAAAGAAAGTTCCCCAGCCTTCCACATTCTTCCAGTGGCCACTAGCCAGAAGACACATCAACAAGTCCCAAAGAAAAGAAAAAGAGTAGGGGCACCTGAGTAGCTCAGTTGGCTGAACCTCTGACTTAGGCTCAAGTCATGATCTCATGGTTTGTGAGTTCTAACCCCACATCAGGCTCTGTGCTGACAGTGTGGAGCCTGCTTTGGATTCTCTCTCCCTCTCTCTCCCTGCCCCTCCCACTCTCTCTCTCTCTTAAATAAACTATAAAAAAGACAGGAATGCCTGGGTGGCTCAGTCAGTTAAGCGTCCAACTCTTTTTTTTTTTTTTATGAAATTTATTGACAAATTGGTTTCCATACAACACCCAGTGCTCATCCCAAAAGGTGCCCTTCTCAATACCCATCACCCACCCTCTCCTCCCTCCCACCCCCCATCAACCCTCAGTTTGTTCTCAGTTTTAACAGTCTCTTATGCTTTGGCTCTCTCCCATTCTAACCTCTTTTTTTTTTTTCCTTCCCCTCCCCCATGGGTTCCTGTTAAGTTTCTCAGGATCCACATAAGAGTGAAACCATATGGTATCTGTCTTTCTCTGTATGGCTTATTTCACTTAGCATCACACTCTCCAGTTCCATCCACGTTGCTACAAAAGACCATATTTCATTTTTTCTCATTGCCACGTAATATTCCATTGTGTATATAAACCACAATTTCTTTATCCATTCATCAGTTGATGGACATTTAGGCTCTTTCCATCATTTGGCTATTGTTGAGAGTGCTGCTATGAACATTGGGGTACAAGTGCCCCTATGCATCAGGACTCCTGTATCCCTTGGATAAATTCCTAGCAGTGCTATTGCTGGGTCATAGGGTAGGTCTATTTTTAATTTTCTGAGGAACCTCCACACTGCTTTCCAGAGCGGCTGCACCAATTTGCATTCCCACCAACAGTGCAAGAGGGTTCCCGTTTCTCCACATCCTCTCCAGCATCTATAGTCTCCTGATTTGTTCATTTTGGCCACTCTGACTGGCGTGAGGTGATACCTGAGTGTGGTTTTGATTTGTATTTCCCTGATAAGGAGCGATGGCATCCAACTCTTGATTTCGTCTCAGGTCATGATCTCACAGTTAGTGGGATAGAGCCCTACATCAGGCTCTACACTGACAACATGGAACCTGCTTGGGATTCTCTCTCCCTTTCTCTCTCCTTCTTTCCCCCCACCAAAATAAACATTAAAAAAAAAAAAAACCTGGCTAACTGAACAATAACAGTAAGGAACAGTCAGAACTAAGAGATGGTCCATTTTAGTATATGAAGCAGCCACTCACCACAGACCCTGTTGATGTTGTACCACAGGATGGACACAATGATTTCTGCTGCTGGGTTTGTCAGCTGGAAGGCCAAGTCCTTTGCTGTGAGCTCTGTCCCCAGGCTTATCATGCCAAGTGTCTGAGACTGACATCAGAACAAGGGGGACAGACTTTGTGCAGAATTTCTGAGTGTGAGAGAAGATTACAGTAGTAGAATACATTGAGACTCAGGGTGAAGCCATGACAATGCTCTCCATCCAACATTCACCCTACCTGCTCATGTTTGCCATTCAGAAAATGAGACAGCCAAGGACAGATGCATTCCAGAAGCCTGTTCCCTTGGAACAGCATCTTGACTACGTGAAAAGCATTTTCCATCCTATGGACCTTTGTACATTGGCAAAGAATGCTAAAAATAAAATGTATGGCCACACAGCAGCTTTCCTGGCCAAGGCAAAGTGGATTTTGCACAATTGCACCATTTATAATGGAGGAAGTCACAAACTGATGCAGATAGCAAAAGTACTCATCAAAATCTGTGAGTATGACATGAATGAAATCAAAGTATGTCCCGTAGGTATCTAGCTGCTTGCAAAAGATGAGATAACTGGTTTTATGAGCCTCGTAGCAACCCATATCTTTTGGTCTGGGCAAAACTGAAGGGGTTCCATTCTCGCCTGCAAAAGCTCTGAGGGAGAGAGATGGATAGGTTGATGCTCATTTCTTTGGACAACATGACAGGGCCTGGGTTCCAACAAATAATTGCCACCTCATGTCTAAGTAAATTCCTTTTTCTGTGAAAAAGACAAAATGCATCTTCAGAGGTACCTGGCTGGCTCAGTCGATACAGCAAACAACTCTTGATCTTGGGGTTATAAATTTGAGCCCCTCATTCGGTGTACAGATTACTTAAAAATAAAATCTTTTTATTTTTTGTATAAAGTTTATTTATTTTGAGAGAGAGCGAGAGAGAGGACACGCACAAGTGGACAGGGGCAGAAAGACAGAATCCCAAGCAGGCTCTGTGCTATCAGAACAGAGTCCAACAGGGCTTGATCTCATGAACAGGGAGACCATTGCTTGAGCCAAGATCAAGAGTCTCACGCTTAACCATCTGAGCCACACAGACACCCCAAAATCTTTTTTTAATAAAGATCTTCAACAGTGAAATGCAAGAGATGGAAGTGTACACAGAGAACATCTGCAGGAATTTTAGGGATTTTAATTACTCTTCCTTATGTAAACCCTACAGGCCCAACAGCCAACCAAATGCTGCTTGACACCAACAACCCTGGCACCAGTACCACCAAGATAGACAAGCAGGAGAAGGTCAAGCTCAACTTTGACATGACAGTGTCCTCCAAGATCCTGATGAGCAAACCCATGCTCAGCAGGGGCACAGGCCGCAGGATCTCCTTGTCAGAAATGCCACACTCCCCAATGAGTACAAACTCTTCTGTGCACACAGGCTCTGACATGGAGCAAGATGCTGAGAAGAAGGCCACATCAAGCCACTTCATCGCCAGTGAGGAGTCCATGAACTTCCTCGACAAGAGCACAGCTTCACCAGCCTGGGCAAACATGACACAAGCCAGAGAGTTTACCTGGCAGTCCAAAACTGTCTCTCCTAAAGCATCAATGCCAATCACAACAAAAACAGATAAAAAGTCCACCACAGAAAGCATCCTGAATCTTAACTTGGTTTGAAGCAATGCTGAGATGGACCTAGAGGAGCTGAGTGAGTCGGTCCAACAGCAGGTGGCACCTGTTCCTGTCATCTCACACAACTGGACATAAATGAAATCTCAGATGTTTACATGGCTATATAGCACAGCGATTCAGAAGATTCTGAGAGGTCAGATAGTAGCAATAGTGTAATAGTGACAATGAACAGAAGTCCACGAATGAGCCAGAAGATGCAGAAGACGAAGAGGGTAGTCAGATGGGCAAAGAGCCATCTGCTGTCAAATAAAGCTCCAGCCGGCAAACCCAGTGGAGACTTAGGAAGAGCTAAAAAGCACCTGGCCAACCAGTGAGGAAGCAGATCCAGGCTCAAAGAAAGGGGAAGTCCCCAGCCTGAGAAGGACTTTTCAGAAAAAAATGAAAGCCTCTGGAGTCCCCCGGTGGCTCATTTGGTAGAGTAACCAACTCTTGATTTCAGCTCAGGTCATGATCCCAGGGTTGTGGGATCGAGCCCCGTGTTGGGCTCCACGCTGAGTGTGGAGCCTGCTTAAGATGCTTGCTCTCGCTCGCTCTCTCTGCCCCTCTCCCCTGCTCACTTGCTCTGTCTCTAAAATAAAAAATAACAAAAAAACACTGAAACCCTTGCCTCATCCCATAAAGGATAAACTGGAGGGAAAAGATGAGATGGATCCCCAACAGTACATTTGGGCCTGGACTCTGATTCAGAGAGTGAACTCATCATAGATTTAGGAGACCATTCTAAGAGAGGGACAAAAAAATAAGATAGAACCCAAAGAACCATCTCCCAAGCAAGGTGAAAGAATCTGTAACAGATTGACAAGAATATATAACCATAAAACAAAATGAAAGTAAAGAAGTCTGTACAAGATGAAGGTAGAATAGTAAGGTGTGGGAAAGTGTATGCACGGAAATACATACTGTTTCAGCCTTTAGAGTAAGCAAAGTTGGGCTTTCATTTTGCCTGTGAGCTTCCCAATAACCAAGGCAAACAGGAAAATACAGTCCCTTGAAAGATCTCATATTTTTTCAAAAAAATAAAAAATATTCCAGCTGGGAAAAAAAAAAGGAGTAAGACCATTGAGCCTCCACAAGTTCAGAGGTTGGCCAAGGATGTATAAATATGAGCACGTAAACATAGGACAAATGTAACTAAGTTCTGTGATGTAAGTAGAAGCAATATCAGCACAGGGCTGGGCCTAGAAAAGTAAGCACTTATCATCATGACTAATAGACTTTCTCAAGATCCTGTGTATCAGTTACATTGTACTGATAGTATTAGAAAATCAAGGATCAAAGAAAGTCACTCAGATGTCAGATGACAGTGAGTGACAGAAGTTAGGGTACCATTTCCCCAACGGTGAAGGAAAAACATAGAAGAATGTGAATTAAAGATCAGCAAAGAGAATGAATATAGTACACAAAGAAATTCATCAATTTGTCATTAAGTAGAGGAGAGACTGTGATATAAAAATGATAAAAGAAGCACTAGTAATATCTAAATTAAATTCTTTGATTTCTTCTGGGGACATTTTGTCTGTATACTGGTCAGATCTTTGTTCTGCTTTATAGCAAATTTTATTTTTTATTTTTTATTTTTTATTTTTTATTTTTTTAAAACAAACTTTTAAATGTTTATTATTTTTTAATGTTTTTTTACTTTTGAGACAGAGAGAGACAGAGCATGAACGGGGGAGGGTCAGAGAGAGAGAGGGAGACACAGAATCTGAAACAGGCTCCAGGCTGTGAGCTGCCAGCACAGAGCCCGACGCGGGGCTCGAACTCACGGACCGTGAGATCATGACCTGAGCCGAAGTCGGACGCTCAACCGACTGAGCCACTCAGGCGCCCCAATGTTTATTTCTTTAGAGAGAGAGAGTGTGTGTGTGCACATGCGTGTGGGAGAGAGGCAGAGGAAGAGAGAGAAGCCTTAGCAGGCTCCATACTGTCCTTGCAGAACCCCAACATGGGACTTGATCCGCAAACATGAGATTATGACCTGAGCGGAAATCAAGAGTCAGATGCTTAACCGACTGAGCCACCCAGGCACCCCTATAGCAAAATAAATTCTGATGAGTGTTTGTTGCTTTACCCTGAACAAGTGGCTCTCTCACACTTTCTCATGTGTATCTCACAATAATTCTGGGAAGTAGGTATGGGAAATACTGTCACTTCATAAACAAGAAAGCTGAGTCTCAGCAAGGGCTGGGAGTTAGTCCACATTAACCAGGTCCAGTGCACAGTGAACCACATCCTCATATCACACTTCCTGCTCCACCGGCTGTGCTCTTCCTACACCACCACTCAACTCTTCATAAATTAGTTGGGGAAACAAGCTGTCAGTAGTTGTGGTCTGACAGGGTTTTGATCTAGCCTCTCTGTTTAAACTTCTGGACTCTCAAGCAACCCAAAAATGAATGATAGGGGATTTCTAGTATAACCCCAGAAAATATAGTCTTGAAGGTGGTCCCCTGGAATGGTGTTAAGGATCAGTTAGGGAGGGGCGCCTGGGTGGCTCAGTCACTTAAGGACCTGACACTTGATTTCCACTCAGGTCATGATCTCACCCTTGTGGGATTGGACCCCACATCTGGCTCTGCTCTGAAAGTGAGGAGCCTGCTTGGGATTCTCTCTCCCTCTCCCTCCCTCCCTCCCTCTCTCTCTCTCTCTCTCTCTCTTTACTCTCAAAATAAATGAATAAACTAAAAACAAAAACAATTAGGGAGAAGTCTTGCCAAGCCAAAGGTCTCTTCTCTCTCATGAGGGTTTCAGGAGAGTAGCCGTCTCTTTCTTCCTCCCCACCTTCCCCTCATCTTCCTGCTCAGCGCGAATTCTGGATGCCATTGGCATTCTGGGGAATCAAGAAAGCTGACAAATGTGTTATTCTTCCCCCAAGCTGCTCATTACTTTATCAAACTTAATTTATGTAGTGAGCATGTCTTGTAGAATGGTTCTTAGATACATTCCTTTTCTGATATTCTCCAGGAAAGACAAAATGTAATTCACACGGTGCAATAGATTGTTTTCATGAGGCTGCCACATCTTCGAAGGATGACTAAAACGTGCTGCATCCTGAGAGATAGGAGAGAACAATACAGACCGGTGACAAAGGGACCCATACAAATGTCCTTTCAGAGGCTTTCACTCATCAGTCAATACCCACCTCCAGATACAATTCCATTCATCACATTAAAATGTGTAATTCCCCCCGTACAGCATATTGTTGGTGAAAACATTTCTCACAGCTGTTTGACATCGTTTACTTTTTAGTATGATATCTCCACACCTTCTTCCTTTGAGGAAAGTGTTGACATCAGGTTATTTCTTCTCAATGAGTGCACTGTCATCAAGTGGAGGCTCAATCATACAGAGACTTTCTGTAACCACTCATAATCCCGCCTTCCGACTGACTCATCCTGAAGCCTCTTGCAGTTTTCCTGAACCTCTCACTATACCCATGGAACTTTCCACAAACTATTTAGACTGTGGTCACGAGGAGGCACCAAATCAGGCAGAATGATTATGTGTGGAAAGTATCTGAAGGTTGTGTGACCACAACAGGCAACCTGATGAGCACAAGGGGAAAAGGAAGGGACGGCCTTCTGTCATTCCATGTTTCAGTTCCTCAGTCACACAACCTCTCTGGCTCGTGTTTTCTTACATGTAGGCCCCCATTTTCCTTTATTTTATGCATATAGAAAAGTATTTCATTTTGGAACTAGAGGCCCTCATTTCTCCCCTTCCAATCCCATCGTTCTCTCTGCCATCCCCGGGGACCCCCTGTAAACTAAGTGGGACTAAGTTATTTTAACTCCTATTTCCAGATTCATCACAGATTCCTGTGGAATTTCCCTCCTTTAAGCTTTGCTTAGTAAATTAGACATCCTGCCTGCATCTGTTGAATCTCACTGAAGAGTGAAGACAACTCATTGCTGTTGGGTGGAAAATTGTTTATAGAAGCTGGAAAAACAGATTACAAGTACAAGAATGGGATATTTTAGCTCTTCTTTATGACCCATGTACTTGAACAGAATGAATAGCCTGAAAGCCTGATGACCTACGTAAGCAGATTGGCATTGGCTTTGCTACGACCAGGTTTTCTCTAACTGTAGGCTCTGTACAGCTCGAGTTTGCTCCCTTTATAAGATGAATATTCTATTAGCTGCAATCTCCAGAGGAGCCATAGCAGCTTTGTGTGGTTTTTTTTGTTTGTTTGTTTGTTTTGTTTGTTTTTTTGAGGAGTGGAGAGGGACGGGGAAGCTATCTCCCATAACACTAAAGGCACAATTCTAGGAAACAGGTATTTGATCACTGTTTTTTTGTTTTTGTTTTTTTTTGGGGGGGGGGGTTGATCATTGTTTATTAGTTATCTTAATTTTAATGAGGGTTTCAGGAGACCCTCTTTCTCTCCATCTGCTCCCCTCATCTTCCTTTTCAAAATTGTCTAGTAATGTTTTTAATTAATTTTGCTTTCATTTTTAAAACACAAAAACACTGTTTGATATCATTTTCATGTCATCATCTTTACAATCATACAACATTTTGAAATTGTAAAGCATATACCTGTTATTTTCTCACGAGATGAATCCATATAATTGCTTGAGTGCAATCTCATCGGCCACAATTAAACTGTACTTAGTGAATGCCCATGTACATGTTTTACCCCAAAGGTTGCCACTAGTTCTTGACCCTCACCTCAAGGTCATATGTCAACCCTGCACAAACTTTATTCTAGGAAACCTTTCCACTGAATTCTCTTTTCCTTTTAACTGAAAAAAATGTTTTAATGTTTATTTTATTTTTGAGAGAGAGACAGAGTGCAAGCGGGGGAAGGGCAGAGAGAGACACAGAATCGAAGCAGGCTCCAGGCTCTGAGCTGTCAGCACAAAGCCTGACGCGGGGCTCGAACTTACAGACCATGAAATCATGACCTGAACCGAAGTCAAAGACTTAACTGACTGAGCCACCAAGGCACCCATGAAATTTTCTTTTTTTTAATGTTTATTTATTTTAGAGCACACAAGTGAGGGAGGTGCAGAGAGAGAGGGGGTACAGAGGGTCCTAAGCAGCGGGCCTCAAACTCAATAACCGTGAGATCACGACTTGAGCCAAAGTGGGACACCCAACCAACTGAGCCACCCAGGTGCCCCTCCGCTGAATTCTAACATAGGCCCACAACTCTGAAACCCAAAAAGTTCTGAAACTGAAATTGTTTTCTTAGAAATTTTGGCACACAATTCTTTAGGTGGGGTAGGGGCAGAGAGAGAGAGAAGATTCAAAGGGGGCTCTGTGCATTCAGCAGAAGGCCTGATGCAGGGCTCTAATTCATGAACCATTAAATCATAACCTGAGCAGAAGTCAGACACTTAACTGACTGAGCCACCCAGGCACCCCTGGGGTGAAACTTTTTATTGAAAAATCATAAAAAGGTTCATGTGTTTTATTTCCTGCTGGTAGAATTACATAAAGTATGCACTATCCACTTCATTATCTTTCTGAAATCTGAAATATTTTGGTTTTCAAATTACATCTGACCCAAAGGGCTTCGAGTAAGAGATTGTGGGCCCTTACACACACACACACACACACACACACACACACACACACACACGTATGTGTGGATATGTTATAGAACATAAGTTTAAGAATTTCTAGGTGAGGGGTGCTGACAGTGAGGAGCCTGTGTGGGATTCTGTCTCTCTCCCTCCCTCTCTGCCCCTTGCTCACTCACGCTCTCTCTCAAAAATAAAATAATTTTTTAAAAGATCAAAAAAGAATTTCTATTTGAAATAAACAGATGTCTTTTTTTCTTATGTCTTTTCTTTTTGACTTCCAATGTGAGGTGTAGAATGCAGTGTTTTCTAGGCATATTTGAGTGAATAACCTCCTTATCAAGGAGCTTCTCCATGCCAAGTCAATAAAACTTTGCTGGAAAAATCACGTAAGAATAGAAAGACTCTCCCAGATCTGGAGGATTGCACAATGCTCTCATTTCCAACACTTGCAAAACCTGCATTTACGAGGTTATCTATTATACCCACATTGCCAAATGAATAGCCTTTATTCAATCCCTATCTTCCCTCTTAGTATTTGACATGGTTGATCACATTCTTCTTGAGACCTTATTTGGCATCCAGGACACCACACAATCCTCTTATTCTACTGTGTGTGTTTTTTTTAATGTTTGTTTATTTTTGAGGGAGAGAGTGAGCGAGCAGCGGAGAGACAGAGAAGGAGACAGTGGATCTGAAGCAGGCTCTGCTGACTGTAGAGCTCAAACTCATGAACTGTTGACATCATGATCTGAGCCAAAGTCCAGCACTTAACCGACTGAGCTGCCCAGGTGCCCTCCACTGCTTATTTGCTGCTGTTTCTATCTCCTTTGTTGGAATAACATCCTCTTAATCTGTAAATGTTGGAATGACTCAAAGTTCACATCTGTAGATGTGTTCTTTTCTCTGTGTTTACTCTTTATTTAATCTAATTCCCAGGTCCCTAACCTTAAATCCTCCTATCTAAAAACCCCCAAATGTACATGTCTACCCTAAACCTCTCTGCTGATATCCAGTTTTCTCAACTTTGAGGTTTAGTCTGCATTTCAATTTTACCGTGTTGAGAAACTGAACTCCTGATTGCTCTTCTGTCCGAGTCTAATCCATTCCCCAGTGTTCTCCCTCTCAGGATGTTTAATTTACTAGCGATGCCCAACCAGCTCTTTGAGGCAGTGCCAGATTCATCACAAAATGCACATAAGCAAACAATGGTTCTTTTAACTTTGTAAATGTTTGGCCTTCATTTTGAGTCCCAATTCAACATGAAGGCAAAAAATTGAATTCAGCCATCACCATTATAGAATTGTCTTAGCCAAATCAATTTTAAACTCAGATGGTTAAGGATTTTTGCATATCCCTCTTTCTCTTAGGGTGGCACATACGTTCAAGGGCTCATGTAAAATAATGGCATTTTAGAAAACTCTGGAAACTGTATTGTCAGCCAAGCTTCATGCAGATGTCCTCTGGAAGGCACTTGACTCACCTTTGGTCACTGGCAGCTGTCTATACTGGCACCTGACTCCCAGTTCTGCCATCATGTCCAGGCTCTGTAAGTCCATCTACCTGCTGAGTGTCCTGTTTCTCTCAGGCACGAGGCCCTTTACAGACCTTCACCATCTCTCAGCCCTTATGCACCGCCTTATTGGGAGATAAGACAAAGCTAGGGAAACTTGCAGATGCTATTTTGTTGACACCAGGCTGGAACACTGGCGGAAAAACCAGCAGCACTCGGAGATCTTGGTGGATCGGAGATTTATTTAACACCGGTGGGCTCAGAGGAGACTGTTTCTCCGAAGATCTGAGCACCGAATTCAAGTGGAAAGGGTAATTTATAGTTGTCAGCTTCCACATCTGTGGGGGTTTTCGCACGCATGGCAAACAGGGCAAGAAGAACCCCCTCCAAGCTAGAGACCAGAACTTTAGTCCCGTCGGCCATCTTATGGTATAAAACTGTATTCATTTTTGCAGCAATTTCACGAGAAGCATTCTGGGTGTGATTGTCTCAGTCCCGATCTTCTGTGCTGCCATTTCTTCTTTTTGAGAATAGCTTTTTTAAGTTTTTTAAACCATTCTTTAACACAGGCGCGTGCACGCTCACACACACACACACACACACACACACACACACTCTTCCCTCAGAAGTAATGGGAAATTTCAGACCCCAACTGAGAGAGTCACACCATCTAACAATTCTGTACCCTCCTCTGACTCTTTCTTACTCTGGCTGATTTAACTTTGTCTAATCTCCAGATTGGGGAAATGTATATTTTCATGCACTCTATTTATTTATCAATACATATTATAAACTATTTCCAGCATTTAAAATACCGGCTATCCAGGTGCGCCTGGGTGGCTCAGTCAGTTAAGCGTCCAACTTCGGCTCAGGTCATGATCTCGCAGTTTGTGAGTCTGAGCCCCGTGTTGGGCTCTGTGCTGACAGCTCGGAGCCTGGAGCCTGCTTCGGATTCTGTGTCTCCTTCTCTCTGCCCCTCCCCCACTTGTGCTCTGTCTCTCTCTATCAAAAATATACAAACGTATAAAAAAAATTTTAAATACAGGCTATCCAGCTTAGATGTGAAGTTATCCAGCTAGATATAAAGCACTATAGATTGAACTGAAGTCATCTGTATCAGGTTGAATAACTTAGCAACAAACAATGCCCAAATCTCAGTAGCTCGTTACAATAAAAGTTTATTTCTCTTTCACACCAAATGTTCAATATGGATTGGTAGGGATGGTGTTTCACTGAGGTTACTCAGGACGCTGCGCTGATGCAGGCTTCATCTCATTATATGGACTATTGTATCTTATGCAGAAAAATCAGTTTGCTTTCTTCCTTTCCATCCTTATGATGAGGAAGCATGAGGCAGGCTGAGGGGCAAAGCACAAGCTACTAAGTTTATGGTAATTTCTTACAGAATCAATAGGAAACAAATTATACACACACACACACCCAAGCGGGATATGTGTGATATTCCTTAGACCCTTGGCTACCCCAAAAACAGGAAAGGACAAAACAACAAATGATTAAACTGTTAAGAGTCTCCACCAGTTTATCAGAAAAAGGCAATCCCATCAACAGCCTAAAGTCCAGGAACTGGCTACTGTCTTAGTGTTAATGCTTTGCTAGAGGGGAAAACAACCTTAGCTTGACAATAGCTAGGCTTCCAATCTGTGAGTCATTAGCATATGAAAATACTTTTAGGAACTGGCTTTCCCTGACTCCATCAAACTGTTACCCACCCACCCCCACCCACCCCCACTTACAGTGCAGCTCTTCCTGCCCACAGATCCTGTTAAACGTTGGTTGTGGTTGGTGATGTTTTGGATAGCTTTCTCCTTCTTTTTCTAAACTGTTGTTTCAGCCTAAAATGTATTTCCAGATTATTTTAGAGATTTGCTTTTAATACCAACACCAAATTGATGGTACCTGAAGGGGAGCAGAATATATAACCCCCAAAATATGCCACTTTGGTGTGTAGATTATTTTGAGCTGAAGGCAGTCAAGAACCAGCCGACCTAAGAAAAAAACTTACCTTTCCCTTAATGACCTAAAAAAGTTTTAGATAGGGGGTTAGAGCTATTGAAAGAGAGAACTTTTATCTAAAGGACCTATCTGTATGGCAGGTGTAGGGGCCAAGGGCAGGCTGGCCCAAGGTGAGCCACTTTGGCATAAAGATTATTTTGAGTTAAAGGTAATCAAAACTGTTGATTAAGGAAGGAAATGCTCTCTGCCTCCCCTTCAGCTACCTAAATTTACATTGGAAAGGAAAAAAGCCTATACCAGGAAGAGACCTATCAAAAGAGACTGCTTTGCACTTAAGAACCTCATCTGCCTAACAGGGCAAACTTTGTTATTTAAAACATCTCTTTTTACCTTCTTGCTGAATAGTCTTAATCAGCTTGTATCCTCAGACCCTACCCCTCTCTTTAGCTCTTTTGATCTTCCTGTTGCCTCACTGTCTTTGGAATTTCCCTGTGTGGATTCCCCATATACATGCCTATTAAATTTCATTTAAGTTTCATTTTCATTTTCTCCCATGAATCTGTCTCTTGTCAATATGATTCTAAGCCCAGCTAGAAGGACCATAGGGCAGAGGAAGGTCTTCTTCCCCGACACAGGGCAAACCTCTCATTTACCAAACATCTGTTCCTCTTACTGTCCTATGAATTATTCCCTTCTTTGAAGCCCCTATTCCCTTCCTTAGCTCAGAATGGCAGATACACCTCAACTGCCTGACTTGCCCGTGGATCTCATATTTTCACAGGGCTCCCTTATGTACGAAATTAAATTTGTCTTCTGTTCATTTGTCTTATGTCAATTTCATTATTAGACCAGCCATGGCACCTAGATGGGTAACAAAAATTTTTCCTCCCCTATGGACTGAAACAATTTTAACCTTTGCCGCAGCATTCTGCTGTAGGTTGCTATTCCTCTGGGACACAAAGCAGGGAATAGCGTCAACCTCCTAGTCTTGTTTTAATGGGGAAGGATTGTGTGGTTTGAATAAAAACAATTGTCAGAAATGACAGAAAAAATCAGTGATTATGCCAAGATTTTCTTTCACAACATGACACGGGATTCATTTTATTTTATTGAAAATTGCACTGCTTACATTCACCCTTATTGCATACAGCTTCTGTTCAGTCTTTTATATGTTCTACTTATCCATTCTCCTGGTGGTAGTCGTTTTCAGGTTTTTATGACTAAGAGCTTCTATGAACATTATCGTACATATTTTGTGATGGTGGTGGAGGCAGTGTGGCGGGGGAAGAGAAGGAGGAAGAGGATGTGTGCAAAAGTTTCTTTTGGGTATATGACTAGGCTGAGCTATATGGTATATGAATGTTCATCTTTGCAAGATACTGTTGCAGGATTTTTCACCTCAGTACTCGGGGTCCACCGTCTCACTGCTTCGAAGAATGAAGAGGTGGACACAGAATAAAATGAGCAGCAGGCAAAAGTTTATTAGAGTATAAGATCAGAAAGTAAGAATAGTATGAAAGCTCTCTTTACAGAGAGGGGGCATTTGAAAGAGAATGCCCACAGCTATACACGAGGGACTCTGTTTTGTGGGATTTGGGTGGACCCCTATCCTTTCCCCTTGTTTCTTCTCAGGTTCTACCCGTATTGTCTGGATCACTCTTGGTGTTAGGTTATCCATTCCTGATTGACTTGATTCTATTGTGTGAGGAGTCAGACTATGGTCATATGGTCCCTTGTATAACATAAGTTTTATAGTTTACTTATTTTACTTTTTTAATTTTTTTTTAAATTTTTGTGAGAAAGCAAGTGAGGGAGAGGCAGAGAGAGACAGAGAGGGAGAGACAGAGAACCCGAAGCAGTCTCCACAAGGTCAGCACAGAGTCCCTCCAATATGGGGCTCGAAGTCACAAAGTATGAGATCAAGATCTGAGCTGAAATCAAGAGTCAGACATTTAACCAACTAAACCACCCAGGCACCCCGTGTTTACTTATTGAAGTTAGGTGTTTTGTTTGTCAAATTTCTGAGGGGAAACTGAGGGGGAGTAGGTGGTGTCACATTCTTAAGAGGAACCTTATGCTTGAGGGAGATTGCTCGTGGTCAGATGTTCCCAGTATTGTTTTAAAACGTTTTTTTCCCTACCCAGGGAACTCAGCTCCTAACCTTTCCCTCTCTGCCTTATTTTATCCTATCTTTCCCTATCATAATATTGCCAGCTGTTTTCCAAAGTGATTGTCGTAATCAATACTCCATCTAGCGATGTCTAAAAGATCACAGTAATCTGGATCTTCTCCAACCCTTAGTATTATCAGATTTCTTACTTTTACCAACAAAATGGGTGCAAAATTGCCTGTCATTCTATTATTGATTTGCATTGCCTTGCTCACTAATGCAGCTAACCACTTTTTCACAATTTTTCCTCTGTGTATGCCTTTTGCTTTGTGAAATACCTGTTCATGTCTTTATAGCTTCTATGAGATTATTTGCCCTTTTTTTTCAAAGAAGAAAAACTTAAATTGAAAAAGTCAGGGGCGCCTGGGTGACTAGTCAGTTAAACGTCCGACTTCGGCTCAGGTCATGATCTCGCAGTTCATGGGTTCACTCCACACTGACCTTGCAGAGCCTGTTTGGGATTCTATCTCTCTCCCTCTTTCTCTGCCCCTCCCCCACTCACACTTTCTCTCTCAAAATAGATAAATAAATTAAAAAAAAAAAGAAACAGTCAAAGGTGCTTCAAGAAAGGAAGATAGCTGTTACAGTCAAATAAAAAGATCTCAGTTTCAAAGAATAAGGTCTCTTATCTTCAGTAGCTGTTGGTCAAGGGATGCTAAGCTAGACTGTGGTTTAAAGATTAATTCCAAATTAATTTAGACTGGGTTTTTTCCCAAAGAATTTGTTCTCTCTCTTTTTTTTTTTTTTTTTTTTGAGAGAGCGTGAGAAGAAGAGGAGGAGGGGAAGGAGGGAGGAGGAGGAGGAGGAGCAGGGGAGAGAGAGAGAGACAGAGAGAGAGAGAATGAATCTTAAGCAGAGCCCATTGTGGGGCTTCATCCAACCACCCTGGGATCATGACTGGAGCCAGACACTCAACCAATTGAACCACCAAGACACCCCTCATATTCTTAACTTTTAGTTCCTATTTGGGTTCACATCTGAAACCCTTGCTTGATGTTAAGAGGACAGAAGTGGCTGGAAAGTTATTTTGCCAGTGAGGTGGAGAGAAAGGCCAGGGCTGAGCAAAACTGGGAGACAGGCTCCATACCAGATGTTACCAATCAGTCTACATTTCTGGATTTTTCATTCCTTCTGTTAGCACCTTCAGGAAACTTAATAAAAGGACTATTGACATAGATGTGGACAAAGTTAAGAGAAATATGAAGGTGAGTTGTATGTTAAATATCTTAATAGGGGTCTGCTTTGACTCCAGAATTATCCCTAGGGTCTAGCATAGAAAAATTATGATCTTTGGTTTGTTTCTTATTTGGTTTATTTTGCTAGATTTATATACATGCCACCTTAGAATTTTACTGGGTAATTTTCCGTTTCCGTTATTACAAGTCAGAGGAAGAATGTGGGTGAAAATAAGGGCTCAATGGATAAGTAAATCTGATTTCTAAAATTTTACTCTGAACAAAGTATCATGCTGCTCTTATAAAAAATTAAAGATAACACACAAGTTTATGGAGAAGTTTGACTGAGTCTCAATAAAAGTGTGAAATGGTGCGTTGTGTATATTTGAAGAAAGCAAATAAGCAAACATCCAGCAGAAGGGAAAGGATGGATGTAGAACACAGAAGGAGATTATATGTTACTATTTCATCTATTTGAATTCTACAAATTTAATAATGTTCAGTGGATAAAAGGAGGATAGAAAAGAAATTGGAATCTCAGAAAGAAATAAAATCCCTTCCAGCCAAAGATGATAAAATCAATATTTATCAAGCAAACAAGATCATAAAAAACTTACATGGTTTCCTTTCCTACTTAATCAGAAAAGGGTGTATTGATATTTGCTTTAGATAGTAGAAGAAAAATAAAGTTGAAATTGTGAGAGGGAAGAAGGGGTGCCTGAGTGGCTCAGTCAGTTGGTTGAGTGTCTGACTTCGGCTCAGGTCATGATCTCGTGCTTCATGAGTTTGAGCCCTGCATAGGGCTCACTCCTGTCAGCACAGAGCCCACTTAAGGTCCTCTATTTCCTCTCTGTGTACACCTCTCCCACTCACACTTTCTTTCTCAAAAATAAGTAAAATATTTTTAGAAAAAAGAAATTGTGGAAGGGAAAATACTTGATTTTTCATCAGCTAATGGATTATTTCTAAGAACAAGAAAAAGCAAGTCAAAGCAAGAGAGTATATATAGGTATAGATATATAGTCTTTTAGATAGATAAACCTATAAATAGGTATTGACGTGTGTGATATTTTGATTTGTAATAAGAAATATATATTTGGTCTTTGTCCATTTCCTGACACAGAGCTCCTAAAACCTTTGGAATTTTCTAAGTGATAGGAGCAATAAAAATGTCTTTTGTTATTCATAACAAATGCCTTTCAACCACACCTGAGTTTATGTTAATGAGGTGACTTTGGAAGCAACTAAGAATGGGGGCTAGTTGCCAAAGAACCAACCACATGATTAGAGATCAGACCAGTTCATCCTACCCCTGATTTCCTGGAAGGAAGAGGGACTGGAGATTAAATCAATCATCAGTGGCCAATGATTTAATCACTCTTGCTTATGCAATGAGTGCATAAAAACCCAAAAGGACAGGGTTCAGGGAACTTCTAGGTTGGTGAACACATGGAGATTTAGGGACAGTAGTGCTCCTGAAGAGTACTGGTCCTTTCTGCATACCTTGCCCTATGCATCCCTTCCATCTGGATGTTCCTGAGGTATATCTTTTTATAATAAACTGGTCATCTAGTAAGTACAGTTGACCCTTGAACAACATGGATTTGAACTGTGTGGGTCCATTTACAAATGCAGATTTTCTTTGATCATACAGTACTGTAGATCTATTTTCTCTTCCTTGTGATTTTCCTAATATTTTATTTTCTCTAGCTTATTTTATTATAGAAAGACAATATATGATACATATATAAAATATGTGTTATCAACTGTTTATGTTATTGGTAAGGGTTCCAGTCAACAGTAGGCTATTAATGATTAAGTTTTTGGAAAGTCAAAAGTTATAAAGGGATTTTCAGCTATGTGGAGGGTTGGTGCCCCTAAGGGTCAACTGTAAAATGTTTCTAAGCTGTTTTGTGAGCTGCTCTAGCAGCTCCAACCCAAGGTGGGGTTCATTGGAACCTCCAATCGATATCCAGTTGGTCAGAAGCACAGGTGATAACCTGGGTTTGTGATTGGCATCTGAAGTTAAAGTGAGGGCAGCCTTGTAGGACAGCCCTCAACGTGTGGGATCTGATGCTATCTCATGGTAGAGAGTGTCAGAATTGAGTTGAATTGTAGGGCACCCAGCTGGTGTTTGAAAATTAATTACTTGTTGGTGTTGGGGAATCCACCCCTACACAGTAGTTGGGTAAGCAGAACCTAAATAATTTGTTGGAAAAATGTGGAAGAATGGCAAATTATACTTTATAGTAGAAAGCCAACTACTAAATGTAGAAAAAATAAATTTGGTAATCATCATGATAAAAACTAATTCAGGCAAGAATCATCACCAGATTCTAATTTTTTTAAGTTTATTTATTTATTTTGAGAGAGACAGAGACAGCCTGAGCAGGGGGAGGGGCAGAGAGAGAGGGAAAGAGACAGAATCCCAAGCAGGTTCCATGCTGCCATATGTGGAACCTGACATAGGGCTCAAACTCACAAATCATGAGATCATGACCTGAGCTGAAACCAAGAGTTAGTCGCTTAACTGATTGAGCCACCCAGGCACCTCAAGAATCATGAACAGATTCTAAAACTAGTGAACGAAAGTCCACAGTTCAATAAGGTAGTGACATCATTTGAAAGAATCTTCCTCGGGGCGCCTGGGTGGCTCGGTCGGTTAAGCGTCCGAGTTCGGCTCAGGTCATGATCTCACGGTCCATGAGTTCGAGCCTGGCGTCGGGCTCTGTGCTGACAGCTCAGAGCCTGGAGCCTGTTTCAGATTCTGTGTCTCCATCTCTCTCTGCTCCTCCCCTGTTCATGCTCTGTCTCTCTCTGTCTCAAAAATAAATAAACGTTAAAAAAATTAAAAAGAAAAATAGAGAAAGAATCTTCCTCAAAAAAGGAAGAAAAAGATACTATGATAGAGAGCCCTGGAAGGTGTCACTTTAACCAAGGGGTCAAAAAACAACATTACCAGTCATATGCTTCCTGATATATTGCACCAAAAAGGATACATATCACTACTATAATATTGCTAACAAAAAAAAAATGCATATCTGATCTGATGAGGAAAGAAGTGATAGAAGTTCTACATAACAAATGGACTGTATTCACCAAAAATACTGATGTTATAAAGCAGGTCAGAAACTGCTTTTTGAATTGTGTACAGTTCTCCACTGCAGATTGTGCAGTCTTACTCCAGAGTCCTAGGAATCTGTATTAATAGTCTTTTATTGGGGCTAGCCATAAACTCTAAATGGTGTCTTTTAGAGAATGACCAACCAACAAACAGACCCTTAATTATAGAGAACAAACTGATGGTTACCAGAGGGGAGGTGGGTGGGGGAGAGTGGGTTAAATACGTGATAGGGGTTCAGGAGTGCACTTGTCGTGATGAGCACTGAGTGGTGTATGGAAATGTTGAATCACTATTATTGTACACCTGAAACTAATGCAACACTATATGTTAACTAACTGGAACTAAGGTAAAAACTGGAAAAAAAAGTTGTGTCTTTTGTCAACTTTCATACCCATAATAACATAGAGTCTCCCAGATTATATGTGACAAGCAGTAGAAACACTTGGATTACAGCCTTTTCCTGAGACAGAGCCCTTTTCTGCTCTGCACCCCACTCACAGCTGAGACCATTTTGTGTCACTCAATATATGGGCTGGAACAGTATTGCCACTTATGGATTGTGCTTTGTGCAGAACCCCAAAGGGCATTCTAGGAATTGAGCTTTCTTCTTTGTGGAGGAATGTTTGAGATGCAATCACGTTCCCTTCACTACAGAGGAGATGTGTTGCCATATCTCAGACCACTGATCCTTAACATTTTTACCAATGGTGTGAACTCCTCTCTTTGGAATGCATTCACCTGACCAAGACTTTCAACATATTTGCTACTTCTTACTGGTCTAGTTAGCAAGCTCTAGTCAATATGTTGGAAATTTTTGATGTTCTGTAGAATGTCCAGACAGTTAGATGTCTTCAGAGTATATGACATCAAAGGGTAGGAAATTTACTATAGACCTAGGACAGGACTGTAAACATATATTGTTATCTCTTCCCAGTAAATGCAAACTATTTATAGTCCTCCCTTTTGATATAAACAGAAAAATATGCATTTGCCACTTCAGGGACTGCTTACCATGTACTTTGGTTGTGTTCATCTGCTCTAGCAGAGACATCACTTCTGGCACAGTAGCAACAATTGGGGATAGTAAATGTTTGAGTTTGCAGTAGTCCACTAATACAATATGGAATGTGTTTGGATTTTGAAAGTATGAGACTGACATATTAAATGGAGATATGATAGAGACCACCAATCCTGCATTCTATAGGTGCTGCTACCCTTAGAATGTAGGATTGATTTTTACTTACTGTCTTGGTTGAGAATGGGAGTAATTTCTAAAGCTTTTACTTGGCCTTTCACACTATCATAGCTCTTACCCTACAGGCCAAGAAACCAATGTGAGGTTTGGCCAACTACCAACATTACCTATTCTAATTGCAAATTTTGCACTGTGTACCCAAAGGATTAACTGTAAGATGGGGCTGGACCAGAACTCCATTCACTCATTCATTCACTCAAAGTAAGCTGTACATCCAACATGGGGCTTGAACTCAAGACCCTGAGATCAAGAGTCACATGCTCTACTGACTGAGCCAGCCAGGTGCCCCAGGACTCCATTTATTATCTGGCCATTATATGTCCTCACTCTGACTGGGGTCCATGTGATGCATTGAATTTTTGGATTCCAGCATCAGTTTGGACCCTATGTCCAACAGTCCTTGCAATGTTTGTATATTTATGTACCCCAGGGAAGAGCTACTTAAGTAAATGAACATAGCTCTAACTGGGAAAGCACTGAAAGAATTATTGCATTCACTTGTCAACATTTTGAAGGGTCCTGCTTTCTGGGGACCAGGCCTCTCTTTCAATCCAAGAGTTATGGGTGTTAAGCTGGCTCAATTCTGGAAACTGAGCAAGAGATGGTGATTTACATTAGGTAATAAATTTCCTAATAATCTATTCTTGATTTCTTCTGATTGTACTGATCAAAAAGAACCCTTGTCAGAGGCCCATCTATTTGGCTCTGAGAGATACTGTATTCTGCTAATCACTTTCATAACCTTCTACAGGTCAGACCATCCTGGCTGCCGTTTTGATTTTTCTGCTCGAAATAATAATTTAATCCATCTGACTCCGATCATTCCATACTACCAGTTGTTTCTTGTTTTAAGTTACTACCACTTCCTTTGCTATCATTAATCCAATTTTTTAAAAGATTTTATACTTAAGTAATCTCTACATCCAACATGGGGCCCAAACCTACAACCCCAAGATCAAGAGTTGCATTCTTTACTGACTGAGTCAGCCAGGCACCCTGAGCCCAATTCTGTAATAGCATATCTTACTTCCTCATCCCTTACCTACAGAGGAGAACAGCCACTAAAATTTTTAGTGGTATGATTGTTTGTATTACCACCATATTTTTTACCATTTGGTATAAGGTGTATCCTCTGGGCCCTACTTTGAAGCATATACATCATGGTGGCTTTTCTGATATTACATAGTGTAACAAAATGGTCTAGTATGCTATGAGCATTTTATGAGGTTTTTTTTAATTTTTAAATTTTTAATTGATTTATTTTTATTTTATTTTTTTAGAGGTGTTTTTGTTTATTTTTGAGAGAGAGAGAGAGAATATGAGTGTGGGAAGGGCAGAGAGAAAGAGAGACACAGAATTGGAAGCAGACTCCAGGCTCTGACCTATCAGCACAGAGCCTGATTTGGAGCTTGAACTCACAAACCACAAGATCATGACCTGAGCTGAAATCGTACGCTTAACCGACTCAGCCATCCAGGTGTCCCTTTTTGTAATTATTTAAATGAGCATTTATTTTTATTTTATTTTATCTTTAATGTTTATTTTTGGGAAAGAGAGAGTGCACAAGTGGGGAGGGGCAGAGAATCCCAAGTGGGCTCTGTGCTGTCAGCACAGAGCCCGATGTGGGGCTCCAACTCCAAAACTGTGAGATCCTGACCTGAGCCGAAATCAAGAGTCAGGCACTTAACCGACTGAACCACCCAGGCACCCCTTTAATAAGCATTTTATTACCTTCCCCTACTGTCTGCAGTGTTATGTCTGGGTTTTCTCACTCAGTTATAAAGACTATTGCTTTTCCCATGCTTCAGCATATTCATACAATAGCAGTGGGTCCTTGTCAAGGTGTTAAATCCTGTATCCCAGAAGAGCTCTCACAAATCAATAAACTTTCCATTTTCTAATGTCAGGGAGCAAGAATTTCTGTTCCCTTCAGAGGGCCTTCTAGCTAGACTAAGAATCAAACTGACATGAGCTAGATTAATAGGAGAAAGTAAAATTTAATAGCATATGTACAGGGAATCCACACGAACCCGGAAATTCCAAAGACAGGCAAAATGAGTACATATGTCATCCTGAACTAATGAGATGGGGGTAGGGGTCTGGGACTTCAGAGGAAAGGAATACAATTCACAGGAAATAAGAAGCAGATATTTGGTAATTAGATGTTTGCCCTGCCATACAGATGGGTCACTCAGATAAAATTTATCTCTGCTAATAACCCTTATTCTGGGAAAGATCCCCAATAGAGTTTCCTACCTAGTTAAGGGAGAGGCAAAATTCTCTCTTGAGGCTGTCGGGTCTCAGTTGCCTTCAGCTCAGAATCATCTTCATGTCAAAGCGGCCCATCATAGGGGTGCCTGTCCTCAGCTCCTACACTAACATTATGTTCTGCCCATACTTGGTCCAGTGCCCTCTGATCACAGTCCTACATTAACTGTTATAGCTCTTGGTGGTGTATGTTGACTAGAAACTTCAGATTTCTTTACAACATAGTCTCTTTTCTTCTTTCTTTTTTTTTACGTTTATTTTTGATAGCGAGAGAGAGAGATAGCATACATTTGGGATGGGGAGAGGCAGAGAGAGTGGGGGACAGAGCATCCAAGTGGGCTCTGCACTGACAGCAGTGATCCCAATATGGGGCTTGAACTCACAAACTGCGAGATCATGACCTGAGCTGAAGTCTGATACTTAACCCACTGAGCCATCCAGACACCCCTAATGTTTTTTTAAATTTATTTATTTTGAGAGAGAGAGGGAGAGAGAGAATCTCAAGCAGGCTCCACGGTGTCAGCACAGAGCCTGATACAGTGCTTGATCTCATGAACCTTGACATCATGACCTGAGCTGAGATCAAGAGTCAGAGTCTTAACCAACTGAGCCACCCGGGTGCCCCTTCTATGTCGTCTTTTATCACTTTTAGTAATTGATATTTGTGATTTTTAAAATTTAATCTCAATTCTCAAATATATTACTGAAAAGTTATTTGTAATATCTTTTTATGTGTTTTTAATGTCTTAAAGGTTTGTATTGATGTCCCTTTTTTTTTCTCTGATATTGGTAATTTTATCCCCTAACCTGACAAAACATGTTTAGTATTCATTAATTAATGTCAGATATTCCAAAAGATGAATATTTCCTTTTATTCTCCATTATATGCTTGTGTTCTATTTAATTAAATTCTACCTCTTTAGTACTTGTGAAATAATATATGTTTTCCTTATCTTCGAGTGTCTATTAAACAGTAATCTTTTTTTAATAATTTTTTTAATGCTTGTTTATTTTTGAGAGAGAGAGCGTGGCTAGGGGAGGGACAGAGAGAGAGAGAGAGAGACGGACAGACAGACAGAATCCCAAGCAAGCTCCAAGCTGTCAGCACAGAGCCTGATGCAGGGCTCAAACTCACAAGTGATGAGATCATGACCTGAGCTGAAGTCAGACACCTAACCAATATAGCCACCCAGGTGCCCCAACAGTGATCTTTTTTTAAAGAGTTCAGCTTTTTATTGAACAGGTTACAGAAAGGATTTAGTCAAAAAGACCAAAGCCCATGTCATCATCAGACTCTTCTGATTCTTCTTTCTTTGCTTCCACTTTCTTCTCCTCACCTGGGGCAGCAGTAGTGGAAGGAGGGCCTCCTGCTGGTACAGCACTGGCTGCTGGGGCAGGTCCACCGGCCTCTACCTTGCAGATGAGACTCCAGATGTTGATGTTGGCCAGAGCCTTTGCAAACAAGCCCTGCCAGAAAGGTTCAGCATTTACACCTGCTGCTTTAATGAGGGCATTGATATTATCCTCCGTGACAATCACCTCCTTATCCACTCAGCAGAGTAGGTGCAGGCGAGCTCTAACATGGAGACCATGGTGCAGGCGAGTGCTGAGCAGGTGCTGCCCGGCACGGTGCTAATGGCCAGACGAAGTGAGGGGCTCATCTCAACACGGCCTTAGCTTCCTTGCTCAGAAATACTGAGTACCTTAGTGGCAGCAGAGGAAAGCTAATATAATTTTGGAGGTAGAATCCTTCCCAGTTTGTAATATATTTAAAGCAATGATAATAATATTTGCCTTAATCCACAGTTCATGTGTCTTTCAAGTTTTCTAACTAGCTGTATATATACATGTGCAGTAAAGGAGTGGTAAACGTCTATCACAGAGCTAGAAAATTCTCAGTTTGGACCCTAACTGGATTTTTTAATTAAGTTTATTTATTTATTTTGAGAGAGAGAGAGAGAGAGAATGGGCAGGGGAGAGGCAGAAAGAGAGGGAGAGAGAGAATCCCAAGTAGGGTCCCTGCAGTCAGCACAGAGCCCGACGCAGGGCTTGAACTCACGAATCATGAGATCATGACCTGAGCTGAAACCAAGAGTTGGATGTTTAACTGGTTGAACCACCCAGGCACCCCTAACTGGATTCTTTTTTAAGTGTATTTATTTTCAGAGAGAGAACATAAGGAGGGGAGGGGCAGAGAGAGAGGGAGAGAGAGGATCGAAACCACAAACCATGAGATCGTGACCTAAGTTGAAATCACAAGTCAGTTGCTCAACTGATGAAGCCACCCAGGTACCCCTAACTGGATTTCTTAATAGCTATATTAATGGACAAATTTACATATTTCAAACTCACTTTTCTTGTCTGCAAAATGGAGATAAAAACATATTCCTATTGGTATTATTGAAAGAATTAAGAGAGGGAACCTAAAACTCAGCCCTTTCTAGATTCATTGTATATGTTGGCCTCATTCCATTTTTCTTTGTTTTGTTTTGTAAATATAGTGTAGGGGAGGAAAAATAATTTTTCCCCTACCTCTGTAGGTTCTTGGCTGAGACACGCTGTAATAAAACACAGATTAACAAGAGAAAAAACTAAGTTTAATAATATGTATACCTCCCATATATATGGGAGAGACCCAGCAAAACTGAGTAACTCCCAGAGATGGCCCAAGCCACTGCCTTAAATAACATCTCCAGCTAAAGACAAAAGATGTTGGAGGGGGAGAAGTAATGGGAGGTTATCAGGCAAAGCATAGTAAACAGGGTATGGTTGTTATGCATATTTAAGTCCACTCTTCTCCACTTACAAGTTTCTAGAGATTTAGTTATCCTGGTACAGAGAGAGAGAGAGAGAGAGAGAGAATAATTATAACTGTAGATGTCTCTTACTGAAGGGTAATTTTTACTTTTTTTTTTTCTTTTTTAATTAAGTAAGCTCTAAGTCCAACATGAACTTGAACTTGTGACCCTGAGATCAAGAGCTACATGCTCTACTGACTGAGCCAGCCAGGTGTCCCTCTACTCAGTTTTTAGAGCTCATTCTATGTCTGCTGTTTCTTAAAAATAATCAGCCTAAAATAATCCTTATGCCAAAGAGACCTATTTTGTGGACAAATTTGGCTTCCCTTCAAAGAAATTGAAATGCAAAAGTGAATAGCCCCTACAAGGTAATATGTAAATTAGCAATTAAACAAGACTATAATTCAGACTTCCTAACTCATTGTTGAGGTAGAATATTCCCTCAGGAAAATTATTTACAAAAGAAGAAAAAAACAATTAGCCATTTTTAGTGTTTGTTCAGAAGTTATCATATAGACCCTAGCTTTCACTTTTAAATATTTCCTATAAAACTAATATTTTTCCCTGTTTACACATCATTTTGCCAAAAGACTTGATTTTTTACATTGATCTTTAATCCATTTATGCCTTGATTTCAGCTATAAAATTATCTAGGTTTTGATGATCCATACCATTAAGCGAAACACAAAAAATAAACAAGAACAAATTGCATTCCTTTTTGGCAGAATTACATTTGCAATTGTCCACATTAGTATGCCCCTTTTGTTAGCTGCTAGGCATTGTTTTAGGAAGGAAATGTTTTCATTCTGAAATGCAATTAGGAGAATAAGAAAAGAGTAATATCAGTGCTTTGCTGCCTGGATTTTGCATTTTGTGTTAAGGATTCTATAAGTGTTTGAGTTATAAATTTTCACACAGTATTAAAATATTTTAAAGTGGTAATAAAAACAAGGGGCGCCTGGGTGGCTCAGTTGGTTGAGCGACTGACTCTTGATACTGGCTGAGGTCATGATCCCAGGATCGAGCCCCATGTCAGGCTCAGTGCTGAGAATGGAGCCTGCTTGGGATTCTCTTTTTCTCCCTTTGCCCCCTCCCCAGCGCACACATGCTCACTCCTTCTCTTTCTCTCTCTCTCTCTCAAAATAAAAGAAAAAAAGGTAATAAAAACAAAATACATTAATTCAAATGTATTAAAATGGTAATTGGATCCTATCAGATCTTATGCTGTCATAATAACTGATTTTTGGTTCATACCTTAGACACTTCTTTTTTGTAATTGTGTATTATGAAATTTGTAGATTTTCAGTTCTTTTTTTTTAAATTTTTTTAACGTTTGTTTATTTTTGAGACAGAGAGAGACAGACCATGAATGGGGGAGGGTCAGAGAGAGAGGGAGACGCAGAATATGAAACAGGCTCCAGGCTCTGAGCTGTCAGCACAGAGCCCAACACAGAGCTCAAACTCACAGACTGCGAGATCATGACCTGAGCCGAAGTCGGACACTTAACTGATTGAGCCACCCAGGCGCCTCTGCAGTTCTTTTTAATAGGAAGGAAAGAAGGGAGGGAAGCCAGAGAAAGCAAAGATAGCATGATTACATATAGTCGAGTGAAGAATAGTTACTTAATGGAAAATAGAAAAGCTCTGACTAGACGAAGTAGAAATGAATGCTGACTGATGTGAGGAACAAAGACAAAAGGAAAAAAACGAAATTTCCTTACAATGTGCAGCCCATGGACAAGTCCTTGAGGAGGGCAGAGCGACCTTCCTCTAGAAACTCAACTGCCTCAAGGTTAATACTTTGCTAAGGGCAAAAGGCAATCTTAGCTAACATTAGCTCCATCTCCAGGTCCTGTAAGTCTCCTCTAAATTTCTTAAATGTTTATTTACTTATTTTTGAGAGATTGAGAGAGAGTGCGAGTGGGGGAGAGGAGCAAAGAGAGAGGGAGAGAGAGAATCACAAGCAGGCTCCATGCTGACAGTGCAGAGCCCAATGCGGGCTCGATTTCATGAACCATGAAATCGTGACCTGAACCAAAATCAAGAGTTAGACACTTAACCAACTGAGCCACCCAGGCACCCCTGTAAGTTTCCTTTAATATATAAAAATTCCTTTGGAAACTTCCTTTATCTCTATCCCCCAAGGTATATGTTAGCAATCATCCTCTGAGCACATGGCCCACTGATATATATCAGAAGGGTCTCATGACTAAGGTTTTACTAGACAGTAGTAAGTGACCTTATCCTAACAGCAGCTAACCCCTCAAGGCCCTAGAAACCTGGCTTCCAGATTCCTTAGAGACTTACACTACCCCTACCCCTTCCCAGCTTGAAAGTATATAACCAGTCACCCCTCACAACCCAAGTGCAACTCTTCCTGCCCATGGGTCCTGTCCCTGTGCTTTAATAAAACCACATTTTTGCACTGAAGACATCTCAAGAATTCTTTCTTGACTGTTTCCTCCCGGACCCCAACATTTTTCACATCACTGACCATGGAAATATCTCTGATAACTACTACAAATGAATAACAGGAAAAAAAAATGACTTGAGGCCATCAGTACAACCTCACAGAAAATAGTTTTGGTAGTCAGTGAACCAGAACATTGAGAACTTTTGAGAGGGGGGTGCCTGGCTGGCTCAGTCAGTAGAATATGTGACACTTGATCTCAGGGTTGTGAGTTTGAGCCCCACGTTGAGTGTAGAGATTACTTAAAAACAAAATCTTTAAAAAAAGAAACTACTTTCTAGGGGTTGGATTGTTAGAATCAAGTGAATTTATTTGTGTGTGTGTGTGTGTGTTTACACATACATATATGTATCAATTCATATGGGCATATATTTGAGTCCAATGTATGAGCTCTTGTTAGATGACACAACACTGGTTTGCAGTATAGACCAGATGGGAGGGGAAATTTGGAACATCACAGAAAGGCATTGAAATAAAACCTGCACAGATCAGCATTCACTCCCTCTGTGTGGAATAATTTTTCATTTATTATTAAACAAGCTGTGGGGCCCCTGGTTGGCTCAGTCAGTAGAGCATGTAACTCTTGATCTCTCAGTTGTAAGTTCAAGCCCCATGTTGGGTGCAGAGATTACTGAAAAATAAAATCTTAAATTACATTTGGCTTTTTTTTTAACCTGTAAAAATAATTAGTTTTTGATGCAAATTTTAAGTTACCTATTTTAATCAGTGATAGAGAAGGTTATAGTGTCCCAGTCTTAAAGGAAATATCTCATCACCAAAGAAATACCTTGTATCAGCTATTAGAAGTAATAGGGCAATGCAAGAAAGTACCTAAAGATTAGCATCTAATATCTGTGATGAAGCTGGTGAAATCCTTTGTCATAGACGAGTTTATTGCCACTTTTCAAAGTCTCCCTTTGGGATAGTTTCTTCACTATATATCCTTTGCCTATGGGAAGGTTTTAAATATCAGAACTTGATACCCTGTTTTTGAAAAATTCTCAATATATCAGTGATAGCATTTAGCAACAAAAAAGGAGATAGTTTCACGAAATTTCAAGTTGCCCTTAAAATAATCTAACCCATTCAAATGAGCAGATAGAAGACCTAAGAGATTAAATGTCTTGACTAAGATCATTGAAACAGCCTATGTCAGAGTTGGAAGGAGAATCCACTTTTGATCTCACACTTTAATGTCTCTGGTACATTAGTTTCCTACCTGAACTGTCAAAGTTTCAAGTCCCTTTTCTCACACACACACACACACATCAGGAACAGGAAAGTAAGGAAAGAAACACATGTGTATGTAACTGAAAGTATCTATTTAAAATACAATTATAATTATTCCTGTGTGTATATGACCATGAGCAAATTAAATTCAGGTACATCAATAGTTCTAAAAGGAGACATGAGGAAATGGTGTTAGATTATAAGATATAATCATTCCAAAAACTTTATGCTTAGTATTAAGGACTGACAAATCAAGAAGAATGTATAGATATATTTTAAGTTACTTTCATCAAAAATTCTAATTGAATTTCATGTTTATATCATGGATAATATGGAAAAGATGCTGGCAGGAAGAACAACACATCTAGGTAAATTAAAGACTGTCTGAACAGCCGGATCCCTAAATCATTGAACCTGTTTCAATGTGGAGGGTTGTGAAAAGTTCACTCTGGTGTATTCACCAGTGCCATGTATTCCTGAAATCTTTTTTATTAAGATTCTATTTTTTAAATAATCTCTCCACTCAATGTGGAGCTCGAATTCACAACCCTGAGATCACAAATCACAAGCTCTATCAACTGAGGTAGCTAGGCTCCCCTCCCTGAAGTATTTTTCATTCATTCATTCATTCATTCATTTATATTGACTTATTTATTTTGTAAAGTTTATTTTCAGAGAGAGAGAGATAGAGTGTGGGTGGGGGAGGGACAGAGAAAGAGAGAGAGAGAGAATCTCAAGCAGGCTCCATACTGGCAGCGCAGAACCTGATGCAGGGCTCAAACTCAACCATGAGAACCTGACCTGAGCCAAAACCAAGATTTGGTTGCTTAACTGACTGAGCCACCCAGGCACCCCTTATTTATTATTTTTTTAATGTTTATTTATTTTTTTTTTTTAAATTTTTTTTTTTTTCAACATTTATTTATTTTTGGGACAGAGAGAGACAGAGCATGAACGGGGGAGGGGCAGAGAGAGAGGGAGACACAGAATCGGAAACAGGCTCCAGGCTCTGAGCCGTCAGCCCAGAGCCTGACGCGGGGCTCGAACTCACGGACCGCGAGATCGTGACCTGGCTGAAGTCGGACGCTTAACCGACTGCGCCACCCAGGTGCCCCAATGTTTATTTATTTTTGAGAGAGGCAGAGAAAGAGGGAGACATAGGATCCCTAGCAGGCTCTGCACTGACAGCAGAGAGCCCAATGTGGGGCTCGAACTCATGAATCGTGAGATCATGAACTGAGCTGAAGTCAGGTACTTAACCTGTTATGAAACCAGGCTGGAACGCTGGTAGAAAAACCAAGCAGCGCTCGGAGATCTTGGTGGATTAGAGATTTATTTTACACTGGCAGGCTCAAAGAAGACTGTTTCTCCAAAGGTGTGAGCCCGGAATGCAAGTGGGGAGGGTAATTTATAGCCGACAGCCTCCATATCTGTGGGGGTTTTCCTGCGCACAGCAAACATAGGAAGAAGAAACCGGAGGAGGGGTCTCTAAGCTAGAGACCAGAGTTTGGTTTTAGTCCAATCAGCCATCTTTGGTGTACTTTATCCACTTCTCCAACGAACCAACTGAGCTACCCAGGTGCCTCTGAAATAGTTTTTAAAAGACAGTTTGCACTATAGTTTGAAGAGCAACCACAGGGGAGATATTTGGCAATAACTATCACTGGTCTGAGATTCTATCCTACTGCCAAGCTAACAAGTTAGTCTGTCACATTTTAATGGATTCTGGCAGAAGGTACAATACTCCAAGGTCAGAGACAAAGGTCTTTATTGCTCACAAGACAGCAGGCAGCATGAGCTTCCTATTTGCATATGTTCCCCTTGTCCTTCAAGTTCCTTAGAATTGGTATGGAACAGTCCCGATGGATACTGTGCAGAGTGGGTTTATGTCTCAAATAAGGAATCCTGAGCTTAAGAAGCAAATTCTTTACAGGAAACTTCCAACAAACCTGCCTAGCCTTTGCCCCAAGGGAGATATTATCTTTATTGCCCTGAAGGGCTAACAAATCTGTCTTCTGACCAAGGACTGAGACACTGCTTTTATCATCCAAGGCTGTTTGGTTATACAAACATCCTTAAAATAGAGTCTAGAGCAAAAGCTCTCAGTGTCTTTATTTAAAGGCGTGTAGAAATGTGAGAGATCCGTGGAAAATTGTTTCCCAACAGGTGGCTGCTCCATCAGTCATTCATGAATGTACGCAGACTATTCCAATGAACTTGCCCTGATTGGACACCTTCTCAACTTTGCTGGGCCAGAAGATGGGATGTGACAGCTGGCACCTGCTTTCAGGAGCACGCATCGAAAAATGATGAACCTTAAATCATACATGTGCCCTCCCGAGCCTTCACAACACCCCTTACAAAACTTCCAATGTCCATGCCCCTTGTTTCTACGAATTTTTCATTCTACACTTAAGAACAAGAAAAGGAGGAAAGTAGGAAGCATTTTACGATTGAATCATTTTAGTATGCAATGGTTTTATGGACTTCCTTCCAGGGCTTTTTCTGGCTTCAGATATGTAACTGGGATGTGCACATCAGGCAACTTCTGGGAGGAAGGAGAGAAATTACCCACTTCTCTGCCTGAGGAGTCTGGGGTGACAGGGTGTGAGACCATGATGTCAAATAACCATCACATCAGTCATTGTCACTTTTTACTGGACTGAACGTTGGATTTACCCAGTTAGAGCTTTTTCCTGGTTGATTATCTGTGCAATGAGGTAGTAGAGGCAGTGCAATAATGAGCACAATCTCCTCAAAATAGCTAGGAAATCAGCCCCCACTACCGTCAACAGCAGCCAGATCTGCCTTGGTAAGATGTACAGCAAATTATAATCGGAGGAAATTCAGAACCCAAAATAAATATACCATCTTTAACATAGTACTTTATAAAGAAGTAGCTGAGGGGCACCTGGGTGACTCAGTCGGTTAAATGTTTGACTCCTGGTTTCGGCTAGGCAAGATCTCATGGTTCCTGAGTTTGAGCCCTGAGTCAGGCTCTGGGCTGACAGCGGGGAGCCTGTTTGGGATTGTCTCTCTCCCTCTCTCTGCCCTTCCCTGCTCGCGCACGTTCTCTCTCTCTCTCTCTCTCTCTCTCTCTCTCTTTCTCTCTCTCAAAATTAACAAATTTAAAAAAAAGAAGTATCTGATATGGGGAACAAAGAAAGAAATGCAGATAAGATTAAATTTCCTTATAACCTGTACCCCATTGACAAATAGTTGAGGCAGGAGAGTACAACATTTCTCCAGGAACTCCCAACTGTTTTTCATGTTAATGATTTGCTAGAGGGAAAAACAACCTCAGCTTGACAATAGCTAGGCCACCAGGATCCTGAGAGTTTCTCTAGCATATGAAAGACCTTTTGGAAACTTCTCCTTGTCCTTACCTCCCCATCTCCCAAGTATTTGTTTTTCACAACCCCAGGATAGCTCTTTCTGCCTACCGGTCCTGTCCCTCTGCTTTAATAAAACCACCTTTTTGCACCAAAAACATCTCAAGAATTCTTTCTTGGCTGTCGGCTCCAAACCCCAACATTTTTCACATCAGGACCCAACCTACTTTCTGATTCATTTCAGTGAGTTAGAATTCTTAACTATTTGCCTCCTGACTATGGGGCAATTAGTGTGTTTAAGATCCTGTCATTTTCCTACTTAATTATTGAGAATTCACGTGCAAAAAGGGCCACTTGGTCCCTGTTGACATTTTTAGTTCCTAAGAACTCTGTGCTTGTCAGTATAAAATATTAACAAAGAAATATTTAATTTTTTCTTTTAACAGAGCATTAACATCAGGAATTCAGCTGAAAGTTCTCTGTCTTCTCTACTTTGTCACTATCCTCCACAGGGGCATGCTTAAAATTTTCTTTGCAGCATAAAGAGCAGACAGGGATATTGAAACTCTGAAAGAAATATTTCTGTACCGAATGGTGTCAGTCTTTCATTTAAATTAACTGTGACATTTTTAGGCACAAGCTAGGTAATTTCTGATGTGACCAATTTCGTGAAGATTTTTTATTTATTTATTTATTTATTTATTTATTTATTTATTTATTTAAAGTTTGTTTGTTTGTTTTGAGATAGAATGCAAGTGGAGGATGAGCAGAGAGAGAATCCCAAGCAGGCTTCTCATTGTTAGTGTGGAGCCTGACACAGGGCTCAAACTCAGGGCTCGAACTCTTGAACCATGAGATCATGACCTGAACTGAAGTCAAGAGTGGGATGCTTAACTGACTGAGCCACCCAGACATCCCTGGAAGATTTTATTTTAAATAGCACGCAGGATCTTTGAAGATGTGGAGGAGGAAAAAATAATTTTTTGTCTATCCTTCGGGATTCTTGGCTTAGACACCCCTGTAACAGGTTAATAGAAAAAAACAAATAGAAGTTTAATAACATGTATACCTCTTGTATACATGGGAGATATCCAGGAAAACTGAGTAACTCCCAGAAATGGCCCAAGGCACCACCTTAAGTAATATCTGCAACTAAAGATAAAAGAAGATGTTGTGGGGAGGGGAGGCCATTTGTGGGAGGTCATCAGGAAAGCACAGTAAACAAGGGTAAGGTTGTTATATACATTTAAATTCTTGCCTTCTTCATTGATTAGTTTTCAGATATTTAGTCATCCTAGTAGGGAGAGGGAGACACCCCTACAAATGGAGATTTCTCTCATAAATGTAAATATCTCTTACAAACGACCAACCTCTCATTTTTCAGAGCTTTTTCTATGTCTGCTGTTTCTTAGAAATAATCAGCCTGAAAGAACCCTTATAATAGCAGAGAGACATATTTTGGGGGCAAATTCGGCTCTCCTTCAAAGAATTTTTTCCTGTTGTGATATTGTGATTTATAAGAAATATTTCTTATATTTAGCCAGTCCAAGGTTTCTGGCTCATGGCTCCTTCCAACCCTTGGAATTTCCTGAGCAAAAAGAGCAGCACATCTGTTATTCACAACCCCTTTCCACCACAAGTGGGTTTATGTTAATGGAGTGACTTTTGGACAGCACCCAAGAATGGGGGCTGGTTGGCAGGGAGACCAGTCAAGCATAGAGGTTTGGAATTCTTAGTCCCAATCCCCTGACCTCAGGGGAGGGAAGGGGGATTGGAGGTTGGGTCAGTCACCGATGTGGAATCATTTAATCAATCACGGCTATGTAATGAAGCCTCCATAAAAACCCAAAAGGACAGAGTTTGGAGAGCTTCCAGGTTGGTGGACACATGGAAATTTGGGGCAGGTGGCTGGCACACCTGGAGAGGGCATGGATGCTCCATGTCTTTCTCTCCTACTTTGCCCTATGCATCACTTCCGTCTGGCTATTCTTGAGTTATATCCTTTTTTTTAAAATAATTTTTTTAATGTTTATTTCTGAGACAGAGAGAGAGAGACTGAGTGTGAGCGGGGAGGGGACAGAGAGAGGGAGACACAGAATCTGAAGTAGGCTCCAGGCTCTGAGCTCTGAGCTGTCAGCACAGAGCCCGATGTGGGACTCTAAGTCACGAACCATGAGATCATGACCTGAGTGCTTTAGTTAAGCGCCTCAGTCGGGGCTTAGCTGACTGAGCCACCCAGGCACCCCGATCTATATCCTTTTATAATAAACTGATGATCTAGGAAGTAAAATGTTTCTCTGAGTTCTGTGAACTGCTCTAGCCAATTAAGCAAACCCAAAGACAGGATTGTTGGAACCTTGGATCTATAGCCAGTCGGAAACACAGGTAAAGACCTGGACTCGTGACCTACATCAGCAGTGGGGGGAGCGGTCTTGTAGGACTAAGCCCTTAACCTGTGGGTAGATAGTATCAGAATTCAGTTGAACTTGAGTATATCCAGCTGGTGTCCAGATAATTGCTTATTGGTGTTAGGTAATCCCCCTCATCTCCCCACATTGGACTTGATGACCAGAACACCTTTACCTTTATAGATGCATGCTTTGACTCATATTTGTACATATAGTCTTCAGAATGACAGTGACCTATTTGCAAAAGATGAGTGTTCTTCATAATAAACCAATTAATCTTGCTTATAATCTTTTTTACATGTGAAGACGGAATATGTATCAGAGTTACCAAAGGGAGATTAGAAGTAAGCATTTATTCCACTTCAAGTTATGAACTTTGAATATATATGAATTCTTTGAAGGTTGTGTCCCAACTCATTGCTAATGATTCATCTTTGCAAATAATCATTCACCCTTGTTCATGCTGTATATTACCAATGCGTTGGATACAACAGTAATTGAGAAAATTGGGTACAGCTATGTTCTTTCTCTCTCTTTTTTTTTTTTTTGGTCAAATGATAACATTCAAAAGTACATTGTTGGACTGAAGCACATTTCCTGTGGTTCTGAGCAACTCTTTTGTCTTTTTAATTGCCCCCGCCTACCAGCAGAAACCAAACTACCACTAAATTTGGGGCATGAGGCTGGGATTTCCCAACGTTTTGTTGCCATCCCTACATCTAAGTATATAGTGCCTTTGGTTGTATTGATGACTTTTGTGTGTGTGAAAATGGTAGGGAAGTCTCTACACAAGGGCACATAGTCCTATAGGGTAGTGATTAATGAACTTCTCAGAGTTTATGTAAGAAATTGTGTTTCAAGGCTATTCCAAAGGTTACTGAGGGGTGCCTGGCTGGCTCAGTTGGTGAGCATATGGCTCTTCATCTCAGGGTTGTAAGTTCAAGTCCCATGCTGGGTGTAAAGATTACTTAAAAATAAAATCTTTAAAAAGTTGCTGAAATGTCAGCCTATTTTTCAAGAGACATAGCCATGAGATAAATGCAAATTAAGTTGAAATTCCAAACAGAGTAACAAAGAATCTATTTATAAATCTCTTGTGTGATAAATAGGTGTTTTGGTTGTTTTGTTATTTGGTTTTTGTTTTGGGGTTTTTTTTTTTGGTGGTTTTTATTTGCTGTTTTGTTTTTGTTTTAACGTGCAACAATGTGAATAGCTGAATGAGTCTCAACTGGATTAGGGATTTGTTTACTTTGTTCGCTTTGCTTAGCTGAAATCATTGCTAATGACAGACATTAGCTGTGTTTTCTGTGCCAATAGACTAGTTTGCAACTCATATCTATTTTGTATTATTCCTTTTCTAAAAATTCATGTGACACCAATTCATTTAAAAGGGAGGGAACATAGATGGCTATTTATTTGTCTTCACAAATGTTTACTTAACAAATTTAGGGGTGTTTTGTTAATGTTTGAGGGGTTAGTGAGGTGCCCAACATTATGTGGTCATTCTGAGTAAAAATCTGGACTCTCTCAAGGGTCTCACTACCCCTAAAGCCTCTTCTCTTTCTGCTGTCCTCGTCTGCCAAATGTTCCTATCTTATGTGAGCTGCCTTTTTCCTCTCCAAGCTCAATCATGGATCCTGCTCAGAAAAGCCATGAGAGAGATTGTCATAAAGGATACCTTCAAGGCACATTGCTTTTGTGTTTCCTTGTTTATTTTTTTAAGTTTATTTATTTATTTTTGAGAGAGAGAGAGAGAGAGAGAGAGAGTGAGAGAGATGGAGGTGGAGGTGCAGAGAGAGAATCCCAAGCAGGCTGTGAGCTGTTAGTACAGAGCCCAATGTGGGGTTTGAACTCACAAACCGTGAGATCATGACCTGAGCTGAAGTTGGATGCTTGACCAACTGAGCCACCCAGATGCCCTGTATTTTCTAAAACTTGCTTGACATACTTCAATATTTTATCCTATATCTTTTTCCCAAATTTATTTCATATGTATAATTTCAAACCTCAGTTTGCCCTACAAATAAAAAGGAAAGGAGATGCTTATTGACTTTTTAAAAATGTAACAAAAGATTGAGTATAAATGAATTTGCTTTAAACAATGCATTTTTATTTACTACTAAAATACCATAGCAATGGTATAGTAACCAGCTTGAAGTCAACAGCCAGAAAAACCAAAAGGTTTAATCTCTTTCAGGTGCAACTCTGATCGTGTTCGTCAGCCCATATTGCTCTCTTCTGCTATTGTCCTTGGGGTGGGGGGAACAGAGGGGACGTGAGGGAGAATCAATAGGTGTTACAGGGTGTTCTGCAAAGGAACTGATACTTGGTGCCTCATTTATTGAGAGTGGAAAATTGACTGCAGGACCAGAGGATTCCAAGATGCAGTCTAAATTAGATCCGAACACCATGTAACTCCTCAGAGTATTATTAACCAGCTTAGTACTGAGTAAATATTTTTTGGGCACCTACTGGGGAGAGGCTGCAGGTGGGTACTAGGTTGACAAGTTTAGCCCCCACCCTTGAAGATCTTATAAGGAATCTTTTGATGAAATCTTATTCCTTCAAGCCCAGGGCTCACACAGCTGAGCTTTGAAGACATATCCAGCAGAGAAAGAAAATGTAGAGGCAAAAGGGTCAAATCTATGTTAGAAGAAAAACTCAATAAGTGGGGAAAAAAGTAAGAATAACTAACATATCACTCCTGGATAGTTTTCATTAAGTGTGGGGTATTTCTTTCTTTTTTTTTTTAGGTTAACTTATTTATTTTGAGAGAGAGAGAGAGCACGCATGAGCATGTGCGTGCATGCAAGTGGGGGAGGGGCACAGAGAGAGAAAGAGCAAGAACCCCAAGCAGGCTCCCCACCAGCAGTGTAGAGCCTGGTGCAGAGCCAGAACGCATGAACTGTGAGATCATGACCTGAGCCGAAATCAAGAGTTGGAAACTTAACCAACTGAGCCACCCAGGAGCCCCTATTTCTGATGTCCCTATTTTGTATTTTTATTCTAAAGCTCTGTGTTTCTGAAACATGGCTGCCAACCCATGAATCACCTGTGGTCCCACCCCAGACCCTCTGGCTCTGAATGTGTGAAAGGGGTCAGGGAAGATCCAGTATTAACAGCTCTCCTGGGGGCTTTTATGGGAAGCTGAGAAAACAGTGCTATAGCTGGTGTCTGAAACTCCACCAGTTGAGTTTCTCTGGTTGCTTGAACAGCAGATCTCATACTTCAGTTTGCCCAAAAGAACCTGAATCTCCACTACTTGAGCTTAACCCTCTTAGTTGAACAGATGGTCCCTCCCAAAGGTTAGGGAACATTCCTGCTTGAATGTTAAGGTTCCCTCAAAGAGTTGAACTGCGTGGGCCTGTCTCGAAGCCCATTGATCTTCATTTTGACTAGCGTGTTAAGAGATTCTGATAAAGTTCATCCTCAGAAAGTACTTTGAGAAATGCTGATTTAATCAGTAGTTACTCATCTTGGGAACAAACACATTTGACTCTTAGGCTTTGATGTAAACGTAGGATTTCAGAATTGGATTTAATTCCAGGCTATAAATCCACTACAATATAAGCTCTTAGAGGACAGGAATATTTTTTCCCCATGTTTTTTCCTTGATGTATTCCCAGCACTTGGAAGAGTGGCTTCCACGTAGCAGGTGCACCCAAACTATTTGTTGACTGACTGGATGAACTCGAGATGTAAAGATGTCATGCATCTCATTCTTCCATTCCTCTCAAATATTCTGACACTGTGTTAGGACCACAAAGCATTTGCAAGTGAATTCAGAGAGAGCAGGAGGCTGGTGTCTGGAATGCAGGGGAGTACTGAAGCACATTGGAACTTGAGAAGGGAGTAGAAAGGGACCATAAAAGGAGTACAGAACGGGTAGAGTTCCCCACTACTCTGCGCACCTCACAGACTATCAGGGTGATCCTCGTCTTTATCACTGTGTTAGTGTCATAGGGCTGCTATAACAAAGTGTGACAAACTGGGTGGCTTAAACAAAAGAAATGTGTTGTCTCATTGTTCTGGAATCTATACATATCCAAGATCAAGGTGTTGGCAGGGTTGGCTCTTTGTGAAGGCTGTGAGGAAAAATCTGTCTTATGTCCCTCCCAGCTTCTCTGGTTTGCTGGCAGTCTTTGGCATTCCTTAGCTGGTAGATTCATCACCCTGATCACTGCCTTTATGTTGACATGGTGTTTCCTTCTATGTCTGTAAAGGCCCTATTTCCCAATAAGGTTACATTCATAGGCATCCATTACTGGAGGCTTTGGGTTGCCCCCTCTGATGAGAGATAATGTTGTGGAGCTGGAGAATGGCAATCCCAGAGGGTAAGATGAGGGTCTGCCGAGCTAATATACATAGAGCAAGAGAGTAGCTTTCTCCTCTCTTATTTTCTGAGCTTTCCCTGTGCACCTTGGGAACTATAATTCATTTGGGGATGTAACTCAAGATGTTCAAGTTAAGATGAGATCATTAAAGTGATCATTAAAGTTCTAATTAGATATGATTATTCCCTTATAAAAAAAGATACAGGGGCACCTGGGTGGCTCAGTTGGTTAAGTATACAACTCTTGATTTCAGCTCAGGTCATGAATCCACAATTCATAGGTTTGAGCCCCAGGTTGGGCTTTGCGCTCACAGTGAGGAAGCTGTTTGGGATTCTCTCTCTCCCCATCTCTCTCTGCCCCTCCTCTGCTCTCAAAATAAATAAGTGCACCCTCTCTCTCAAAATAAATAAATAAACTTTAAAAAAAATAATTAAAAAAAGGATACAGATACAAGCTATAGGAAGTTCAGCCTTTTTCAAGGGTATATTCTATAATGAAATCAATTATAAACAACTCTTAATCATTTTTGTGAAGAAATGACGAGGTAGACTCTAGCTGAAAAAGGCCCTAACTGGTGGGGATGTGATGTCCACTCTGGTAAAAGTAATCTGTTGCCTTGTGCTAACTATTTATTAATTGAACACTTACAGGTGACAGGCATAAATTATTTTTAGCCCTGAATCTTTGAAGTAGGTATTCTTGTTTTGTTTATTTGTCAATGGTTAAAACTAAGGCAGAAAGGATAAATGGCTTGCTTGAAGTGGTAGGGCTGAGACTCAAATCTAGGATTGCTTGAGCCCCAAACTGATGGTTTTAACCACCCTACTCTATTTCAGTATTTGATGCTACTCCCACCCCAAACTTCCAGCCTCAATCTCCAAACCCCCAAGATCATTGAGAAAGAATCTATATCTGATCCATTTTTTTATTTCTCACATGTGTTTCACTTCATTTCTATACAGTAGGTACTCAATATCTGATTGTCAAATGAATGAATAAATATACTTTTATAAAACAGAACCTTGGGGTGAGTGGGTGGCTCAGTCAGTTGGGCATTTGACTCTTGGTTTTGGCTCAGGTCATGGTCTCACAGTTTCGTGGCTTTGAGACCCGCATCAGGTTCTGTGCTGGTGAGGAGCCTGCCTGGGATTCTCTTTCCCTCTCTCTCTGCCCCTCCCCCACTCTCTCTCTCTCTCTCTCTCTCTCTGTCTCTCTCTCTGAAAATAAACTTTAAAACAAACAAACAAACAAACAATCTGAATTAGGTCTTGATATTTGCCAGAGGCTTAGGCATAAAATGGGGAAAAAATAGCAAAAATAAAAGCAAAGTCTGTCCTTTTTTGTGTGTGAATAATGTTGTAGTAATTATAAATGAAAAGGGAGATCATTAATTCAGTGATGGTTTAGAGGAGAATGTGGTAGCTGAGTGACAGGCTCAAATGCTCCAGCCCTTCCTTTCCCTGCTTACAGTGGCCTCATCATGGAAAAAGTGCACCTCTCTGACACTTGACTTTTGGCTTGGCCTGCCTGCTTGCTTTGGCCAATGGCATGTGGGTGGAAGTGACCTAGATTCAGCTGTGAATCTAGACCCTATAAGGCCTCACATGTTTTCTCGTAGCCCTCTTGTACCAGGAATCACCGTGAAGAAGAAATGAGTCATGTGAGGGAAACCTGGGTGGCTCAGTCGGTTAAGCATCCTATTTCAGCTCAGGTCATGATCACTCAGTTCATGGGTTCAAGACCTACATCAGGCTCTGTGCTGACAGCTCAGAGTCTGGAGCCTGCTTTGGATTCTGTGTCTCCCTCTCTCTCTGCCCCTCCCCTGCTCACTTTCTGTCTCTCAAAAATGAATGAATGTTAAATGAACATATGAGTCTTCTAATCAAGAGTATTCACTACTGGGCTTTGTTACCTAGCATTTCAGAATCTGTATTCAGAAATTCAGGCTCCATGGGTGCCTTTCAACTATCTTTATCTTTGATCAGCACCAGATGGTTTGTTAATCAGTAAAATTTAAAGAATGATCTTAATTGCTGACTTGAGTGGTTTTAACATATGTGGATTGACTAGAAGTATTGTGTATATTTCTGCCTTTCATGAAGTGAGATAAGAGATCTAGAGAAGCCAAGATCCTATACCTTTAGACTGGTTCTCCAGGTCTATGATTATATCTGATTTCTGTATGTAGCCACTTCTAAAGGATTTCTGAGTAGTGCCATGTATGTCTTATATAGAAATTTGAAGCAAAATGTTTTCTGAAATGCCTGAAAGGACAAAGTTATGTCTACTTTTTCTTATAAATGTTGCATATGTAGCAGAATAATATCTATGACTTTCAATGTATAATTTAGTGGTGAGATCCCAGGGGAGGAGACATAGAGATCTTTTTCTGTCTTTAACTATTAGAGGGGCGCCTGGGTGGCGCAGTCGGTTAAGCGTCCGACTTCAGCCAGGTCACGATCTCGCAGTCCGTGAGTTCGAGCCCCGCGTCAGGCTCTGGGCTGATGGCTCAGAGCCCGGAGCCTGTTTCTGATTCTGTGTCTCCCTCTCTCTCTGTCCCTCCCCCGTTCATGCTCTGTCTCTCTCTGTCCCAAAAATAAATAAACGTTGAAAAAAAAATTTAAAAAAAAAAAAAACTATTAGAGATTACCAGTATTCACCAAAACAATCTAATAATCAAGTATAACCAAATTGTCTTTGCTTAGTTTACAATTGCTTCTTAAAGAGATGGAGTTAAAAACTAATTATAAGGAATGGATACATTAATGGGTGGCATATTCCTTAATGAAATTCAATTCAGCAACATAAAAAAATCTTGCTATATGTAATATAACAGATAAAGCCAGACACTAAAGTCATAATGAAAGATTTTCTGGGGTGCCTGGGTGGCTCAATCGGTTAAGCTTCTGACTTTGGCTCAGGTCATGATCTCACAGTTCATGAGTTTATATTCCCCATTGGGCTCTGTGCTGACAGCTCAGAGCCTGGAACCTGCTTCAGATTCTGTGTCTCCCTCTGTCTTTGCCCCTCACCTGCTCACGTTCTCTCTCTCTCTAATAAATAAATAAACATTAAAAAAAATGTAAAAACAATTTTTTCTTCGGTAATATTTATTTATTTACAAGAGAGAGAGCGTGTGCGAGCATGTGAGCAGGGGAAGGGCAGGGTGAGAGGGAGAAAGAGAATTCCAAGCAGGCTCTGCACTTACAGTGGGGCTCAATCTCATGAATCATGAGATCATGACCTGAGCTGAAGTTAAGAGTCTGACGCTTAACCAAGTGAGCCACCCAGGCACCCCAGTAATAACTATTGCAATAGGGGACTGAGTGTCACCTGAATTCAACCCTACTGAAACCAAGGGCAGACTTTTTACAGGCTGAGGTGCACTGAAGGATAGGCACTGAGGGCACTAAGGGCAAGGGGTGAGGGTGTTGGTCTCTGTGACTAGGCCATCTTGACTTGGTAATTGGTGCTTATCTGGAGAAACAAACTTCTCAAACCTTGGTGAATGGAGGCAGTGGTACACACACTCAAGTTAGGACTTTATTCTCCCATATGGACTGATATCAAGACCAAGAGTCATCTCCTTGATTGTGTGCATTTCAAAGAGATGGCTCTCAGGTCTTTGAGGAGATAGTCCTGAGTGCAAGAAGATTTATATCTCAAAGGAACAGAGAAAGGATTTATAATTACAAGCTTTCAAAGTAACTGTGCTTAAAGGGGGGTTAGAGGACTATCTGCCTATCACCAAGTTTTAGCTGAAACAAACAGTGAATTATCCTGGCAGTCTTGAACTTTCTCAGGTAGTCATTTTCCAGACTTGCATTGGGTTTATGTATAGACCAAATTGGGGGGTGAGGGAGCGGAGTTTGGAGCATCACAGAAAATTGGTGTCCAAGAAAGACATTGAAGTAAAACCTACACAGATTGGTATTCATTCTCTCTGCCTGGAGTCACTTTTCATTTATTATGAAACAAGTTGAGGGGCCTGTGGCTGGCTCAGTTGGTAGAGCATGCAGGTGTTGATCTCAGAGTTATGAGTTTGAGCCCCATGTTGGGTGCAGATTACTAAAAAAAAATAAACTTTAAAAAAATGTTTATTTATTTTGAGAGAGAAAGAGCATTATCAGGGGAAGGGCAGAGAGAGGGAGAGAGAGAATCCCAAGCAGGCTCTGCACTGTCAGTACAGAGCTCAACGTTGGACTCGATCTCACAAATCCTAGATCATGACCTAAGCCGAAATCACCAGTCGGACACTTAACTGACCAAGCCACCCAGGTGTCCCCAAAATAAATAAACTTAAAAAAAAATGACTCGTCACGAGAAAGCTTTCAAGGTAATGAGCAGATCTATTGCACACTGGGAATTGTTCCACCTCTGTAGAATGGTGATCCTTGTCCAGAAATTTTTTTGAAACAAATTGTTGATTCCAGACTGCTGTTTTCTCATTTTCCTTCTAATTTCTGTTCTGAAGCCCACAGGAACTTGATTTCTTCATCTATATGGGAATATATTTGCACCACAGGCAGCATCATTCAGATAGATTAGGAAGCGAAACCCTTCTGCTGGAGATTTGCAGTGACAGCTGGCACATTCTCACATAACCACCCTGCAGCGGGTTCCCGTTGGCAAAATCATTTGGGTAGAGCCACTTCTGTAGCTAACCACAGCACATGACTGTAGCTAGAATTCTTTTTGCTTATAATATAATGTAGCATAAAATTTCCATACATGTTTGGATATTGGGTTAAGATAAACAGATTTCTGTAGTATCTCATAATATAAATTCAATTACTTTATAAAGAGGAAAATTTATTCTTTTTTTCTTTCCAAGTAAATGGAAATTCAGACAAGTAAACTGTTAGGCATTTGACATAGTCTTATTTCAACTTTCAGTTCTGAAATACTCAACAAGTGAACAATTGGTTTAACTTTCACCTGTTTCACCTGTTCCATCCTTTTACCCGTGTAGCCAGCTCTTTCCATGCTTAACCTTTGTGTTTACTACAACTTTTCCATTATAATCTACTTTTCATTGGAGCTTTAGAACTCTGAGGTTTCTTCTTTCAGCATCCCTCTCATTGGTATTTAAGACAGTTTCTTGCAGCCTCGGCCTGGGTCAAAGTGAACTGAATATTGATGTTAATCATGTGAGTTTTCTGAGGCCTAAATCTGAAGGTCAGGTTGAGTCGCATGCCACCTGAATCAATATAGAATACCCAGGAGGGGGATATTTGGTGAGAGAAATCAGACACTTAGTGAGATTATGCCTGAGAGAAGCTGGATCTTTTCCTGCTTTGAATTTCAAGTCCCACACAGCAGCAAGTGACTCAGATGCAATTTGCAATTCTGCTTTGAAAAGTGAAGTGTATAAAATATTATCCTCTGTAGCATGCACTACATTCAGAGCTTTTCTTGTATTTGTCCCTGTTCACATTGCTGTTTCTTGGGAAGCCAAACATATTTGGATGCAAATAATCACTTCTAGTTTCTTGCCATTTTCTTCTGAATTGCATACTGGGAGGTGAAATCTCTGAATAAATCTGAAAGAGGGAATAGATGAAAAAGGGAAGAAGAGAGGACTATGATTGGTACATAGTTTGGTTCTCTTGTCATGGAGAAAAGAGACCCATTACTCTGGCCATTATAGCCTGGAAGCCTAGAATTAGGCTTCCACCATCTCTGGGGACATCTGCCTTGTTCTAGTTTAGAGAATGTGCTTCTCCATTCATCCTCCCTGATAATGCAGTTAGTGAAAATTGAACCTTGACCTTATTTCAGTGTCTTCTCTCATCTTTGCTTTACAGTGCTATTGTCTTATAGGGTATTGGTCTGGATATCAGAGGAGAGGGCGGGCATCAACTCCAAAGACCACCCCCTCTGCCTCAGTGAAGACACTTAACCAGGAATTCATTTTAAGGAGTAGAGCAAGGGGCAGAGGAAGCTGAGACACTGAAATAAATCTAAATGTTTGTTTATTTTTGAGAGAGAGAGAAGAAGGGAGAGAGAACAAGTGGGGGAGGGGCAGAGAGAGAGGGGGACAGAGGATCCAAGTGGGCTCCATGCTGACAGCAGCGGCTTGAACTCAACAACCACAAGATCGTGACCTAAGCCAGAGTCAGATGCTCAACCAACTGAGCCACCCAGGTGCCCCTGATATAGTTTAATCTAAATGACGCATGGAGCAGTACCTTAAAATGCATTATTTAAATCAGAAATCAGGTAAGTTTAAATTGAGTTATATATACACACACATATGCATATGTACAATAAATGTGTATGTGTGTATATGTATAGTATATATGTATACTATATATAGTATATGTATATGTATACATTATATATATATATTTTTTATAATATATATGTGTGTGCATATGTATATACATATATGTGTATGTATTCTACCACCTAAGAAGTAGATATGGCTTGGATAAAGACTAGATTAGTTACAAAATAAAAAATAAAGAAGCTCCACTTCTCTACCTGTTAAGTTTATTGTGTAAAATTTGCAACCCACCTGTGTTTCTATCTTGGCTTACTCTTTTTTTTTTTTCAACTTTTATTTATTTTTGGGACAGAGAGAGACAGAGCATGAACGGGGGAGGGGCAGAGAGAGAGGGAGACACAGAATCGGAAACAGGTTCCAGGCTCTGAGCCTGACGCTCTGAGATTCAGGCTCTGAGCCTGACGCGGGGCTCTAACTCACGGACCGCGAGATTGTGACCTGGCTGAAGTCGGACGCTTAACCGACTGCACCACCCAGGTGCCCCATATCTTGGCTTACTCTTTAATTGCCTTTAATTGTGTCCCCTCCTAGATTGAAAGCTCACTGAAAGTTTTAGTTTCTAGAAAAATCAAATGTACAGTGTGTGTTCACTAATTAATTTCTGGATGAATTACTAATTAAGATTAATTATCTCAATTTCTTGAACATGGGAGAACTGAGTTTAAATGCAATTTTACTGTCACATGGAAGCAACATGGTGAAAATACCTCTGTGCTTTTCCTTTTATATAGTGAATAATGGAAGCCTTTGGAGGGAAGGAAACATTTCTACTCTTATATATGATTTCACTATTTATTATTATTATTATTATTACATGTTTATTTATTTTATTTATTTTTAAAATATAATTTATTGTCAAACTGATTTCCATACAACACCCAGTGTTCATCCCAACAGGTGCCCTCCTCTATGCCCATCACCTACTTTCCCCTCTCCCCCACCTCCAATCAACCCTCAGTTCTCAGTATTTAAGAGTCTCTTATGGTCTTATGGTTTGCCTCCCTCCCTCTCTGTAACATTCTTTTTTGCCCCTTCCCCTCCCCCATGGTCTTGTGTTAAGTTTCTCTGGATCCATATGTGAGTGAAAACATATGGTGTCTGTCTTTCTCTGCCTGATTTATTTCACTTAGCATAATACTCTCCAGTTCCATCCATGTTGCTACAAATGGCCAGATTTCATTCTTTCTCATTGCCAAGTAGTATTCCATTGTTTATATAAACCACACCTTCTTTATATTTATTTATTTTTATTTTAGAGAGAGAGAGAGAGAGAGAGAGAGCATGAGTGGGAGAGAAGGACAGAGGGAGAGAGAGGGAGAATCCCAAGCAGGCTCCACATTCATTGCAGAGCCCATCAGGGGGCTCAGTCCCACAAGAATGAGATCATGTCCTGAGCCAAAATGAAGAGTCGGATGCTCAACCAACTAGCCATGCTTGCGCCCATGATTTCAGTATTAAGAAGCATTGTCTCAAAGTGAAAGATATTTCCTCAGGGCACTGGAAAAAATGGGAACAACTCAAAGAAGATAAAACACACAAGCCCAGCAATTGGAGCTATGATTTCACACTCTGAGAGCCTCCTGTAGTCCTCATGTGAGCAACCATTGTGAAGTTTTCATCTTCTTTTTTCATTTTTTTATTAATATATAATTGACCTATAATATTATATTAGTTTCAGGGGTGTAACATAATGATTCAATATTTGTATATGTTACAAAATGATCACCACAATAAGTCTAGTTAACATCCATCACTATATGTAGTTAATAAAATCTTTTTTCCTTGTGATGAGGACTTTTAAGATTTACTCTCTGAGAAACTTTCAAACGTGCAATACAGTGTTATCAACTATAATCACCATGCTGTACAGTATGTCTCTAAGACTTATTTAATTTATAACTGGAAGTTTGTACCTTTTAATCACCTTTACCCAATCTCCCACCTCTCATCCCCCACCTCTGGCAAGCACCAATCATTTTTCTGTATCTATGAGCTTGGTTCTTGTTTGTTTTTTTGTTTTGGATTCCATATATAAGTGAGATCATGTGTTGTTTTTTTTTCTGACTTTATTTCACTTAGCATAATGTCCTCAAGGTCCATCCATGTTGTTACAAATGGTGGAATTCCATTCTTTTTTATGGCTGAATAATAATGTGGAATTTTCATCTTCAGTGAGGGAAGCATTCATTGGTATCTAGCAGTATACCAGGCACTTATATTGGCTGCAGGCCTATGAGTGAATTAGGCTCAAGAGCTTGGCTATCCTTACATAAAACACCTTTCAAGGAAATGCTTGACAAGAAATGTAATCACACTCCTCTCCCTTCACTCAATTACCAGAGGGGAAATAGAGTTTTAGCAAGAACATGACAGCTGTAGGTTTTATTGTTTATTAAACATGCACTCAATCATCAGTAATTTTCATAGAGAGGAATCCAAGAATATGTCAGGAAATTTCATTCATTGAAATTAATCTTGATGTATCTTTGCAAGAGATTTCAAAGTAGGGATTGTATTTTATTGCAGGAAAATGTGTGATTTATATGTATGAACTTAACTTGGCTGAGCTCTTGAATCAGGCTCCTTTCTTCGTGTAGGAAGCTAAAGATCCTTTGACGTTTTTCAGCGAGAATGGACCTTCCACCTAGATTCTATAAACTAGCTGATTGCTGTAACTCTTGAGTGTTCAGCCATCTCACTATTAGATTCTAATTGTTCTCCTGTAAATCACTTTAAGGGAGGCATACTGAATAGGAAAAACTAATAATCCTTTCAAATATCTGTCAAGACTTTACTGCTTGATGCATATGGCCTCCAGCTAGTTGATTGTCACTACATTATCAAGGACAACATCATAAAGTGAGAGGAGACACTAGGTATCTAGGGCAAAAGTGCTAATCAGACACAAGCTGCTGGGCTTAAAGTCTTCAGGAGCCTACATGGCAAGGAACTCGTGGACCTATTGAGTTGTACTGCATTAAATCAGGAGGCTTTATCAATCTTTTTTTTTTTAATCTTTTATGTATATTTATTTTTGAATGAGAAAGAGAGAGAGAACCAGCAGGAGAGGAGCAGAGAGAGAGGGAGACACAGAATCCGAAGGAGTAGCCAGGCTCTGAGCTGTCAGCACACAGCCTGATGGGCTTGAACCCATGAACCGTGAGATCATGACCTGAGTCGAAGTCAGACATTCAACCAACTGAGCCACCCAGGTGCCGCGGCATTTATCAATCTTGAAAAACAATTTTATGTGATTTACCAGAAATGAAAGCAAAAGCTGTCCCAGAAAGAGTATGCTACTGGCAAAACTGTCCAAACAAATTTTGATGAAAATAATATTTTAAGTCTCTCTGTGGGGCAAAGCATGGTTTATTTGAGGTGAAAGGGTGCATATCATCCTAAGAGTTTTGCCAAATATTAATTTCTCCATTTGACAAACAAATATTTTCAGGATGCCATTACTTTTAGAAACTTTCCCTTAATCAATTTTGCAAAGTATGTCTTCTAAAAGAGTGTAAAAAAGCTGTTCCATGTCTTTATAGACTTTAAGGTATAGATTTTAAGGAAACCTGGAAAGACCATAGGGATCCATGTAATCCTGCATTTCTAAAGTTGAAGAAAATGAAATAAAATTTAAATGACCTGATTTGTCATTTAAATTGAAATGTCATTAGTTTGGTGGCAAAATCCAAAGCAACAACTGAGAACAGAGCATTCACTGAGCATTTACTATGTGCTAGTTGTTCCTCTATGTGCTTTTACATGTATTAACTTTTATAGATTACAAAACCCAATCAGGCAGGTATTATCATCCTCGTGGTACAAATAAGGAAACTAAAGCAGGAAGAGTAATTTGCCCAAGGTCATGTAACCAATGAGTGGCAAAACCAAGATTCAAACTGAAACAGTTTGGTTCCTGATTTTATGCTCTGAAAAATTAGGCTATCCTGCCAACTCATGTGTTTAATATTTTTATTTGATGGGTTGGGACATTAACTTTTTTTTTTTTTTTTTGAGGAGAGAGAGAGAGAGAGAGCAGGAGCAGGGGAGAGGGACAGAGGCGGGTAGAGAGAGAGAGAATCTTCAGCAGGCTCCATGCTAAGCATGGAGCCTGACATGGAGCTTGATCCCACATCCCTAGGATCATGACCTGAGCCAAAATCAAGAGTTGGCTGTTCAACCGATTGAGCTACCCAGGCACCCTGGGACATTAACTTTTTAGTCAGTTTTATTGAGTTATATAATTTCTATATGATAAAATGCACCCTTTAAAATGTGTGATTCAGTGAATTTTGACATGTGTATAACGATCACCACAGTGAAACTATTAAAATTTTTCATTACTCCTCTAAGATCCCCTTATGCTTTATCTCCATCAGTTCCTTCACCCCATCCCTGGCCGCTGGCAACCAATGAACTGTTGTCAGTGTGTGTGCTTTGCCTAGAATTACATATAAATAAAATCACAAAATGGATCTTTGTGTCTGTCTTTCAATTAGTGTAATGCTTTTAAGATTCATCCATGTTGTTGTATCAATAGTTTCTTCTTTTTTATTGCTAAGTAGTACACCATAGTATGAATAAATCACAATTTGGCTCTTTACTAGTTGTTGGACATTTGGGTTATTACCAGTTTTTAACTGTTATGAATAAATCTTCTTTGAATACTTCTATAAAATTTTTGCATGGACATGTGTTTCAATTTCTTTTGGGCAAATCCTTAGGAGTGGAATTTCTGAGTCCTTTAATAAGTATATGTTTAACTTTGTAAGACAATGCCAAAGCGTTTCTCAAATTGGCTATACCATTTTGAATTCACAACAAATGTGTGCAAGTTCCACTGTTCCACATTTTCACCAATATTTATATTTTATTTTATTTATTTTTCTGAAGATTTATTTTTAAGTAATCTCTATACCCAACCTCGGGCTAGAGCCTATAACCCCAAGATCAAGAGTCACATGCTCCACCAACAGAGCCAGCCAGGCACCTCAGTTGTATTTTAATTTTAGCTGTTCTCATGGATATATAATGGTATTTGCTTTGGTTTAAACTTGTACTTCTCTGATGATTAATGACGTTGTTTATCTTTTCATGTATTTAATGGTGTTTTGTATGTTTTCCTTTTCAAAATGCCTGTACAAACATTTTAGTTATTTTTGAATCAGGATATTTGTCTCTTACTGTGTTGTTCTGGAAACAAATCAATTCAACTGTCAACAAGTCAAAAAGAATTTTCAGGAAAATTCTTTGCAAATATATTTGTCTCAGTAGGTTTTCAATAGGTGCTCATTATCAGTCCCTCTACTTTTAGTTTGCTGAGAATTTTTTTTAATGTTTTATTTATTTTTGAGAGAGAGACACCGGGGGGGGGGGGGGGGGGGGGCGGGCGGGCAGGGAGAGTGGGAGACACAGAATCTGAAGCAGGCTCCAGGCTCTGAGCTGTCAGCACAGAGCACGATGCAGCGCTCAAACCCAAAACCATGAAATCATGAGCTGAGCCAAAGTTAGTCACTTAACCAAGTGAGCCACCCCAGCACCCCATATTTTTTCCTTGATCTCAGGGTTGTGGGTTCGAGCCCCGTATTGGGTGTAGAGATTATTTAAAAATTAGGGGCGCCTGGGTGGCGCAGTCGGTTAAGCATCCGACTTCAGCCAGGTCACGATCTCGCGGTCCGTGAGTTCGAGCCGCGCGTCGGGCTCTGGACTGATGGCTCAGAGCCTGGAGCCTGTTTCCGATTCTGTGTCTCCCTCTCTCTCTGCCCCTCCCCCGTTCATGCTCTGTCTCTCTCTGTCCCAAAAATAAATAAACGTTGAAAAAAAAAATTAAAAAAAAAATTAAAAAATATCTTTAAAATAATAAAATATTTTGGGGCGTCTGTGTGGCTCAGTTGTTGAAGCCTCTGACTTCGACTCAGGTCATGATCTCACAGTTCATGGGTTTGACCCCTATGTAGGACTGTGTGCTGACAGCTCAGAGCCTGGAGCCTGCTTCAGATTCTATGTCTCTCTCTCTCTGCCCCTCCCTGGCTCACTGTCTCCCTCTCTCCCTCTCTCTCAAAAATAAATAAACATTAAAACAATTTTTTTAAATAAAAAATAAAATAAAAAATAAAATATTTCAAATTTTTATGATGGTTTATTTTCACCTGAAGTGTCTCCTTCCCCTATTCTATTATCTGTGGATTATTTTTTTCATGACTATTGTAGCCTCTGGGAAAGAGAGATGTATCCTTTCTGCCCTAGGCATCTTTGTCCTGACCAAAGCTGCCTCTGGCCTTACAGCACTACATTTGGTCCACCTCCAGCACAACGCCAAATATATATATATATATATATATATATATATATATATATATATATATAATATTTTAAACTATCTTTGTTCTTTTAATTCCAACCCCTGAACCAAACTTATCATTAATTTTTCCTAAATTTCATCAAAGTAAAATATGTCAAAATCTCTGTTGTAGTCCAAATAGCATATGGTGAAGAGACCACACTTCTGGTAACAACCCACCCTTCCAAGTTGGTACCTAAAACTTATGATTAGGGCCTAAGAGCTGAACAGGCATCATATTTCTATAAATTGGAAGAGAAAGTCACTCAGTACTAAAGCTGACACAAAAACAAACTACTTTAAAAACAAGCCCTCTGCTTCTAGCTAATCTAAAACTAATTCCTCAGAAAAACTTCTGAAAATTTGAGCATACTTTGTCCATGGGCTGATTTTCTGGGTCATGCTTGTAAGTCTCATCCACATCCACTCACAGTTCTCTGAGATTTGCAAATTGTTACAAGCGGGGCTCACCCGAAGCAGGGCTTGTGTTTTGTTTTTGTTTTTGTTTTTGTTTTACCTGAAGCAGGGCTTGAGCTCACCCAATTTGTGACTCAAACTGACAAACCTTGAGATCATGACCTGGCCTGGGCCGAAGTCTGATGCTTAAGGATTGAGTCACCCAGGTAGTCCCCTTTACTTATTTTGATATGCAGCATATCTTTGACCTAAAAGTTCTGTGATTTGTCCTACCTAGCTTAGCATAAAGAAGGCATTTCTAGGAGAATGGAACAATTAACATAGTAACCCTTAAGGATTTTATGATTCACTTGGTATTTTGTGGCGAATTTCTTGTAACCATTCAGATCATGCTTAAGTGCCATGTTCTCTGTAAAGCTATTCCTTCCTATTAGAGGAGTGTTATATATCACACTCATTTCATTGCGTAACAAAAGGGTTCTTGTAGTACTTGCCATTCTTGATAATGCACTCCTTGAGGACAAGACATTTCTCATTCCATTGTAACTCCAGTTGTAACTCCAGTGTTAGTATCAACAATGATTTAAACATATGAACTAATGGGGCACCTGGCTGGCTCAGTCAGTAGAACATGAGCTTCTTTATCTCAGAGTCATGAGTTCAAGCCCTACATGTGTAGAGCTTAGTTAAAAAAAAATACATAAACATATAAACTACTTAACGCTATGACTTTGGAGGTTCAAAATCCTGACTATGACACCTAATTGTGTTATCAGGGTACCTACTATTTCTGAGCTACCCAAATTGCATCATACAGTGCAACATTAGAAGAAGTAAATGAAATCGTGTGAGTAGCTCATTATCTAGCATATATATCCCAACAAAAGTCAGTTCCTTCCTTTCTTTGTTTCTTAGTAAATATTTACTGAAAAATTATGTGAAGTTATTGTTCAAAAATTAAGTTAGTATTTCAATCGGGGCATTGAACTAATTTCCTATTCCTTTGATGAAAAGGAAAAAATATACTATTCCCTTATCTTTGTCTTGTTAAAAGAGACAATATTTACATAAGGGCATGGTGACATTTCATACTTAAGAAAAAGTCCTCTAAGATTTTTTTCCTCTGAGTTTTAATAGGCTAATGTCTATATTAAAAAAGAAGAAAGATCTCAAATTAATAACCTAACTCTATACCTTAAGAATCTAGAAAAAGAGCAAGCTAATTTATAGAATTATGAAAACATGGCTTGTATGAAGAGAAGCTCATGTCTTTCACTCTGGTATGTTAGAGCTGCGTACCAGCTTCTAAGAACTCACAAGAGTTCAGGGAAGCTTGGAACGTTCTCCCCTTACTTTCTTTGTGCCAAGCTATTACTCATTCTTCAGTTCTTCGATAAGAAGCCACCTCTTTCCTGGAAGCCTACTGTGCTGGTTATACCTTTTTCCACTTCCTGATTTCTACCATCACCCCACCTCTATCCATTATCACGGTTCAGTCCTGCTCTGAGTGTTAGTAAGCTCACCTACAGAGACTGAAACACATGGGCTGCCCTGCCTCAGTTGGGTTAGGTCAATGGAACACAGTCAGAGGAAAGTGTACGAAATGTTTCTTCTCTGCCTCTTCCCTGCTCTGCGTGACATTTTCAGTAAGTGCCTGGGTCATTTCATTGACTAGAGCTTCTATTGCATGTCCCTTCCTGACTCCAGATTTTACTAGGATTAGTAACACTGTTTTCTCTCTTTTCTCCTTCAGGAATAGCATTTGTCTCCTGCTGCCAATAGTTTCTGGGTTTGTTGATTCCCTCAACTCTATTCACATAGATTCCTTCCTTCAAGTTTTTTTTTTGTACCACCTGATGTGTATTTTATTTCTTGCCACAATCCTGACTATATATCTTCTCTAACCATCTAGACTAGGTCAGTTGCTCCTACTGTGAGCTTATATCTCTCTCTGTACCTCCCTATTACATAACATCACATATTATTGCAGATAGTTGTTTAAACTCTTGGTCTCCTCTTCCAGACTTTGTGCAGGTTGGTATATGGTCTGTATTATCCACTATTTTCAGTACCTACCATAAAGTGTGACATCAATAAGTAATAATTGAATGAGTTGATTAATGAGAGCGTAATTAGTAGGTATGAGACTTATTCCCAGAATAGATGAGGCTGAAGATAAAGATAGACTCTGGATTCACAGAATCAGAAAAAAAATCCTAAAATTTGTATGAAACCATAAAGACCTTGAATAGCCAAAGCAATTTTGAAAAAGAATAAAGCTGGAGGTATCACATTCCCAGATGTGAAACTTATACTACAAAGATAGTAATCAAAACAGTATGATACTGGCACAAAAATAGACACATAGATCAGTGCAATAGAATAGCTCAGAAATTAACCCATGCTCATATGGCAAAGGTAGTCTCTTCAATAAATGGTACTGGGAAAATTGGACAGCCACATGCAAAAGAATGAAACTGGACCACTTTCTTACACCATATATAAAAATAAACTCAAAATGGATTAAAAACCTAAATGTGAAACCTGAAACCATAAAACTCCTAAAAGCAAACATAGGCAGTAGACTCATGGACATTGACTGGCCATAGCAGTATTTTTCTGGATATGTCTCCTTGGCAAGGGAAACAAAAGCAAAAATAAACCATTGAGACTAGATCAAACTAAAAAGCTTTTATATAGCAAAGGAAACCATCAGCCATACAAAAGGCAACCTACTAAACGACAGAAGATATTTTCAAATAATACATCCAGTAAAGGATAATACCCAAAATATATAAAGGACTTATACAACCCAAGACCAAAATACAAAAAGTTCTGGTTTAAAAATGTAAAGAGCGGGATGCCTGGGTGGCTCAGTCAGTTAAATGTCTGGCTCTTGATTTCAGCTCAGGTCACGATCTCGAAGTTCATGGGTTTGACCCCTGCATCTGGTTCTGTGCTGGTAGTGCGGAGCCTGCTTGGGATTCTCTCTCTTTCCCTCTCTCTCTGCCCCTCCCCCACTCACGCTGTCTCCATCTCTCTCAAAATAAATAGATACACTTGAAAAAAAAATGAAAAGAGGACCTGAGTAGATCTTTTTCCAAAGAAGACACACAGAAGGACAACAGACACATGGAAAGATGTTCATCACCACTAACCATCAGGGAAATGCAAATCAAAATCACAATGAGATATCACCTTACACCAGTGAGAATGGTTATTATCAAAGAGACAAGAAATGACAAGTATTGGTGAGACTGTGGATAAAAGGAACACTTACACACTGTTGGTGGGAATGTAAATTGATATAGCTGCTATGGGAAACAGGATGGTGTTTCTTCAAAAAACTGAAAATAGAGGACCATATAATTTAGTAATTCCACGTCTGAGTATTTATCCAAAGAAAACAAAAACACTAATTTGAAAAAAAATATATGTAACCCTATGTTCATTGCAGCATTATTTACAGTAGCAAAATATGGAAGCCACCTAAGTGTCCATTGATAGATGAGTGGATAAGGAAGATGCAGTAGGTATACACAATGGCATATTACCCAGCCATAAAAAAGAATAAAACCTTGTCATTTGCGACAACATGGATGGACCTAGAGAGTATCATGTTAAGTGAGAGAAGTCAAAGAAAGACAAATACCATATGATTTTACTTACATGTGGAATCTAAAAAACAATAAAAAATGGAAACAGACTCATAAATATGGAGAACAAACTGGTGGTTGCCCTAGGGGAGGGATGTTGAGAGAAAGGGTGATATTAGGTGTAGGGGATTAAGAGTTACAAAATTCCAGGTATAAAATACAGAAGTCATGGGGATGAAAGTACAGCATAGGGAATATAGTCAATAATATAATAATTCTGTATGGTGACAGAGGGTGACTGTACTTGTGATGAGCATTTCGTACTGTATATAATTGTTGAATCATGTTGTACACCTTAAAATCAATATATTATGTGTCAACTATACTTCAGTTAAAAATAAACTGGGTGGCTCAGTCAGTTAAGTGTTGACTCCTGATTTCAACTCAGGTCACGATCTAGCTGTGATTGTGCCCTGCATGTAGCTCCCTGCTGACAGGGTGGAGCCTGCTTGGGATTCTCTCTCTCCTCTATCTCTGCCCTGCTCGCAACTTGCATATGCACTTCCTTGTGTGTGTGCACGCGCATGCGTGTGCATGTGTGTGTGCGCTCTTTCCCAAAATAAATAAACTTAAAAAAAATAAAAAGACATATGGAAGGGTAGTGACATTTTACAAAGGATAGCTCTATGACAAATCATCAAGGAAAGACCCATGGCTTGATTCTTTATACACGATGCCAGAGGATCGGTTCCCTTCTGTGCAAGTTCAAATGCTGGACTACAAGATCTTTAAGGTCCCTTAGAATTCTGAAAATATATATCAGCCAGAAAGACATTCCCTTTTATTGAATCTGACTTTCCAGGCCTATCAGAGTTGGAGAGCTGACATTCATGGAACATCAGTAAATTTAATGAACTGAGTATTATAATAGCATGTCTTTCGATGTACAGCCCTTTGTGAGGCACTGTGGTCTGATACAGTATGGACTACTAATGTTGTCAGCTGTCTTTGTCTTAAGTGCTACTGTAAGCCTTATATAATAGGCATGAATAGGCTTTCCCCCAAAAACCTTAAAAGCTCTCTCCTTCATTTCCACTGCCTCTTAATTTGTAGAGGAGGAAACTTAGGACCTTTCTGGAACCACCTCTATAGGTCTGAAATAGTCTGCCTTCTGTAATGGAATATTCTATTCACCTTCTGTAATAAAACTGTGTTTTATTTGTCCCCCATAGCATGTGATGGTGTTTGGCACCATAGTAAAAATAAGATAAATGAGTAAGATGAGTGAAATAAAATAGCAGTTAAGCAGTAAAGACCTGAATTGGTTAACTCAGTCCCAGAGGCATGCACTTATTTGCAGAGGGGCTCTTTGTATAGAGAAAGTAAATGCACATAAAGAAAGGAGCATTTGAATTATGGAGCATATTCCCCAGGAGGTAATACATGTCTTTCTAAAATACAGAAGCATGTAAAGGCTTCAGACTGCAAATGCCCTAGTCTTTGAAGTTATGCATTGCATACATTGGAACAACATTACTTAAAAATGAACGTAGAAATAGCTAGAACAGTAAAACATAGTTGCTAAACTGTAGGAAGCAGAATTCTGGACAATAAAGACTAAAAAGTCTGTGATTATTGTTTCAATTATGAAAGCTAGGAGGGCCTAGTCTCGCACAAAGGAGTGCGTGATGTACAATCTGAGAAATCCTGATGAAAGAAGATGATCCAGAGGAAATGTGGGATGAAGGGGCTACTTTAATCACTCCCAATAATCAAGGCTGGTACCCCAGCTATGATTAATTTATTTTGCATGTACTTGTAATTTTCTGTAAGTCATTAAGTGCATTAATTGACTGTTGGTTAATAGAATATAGCTCAAGTCATTCCTTTGCTTTCATACCTTTACTCTCAACCCTTTTTGTTGTCTATAAAATCCTACGTAAGAACTCATTTGGGAATTATTAAGGAGAGACATTTAATTGGTGTGTCAACCCAAAATCATAGTCATAGTATTGATTTTTAAATTTCAGAAACCAGGCAATGTTGAGTTATGCAATTAGTGCCCTAAGGTAGAGAAGCTCCATCTGGGTGATTATTCTCTTTCAGAATGGTCTCTGAATTGGGATAAGCCTGGGATAAAGGGCGAGTCTAAGTCAAGTCCCTCTTTTCACATATTGTATTTTGTGAAACTGCAAAACCTTTCCTCCAAAGCTTTATTCAGTGTTTTTTCCCTTGACCCAAAGATCTGAATACTCACAGGGGCACACAGATACAAAGATTCCTTACTACTTCACTGATGTAATGAAAGTGAAGTAATGATTTCCTCTCTAAATAGTGCTTTACTCACACCTCTATAAACGGTAATAATAAACAGTACATCCCTTTGGTGAAATTTGCTTGTTGATGAATGTAGGCCTGGCTATTGACTTTTCACTTATTTAGCTCTCCATTTCATCATAAGCCACTTCCATATGCATTTTATTAAACAACCATCTATATCTATATTCGACTGGCTAATAGAGCGTGCACATCTTGTATAAATCTAGCTAGTTTGGGGCGCCTGGGTGGCGCAGTCGGTTAAGCGTCCGACTTCAGCCAGGTCACGATCTCGCGGTCCGTGAGTTCGAGCCCCGCGTCACGCTCTGGGCTGATGGCTCAGAGCCTGGAGCCTGTTTCCGATTCTGTGTTTCCCTCTCTCTCTGCCCCTCCCCCGTTCATGCTCTGTCTCTCTCTGTCCCAAAAATAAATAAACGTTGAAAAAAAAAATTAAAAAAAAATCTAGCTAGTTTGGGAGAAAGACTATCTTATAGGAGTGGTGACTTGAGTTGAAACAGTATTTCATCCTGAAATGGTAGGAAGCCACTCTACTGTCCAAGTAAGACAGTGGTAAAATGAACAAAAAGACAGGATTGGAAGAGTTTGTCTGAGGCTCAGTGGGATCTTAAAGGCACCCCAGCCAAAAATATTGCTGGAGAAAGAGGAAGGCTAAAGTACCAGGAAAAGGAGTACTGGGGGTAAGGCTGGAAAACCACTAGAAGATCTTAAGCAGTCCCTGAGTTTAGGTTTGGCGCCTTAATTGGTGGGGGAAAGAGCTGAAATCTCTGAGAAGTAGGACATGATTTGAGTTAAGGTTTCCAAAAGTGATTCTGGAAGTGCTGTTTCATAGAGGATCCACTAGAAGCAAGGAGACTAGGTTGGAAGCTCATACCAGTCTTAAGGAAAGATTTGTTATGAGCTAAAGAGCCATTATGGTCAAGATCCAGAGGATCTATCCAAGAAGGGGGAGGGCAGTTATTTCCAGAGATCCTGAGTTCAGCCCTGGAGGAGAGAAATTCACCGAGCAGGTGATCAGCAGCAAATATTTAAAGACAGGAGTTTCAGGCAGGCAGTGGAGGACCTGAAAGACCTAGGATGAAAACAAATGCTAAGTTACTTTAGAACAAGTCAGGAATCCTTGTCCAGAATCTTAACTCATTGGCTACTGAGCCTCAGGTTAACCCCTTATACAAAGATGGTGACCAATCAATGTTTGTCATGAGAAAGACTGAATTGAACTTAGAAGGTTGCTGTTTTTGGTTTGAAGATGTCAAAGATCAGGATAGTATGAGAAATGAAAACAATAAGGGCTCTTACAATTTATATGGTAAAAAGGAAAAAATGTTATTTGGGAAAAATTAACTGTTATGTTTCAGTATTTTTATAGTGGCAGAATGCAGTATTGCCATTTGTGACAACATGTGATGGAAATAAGACAGAGAAAGACAAATACTGTATGATCTCACTTTTATGTGGAATTTAAAGAACAAAAACCACCAGGCTTATGGATAGAGAGAACAGATTTGTGGTTGCTAAAGGCAGGGATTAGGGTTGGGCAAAATGGGTGAAGGGGGTCAAAAGATACGTACATTTATAAAATAAGTCCTGGGGATATAATGTATAGCATGGTGACTACTGTTAATAATGCTGTATTGCATATTTGAAAGTTGCTAAGAGAGTAGATCTTTTTTTTTCAGTTTATTTACTCATTTTCTTATTTTTAAAGTTTATTTTTACTTATTTTGAGAGAGAGAGAGAGAGAGAGAACAAGTGGGAAAAGGGCAGAGAGAAAGGGAGACAGAACCCCAAGCAGGCTCTGCCCTGTCAGCACAGAGCCCATTGTGGGGCTTGAACTCATGAACCGTGAGATCATGACCTGAACTGAATCTAAGAGTTGGATCCTTAACCCACTGAGCCACCCAGGTGCCCCTATTTACATATTTTTGAAGAGAGAGAGGGAGCACATGCACATGCACTGCAGGGGCAAAGAAAGCGGGAGAGAGAGAATCCCAACCACGCTCCGAGTTCTCAGCACAGAGCCCGATGTGGGGCTCCATCTCACCAACTGTGAGATCATGACCTGAGCCAGGAATCAAGAGTCAGACACTTAATCGACTGAGCTACCCAAGCATCCTAGAATTTTGTTTTTTTGTGGTAACTTTTAAGATCTACTCTCTTAGCAGGGCGCCTGGGTGGCTCAGTCGGTCAAGTATATGACTCTTGACTTTGGCTCAGGTCATGATCTCACAGTTAGTGTGATTGAGCCCGGTGTCAGGTTCTGTGCTGACAGTGTGGAGTCTGCTTGGCTTCTCTCTCCCTCTTTCTCCGCCCCTCTCCCCACTCATGCTCTCTATGTCTCTGTCTCTCTTTCTCTCAAAATAAAAACATAAACATTAAAAAAAATAAGAAAACAAAATTCTGTAAATATGTGTGGTGGTAGATGTGACCTGGGTTTATTGTGGTGATCATTTCTCAATATATACAAATATTGAACTATGTGTACACATGAAACTAATATGTTGCATGTCAATTATACCTCAATTTTAAAAATGGGAAATCCTCTACCACCACCACCCCTCTCCCACAAAAAACAACAACAACAACAAACAAAAACAAAGAGTGGCAGGATCTGTATTATAGAGATGGGTCTTTTATTCTTAAATCCTGAATAGACAGGTATGGACTTCTGGTTGAGAAAAGTCTACTAGGGAGTAGGTGCGTTCCAAGATGAGCCAAAAGCAGGTGATTATTATTACTTTTAGGCATACAATGAAAGAAACAGAGCAAAGCAGTAAAGGAGAGAGGAGGTGGGATATGAGGGCAATATAAGGGGGTTTAAGAGAGTAAAAACACAAACAGCAACATTCTGGGGTTTTGCTCGTGATTTTTAGAAGAGACATTTCCAGTATTAACTGCACCTCTTAGTATTCCGTAGTCTTCTGTCACTACCCCAGACTTTTAGTAAAGGTCTACTATAAACAGCAGCTTTTAAAAAAACAGTACTCTGGGAGAATGAAGGGAAATTGGTGAGGTCCAGCACAGGATAATGTAGGGCAAGAAGAGAACAGCAGTTGGAAAGAGCAATTGAAAATGCTTCAGGAACAAGAATAGGAGCAAAAGAGACAAAGGAAAGTGGAAGTCTCCCTCCCCCATTCCTATAAAGGAAGGCTTGGAAATAGAGACTCCCAGGACTTCCCTCAGTATCTGGGATGAGGACTTTAACCCCTGTATTTGGCTGCTAAAGAAACTATGAGGGTGACCTCAGCAAGCTTGACACCTTGGGAGACACGGTAGTCACTTGGGGTACCTTTAGGACTGTATTGGACAATAGCAGAGTAACTAATGAGCTTTCTTTTAACTGAAGTGAAAATTGACACATAATAGTCAAAAGACTTTTACAAATTCACAAAGCCAGTACTCGAATTGGATCTCCAAATACCTAGCCTATGGCCTTTTTTTTTTTTTTCCTACTACAAATTGTCATTCCAGGCCTTAAGGAAAATTTAGAAAATATGCACCAATTTTAAGATAGTTTATAAAACAAGAAAACCCTGATTATTGTTATCATTGAATCTCTTTTTTTAAGTTTATTTATTTTGAGAAAGAGAGACACTGTGTACGAGTGGGGGAGGGGCAGAGAGAGAGGGAGAGAGAGGGTCCCAAGCAGGTTCCAAGCTCTCAGCATGGAGCCAGACATGGGACTTGATCCCACAAACCACGAGATCATAGCCTGAGCCAAAACCAAGAGTCAGATGCTTAACCCACTGAGCCACCCAGGTGCCCCATCATTGTAACAGCTTATCTAAATGTCTATTATATTGGTCATTCTTTTTTTAATTTTAATTTTTTAATTTAAATTTTAGTTCATATACAGTACAATATTGGTTTCTGGAGTAGAATTCAATGATTCATCACTACATACAACACCCGGTGCTCATCACAACAAGTGTCCTCCTTAGTACCCATCACCCACCTAGCCTATCTCCCACACACCTCCCTCCATCAACCGTCTGTTTGTTTTCAACTGAGTCTCTTGTGGTTTGTTCCCCTCTCTTCTTCTCCCCACCCTTCCCATATGTTCCTCTGTTTTGCTTCTTAAATTCCACATATGAGTGAAATCGTATGGTGTTTGTCTTTTTCTGATTGATTTATTTCACTCATAATACCTTCTAGCTCCATCCATGTCATTACAAATGGCAAGATTCTTTTTGATGGCTGAGTAATATTCCAGTGTTGGGGTGTGTGTATGTGTGGTGTGTGTGTGTGTGTGTGTGTGTGTGTGTGTATTACCACATCTTCTTTATCCATGAATCAGTCAATGGACATTTGGGCTCTCTCCATAGTTTGGTTATTGTTGATAATCCTGCTGTAAACATTGGGGTACATGTACCCCTTTGAATCTGTATTTTTGTATCCTTTGGGTAAATACCTAATAGTGCAATTGCTGGATCGTAGGGTATATTGGTTGCTCTGACTCTGTGTATTTCATGTGATAAGGTTTAAAAAACCAAACAAGCAAAGAAAATATATTATGATCTAACTATAGAAATTGAGAGAAGCTATACATCACTTAATTAAAAATATGGTCTTAGCACTTACAAATTTTCACCTAAACTATAAAACCAAGTATATACTCAAAGGAAACAGAAAAAATATATCTTGTCAACTATGTGACAGTTTCTGAATGGAACAACTACTTAATCTGCTGCCAACATTGTGTTTCAATTATAGTTCAATTAAGAAGAAAAAAAAAAAAGAAACTGCTGCCCTAACAAATGATGCAATTTCAATGCAGAGCTAGATAATATATAAAAATAAATATTCATCATTAAATATCTTTGACTTATAGGTAAAATAATTCATCTAATTATATAAACTCATCTAATATACTTCAGTCCATCGTAGAGGGATTTAATTTACTTGCAAGATATAAAATTTTGCATGTCATGTAATGGTACTGATTCCTTTGATTTTATTTAAAAATAAATTATTTTGGGGAAACACAGTGGCTCAGTCAGTTGAATATCTGACTCTTGATTTTAGCTCAGATCACAATCTCATGGTTTGTGAGATGAAGCCCCGTGTCTGGCTCTGTGCTGACAGCACAGAACCTGCTTGGGATTCTCTCTCTCTCTCTCTCTCTCTCTCTGCCCCTCCCCATGCCCCACTCATGCTCTCTGTCTCTCAAAATAAATAAACTTTTTTTTAAAAGTAAGAATAAATTAATTTCAATTTAGTAAATATTCTGTGTCCACTACCTACAGGTCACCATGCTAAGTACTTTGGGAGATAGAATGTTGAGTAATATAGGATTCTTGGCCTAAAGAAAAAAGGACCAAAATTTTAGAAAATGAAGCAGAACACAGCAAACTCCGATAAGAGGAGTAGTAGGTTCTGTGGCAAATCAAGAAGCAGAAACATTATCTGTGTCGACCCTCAGAAATGGCTCCAAGAAAGAAGGATTTAATCTGTTCTTTGATAATCCAAGATGGATAGAGAGAGCCTGGATATGGAGGGAAAAGCATAAACAAAGACTCATAGGCAGGATTTACAATCACTTTGGCTGTGGCTTGGGCAAGTGCATGGCAACAAAGCAGCAGAAAAAGATGACATAAAATATATAGCCTTTAAATATCAAGATAAAAAACTGGGTATCAATTTTGGAAATGAGTGGGCAAACTTTTTAAAGCTTTTGATCACGGGGATGAAATTGAACTGTAATTTCAGCACATTATTTTTCTTTTCATTCTTTTTTTTTTTTTTACATTACATCCCCAGGAATTATTTACTTTATAACTGAAAGTTTGTAACTTTTGACATTATCTTGCATTATCAGCACATTATCTTGACAGTGTTGTCGAGCATTACCACTTGAGGAACAGATGTGATAGTGTAGTGAGTGATTCAGAGTTTCTGAACCCAGGCTGTAATGAGAGAAATGGAAAAGAGAGGATGATATCAGCTATGAAAGACTTTCTAATATTTGGTGGGTGATTAGATGGCAATGATGGTAATAAGGGGTGTGTGTATCAGATTACTCTTGAAATTTAGGGATGTAAAAGAAGAATAAATATTATCTCTTACATTTCCCGAGGGTCAGGAATTTGGCAATGATTTGGCTTGGTGATTCTGGCTTGGGATACCTCATGAGGTTGTGGACAGTTATCTGAAGACTTGAATTAGGTCAGATAATCCACCCCTAAGTCTTACTTAACATAAGCAAATTGGTGCTGGCTGTTAGCTTCAGTTTCTCTTCATATAGACCTCTCCACAGGGCTGTTTGAGAATCCTCACAACATGGTAACTTGTTTCTTCCAAATGGAATGATCAAGGAGTCCCAGGTGAAAACTACTATGTTTTTTACAACCTAGCTTCAGAAGTCTTTTTTTTTTTTTTAAGAGAGCAGAAGTGACCAAGGGGCAGAGAGAATGCCACGAAGGGCAGAGAGGGAGAAGTGGGGCTCATGAGTAGCAGGGCTCATGAGTAGCAAGGCTCATGCTCACCCGATGATGTGGGGCTCCAACTCACAAACCGTGAGATCATGAGCTGAGCCACCCAGGTGCCCCCTAGCTTCAGAAGTCTTATCATCACTTCTGCAGAACCCTATTAAAGTCACTTAGGTCAGCCCTAAGTTGAAGCTGGAGGAGAGTATCCAAGGGAAGGTATAGGTACAAGGAGAAGAGAATCAATGGGGAACATCTTGGTGGTGGTCTACCTAAGTGTTATTTTCTTCGGGGGAAGGAATCCACTAATTTTATTCCCCAAATCTTAGCCCAGTTCATTACTGATCTGAAAAATGAAAGTTGGCTTTGAGCTTTTGAGCTTGTATAGTTGGGGGAATTTTAGCTCTACATTTTATACATCTAGAGATAAAGAAGCTTAAGAGGAAATATATCTAACTTTGATTCATTTTTACATATTCTCTTTGAGGAGTAAAATACAGAGACTGTATTTATTTAATTTTAATCTCTCAAATTTCAAAGGCTAATTGAAAGAGACAAAATTCAACACACTTTGCTATATTCATTTCCTTCAAAGTAGATGAACTACATTGTGCATAAGAAGTGTCAAAGGGGCACCTGGCGGGCTCAGTTGGCAGAATGTGTGAGTCTTGATCTTGCGGTTGTGAGTTCAAGCTCCACATTGGGCATAGAGCTTATACTAAAAAATAAATGTCATGAATTATTGCTTCATTTTAGGTGGAACCTTACACATTTCAGTAGATGCTGAAATACTGAAGGTAATTTGAAATTGTTCAGAAGAGCTTCTTAAGGCTTTTTTTTTTTAATGTTTTACTTATTTTTGACAGAGAGAGAGCATGAGCTGGGAGGGGCAGAGAGAGAGGGCGGCAGTATCCAAAGCAGGCTCTGCACTGACACCAGTGAGCCCAATGTGTGGCTCGAACTCTTGAACCACGAGATCACAACCTCAGCCAAAGTTGGATGCCCAACTGACTGAGCCACCCAGGGGCCCCATTAAAAGAGCTTCTTAAAAAGTGTATTCCTCACAGAGATAAAAAAGGGTAAAGGAGATTATTTCACTTGCTGTACTATATGAAAGCTGGCAAATTCTAGAAGAAATCGTAATAGTCTTGCAGTTTATACAGATGCATTTTTCTTTGTCGTAAACCCAAATTCCTAATCTCTGACATCATTTTATAATTATAACAGGTAATGTGACTGCATGTGTCTAATCACACACAGCCAGATCCATTTAATAAGACAGCCTCAAGGCAATTTTTGGTCCCACTAAATCCCTGGGGGTGCTATTCTTATAGTGTGGATTTAAAGCTTCATTATTCCTTTCATTACTTAAGCACCCAAATGGAGATTTTTAAAGGCAAGTATCAGTGTGCACGTGAGGGAGGATATACTAGTTTTCTTGTACCCTGTCTCATTCCATTAGAAAGCATCATGCCGTTGTGGTATTGTAGCTGATATGTACCACAGTCATTAATACATTATTTTTGAGAGTTGCGAGACAGTTTGTCCTGACTATCCCACCATCAGCAGTAAAATAAAACTGCCTTAGGGCCTAATTTCCTACCACTCTCCATCCTGGATTAAATGACATAAATGATTGATAATACTGTAATACCTATTTTTGAAGGAAGGTTTTTTTATTCATGTAAAAATGAACTACATCTTTTAGAATACAACTGAAGCATTGTCCGATTTCCTCTTTTTATTCAATTTGAGTAGAAAAATATTTCCTGGAAGGTATATTTTATTTAGCACAGGATTGATTTTATTTATTTTGCCCAGTGATTAGAACAGCACTATTATTACCTGCCCAATTTGTCCCTGGCTACCATGGCGAAAAAAGACACCAGTGAATCTTCCAAGTACTGGGTAGCTGAATTGGGATACAGTCAAGTGGTGGAGCATCCAGGAAATGGTTAACACAGGGGACTTTCTGTCTGAGAGGAAAAGACAAAAACATTGCTACTAGCATTAAACATAGGAATTTTTGGTTTTTTGAAGTCCTTCCTTTTCACTGCATTTAAATATCTAATTTCACATGTCCTTTTTAAGAAGAACAACACCGTTTTAAACAAAACTCACTTTGGAGCCATGCAACTGAGAAAGCAGTTATTAGTGACAAATAATCCAAGGTGTATAAAGACTTGCTAGGAGAAATGTGGAGATCTTCCAGTAAATAGTAACTGCATAAATTTTTCTGTAGACAGAGAAGGAAGTGTTTTGAATAGCATTCAATGGCAATGTGTTTCTCAAGCAGTTAAGTTGTGGTAAGGATTCCATCTGTGGCTCTTGTCCACCTTTTGCATCTAAGATCTGTGGCTCAGAGAGGGAACTGTGGGCCACAAGTTGGGAAAAGTGATCCAGCTTTTATCCTTGTGATGATTGTGGTTACTGTTAATGATATTTATGATATCAAAGCAGTTAAGGGGTGCCTGGCTGCCTCAATCAGAAGAACATACAATTCTTCTTCTTCTTCTTCTTCTTTAGCTTATTTATTTATTTTGAGAGAGAGAGAGTCAGGGAGGGGCAGAGACAGAAGGAGAGAGAGAATCCCAAGCAGGCTCCACACTGTCAGCGTGGAGCCCCATGCGGGGTCCATGAGATCATGACCTGAGCAGAAACCAAGAGTCAGATGCTTAACTGACTGAGCCACCCAGGCACCCTGAGCACGCAACTCTTGATCTCAGGGTCATGAGTTTGAGCCCTACCTTGGGTGTAGAGATTATTTAAATAAATAAAACTTAAAAAAAAATCAAGGCAGTCAAATTTTAAATTAATTTTATTGATAGATTATGCTTATTTTAAGAAATCCTTCCTTAAAGTCTCAAATATATATCTGGTATGTCTTTAGATTTAAAAAAATATTGATGTTTAAATCCACTTGGAACTGCTTTGTGGGTTAGGTATAATAATTCCAACTTAATTTTATTACTTCATTTGGATAATTAATTTCATATAAATAACCCATGTTCCACTGATTAATCATTATATCTCTACATGTACAGATACTATTTATTTCTGTCCTATCTTTCTGCACTATTGTATTCTTCGTGTCTGTTTTTCTATCCCTTTGCTAAAAACTCACTTTCTTTTTTTTTAATTTTTTAAATTTATTTTTGAGAGACAGAGACAGAGAGAGCATGAGTGGGGGAGGGGCAGAGAGAGAGAGGGAGAAAGAGACACACACAGAATTTGAAACAGGCTCTAGGCTCTAAGCTGTCAGCACAGAGCCTGATGCGGGGTTTGAACTCATGAGCTGTGAGATCGTGACCTAGGCTGAAGTCAGATGCTTAACCAACTGAGCCACCCGGGCACCCCAAACCTTACTTTCTTACCCACAATGAATTTTTGTAATACGTTGTAATAACTGTCATTGTTCTTTTATTCCTCCAAATTGTCTTTATTATTATTAGTCACTTGCATTTTCAAATAAGTTTAGAAGGATACCCTAAAGTTTGATGGAAAAAAGGGAGAACTAGTTTGATTTTTATTAAAACTGTCTTAAAATTATAGACTAGTTGAGGGATAATGATATCTTCCCATTATGGTGTCTTCTCATTTTAGAATATGACACATATTCCAGTTATTAAACTCTTACTAGAATCTTAAAAATGGTAATTTTATCCATTTAATTCTTAGGTACCATTTGTTGGAGTTATTTATACCTTTTATATTTTTCTGATGTTGGGAGTTGAATCCTTCCTTCAGCCTCATCAATAATAAAACTGTTACTTGACTTTTTTTTTCTTCTGTTAGATTTCTTTGCTTGTCACTAGATTAGTTTCTAACTTGATTGAAAGGAACAGGAATATGCTATTCATCCACCACCTAATACCCCAACATCTTGGGTCATTGACTGGAAACTTTGAATTGATATTTGAGGAAGAAAAGATTCATGTTTCTGATGGCTTGGGCAGGAGGCATCAGGTTTCAGTGCTTTCCTACATCCTGTGGATTTTTTGACCTTGGTGGTTTTCACCGGGCTCAGGCAGGACAAGCCTCAGTAAACATAGACAACAGAGCTTCCGGCTGACCTCACCCTGACCCACATCAGCTTAGCCTTTTTCACCAAGCAGGGTCTGCTGACACAAGGATTAACCGTCCAAAGGAGAAAGCTGTTAAGTCCTTGTTAAGGCCTGTATCGAAACAAGCTGAGCCTTCCAAGTATTTGAGCTTTCCAAGCATTTGTGCATTAGGAAAAGGGGAAAAAGAAAACTTATTGTGAATTTCCTGGCTGAATATACATGCTGAAATTCTTTTTTTTTGTTTTTACATGCTGAAGTTATTTAATTTCCAGTAGCAAAGAGAGTCATGAGAGATACAAACCAAAAGTATGTGTGTTTTGTGCCAGGCATAAATAGGTAATGCTGATTCAGAAGCCCCAAGTTCAGTCCCTCTTAATGCTTTTGCATTATATTCAGGCCTAATTATTTATTGTAGTAGAGAGAAATGAATTTTAGAAAATGTTAGAGAGCAAGATCATAATCTAGGTTTGTTTAATTGGATCCTCTCTCTCAAGATAATTGAATCTTTTAGTGAATGACCAATGATGTGGAGGTAATATTATTAGAACTATTCATGTAATGTGCTGTTCTTGTTTTCATTCCATTTTTATATTTTTAAAGAATTTTTTTAAGATTTTTGAATTTTTAAAAATAATCTCTACATCCAACATGGGGCTTGAACTCACAACCCTAAGATCAAGAGTCTCATGCTCCACTGACTGAGCCAACCACGTGCCCCTCCATTCCATTTTAAAGTGCTGGTCAGGACTCACAAATTGATTCTTAAACCTCACTGTAAGTCCTGACCTGAAGTGTGAAAAACACTGGACTAGACTATTTGTGATATAGGATTTCCTTCTTTCTTCTTCTTCTTTTTTTTTAGACTTTATTTTTAAGTAATCTCCACACCCAACATGGGACTTGAACTTACAACCCCAAGATCAAGAGTTGCATGCTCCACTGACTGAGCCAGCCAGGCACCCCTCTTTTTTTTTTTATTTGAAATCATTTTTTAAAAGTAATCTCTACACCCAACATGGGGCTTGAACTCATGACCCTAAGATCAAGAGTTGCATGCTCCACCGACTGAGCTAGCCAGGTGCCCCTGTGATGTAGGATTTCTGATGTGGCTTTCCAGTTTATTCCTCAGAAGTTACCTACTTACCCCTTTCTTTTCAAATATTGTAGCTGTCAATTCTGTGAGCTCTGCATGAAATTCCATTAAATTACCTTCCGATCTCAGGTAGTCCAACTCAGTTTCTGCTTGTAACTCCAAATTCAAAATGTTCATAACTTTAAACAGAATAGTGGTATGAGAATGGAAACACAATTGGCACTTTGCTAAATTTTCCCCCTAAAACAAATGTTGAAGAGAACATAAGTTTAAGTTATTTTTGCTACCATGCAACTTTGAGAGAGGGGAAGGTGATGGTGTGTGGCAATTTGGTTCAAGCTGTGCAATTCAAGAAGTGAAAGACACATTTGTTAATCTATGAAGTTATTACTACAATTATATAATAGCATAATCCTTATGAAAAAAGATCTTCAGAGAATAGATTACAGTGTAAATCATTTAAATAACATGCTTATTTTTTGCCTTAAATATAAATATTTATAAACTTTTAATTTCTAATTCTTTTTAATGCCATTGTATTCTGTGTGTAACATACCTATCATTTATATATATACATGTATATATATATGTGTGTGTGTAGATAGATATATATATATATATCTATCTATACACACACACATTGGTTGCTTAGTAACAGTAATTTAATGATGGCTATGATTTATTTAGTTACATTTATGTAACACATGAATATTATGACAAATTCTAACAACATGCTGGATATTCTCCTCTCCATTTATACTTGGTGCAGTAGTACATTAGAGATGTTAGACTCTCACAGCTAGTAAGGGTCAGAGCCAGGGTTTGCTTTGAATTCTATTTAATTTTAAATCCTGAAGTCTTTCTATCAATTCACACTGTCCCTGAAGCAATAAGAATAGGGGGTTGAAGGTCAACAAAAAATTTGTTGATATATCTGTTAACTCACTATTGCCGACCACTTCCAAAAGTCCCTTTGCATGTATATACTCTTTTTCACAATAAGAAATACAAAGCTGGATTCCTGTATGTCACCTCTCTCCATCCGTGCCTCTCTTAACTACCGCACCCTCTCCTTCAAAGTAAAAGTTGCATTGCCCACCTGGTTCAGAATCCCATGTAGCTCCAATTTTACTTGTAGCCAAGATTTACATCAAGAACTAAATCTCTGAGGATTTCTGACAAGTCCGCTGCTGTTTCTTTGTACAAATAGAAAGTGAAAGTGGGATGTTGAATGAATGTAGTAGAAACTCTGTTATACAGCCTGTAGTGAGTATATGATGAGATCAATACGAAGAACAATGGATCAGGGATGCACTGTGAGAGGCAGATTTACCACTAAACTAATGAAGCCCAATCCTTAGAGCCTTAACTTGAGCAGGTCACTTCCAGACTCTGACTGGTTATGATAATGTTATATCCTTTTTCTTCAAGAGTCCTCCACACTAAAAATATGTAAGCTTTATGTTTCACAATATCTAGGTTCTCTGCTAAGAAATTTGGACAAGATATAGGTATCTCTGGCTCATGTATAGGATCAAGAAAAAGAAAAGGAATAGCAAGGGAATTAATACAGAAAAATAAGGGGAGAAATAATGGGCAAAATGACAGTGTTGGTAAGGAAGGGAAAGTTTGCCAGTAATTGAGAAATCTCTCTTTTTTTTTTTTAATGTTTATTTATTTTGCAAGAGAGAGAGGGAGAGCATGAATGGGGGAGGGGCAGAGAGAGAGAGAGAGAGAGAGAGAGAATCCCATGCGGGCTCCATGCTGTCAGCACAGAGCCTTATGGGGGGGGGGCACTCAATGTCATGAACCGTGAGATCGCGACCTTGCCAAAATCAAGAGTCCGTCACTTAAACGACTGAGCCACCCAAGTGCCCCTCTTGGTAGTGTTAAATTAAGCCTAAGGAACATGGGATTAGAGACTAATGAAGTATTTGTCTTCTCTTTTCACTTGGAAGCATTCTTTGCCAATATAACTCCTGTTTAATTCCCTAATACAACAGGCTCCAGATGTATTTCATTTCCATTTGTCATTAGAAAGATTGTGTAAAACCCTGAAGCAGAAATTGGTCACCTTCCCATAATTCTTGGAAACATACCCAGAAACTAAAAGTCAGTGTGTGAATCCAGGACACAACATAGGTAAATAACAAAATAAAACACATCAGATAATGCTACCAAAGTAGTATTCATTAAAGAGATCCAGAACCTTCTGATCTCCATTAAACAAAATGTTGACTCATCTCAGTTCTGAAATGAATTGTTTGTTTCATTTTCTTCCTTTTCCTCTTTACTGAAATTGGGAATAACTGAAAATAAAGAAGCAACAGAATCACTGCCTTTTGCCAAAAACGTAATCTTTTGTTTATGTTTGTTATGTTTGTTCTGATTTGTGGTACTATTTTGGCTGTTATTTTTCTATGATCCTTGTTTATTTCTGTGTACATGTTATGTCTCTGCTGTAGCAGTAGTTTTCTCTAGTTTTCACAATTCCTATGAGCCTTTGAAAAAGCAAAAACTAGAATTACAACGAATTAATAATTAGTAGTTAATTACCAACAAAAGACCGACAAAAAGGGCCCTTTCTGAACTGAAAACTTTCATAGGGTGTCAGAGTCTTGGATATTTAAAGAATCACTTTTCAAAGCAGGAAAGTAAAATTAGATTAGAAAGGAGTTCATAAATCAGGAGTAGATTTATCAGAATAGAAAAGAAAACAAATCAGAGAGAACCTATATATCTTTATGAGATACAAAGGGTTTGGAAGAGAAGAATTTATGAGCATATCAAGGGGAAGATTAATTTTCTCAGAATTACAGAATGTGCTTAGAACAAATGCATATGAATGGAAAAGCTAGAGGGAACTTGAGGGATCTCCCTGAATGGGGGAGTGTTTTCTATGTGGGGAGAAGTAGAGAAAGAGATACATGATGACCAGAAGTATAATTGGTAGAGGGGCATCTGGGTGGCTCAGTTGGTTAAGTGTCAGACTCTTGATTTCAGCTCAGGTCATGATTTCACGGTTCATGAGTTCAAGCCCTGCATAGGGCTCTCTGCTGACAGTGTGGAGTCTGGCTGGGATTCTCTCTCTCTCTCTCTCTCTCTCTCTCTCTCTCTCTCTCTCCCTCTCTCTGCCCCTCCCCTGCTCATGCTCTCTGTCTCTCTCAAAATACATAAACATTTAAAAAAATTTAAAAAAGAAAGAAGTGTAATTGGTAGAAATTATATAGATACTCTCCAAACCTATTCCCTCTTCTTAGGCACATTGCTAAAACTGTATTCTTCAGCCTCCTTGAATGTATTTGGAGCCTTATGGTAAATTCTTGCCAATGGGAAGCAAATAATACACTATTTCTGGATTGAGGCATTTAAAAATGGATGTAGTTTATGTTCACTGTCTACACCTTCTACTGACTGGGTAGTGTAATGGAAATCTTGAAACTATTTGTTGAGAATGCAGTTACACATCATAGAAGGAGATTGAAGACCCCCATAGCCTTTGCAGCAGAGCCACATAACCAGGCTTTGTATGAATGAGAATTAAACCATTATTGTTTAAAACCCCTCCAGATTTGTTTGTGACAAAAAGTAATGTTAACCACCCAGAATGCACCACCACAAATATAATATTGCATCCCCAGTACATGAAGCGTTCTTCCCTGACTGGTTCTCTCTCCCTACAAATGAAACTTGAGGGCTTATTTAGAGACTTTAGCAGAGGCACACATGGGCAATCATATATCCCGGACCTTCCTGCCAAAATAGAAAAGTTTTTTTCTTGCTGGGAAGAGGGTGGTGCTCTTTCAATAAGTTAGTCACTTCAGTAAAAGAAAGAGGTGGAGTATAGAAGGTGCTTGATTGGTCCACCCTTTTTGTTGATTTATCCTAGGAAAGGAGTGACTGATGTTAAAGAGGAGGAGAGATTGAGAGAAAGGTTCCTTTTTTTTTTTTTTTGAGAGAGAGAGAGCGTGCATGTTTGAGTGGGAGAGTGGCAGAGGGAGAGGAAGAGAGAATCTTAAGCAGTCCACACCCAGCTTGGAGACCAACACAGGATTCAATCTCATGCCCTTCAGGTCATGACCTGAGCTGAAATCAAGAGTTGGACACTCAACCAACTGAGCCACCAAGGTGCCCCAAGAAAAAGATTTCAAAGTGTCACTCTAGTGAATGTTCCCTTAAGGAAGCATAAGTCCAGGAGTTGTTTGACCTGATGGCTCAGTTCAGCTTTATCACCTTTCATTAAATTTTCAACCCATGGAAACCTTGCTATCTTCAGAGCATTTGCATAACTCTACTCTCACTACTATAATCAATGATTTCTAATGGGCAGGTCCTAATGGCACTTTTCAAGCTTTACTCAATGCATCTTCCCTACCATGTTTGATTGTCAACTGCTGACAATCCCTTTCATCTTTATGTTCTCCCATTGTCTACTCTTTCATTTGTTCCTGAGTTTTGCTCAGATTTCAGATATCTCCTTCTCAAGGTCATTCCAAACTATTTTCTCTTCAAGCCGACTCAAATGATCAATTTAGTCAGAGTGACTTCTTAATCCCCTACTGGGTAAAAGTCCATATTTTATTTATATTTCCACCTATAAGCCAATAACCCTCAAGTATTTCCCTCCAGCCAATACCACTCTCTGTATCCCCATGCCTTAATACTGACTGCTTCATATAAATCTATACATTTCACTTTTATTAGTTGGAGAGATCATAAACTACCGCTTTCTAAACTTCACACATTATTTTGTTCCCCCAAATCTATCCTGACTTTACAACCCAGACCAAAAAGACAGAAATCTAAACCGGAACCAATTGGTTACCAGTATATCCATTTTGCCATCATAATATATCTCATTTTTGTCCCCTTCTGTCTGGATTCACTCCCTCGACTCATTCAACACCAGCACTAAGTCCTTTCATTCATGGCTGGAGCTATTGCAAAAGTATCTTTGTTTATATTCTTTTAAAAAAAATTTTTTTTAATTTTTTTTTTCAACGTTTATTTATTTTTGGGACAGAGAGAGACAGAGCATGAATGGGGGAGGGGCAGAGAGAGAGGGAGACACAGAATCGGAAACAGGCTCCAGGCTCTGAGCCATCAGCCCAGAGCCTGACGCGGGGCTCGAACTCACGGACCGTGAGATCGTGACCTGGCTGAAGTCGGATGCTCAACCGACTGTGCCACCCAGGCGCCCCCAAAAAAAATTTTTAATGTTTGTTTATTTTTGAGAGAGAGACAGAGAGACACAGTGTGAGTGGGAAGGCGAAGAAAGAGAAGGAGACACAGAATCTGAAGCAGGCTCCAGGCTCTGAGCTGTCAGCACAGAGCCTGATGTGGGGCTCAAACTCACGGACCATGAGATCATGACCTGAGCTGAAGTTAGACACTTAACTGACTGAACCATCCAGGCTCCCCTCTTTATTTATATTCTTTGTGCTGTTTTCAGCCAACACAAACTCAAATTCCACACAACCACAAGAGAGTCTGATCCAACATGCAAATATAATCATATAAGTAACTTGCTTAAAATGTTTGCATCCCATTTTGATAAACCCAGACTCCTCAGTTTGCCAGTTTGACCCTTCTTTCTATAGCATTCTTGAATCTTATAAATCAATGGGTCTCAGATTTTTCCAGCATGAGGCACTGTCAAGAGTGACATGTTCTCTTTTCCATGCCCAGAATTTAATGAAAACCTCCCCCAAAATATTTTGCAGAAGATTAAAGAAGATATAATCACAGATTGTTTTTTAGTAACACTGGAATTTGTCCCTTTTAAAATTTTATTATAAAATTTATTATTATAAAATTAAAAAAGGAGAAGTAAGTAAAATAGCAACTTTGGAGTTACTATTAAAGTACTTCTTTCTGGGGCACCTGGGTAGCTCAGCTGGTTAAGCATCTGACTCTTGGTTTTGGCTCAGGTCATGATCTCACGGTTTTGTGGGTTCGAGCCCCATGTGGGCCTCTGCACTGATAGTGTGGAGCCTGCTTGAGATCCTCTCTCTCTCCCTCTCTCTGCCCCTCCCCTGCTCTCTCTGTCTCTGTCTCTCTCAAAAATAAATAAATAAACATAAATTTTAAAAAAGCACTTCTTTCTGGGGGCACCTGGTGGCTCAGTCAGTTAAGCATCTGGACTCTTGATCTCATGGTGGTGAGATCAAGCCCCACTTCTGTAGAGCCTGCTTGAGATTCTCTCTCCCTCTTCCTCAGCCCCTCTGCTGCTCTCTCTCTCTCTCAAAAAAAGTGCTTCTTTCTGACAATGACATAGATAAAGGAGGATGAATAAAAGTTCTGTGCATTCCCTCTAGCTCTAACACCTTCTCCTTTGCTCCATTCAAGAAAAACATCAGGGGCGCCTGGGTGGCGCAGTCGGTTAAGCGTCCGACTTCAGCCAGGTCACGATCTCGCGGTCCGGGAGTTCGAGCCCCGCGTCGGGCTCTGGGCTGATGGCTCAGAGCCTGGAGCCTGTTTCCGATTCTGTGTCTCCCTCTCTCTCTGCCCCTCCCCCGTTCATGCTCTGTCTCTCTCTGTCCCAAAAATAAATAAATGTTGAAAAAAAAATTTAAAAAAAAAAGAAAGACATCAAAGGCAAACAAGTCCAAGTAAAGATGCAAAAATAAACTTGAATACATCCTAAAATATAGCAAACAGAAATCACTCACAAATAATGTTTACAGTGATTTTTCTTTTCTTTGTCTTGTAAATTACTAAGTGACACTTCAGGAAACAAAATGTGATCATGGAAAATGTCAATGACCTGCTAACCCAGCCCTCCTTCTTCCTTTTTCAATCCCTTTACAGCACCAGTGAGTATTACCTAACTTTAGCATATGGTTGGGGCACCTGGCTGGCTCTGTGTGTAAAGCATCCTATATATATATATAGGAACTATGGTGATTCATGGGTGGCTTAGTCGTTCTTGCATCTGACATTGGCTCAGGTCATGATCTCGTGATTTGTGAGGTAGAGCCCTGCATTGGGCTCTGTTGTGACAGCTTGGAGCCTGGAGCCTGCTTCAGATTCTGTGTATCTCTCTCTCTGCCCCTCTCTTGCTTGTGCTATGTCTGTCTGTCTGTCTGTCTGTCTCTCTCTCTCAAAAACATTTAAAAAAAAGAAATTTTCTCTAATTTCTAGGAAATTGTATAGAACAAGGAAATATCTAAGTGTTTACTTAATGAACGAACAAGTACTTTTCAGTATTTTTCATTATTTTTTGCTAATAATTTCATTTTATTTTAATTTTTAATTTTTAATTTAGTTTAATTTTTTTAAGTGTATTCATTTATTTTGAGAGAGAGAGAGAGAGCAAACATGAACCAGGGGGTTGAGGGACAGGGAGAGAGGGAAAGAGAGAATCCCAAGCAGACTCTGTGCTATCAGTGCAGAGCCCAATGAGGGACTTGATCCCATGAACCATGAGATCATGACCTGAGCCAAAGTCCGATGCTTAATCGACTGAGCCATCCAGGTACCCGAAAACATCAGATTTATTGGTAGCAGCAGAGTCTGGGAGTTACCTCTAGCTTTTGTCACAGACAGCCCCTAAAATGGTGAAACACTGCAAGGCATCACAATGCAGCAATTTGAAAAGGTTGAACTAATAGAAGACCATGATATTAAGCGACTTTTTTCCTGATTCTTTCTTTCTTCACATGTAAGTTACATTTTATTGGAGGCCCTTTAAGATGACAGTGAGCCCTGGATTCCTCATGAGTGATAGAGTGTTGATGGTTAAGATAGTTAGGACATTATGGACCTAGTACCACAGCAACACTGAGCATGTCTTCTATGGAATAAACCGGTACATTAACTTATCAATACAAACCAGTTTAGGTTGCTCTCACCACTTCAGAAACTATCATTTTGTAAATATCATTATAGCTTAACAATATCCTACACACTTCCAGGTTTTTAGGCTACCAATCCTGAATGGTATTAATAGCAGTTCATAACATTCCCTCCGATTTTTGTTCTGAATAGTAGTAACAATCTACTGATACATAAATTAATGTGTTTTTTAATGCTTATTTATTTTGAGAGAGAGAGAGAGCACACCCACAAGCAGGGGAGAGGCAGAGAGAGAAACAGAGAGAATCCCAGGCAGGCTCCATGCTGTCAGCTTATAGCCCAACTTGGGGCTTGATCTCATGAACCTCGAGATCGTGACCTGAGATGAAATCAGTAGTATGATTGCTCAACCAACTGAGCCACCCAGGTGCCCCAAATTAATGTTTTGTTTTGTTTTAAATCTACCTCCATTCTCTTGTGTGACTTGTTTGCAGCTCTTCAAAAATTTAAATTCCTTTTTATTAAACAAAAGGCTAGATTTTTCTCTTCATCTCTCTGTAGTCAGCACCGAATATCTGGTGCACCGAATATCTGACCTGTAGCTCCTAAAAAGGACCACAGTTGAGTGACCACTCATTCAATGACAACAGAGCATATTGAGTTTTTTTTTTTTCATTAATAGAAGAGCAAAAATATTTACACTAAATTTAGAATAATTTACGTTTATTTCTATCCAGTATAAATGATTCCTATATTTATGTACCACTAAATATCATAATCAATTATTTAAGTTTTTAACACTAGCAGGAAATGTTTAACTTCTCCTTAAAGCTGACAGGAATACATATATATGTTTGTGGGGACACATGCACACACGTATTTTACTACATAGGCAGCACAGAGGTTGGAAATGACTGCACCCTGTGTAGCTAGCTATCGGATCAGTTTGTTAGGAATAAATTAGCGCCCGCCCTCCTACCTAGGAGGTGAGGTGGGAAAAGCAGGACGTCATTATGATTAGCCACTTCTATATAATTTGAACCAAATATCCTTGCAACTCTCAGATGAGAAAAATAGAGTCAAGAGAGAAAAGAGTATAGAGAAAGGAATGTAATCCAGTGCAATACTCATTTTTACCTCGGTGATGTTTCTTGCGCATTCATTTCAATCCAGTGACTTGCTTTCATTCTTGCTTGCTCAGCCCTTCTCTTCTTGACGAAGACTGGTTGTCTGGTACTGATGATGATGAGGTGGAATTTTGACAAATAGTCTCTAGAGTTGTCTCCTTTGTGTCAGAGATGACAGGAAACAGTAGGGAGACTTATCAAGGATTGGAATAGAGGGAATAAATAAGATGGATTTGAGCACAAAACAGGAAAAGGGAGAGAACAGAATAAAAAAAGTAGGACTCTCAGAATGTGGAAGATTGACAGGTTTTACAGATCATTGAGTGCTAACCCTTTGTCTGGATGTGGGGAACTGAGACCCAAAGGTGCGAAAGGGATTGCTGAAGGCCACAAGAATTTCTGGATTCAATATATTTTCATTACTTTAAGTTGCCCATAAAACTGGTAAAGGGGTGCCTGGGTGGCTCAGTCCGTTAAGCATCAGACTTTTGATTTTGGCTCAGGTCATGATATCATGGTTCATGAGATTGAGCCCTGCCTTGGGTTCTATGCTGACAGCGCAGAGCCTGCTTGGGATTGTCTCTCTCTCCCTCTGTCTCTGCCCTTCCCCTTCTCTCTCTCTCTCTCTCTCTCTCTCTCTCTCTCAAAATAGATAAATAAGCTTAAAAAAAAACTGGTAGAGAATTGTAGTGATGATCCCAGCATAGTTTCCATATAGCTAGCAATTTTATCATTGGGGAAAAGTTTCACTCTCAATAATATTTTTCATGTATTTGCTCAAATGTTATTTTCTCCAACTCTCAGTGATCAATTCTGAGTAATTCTGCATAATAGAGCTACCATTCTAATGGATTACTTTTGCTTAAGACACCAGAATGTTACCAAAATACCTTATTTCTTACCTTTATTTTACTTTTCTACACTTGAGAGAAAGAAAGCCATTTGAAACATAATATAGTTGTGATTTTTGGGGGGTGGTTTTTGGCTCTCAGAATAAAACTGAAATTGTTCTGCTTCATATATAAGAGCACTACTGGGGAAAAACCAGATCTATGTGAATTTGTGTCAGGGTTTGACTTCAGGCATCCGCATTATCACAATCATTTCTTAAGCTGACAGACACAAAACTGGACAGGGGTAAAAACTAGGACTGCCCGGGGAAACCCCACTGTGCATGGCTTCCCAGTGTAGTTTGATGGGAGCAATCATACTTGTTGCTTTGTTTCCCTTATATCATGGTCCAGTACCTATCTGAACACTTGGATCCTTTCTAATGATGACACACTAATAATTTTCCTACTCCCACTGGCTATGGAATTCTAGTAAAACTCCTGGATGCTGTTCTGTCTCTGGGTCTAACAGAGATTTTCAAAATATCTTGCTTTATTTTGATTCTACACTAGCATTCTTCTCCTTGATATTGGCACTTACTGTCTTTTACCTTTTACTTTTCTTGAGTGATAGAATTCTGTGAAAAGGTTAATAGGCTGTTTGTTTGTGTTTTGTTTTTTGGTTTTTTTTTGTTTTTTTTTTTTTACTAAGATCCTTTAGAACTAACACATAAAAACTTCTTAAACTATGTTTACGATAGTGATAGAATTTTTCACTTCAAATTTGTCCCCACTATTCTCTAATTTGGAAAATAGCAAGCTCCCATATTGACTATAATTATAGATATTCAGTTCTTGACAGATTTGTTAAATCACTGGATTTAATTAAAATTGGTTCCTGGTCTTTTAATCAGGCATTATGGAAAGTGTCCTGAGACCATACATTCGCTAGCTGTAAAGGAATAACAGACAGGCATACTTTCATTTTAATAGACTCAACTATTGAAAATTACTAGAAAACAAAGCATCTTAGATTTTTTTTCTTCAGACAAATGGATTATCTAAAGGGTAAATAATGTTATTGTGTATATAGAATAACAGCCTACATTATATAATTACAATAATTATAATTAAAATAAGGCTAAGATTTATTCTTACTATGTTTAGTTTCTTTGAGGATAAGAAGAGATATTTGCAAACTTCGCATTCAGAAACTTTTTGCATTTTGATGAAAAATTAATTGCTTGAGATTTTTGGGAAGGTGTATACTTTAGATAATGAAGTCAAACTTTTAATATTCTAATACAACCTTCAGTATCTCAATCTCCTAGCACCCAAGAGAAAATTGTAGTGCCCATGATCCAATTTTATAAGATAATTCATGAAATTTTGATACTTTGGAGAATGACACTTTTGTTCTCTAAAACTGAATCATGATCCCTCCTAAAGCTAGCTAAATTTTATAAAATAAAGGGTCATTATGGATGTCTGATTTTTTATATCATCAAAAAAATACAGTTGACTGTACAAAGTATTGGGCCTAGGAGTGGCAGACCCACAAGGAAAACATTCTAATATCTGTACAGTAGAAAGAAAAAGCTTTTTTTTCCCCTAGCCCAGTGCTTTTCAAAATCATGACTTTGATAATTATATTTATTCTATTATCCACTAATTTTAAAATCATTGAAACCTACAATAGGTCAGGTCCCATGATAGACAATATAAATATAAACATGGATATGTCCTGGTCCATTCATGTTTATGAGGAGTTCATAGTTTAAGGGAAGAGGAAGCTACATGAACAGACAAATTTACAATACATGATAAGTACAATGGGAAGCCTTCTGTGGCAAGCACTATGTTCACCTATCCAACAGGTAATCCCTCTTTATCTCCTCTTTATGAGTAAATGCTGACTCTGATGGAGTTTGGGGTAGGGATGCCTTGATCTCAGGTAAGGTTCAAATCTAGAATCTAGGGATGGCATGTGTATTCGTTTCCTATTGAGGCTGTAACAAATTACTACCGATTTAGTGGCTTAAATACAAAGTTATTATCTTACAGTTCTCAAAGTCAGAGGTCTGACACAGATGTCATCAAAACACTTACTTCAGTTCCTTTCTATGTATATCCTTAAGTGAGATTGCTAGATCATAAGGTAGTTCTGGTTGTGATTATTTGAAGAACCACCATATTCTTTTCCATAATGGCTTTACCAATTTACATTCTCACCAACCAACAAGGGATACATTTACTTCACATCTTCATCAGTATTTATCTTTTCTCTTTTTGATAATAGCCATTCTAAGACATGTGAGGGGATATACCATTGTGGTTTTGTTGCATTTCCCTGATGATTAGTTGAGTTGAGCACCATTTTATAAACCTGTTGGCCATCAGTATGTCTTCTATAGAGAAATGTCTATTCAGTTCCTTTGCTGTGGTCCTAAAGCATCCTCATACACATGGCCACTGCAGTCCCAGCTGAGTGTACAGTTGACCATTGAGCAATACAGGTCTGAATTGTGCAGGTCCACTCGTATGTAGATTCTTTTAGATAAATACCATGCAGAACTGCAAATGTACTTTCTCTTCCTTATCATGTTTTTTTAAATAATGTTTTCTTGGAACTCCTGGGTGGCTAAGTAAGTTAAGCGTCTGACTCTCTGTTTCAGCTTGTGTCATGATCTCGCGATTCATGGGATGGAGCCCTGCTTCAGGCTCCACACAGACAGCATGAAGCCTGTTTGGCATTTTCTCTCTCCCTTTCTCTCTGCCCCTCCCCTGCTCGCTCGCTCACTCGCTCGCTCTCGCTCTCTCTCTCTCTCTCTCTCTCTCAAATAACTAAACTTACAAGAAATAAAATAATGTTCTTTCGTCTGGAGTACTTTACTATAAGAATACGGTATATATTACATAAAACATGAGAAATATGTGTTAACTGTTTATGTTATCGGTAAGGCATCCAGTCAGCAGTTAGGCTATTAGCAGTTAAGTTTTTGGAGATTCAGAAGTTATATGTGGATTTTTGACTGTGCAGGGGGTTGGTGCCCCTAAGCCCCATGTTGTTCACGGATCAACTGTACACTATTTCATCTCCCTGTCTTCGCTCTTTAGACTTCTAACACTGACTTAAATAAGTGAAAAATAAAGGATAAATAGCAGAATAGTGGGAAACTACCTTAGCAAAATAAGCACCTGGGATGATTCAGTACTTCATCTCAAGTTATGCAGATTTCAGAAGCATATAAATTGGGAAAATAAAGATTATACTGGCGAAGTACTCAGGTTCCTGAAGAGTACAACCAAACTCTTATTTAATAAGTAATTAGCAACATATGTCACCGTATCAGAATTTGGGAATATAAAACTGAGACCAGTAACAACACTAAATATGATAATAGCATGAAAACCACATTGATGGGTTTGGAGAGCTCTTAAAAGACAGCTGTGCCTTCCTACCACCTTACCACAGAATGCAAATCAATAGGAAATGGCATTTCAGCATTGCACTCTCACAAATATTAAATATCACATGCTTTGCAATGCTGGCAGTAAGTGGGCTGCATTGATTTTTTTCCCCTGACTCCATTGGCATCCTGCTAATGAAGCCTGTCTCTGTGGGCTTTACTGTATATGCTAATATGCACCATGGGAAGAATGCATCATATCAGAACCCCTAGCCCTATGAGAGCAGTTTGTGGATAAAGAACATTTGCTCTTAGAACCACAGCCCATATTAAAACATCTTAGGAAAATATCACATCTGCCACAAATGTATATCTTATCAAAGTGAGTGTGTATTTTTGGAGATCTGCATTATGTCAGATCTGTGTCCGTTATAGAAACACAAACTTCCTGCAATGGTTTTCCTAGTTGCAAACTATTTTGTAAAGCACTGAGTCTCAAACTTGGCTGCACATTAGAATGACCTGGGGAGTTTATAAAACTATGGCATACTGGACTCAGTCCTCAAAGATTTCGATTTAACCATGTGGGCTATGGCCCTAGCATCCAGATTTTTTTTTTAAGATTTTATTTTTAACTAATCTGTACACCCAATGTGGGGCTTAAACTTACAACCCTGAGATCAAGAGTCACATGCTTTACTGACTGAGCCAACCAGGTGTCCCAGCATCAGTTTTTAACTGCTTTCTAAGTGATTGTATATGTGTGGTCAAGGTTAAACACTACTGATGTAAAGAATATGTTCTGTATTTCAAGAGAACTTCAAGAGAAGGCACTTTTCCATTGAGTTAGTCACTGATTATGATTATAGTTGTTTATGTCCTGGCTCAGTCACACATTCATATGCTTGATATACTCACCCAGCTTTCGGTAGTAACAATGCGTGTGTGTGCATCTTTGGTGGGAGGGGTGCACATTACCAGAAGTTGGTTGGAAAAGAGCTGGTTATTTGTTTCTCTTTGGACATACTTAACTTGCTAATATTTTTCTGGAAACATAAAGCATCGAATTTTTCAGAAAATGTTGGCAACACATGGTCATCACCTTTGTCTCTTTATTGTTATAAAACTGCAAGTGATTGTCAGGTTGAAGAGGGAGTATGCTCATTATTTAAAACAAATGGTTTGAGATGGCACAGAGTGCTTGATCTAATTCCTGGAATTCACAATCTGGGTCCTCAGCAGACCACAGAGGAAGATAGTTTTGAAGGGTGGAGAGACCCTTCCTAACTGTTTCTGATATTGTCTGGCCTGCTTTTCCCAGTCAAAATATATGCTGACTCAAATGAAGTCATAAGAGGGTCACAATCAAATCAAACAAATGTTTCAACGCCAAATAGGTTGAGGGGGGCATGGGTGGGGAAGGAATGAAGTAATACAGCAACACGCCTTGTACTACACACACACATACCTGGGTCATTGTGAGCCATGGGTGGAGGATGGGAGTGGAAGAATAGGGTCCTCCAGGGACACTGCTTAGGCCAGCTTGAGGATATACCAGATCATTCTAGAGGCTCCTAACTTGGTCATTCTATCTCCTTTCCCCAGTCTCATTCAACAATTAGCTTTTTGTGCTTTCAGTTGCTCTCACACCAAAAATACTATATCCAGTAAGCAGAGTCAGCCATGGAGCACATCAACACCTGAGGACATTCCTGACCTGACCCATTTTCATTTAAATAAATCACTAATAAATGACTTGCAATCATATATGTGTATGGAAGGTAAAAATGAAGAGAACACTGTATGAAATCAAGTCACTCAAAATAGTCTTTCCATAAATGGAGCCCTTTTGGTGGAAATCTGCTGATTTTGGAAGAAAGCAGTGGTCATTTTCTTAAGCTATATTACATGCAGTAATAATCCTCTTTATGGAAAAAGAGATGGATGTGAGAATGTTCCTAAGTTTCTGATTAGTTAATATTGGAAAAGCTAAAAATGATTGAAACATAAACCAGGTTACCTGTACATACATGGTACTAACCACAAAGCCTGAATTTATGATTCAATCTTAATTGATAGATTTGATCAAAATGCCCCCTCTCAAAATAGAGAATGGATGAAATATCTGTTGCTACAATCCCTGCATTACATCACTTATTTGCAACACATAGCCAAATATATAACCATTTCTGAAAAGGTGTCTGAAATTACCTCCATTGAGATGAAGGGAATTGCCAATAGGAAACATCTGACATGTGATTGTTGTGACTCATATCAACATCAACCATACCCTGTGACACTCACACATACACAAAACTTAGGTGGAAGTATAACAACAAATTATTTTTTTAAATATAATTTATTGTCAAGTTAGCTAACATACAGCGTATACAGTGTGCTCTTGGTTTCTGGTGTAGATTCCCGTGGTTCATCGCTTACATACAACACCCAGTGCTCATCCCAACAAGTGCCCTCCTCAATGCCCATCATCCATTTTCCCCTCTCCCCCATCCCCACATCAACCCCAGTTTGTTCCCTGTATTTAAGCATCTCTTATGGTTTGCCTCCCTCCCTCTGTTTGTAACCATTTTTTTTAAACAACAAATTATTAAGAATGCTCTGAGACAGATTGTTGGCCACTAACACTTGCTGATATCTCATTTCATATTTTACCCTATGTGTCAGTTCTAATAAATGGCATTGGATCTCAAAGTTAGCCTCAATCATATCTTCCTAGGTTCCGTTGAGGAGTTAGGTACTTACAAAAAGGGAATTTTATGAAAATAAGCCTTAATTTACCTTCTTCACTAACTTGAATTATAAGAAGTAAATCTTCTTGGGGCACCTGGCTGGCTCAGTCAGAGGAGCATGCAACTCTTGATCTCAGGGTCATGAGTTCAAGCCCCATGTTGGGTGTAGAGATTACATACATACATACATACATATATACATATATAATAAATAAAAGGATTAAATCTTCTTTAGGAACAATGAAGCTAGATAAGCTAATTTTTGAATGTTGGACATAGGCAACCTGTAAAGAACATATGTAGAAAGGAGTATACTTGGGACTTGGCCAGGGTGATATTACCTAGAAGTGTTATGAATGCATCACACATTAATGGAAAAGTAAAAGTAACTATGGAAAACAGTTGATGTCACACTCTGGAAATTTGAGAGGAGATTTAAGAGGAGAAACAGTGATGAAAAGAACTGATGGTATAATTTATTTATTAAAAATTTTTTAAATTGGGGCGCCTGGGTGGCTCAGTCGGTTAAGCATCCAACTTCAGCTCAGGTCATGATCTCACAGTTCACGAGTTCGAGCCCCGCGTCAGGCTCCGTGCTGACAGCTCAGAGCCTGGAGCCTGCTTCAGATTCTGTGTTTCCATCTCTCTCTGCCCCTCCCCTGCTCATGCTCTGTCTCTCTCTGTCTCAAAAATAAACATTAAAAAAAATTTTAAAAAAATTTTTTAATGTTTATTTTTTTATTTTGAGGTGGCAGAGGGGCAGAGAGAGAGAGAAGGGGGGGAAAGCCAAGCAGGCTCCATGCTGTCAGCACAGAGCCTGTTGCAGGGCTCAAACTCACAAACCACAAGATCATGACCTGAGCCAAAACCAAGAGTCAGAAACTTAACCAACTGAGCTACCCAGATACCTGAATGATATAATTTGAAAAGTGAGTTGTTTAGGTGAAAGAAGTAAAAAATATGCAGTTAGGAGTGAGGTAGGAACAGATAAGAAAATAGTTTGTTCATTTATTCTTTGATACTACTCTGTATCCTCTGAATTAGGTATTTAGAATAGCCAGTGAAGAAGGAAGTCATGTTCTCTGTCCATCAATCCTTGGGTGAGTCTTTTATTTGGGCTCCTACTTAGAGCCTCTCTTAAAGTCCAAGCTAGGCAATGCATCAGAGTCACAAAACACATTTCTTTCAAGAGACAAAGTACCTGTGGGTCACTGTTCAAGAACTTCTTTAAAAATGAGTTGGCGGGGCGCCTGGGTGGCTCAGTCAGTTGAGCGTCGGACTTTGGCTCAGGTTATGATCTCGTGATCTCTGAGTTCGAGCCCCGCATCTAGCTCTGTGCTGACAGCTCAGAGCCTGCAGCCTGTTTCAGATTCTGCGTCTCCCTCTCTCTCTCTGACCCTCCCCTGTTTATGCTCTGTCTCTCTCTGTCTCAAAAAATAAATAAACGTTAAAAAAAATTTTTTTAAATGAGTTGGCAATAATAATCCCATTGTTGACATCTGTTCTAGAATCACTAGACTTCTTTTTTGTTGTGGTTGTTGCTGTTGATTTTATATATCCCTAGAGAACTCACCAGGTAAAAAAAAGTCGAGGAAGCAATTTTCTTTTCCACACTATAGTACAGTATCCAAAGGGGATTCTCCTGATATAATCCTGAGATAATCTTGCAAAAGCAATCTCCATATTTGGAAAAAATAATATATTAAATAATGAAAAGGGATACTACATAACTTCCAAATTATAGTGTTCAGATCTCTCTAGAAGGTTGGGTCTTCATGAGGACCTACTGTTGCTCATTTTAATAATTTTAGAAAGCTGAAAGGCTAATATGAAATATACACTAAGAATAAAATACTGCATTTTTAAATCTTATTCCTTCATCGATCCCTTTTTTTTCTTCATCCAAGCAAAGCAAACCAGTGCTCTGCTTAAAAATAAATTCCCATGATGAAGTGCAGCTCTTGGAAAAATTCAGTAAATCTAGAAAATTGTTGGTGTTACCTGGGTGGGGTAGTTGGCTAGTCACTCTTATGGTATTTAGACTTATGCAGAGATAACACCAGATGGTCCAATTTCCCATCTGGCTAAAATCACCCAAATTCTTTCCAAAGACAAACACTTGGTACCCTCAAGCTTGACATGCCAAAAGACAAAATGTGAGATGAGAGTGAAAAAAAAATGAATGAAAAGTTCAGTTAAGTGTGTATTTCTTTTTTCTATTTAAAAAAATTTTTTTTAAGTTTGTTTAGAGAGAGACTGAGACAGCGTGAGCGGGGGAGGAGCAGAGAGAGAGTGGGAGAAGAGAGAGAACCCCAAGCAGGCTCTGCACCATCAGCACAGAGCTTGATGCAGGGCTCAAACTCATGAAACTGTGAGATTATGACCTGAGCTGAAACTGAGAGATGCTTAATGGACTGAGCCATCCAGGGACCCCAAGGGTGTATTTCTTAAGTCACCCCAAAATTTAGAGTTTGCATTATGATTAAATTGCTAGTATTCATTTGGGTTGTCAATGAATATTGACCAATAATCATTTATTGGGCTCCTCAATTTAATAGTGGGTATTCATCCCAGACTTATCAGAACTTTGCTCAGCTGCACACTGATATTGCTCCAGCGGTGGGCTCAGTCACTTCTAGTTTCTGATCTTGACTGGATTGTGACTAAGGCTGGTAACATTAGCCTCATACCCAGACCTGGCAAATATTGTACTTCTCTAAGCCTTGCATCTGATATGCCAATGATTCGCCAAGCTTCATGCTCCCTACCTTTGAGTTTCATAGACAAGAGGTGGCTTCTGTTCTGGTTTCATGTTTTGCATGCTAGTTAGTCTTTCTTCAGTTAAGCCCTGAAGGACCTTAATTCTAACTCTTCACTAATAGCTGTTCAGCCATGCTCCTCTTCACAACCTGCTGACCTCGTTCATTAGTAAAGAGATGTTGAGGCATACAAACGAATGCTTAGACCATTCGGGACTCCTGAGGTTTTATTGTAATATGCCCATGAGGCAATAGCCTAAAGACCCCCTCCGGCAGCCTTTTGTTGAGCAGATCTGAAGAAGCACTGATACACAGGCACCTCACAAAAGAGCCAGACAAAAGGACAGCCCCTTTACAGCCCACCCTTGGTCTGTGAAGCACACAGGGCAGTCTACAGGATTGAAGATTTTCTGCGTTTGCTTTATTTCCTCATTGCTGTCTTTCCCTTCTCCTTTCCCCTGCCTCTGCTTAACTCCTCCAAGATATATTCTTGATTTTTTTTTTTGTACTTCTAAACTTCTATTCCCCTCCTTCCTCAATTTTGGCTCATTTCTTGTATTACAGCACTTTAGGAATTAGAATTACTAGGAGTGACACCCCATTTGGCAAGCCCTACTTCCTCCTCTTATTCCTACCATCAGAGAGTTTCCTTCACAGGAAGCTTGTTAGCAAACTGTTGGCAGAGACACATTTCTACTGGTTGGAAAAATGGAAGCTACATTGAGGCAAGCTTGATGGAAAAAGTATAAAATGTTAATGGTTGGACTAAACTATTATTAATTCCTCCAAAGGATCCTAGATTCTCTAATTCTCAGTTCAGGATTCTGAAAAGAAATTGATGAAGTTCTCCAGGAATAAATTGAGAATTGTATCCATAAATTTGGGGAGATTATTCAGAGTTGAGGACAAATATGTTATTAACACTGAATCTTAGGTGGATGTGTTGAAGGTCAGTCAGAAATTTATATCAGACCCTGGGGTGCTCCTGAATTGCTGTGAGTGGCAGCACACAGTATCTGAAGTGGGAAACAGAAAATCACTTAAAATTCAGGGCCCACCATGCTTTGGTTTAGAGAAAAATCAGAGTCCAGACTTAGACAAGGGGTTTGGCTTAAAATCTAGCATCGCCACAAAGAAAGATGACTAGTTAGAGCAATTGGCTGTTCATGTGGATGGAAAGAAATTAAATGTAAAGGTGGTCTCAGGCCTTCAGAATTCAACGTATCTGATTGTGGGTGATCCCATGAAGATAGAGTAGGGAGTGTGTACATTGAAGATTCTGAATCTGCTCCTTTTATTTAAAAAAATTTCCCTTGAAATACATTTAATGTGTTCTCTCTGTGTCGCAGTTATTCGTGAATATCTTAAAAATCTGCATTCTACTAATGATCACTCAATTTATATAGCTTATGTTGTCTATTTGCTTATAAACACTTTGGGATTAGTAACACTGTCAGGCTCCCAGAAGGAGAGAAAGCCTCTCTCAAAAGGTTAAACTGACCACAATAAGAAATCACCTCACACCCATTAGGATGACTACTATCAAAATAAATAACAAATAGTAAGTGTTGGAAAGGATGTGGATAAATAGGAACCCTTGTGTACTGTAATGGTACACAGTACACAGGGGAATATAATGGTACAGCAGCTATGGAAAACAGTATGGCAGGTCTTCAAAATAAGAGGGAAATTGCCATATAATCCAGCAATTCTATTTTGAATATACGTCCCAAAAAATAAAAGCAAGGTTTCGAAGAGCTATTTGCACACTCATGTTTATAGCAGCAGATTTACAATGGCAAGAGGTAGAGCAACCAAAATGTCCATCCATCGATGTATGGATAAACATCCATAGATGGATGCATAACCAAAATGTCCTCTCCGTGGCAAGGAAGGGTTATCCCCACTTACCCACTTAGCCCACTTGACTAGGTTTTAAAACAGCTGTATGTTACAACCCTTTAGTTACATTGATCACATGCTGTAGTCACACCCTCACACATGCACATTTAAGGCAGCTTGGGGTAGTTAAACTCTGGCTGTATTTCTAACTATGGGACCATGTTAGCCATATTACCTAATTGTTCAAGGCCTCAGTTTCCCCCATGTAAAATGGAGATAATGATATATCTACACATGGGTTTCTGTGAAGAGCAGCTAATACATTTAGCACTTAAAACTGATCTGGCACAAAGAGAGCACTTAGCCATTATAATTATTACTATCATCATCATCATCATCATTAGTAGTTGTAGCATTTGTATAATTAAAAGCATTAAAATACATGGGCACCTGGGTAGCTCAGTCAGTTAAGCATCTGACCTCAGCTCAGATCATGATCTCTCGGTTTGTGAGTTCCAGCCCTGCATCAGGTGAGCTCTATCCCCACATCAGGTGAGCTCAAGCCCTGCTTCAGGTGAACACAAGCCTTGCTTTGGTAAACACGAGTCCCACTTTGGGTGAGCCCCGCTTCTCTCTCTCTCTCTCTCTGCCTCTCTGCCTCTTGCTCACTTGTGCCCTCTCTTTCTCTCTCTCTCTCAAAAAATTAAAATACATAAAATATTAATTGATTAACTGAATAATGAAGTGATGAGGTTATAGATACATCTTTTAATTCTGTTTTTATGCCTGTAGCTTATCCAACTTCCCTGATATTGTCTATATAATCATAAAAAATCAATGTGCTATTTTTTAAGGTACTAACAATTCTGAGGAGTAACTCATTAAATGGTGAGCCCCTCTTGGACCCAAACAGAGTTGGATTTATGATAGTACCTAAAGGATTCTGAATGGTCATTTTTAAAGTGTTTAATATTTGAATAATTTCCACATTATGAAATATGTTGAACAGCACAAAGAAATGATAAAAATCACAAAATCCAAAGACAGACACCACTACATTCTTTTAAAGTCAGCCCTATGCCCAGCATGGGGCTTGAACTCATGAATTCGAGATCAAGACTTACATGCTCTTCTGACTGAGCCAGTCAGGCACCTTCATACCACTACATTTTGTTGTCATGTCATTGGAGGAGGCTCCTGAGGGCCATGTGCACCTGGATTAAGTCTGGTGGTGACCACAAGGAGGCAGTGTTGCTACCTCAGGACTTTTCCAGCCACATATTCCAGAAATCTCTCATGCAAGACTTTACCAGCAACACTGTGACAGATTCTCCAGGCCAAAAGGGGAGATTCTTTCATGCTGCCCCTCTCTCATACTTATTTTTTTCCATTCACCTTTTCTTAATTCCACCTTCTCTCCTTTCCTCCCTCCCTGACCTTGATCTCTCCATCTTAAAAAATAATTACTAATTAATTTTGAATTGAAATATAATTAACATACAGTGTTACATTAGTTTCAGGTGTACAATATAATGATTCAATAATTCTATACATTGCTCATCACAATAAGTGTACTGATCTCTCCATCTCTTGATCCTTCTGTTTCTTCATTTCTTGCCTTTTTCTCCCTTCAAGCTAAAGGAGTAAAAACATACTATTAAGTCAGAGAACAGAATCTTCTCTTCCAGGCATTATTTGAATTATATTTGAAAAGTGCTGATACAACACAGCATGTCCAGGTGTGGGTATTAGCATGTGTGTGTGTGTGTGTGTGTGTGTGTGTATGAGAAAGAGAGAAAGAGAAAGATTCAGAGAATTTTAGGGAAACTACTGTTTATTGGTTGGAAAACCTAGAAAGAATCAAGGAGATTACTGCTCAAGTATAGATTTCATAATTCAGACCCTTTTTGGCAAATGCATCCTCTATCGTAGTGAAATAAAATCCTACCCTAGTACCTGAAAATATTGGATTCTCAGGCCAGAGAAGAGACAGGATGCTGTTGTACTTCGATTGAACCTCTGCAGAGTGTCCTGCTCACTCTGAAGCCAGAGTCATTTCTTCTCTCTACCAACAATAAAATGTGTGTTATAGGAATTCACATTTATAAAGAGGAAGAAGGAAAAATGCATTAGCACTGCACTGTTTCAAAAGGCAGAAAAGGCATTTGATCAGATGATTGATTCTCATCTGCCATGAAAAGCTTTCTTATAGAGCAAAAAAGAATCTCACTATATTTCTAATAGTAAAATGGTTGATTCTCATTTCCTGCCTAATGAATTATTTACATACTCCACCCAAAGCCATTTATACTCAATCCACAGTTAGGCAATGTTCCAGAAGATGGTGCCCTCATTTATAAGAGAATCTCCTCTGAATTCAATATATTCTCTTCATTTAGTCTGTGAAAATGTGGGTGTACTCCGCCTCAGACCTGAAGATTCATGTTGTGATACATCTGTTCTACTAAGATCACAGAGCAATGGGTGTAGTGAATTTTTGCAAGGACGCCATTATTTGATCAATGGAAATAGACAAAATAGATAGTGCAGGACCAAGTAAGAAAGAGCCATTGTTACTGTAAGGCATGGCCCAGCCCCTTATCCAGTATATCTGTGAGTCGTGTTGCCATTTCCTGATTCTCCCCCCACGTTCCTGCGCTGACCGGTTCCTCCAGCTGCAAGCACTTCCTTACCTAGCAGATATTTAAGGGAAACTGTGGGAGATGGCTGCTTCCAAACTGAGGATGATGTTTTTAATATCTTAAGAAATTTTTTGAGTTTATTTTTTTATTTGGAGAGAAAGAGAGAGAGAGAGAGAGAGAGAGAGCATTAGCATGAGCAGGGGAGGTGCAGAGAGGGAGAGAGAGAGAGAATCTCAAGCAGGCCCCACACTGTCAGCACAGAGCCCGATGTGGGGCTTGATCTCAGTGAGCTGTGAGATCATGACCTGAGCCGAAAACAAGTCTGATGCTTATCCAATTGAGCCACCCAAGTGCCCCTATCTTAGGAAGCTTTCTAAGTGACAAATTAGTTTGTTGTTTTTAGGCTTCCTTCTTTCCTCAGGCATGTATTGACAATACCTAGCTCGTTCATAGATAGAGTGCAGCTTTTCTCTTCACAGAAAAGCCATATTCTTGCTTCACATGGTATATAGGAAGAAAGACTTATCTTGAAAGCCCTGCAGACCCCTCAAGTGCTCTGCTCTTCATTAAAGAAATAGACAGGGAGCCGCACAATAAAGAGTAGTGGTGACTCACTGGTCTCTGGCCAGCGGTCCCCATGCAACATGGATAAATACAAGTGAAATAGAGACCAGCTGTCTCTCAAAATGCTCAGGATGCGTTTCTTATTTAACGTTACTGGCAGTGTTAATTTCCCTGTTAACACATCAGCTGAAAAAATATATTTTTAGGTACTCAAGCAATTGCTTTTGGACAACTTTCCTAATTTTAGAGTGACATATCACTTCCAGTTATCAATTTCATATAGGCATTGAAATAGAATGCATCTCTTTGGGGTGTAAAGATGTGGTAGTGAAACTAACAGAGAAATGTGGCAGTGACATGGATACTAAGCTGAATTAACACATTGCAGTAATGAGTTATGGTTCATTATAATTTCCTAAAACTAGGACCTCCTTAGAGGTAAAGTTGGACATGTTTAAATGTGTCTAGGAATCCTAGCTATCTCTTGAGGATTTTGCTTTAAAATTCGTGATTTCATTTTCAAAACTGACCTTTAAATTATTAATTCTGTGGATTTATAGCACTAAATGTTTTCTAAATGATAATCAAGTTTTGAAATTGTGGCTATAAAGTTTTGTGTTTTATTATCAATAGTAAGTTGGGTAATTTTTAAAAATCTCACTTTTAATTCTCTTGAAATTTATGAGATAGCTTTAAAATTACATATTTTAATAAGTATTGAAATACATAATATACATATAGGAAATGCACATATGTATAGTTTTAAGAATAATTATAAAGTAGAAAGTAGTGTACATCTGTTCTATGTAAGAAAACAGAACACCAACACATCAGAAGCCCCTTGTGGGTTCATTGCTTGGCATATGTCCTTCTCTTTCGACTAGAGTTAACTTCTGACTCTTGAATTCTTTCCTTGCTTTTCCTTTTGGTTTTACTACATATGTATGAAACTATAAAGAATATACTGTTTCATGTAGCCTGAAATTTACACAAACAGAATAGCATTGAACATATCCTTTTCTGTCTTGCTTTCTTTGAGAGTTGAATCACTTTTTTTTTTTTAGAAAAATTTTTAAAGTTTATTTATTTTGGTGGGGGGAGGGGCAGAGAGACAGGGAGAGAGGGAATCCCAAGCAGGATCCGCATCTTCAGCAGGGCTTGATCTCACGAACTGTGAAATCATGACCTGAGCCAAAACCAAGAGTCAGACACTTAACTAAGCTCCCCAGGCACCCCTGAATTGAATCATTTCTAATTGCCTATGTATATGATGTACATTGACATAAAATAAAAATATTGCATGGAACATACTTATACAAAAACTATTGTTTATCAAAAATATGTCTAAGTTATATATCTCTTTCATGAATTATATTACCCTGAATGTTTGCTTCTTTAACAATTCCCTGTTTTACAAAAATTGCTTATAAAATTCCTTATAGTTACAGTGTACTGAACATTGTAGCATAGCTTCTACACCGGTCACTGTCAACTTACTCCGTTCTTTTGTCCATTGAATCATTCATGTGAACATACATTCTCTGTTAAGCAGTGTCAGCCAGTATATAACACATGTACTGGCATGAAGTTAACAACTCTGAGAATTTCTTCTAATTAATTTAAGTATGATGTAATTTGCTTTTCATCCTTCAAGATTGTGTTGTACCTATCGATGAACAAATTTTTTCATTGTTGTCTACTGACAGAACAGAACATTGTCATAGTTTTTAAAATTCCTTTCTTTAATGTTTTTTTAAGAGAGAGAGTGCTCGTTTGCCCACGCACATGTGAGCAGAAGAGGGAGAGGGAGAATTTTAAGGGAAATTTAGGGCTCCTGAGTGTGGAGCCTGCCATAGGGCTTGATCCCAGGACTCTGAGATCATGACCTGAGCCGAAATCAAGAGTCAGACAATTAACAGCCCGTTAAGCCATCCAGGTGCCCCTAAATTCATTTTTTTTAAGTTTATTTATTTGTTTTTGAGAGAGACCATGAGTGATGAAGGAGCAGTGAGAGAGAGAGGGAGAGGGAAAGAGAGAATCCCAAGCAGGCTCCACACTGTCAGCACAGAGCCCAATGCAGGGCTTGAACCCACGAACCGCAAGATTATGACCTGAGCTGAAATCAAGCGTCAGATGCTTAGCCGACTGAGCCAACCAGGAACCCCCATAAATTCCTTTTTTAACATTATACATGATGATTTCAGTTTTTCCCATGCTGGAAGAAGAGTATGTAGTCATATCTGTGTGAAAGAATCAAATTCTTTGAACAATTTATTCCACTTCAAAATATAGTCATGGCAAGTACCATAATAATTATCCACTTCAAGTCAGGATAATTTCTTTCCCAATCATACATAATGTTGTCCCTTTTAAGGAAAGCCTTGACACTTAAAGGAATGAATTTTTTCATCAATTATTTCTTTTACATGTTCAGCAAGTTCCTTTAAGCAATGGAGTACTTCAGCAATGCTGCTGTTCTTTCACTTTGCAAAATCTTGTTACAAAAGAGATATTGAAAACTATGAAAGAGAAATAAGTAGGCTTCACTCAATGGATAATTTTAAAAGTCAAGAAGAATTTTCAGGGTTTTTTCTTCATAGAGTATGAATTCAGTGTTTCAAGAAAACTGAAGAGCTGTTCAAGCGTAATTGTTGAGGAGAGCCAATGGGTTTCCAAATGAGAGAGGATTGAAGATTATTGGATGCCAATAAAATCACAAAAATGATCTGTTAAATGCAAACCATACATATCCTGAAGTAAGAGGACAATTTTATGCCAATTACCTTAATGTCAATAGAAAGGACATCAGATGCTATTTGAGTAGAATTATGTAGAATATGAGACATATAGCAATGTTTTCCATAGAATCATTCATATTCTGCTTCAATTTTTAATAAATTTTACACTTATATACAAATATCCAACAAAACCTGGACTTGTTTTATCTCTATAAAAAGCAGTGCATTTTCCTCAGCCACTGCTAACTTAAAGAGTCTACAAAGATCTTGTTTCTGAAGTTTTGTGTGGAAGGGATTTTATTCCCAGTAGCAAGCTTTTTTCATGAGAAAACTCACTCAAGCAAAGGAAAATGTTTTCCTGCATTGTTATTTATCACTTAGATCTGTGGTCATGGCATAGAAAGGTTTAGATATTTTAGTGTGGATGATTTAGAATTACGATTCTGATTTTTTATAATCTCTGTGATAGTAAATGGAACTATTAAATTCTTTATGATTTCTCCTTGGCACTTCGAAATTTGCTTGCAATTTTGGAATTGGAAAATACTTCTGGTAGTAGTACAAAAAATCATTTGAGGTGAGAAATTGATGTGTTTTATATATAGTTGTAGAAGGCCATTAAACTTCTGCTGTGACTATTTTATCTTCTTCATATGAGTTTCTCAATCAAAAAAAGTTATCATTTTTTCACTGTCTTTAGTACCAGTTGAGGAAATCCTGTATCGCTCATGCTCAGCTGTTAGCATATGCTGGTTTTGATCTGACTTTCCACCATTTTCTATATTGAGTGAACAGTTGCATACTGTAGGAAAAGCTTTGAAAGGACTTGTTCCTCATTTAGTAAATGTCTACCGTCCATAAAATGTGTCACAACATTTACACTTGTGTTGGGCATTTTGAGGTTCCAGTATACACAAAGAAAACAACTTTTGCAAGAACTAAAAAGATTGAATTTGCACCTCTCTCCACCACCTCAGCCAGTGTGCCTGATACTCACAAGTCTGAACAACTCCATAAACAGGGGTGAATGGTCGAAAGGGTTGTGAACTTGTGAACTAAGAACAACTTGAACTTACTGTTTGATGCAAAAAAGGCAAACTCCCCGTTTGCCTGAAGGGAGAACTGTACTTGTAAGGCTCAGTCTTTCTGAACAAAGCCACAGCTGACCCTCCACGAGGTTTGGCTATTGGGCATTCAGGGTTTGGTGGACATTCAGAAGTGGAGTGTTTAGGGGCCAAGAGATGTTCATGGGTGTTCCTGTGGTCCCTAGAGTCAGGCTGCTAGGGACCGGCCAACTTGGGGATGCAGGGTGCCTGGACAGAGCACTTGTGGCTTGGATGCTGTCAGAAATGTGAGGCTGTCGCTGTTTGGCTGATCTTCAGGGTGGGAGTATCACTGATTGGCTGAGTTTCAGGAGCCTGGAACTGACATTGGCTTGCTGTCTTGCAGAAGCTTGGTTACTGGGGAGAGGCAGTCCTCAAGAGTCTTGTTATATAGGTTGGAAGTTACATGTAGTTAATGGTGGTTACTTGTTCACGACTTGGGACTATGGCCAAAAGTATTCTTTCTTAATTATTTTCTTTCTTTAATTCTAAATCTCCCCTTTTGATCTTCCATCGGCCAAACCTCTGGAGAGACCAGGTCTTTATTTGTGGAGGTATGATTTCAGCTGGTGTTGCCTTAAGTGATTTAATTGCCAATTACTATGGTTGAAAAATAGTTCTAACTGCAAAAATTTTAAAACTTACTGAAAAAAGCAAAACACAGGACATTTAGGGTGCCCTGACAAAGTCAATATAGAATGCAGGACAAAATCACATAGAAGACATGTCCTGTGTGTTCAAAATGGCTGTCAACCCTGGATAAAGTCCATGTCTGAAGCAGGGTCTTGTAACACCGAGCTTTTCTGACAGTGCTCAAGGGCACCCCAGAGCTCTGTGAGTGTCTTCCCCCAGAGGGAAGAAGGAGCTGAGTGGACAGGACTCTGGGCTTATAGTCACCATTTTACCCAGATGGCTCAGTCCTCCTTATGTTCATGGATCAGATTTCTGAGGAAAGCTGCAAGTGGAATAATTAGTCACATGGCTAAAATATGGACAATTACTGTCTCCCAATTAGATGAAGAATGCGTCATGAAGTTCTGACCTTCAGGGCTCTGGGCCCCAGATTTCCTTCACTCCCTTGCTCTGTATGTGGTGAGACGCATCCTGGAGAGCTACCAGCCACCTAAAACAAACACACAAATTACAGCAGATAAAGTGCTGGGTATTGGTATGGGGTTGTCAACTTGGCCTTGGATAAAGGTTATCACGGGTAGAGTCCTAAAAGGAACCCAACACAAAAGATGTGAAATTGAATAATCAGGACATTTAAGTTTATATGTAAGCCACAAATATACAGGCATATGCAAAGGCACAGATCTATGCTTAGAAAAGAGGTTAAGGAAACATGAGAAAACTTGCTCTGATTGGTGGATATCTGGGTGAGAAATTTCCCTTTTTAAGCTCTTCCCTGGATTTATTAAGCCCTGTGTAATTTTGCTTTCTAGCTGTGTTTTGAGGAGAGACGATGACAAAGAAGAGCTTATAGATTTTACTTAAATTTATGGCCTTAAATGACCTCTATTGATGCAGCCAAAACTAATATGCAGCCCGGGACCCTCTCCTGATAGCCAGATCCATGTTTTCTTCTTCTTCTTTTATTAATGTTTATTTATTTATTTTGGAAGGGTGGGGGGAAGAGGGAGAGTACACGCTCACATGGGAGGGCAGAAAGAGAGGGGGGAAAGAGAAACCCAAGCAGGCTCCATGCTGTCAGTGCAGAGCCACATGCAGGGCTCAACCTCACAAACTGTGAGATCATGACCTGAGCCGAAATCAAGACTTGGATGCTCAACCGACTGAGCCACGAAGGTGCCCCAAGATACATGCTTTTGTTGCAGCTGGACACCTCCACCCGGACAGCTGGCAGACCCTTAAGTGGCCCACATTGACTCCAACACTTCCTCATCTCTACCTATAACTCAAATCGCTACCAACTCTCCTCCCAAGTTCTCAAGCTCAGCTAAGAGGAATGGCTTCAACCTAATCAGCGGACTCTCATTATAGACTCTCCCCGCACACCGCACACACTATTTCAGCACCTACTGACTACTAAAACTCTCAAATCTGTCTCCTCCTCACCATCCTCACACACAGCTTGAATTAAGTGTCTTGTTATTTGCTTTTTAAATTACTATTATTTAGTTGAGAAAGAGAGAGAGAGAGAGAGAAAATCCCAAGCAGGCCTGTGCTGACACTGCACTGTAAGCACAGAGTCTGCTTGGGATTCTCTCTCTCTCTGCCCCTCCCCTGCTCTCTCTCTCTCTCTCTCTCTCTCTCTCAGAACAAATAAAAACTTTAAAAAAAGATAAATACTTTCATGCAGAAACACCCCCATTAGTGTTTAAATAAATAGGGACTGTAGCTTAACCAAGTCAATTTTCTGTTCAGTCTAATTAGAAAGCAGGGATATATAAATCAAAATGATTCTAACGATATTTTGCCCTTAAATTTGACCCCCCCAATTTTTTTTTACTGTTTATTTATTTTTGAGAGGCAGAGAGATACAGCATGAGCAGGGGAGGGGCAGAGAGAGGGAGACACAGAATCCGAAGCAGGCTCCAGGCTCCGAGCTGCCAGCACAGAGCCCGACGTGGGACTCGAACTCACAAACTGCAAGATCATGACCTGAGCTGAAGTCAGATGCTCAACTGACTGAGCCACCCAGGCGCCCCAAATTTGACCAAAATTTTTTAAAATGACAAAATAAAATGTCTGTGAGAACATAGGAAATTCACATATAATAACTAGTGAGAATATCAATTAATATGGCATTCTTGTAATGAAATTTTAGCAATACTTATAAAAATTGAAAATAATTACATATTCTACTGTAACACGATTTTCACCCAGCTATGTCTCTAAGCAAACATGCACACATTCCAAAGAATTCATGTTCACAGACACTTATTTCTGTTCTATTGATCATAGCATCAAGTGGGAAACAGGTACATGTCTTTTCAGTGGAAGCATGGTAAAGTTATGGCACATACATCACTACCCGTGTATGTTTAAAAAAAATCACAATATATGTTTATTAAGCACATTTATATATTAAAAAAAGCCTAGAGTCAGCTTTAACATGCTACATTGTTAACTGTAGTTGACTCTGAAAAAGGGCTGGATTTTGGAGGAACGTTATAAAGGGTGGAATTGTGATTTATCTGTATTGGGCATTTTTTGCAACAGTGCACTATTACCTTTGTAATTAAAATATTTAAATAAGTCTAACAGCAGACAGATCAGCTGTGCATCAGTAAAGTAAAATTTCTCCTACATGGGAAAACAGGTAAAATCTGAAATCTGAAAGGCTTAATAAAACAAAAGTTTATTCATTCTGCACTGAAAAGTGGATGGGGGTTGGCAGGGACTCTCTGCTCTCAGTTGAACTAGAGATCCAGGCTTCCTTCTTGTAGTTCCACTATCTCAACATGGACTCTCCATGTTTGGTGCTGAATATAAGAAAAAGCATTGATGTGTCACATGGATTCTAAAATGTCTTAGCCAGCTACTGAAAAATATTACTTCCCTTATATTTCAGTGGCAAGGACTAGTCATATGATCCTTTCCAGCACTTGGTAATGTAGGATTTCCATGAACCTAGGGGACGGAGGAAGGCAAGATGTACAGTCCCTTGCACAAAGTGTCATATAAATAGTATGTGCTCAATAAAGAGCACCTATTATATAACTTGTTATGACAACAACCCTCTTTATTTCTTGGAGAAGTTTCTGAGAAGTGTACACTTGTCTTGTAATTTACCAACTTCTTCCAGAGCCTAAGATGTGACACCTGCTTTCAAATACAGGATTACATCTAATTTTCAAAAGGACGCTGAAACTATTTGTAGGAAAGGTTCATCTTCCTTCATTCAAGGGCACCCTTGTGCACTACCTTTTGCAATAGCCTCTATAATCTCAGTAGACTGAGAATTTTCTCCTTCCTTTTGGTGATGGTCAATATCTTCCCTTGGAAGTCTCTACTGCACACCACCTGATTGGACATGCCTGAGCCACCTGCCTGTACAGTGGCTATTAGACATTGAAAACCAGAGTTTTCTACTGGGGAAAGTGTATAGATAAGAGACAGTAGAAGGATGGTGAATTATTTTTTTTCTTTTTAAGTCAAGGCTAGCATGTCTGCCAAGGAAACATTTTCTACCTCCTAGTAGGACTCCAGGTTTTTTAGGAATTTAGCTTCTCTAGACATTTGCTTAGCCAGTGATGTCCGTGGTCTTTCCTTTCTACTACTTAAGGAAGAGGCTTTGATTTTGACCACTTAGGTATTCTCATTTATAGGTGTAATATGTTCAATTGCAAATCAGACACTATTAAAATCTTAATTCATATATTAAAGTGATGTCAGAAAACTCCTTTCTGACTTCAGAATTATATCCCAAAAAGAAGCAGCAGGTTGTGTACTAAATCATATTCTACCAACCAGTTCATTTGGAAAACACCTTGAGTGTGGGGAGGATGCTAACGGGAAATGGCCACATTTTGACAATTTGTTGTCCAAAGTGAACTTTATATAGAAGGGGCGGCTGCTCTCAGAGGGGTTCCATGGTGAAGATCAGCCAGGAGATACCTGCAGGGAGTTGGAATCCTCTGTCAGTGGGGAGGGCAGGTGATTCTGGACTTTCTGTTCCACTGGGAGCAGGGCTTAGCCTCCAGAGGATGATGCAGTGAAGAGCGGGTCACTGGGTGCCTGGGTGGCTCAGTCGGTTGAGCATCGAACTCTTGATTTTGGCTCAGACCATGATCCCAGAGTCGTGGGATTAAGCCCCACATCAGGCTCCTTGCTGAGTGTGGAGCCTGCTTTGGATTCTCTGTCTCTCTCTGTCTCTTTCTCTCTCTCTCCCACTGCTCCTCTTCCCTGCTCATAAACTCTCTCTCTCTCAAAACAAAAACAAAAACAAAAAACTGTCAGTAGGCTAGGTTCCAAGATTAGACAGGAGGGCACACTGGGGAAGACCCAGGGGAGGGGTGCCATAATGTGGGAGAGAGCTGGAGTTCAACAAAAAGTGCACCTGGGAAGAGGTAGCTCTCAAGTGCCTGCTGGAAGCAAAACCCTATGTAAAGAAAGCCCGTAGAGAACCCCTAAATGGTGCTTCTCATTTTTACCTCCCTTCTTTATGCCTGTTGTTAGTGCTTTGGACACAGGGTCTTTTGTTTGTTTGGTCATTTGATTGACATTTAGGAGTAGTGAGAAGAGAAATGAATTAAGAGACAGAAGGTTGATCTCACACTGGGAGGAATGGAAACAATATGGGGTTCAGACAATTTCTGATCAGGGGTCTGGTCCCAACTCCTCCACATACTATCCATGTGAACTTGGGTGTATTGCTAAGTGCTCTGAACCTTAGTTTATTCCTCTGTGAGGTGGGATTGATATGTCCTATCTTAAAGGACTATTGGAATATATGTGCTGAATGTCAAGCAACTAACACATTGCCTGGAATGCACTGGGTCTTTAGTGACTGGCAGTTTTTACTATTGTTATTTTGACCTCAGACCCTACCACCCTCTTCTCCAGAATGTGTCAGAGAATATAAAGCACTCTAGGACACAGTACATCAAATCAATTGAAAATGCTAATTAGCAAGAAAACCTAAGTAAATTCTCCCCCTTAGAGGATATACTGTATTATATAATTTGGGTGTGGAGAGTTTTCTTCAGGTTGATGCAACTCAAAGCATCCACAATTGTGTAAATGCCAATTCCATCCATCCCTTCTGGCTCTACTTCTACCCAAATCACCCCTGTTTTTATTCATTTTACCCCCACCAAAAATCTAGATCTCACTTAGAGTTTGGGAAATTACACTCAAGGTAACCTCACAAAAATGTCCTTTGAATGGAGTGGGTTCTGGCTCTCTAAGATCAAGGAAAATAGTGCCAGATCAGTAGTTGCTGGCACCTTAAAGGAATATTTCCTTTATTTCTCAGAAACCCTTTGGAGTCACTGTACATGAAACAAGTAGTTTGTCCACTATGATCAATCGCAATGGGACGAGCACAGGACAAGTTCCATTCCTGCTCCAGGTGTGGATTTCTCTGGCTTACCCCTGATCCCAAAGTAATGCTACTGCAGTTTTGCATTCCAGGCTATCGACTTTCAACTCTGAGATACACTGGAGGCTCTGGCCCCTGCTCACCACTCCCACAGCTCCATCTCCCCAACAACTCAGCTTAATTTAAAATTATCTCCCACTGAAGGCCTTGTAATTTCACAAGGCCCCAGTATGCCCTGTCTCGGGGCATTTACACTTGACTGCTGCCATATGGATTTCCCATCCTCTCCTGTTTTTGCTTGTCAGTTAGGTCTTAGAGGATACCCACCATGATTGTCATATAATTACTGCCTCTCAATGCTAAAATACTATGGATAGGGGCTGGGTCATGTTTATCCTAATGTCCCCAGTACTAGTGTGGTATCTTTCCAAAGACTAGTTACCTAGTTAATGTTTGGAGAATATGTGTCCAATTAATGTTCCTTCTATGCTCTTTAATGAGCTAAGCAAATACATATATATGTTGTTTTTACTTTTATAAACTGGACTAGCAGGGACAAAAGAAGCTAAGAATTGACTGTCTTTTACTTTTTTGTCTATTTATACACCCCAGCCATTTTACTGCTGAGTTTTTACAAATTTCCAAGGAAATCCCTCCTCCAGTTCCATGTTCCCTTATTCTAGATCACTAACAATGATGGCTTCCAATTTGCATGACAAAAGAACAAATCTCTTACTCTTTTTTTTTTAATTTTCAAAGTTTATTTATTTTGAGAGAGAGAGAGAGAGGGGAGAGTGTGAGCAGAAGAGGGGCAGAGAGAAAGGAAGAGAGAGAATCTTAAGCAGGCTTCACACTCAGCCCTGAGCCCTATGTGGGGCTCAGTCCCACAAACTATGAGATCATGACCTGAGCCGAAATCAAGAATCGGACGCGTAATGAACTGAGCCACCCAGGCACCCCACAAATCTCTTACTCTTAAATCTGATAAACAGTAATAAATGTGTGAACAACATCATTTATAAACTTAAGATTCTTAAGCTAATCAAACTTCCTATAAAAGAAGTAACATTTGAAAAATACCAAAGAAGGGTATAAATCTCCCAGTCACCCATGTACAATAGGAACACACAGATGTTATATAATGTTTTCCTCCAATCCCACTCCTGCCTTTCACTATTTCAAACGTTGACTTCCCTCTTCAACAACCAAGTGAAGAATCTGCCTCCAACCTCACTAGGGGTGGGAGGAGCTGCAGGATCTGGCACTGGAACATGCAGTAAACATGCAGGGTTCCATGGCAATGGAACATGGCAATACGGCCAGCCCTGGCTCCAACTGTGGTCCAGCCTCTCTCTCTTCCTCATCTCTCAAAGCCTCCACATACTGGAATTGGAAGCACCTAGGGTTGTCTGTTCCAATGGATCTTGGCCAAAAACTCTAGCACTTTCATCATTCTGGTTTCAATAGGGGCCCTTGGGCTCCACAGGAATTTATAGTGCGGAGGATCACTATTGGGCACCTGCTGGTATTCCAGGTACTTTTCTTTCCCCAAGCTTCTGATGAATCTATTGGGTTCTTAAAGACAAAGTGCTTTTTCCCAGAATAAATACTCGTCATATTCAGCAATTCCCAGTTTTCCTCCTCAGTTACATCCTTGCCTTTGAAGGAGATAGCTCCCAGGATAATTATCAGGAGGCCAGTCTTGGACATGCCCTCTTCACCACTCAGCCTTCCATCCTAGGTGAGGTCCAGTTTGTTAACAAGAGCATAGCAGTGGCTGGTGGGGTTCACTTCCTTCACATCAATGCCAGAGACCAGTTCTGTGCACTCGGAGGCTCTCCTGAGGATCTCAGGGAAGTGGCCATTGTACTTTTTGATGACATTCTTCTGCTTGTCTGCCTTTCTGATGGGCTCATTCATTTGATACTAGAGCAGCAGGAAATTGACTAACAATTCCACATGTTCACCTATAGGATTTACAGGTAAATTCTCAGTGTCTGGCAGGGATTGCAAAGTGCTTGGGTTTTCCATCTCTTGGCTGCTGGAGCTCTCATCTGGTTTTGCTCAGTGAGATGGCTGTGATGACAGTGGAAGAGGAGTAGGAACTCTGAGGACCCTGGGAAGTACTTACTGTGTGTCCCAGGAGTAGAAACCTCCTCCATGGTGCAGGGGATCAGTAAAGAGGAGGAGGAAGCAGCCTCATTCTCAGCCACTGGAACCTGTGCACCCTCCAGGCCCTGGGTCTCATCATAAACCTGAAATCTTGCTCATGTGGGAAGTATGGACTCTTATCCCATGAGGCGTGATGACTGGTGTTGGTGGTAGCACACCGGAACATCACCAGGAGGGTGGGCAAAGAAGGCCCACAGCCTAGGAGACAAATGGAGGATATGGCAAACTTAACCATAACAGCTCTTATGGACGCCGTCTCCACAGGTCTTCTCCTGAGGGCAGTGCTCTAGAGCCTCACAGGTCGCCTTTCCTGAACCACCCGTTTCATAATAACCTGATAGAAGAAGTGATAAGCCTCCTCAGGGTGAAGCCAGCCATCTCAGACTGAACATTCTTAGGGCTTATGGTAGGGCAGGCGAGGGTGAAGGTCTATGGGGTCCCTTCTTTTCTGAGGTGTGTCATCTTAGCCCTCACTACGGGTCTTCACCTTGACTCCTGGCATGGATAGGAACATTTCTCTCCTGTACTAGGGATGCTCCCCTTAGACTAAAGCAATCTCTAATCTGAGACCCCTGAGTAAGAAGTCAGGGAGTGCCTAATCATAACAGATTTACCCAGAGATTCCTCGGTCTAACAGCAGGGGTGGGACCTGGGGTGAGTGGTCCCCTCAGTCCTCAGAGCATTCACCTTGACCCCTGCAAGGTGCTAGGTCACTTCCCCTCTGTTAACCTGAGGCCAAGCCCCCTCAGGCCAGGCCTCACTTCTCCTTAATTAATCATAATTAAGATCCTCACGTGAACTCTGACAGTACCTGGGAATCTTCTATTTGCAGACCTGAGGCTACTCCCTTGGACCAGGCCTCCACAACCCTGAGGCCTGCGACTCCTGAGGAGAAACTCAGGGGCACCACTTGTGTCCATCTCTGTAAAGCTTTCCAAGGCTGACAGGAGAGGTGTGGCTCTTTCTCTTTTCTGGAGGTGGACAATCCCCTCAATCCTTGGTCCAAGTCCTCAGCTGTACTTGTAGGCCTAGGACTTTTCTCTCTGCCTAACTGGGACCCATCCCTGGAGCGAGATCCTCATTTCCCTGAGATCCTCACCCTGCCCCCACAAGAAATGAGGGGGTGCCTCAGTCTGACAGTAATTCCAGACCTCAGGGCTGATAGCTGGGGCGTGGCTCTGCAGGGCTCTCTCTCTTCTAGAGTGCGTGGCCACCTTCAGCTCTCATTCAGTGTCCTTCTCTCAGCCACAGTTCTGTTGATTAATTTCTTCCTCAATTAAGATGCCTTGACTGATTAAGGAAGTAATCAATCTGTGTACATTTGTCAGACTACAACTCTCCTAGAGATTGAGTCTGAGTCCCAGGCTAGATTTTTGTTGAGGAAGCTGCAACAGAATGCATTTGTCCAGAATCACTGCTGGGCTGTCAGAGAAGACACACACACACACACACACACACCCTTTTCATTGGAGGTCTCTTCTCCAGCCAGACTTAAACTCTTGGGAATCTTTCTTCTAAAAGATTTACTTTCTACAGGATAGAGACTCATGTAGACATATTTTTTTAAGGTAGTTTTGTCCATATCCCTTGGAAATCTTGTGATGTAATGTACTGGAAACATTATAATGTAATATGATGTAATCTAATCACATAATCTACAGTTACCAGCTATAACAATCAGCATAGGCCCACTGGGTGGATCATGCTCTTATCTGACTTCTGACTTGCAATCACTTGATAAATAATTGAATAGGAAAGTAAGAAAAAACCTTAGAAATTGTCATTTTATGGATGGGGAGCGTGGAGCACAGGGAGGTGGTGATATGTCCAAGATCACACAGTTTGTGCTAGAAGAAGGACTCACACTGACATCAGCTGTTTCCATCCTTGTACTCAGAATGACTGAGGCATTAGAGTGAGGGGTGGAGTGTTTTGCAAGTGATTTGTTACTGATAAGTTAAAATATTGAAGTGATGCTCAATGACTATCTCCTCACTATAATAATTCCAAATATAACAATCATAACAAAATTGTCTCTTATGTTCAGTCTCCTCCCTCATTCCCACCACTATATAACCTTTTTACAAATGTATTCTGAATGGATAGAAATGTGCTTATGACTGTTACATAAGTATAATAATAAACAGGGGGCACCTGGGTGGCTCAGTCCATTGGGCGTCCGACTTCAGCTCAGGTCATGTTCTCACAGCTTGTGAGTTCGAGCCCTGCATCTGGCTTTGTGCCGAAAGCTCAGAGCCTGGAGTCTGCTTCGGATTCTGTGTCTTCCTTTCTCTCTGCCCCACCCCTGCTCACACTCTGTCTCTCTCTCCTTCAAAAATAAATAAACATTAAAAAAATTAAAGAAATATATGGTAATAAAGTACATATTGATTTTCAATTTTCTCCCCCCCATTAGTAATGTATCTTAAAGCATGTACTATATCAATCTTCAGAGTGGCCCTAAAGTCTGCAAACTCAGATAACATTATTTCACTAATATTTTCCATATGGAATGTGTCCTCAATGGCATTTTATATATTTGCCAATATTTCCAGACTTTACAGGCACTCACTATATAGCATTTTTCTTTATTTGAAAAATCAAATAAATGACTAAGCTTATAATTAAAATGAATGCATAACTGTCTGAAAATTTTGTTTTGGAGTGGTGAGAGTGTTGAGATATATAATTGGCGGTCTAAGTATTGTTCATGAGAATTATATATGAAGCCCAAAAGTTGAAATACAGAAACATTTTTCTGTAAATGTAACAAGTGGATTTCCAGTAACAGCTAATTTTTAGTCTTTCATTTAATAAATCTTTATTTTGTGAAAGTTTTAGACCTACAGAGAAGATGTGATGATAGTACAGAGATTTCTCATATACATATGCTATAGCCGGTTTTCTCTATTATTCATATCTTCCATTAGTACGCTTGTCACAATTAATGAACCAATATTCATACATTATTATATGAAGTCCACACTTCTTCCAGATTTCCTTAGTTTTTACTGAATGTTCTTTATGTACTCCAGGATTCCATCTAGGATACCAGTTAGTCATGTCTCCTTAGACTCTTCATTAGCTGTGATAGTTCCTCAGGCTTTTCTTGTTTTGAACAACCATGACAGTGGAGAGGAGAACTTGTCAAGTATTTTGTATAATGTTCCTCAGTTGAGATTTGTCTGATATTTTCTTATCAATTTAATGATGTTTTTTTTTAAATGTTTATTCATTTTTGAGAATGACAGAGCGTGAGCAGGAGAGGGCAGAGAGAGAGAGAGGGAGACACAGAATCTGAAGCAGGCTCCAGGCTCTGACCTGACAGCACAGAGCCCATTGTGGGGCTCGGAACTCACAAACCACGAGATCATGACCTGAGTGGAAGTCAGTCACTTAACTGAGCCACCCAGGCTCCCCTAATGGTCTTTTAAAAAGAATCAGCTTTTGGTTTCATTGATTTTTCTCTATTTTCCTATTTTCAATGTTGTTGATTTCTGCTTTCATTTTTATTACCTCAGTTCTTCTTCTCCTTGCTTTAATTTGCTCTGCTTTCTCATTTCCTAAGGTGTAAACTTAGCTTGTTGATTTTAGATCTTTCTTGTGTTCTTATATATACATTTTACTATAAATTTCCATATGCATTGTTGCATAGCTATAGCCAGCAGATTTTGAGAAGTTCTATTTTCATTTTTACTTATTTTTAAATTATTTTAATTTCTGTTCTATTTTTCTCCCCCTTTTAAAGTTTTCTTTGCATTTCACTTGGGGAAGTTTCTGTTGATGAACCTTAAAATTTTCCCTCAGATATGGTGAGTGTACTAATGAGCCATTCAAGGGCATTTTTCCTTTTTGTTTCTGTGTTTTTGATTTCTAGAATTCGTTTTTGATTCTTTTCTTAGAGTTTCTATCTCTCTGAGTACATCATACATTTGTTCTTGTGTGTTATCTACTTTGCCCATTAAAGACCTTAATATATTACTCATATTAAATTGTTTCATAATTTCAACACCTATATCATGTGTGAACATGGTTGTGATAATTTGCTCTTTTGTGGAGTAAGAATTCTTGTGCCTTCAAAGGTCCTTCTAGCTAGACTACGAATCAAATTGACAGGGTGTACCTGGGTGGCTCCATTGGTGGAGCTTCTAACTCTTGATTTTGACTCAGGTCATGATTCCAGGGTTGTGGGATAGACCTCCCTGTGGGCTCCATGCTGAGTATGGAGCCTGCTTAAGATTCTCTCTTCCTCTGCCTCCCTCTCCCACTCCCTCTCTCCCTCTCTCTCTCTCTCTCTAAAATAAAAAATAAAAAAAGAATCAAATTGACATTAGATTAACAGGAGAAAAACAAATTTAATAGCGTATGTACCAGGAATACACACAGACCTAGAAATTTCAAAGTCATTCAGGCAAAATGAGATATATATGTCATCCTGAACCAAGGAGAAGGGGTAGGGGTCTGGGACTTCAGAAGAAAGGAATACAATTCACAAGGCAATAAGAAGAGCAAATGTTTGGTAATTAGATGTTTGCCTTGCCATACATTTGGGTCACTCAGATAAAATTTATCTCCATTAATAACCCTGATTCTGGGAAAGACCCCTAATTTATATTCTTCTGTGTGGTTAAGGTAGGGGAAAAGTTTCTCCTGAACTCCCAGGGTCTCACATGCCTTCAGCTCAAAATAATCCACATGCCAAAGTGGCATATTTTTGGGGTGGCTGTCCTGAACCCCTTCAGTTTTGTCTCTTCAGACTGTTTTTCTTTCTCACCTTTTGGTATGCTTTGTAATTTTTTGTGTATTGAAATGTAAATGTATTGGGTAATAAAACTTGGGTAAATAGGCTTTTAGTGTGAGGATTTATATTAGTCTGGCTAAGAGGAGAGCTGTGTTAAATTTAATGTTCCTTGTAGCTATGGGTACTAGAAGCTTCAAATTCCTCTAATGTCCTTATTTTGGTTTCCCATCTTGGCTTTAGGGCTTCTCTATGTACTGTTCCTCAGGGAGAGTCTCTTTCTTGCAGCTTTTTCAACTGTTACCCAATATTATTACTATATTGGAGCCTTGTTGGTGTGGTGGTAGGTGAGGGAGACAGGAAGCGTTCCATAGTGGTTTTTTTGGGGTTTTTTTTTTTTTTTGGCTTTCTTGAATATTTATTTATTATTTATTTAAAATGTACATCCACGTGAGTTAGCATACAGTGCAATAATGATTTCAGGAGTAGATTCCAGTGATTCATTCCCTATGTATAACACCCAGTGCTCATCCCAGCAAGTATCTTCCTTCATGCCCCTTACCCATTTAGCCCATCCCGCCACCCACAGCCCCTCCAGTAACCCTCAGTTCTCTGTATTTAAGAGTCTCTTATGGTTTGCCCCCCTCCCTGTTTTTATATTATTTTTGTTTCCCTTCCCTCATGTTCATCTGTTCATAACCTTCTGATTAAATCTCAGTCTTTTAGAGGACCATTGTCTTAGTGCTGTGGTATTCACGATAGTCTCTATCCCTCCTCCAGTGGCATATCATGTTTGCCTCATTCCTGCTACTCCTTTCCAAGGTTGCAACATTTCTGAAAATTAAAAAAAATTTTTTTAACTATATTTATTTATTTAAAAAAATTTTTTTTTCAACGTTTATTTATTTTTGGGACAGAGAGAGACAGAGCATGAACGGGGGAGGGGCAGAGAGAGAGGGAGACACAGAATCGGAAACAGGCTCCAGGCTCTGAGCCATCAGCCCAGAGCCTGAAGCGGGGCTCGAACTCCTGGACCGCGAGATCGTGACCTGGCTGAAGTCGGACACTTAACAGACTGCGCCACCCAGGCGCCCCCAAAAATGTTGTATTTATTTTTGAGACAGAGAGAGACAGAGCATGAGCAGGGGAGGGGCAGAGAGAGAGAGGGAGACACAGAATCTGAAGCAGACTCCAGGCTCCAAGGTCTCAGCACAGAGCCTGACGACGCAGGGCCCGATGCGGGGCTCAAACTCACAAACCAGGAGATCATGACCTGAGCTGAAGTTGGACGCTTGACCAACTGAGCCACCCAGGCGCCCCTGTATTATTTTTTTTAAGTGAATTAAAGGGGCACCTAGGTAGCTCAGTTGGTTGAGCATCCGACTTCAGCTCAGGTCATGATTTCATGGTTCAAGAGTTCAAGCCCCACATTGTGCTCTGTGCTGCCTGCTTTGGATTCTGTGTCTCCCTCTCTTTGCCACTGCCCTGCTTGTACTCTCTCTCTCTGTCAAAAAAAAAAAACATTGAAAAAATTTTTTAAAAAGTGAATTAAAACTTCCCTGCTTTTGGTCTGTCTCTCTCTGTCAAAAAAAAATTAAACATCAAAAAAAATTTTTTAAGTGAAATAAAACTTCCAGTCTGGATCAGATAGTATAAATCTGTTTCTCATTGTCTTTCTTGCCAAAAACACTATAAATCCTGGAAATCAGGGAGCCTGGGTGGCTCAGTTGGTTAAACATCCGACTTTTGGTTTTGGCTCAGGTCACGATCTCATGGTTCGTGGGTTCAAGCCCCATGTCGGGTTTCATGCTGACACTGCAGAGCCTGCTTGGGATTCTCTCTCTCCCTCTATCTCTGCCCCTCTCCTGCTCTCACTCTATCTCTTTCTCTCTCTCAAAATAAATTTAAAAAATTTAAAAATCTTGGAAATGGTACAAGAGGAAACCAAAGGAAAATTTGAAAGGTAGTAAGATTACTATTCTTACCTCATGACCTCACATCCATTCAAATTTTATCAGCTGAGGGCCCAGATAGGAAGAGACAAGCCCTGTCTGAATTCCAGAAGTATAGAATCTATGAGCATAATAAAATATTGTTTCACAACACCCTGTTATAGAGCAGAAACTGATTGAAATGCATCCTATTAATTTATTTTTCATTTTAGTCCATACTGTTTCATCAGTATTTTGTTTTCCATGTGACATTCCATTCTTAGTCAATTTCTATTTCATCCTTCAAAAAATTGTATTCTATATTTCATTCCAAATTCCATTTCTTTTTTTTTCTATTCTGTCTGCTATCTTCAAATCTGTAGTGCATATTTCATAGTTCATTTATTTCATGCCATTGCATTTCAGTTCCATTCTATATTCCTTCCTATTTTAATTCCACTTTCCTTCCTTTTCTTTAAAAATTTATTTCACTCCATATTCCATTCTATTCCTTTTCTCATATGACATTATATCTTTTATTCTGTGTGCCATTAGATATTTACTTCCATCCTCCTTTCCATTCCATTTTCCCATTATATTCCATTCAATTTCCATCCTCTTCAATTTTCCATTTCATAGCCTGTTCAAGTCCATATTCTATGCCTCATTTTATTTGAGTTTCCTCTGCAACCAGTTTTCATTTCACCCCACTCTGCATTACATTTAAAACCCATTGTTGGGGCGCCTGGGTGGCGCAGTCGGTTAAGCGTCCGACTTCAGCCAGGTCACGATCTCGCGGTCCGGGAGTTCGAGCCCCGCGTCAGGCTCTGGGCTGATGGCTCAGAGCCTGGAGCCTGTTTCCGATTCTGTGTCTCCCTCTCTCTCTGCCCCTCCCCCGTTCATGCTCTGTCTCTCTCTGTCCCAAAAATAAATAAACATTGAAAAAAAAAATTAAAAAAAAAAACCCATTGTTTATTCCTTATTATTTAATAATTCCAAGTACCATTCCATTCTGATTTGTGTCGTATTTCCAGTTGCTCATCCATTCCACTAAACCTCTCATTCCATTTTGTCAAAATTGTTATAACAGTGACTTTCAGGAGATCTGCTTGCCAATATTTTTATCAAAAAATTAGAAATGTGCCTGGCCTTATACCAAGAATTTCCACTTCTGGGAATTTATCCACAATAAGAATAAACTTAGGATATGAACAAATTTTAGCAAGATGGATGTGACTCACAGTGATAGAGTGCAAAATTGAAAACAAAATAAATGTTGGCAATATAACAATGCTTGAAAATGTAGGCTTCCTCTATAAATAAATATTTTCTAGTTACAAAATGCCCTTGTGTAAATTTATTTATTGACATGGAAAGGGTGTTTTCTGGATCCAAAACAGAGGTTACAAAACAATATTTGTGGATAAATAATTCCATTTTTATAAAACAGAGCAAAACAACTATGAAATATATGTAAATGACCATTCTGCCAACATATAATTAAACATTTGCAAAAAAAAAAAAAAACACCACCACCACCAACAAAAATAAACAACAACAACAACAACAAATCCATTTCTAGTAGTTACCTATGGGTGTGTGAAAATTTAAGTGCAAGTTTTCTTATATTTGCTTTTTTCTGTTTTGGAAACTGAACATGCAACCCTTTTATAGTAATGACTAAAATATCCAAATACTCAGCTTCAAGTCTGTGCATCATAACATATTTATATTAACAGAAATTAGACATGCGTGGCCAAGAATGAAGACTAGGCCAAATAAATTAGCATGCATTTGATTACTATGTACTTGCACAAATGTTAATAAATATTTAAGGACAGAATCACTCTTAATCTCAGTCAATTCATGCCTGTGCCTCTGAGGCACAGGCAGGAAGAAACAGTCTTCCCAGAAAATGTCTAACTTCCTTCTGGTGCCTAGGAACTACAGGAGGCAGCAGTGCCGAACGTTTTGAGCACAGTGTGGGCCCCATCCTGTTTCTCCTCTTTCAGGTGCCCTCCAACTTTTAAACCGAGCCTGGGGTGATTCAGATGTCTGGAGGAGTCTCAGGACAGTCCCCTCCGGGGTCATCCATGCACCCAGGGTCCTGACTAGATTCCATATGGGTGACCTATCTAGGAGATTATCTCTTTCTGACCAGTGTGCGGTTTCTTTCAAGTGTTTTTTTCTTTTTAAATTTATTTATTTATTTTTGAGAGAGACAGAGAGAGCAGGCGAGGAGCAGAAAGAGAAGGAGAGAGAGAGAGAGAGAGAGAGAGAGAGAGAGAGAGAGAGAACCCCAAACAGGCTCTGCACCAGAAGCCCTGAGCCATACCTGGGGCTGGAACTCAGGAACAGGGAGATCATGACCTGAACTGAAACCAAGAACTCAGGCTTAACCCAACTGAGCCACCCAAGGGCCCCTAAAGTTTATTTATTTTGAGAGAGAGAGAGAGTGAGAGAGAGACAGAGACAGAGAGAGAGAGAGAGAGAGAGAGACAGAGAGAGAGAGAGACAGAGACAGAGACAGAGACAGAGCCTGAGTGTGAGCAGGGGATGGGCAGAGGGAGAGGGAGAGTGAATCCCAAGCAGGTTCAGTGCTGTTGGCACAGAGCCCAACAGGGGCTCAGTCCCACCACAGTGAGATCATGACCTGAGCAGAATTGGTGACTGATCTGACTGAGCCACCCAAAGCACCCCTCCTTCAAGTGATTTATTGAGTTTGAGCCACGAGAATGGTTCTGAGACACTGATTTGGGGTCACTCAGATTGTTTATACAGAGCCCCGCCCTCCTACACCCACTCACACACTTTTAAGGGCTATGTTTAAAGTTGAGGAAACTCACGGCGACCACTCCCGGGCGCTGCCCGGCTCCTGTTTGTTGCCAGATGGGTCTGGGTTCCCGGGCTCAGGAAATGAGAAGTCATGTGATATCCAGGTCACCAATCAGAAGCGAAGATTCCACCAGGGCCCGCCCACTTTCCTTGCTCCTCTAGTCCCGGCTCTACTTGAGGTAGTGTTTGCCGCCGTGTTCCCGTTTCAGAGAGGCTTGCATTTGGGCCTCCGGGTCATACTAGGAGGAGGAGGAGGAGAAGAGAAGCAGCAGCAGTTTGAATCCTTGCAGGGTGACGTAGCCAGAGGGAGCGCTTAAGAAGGAGGTCGCCTTTAGCACCTCGGGTGCCGGCAAGACTGGCAACCCAGATCTTGCTGCAGAGATTTTCCGTGTCTCCAGCGACCCAGCACCACTGAGCTCCCCAGCGTTACGAAAGCTTCCACTGAAGCCTCCATTTCCATGACTTGCTCGGCATAAACTGTGCCTGCAATGAGGCGTTCTGACCTCGCAGGCTGCCAGAGTTGCCGTTCAGACCTAATACCTGTGGTGGCCGAGAAGGGCGAGAGTGAAGACCATGCACCCGGGCAGCTAGCTGTCACAGGAAAATCCACAAGGGGCATTGGCCTGGTCAGTGGATGAGCTCAGATCGAGGCTTGGAAAAAACATGCCAAAAAGCCGCTCCAATAGGAAGAGCCTGCCTAGACACCCACCTCTCTGGGGGACTGTCTGTTTTCTGGAGGTTTCGGGACTCAGATTTCTGTTCCTTTGCTGCCATCTTCTCCAAAACCTTAGCCCAGCAGCAGACGACATTCTCAGGCTTCTGTCTGGAGTCCAACATCATGCCCAGGCCCTGCGCTTCAGGGCCACGGATCCCTGCCAGGCCCTGCCCGTGGAAGCCGCACCCCTTAGTCAGGCTCTGCATTTGGCAGCCTCCCAGCAAAACCAAACCCCGCCTGTGGAAGCCAGGCATCCCCGCCAGACCCAGCTCTTCTCAGCCACGAACACACTCCAGGCCTGATTCTCCCGAGCCATGCCACACAGGTAAGAACGGCAGTGCGGTCCTTCTCCTCGGCCAGCTGGCCTTAGTCCTGCTTCTCTCCCTATGTTCACCTCGGAAAAGCTGGTCCCCCAGAGTCCTTCAAACTCTCTTGATGCTGAGATGCGATACCTTGCCTCCCAGCCTGGCAGTAATGCCGCCTGCATTAAGTGCCTCTTCATCCTGGTCTCCAGGCATATATTCTGCTTTCAGTTTGCTGGGCCATGTCGTGGGAGCTTCCTTCCCTAGGGTTACTGGTGTGAGCCCCACCATCCCCATTGGGTTTTCTGTCCTGAGCTTCTCTTTCTCCTACCATGATGATGATGATAGGATGATGATGAGGATGATGATTTTGCCTGAGCTCCAACTCCAAGCCTAGCTCTCCTAGAGGTAGGCCAGCCTCACTGCCTCACCTTGTTGCCCTGAGGCCTGCCAGTCCAGGAGAACAGGTGGAAAGAGAGCACATACCCCTCTACCTCCTGTGCTGTGATCCTCTCTCTGCAGTCTCCAAAGCAAAGTTGGAATGGACCTCCATTCACTGCAATGAATGGGCTTGCCTGCTGGTGGTTATCTGTGAGGTTTCCAAAGGTTCTGCGAGTCACTGACCATCATTAGGAGCAATTTTAAAGCCTCTCCTATGATTCCACCACACAGTGCTTAATCTGCTGTTGAACCTTGATTCCAGGACTCCTGCTCCCTCAAATGGACTGCCCTTACTCCTAAGCTGAAATTTTTCTTTTCCAAGTTGCCTTTTACACAATGAATTTTTAAAATGGTATCTCATTCTGGCTTTTCCATGAGTACATGGAAGAGTAAACACTTCTTTTGTTGTTTGGGGGCATTTATGTTTCTCTAAAATGCCTATTTATACATTTTGTTCATTTTCCTCATTGCCCTAAAAATATACATTATGAATAGTAACCTTTTTTTTTTTTCTGGTTAATGTGGGACAAATACCTCTCCAAGTTTTTGGTCTACTTCTTGAATCTTTTAAGTACTCTTATTTAATTACTGAAAGTTTTAAAATTATTATGCAGCTGATTTTGACTATCCTTTACAATTTGTGCTTCTTATATTTTAATTAAGAAATCCTTTACTAATCCTAATAAGTTAGTCTTATTTTTTTCTATATACTTTCTATATACTCTTGCTTTTCACAGAGTACAGTCCACCTGAAATTTGTTTCCATGTAGTGAAGAGATTCCAACTTTATTGCCTTTTTCCATATGGATAATCTATTGCCCATTAGAATTTTAAAATTTCTTCCTTTCTCCATGATCTACATGATAGCACTGAAATGATAAAGGGTTTCTTTAAGCTTATTTATTTATTTTGAGAGAGAGAGAGAGAGAGAGAGAGAGCACAGGTGGGGGAGGAACAGAGAGAGAGGGAAAGAGAGAGAATCCCAAGCAGACTCGGGACTGTCAGCGCAGAGCCTCGTGTGGAGCTCGAACTCAGGAACCATGAGATCATGACCTGAGCCAAGATCAAGAGCTAGACGTTCAACCAACTGAGCTACCCAGGCGTCCCTGAAATAGGTTTTACTTTGTGCATGGATATAACTTAAAACTCTTTCATTCTCTTTCAGGAATATTTTCATATTTTTCACATTTCATGACCCTATAGTTTTTCATAGTACATCTTAGGAGCAGCTTGTCAGATTGCACAAAATATCCTATTGGGGTATGGTTGAAATTGCTTTGAATTTATAGATTATTTGGGGAAGTCTGTATTATTGTAATAGTGAATCTTCTTGCCCACAAAAATAGTGTATTGTATTAATTTAGAGATTTTTTTGTGTGTGTGTTTCATTGGCATTTTTATAATTTTCTCAGTAGTTTTACTCTGTTTCTAGGTGTGGTTTTCTTTGTGTCTATCTTGCTTGAGGTCTATAGGGGTTCTTAATCCTATAGCTTGATATCTTCAGTCAGTTTTGAAAAATTCTGGGCAATTATATCTTCATAGAATGAATTTTTAACAAATACAATGTTTTAATTTTTTTTAATGTAAATTTAAAAAATTGTCATCTTCAGAACTGTTCATTTTATATTATATTTGGAGGATTGAAAGAAAGTAGAATGCTAGTTGAATCTTTAGGAGGGACAGAAAGTAATCATTTATTGCTTTTATTTGAAATGGAGTTAGGACCATAAAATTCCCATTTAGACACTTCATACCTTCCTAGCTTAGGTCATTTACAACTTGGACAAGAGAAGTAGATAGAGCTCAACCCAGGTGACTGGAGAAACAGAGGGGTGATGGAGGTATCCAGGGTCAGGAAGCAGGAATGCATGATCAAGTGTGGTGCAGAGAATAACCAAATAGGAATAGGAAGAGCAGGGAGGAAGACTCTGAATCAAGAAGGAAACAGCAGAGGTCAAAAGCCTGAGGGAGGAAAGTCTGGGTTTTTTATTTTTATTTTTTTATTTTTAATTTTTTAAATATTTGTTTTTGAAGGAGAGACAGAGTGTGAGTGGGGGAGAGGCAGAGAGAGAGAGAGAGAGAGAGAGAGAGAGAGAGAGAATCCAAAGTAGGCTCCAGGCTCTGAGCTGTTAGCACAGAGCCCCATGTGGGGCTCAAACCCACGGACTGTGAAATCATGACCTGAGCTGAAGTTGGCTGCCTAACTGACTGAGCCACTCAGACGCCAGTCTTGGTTTTTTAGAGAAGGAAGATATCTTTGTGTTGGGGCCAGGGGTTTCTGAAATCTGCAAGAGTGGGAAGTAGAGGGCTGGGGGAACTATTTCAGGTTAATGATTGACATGAGAAAATGGTCAAATGTTAAGTGGGAAAATATGTTAATGGATAATCCTATTTAAAAAATACTTGTGGGGCACCTGGGTGGCTCAGTTAGTTAAGTGTCTGACTTTGGCTCAGGTAATGATGTCATAGTTCGTGGGTTCGAGCCCTGCATTGGACTCTGCTGTCAGCACAGAGCCTGCTTTGGATCCTCTGTACCCCTCTCTCTTTACCTGCCCCCCCCCCCCCCCGCTGGTTCTCTCTCTCTCAAAATAAATACACTTTAAATAAATAAATAAATAAATAAATAAATAAATAAATAATATTTGTGACTGAGTTTGTGAGCTGTTAGGGTCAGTATGTATGTGTGTGTAGACATATTTGTATAGAATCGGATAAGCTTACAGCATTCTGTGAACATGATATATATCCATTTGTTTTTCTGTCTTGACCATATCACTTCTGTGATAATACTCAGCCATTTTTTTAATAATTTAAGTTGTGGAAACATGGTAGCAGACCACATTAAAATAAATGGAGTGGAAATAATAAAAGCACTAAAATGAACTCCCTTTCTCTCCTTTCCCATATTTCTCCTCTCTTCTCTTTTGCTTTTCTGGTATGTGGCCAGTACTGGCATTAGACCTGGTCAAAAAGGGCCCTAGTGTTGAGCCCCACATTTTGAATGGCCCTGCTCAGGCCCTCCTCATCTGCATTTCATGCAGACCTAAGAGTTCACAGGGACAAGGAAATGAGGGCCCCAGGTCCAGATACCCTACTACTTTTATAGAAAATGTATCAGGTACCCTAGTTCCCTGGGGATACTTTCAGGGCCAGCAAGGCCCTATTCTCAAAGTCATTGTTAAGGAAGGAAGAGCTGGGCCTATGATGTGCTCAATCTTGGTCAAAAAAGGTGGCCAAGTGGTCACTGTTTGTTGATAGCACAGGGTAGACAGAGGTTGAAAGTGTGGGTTGAAGTGCTCCCAGAGTTAGGTGTGAAGGACTACATATTGTAGGGCATACCTGGCCATGGAGAAAGGGATCCAGGATATAGACCAGGGACCTCCATTTGTAATTTTGCCATAGGCACTGCAGAGGTTAGTGGTGGGCCTGCATGTGTCCTTAGATCTGTAACCCAGTCCCAGAGAGGTAGGGACACCCAGGGATATATATTTAGGAAGTTACACTTTATCCCTGAAGTATCCCTGACCACAAAACACCTCCTCATATCCCAGAGGCTGAGAAAAGCAGTATTTCAGGCCTTAAGTCTGGTTCCTTCCTTTAGTGAGCCAACATTGCAGGCAGAATCAGAGATCCCACCACCTTACTCCATCCTAGTTTTTTAATGAGTCTCCTGGGCATTTGATCTGAGTGTGGACCCTAATTCAGTGTCCTTAACTCAGGTCTGTCACTTCAAAATCTACATAGCCCCAGGTGGCCACAAGCTCTTCTTCCTCCCTTTGACCTTGAATTCTTCCCATATTCCCTTCTTAAGAAGGTGCCAATATCTTCCATCTCCTAGGAGACCTCCACACTGCAGAATCCTATGGAAATGTGTTAGACATCATCTTCCTTGAGCTTTGGAAGCATTTGATACAGTTGATCACTCCTTTTCCTTGATACACATTTTTCCTTGGTCTTGAGAGATTTCCCTCTTTATGTTTACCTAGTATTTTCCTGGATCTTCCTTATCTTCTATACCTCTGTGTGTTGGGATTACTAAGGCTTTAGTGTTTGGTCATTTTTCTCTACACGCATTCACTTTCTAGGGAATCCTATCTAGTCTCGAGTTTTTAAATGCCATTTTAAGTCCATGAATTCTAAATATTTATGTTTGTTCTTACTCATTCTCTTGTACTCCATTCGTGTATATCCAGCTACCTAATTGATTTTTCCGCTTGACATGTCTAATAGGCATATCAAACTTGAGTGGTATAGAGTGCTGTCCATTGGAAATATAATAATAGTCACACATGTAATTATTTTCTAGTAATCAAATTTTTAAAAAGAAGAAATGTGAAATTAACTTTAATAAAATATTTTTGATTTCATCTATCCAAAATATTATATTTTCTATATGGAATCAATACATAAATAATGAGGTGTTTTCCATCCTTTCCTACTAAATCACTGAAATTTGACAAGTATTTTACTGTTATATCAAATTTTGATTAGCCGTATTTCAAGTGCTCAATAGCCACACATGTGCATATGTGTGGACAACAAAATTTTGGACCTTCTCCCCTCCTTTATTTCTCTTGTCAATTTCCTATTGAATTGTTTTCATCCCAGGTATTTCTGCTAATCACGCTAATCATGGAGTCCTGTTGTAGAAGGGAACTATGAGGTGTCAGTTTTGAAAGTTCATGCATGCTATTCTCCAGTACCTCTGGTCCTTCTTGAGGTATGTTCCTTGTACTTGCCTGCTATTGGAAAGGCCAGATACCTATTGGCTAGTTTGCTGTTCTCTGTAATGAAGTTAGTCAGGTGCTATGCCATTGCTTCTTTCTTACGTTCCTGAAGACAGTGATACCATACAGAGAATGTCTCTTGATGATTTGTTCTCATCCGCTTGAATCTTGGGGTTTTGGGGAAATGTTAGTACATTCACAGTGTTGTAAAATTATCAGCTCTATCTAATTCCAGAAAATTTTCATCACTGAAAAATGAAACCGAAATCCCTTAAGCATTCAGTTCTCATTCCTCACTCCTCCAAGCCCTGACAACCACTAATCTGCTGTCTGTCTCTGTAGATTTGCTAATTCTGGATATATTATATAAATGGAATCATAAAATATATGGCTTTTTGTGTTCTTTCACTTAGCCTTGTTTTCAGGTTCATCTAAATTGTTGCATGAATCATTACCTCATTCCTTTTTTTATGGCTGAATCATATTTCATTGAGTGTCTATACCACATTTTGTTTATCCATTCATCAGTGGACATTTTGGTTGGTTGGTTGGACATTTGGACCTTTTGACTATTGTGATTAGTGCTACTCTGAACAGACATGTACAACTTTTTGTGTGAACATCTGTTTTCAGCTTTTTGGGTATATATCCATGAGCATAAGTGCTGGGTCTTAGGGTAATTCTATGTTTAACTACTTGAGGAACCACTGAACTATTTCCACAGTGGCTCTACCAATTTACATTCTCCCAAGAATATATGAGATTTCTATATTCTTTACTTCCACACCAAACTTTATTATTGTCTTTTTAAAATTTTATAGCCATCCCAGTGTGTGTGAAGTGGTATCTTAATTAGCTTTGATTTACATTTCCCTAATGACTAAGGTCTTTGAGTAGTTTTCATGTGCTTATTTGCCATTTGTGTATCTTGCTTGGGGAAATGCCTATTCAACTCCTTTGCCAATTTTTAAATTGAGTTTTTGTTATTTTGTTGAGTTATAAGCATTCATTTTACAGTCTGGATACAAGAACCTTATTAGACATATTATCTGCAACTAATTTCTCCCATTCGGCGGGTTGTCTTTTCAATCTGTTAATAGGGCCTTTGATGTGCAGACGTTTTAAATTTTGATGTAATCCACTTTAATTACTTTTTCTTTTGTTGCTTGTGCTTTGAATGTCATAACTAACAAGTCACTGCCAAATCCAAGGTCATGAAGATTTACTGCTATATTTTCTCCCAAGGTTGTTTTTTTTTTAATAATTGTGTTGAGAACATGTAAGATAAGATCTACCTTCTTAACAGATTTTTAAGTGTACAACACAGTATTGTTATCTATAAATACGATGTTGTACAACATATCTCTGGAACTTATTTACTTTGCATAACTGTAATTTTGTGCCTGTTGACAAGAAACTCCCCATTTCTCCATCCCCCCAGCTCCTGGAAACCACCATTCTCTTCTTTGCTTCTTTGACTATTCTATATACCACATATAAGTGGAAGCATGCAGCATTTGTCCTTCCGTGTATGAGTTATTTCATTTTGTATAATGTCCTCAGCATTCATCCATGTTGTCACATATTGCAGGATTTCCTTCTTTTTTAGTGCTGAATAATACTCCATTTTATGTAAATAACCCATTTTTTCATCCATCCATCCACCGATGGACATTTAGGATATTTCTACATGTTAGCTATTGTGAATAGCACTCTAATGAATGTGGGAGTTCTAATATCCTTTGGGATACTGATTTCAATTCTTTTGGATAAATATCCCAATGTGGGATTGGTGGTCCATGTGGTAGTTCTGTTTTTATGTTGTAGTGGAATTGCCATACAGTTCCCACAGAGGCTGTATCACTTTGCATTCCCACCAGCGGTGTACAAGGATTTCAATTGCTCCACATCTTCAACACTTGTCTTTAAAATAAAATAGCCACGCTAACAGCTGTAAGATAATATAGTGATTTTGATTTGCATTTTTCTGATGATTAGTGACTTTTAATACCTTTCATGTACCAGTTGGCCATTTGTATGTCTTATTTGGAGAAATGTCTACTCAACTCCTTAGCCTATTATAAGATCAGATTATTTGTTGTTTTGCTATTGAATGGTGATAGTTTCTTACATAGTTTGGATATTAATCCCTTGTCAGATATATGGTTTGCAAATATTTTCTCTCACTCTGTAGGCTGCTTTTTCACTCTACTGATTATTTCCTTTGTTGTACAGAAGCTTTTAAGTTTGATGTGGCCTCACTTATTTTTACTTTTGGTATCATATCCATGAAATCATTGTCAAGACCAATGTCATGAAGTTTTTCCCCTATGTTTTTTTTAGGAGTTTTACAGTTTCTTTACTTATTTTAAGTTGAGTTTTGTATATGGTATAGGGTAAGAATACAATTTCAGTCTGAAGGTGTCTAGTTTTAGTTCTTATATTTGATTTTGTGATCTGTGTAGAGTTTTTTTTATGTGGTGTGAGTTAAGAATGCAACTTCTTTCTTTTACATGTGTGTTTACAGTTGCCCCATTAAAATTTTGTTCAAGAGACTCTTCTTTCTCCATTGAACAGTCTTGGTACCCTAGTCGAAAATCATTTGACCAAAGATGTATGGGTTTATTTATGGACTCTAAATTCTATTCTACTCTACTGATCTATATATCTGCTCTTATGACAGTATCACACAGTTTCATACTATAGCTTTGTAGTAGGTTTTGAAAGCAAGAAGTGTGAGTACTCTAGCTGTAGTCTTTTTCAAGATTGTTTTGGTTATATGGCATGCCTCACCATTCCATATAGATTTTAGGGCCAGCTTTTCCATTTCTTAAAAATGACTATTGGGATTTTGATAGGGATTACATCAAATATGCAGATTGTTTTGGGAGTATTGCCATTTTAATAATATTAAATCTTCTAACCCATGAACATGGCTTATCATTCTATTTGTTTGGGGCTTCACTTATTTCAGCAATGTTTTCATAGTTTCTCAGTATACAAATCTTGCACATGTTTGGCTGAATTTAGTCCTAAGTATTTTATTCTTTTAGATACTATTGTAAATGAAATTATGTTCTTAATTTCCTTTGGTATTGTTCAGTGATGGTATATAGACATACAAGTGATTTTTGCGTGTTGACATTGTGTCCTGCACCTTTTTTGAGTCTGTTTATTAACTTTTTTGAGGTGTGTGTAGGGGGGTGTCGTTGTTGGATCCTTTAGGATTTTTTTTTTAAATGTTTTTATTTATTTTTGCGACAGAGAAAGACAGAGCATGAGCAGGGGAGGGGCAGAGAGAGAGGGAGACACAGAATTGGAAGCAGGCTCCAGGCTCTGAGCTGTCAGCCCAGAGCCCGATGCGGGGCTCGAACCCACAGACTGTGAGATCATGACCCGAGCCGAAGTCAGACACTCAACCGACCGAGCCACCCAGGCGCCCCTTAGGATTTTCTATATGTAAGATCATATTCATGTGAAAATAGGAATTGTTTTATTTTTTCCTTCCAATTTGGCTTTTATTCTTTTTGGTTGCCTCATTACTCTGGCAAAAATTTACAGTACAGTATTGGCTAGAAGTAGTGAAAAAGGACATGGTAGTCTTGATCCTGATCTAACGGGGAAAGCTTCAGTCTTTTGACATTGAGTATGATGCTAGCTGTGGGTTTTTCACAAATGCTTTTTATCATGTTGAGGAAGTTTTCTATTCCTGGTTTGTTGAGAGTTTTTAAATGATGAAAAAGTGTTAGATTTTTTTATTTAAAAAAATTTTTTTTTCAACATTTATTTATTTTTGGGACAGAGAGAGACAGAGCATGAACGGGGGAGGGGCAGAGAGAGAGGGAGACACAGAATCGGAAACAGGCTCCAGGCTCCGAGCCATCAGCCCAGAGCCTGACGCGGGGCTCAAACTCACAGACCGCGAGATCGTGACCTGGCTGAAGTCGGACGCTTAACCGACTGCGCCACCCAGGCGCCCCATATTTTGATAATTTTTTGCATCAGTTGAGAGGACCATGTTCGTTTGGTTTGTTTTCCAATTGCTTTCCAACCTGTGATTTCTTCTAAGGTAACCCGTCGGTTACTTAGGAGTGTGTTGATTAATTCCACATATTTGTAAATTTTCCAGTTTTCCATATGTTACTGATTTCCAGTTTCATTATACTGTTATTAAAGAAGATATTTTGTATGATTTCAATCTTTTTTAAATTTACGGAGACTTGTTTTGGAGTGTAACATATGTTCTTTTCTGAAGTATTTCCCATGTGCACTTGAGAAGAATGCATATTCTTTCATTGGGTTGAGTTTTCTATATATTTCTGTTACTTCTAGTTACTTCATAGTGTTGTTCAAGTTCTCCACTTCCTTGTTGACCTTCTGTCTAATTATTCTGTCCAGTATTAAAAGTGGGGTATTGAAGTCTCCAAATATTATTGTGAAACTGTATGTTTCTCCTTTTAATTCTGTTCAATTTTGCTTCATATAGTTTTGGACTCTTGTTGGGTACATATATGTTTTTTTAAATTTTTTTAATGTTTATTTATTTTAGAGAGAGAGAGAGAGAGACAAAGTGTCAGCAGGGGAGGGGCAGAGAGAGAGGGAGACACAGAATCTGAAGCAGGCTCCAGGCTCTGAGCTGTTAGCACAGAGCCCAACGTGGGGCTGAAACCCAGGAACAGTGAGATCATGACCTGAGCCGAAGTCGGACACTTAACCGACTGAGCCACCCAGGCGCCCTGGGTGCATATGTTTTTAATTGTTACATCTTCCTGATGAATTTACCCTTTTTTCAATATGTAATATCCTTTATTTTTTATAACAACTTTTGTGTTAAAGTTTACTTTTTTCTGATACTGATATAACCATCTCAGTTATAATTTGCATGGAATTCCCATCCTTTCCCATTCATTCTATTTCATCTTTGGATCTAAAGTGAATTTCTTATAGACAACATATAGTTTGGTCATGAGTTTTTTTAAAAAAGGATTTTATTTTTAAGTAACCTCTACACCCTACGTGGGGCTCAAACTCACAACTCTGAAGTCAAGATCCACTGACTGAGGGAGCCAGGCACCCCTGATCATGCTTTTTAAAATTTTTCTTAGTTTTATTTAGAAACACTTCTAAGTTATAAGTTCTTTATATATTTTGGGTATTTACCCCCTATTGGATATATCACTTGCAAATATCTTCTCCCCTTTAATAGGTTGCCCTTTTGGTTTGTTGATGGTTTTCTTTGCTGTGCAGAAGATTTTTATTTTGGTGTCCCAATCATTTATTTTTGCTTGTGTTTACCTTGCCTCAGGAAATACATCTAAAAAAATGTTTCTATAGTTGATGTCAAAGAAATTACTATGTTTTCTTCTATGAATTTTATTATTTCAGGTATCACATTTAGGTCTTCAATGCATTTTGAGTTTATTTTTGTGAATGATACAAGAAAGTGGTCCAGTTTCATCCCTTTGCATATAACTGTCCATTTCCCCCACACTATTTGTTGAAAAGACTGTCTTTTTCCCATTGTATTTTCTTGCTTCCTTTGTCATAGATTAATTGACCATAAAAGTATAGGATTATTTCTGGACACTCTATTCTGTTCCATTGATCTATGTATCTTATTTTTGTGCCAGTACCATACTGTTTTGATTATTATAGCTTTGTAGTATGCCTTGACATCTGGAATTGTGATACCTCCAGCTTTGTTCTTCTTTCTGAAGATTGTTTTGACTATTCGGGGTCTGTGTGGTTCCATACAAATTTTAGGATTGTTTGTTCCATCTCTGTGAAAAATGTTGGTGTTTTAATAGGAATTGCATTAAATCTGTAGATTGCTTTTGGTAGTAAGGACATTTTAACAATACTAGTTTTCCTAGTCCATAAGCATGGAATATATTTACATTTGTTTGAGTCTTCTTCAGTTTCTTTCATCAGTGTTTTATAGTTTATGGGATACAGATCTTTCACCTTCTTGATTAATTTATTCCTAAATTTTTTAATTATTTTTTGTGCAATTACAAATGTTATTGTTTTCTTAATTTCTCTTGTACTTTATTATTAGTGTATAGGAATGGAACAGATTTCTGTATATTGATTTTTTATCCTGTGAAATTACTGAATTCATTTATCATTTGTAGTAGTTTTTTTAGTAGAGTCTTGGGTTCTCTATATATAGTATCATGTCATCTGCAAATAGTGAAAGTTCTACTTTTTCCTTACTGATTTGGATGCCTTTTGTTTTTAATTAATTTATTTATTTTGAGAGACAGAGAGAAACATGAGTCAGGGAGGGGCAGAGAAAGAAGGAGAGAGAGAGAGAATCCCAAGCAGGCTCCACACTGTTAGGGCGGAGCCCGATGTGGGGTTTGAACCCACCAACTATGAGATCATGACCGGAGACAAAGTCAAATGCTTAGCCAACTGAGCCACTTAGGCACCCCAGCCTTTTAGTTCTTTTTGTTGTCTTATTTCTGTGGCTAGGATTTACATTACTATGTTAATTACAAGTGGTGGTGAAAGTGCACATCCTTGTCTTGTTCCTTACCTTAGGAGAAAAGCTCTCAGTTTTTCCCCATTGAGGATGATTTTAGCTGTGAGTTTTTCATATACAGCCTTTATTATATTGCGGTGTATTACCTCTAAGCCTATTTTGTTGATGGTTTTTATCATGAATGAATGTCATACTTTGTCAAATGTTTTTTTTTGCATCTATTGAAATGATCATACGGTTTTTATCCTATCTCTTGTTAATGTGGTGTGTCACATTGATTGATTTGCAATATTGAACAACCCTTGCATCCCTGGAATAAGTCCCACTTGATCATGGTGAATATTTTTTTTTTGATGTATTGTTAGATTCAGTTAATATTCTATTGAAGATTTTTGCGTCTCTGCTCATTAGAGATATTGACATGTTGATTTCTTTTTTTAGTGTCATTTTCTGGTTTTGGTACCAGTGTAATGTTGGCTTTGTAAAATGAATTTTGAAGCTTTCCTTCCTCTTCTATTTTTAGGATACCTTGGGAAGAGTAGGTGTTATATCTGTTGTATTAGATTTTATTTCATCTCTATTTTGTTTATTTCTTCTCTATTCCCTTCCTTCAACTGGATTTAGGCTTTGTTTGTTTTTGTTTTTCTAGCTCCTTTGGGTGTAAGGTTAGATGTATTTGAGATTAGGTTTATTTGAGTTGTTTATTTGAGATTTCCTTTGTTCTTGAAGGCCTGTATTGCTATAATCTTCCCTCTGAAAATAGGTTTTGCTGTATACCAAAGAGTTTTATTTGAGAGAGAAAGAGAGTGGGGTGGGGGGGGGGATGTGACAGAGAGAGAGAAAATCTTATGCAGGCTCCACACTCAGTGCAGAGCCTGGTATGGGGCTCGATCCCATGACCCTGGGATCATGACCTGAGCTGAAATCAAGAGGGATGGTCAACTGACTGAGCCACCCGGGCGCCCCAAATTTTGGATCATTGTGTTTTCATTTTCTTTAATTTCCAGGTATATTTTTATTTCATCTTTGATATCTTGGTTGACCCATTCATTGTTTAGTGACATGTTATTTAGCCTCCATGTATTTGTGTTCTTTCCAGAATTTTTCTTGTGATTGATTCCTGGTTTCATACCATTATAGTTGGAAAAGATGCATGATATGATTTTACTCGTTTTGAGTTTATTGAGACTCATTACCTGGCCTAACATGTGATCTGTTCTGGAGAATATTCCTCGTTCAATTGAAAAGAATGTGTATTTTGCTGGTTTTGGATGGAATATTCTGAATATATAGAACAGTGACTATAACAAGAGACAAAGAAAGACACTACATGATGATAAAGGGAACACTCCAGCAAGAGGATATAACCATTGTAAATATTTACACACCCAACATAGAAGCACCTAAGTACATAAAACAACTATTAACAGACATAAAGGAAGAAATTGACAGTAATACAATAATAATGGGGGACTTTAACACTGCACTTATATCAACAGATAAATCACCCAGACAGAAAATCAGCAAGGATACAATGGCTTTGAGTAACACTTTGGACCAGATGCTCCTAACAGATTATGCTTTTTTATTATACATTTTACTAAAATTTGCCTTTTAATTGGAGAATTTAATCTGTTTACAATTAAAGTCATTACCAATAAGGAAACACTTAATTCTGCCATTTTCCTATTTGTTTTCTCTGTGTCCTCATTTTTGTTTCTGAGTTCCTCCATTACTTCCCTTCTTTTGTTTCTGTGTTTATATGTTTTTTTTGTTTTGTTTTGTTTTATACTGTATTCCATCCTTATTTTCTTTTCTGTATATTTTGTTATTTTCTTAAAGGTTGTCCTGGGGATTATAATTGAAAAATTTATGAGAAAATTAGTTTGAATGAATATCAGCTGTTTTGCTAGTGTATAAAAACTGCTCAGGGCACCTGGGTGGCTTAGTCAGTTAAGCATCCAACTTTGGCTTAGGTCATCATCTCATGGTTCGTGAGTTCGAGCCTTGCGTTGGGCTCTGTACTGACAGCTCAGAGCCTGCAACCTGCTTTGGATTCTGTGTCTCCCTCTCTCTCTGCCCCTTCCCTGCTTGTGTTCTCTCTCTCTTTCCCAAAATATAAAATAAACATAAAAAAATTAAAAAAAAATTCTGTTCCTACACAGCTCTTTTCTTTCTCCTGTGAATAATCCTGTAAAACATGTGGTTCTGCAAATATCTTTTTGAGATCCTCCTGTGAAGTCTTTGTATGTATACCCAGAAGTGGGATTGCCAAATCATATGGTAATTCTGTTTTTACTTATTTGAGGAATCTCCATATTGTTTTCTGTAGTGGCTATCCTGTTATACATTCCAACCAATAGTGCAGGGGTTCCAGTTTCTCTACATCCTCACCAACACTTATTTTCTTTTCTTTTGATAGTGGCTACCCTAATGGGTGTGAGGTAATATCTCACTGTGGCCTTGATTTGCATTTCTCTGGTGACTAGTTGTTGAGCATCTTTTCATATGCTTCTTGGGCATTTATTTATAAGTTTTCCTTGGAAAGTTGTCTGTTTCAGTCCTTTGCCCACTATTAAATTTGATCGTCTTTTCATATTGAATCATAAAAGTTTCTTATAGATTCTGGATATTAACCCCTTGTCAGATACATGGTTTACAAATATTTTTTCCTATTCAATAGGTTACCTTTTTACTTTGCTTATTGTTTCCTTGATGCACAGAATTTTTCAATTTTGATGCAGTCCCATTTGTCTGTTTTCACTTTTGTTGCCTTTGCTTTTTTTTTTTTAACATTTCATTATTTATTTTTGAGAGAGAGAGGTAGAGAGAGAGACAGGGAGACAGAATCCGAAGCAGGCTCAGAGTTGTCAATGCAGAGCCTGATGTGGGGCTCGAACCCACAAACCATGAGATCATGACCTGAGCCAAACTTGGACTGAGATCATGACCTCAGCTGAAGTTGGATGCTTAACTGACTGAGCCACCCAGGCATCCTGCCTTTGCTTTTGGTACCCTATCCATGAAATCATTGCCAAATTAAGTGTTGTGCAGCTTTTCTGCTGTTTTCTTCTAGGTTTCTTCTAGTTCTTATGTTTAGCTCTTTATACATTTTCAGTAATTTTTGTATTTGTATAGCGTATGGGTCCAACTTTATCCTTTTGCACATGGATATCCAGTTTTCCCAACACCAGTTTGCTGAAGGAATCGTCCTTTCATTATGTAGTTTTTGAACCCTTGTTGAAATAATATGGCTGTATATGCAGGCATTTATTTTTGAGCTCTCTAGTCTGTTCTATTAGTCTATATATCTGTTTTTATGCTAATATCATACTGTTTTGATTATGGTAGCTTTGTAATAAGCTTTTATGTCAGTAAGTTTGAAGTGTCTAGGTTTGTTTTTAATTTCTCAAAATTATTTTTGTTATTTAGGGAGCTTGGAGGTTATGTATTAATTTTAGAATGATGTTTTCTATTTCTACAAAATATATCATTGGATTTTGATAGAGATTGCATTGAATTGTTGGATTGGTTTGGGTAGTATGAGCATTGTAATGGTATGTCTTAATCCATGAGCATGGGATGTCTTTCCATTTATTTGTATCTTCATTTCCTTTTAGCAATACAGTTTTCAGTATACATGTGTTTCACCTTATTAGTTAGGTTTATTCCTAACTATTTTATTCTTTTGGATGCTATAGTAAATATGATTGTTTTCTAAATTTCTACTTTGGATTGGTCATTGTTAGCATATAGAAATGGAACTGAATTTTTGTGTTGATTTTGTATCCTGAAACTGTTAAAATTGTTTATTACTTGTAATAGCCTTTTGTGGATTCTTTAGAGTTTTCTACATATAAGATGTCATCTGCAAACAGAAATAATTGTATTTCTCCTTTTCCAGTTTGGATGCCTTTTATTTCTTTTTCTTTTCTAATTGCTTTGGCTAAGTTTTCCAAAACTATGTTGGATAGTGAGAGTGGGCATACTTGACTCCTTGATCTTTGATGGAAAGCTCTCAGTCTTTCTCATAGAGTATATGTTAGTTGTAGGTTTTTCATATACTGCTTTTGTTATGTTGATGTAGTTTTCTTCTATTCCTTGCTTTTTTTTATCATAAAAGTGTGTACAATTTTGTCAGTTGCTTTCTCTGCATCAATTGAGATGATCGTGTGTTTGTCCCCTTCACTTTGTTAACATGGTATATTACGTGGACTGATTTTCATATGTTGAAGTATTTTTGCATTTCAGGTATATATCCCCTTGGTCATGGTGTATAATATTTTTAATCTGCCATTTAATTTGGTTTGCTAATATTTTGTTGAGAATTTTTACATTACTATTAATATTATTATTCTGTAAGTTCTTTTTTCTTGTTGAATCTTCATCTAGTTTTGGTATTAGAGAAATGCTGACTTCATAGAAGTGCATTTGGAAGTGTTCCCTTCTCTTCAGTTCTTTGGAATAATTTGAGGAAGATTGGTATTAATTCTTCTATAATTGTTTGATAAAATTATTCAATGAATTTGGGGTGCCTGGTGGCTCAGTCAGTTAAGTGTCAGACTTCAGCTTAGGTCATGATCTCATGGTTCTTGGGTTCAAGCCCTGTGTCCGGCTCTCTGCTGTCAGCATAGAGCCTGCCTCAGATCTTCTGTCTGTCTCTTTCTGCCCCTTCCCTGCTTGCATTGTCTCTCTCTCTCAAAAATAAATAACCATTTAAAAAATTACTCAATGAAAGTCAACAACTGGTCCTGGGTGGTTTTTGAGTGGGAGATATTTGATTACTGATTGAATCTCCTAACATGTTATAGGTCTGTTCAGAGTTTTTATTTCTTCATGATTCAGTCTTGGTTGGTTATACATTCCTAAGAATTTATTCATTTCTTTTAGGTTATCCCATTTGTTGGCATATAATTGCTCATAGTAATCTCTTATAATCCTTTTTATTTCTGTCCCATTAGTTTTTAATATTACTTCTTTCATTTCTAATTTTATTATTTCAGTCATTTCTTTTGTTAGTTTAGCTAGAAGTTTATCGATTTTGTTGCTCTTTTCAAAAATGCAATTCGTGGTTTCATTGATGTTTTTCTATTTTTATTTCATTTATACCTGCTACAACCTATTACTTCCTTCCTTCTGCTAATTTTGGGTTTAGTTTGTTTTTCTTTTTCTAGTTCCTGGAGGTATAAAATTAAGTTATTGATTTGAGATCTTTTTTTTTCTTATGTAAGCATCTACCTCTATGAACTTTTCTCTCAGTCATGTTTTCACTGCACCCCATAAGTTTTGGTATGTTGTGTTTTCATTTTCATTTGTCTCTGAATATTTTCTTTTAAAATTTTTAAAAAAATTTATTTTTTATTTGTCTGTGAATATTTTATAAATTCCCTTTTTATTTCTTCTTTAATGCATTGGTTGTTTAAGAGTACATTGTTTAAATTCCACATATTTGTGTATTTTCCTGTTTTCTTTCTGCTATTGACATCTAGTTTCATTGCATTGTAGTCAGAGAAAATACTTCATACCATTCCAGTTTTCTTAAATGTTAAGAGAATGTCAAGACTTGTTTAGTGGCCTAATATATGGTCTATCTTAGAGAATGTTTCATGTGCACTTGAGAAGAATATACATTCTGCTGTTATTGGATGGATACTTCTGTGTATGTCTGTCAGATGCATTGATCTTTAGTGTTTTTCAAGTTCTCTGCTTACTTATTGATCTTCTGTCTGGTTGTTCTATCCATAACTGAAAGCAAGATATTGAAATCGTGCATTATAATTGTGTTGTTGTCTTTTTCTCCTTTCACTTATGTCAATCCCCTTCATTTTTAAAGGGTAGTTTTGTAAGATTTAGTGTTTTGGGTTAAAGGTTGTTTTTCTTTCAGTTCTTGAAATATAGCATCCCACTGCCTTCTTACCTCTATGATTTGTCATGAGAAATTGGCTTTTGCTAATCTGATTGAGGATTCCTTATAAGTGATTAGTCTTGTTGCTTTCAAGATTGTCTCTTTTTCTTTGACTTTTGACAGTTTCATTATGATGTGCCTCAATATCAATCTCCTTTGCTTTTATTCTGTTTGAATTTGTTGACCTTTGGAAGTGTAGATTCATATCTTTTATCAAATTTGGAAAGCTATTGGTTGTTATTTTCTCACACATACTTTATACCCCTTTCTCTTGCTCCTATTCTCCTGGAACTCCATACATGTGATGATATATAAGTTGATGCTCCACAGGTCTCTTAGGCTTTGTTCATTGGTCTTCAGTCTTTTGTCTTTTTTCTTCTCTCTTCTCAGACTTGTTAATTTCAATTGGTTTATCTCTAATTTCACTGATTTTTTTTTCTTCTGCTTAATAAAACCCACTATTGAACTATTCTGGTGAATTTGTCATTTTAGTTATTGTTCTTTTCAGCTTTAGAATTGATATTTGGTTCCTTTTACTAATTTCTATTTCATTATCACTGTTATTTGTTTGGTGAAACATTATTCTTCTGGTTTTCTTTAGGTCTTTGTCCATGGTTTCTTTAGCAATTTGAGCATATTGAAGAGATTTGATGGGTGGTGAGAGAATACAGCATACAGGAATACACTTCATGGAATACATGGTTGAAGTGAGCATCCAGACTAGAGGAGGGCACACCAGATGGTGCATGGATGGAAGGCCCAGTGAGTGTATAGGAGTATCCAGCAGGAAGTGCATTGGTAGAGGAAATACGCAGCCTAGAGTAGGCTCAGCAAGAGGCATATGTGGAGCATTCGGCCAGAATAGAGGAGAATATGGTAGGGTGATTAGGGGTACAGTGTGTAGGTAGTCAGTGGCTAGGAACTGGCAGGAGGTTGTTGAGTGGAGGATGCAGCCAGCATAATGGCAGACGTAATAGAAGATGAATTGCTACAGAGTATGGCCAGCCTAAGGTAGAACCTGTATGATATTCTGGTTTAGAGGGAGAAACGAGCTTAGGATAGGATTTACCAGGATGTGCATGTGTGAAGGAAGCATCTATCATAGTTTGGGAATTGGCAGGAGGTGAATGACTTGGTTCCTGAGAGAGATATTACTGGGAAAAAGCTCTAGTCTCTCGTTTCCCCTTTAGCTTGAAGGCTGGACAATTCCTAGTCTAGTAGTTATTTTTAAATATATAAATTTTCATATATCTTTGTCAGTAGAGGGTTTCCAAAAGGAATTAGGGCCATAAATATTAGATCCCTTTCTTTATAGTTGCCTAAGTTGATGAACCAAGAGCTTATGTTGTATTGATTCAGATTTTTCAAGCATGGCATCCTTATGATGTTGAGTTAGAGCATGAATCCAGAGAGGGGATCTGTATGACAGTTTATGTTATGCTTTTGTATGATTTTTTCTATTAGGGGCTTTAGTCCATTAGTAAAACTGGTGACTAAAGCTAGAACTATATGGTCATTTGGAGAGAGACCTGAGAAATCTTTCCAAATATTGTTAACCTGTGTTTAAAGTTGGAGACGGATTTGTCTCATTGTTGTCTAATTCTTATATTTGTGACCAGTCAAATTTGGAAATGAAAGCCAAAGGGATATAAACAAGAAGATTGTCACCAATGTACTTGGCTTTATGAAAAGAAATTATGCCATCAGAATGATCTTGCTTGTTGTGTCTCACCTAGACCCTTAAAACTAAAGGGTGACATCCTGGATCCACAAGGAGATTGACCAGTTGGTAAAGGTCAGGAGACCTTGGTGAACAGGTTCTAAGGAATAGCCTGAACTGAGTGGAAAATTCCTCTTGGTTTGTTCAGTGATCCAGAACATATTCAATGATGGCATGAATATCAGAGCGAGACAAGGGTTTGAAAATCACTGTCTCAGTTGTTTCATCTTGGGTTCCTTGAACTCATTGAGAGTCCACAATGGGAGGAGGGAAGCCTGAAACTCAAGTGACTCTATGTATCTGTGGGGAAGACTGGGAAGGGAAAGGTCTTGCTGGGGTACAGAGTTGAAGGATGACAGAATGAAGGATTCAAGGGGGCTAAAGGTTAGGTCAAAAGTGGCTTAAAAGGAGAAAGTAGAAAGGAGGTATGATGGAAAGAGAGAGGTGGTAGAGGACTTTGGGTAAGGAAGATGGTCTTTAAAGGAAATAATGGTTCCTGAAAAGATGTTGTTGGAGATGGGCTTTTCTGCCTCTTCATACTAGACAAAATAAACAGAACATTGTTTCAATGAGGACTTAGGTAGGGATCCCCTAGCAAGTGAACCAGTTTGGAGATCATCCAATATCCCCAAAGAGAATGTTCAAGTTTTGTGTTGTCTTTATCAAAATTTTGCTCTTTTTGGAAAATTTAGGTGGACGTAAAACTGGAATGATGGATCATGTATCCTCTGTCAGAGCGGTCTAGAGAATATCAGTAAGTTTGAAGGTTTTCCAAGATAATGAAATGAACACCTCTCAGTGCTAAAGGACTTGGTCTTAAATCCAAGAAGTGATTTCCCATTAAAGAGTCAGGGTCATTAACCCCACTCACAGGTAAGACATAGAAACAGGACAGTAAGAAAGTAAGGGGGAAATAAAGTTAAATCTTTTCTATGCTAAAACAGACAAATGTCAGAGCAAAGGATATGGAATTGTGACTTACCATGGATCTCAATTTCCCCAGCCATGAAAGGACTTGAGGGGCCCTGGAGACTAGCATATTAACTGGGTGAAGATGATGGGCTTTAATGAGACAGTCACCACTCCATCTGAGTCATGTCACCATAGTATCAAGATTAAAAAAAAAGGAAGCCCAGTTATTAGCAAAGAAAGGTTTTATTAGGAACTATTGCAATAAAGAGATGCTCAAAACTTAAGGCAGAAACATCTCAGAGTGAGGGCAAATAAGAAAGCTATTGTATGCAAAGATTGTCGGATAGGTGGCTGTCACAGGATGGGCATGCTAAAAACTACTTGAGTATTTCTTGAACATTGTAAAAACAGAAAAATCTAGGAAGAAAGTGTTTGTTTTTTTGCATATGAGACAGACATCTGGTCTTTGAGATGGAGGAAACAAATTACAGTTTGAGAATATCGCCTAAAGTTGAGGGCTTAGCTGTCCTAGTAAACCAGGCTGAACTTCTGTCAAGTACAACATTTGATCAGCCTTGTCCAGAAGGACCTTAAGGGAGGTGCTTACTTGCAAGGTGAAGCCGATTTGGGGGATAAGTTGACGGGAAGTGCATGTTTGGGGAGCTTCCAACTTAGGGGAAGATTAGAAGGATATGCGTGAATGAAGTTTATGGGAATTCTAGGACAATTCAGCAAGAAGTAAATAGTGCAGGGAGTGTTCAGCTTAGGAGATAACTCTGCCATAGGTGCTTGAATAGCAGGTGTAGGCACCTAGGGAAAGAAATGGCAGGAATTGCCTGGGTGGAGGTGCATCCCAGTCTATGGAAGACATGGCAGAGGGTATGTGGATGCAGAATATACCCAGCTTATAGGAGGGAATCTGATGAGCTGCATGGAAATAGGATTCAGACAGCCTGTAGAAGGCTTGACAAGATATGATGGGTTGGTAGAAGTATATGGCCTAGAGGGTCACTCTAGGAGTTGCACATGTGGAAGATACAGCTAGCCTTATGTAGCCTCTAACAGGAAGTGCATGTGTGGAGGAAGCACCCAGCTTAGGACAGCAGAAATTAGGAGAAGCATGGGTGGGGAAATCATTCTGCCTAAATTAGGATTCAGCAAGAGGTGCATAACTAGAGGGTAGAGCCAGTCTGAGCACAGTGTGACAGGAAGTTCCTGTGTGGAAGAGTTTGCAGTCTCTGTGAAGACTCTAAAATAGTACATGGATAGAGATTGCAGCCAGACTAATGAAGGTTAGAGTAGGAGTTACATGAGTAGATAGAGCATCAAGTCTAGGAGAGGATATTTCTAGTCTAGGAAGTATATTGTTGGAATGCACAGCCAGCCTAGGTGAGGATTTGGCAGGATATGCCTAGAAGGAGGGAACATCCAGTGTGAGAGAGTTCATGGCAGGTGGTGCATGAATGGAAGGTATAGCAATCATAGGAAAGCATATGGTGGGGGTGTAGTGGTGTGGGGTGCAGCCCATCTAGGGTACACCTAGAAGTAAGTGCATGGGTATAGAGATCATCCAGCCTTGGGAAGGACTTGGCAGGAGGTGGAGTATGCAGCCAGATTAGGGTAGGATCCAGCAGGAAGTACTTGAGAGGAGAGCACAAACAACCCATTCATAGGTTATTGAAGAAAGTGCATGATTAGTATAGCTAGCCTAAGATATATCTGGAAAGGAGGACTTAGGTGGAGAGGGCACTCAGGATTGTAGAAGACACGGTGATAGAGACATTCAAAGAGGGAGTTTTCTGCTCAGAGAAGACCCAGCTGGAGGTTCCTGGGGTAGAATGTATCCAGATTAGGGGAGGATACTATGGTCTGAATGTTTGTGTCCTCCAAAATTTGTATCTTGAAATCCTAATGCCCAATGTGATGATATTAGTAGGTGGGACCTTTCAGAGGTATTTAAGTCATGAGAGTGGAGCCCTCATGAATGGAATTAGTACCCTATAAATGGGACTCCAGAGGGACCTCTTGCCCTTCTGCCTTGTGAGCACACAGTGAGAAGTCTGTGACCCAGAAAAGGGCCCTGATATGACCATGTCTGTGCCATGATATTGGACTTCCAGCCTCCATGACCATGAGCAGTGAGTTTCTGTTATTTATAAACTACCTTGTTATATTTTAATATAGCATCCTGAATAGATGAGGACAGAGGACTTGGTGTGAAATGTATGGGTGGAGGATTTAACCACTTATGGTGGGATGTGGGCAGGGATATGACAGGAGGTGCATAGACATATGTTGCAGCCAACTTAATGTATTTTCTGACAGGAAGTAAATGGATGAGGGAAGAATTCAGTCTAAAGGAGGATTCAGCTGGAATGCATAAATTGGTACAATCAGCCCAAGAGAGTTCCAGCAAGAAGTACATAGGTGAAGGGTGCATCCATCCTAGGTGAGGCCTCACAGTAGGTATAGGTATAGAGAGTGCAGGAAGCTTACAGGATATGGTGGGAGCTGCATGTATCCAGGTTGGAAGAGTATTCTGCAGGAGGTTCAGGTCAGGGTGTATAAACTAGAAAGAGGGACATAGTAGGTGGTGCATTGGTGCAGGATGCAGCCAGCCTTGTGAAGGACTTGGCAAGATGTTCTTGGCTACAGGATTAAGTTAGCCTAGTCCAGGGGTGCAGCCAGAATAGGTTGGACATGGCCACTGGTGACTGAATTCTGGATGAAGGTGATGTATGAGGGATCTGGAAGGAGGTGATGTGTGAAGGCAGACTAGGGGATGACTAGGTATAAAGTGCATAGAGGAAAGGAAGTAGGAGTTGCACGAGTGTTTGATTCTCAGTCTAGAGAAGAATCTACCAGGAACATCAAGAGTGAAGGAAGTATCCCAATCCCACCTAAGGCAGAATTCATCAGGAAGTGCATGAATGGAGGGGGATGCCTTCCTTGAGGAGTCACCCTACTGGTGAATTGGTACTGGTACTTGGGTGAATATGAATGATTGTATGAAGGCAAGCTATTAATAAAAGTGATAATGTAATATTTAATAAACACAATATTTAAATAAACCCTTAACACATGTAGAAATGTAGGGTATTTGTTTAAGGAGAATAATTGAAGACATGTAAATTAGAAATAAAATATACAATGCTATTTTGGTGAGATAAGAAATCTCTGCTATTTGGGACACCTGGTGGCTCAGTTAGGCATCTGACTTGGGCTCAGGTCTCACTGGTGTGTGAGTTTGAGCCCTCCACGGGGCTCTTTGCTGTCAGCGAGGAGCCTGCCTTGGATCCTGTCTCCCTCTCTCTGCCCCTCCCCTACTCGTTCTCCCTCTCTCTCTGTCTCTCTCTCTCAAAAATAAATAAAACATTAAAAAAATTATTAAAAGAAATCTCTGCTATTTGAACAAATTAACATATAGGGTGAAGAGTGAACTTTCATGACATTTTAAGAGTAGAGAAGCCCTTCAAGGAAACTAATTTTTACAGAGAGAAAACCAAATTCTAGCCTTGTATTACTCTAATACTTGATTCTAAATGAACCACAAGGTTAGTTTTACAATCTTATGAATGAGCTCATAAGATTTGGCAAAATTTTAACAGATTTATGCTTCTCTTTATTTATCTTGTCTTGACCTATCTTCAAGCTGCAAAACCTTACTACTGTGGTAATGAAAGATGAGTGGAATAATAGTTCAATTTTGTTAAAAATAAATTTGTATTTTTATAATGTTAATAACTAGAAGTAATGCTTTCTTTAATCAGTAAGCCTATACAAGTTGAGGAAAAACATGCCCAAGTAGAAAAAAAATGTGTTTATATTGTACTTGACACTGATGAATCAGAGAAGATATAGCTATTTTTATTAAACACTAAAGATTAAAGTAATCCTTTTCACTGAATATTGAAATTATATGAATTGAAATTCTTTAGAAACTTTTTGTTTTACTTCCAATATAGTTAATACACAGTGTTATATTAGTTTTAGGTTTACAGTATTGTGATTCAACAGTTCTGTGCACCATCCGGTGCTCATCAAGTGCACCCTTTAATCCCCATCACCTATTTTGCCCATCCCCCCGCCCACCTCCTCTCTGGTAACCATTAGTTCTCTATAGTTAAGAGTCTGTTTCTTGGCTTCTCTCTCTCTCTCTTTTCCCCTTGCTCATTTGATTTGTTTCTTAAATTCCACATATGAATGAAAGCATATGGTATTTGTCTTTCTCTGACTTATTTCACATTGAATTCATATTCTTGAAATACATTCGTGTTTGTTTCTTCAAGAATTTTTTTTTAAATCAAGTACCTTTAAAGGGTCAGAAATTTAATTTCATTATTTTCAGGGTATTTTAGAAATACTCAATTTATATAAGCAATTATTAATCTAGATATATCAATCAGAACAGAGCCTCTTTAATTTCCGAGATGTAGAGGTAGGAACTTTAAATACTCACACAATCAGAGATGAAGTCATTTCTGAATTATAGACACATACATGTACAGGCACAGTGAAATAAAGCTTATAGCCTCAATTCTACAATTTTAATCATGGGTCAAGTATAAACACAGAAATAGTAAACCTCCCTGGTACAGATATCAAGTACTTGTTCTGCTCCCAGAGGGCATGAAATTCTGCATTTATTTGCACTAAAAATAGACAAACAAAAAGACTGACAAACTGGATTCTCTGTTGTCTCTCACCCAGTGGGGACCAGATCTCTACAAGCCATCAATCTATTTAGGAAGATCTCCAGATGGTGGGACCATAAATATGAATTGTCACCACATGACCAAACAATTGCACTTTTAGGTATATACACAAGAAAATCGAAGCCATATGTTAACACAAAATCTTGTACACAAATTCTTATAGCAGCATTATTTATAATAGCCACAATGTTGGAAACAGCCTAAATGTCTATCAGCTGATAAACAGATAAACAATATGTGATCTATGCATACAATGGATTATTTTCCAGCCACAAAAAAAATGAAGTAGTGATAGACATTATAATGTGGACAAACCTTGAAAACATGCTAAGCAAAAGAAGCCAGATACAAAATGTCTCACATGAGCCTGTTTATATAAATGTCTAGACTAGGGAAACCAATATAGACAGAAAGTAGATTGTTTGCCAGGGGCTGGTAAAGAGTGAGGAATAAGGAGTTACTGCTTTAATGGGTAAAGGGTTTCTTTTGGGGGTTATGAAACTGTTCTGGAATCAGAAGTGATAGCGTCACAGATTTGTGAATGTATTAAAATACACTGAATTGCAGAGCACCTGGGTGGCTCAGTCAGTTAAGCATCCGAATCTTGATCTCAGCTCAGACCGTGATCTCAGGGTTGTCAGTTCAAACCTTGTGTTGGGCCCCACGCTGAGTGTAGAGCCTACTTAAAAACAAAACAAAACACTGAATTGTACACTTAAAAATGGATGGCCAGAATGGTGAATTTTATGTTATGTGGGCTTTACCTTACCAGTAAAATGAAAAGAAAACAAAAACTCAAATTCCCAACCAGGGCTGTCAATAGCCGAGAATAACTTACTGGCTAAAAATGAACCCAAAACAAAACAGAAACACTAAACAGGAAGAGAGAAAAACAAATTATAAAAAGATTTAACAATGTAATAATTGGTATACTGGAGTCACACTGAAGAGCCAAAAAAGACATGCCCGGGCTTTCAGTGTTCATGTGGTCCACATCTCCGTCACTGAAGATTACCTGGCTCTGCTAGGTGGAACAATTGGACATATGGGTGTTTCAGAGCTAAAGATAATTACGGAAGAAGTATAAAATCATGGCACTTAGACATGAACACATGTTGAAAAAATTTGTTGGGATCGGAGGGAAGATGGCGGCATAGGAGGACGCTGGGCTCACCGCGCGTCCTGCTGATCACTTAGATTCCACCTACACCTGCCTAAATAACCCAGAAAACCGTCAGAGGATTAGCAGAACGGAGTCGCCGGAGCCAAGCGCAGACGAGAGGCACACGGAAGAGGGTAGGAAGGGCGGCGAGGCGGTGCGCGCTCCACAGACTGGCGGGAGGGAGCCGGGGCGGAGGGGCAGCTCGCCGGCCAAGCCGAGCCCCCGAGTCTGGCTTGCAAAAGCGGAGGGGCAGGGCGGACTGTGTTCCAACAGCAAGCGCAACTTAGCGTCTGGGAGGTCATAAGTTAACAGCTCTGCTCAGAAAGCGGGAAGGCTGGAGGACCAAGGGAGGGAGAGCTGCTGAGCCCCCGGAACAGAGCTCACTTTGGTGGGGAACAAAGGCGCTCGCCAGCGCCATCTCCCCCGCCCATCCCCCAGCCAAAATCCCAAAGAGAACCAGTTCCTGCCAGGGAACTTGCTCGCTCCGCGCAAACACCCAACTCTGCGCTCTGCAGAGCCAAACCTCCGGCAGCGGATCTGACTCCCTCCCGCTGCCACAAGGGCCCCTCCTGAAGTGGATCACCTAAGGAGAAGCAAGCTAAGCCTGCCCCTCGTGCCCCTGTGCACCTTGCCTACCCACCCCAGTTAATACGCCAGATCCCCAGCACCACAAGCCTGGCAGTGTGCAAGTAGCCCAGACGGGCCACGCCACCCCATAGTGAATCCCGCCCCTAGGAGAGGGGAAAAGAAGGCACACACCAGTTTGACTGTGGCCCCAGTGGTGGGCTGGGGGCAGACATCAGGTCTGACTGCGGCTCTGCCCACCAACTCCAGTTATACACCACAGCACAGGGGAAGTGCCCTGCAGGTCCTCACCACACCAGGGACTATCCAAAATGACCAAGCAGAAGAATTCCCCTCAGAAGAATCTCCAGGAAATAACATTAGCTAATGAGGTGATCAAAAAGGATTTAAATAATATAACAGAAAGTGAATTTAGAATAATAGTCATAAAATTAATCGCTGGGCTTGAAAACAGTATACAGGACAGCAGAGAATCTCTTGCTACAGAGATCAAGGGGCTAAGGAACAGTCAGGAGGAGCTGAAAAACACTTTAAACGAAATGCAAAATAAAATGGAAACGACGACGGCTCAGATTGAAGAGGCAGAGGAGAGAATAGGTGAACTAGAAGATAAAGTTATGGAAAAAGAGGAAGCTGAGAAAAAGAGAGATAAAAAAAATCCAGGAGTATGAGGGGAAAATTAGAGAACTAAGTGATACACTAAAAAGAAATAATATACGCATAATTGGTATCCCAGAGGAGGAAGAGAGAGGGAAAGGTGCTGAAGGGGTACTTGAAGAAATCATAGCTGAGAACTTCCCTGAACTGGGGAAGGAAAAAGGCATTGAAATCCAAGAGGCACAGAGAACTCCCTTCAGACGTAACTTGAATCGATCTTCTGCACGACATATCATAGTGAAACTGGCAAAATACAAGGATAAAGAGAAAATTCTGAAAGCAGCAAGGGGTAAACGTGCCCTCACATATAAAGGGAGACCTATAAGACTCGTGACTGATCTCTCTTTTGAAACTTGGCAGGCCAGAAAGAATTGGCACGAGATTTTCAGGGTGCTAGACAGAAAAAATATGCAGCCAAGAATCCTTTATCCAGCAAGTCTGTCATTTAGAATAGAAGGAGAGATAAAGGTCTTCCCAAACAAACAAAAACTGAAGGAATTTGTCACCACTAAACCAGCCCTACAAGAGATCCTAAGGGGGACCCTGTGAGACAAAGTACCAGAGACATCACTACAAGCATAAAACATACAGACATCACAATGACTCTAAACCTGTATCTTTCTATAGTAACACTGAATGTAAATGGATTAAATGCGCCAACAAAAAGACATAGGGTATTAGAATGGATAAAAAAACAAGACCCATCTATTTGCTGTCTACAAGAGACTCATTTTAGACCTGAGGACACCTTTAGATTGAGAGTGAGGGGATGGAGAACTATTTATCATGCGACTGGAAGCCAAAAGAAAGCTGGAGTAGCCATACTTATATCAGACAAACTAGACTTTAAATTAAAGGCTGTAACAAGAGATGAAGAAGGACATTATATAATAGTTACAGGGTCTATCCATCAGGAAGAGCTAACAATTATAAATGTCTATGCGCCGAATACCGGAGCCCCCAAATATATAAAACAATTACTCATAAACATAAGCAACCTTATTGATAAGAATGTGGTAATTGCAGGGGACTTTAACACCCCACTTACAGAAATGGATAGATCATCTAGACACATGGTCAATAAAGAAACAAGGGCCCTGAATGAGACATTGGATCAGATGGACTTGACAGATATATTTAGAACTCTGCATCCCAAAGCAACAGAATATACTTTCTTCTCGAGTGCACATGGAACATTCTCCAAGATAGATCATATACTGGGTCACAAAACAGCCCTTCATAAGTTTACAAGAATTGAAATTATACCATGCATACTTTCAGACCACAATGCTATGAAGCTTGAAATCAACCACAGGAAAAAGTCTGGAAAACTTCCAAAAGCATGGAGGTTAAAGAACACCCTACTAACGAATGAGTGGGTCAACCAGGCAATTAGAGAAGAAATTAAAAAATATATGGAAACAAACGAAAATGAAAATACAACAATCCAAACGCTTTGGGACGCAGCGAAGGCAGTCCTGAGAGGAAAATACATTGCAATCCAGGCCTATCTCAAGAAACAAGAAAAATCCCAAGTACAAAATCTAACAGCACACCTAAAGGAAATAGAAGCAGAACAGCAAAGGCAGCCTAAACCCAGCAGAAGAAGAGAAATAATAAAGATCAGAGCAGAAATAAACAATATAGAATCTAACAAAACTGTAGAGCAGATCAATGAAACCAAGAGTTGGTTTTTTGAAAAAATAAACAAAATTGACAAACCTCTAGCCAGGCTTCTCAAAAAGAAAATGGAGATGACCCAAATAGATAAAATCATGAATGAAAATGGAATTATTACAACCAATCCTTCAGAGATACAAACAATTATCAGGGAATACTATGAAAAATTATATGCCAACAAATTGGACAACCTGGAAGAAATGGACAAATTCCTGAACACCCACACGCTTCCAAAACTCAATCAGGAAGAAATAGAAAGCTTAAACAGACCCATAACCAGCAAAGAAATTGAATCGGTTATCAAAAATCTCCCAACAAATAAGAGTCCAGGACCAGATGGCTTCCCAGGGGAGTTCTACCAGACGTTTAAAGCAGAGATAATACCTATCCTTCTCAAGCTATTCCAAGAAATAGAAAGGGAAGGAAAAGTTCCAGACTCATTCTATGAAGCCAGTATTACTTTGATGCCTAAACCAGACAGAGACCCAGTAAAAAAAGAAAACTACAGGCCAATATCCCTGATGAATATGGATGCAAAAATTCTCAATAAGATACTAGCAAATCGAATTCAATGGCATATAAAAAGAATTATTCACCATGATCAAGTGGGATTCATTCCTGTGATGCAGGGCTGGTTCAACATTTGCAAAACAATCAACGTGATACATCACATTAACAAAAAAAAAGAGAAGAACCATATGATCCTGTCAATCGATGCAGAAAAGGCCTTTGAGAAAATCCAGCACCCTTTCTTAATAAAAACCCTTGAGAAAGTCGGGATAGAAGGAACATACTTAAAGATCATAAAAGCCATTTATGAAAAGCCCACAGCTAACATCATCCTCAACGGGGAAAAACTGAGAGCTTTTTCCCTGAGATCAGGAACATGACAGGGATGCCCACTCTCACCGCTGTTGTTTAACATAGTGCTGGAAGTGCTAGCATCAGCAATCAGACAACAAAAGGAAATCAAAGGCATCAAAATTGGCAAAGATGAAGTCAAGCTTTCGCTATTTGCAGATGACATGATATTATACATGGAAAATCCGATAGACTCCACCAAATGTCTGCTAGAACTGATACAGGAATTCAGCAAAGTTGCAGGATACAAAATCAATGTACAGAAATCAGTTGCATTCTTATACACTAACAATGAAGCAACAGAAAGACAAATAAAGAAACTGATCCCATTCACAATTGCACCAAGAAGCATAAAATACCTAGGAATAAATCTAACCAAAGATGTAAAGGATCTGTATGCTGAAAACTATAGAAAGCTTATGAAGGTAATTGAAGAAGATTTAAAGATATGGAAAGACATTCCCTGCTCATGGATTGGAAGAATAAATATTGTCAAAATGTCAATACTACCCAAAGCTATCTACACATTCAATGCAATCCCAATCAAAATTGCACCAGCATTCTTCTCGAAACTAGAACAAGCAATCCTAAAATTCATATGGAACCACAAAAGGCCCCGAATAGCCAAAGTAATTTTGAAGAAGAAGACCAAAGCAGGAGGCATCACAATCCCAGACTTTAGCCTCTACTACAAAGCTGTCATCATCAAGACAGCATGGTATTGGCACAAAAACAGACACATAGACCAATGGAAAAAAATAGAAACCCCAGAACTAGACCCACAAACGTATGGCCAACTCATCTTTGACAAAGCAGGAAAGAACATCCAATGGAAAAAAGACAGTCTCTTTAACAAATGGTGCTGGGAGAACTGGACAGCAACATGCAGAAGGTTGAAACTAGACCACTTTCTCACACCATTCACAAAAATAAACTCAAAATGGATAAAGGACCTGAATGTGAGACAGGAAACCATCAAAACCTTAGAGGAGAAAGCAGGAAAAGACCTCTCTGACCTCAGCCGTAGCAATCTCTTACTCGACACATCCCCAAAGGCAAGGGAATTAAAAGCAAAAGTGAATTACTGGGACCTTATGAAGATAAAAAGCTTCTGCACAGCAAAGGAAACAACCAACAAAACTAAAAGGCAACCAACGGAATGGGAAAAGATATTCGCAAATGACATATCAGACAAAGGGCTAGTATCCAAAATCTATAAAGAGCTCACCAAACTCCACACCCGAAAAACAAATAACCCAGTGAAGAAATGGGCAGAAAACATGAATAGACACTTCTCTAAAGAAGACATCCGGATGGCCAACAGGCACATGAAAAGATGTTCAGCGTCGCTCCTTATCAGGGAAATACAAATCAAAACCACACTCAGGTATCACCTCACGCCAGTCAGAGTGGCCAAAATGAAGAAATCAGGAGACTATAGATGCTGGTGAGGATGTGGAGAAACGGGAACCCTCTTGCACTGTTGGTGGGAATGCAAATTGGTGCAGCCACTCTGGAAAGCAGTGTGGAGGTTCCTCAGAAAATTAAAAATAGACCTACCCTATGACCCAGCAATAGCACTGCTAGGAATTTATCCAAGGGATACAGGAGTACTGATGCATAGGGGCACTTGTACCCCAATGTTCATAGCAGCACTCTCAACAATAGCCAAATTATGGAAAGAGCCTAAATGTCCATCAACTGATGAATGGATAAAGAAATTGTGGTTTATATACACAATGGAGTACTACGTGGCAGTGAGAAAAAATGAAATATGGCCTTTTGTAGCAACGTGGATGGAACTGGAGAGTGTGATGCTAAGTGAAATAAGCCATACAGAGAAAGACAGATACCATATAGTTTCACTCTTATGTGGATCCTGAGAAACTTAACAGGAACCCATGGGGGAGGGGAAGGAAAAAAAAAAAGAGGTTAGAGTGGGAGACAGCCAAAGCATAAGAGACTCAAAAACTGAGAACAAACTGAGGGTTGATGGGGGGGTGGGAGGGAGGAGAGGGTGGGTGATTGGTATTGAGGAGGGCACCTTTTGGGATGAGCACTGGGTGTTGTATGGAAACCAATTTGACAATAAATTTCATACATAAAAAAATAAATAAATAAATAAAGGTTAAAAAAAAATTTTCATTTATCATATGAGCAAATTGGCAGATATTGTAACTAGTTCACAAGAGAATCCAAAGAAGAGACGCAGGAATATTGATCAAAAATAGTGAGAGGAATGTATAAATGGAGGCAAAATTGGTTTGATTTCTGTGAGAGGGGGATGAACTGAGCCTGCCCTGGAGGTCGTGCATGTCTGTCACTGACCTAGAATTTAAAAAGGGACAAAAGAGATTTTGAAGACAACGTAAGGCTGGAATACCTGGAGTGGTGTCCTATAGCCAAGGAAAAAAATTCACTGAAACAAATCTTTTGCTAGAATACTGCATTCAAGTAGAATGTTCAAGTTCCCTCGTAAAGAGGGTCCAGTGCAGTCAACAGGGAGACCAGGTTTCTGTCACGGATGTTTCCAGGCCAGTCCTGAGCAGGGCACAGTGACACCAGTGACACCAGTGACATCATAATGTCGGAGGTGTCATATAAGCAGCTCCCTGACCAGTGAGGGGCACACTTGGTAGGAGTCGGCGCCGACATCCTGCCACCCTCGGACCAGCGGGACGGTCAGGCCGGGCCGATCGGGTTCCAACCCAGCACGCGGCATGTCTGGGAGGCGCCGCCGCCGGCACCGTCGCAGACGGAGGAGGCACGCGGTGTCCCGCTCCAGGAGAGCCGAGCTGCAATTCCCGGTCAGCCGCGTGGAGCGCCTGCTGCGAGAGGGTCGCTACGCCCCGCGCCTGAGTGCGTCCACCCCGGTCTTCCTGACCGCCGTTCTCGAGTACCTGACGGCCAACATCCTGGAGCTGGCGGGCAAGGAGGCTCTGGACAGCCACAAGATGCGCATCACCCCGGAGCACGTGCAGCGAGCCCTGGGCAGCAACCAGCACCTCAGGGGTCTCCTCGAGAACACCACCTCCCCTCGGGTGGATGGGATGCCCCGAGTTCGGAAGTGGTGATGCCCGCGCCCCCTCGTCCGGACCCCGAAGCCGCCCACAGATGAGGGAGGCCTTGTGTCTGCACGTGACATTAAAGGAGTTAACTCCAGGGCCGTGCCTCTGACCGGTGTCTGTTTCTGTCATTCGGAGGTAGCCGGAGGTGTCTGTCCGACATCCGGGAGGAGACCTCCCACGGGAGGTGGAGGGTGGGCGGGGCGGTCAGTGTGGGATGCTGGACTCGGGCATTTCGGGGAGTGGTTTCGCTGGGGACAGTGCGGGAAGTGGCCCTGAGGGAGTAGCGGGTCAGGGGGAAGAGACTTCCTCCCTGGCGCTGAGCCAGTCCAGGCTTGTGAGGCCAGGAGGCTGGCGGGGTGGGGGTGGCTCTCCCAGGCATGTTGAATGCCCAGAAGGAGGGTGGGGGCTGAAGACCACGACTGAGGTGCCACAGGCCTTATTCCTGACCGGAGACCATGTGGAAGTCAGGAGGTGATGGCAGTGGGGGTGGGTGGAGAGGGTGGCATAGCAGCCGACACGCACTTAACGGGCCAGGGCTTCGCGTGAAGATTGAGGAGCGACGGGGAAACCATGAAGAGGTACACGTAGAAGGAACTATGCTCGGGTTGATTTGATGGCCTTATACCCCACCTCATTCCAAAAAAGGGCTCGAGGTAGGGATTATTAGCTAGTGCTGCGGTACTCTGTGGAGTATATCCTTCTGCCCTCTCTCGCGGACCCTGGTCACCCGTATAGTACTATGAAAGGTAGCATCTGGCCTAAGACATGCGATCCTAGACGTTCTTTTTAAAAACCATTTGTTGATGTTTCTCTATTTTGAGAGAGAGCATACAGGGAAGGGGCTGAACGAGAGGGAGAGGGAGAATCCCAAGGGAACTCCCTACCACCGGCGCAGAGCCCGATGCGGGGCTCGATCCCAGGAACTGTGAGATCATGACCTGAGCCAAAACCAACAGGCAGACCCTTGACTGAGCCTCCCAGGTGTCCCAATCCTATGAAGTTCTTAATGGTTATTGTTAATAGATTTATTTAGAAATATACTCCATTATAAACTCCTGTAGTAATCTCATTCTCCATGAAACACCTAACCCGTCTACGATCATATACTTGATGGAGCAACATAGAGTTATCAGTGGCTGAATACGTGTTTGGAGAGGTACAAGTGTGTTCCGTGTAAGTTCTGTCCCAAGTGCTGGACTCGGGAGGACATACAGTTCTTACAAAGACTCTTGTGGTGTTTTGGGTTAAAAAGAGTTGTCACGTCAAGTGTTCTGGCAGTCTTTCCCCTTCCTGTGACTGTCAACACTTAACATTTTCTCCGGTTCATCATGTGCTCAAGGCCCCCCCCCCCCCCACAGCCCCCTGGACTGTCACAGAGGGCTGGTCAGAGGTTGCCTAGGCAGCGTCGACAAAGGGATCAGAGGAGCTGGGTTGGCCATCCCAGTTCACCACTTTGTGGCCATGTGATGTGGGACACTCCTCTGTTGCCTCTGAAAAGCACTTTCCCGTGTGAAATGGGGATAATAAGGGTTCCCCCATCTTTGGATTTTTGCAAAGATTAAGTCATTGCGTGCCTGTCAACTGGCGCATAGCGCAGCGCCCGGCACAGGCTGCGCCCTGAGTGCGTAGCTGCACGTCTCTCCCTTTCTGTAGACCACATGCTTAGGCGTGCTTCCCCAGGTGCCCCTGGCCTGGATCTCACGCGATGGCCGGGGGCCTGGGCCACTGGCTGTGAGACCGCAGCCTGCTGAACCTTGGGGAGAGACAGAGTGCCACGCAGAGGAAGCAGCCAGAGGTACACCCAGGAACCAGACAGGCCTCAGCCTGGTTTCCTCTCTGCTCCCCTCTGCCTGGGGACTCACCCTCTCTCTGCTTCCTGCCACCATCTTTTAAAGTATGGTGTTGGTTTAGCCTTTACCTACTTCATAGGAGTGTCCTGACAATAATAGTATCAGGGTTGTGTTTAGAGCTGATTTGAATATGTGCTCGTACAAATCCAAGAAACTTTTCTTGCTCCACAATGCCATTCAACCAAATAGTTACAGAAACCTCACTGTCAAGATGTCTGCCTTTCCAAGTTGTGATTTATTGTAGAGAGCCAGGAAGCCCTCTTTGCCTTAGCCAAGCTCAACTGTTACTCCTGTGTTCATTTGAGTAGCAAGCAGGTATTTCTCTCTCTCTCTCTCTGTCTGTCTGTCTCGCAGTTGCAGGTGGAGATTCGCCTTCACCTGGTTACAGGATAGCAGCCACATTGCCACCTCATCCCTGAAGTTGAGTTTCTTTGTGACCAGGGCATGGTTTCTCATATTTCAGTGTCCTTCAGCCAACAGGGACTGCCTCCAGGGTGGATCATGCCAGGGAATCAGTCAGTGTGCTAAGATCTTGATATGTTGGTTAAAAAGCTGTCTGATTTTTAGAAGCAGTTGGTTTGGCTCATGGCTTTGGCTTGTTTTAGCACAAAATAGTCCCCTGGGTACTTCACCAGAAGGCCCAGCAAAGGAATTTATAAAGGCCAGAGAGGAGCACCTCAGGGGCTCAGTCTGTTAAGCGTCCAGCTTTGGCTCAGGTCATGGTCTCATGGTTCGTGGTTTTGAGTCACACATCCAGCTCTGTGCCCACAGCTGAGAACCTGGACCCTGCTTCGGATTCTGTGTCTCCCTCTCTCTCTGCCCCTCCCTTGCTTGCTTGCTTGCTCTCTCTCTCTCTCTCTCTCTCTCTCTCTCTTGAAAATAAACATTAAGGCCAGAGAGGTGAGTGTAGGTGGATAAACCACGTTGGGTTAGCAGACCTGTGTGGTCAGGTGGTCACTTTACAGTCCATGCAGTAGTCCACACTAATGGTCTCTGTGACACCTGTAGGGAGCCAGACTTCCTGGGCTCCTTCACACTGTCTGGTGTCCAAAGTGGAATTTGAAGGTTTAATGACCCTGTGTTGGCAAGCCCTCTGTGGTCACAGGGGCATGGGACAATCAGGCAGAGCAATACTGCCATCCCTTTAAGAATTGTACTTCAGGGGAGCCTGGGTGACTGAACCAGTTAAGCGGCTGACTCTTGGTTTTAGCTCAGGTCATAATCTCATGGTTCTTGGGACGGAGCCCCATGTTGGGCTTTGTGCTAACAGCATGGAGCCTGCTTGGGATTCATTCATATATTCATTCATTCATTCATTCATTCATTCTCTCTCTCTCGATAAATAATAAATTAAAAAAAAAAAGAACTGTGCTTCAGCTATGCTTGTGGATTTCACAGGAAACATGGGGGCCAGGGCCAGTACAGGATGGGTGTAAATGCAGCCCCTGCCAAATCCCCCTCCTACACGTGCACAGGAATCCTCCACTCAGGGGAGGCAGGTGGAGAGGGGGAATCACTGCTCCTGGGAAAGAATGAGCCACCAAGTTTAGGCCCTTTGTGCATTTCAAAAAAGTAGGAGGTGGAGGATGGTGAGGAAGGATCAGCTCTAGCTTGGGCCCTGGAGGGAGGACACCGTTGATGACCAGTGCCCTGTTGGGAATGGGAAACTAAAACCAGAGTGAGTGGGGTCCGGGGCTGGAGGGTGTGTAGCTGCCAAACTAGGTGTGGGATCCAAAGGTGTATGAGGACAGGCTGAGGTCAGAGACGGGTCAGCACAGCAGAAAACATAATGTGTGAGAAGAGATGAGCCCAAGAGTTGAGTCTGGGGGAATCTGGAAGGTTGTGTGGGCTCGGGGTTGGCATGAGCACAAGGCATGGGGATTAGGCTGGGCTCCCACTGAGAACAGCCTTTGGGAACAGAGACGTTTGAAGGCCCAGGCTCCCTTAGTTCCTCAATCTGACATCCTACAGGATGTGGCCAGAATGCAGGTAGCAGATGGGATCATTAGGCCTACAGTGATGTATTTACAGGAAAATTAATCAGCTGCCAGCATTTAAAATAAAGAATTTTTAACATAAAAACCTCAGTCACTGGCTTCTCGGGTGAAGTCAACATGTCTGCACACACGTGTTTATTGTCACATGAAGATGTCTGGCTGCTGTCCCGTGACTACTGGGCCTCTCTGGTTTGCCACAGTGCTCACCCTTCGCCGTTGTATCTCATGTATGACCCACGTCACTCCTTTACAGTACCGTCCCGTCTCTTAAAGTTGCTTGAGTTCGTTATCCTCACCATCCTAACACCAGTTTTCTGAAGGGTAAAGTTCTCTCCTTCAATAGATTAGAACAGCACAGTGCTCCTCACAGCTGTCTTTGGTATGGGGCCAGTATTTTCTGTTGTTCAGATAGATTGTGAACTGATATGTGGTCCTATTTTCGTAGGACTAGAATGGAGTTTACATTTGACTCTTCACTCGAATTCAGCACCATCTGAACTAGTATATACTCTGTTCAACAAGAAGACTCCACTCACTTAAATGTTGTGGCAAAACCCATGATTGCTGTAAAGGTCGCTAAAGGCCGACCATTTCCGAACCGGTCGTCGCTAATCAGTAACATAATTTAATGATCTACATCAGTCCCTAAATCACATTTGGATAGCACTGTAAGAGTGAATTTATTTTATCTTACTCTTTAAGGAGTATGGTTTCAAATCTAGGAAAGGCCTCGAATAGGACCTGTATTTGATGTTTCATTTAGTGTTTCTGCTTCAGAGTCCTTCATGAAAACAGAAGACTGGTACGTCATGTATTTAGGGTTTTGAAATCGCTGCGGGGAAAATCTCTCTCCACTGCATCTTTTTAAACAAAATCGAAAGGAAACCGGTTGGCGGCAAGGAGGCAGGTCAGGTAGTGTCCTTGTGGGACGCTTGGGTTCTGGCACATAGGATGAAAGGAATTCACCAACTCGACTGTGGAGGAGAGAGCTTTCATGACATCCTGGGACAGAAGAGTGCCAGAAGAGGGAGGAAAGTCAGGTTCTGGTCTCCCACGGGTGTGGTTTCCTTGGGGGCGCATCAGCTTCCACAGCTATAAAATGAGGAGGTTGGACAAAATTGTTCCAGAGGTCTGCTCAAGGTGTACAATTACCAGTCTGAGCTTTTCCCAACAGAAGTCTGTACTGACAGTGGGTAAGTGGGGCACAGAGGACAGGAATTATTTTTTAGGGTGTCCATTTTATAGCTGAGGCCACTTTGGCCCAGAGCTGACCCTCAACTCTCCAAACGTCCCATGGCCAATGGGCAGAACAGTGAGTATGCCAGTCCTGTTCTCGTACCTGTTGTTGGGGCTCCTCTGCTACTATAGCCTGAGAGATGAGCCTCAAGAGAGAAAGTGTGTAATACTCTCCTCTGGGATAAAGAAGCTACTCTCTTGGATACAGAGATGTCGGGGTTTATTGGATCTCTGGGTAAGCACGAGCAACAACTCTCAAGAACTTTTACTTGTGTTTTATTTCAGAAAGGGTTAGGATCAAGGACTGATTTTATGGTTCAGGCCTTTCAATTTGCAAATCCAGGTCTTCTTCCACTGGGCATTGTAATAGTTGTGTCATGAACCCACCCCCTCAAATAAGGTGTTTTTGAGATTCTCTGTCCACTGACATGATCTTAAAGGTGATTATGTGATGACATCAGAAGCCTGTGCTTAAGAGTTTATTCTTGAGGTGTCTAAGTTACTGTCCTTTTTTATGGTTCTGAGACCATCCTTAGTTGCTGAAGGCAAAATCTCTGGGCTGTAGATGGCTTATAAGGCCTTCAGGGAAGCATCAGTGTAAATCAAAATAACAAACTGGAGGAGACAGATACTTATGGCTGAGATCAACTTGGTGATAATTCTCATAAGTAAAACTCTTGTGGGAGGGCATAACAATAAAAGTGCAACTACAGGTGAAATTACCTTTTTCTGTCATATGTAAAAGAAAAGGCAGAAAAAGAGTTTTTGACTCAGTGTCTGTAAGCATAATGATGTTACCCTTTTTCAAAAAAGTATGGAATCGGTTCTAGACTTATGGATTTTAATAAAATCCCCTTGGTGCATTAGAGTTCTCCAGAAAAAAAAAACTGAACCAATAGGATATATCTATATCTATATCTATATCTATATCTATATCTATATCTATATCTATCTATATCTTATCTCTGCATGTGTGTACATATACATGTGATTGGTTCATGTGGTTATCTGATCTAACAAGTCCTAATTCTGTAAGGCAGTCCAGCAGGCTGGGAACTCTGGCCAGATTTCTACGTTACAGTGTGGCCAAATTCTTTGCCAAGAAATCTCAGTTTTTGTTCTTTAGACTTTCAACTGATTGTGTGATGGTAATTTCCTTTCCTTATAGTCAACTGATTGTAGATGTTAAACTCTTTCATCCATTTTGAATTTATTTTTGTGTCTGGTGTAAGAAAGTGGTCCGTTTTCATTCTTCTGCATGTTTCTGTCCAGTTCTCCCAGTACCATTTGCTAAAGAGACTGTCTTTTTTCCATTGGATATTCTTTCCTGCTTTGTCGAAGATTAGTTGGCCATATATTTGTAGGTCCATTTCTGGGTTCTCCATTCTATTCCATTGATCTATGTCTGTTTCTCTGCCAGTACTGTACTGTCTTGATGATTGCAGCTTTGTAATATAAAGTCTGGGATTGTGATGCCTCCAGCTTTGGTTTTCTTTTCTTTTCTTTTTTTTAAATGTTTTTTAACGTTTACTTATTATTGAGAGACAGAGCGAGACAGCATGAGCAGGGGAGGGGCAGACAGAGGAGGAGACACAGAATCCAAAACAGGCTCCAGACTCTGAGCTGTCAGCACAGAGCCCGACGCGGGGCTCAAACCCACAAACTGTGAGATCATGACCTGAGCCAAATTCAGACACTTAATTGACTGAGCCACCCAGGCACCCCAGAATGCTGGTGTTATTTTGATAATGTTGCATTGAATGTGTAGATTGCTTTCAGTAGTGTCAACGTTTTAGCAATATTTGTTCTTCCATTCCTTGAGCATGGAATGTTTTTCCATTTCTTTGTGTCTTCTTCAATTTCTTTCATAAGCTTTCTATAGTTTTCAGTGTACAGATCTTTTACCTCTTTGGTTAGGTTTGTTCCTAAGTATATTAAGGTTTTTGGAGCAGTGTATAAATGGGATCAATTCCTCGTTTCTCTTTCTGCCGCCTCATTACTGGTGTATAGAAATGCATCCGATTTCTGTACATTGATTTTATATCCTGCGACTTTCCTGAATTCCTCTAGCATCTCTAGCAGTTTTTTGGTGGAAACTTTTGGGTTTTCCGTGTAGAGTATCACATCCTCTGCGAAGAGTGAAGGTTTGACTTCTTTTGTGCCAATTTGGATGCCTTTTATTTCGTTGTCTGAAAGCTGAGGCTAGGTCTTCCAACACTAATATTTGATTCTGAAGGGTCCAGGAGCTCTTTGAAATTCTTGTGAACAAACTTATTAGAACTGAACCAGATTTGGAAAAAAAATTTTTTTTAATTTTGTTCCTTTTCAGATTCTCTTTTTGCAAACCTCCCGTAACGTTCTGTGTGCATTCGGGTTTTGTCCTTCAAATTTGTCTGTTACATTCTGAACCAACATGCCGTTTTACTCCATAACAGAAACATTCTGTTTTAAACAAAGAAACAGAAAACCCACGTCATCTTGAAACTCCTAGTGGACTCTCACTCATGTATGTTAGTTATAACTTTTAAGCAAAATCACTTGTATTTTATTGTGAAAACTACAGGGTGAATAATTGTGAATTTCTTTCATGTTAGTGGATTTAGCAGATTTCATGAACACACCTATCCCAGAATTACTCAGCCACATACTTATATAACTTCTCACTGTGGCAGAAATGACCATGGTCATGGGCAGGCTCAGAAATAGAGCCTCTTTGTAGCATATGCAAATAAGAAGCAAAAATATATGAACTAGAATTATACCTAGTTATCAGTGTTTCAACATTGTGTCTTAAAAATTAGGCATCTATGGGATGCCTGGGTGGCTCATTCAGTGAAGCATCCAACTCTTGGTTTCGGCTCAGGTCATGATCTCACAATTCATTAGAGTCTTTCACAGGGCTCGGTGAGCCTGCTTGGGGCTCTCTGTCCCTCTCTGTCTTCTCCTTCCCTACTTGTTCTCTCTGCCTCTCAAATAAATAAACATTAAAAAAATTAGCTATGTATTGAATGCCCATTAACTATCAGTCCAAAGTTATGCATTATCTAGAAATCTTAAAAATTATCTTCTCGTTGGCATACTATGAAACGTGATTGCTTTGTAGAATGAAGTTTGTCCAACCAGTGATTCAATTTGGTTAATTATAAATTTATATATATATATCATAATCTTAAACATAAAATACATTAACACCAGTTTATGTGGTCAGTAAAAGCTTATAAGTTTAGGAAGAACATACCTGAGTAGTAGATAAATGCATATTTGTGTTATAGTTAACACTGATAAAAGAGAAAGGACTTAGTTGTTTTCATTAAATCTAAACGATTGAACTAGTCCTGTTTGCTAAAGATTTACTTAAATTGAATTTGATATCTTAAAATAGTTGTGATTTAGTTTCTGGGAGAATATATATTGTTTAAATCTACCTCATTTAAAGTATCATAGTTCAGTTTCCTTATTTTCAAGAAAATTTGGAAATACTCAATGTGTGTAAGCAATTATTTATCTAGAAATGCTATTTAAGAACAGAGCTCCCTTAATTTAAGAGATTTTACAATCTGTTAATATCATTCAGAGGTAGGAAAACATCGTACACTCACACAATCAAAGGTGAAGACCTTTGTGTATTAAAGACAGAGACATATGGGCCCAGACAAGTAGAGCTTATAGCTTCAATCCTATAATTTCAGGCATATGTCAAGTATAACACAGAAACAGCAAATCTCATCAGTCCAGATATCAAAAAGCTCTTCTCCCCTCAGAGAGTATGCAGTTCTTGATGGATTTGAACAAAGACTGGAAAATGAGGTTGTGTTTTGTCTTTCACCCAAAAGAAACTAGATCTCTTTGGACTCATTTTGAGAGATTTCCACATGGTCAGATCCTAAAACCAAACTCTGAACCATTTTTTTAAAAAATGTTTATTGTGAGAGGGAGAGAATGAGTGAGCAAGCAGGGGAAGGGCAGAGAGAGAGGGAGACAGAATCCCAAGCAGGCTCCATATTGCCAGAGTGGAGCCCAACGTGGGGCTTGAACCCGTGAACCCTGAGCTCATGACCCGAAACAAAATCAAGAGTTGGATGCTTAACTGACTGAGCCACCCAGGCACCCCCCCCCCCCAGTCATTTTGGTTAACGATAAAAATAAATCATTGGCTGTAAATGAACAAAAATGAAACAGAAACACAAAGTTAGCAGAGAAGGAAATTAAAAGTATTAAAAATTTAAATTAGAAAAAATCAACAAAGTGCTCTTGGTGCTTTGGATTCACCTAGAAGAAATGAGACACCCCTGGGTATTAACTGAGAATGAGGTACACTTTTTTGTCTTTGAATTTTATCTGGCTCTGACTGGTGAATCTAGTGGGCATATCACTGTGACCTCCAAAACAGTTAGAAGATATTTTCAAAGAGAGTGAACTCATGACCTTTATATCGATGTAACATGAAAATGTGTTAAGAGTCTTCACTGATGAGGAATTGGCGGATATTGTAACCAATCCAGAAGAGAATCCAAAGAACGTAGAAATATTGATAATCTTTAAATGTGTCAACGGGGGCAAAATTGGGTTTAGTTTGGACCTCTACTGGACAAAGCGTTCAGTATGTGTGCCCGTGACTGGCAATTTACAAAGGGCTGTCAAAGAGCTCAAAGACCGTGGAAGGCCGGGACCAGGTAACCTGGAGGGGAGTGTCCTCAAGACAGAGCACTGTGTCAGTGGAAAGGTTCCCGTTCTTGTTTGTACTAGACTGTTGAGGGCCAGGAGAAAGAGTTCCCTCGTAAAGAGGGTCCAGTGCAGTCAACAGGGAGACCAGGTTTCTGTCACGGATGTTTCCAGGCCAGTCCTGAGCAGGGCACAGTGACACCAGTGACACCAGTGACATCATAATGTCGGAGGTGTCATATAAGCAGCTCCCTGACCAGTGAGGGGCACACTTGGTAGGAGTCGGCGCCGACATCCTGCCACCCTCGGGCCAGCGGGACGGTCAGGCCGGGCCGATCGGGTTCCAACCCAGCACGCGGCATGTCTGGGAGGCGCCGCCGCCGGCACCGTCGCAGACGGAGGAGGCACGCGGTGTCCCGCTCCAGGAGAGCCGAGCTGCAATTCCCGGTCAGCCGCGTGGAGCGCCTGCTGCGAGAGGGTCGCTACGCCCCGCGCCTGAGCGCGTCCACCCCGGTCTTCCTGACCGCCGTTCTCGAGTACCTGACGGCCAACATCCTGGAGCTGGCGGGCAAGGAGGCTCTGGACAGCCACAAGATGCGCATCACCCCGGAGCACGTGCAGCGAGCCCTGGGCAGCAGCCAGCACCTCAGGGGTCTCCTCGAGAACACCACCTCCCCTCGGGTGGATGGGATGCCCCGAGTTCGGAAGTGGTGATGCCCGCGCCCCCTCGTCCGGACCCCGAAGCCGCCCACAGATGAGGGAGGCCTTGTGTCTGCACGTGACATTAAAGGAGTTAACTCCAGGGCCGTGCCTCTGACCGGTGTCTGTTTCTGTCATTCGGAGGTAGCCGGAGGTGTCTGTCCGACATCCGGGAGGAGACCTCCCACGGGAGGTGGAGGGTGGGCGGGGCGGTCAGTGTGGGATGCTGGACTCGGGCATTTCGGGGAGTGGTTTCGCTGGGGACAGTGCGGGAAGTGGCCCTGAGGGAGTAGCGGGTCAGGGGGAAGAGACTTCCTCCCTGGCGCTGAGCCAGTCCAGGCTTGTGAGGCCAGGAGGCTGGCGGGGTGGGGGTGGCTCTCCCAGGCATGTTGAATGCCCAGAAGGAGGGTGGGGGCTGAAGACCACGACTGAGGTGCCACAGGCCTTATTCCTGACCGGAGACCATGTGGAAGTCAGGAGGTGATGGCAGTGGGGGTGGGTGGAGAGGGTGGCATAGCAGCCGACACGCACTTAACGGGCCAGGGCTTCGCGTGAAGATTGAGGAGCGACGGGGAAACCATGAAGAGGTACACGTAGAAGGAACTATGCTCGGGTTGATTTGATGGCCTTATACCCCACCTCATTCCAAAAAAGGGCTCGAGGTAGGGATTATTAGCTAGTGCTGCGGTACTCTGTGGAGTATATCCTTCTGCCCTCTCTCGCGGACCCTGGTCACCCGTATAGTACTATGAAAGGTAGCATCTGGCCTAAGACATGCGATCCTAGACGTTCTTTTTAAAAACCATTTGTTGATGTTTCTCTATTTTGAGAGAGAGCATACAGGGAAGGGGCTGAACGAGAGGGAGAGGGAGAATCCCAAGGGAACTCCCTACCACCGGCGCAGAGCCCGATGCGGGGCTCGATCCCAGGAACTGTGAGATCATGACCTGAGCCAAAACCAACAGGCAGACCCTTGACTGAGCCTCCCAGGTGTCCCAATCCTATGAAGTTCTTAATGGTTATTGTTAATAGATTTATTTAGAAATATACTCCATTATAAACTCCTGTAGTAATCTCATTCTCCATGAAACACCTAACCCGTCTACGATCATATACTTGATGGAGCAACATAGAGTTATCAGTGGCTGAATACGTGTTTGGAGAGGTACAAGTGTGTTCCGTGTAAGTTCTGTCCCAAGTGCTGGACTCGGGAGGACATACAGTTCTTACAAAGACTCTTGTGGTGTTTTGGGTTAAAAAGAGTTGTCACGTCAAGTGTTCTGGCAGTCTTTCCCCTTCCTGTGACTGTCAACACTTAACATTTTCTCCGGTTCATCATGTGCTCAAGGCCCCCCCCCCCCCCACAGCCCCCTGGACTGTCACAGAGGGCTGGTCAGAGGTTGCCTAGGCAGCGTCGACAAAGGGATCAGAGGAGCTGGGTTGGCCATCCCAGTTCACCACTTTGTGGCCATGTGATGTGGGACACTCCTCTGTTGCCTCTGAAAAGCACTTTCCCGTGTGAAATGGGGATAATAAGGGTTCCCCCATCTTTGGATTTTTGCAAAGATTAAGTCATTGCGTGCCTGTCAACTGGCGCATAGCGCAGCGCCCGGCACAGGCTGCGCCCTGAGTGTGTAGCTGCACGTCTCTCCCTTTCTGTAGACCACATGCTTAGGCGTGCTTCCCCAGGTGCCCCTGGCCTGGATCTCACGCGATGGCCGGGGGCCTGGGCCACTGGCTGTGAGACCGCAGCCTGCTGAACCTTGGGGAGAGACAGAGTGCCACGCAGAGGAAGCAGCCAGAGGTACACCCAGGAACCAGACAGGCCTCAGCCTGGTTTCCTCTCTGCTCCCCTCTGCCTGGGGACTCACCCTCTCTCTGCTTCCTGCCACCATCTTTTAAAGTATGGTGTTGGTTTAGCCTTTACCTACTTCATAGGAGTGTCCTGACAATAATAGTATCAGGGTTGTGTTTAGAGCTGATTTGAATATGTGCTCGTACAAATCCAAGAAACTTTTCTTGCTCCACAATGCCATTCAACCAAATAGTTACAGAAACCTCACTGTCAAGATGTCTGCCTTTCCAAGTTGTGATTTATTGTAGAGAGCCAGGAAGCCCTCTTTGCCTTAGCCAAGCTCAACTGTTACTCCTGTGTTCATTTGAGTAGCAAGCAGGTATCTCTCTCTTTCTCTCTCTCTCTCTGTCTCGCAGTTGCAGGTGGAGATTCGCCTTCACCTGGTTACAGGATAGCAGCCACATTGCCACCTCATCCCTGAAGTTGAGTTTCTTTGTGACCAGGGCATGGTTTCTCATATTTCAGTGTCCTTCAGCCAACAGGGACTGCCTCCAGGGTGGATCATGCCAGGGAATCAGTCAGTGTGCTAAGATCTTGATATGTTGGTTAAAAAGCTGTCTGATTTTTAGAAGCAGTTGGTTTGGCTCATGGCTTTGGCTTGTTTTAGCACAAAATAGTCTCCTGCGTATTTCACCAGAAGCACAGCTGAGGAATTCTTTAAAGGCTGGAGATGTGAGAGTAGATGGATAATCCATGTCTGGTTAGGAGACCTGTGTGGTCAGGTGGTAACCTTACAGTCCATGCAGTAGTCCACACTAATGGTCTCTGTGACACCTGTAGGGAGCCAGACTTCCTGGGCTCCTTCAGACTATCCAGCATCCACCTGGAATTTGGAGATGGAGCTTCAGGGACTCGTGTTGGCAAGCCATCTTCAGTCACAAGGGCTTTGGACAATCGGGCAGAGCACTACTGCCATCCCTTTAAGAACTGTGCTTCAGCTATGCTTGTGGATTTCACAGGAAACATTGGGGCCAGGGCCAGTACAGGATGGGTGTAAATGCAGCCCCTGCCAAATCCCCCTCCTACACGTGCACAGGAATCCTCCACTCAGGGGAGGCAGGTGGAGAGGGTGAATCACTGCTTTTGGGAAAGAATGAACCACCAAGGTTAGGTTCTTTGTGCGTTTCAAAAAAGTAGGAGGTGTGGGATGTTGAGGAAGTATCAGCTCTTGCTTGGGCCCTGGATTCAGGACACCATTGATGACCAGTGCCCTGTTTGGAATGGGAAACAAAAACTGGAGTGAGTAGGGATAGGGGCTGGGCTGGGAGGGGGGTGTAGCTGCCAAACTAGGTCTGGAATCAAAAAGTGTATCAGGGCAAGGTGGAGTCAGACACGGGTCAGCACAGTAGAAAACATAATGTGTGAGAAGAGATGAGCCCAAGAGTTGAGTCTGGGGGGAAACCTGGAGGGTTGTGTGGGCTCAGGCATAGCATGAGCACAAGGTATGTGTATTAGGCCAGTCTCCCACTGAGAAAAATTTTAGGGACAGAAGTGTTTTTTATTTTTAATGTTTATTTATTTATTTTGAGAGAGAGGATGTACTACCCGGGAAGGGACAGAGAGAGAGAGGGAGAGTGAGAATCCCAAGTAGGGTCTGCAGTGTCAGCACAGAGACTGACACGGAGCTCAAACTCATGAACTGTGAGATCATGACCTGAGTTGAAACCAAGAGTCAGACACTGAACTGACTGAGCCACCGAGGCACGCCGGGAACAGAGACGTTTGAAGGCCCAGGCTCCTTTGGTCCCTGAATCTGACAGATTCTATAGGATGTGGCCAGAGGGAGACCACTGACTTTTCAGAAAGGGCCTTTGGAGCCCCAAAATAGAATTCAAGAATAACATGACTATCTATGAATCATTTATACAGCGTTTCAGTAAATCATTTCTAAAGCATAAATTATAAAAAGGCAGTTCACAGGCTTAATCTGGACAGCAGATGGGTTTGATAGTCCTACACAGATGTTTTAAAAGAGAATCAATTAGCTGCTAACATTTAATAATCAAGAACTTTATACCTAAATAAAGCACTTGTCAGAGGGTGCATTGGGGGAGGTGCAGTAAGCCTGGCTGAGAATAAGCTGGAAGTGCACGGTCCTGGAAGCCTGTATCCAGGTTAGGTGAGGAGTCATCAGGATGTCCACAAGTGGAGGATGCAGCAACTCTAGGACAGGCCTCAGAAGGTGGTGCATGTGTGCAAGGTGCAGCCATGCTAGGGCCTGATAGATTAGAAGGTGCTTGGGAAGAGGGAGAAACCAGCCTAGAGGAGGATTGGGCAGGAGTTGCATGAATGGAGGAAACATCCAGCCTGTGGTAAGACCTAGAAGGTTGTGCATGGTTGAAAGGAGCATCTGGCCTAGAGGAGGATTCTTGGCTGTGCATGGATAGAGGGAAACCAGCCTGGTGAAGGAACCAGCAACAGGTATGGCATTGGTGGGTGTAGCCAACCTAGGAGATGACCCTACAAGAGGCCCTTGAGTGGGGGGTGTACGTAACCTTGAGTGAGGCTTGACAGGAAGTGCAAGGGAGGAAAAGGTATTCAGACTAGGGAAGGACTCAGAAGGACCTAAATGGTAGATGAACACGTGCCTTAGGAGAAGACACCGAAGGTGGTACATGGAAAGAGGTAGCACCTAGTCTATGGCAGGACTGGACAGGAGGTGCATGGGTGAAATTAAAAGCCATTTTAGGGGAGTATCATGTAAGATGTACATAAGTGGAGGATTCAGACAGCCTGGGAGAGTATTCAGCAAGAGCTGTAGAGGTGGAGGGTACAGACAGGAATAGGGGAGGATCTGACTGGGCGTGTGTGGCTGGTAGGAGCATTCAGCCTAGGGGAGTACTGGGCCGGAGGCTTATGAGTGGTAGGCTGTGATAACTTAATAACTGTTTTTGATATTCTGTAATTGATGATTTGGCATCATGAAGTCATTGAGCTATTCTAACAGCCCGATATTTTCTACATCTCCATCATCCCAGTGTTACCCTGAGCATGAAGTCATCTTATAAACCCTCCAGCCACTCACTAGCTCCAATGTGTTTTGCTTCCTGCCTAGTAGGCGATGTCTTTACCTAGTTACTTCTCACTGATGGAGTAATAAAGGTCCCAATTCCACTTGATCCGTCTGTCTGCATCTCCCTTCAAGTGAGCCCGTGTGACTTGCCGGGCCTTCTGCCTTCTGGGGAACTGTGAGTAATAAGCTGTTCTTTGAAAGGCAATTGTTTCTTATGACTGTAATCTTACTTTATGTGATTAAACAAATCTTGGGTACATTTGGAAACCGTTGGTGCAGTGAGCAGGGTGTCTGATGACAGATGGGGATGACGTGCCTCCAGGTTTACTAAACGAATCCAACAGACAGCAAATACCGTGGGAAGGCACTGCTGGCTAGCTGTTGGCTGCTTGTCCTTTAGTGGCCATCACACTGTGTTGTGTCTTTCTGGTATTGCAGTGGCTCTGCAATCTAAATTTTAGCAGAGCTCAAAAAGCTTAGTCCTCTCCAAGTGGTTGTCTAGCTTAGGGTGCTGTAGTCTGAGCAAGGTGGTCCCCATCTGGCTCCTTAAGTGTTTACAATGCACCTAATCTAAGGAAGAGAACCTAGGGCAGTTGGCCATTGCACTGTGTGAAGGTCCTTGCAAAGAAACAGGAGGTGGTTACCTCCCTCCTGATATAGGTGGTTCTGATCCACTGAACCTCCACTAGGAGTGAAGTCTTTAGGAACTACTCAACTAAAATCATCTTCCTTCCTTATAGGTGGTAGGCATACTGGCCTGACTTGTAGCAGATAACTGCTCACCTAGAGATATCCTTACACTGAAGAGACCTGCTGACCAGTGATGTGGTCCACTCTTTTTACAGAGTCTGTGGCTCCCTGCTCACATTTTTGGGTTGGTCCCAAACCCCTTTGCTATTTTGTCTGTCTTGTTGCTGTATTGCACTTTGTCTCTGAACCCTGTGGGTTATAAGAGTTTGTATTCTTAGAGGCCCTTGGCACAATATTTAATGAAAAAATGGAAGGACAGGGAACATCTAGTTCCAGCATCTCCAAAACTCCTGATGATGTATTCACTTTAATTAATACTTGTAGAATACTACAAGGGCACTCTTAAGTGGTCCTTAACACCTTAGTATGTCATCGCTCCAAGTGCTTTGATTTTAGAAACAAAGCATAAGAACAAATCAGGAAGTGCCACATTTGACTTCTTAGAGGTGAATGTTGACCCCTTGGAGTTCGACTATGATATCTTAGAAAGGGAGGCTGATAGCAAACCATTGCTGCAGGTATTTCTTGTAAATACCCAACGGATTAAAACTGTGGGGAGTGAACAGGAAATTGAGACAGAGACTCACAATTTTACAAGGCTAGATGTATAAACCACCTTACAGGACTTGGTACAGAGAGAATTCAGGAAAAGTGGGCATACTATGTTCTAAAGATCTTTACTACTGTCTCCAAGCTCTGGCTTATGGTCCAAGAAATGAGGCAATTAGTGGGAAGAACCCAGGACTCCTAATGCTAATGTTCTCTGAGAAGTTTTTACCTAGGTTTAGACTACTCCCTATGTGCCCTGGCTCAACTTGTACGTTAACTCAGTATACCTATCAAACAGCTGAAGGTGACACTTATGAGGTCAGTCAGAGCAGCCCCCTAGACAATTGCTATGCCGGGTGAGCCCCTTCTATTATTACACTGAATTTTTATGGCCTGGGAATGGGCTCACCCTAGCATAGCCACAATCTCTGCTCACGCTCATGATAAATGACAACAGCAAGAGAAGGCCAAAACATTATTACTCAAGATTGGCATGGTTCAGTGGGTTTATTGTTTTGTAGAAAACCCTGATCCTGCAGATAATGAAGTGATTTCATACCCAGAGTCTGCGCTCCTTGACCCAGAATCCAAGGAACTTTTCCTCAGTAGGGCCCTGCCAAATTATAAACCTGTCCTTTCTCTTATGGGCTATGCCCACACATTTAGGGAAGCACTAGAGGGAGTAAGTATCCTAGTTGACCTGAAAGTGACTCACCCAATAATATGCAGGTTTTAGTTTATCAGAGCCAGCCACTGGCTGATCCTCTAAGCAGTTTCCCCCGGCAACCTCCTCTACATCTGGAACCCTTCCCTTGGTGATGACCCCCCCACACATACACACATAAATCTCTCCATGGGGAACTACCATTTCCCGGGGTTCCCACAGGCCTCATCGCTGTGCAGCCATTTCAAATGCTCTGACTACTCAAGAAGGCATTTCTTAATTTAGGACCTTTTCCCTATCTATAACCAGCCCCTGCTGAGGCACTACAGAGCTTTCAAACATCATCCCAAGATAAACCTATATCTGGGCACCTTAGAGACCTGGGCAATCCTCATGAAAAAATTTCAGGCCAGTCTACCTTTAAAATCCAACAATTGGTGAACTTGCTAGATTATCTTAGCAAGTTTCCTTCATTTGATATGGGAAGCCCTGCTCGGCCAGAGGCTGGCATTATCAGTTCCTAGTTTGAGGAGTCCTGATGCCCCATGTCCTATTCTGACCTTAGACAGTGTCTGTCATCTAGCCCCTTCCCCTAGGGTGATGACAACTTCCTGGATTTTGTCCCACTGCCTGGAGATAGCCACACAGGAACTGATAGGCTACTAGAGCCTATGAAAAACATAAAATAACCAACTTTCCCTGGCTCTTTTAGATACTGGGTACAAGTCAGTTATTCTGGATAATTCTTCTCTTTTCAGAAAATATGGCCATCCATTTAAAATGCAGGGCCTATTTGGTCACCCCATTCACAGCATACAGGACACACACGGTGTTATGATTGATCTATGAAATTAAGTAAATTTACTGTGCTGATAGCCAGTCTGTCTCTGATCCATGTGACCTTAGGCATGGACACCATTTTGGAAAATCTCTTAAATTGGAACAAACTAAAATCAGTAGTGGTTGTCATGGGACTTGCTCAGTGGGAACCTGTGAACCTTCCACCTCCCATTAAGATTGTCAGTATGTCTCAATATAACCTACAAGAGCGTAGAGCTGGCCACAGGCCCAGTATTTCAGATCTTTGAAAAGCTGGTGTTTTGGTTCCTACCATCTCTTCTTTTCACAGCCCTTCCAGACCAGAGCTAAAGAGCTCTGCACTGGCAGCTCAGAGCCTCCTCCAGATCCTCCGTCTCCCTGTCTCTCTGCCCCTCCCCACTCACGCTCTTTCTCTTAAAGATAAATAAAACATTTAAAAAAAAAATCAATGCTGTAACTGAACAGGGAATGTGAAAAGGGCAAAGAATAGGAAACCCACACCATCCGTGGAGTTGTATACTTGGATAGTGGTATACCCGGGCCTTCACTGCTATGGTGCATCTGGACAGCAGTGTCATGGGGCACCCAGGAGGACCCACTCACCCTAGGTACAGTGATGTAACTGGGAAAAGAGGGAGAACTGGTCAGAGAAGAGAAGCTCCACACCATCAGTGTAGTGGAGTTACTTGGACAGGAGACCCAAAGACCAGAAAGAGTTGGGCTAGTGGTATAACTAGACCGCAGATATGAACAAGACAGGAGAAGCCCCAGGCCATCTGTGTGGTGTTATAACTGGAAAGGGGATGTGAACAGGGCTCCCAACACATTGGTGCAGCAGTATTTTTAAGAAGGAAAGGGGCAAAGAGAAGGAAGTCCACACCCTCAGTATTGTGGTGACTTGGGCAAGGGATGTGAGTGGGGCCCAGAGGAGGATCCTCGTACCATCGGCACAGCAGTTACCTGGACAGTGGATCTGAACTCAGCAAATGGGGAGATGCCCCTCTCAGTTCACTTATGTAAGTGGACAGCGCATGCACATAAGGTAGGGAGGACAGCAAGCACCATCAGTGCAGTGTGTACCTGTGTACCTGGCAGGGGAGGTGAACAGGGCAGTGGAGTAACTGGAAAATGCAAATGAACGGGCCAAAGAAGAGCATCCTCACTCCATTGGTGTAGGGGGTAGGCTGTACAAATGAGGAGGAGAAAAGGTGTCCTGCACTGTCACAATCGTCCTGCAACTGAACACAGATGTAACGAGACAAGAGGAGCATTTCTAAATGAACACTGTAATACCGTAACTGGCATGTGAATGTGCAAGGAATAAAGAAGCACATTCCCACGCCATCAGGGCAGTGGTCTCTATGGAAGGGGATTAGAATGGTGCAGAGAGGAGAATCCTGGCATCATTAGTGCAGTGATGGAAGGAGACAGGGGACGTGAACAAGGTAAAAAGAAGCATCTCCAAAAGCAAAGTGTGTGAAAGGGAGAAGCCCTGCGTCATCAACACAATGGTGTAAGTGCACCGTGGAACCAAAAGCTGCAAACAGAAAGAGCCCTTATACCATCAGTGCAGTGGGTACCCAGATAGGAATATGAACAAGGCAGTGAGGAAGAGCCCTGTGCCATCATTAGTGCTGCCCCGGAAAAGGCTGTGAATGAATGAAAGGAATGAAAGGCACAGCCCGACATCATTAGGGCAGTGGTGTAAGTGGATGGCATTGTTAAAGCAACAGAAGGAGCCCTACGTCATCAGGGCATTGATGGACTTGTGTATGGTGTGAACAGAGCAAAGTGGAGGGCCCCCCACAGTGGTGGAACTAGGTGGGGTATGACGAGGCAAAGAGATGAAGTCTTGCATAATCAAGACAGTGGAATACTTGGCAGGAGACAGGAATGGACACTGAAGAAGAAACCTGCACCATCAGAGCAGCAGTGTACTTGGTATGGGGTAGCAGCTGGGAAGAGAAGAGGGCCTTGCACTGTCAGTGAATGAAGCCCAGGGAGAGCCTTCCATGATTAGCAGTGGTGGAGGGGGAAGGATGATAGTAACTGGCAGAAAGGAGCCCTATACCATCAGTGTGGGGGTAAGCCCTATGTATGAGGCCAAGAAAAGTACCTCACAACATCAGTGCAGTGGGAGGAACTGGACTCTGGATTGTAAACAGCTCATAGAGGAGCGTCCCCTGACCTCTGTATTCTGTTGTACCTCAGTAGGGAAAGTGAGGTGGAAAAAAACAAAGAAGCATCCTCACACTATCAGTGCAGTAGTATGACAGGAAAATGGACATGGGTGGCATAAGACAGAGTAGCCTGCATCATCAATGCAGTGGTTTCAGCAGACAGGAGATGTGAACGGGGCAAAGAAGAGGAGGAATCTCAAGTCATTGGTGCTGTAGCATAATAGCATCAATTGTGACTAGCGAAGAAGAGGATCCTGACACCATCATTTCAGTGTTGTAACTGGACAGGAGATCTGAGTGGGCCACAGGGGAGTTCCCCACCTCATTTATGCATTGCTGTAATTGGCCAGGGGATCTGACTTGGCAAAGAGCGAGCATGTACCACAAGTGCTACTGGACATGGGATATAAACGGGACAGAAGGGAGCATCCCTACACCATCAGGGTGGTCATAACTTGGAAAGGGTAATTGTGCAGGGAAGAGCAGTCCACATCATCGTTGTGTTTACACAGGGACTGGGAGTATGATGGGGGCAAAGAGGAAGAAGTACTCACCAGGAGCACAGTTGTTACCAGGATGGTGTGAACTGACCCATCAGGAGGAGACTTGCAGTCAGTGCAAGTCAGTCAGTGGTGTGAGTAGACATGGTATTTGATCTGTGCAAAAGAGTATCCCTGTGCCATCAGTGAGGCAGCTGAACTAGAGAAAAGATGTGAATGGTATAAAAAGAGGAAGGATGCATCGTAAGAACATTGGTTTCCTTGGTGTAGGGAAAGTGAATAGGGGGAGGAAAAGAATCCTGATGCTGTTATTTCATCCCTACACTATCAGTAGCATTAAGTGAAAAGGTGATATGAGGGGTGCAGAGAAGAACAACCCTGCATAGTCAGTATTGTGGTGAAGGTTTTCAGGGGATGTGAAAGAGGCACCCTGGAGTATCCTCTCACCCTAGTACCATGGTAGGACTGGGTCTGGTGTGTGGACGAGGCAATGAGGAGGGATACCACACGTCAGCACAGTCGTTGCCTGGGCGGGGGTTGAAAATGGAGCTGGCGGGAGTCACACACCATCAGTGCAGAGGTGCGTGGCATGTGAAGAGCTCAAGGGCAGTGCACCATCAGGGTGGAGGGCAACTGGAAAGAAGAAGTGAACTGCTCGAGCAGGAGCCACCCCACATCATCATTTCTGTTGTTATGGATGTAAAAGGAGCAAAGACAAAACCCACATATCGCCCAATGGAATATAGGGAAGTTGAACAGGATAAAGAGTTGGATTCCTTCCACTTTAGTGCATTGGTGGAATCGGAGGGGTGATGGGAACACAGTGACGGAAGGAGTCTCACCCCGGCAATGCTGTACTGGATAGTTGATATGAACTGGGCAAATAATAGGAACCCTGAAATGTGAGTCCATAGGTGTAACTGGACACAAGGCATAAGGAGGACTATTAGGAGCATCCTCAGACCACAGGTATAGTGCTGTGACCTGAGTGCATTAGGAACTACACATAGGAGCCGCCCTATGTCCTCTGTTGTGGTTGTGTATGTGGAGAGGGAATGTGAAAAGGGCAAAGAGGAAAAAATGCATCATCATTGCCATGTATACCTAGGAGTGGAGTGGGACAAAGAGTAAGATTCTTTTATTGCTGCTACAGTGGTACAAATGGAAAATTGATGAGGACAGGGCAAAGGAGAACCTTCATTAGATGGATGCAGTCACGTAAGTAGAGGGGGAACGTGAACAGGGCATATCACCACTGAAAAGGCGCAAGTGGAAACTGGGCAAGAATGGGGCAAAGAGGAACCTCCCCCTCCCATTGGCCCAGTTATGTAAGTGGAGTGGGGTGTGAATGGGTCAAAGAGAAAGATCTCTGTGTTGGCATCTTGATGGTATAACTGGACGGGGGACTTCAGCAGCAGCAAGAGGATTATGCCCACACCACCAGGGCAAGGCTGTCATTGAGACATTTATGTGAATGGGATGAAGAGCACAAGCCCTTCTTCATCACGGGCATGGGCTGATTGGACAGCGTTGTGGACGTGGCAAACGGGAGGACCTCTGAATATTCAGTGAAGTAGGATTTACTGGGCTGAAGGAGTGAACAGAGCAAACAGGAAGAGCCCTTCCTGCTCGGTCATGGGACTGGGGCCTGGACAGTGAATGTAAACAGGACAGTCAGTAGTATGCCAACCCTGGCAGTACAGTGGCACTGATGAGCAGCATATATGAATGGGGTAAAGAGGAGGAGCCGTTCACCGTCAGGAGTAGTGAAATGCCAACTCAACAAAGAGCAAGAACACCAAACTACCAGTATGGTAGGATAACGGGACAGGGGATATGTATTGGGCCCAAAGCAATAACGCCACCCCCTCAGTGCAGCTGAATAACTAGATATGAGAGTGTGGATGGAGCAAATACACAGAGCTCTAAATCTTCCATGCATTGGTGTAATTGGGAAGAATATTTTATGGATATGAAGATGTGGAGCCTTACAACTTATTTAGCTAGATAAGGGCTGCGTATAGAGCAACGAAGATACAATAGGTGCAGTGCAGTAACTGTATAGTGTCTATGACTGGAGTCATTTGGGAAGATCCACATCAGTGCTCTGGAGTAACTGACAGTATACATGAACTAGGAAATTCTTAGGAGTCCTCCCACATTAGAGCAGTAGAGTGATTAGACAGTGTATACAAATGGGGATGTTAGGAGAATACCTGCCTCATCAGTGCAGTTGAGTAACTGTAGTGTATGCCAATGAGGCAATTAGGAAGAGTCCTACAATATCAGTACAGTAGAGTAATACACAGTATATATGAATGGGACAATTGGGAGCAGCCCTGTGGTGGAGTAACTAGACAGTGTGTGTTAATGTGGCGATCAGGTGGAGCCCTGCCCGTCACTAGTGGAGTAACTATATAGTGTATGCATGCAGGGTAGTTAGGATGAGTCCCACTATCTCATTGTAGGGGAGTAAGTGTACAAAGGTAGTGAAAAGGACAATTGTGAGGACTCCTGCTGCTCAGTGCAATCAACTAATTAGGCTATGTATATGCATGGGGTAATTAGGTTGAACCTTGCCCCACCACTGTAGTGGAGTAACTGGTAGGTGATGTGAGTGGGTCATTTAGGAGGAGCCCTGCCGCATCAGTGCCCTGTAGTAAAGTGGACAGCGTATGCAAACAGGGCAATTAGAATCCCCATCACATTGGTGTGGTGAAATAAATGTACATTGTGAACAGAACAGTTAGGAGGAGCCGCACCCCATCAATGCAGCAGAGTGACCAGGCTGGGGATGTGAACAGGGCAGTTGTGGAGAGCTCCACTGTGTGTGTGTGTGTGCAGTGCAATAACTGGGAAGATCCCTACCTGTGCACTGCTCTGATGGGCTCAGCATTCCCACCGCTATACTATTTGGAGGAAGCCAGGCATGGCTTTGAATTCCCTCCCAAGTCAGTAAGACCTGCAGTGCTGTTATCCAGTACCCCAGGAGAATTACAAGTGTGCCTTCAAGATGGTGTGATTTATGGTCACGGTGTTGTAAAACATTTCATCTGCAGTAGGCTGATCTGCTTTTTGGAGCTTGAGGTGACCTTCCAGATACTACTGAGATAGTTAATGGAAAACCAATTTTCCTGCCATCCTGCTCACAGCCTGTCATGTATTGTGTAATATATATCACTGAACACTCTGAAAGCAGAGGTTCTAAATTTTCAGACATTGTAATTGCTTAAGATATATACCCTGACATAAATATGCATGATGGTTACACTCTAGAATATGAGGTAACTAACATGGAAACCAAGTCAATGACCCAAATCCAGCCCAGGTTGTTGTGACTGAAAGTCTTCATGGACTGTCTGACAGCCTTGACAAACCGAGTTTCAGCCGAAAAGAGAATGGATCACAAAGCAACCCCTGCCACAGTTGGCACCTTATTGACGTTTCTGCAGGCATGGCCAGGAAATCAATGGGCTGTGAACGCTGAATTATCCTCTTATGCCCGGAAGTGACCCCTGCAGGCCAGGCTGCAGGATGTTAGCGGACTGACTTGCAGGAACACACACCATTCCTGGCTGCCGCTCCTTCTTCTCTGGGAATGGAGGGGCTGCCTCGGGTTCAAGGTTGTGGACCTGACATTCGAAAGCAGCACTGTGTTCGCCACGGAGCCACCTAGTTAGCCAGATGTCTCTCCCTACATAGTTGTGCTACATTAAATGTGCCAAAGTTAAAGTACATTGAAAAAGATAAGCCAAGTCAACTTTAATGGGTAGAAACTCTAAACCTTTAGACAATATTTAATACGTAGGGGTATGGTGCTCGTGGAAGAAAGAAGAGGAAATAAGTTTGGGACATAAAGTGGGGAAAGTAACTTTGAGCAGTGTAACCAGGGTTCAACAGAGCCTCACCCCTTCTCCAGGATCCGGTGACTATAGAGTCAGTGCCTCACAGAGCTGGGGCCCCTAATGTACCCTCTCCAGTTATACCGATCGGTTAGTACTTGTGCTGATATATTTGTGGTTTTATATTTCTATTCATTTTATATGTATAATATTTGTTGTTAGATAATTCTCATAACATCCTCAATCAGAGGCTCAGAAATACACTTGCACATCTGACACCAATGAGCCTGCATCCCTGTCTCCTAGGATATTTTCTTAACCGGTTCAGGTTAGTTCAGGCCAGTCTTGGAATCCATGACTATCTGAATGTCAGCAATCACTCTCTCTCGGAATTCCTAAGCCCCAGCATCCCTGAGAGGTGGCCACGGAGGGGTTGTCTGGGAGAGGCTCAGCCGGGCTTCTTAACCAGCGCCGCTGAAGAAGTCAGCCTCTCCCTGCAAGACTGTGCCAGGAGTTATGTGTCAGGAGTTATGAAGTAAGCAGGTTGCAGTAGAAACAGAGATACTTAAGACAGTCCTGAGCAGACCTTGTCACACTTTTCAGAAGTGTGCTACCAACACCCCTTTCTCCGGCTGACGTCTCACCGAGGGATTCCCTCTGCTCCCTGAGGACCTCACCTCCCTGCACCTCACCCACAAGGCAGTTCTTGGACGGGCTCTTTGGTTTTATGACAGTTTACGATAATTTGGATCATTTGGAATTTTGTGTCGCGGTAACCCAGCTACTGGTTCCCCAGCCCTCCCCTCCTCCCTTGTTGCAGCACAGTCCTCGGTAACTCGTACCTCATTTGATACCCCGAGGCTGTGATCTTCTTTTCCACAACATTAGCCTCAAGAACGGAAAACACACTCCCACAGCGACTTTTATAGCCCAAACCCACCTGCAGTAGGAAGACGAGGCAGAGAAATTTCCGAGTCTGGCTAGAGAAACTTAGCCACAGAGACATAGGTTGGCACAGTCCTTCATCTGCCCACTTTGGGCTGTCCTCACCCAGGTCCGCCAGCCCTTGGCCATCTCAGTGCCACATTAGTGAGAAGTGCCAGTGACCCATGCACTCGGACCCTCTGAAATACCAGCCACTAACGTATGGGCTTCTGCTGATGTCCTCACTGCCTGTAGAGGATGCTGCAGTGCCCCTTCCCTGTCCCCTGGTGCCTTAGCACAGGAGCACAAGCTCTGCGACTTCTACCTGCCTGAGGACTTTGCTCGGCTGCCAGGGCCCACTCTGCCCAGGCAGGCCAGCTGCGAGAGCCAGAGGCTTCATGTCCCAGACGCGGCCCTCCGTTGTGTCAGAAAACATAACGGAGGTGCATGCGCTGCACTGACTCTCAGGGCTCCCCAGTGGGACTGAGCTCTAGGAATCATCCACAGTGGTAACTTCTTGATACTGTACCTTGTATTGGCTGCCTTCCCTGCCCTGTCTCCCGACTCCTGGGTGGCCTGAGATCAATCCCACCCCAAATGTAACTACTTGCATTTCAGTGTGGTCTCAGGTCTGCTTCCAGCAAATCCAAAGTCAGCTACCGCTTCAGCGCCCACATCCAGTATCAGATGACTGGCCCCGCTAGTCATTATGACCAGCACCCACACTCTTGACATGGAGGAGGTTTCCTGGAATAAGACTGGAATCCTGTCTCTAGGTCTTTCTCACATGGGATGAAGTATGTGAAATGATGCTTTTCTAGAACTGTTCCTGCTCTGTGGAGCCCAGCATTTATGTATTTTTCTAGGTCTGTCATGGAGAAACCACCTATTACACGTTTACCCTTTGCTGACAACACGGTGCAGGGACAAGTTCACTCAAAAATGGCAAACAGCAGGAGGTACGCCCTTTATTCTGTGTGCGACCACCTGCATGGCCCTAGCTCCGTGAGGGGGCCGCATTAACAACCCCATCAAAACCTAGGAGTGCTGGCTCCTAAGTGCTTCCCATCACAGACAGAAGGTCAGTCGCACTGCTCTGAGACTTTCTCGAATGGCTACTCTTTCCAGCCCACTGATGTCCACGTACAAATCCGTCATGAGCAGGCAGACTGTTTTGTCTCTTCACTGCTTTCCAATAATACACTTCAAGCCCGATGCACATGAGAAACTTAAACAAGAACCAGACCCGGAAGCACTACTGGATTAGAAAGAAGTTTATCTTTACACGTGTCTATGTGGCCTCGTGGTTTCCCTTTCACCTTCTAAGTGACTTCTGTTGTTTCTTCTCCAACTGTCTGCCCCTAGAATTCACTTTTATTTTATGTCTGATTACAGATACCACCAGTTCATACTACTGTGCAATTTGCAGAGGAATTTGGATAAGAAGAACCATCGAAGATTGGGAACCTACTGGGAAACCTAGAACTTCCCAGGTAAGTTTCGTTCATTTATATATTCATCCTACAAACATTTGTTAAGTATTTCTATGTACCAGGCACTGTTAGAGGTATTGGTGGTTCACAGTTTTAATACTCTTTGAAAAGTCTCTATTGCAGGTAAGGAGTTAGATGTTAATAAAGAACTCAATGCTTCTGTCATAACCATTGCTTTAAATTAGAGAAATAAAGTGAAAACATCAACAAAATGAAATACCTTTAATGTTTTATGAGACAAACACAATCACCATTTTCAAATATATCTTATCAGCATACACTTTGGGGGAGTCATAATTAAACCAAATTGTTTTTATTAAAAAGAATTTTTAAAAACAAAATAGGTTAAAATTTGAATTATTAATATTTGTGGTGCTTTACAACCGTATTTACAGCAACGATTCAGACTTACTTCCTCTGTTTAATTGATTTCTACATTCACCTTCAGGACTTAAACTATGCGCTTCTACTTCAAAGGTTTTACTTTGATTAATTATTTGAATTTTGATGAATATTTGCAGAGAGGGTGGTTTATTCAGAGTCCATTTATAATTGGAATTATTTCTGTGGCTTTCAGATATGACTTGATATAGAATTATTGAGTCAGACACAGCCTTTTCCCCTTAACATATTTCATGCTGTTCTTTTTGTATCCTGTTACTCTATGACACTCAGGAGAAGCCTGCTTTGGTACCCTTGTGGAAAATTATTTTTTTTCCTGAATACCTGTTGTATTCTTTATCTTTAAAATTCAAAATGCCAGCCATTCACATTCAGATATTAGACAGTTTTTTGTTAATTTTGTTTGACCATGACAAGATGTGTTCATCTGAAGATCAACGTTTTTCTACATCTCAAGAAAACTTTATTTTCTTATTTAAATATTGCTTCTCTTCCATTTGTTCAGGAATTTTCTTTCAAACATGCCAATAATTTGCATATTGGATCTCCATTCTTTGTCTTTTATATCTGTTTTTCTTAGGCTGCTAGTGTGCATCTTGTAGGATAAAAGTGTTTATACTTTTATTTTTAAGTGATCTCTACACCCAACATGGGACTTGAACTCACAACTCACAATGTCAAGAGTCGCATGCTCTACCGATTGATTGAGTCAGCCAGGTGCCCACAAAAGTGTTTATACTTTGAATAGTCACATTCATACTATAAAGATGGACATGGTACATAACTATGTGAAATTTTTTGCCTTCCTTCATGATTCCTTTGGTTTTTCTTCAGTGGATAAATGATTTTCTGTAGTACATTTTATGTGCTGGTAAATGCTGGAGTACCAGCCGCAGTTAATGTGATCAGCAGCCATCTTTCCCTCCTTCTAATGCAGTATCCCAGCAAAATTTGTGCATGTCAGAAAAAGGGGGCAAGTATTCTAGTCTTCTTGTTTCACAGAACTGTGGTGGTGCCAACCAAATTTCTTTTGATATTAGACTGTAAGTTGCCTCTGATGGCATTGACCACTCATAAAGCTGCTGGGGGGATTAAATGACTTAATAACAAGTAAAATGCCTACAACAGAGCCTGATGCCTGGTCAGCTGTCTGCATTCCCAGAACTGGGTTCCCCACCCTGCCCTGATGGCAAACCTCATGGGGAGCCCTTGATGACTGTGAAGCCAAGGAAATCAACAGTGTTTCACAGTGATCATGGCTATGGCCTGCAGAGTGAGTGCCAAACCAGCTGGACCTCATCCCCACTGAGTAATTTACTGGCTATATGTCCCTGAAGAAGTTAACTTATCTGGGCTTTTCATGGCGGGAGGTTGCAGAGGGATCTTCTCCACAGAGTTCTCATTCTCAAGTTCCTGTGGTTCTACACTTCCAGCCAGGAGGACTCCCTACCTGTCATTCTACTACCTTGACCCTGCCCAGGCAGATGAGCAGTGGCTGTCGCTGCCAGCACACACACAAAAGGCCCTGTTGAAGCCATGAACACCTGGGCCATAAACTGCATCAGTTGTGCTGTTGAGGTGCGCACGTGAGCACAGTAGTGGTGTGGGTCTTGTCAGGTTGCAGGTGTGCGGGGCATCCAGGTCTGGCTATCTGGCTGCCGCAGGAACACAGCAGTGGTATGCCTATCTCATCTAAGACCTTTCAGAATTTCTCTTTCTTTTCTTTCTTTCTTTCTTTCTTTCTTTCTTTCTTTCTTTCTTTCTTTCTTTCTTTCCTTCCTTCCTTCTTTCTTTCTTTCTTTCTTTCTTTCTTTCTTTCTTTCATTCTTTCATTCTTTCATTCTTTCATTCTTTCAAGTTTATTTATTTTGAGGGCGGTGGGGAGAGAGAAAGAGAATCCCAGCACAGAGCCTGATGTGAGGCTCCAACTCATGAACCATGAGATCATGACCTGAGCCGAAGTTGGATGCTTAACCAACTGAGCCACCCAGGCGCCCCTTTCAGGATACTTTAGAAAAAATTAATAGATTTTATTCTTTTGAACAGTTTGAAGTTTACAGATAAATTGAACAGAATGTAGATTTCCCATATACTCCCCTTATACATTATGCATTTTCCCCTTATATTATTTACATCAGACATTAGTGTGGTATACTTGTTGAAGTTGATGAGCCAACACTGATACATTATTATTAGCTAAATCCATAATTTACATTAGGGTTCATTCTTTGTATTGTAAATTCTGTGGATTTTGACAAATGTATAGTGACATGTCTCTGCCATTATAGTATCTTACAAAATAGTTTCACCGCCCTAAAAATCCTCAGTGCTCTGCCTGTTTGCCCCTTCCCTGCCCCACTCCTGGCTAAACTTTTTACTGTCTCTATAGTTTTTCTGTTTTAAGTTTGTTTTAAATAATCTCTACACTCTATGTGAAGCTCAAACTCATGACCCCAAAATCAAGAGTTGCATGCTCTTCTGACTGAGCCAGCCATGCATCCCTGTTTCCATAGTTTTGTCTTTTCCACAACATCATATATTTGGATTCATGCAGTATTGGAGCCTTTTCAGATTGTTTTTTCACTTGGTAATATGCATTTAAGCTTTCTCCATGTAATTAATTATTTATTTATAAAGTAGTCTCTACACTAATGTGGGCTCACACTCATGACCCTGAGAGCAAGAGTTAGATGCTCCACTGGCTGAGCCAGCCAGGTGCCCCTCCCCCATGTCTTTTCATGGCTTGATAGCTCATTTCTTTTTATCAATGAATAATATTACAATGTGTGTTTATACCACAGTTTGTTTATACACTTATTTATTGAGGGACATCTTGATTACTTCCAAGTCTTGGCAATTAAGAATACAGCTTCTGCACATTCATGTGCAGGTTTTGCGTAGGTACACGTTTTCAAATCCTTTGAATGAATATGGAGTAGTATAACTGGTGAATCATATGACAGGGTAAGAGTATGTTTATTTTTGTAAGAAACCACCAAACTATCTTCCAGAGTAGTTATATTATTTTGCATTGCCACAGTAATGAATAAAAGTTTCTGTTGTTCCACATCGTCACCAGGATTTGGTGTTAGTATTTTGAATTTTAGCCATTCTGATGGGTATGTAGTGATAGTTCATTATGATTTTACTTGGCATTCCTTTAATAGCTGATGATGTTGAACATCATGTCATTGCTTTTTTGCCATCTGTGCAACTTCTGTGGTGAAATGTCTGTTCAGATCTTTTGCCCCTTTAAATTTTTGTTTTCTTCTTGTTGAGTTTTAAGAATTCTTCGCATATTTTGGATGCAAGTTCTTTATCAGGTATGTATTTTGTAAATATTTTTCCCAATATGTGGCTTGTCTTTTCATTGTCTTAGCAGTGGCTTTTTTAAAATTTATTTTTATTTTTTATTAAAAAATATTATTGAAGTATAGTTGGCATACAATTCCTGATTGCCATTTTTTTTTCCTTTGAGCGTTTTAAATATGTCATCCCACTGCCCTCTGGCATTCATGATTTCTGGTGAGAAATTGGCTCTTAATCTTATTGAGGATCCCTTGTAAGTGATGTGTAACAACTTAAAACAATACATGCCAATTCCCAGAAGTAACTATATAACTTTCTAGAATGAAAGATCCTAGTAAGTGTCAAACACAGTGGATAGGGAAAAATAAAGGAAAACATCACCACTGTCACCATCCCGACAACAATAACAACAGTTGGAGGGAGTTTATGAAGTTAGTCTTAGGATCTGATTTTCAGTACAGACTCATCACACCACCTGATGCAACATTGGGTGAGAAGTAATTGGCAGCTCTGCCCTACCTTAGCCCCGTTTGCATGGACCCATTAGTAGGGAAGGGGAATCAGTGAATAATAATTGGTGATATCATGAAGAATGACATTGGGGGGTGTCTGGGTGGCTCATTTGGTTAAGTGTCTGACTCCTGGTTTTGGCTCAGGTCATGACCTCACACTTCGTGAGTTCAAGCCAAGCATTGGGCTCAGTGCTGACAGCGTGGAACCAGCCTGGGACTCTCTCCCTGTGCTCCTCCCCTACTCATTCTCTCTCCTTCTCTCTCTAAATAAATAAACTTAAAAAAAAAAAAGAATGATATTGGTAAAGGAGATACTAGCAAAGAGATGTTTTTAAGCTGTAAGATGATTTTTTTCATTCAGTATTTGCCTATTTCACTGCTCATGTGCTGGATCCAATTTTGGACTTTTGGTACCCTGTTAAGAGTACCTTCATGTATCCCAATAGCAAACTAACAGGTATAGGATCCACTGATAGGTTAGGAAGCACAAAGTAGGTTATCCCTACCATCTTCATTTCTACTGTTAGCACAGGACTCTTCTAGTATTCCAGACAGGGTGTCTGAATAATTTTGTTTAAATGACCTGGTCAAAGGAGGACTGAAGGAAAAGCAAACTACATATTTGCCAAAATTTTCAACCAATAAATAATTAGGCATGATGTTTGTATAGTCTGTGTTTCATGTTTGAATATTCCCCTGCCCCAATATAGTTTCCAGTTTGAACATCCCGTAACTCCCTATTTTCTGGGGCAAAGCAGACAGAAGGTAATCGATTAGTAATAGGCGTACCTTGTGGACCCTTACACTATTAAATGTGATATGTAGACAATGACACTTGTGAATTTATGTTTAAAATTAGGACAAGCTTCCAAAATTTTTGTGCTTTTATTTCTTAGTGCCATCCTATTAGTAGAGTACATCTGTAGGACCAGTGATGCTTTCTCAGAACTCATTAGCCAAAGAAGAATGTGTTTCGTTCATAGCCCTGGGGAATCTCGGCTGTGTTCTGTGACAACTAGTGATACACATTATGGTCCTGTCACCTTACATGCCAATTATAGAGTTCCTTAATCTTCACCTGGTAAGTTGCTGAAAAAAAGTGTTATTCAGGCACTTTGGCTGAGAACCAGAGACATTCTACCAGGCAGAAACATTGTGTTTGAAATCGTTTCCTTTGTTCAGAAAATTTAAATGCCAGTTCTAGAAGCAAAATGAAGTAAATTCAAACCATGCTGCTCATGATGCAACTTGAGGTGTTTGAGGCAGTGGTCATGTGATTTAGTATTGTTTTATAATTCCATTCGATCCTGCAGTGCTGCAGCTATCAAAAACCACAGAATACTCTGTATTTCCTCCATTTGTGATTATAGTGAGCTGACACCTGAGATATGGACCCAGGGTATTTAAACCATAATTTTATACAGAGGTGACTCTCCTGCTCTGTTTTCTTCCTGCCTTCACAGCTTAACTGGTTTATATAATTTCCTTTGAATTATCTTACAAATCTCATGATGTATTTTGCTTATTATTAACTGAACCTAATTTGTATTATGTGCTTTGTAGGCCAGTGGTCCAGTGCAAACTGATATAAATGCCAGTAGATCATTCTACCTGTTATGGTGCGCATGTCTTGTGTGGACATGTGTAGAGTCCTTTACCACCAACACAAATCATGTTCCCTGTCTACTATCACAGTCTGTTAACTTCTTTTCCATGCTACCATTTCAGCATCAAGGGCAGGTAAATTCTGTATTCTAATTAAGTTAAAGACCCTTTCCCAACTTGATTCTCTAAATCGTCAAGTAAATAAAGTTGGGGCGCGAGATAGATATTATTGACCAAGTATCTGACTTGAAAGACAAGATAATTATATCGATCCCGAGAACATGAATAAGCCATACTTATCTGGTGTGTGGCTGTAAGACAGAATGAATGTTAGGTGTCTGATGGTTTTAAAGGTTTCTATTGAAACAATGGCATCAGAATTGAGGGGTGTCTGCTTACTATCCTATTCATTGATCTGCATAATGAATAACTGTCAAGTACAGGTAACTTAAATAGCTTTTGGGTAATTAAATAGAATATTTTGCCCAATCAGCTTTCTTGAGAGATAGTACAGTGCTCTGATTTGGTCTTGAAAGTATTCTTCTGGCTGTTTATGTTGATTAAATCATCCCCTATCGCTTTCTCTTGCCTAATCCTAGATTACACTTGAACCATTTCTTACCCCTTGGCCCTAAGCGATCCACTGTTACACGTCAAATGTGAATGCTTTTACATGACTAGCATTTTGGATTGGACTTTGAGTGGATGGCTCTATCCTCTGCCCCAATAAGGGCTGCAAGGCAATGACAAGCAATTAGATTGTCTTTGAACATAGAAGTTCACAAGTTCTGAAATCAGAATGCAATCTTTGTGTAATACCTGGTAAATTCAGAGTTAGAAAGCCCAACTGCTTGACCTTAAAGTGCATTCTGTACCCTTGTCAGTCCAGGTAAATGGGAAGTCCCCGTTCCCAAAGCAAACCTGACAGTACCACCTCCTTTACCCTTTAAATCACACAAGCATTGAGCACTGCAGTGTGGTTCTAATTCTCTTCTACATTAGTAGACAGCAGCAGCAGAGAGACATTTGACCTCCTTCCCTGGACCCCTGCAATCACAGTGGAGAATTTGCCTCTTATCCCCATATTTAAGTAGAAAACCCACAGACACTTGCAAACCAGGAGTAGAAAAATTCACTGAGTCTCTGAGGGGAGCCTTCCTTGTGCATTTATACCCGAGTCAGGACAGTGGAAGTGACTCAGGCAAACCACACACACTCATTTGGAATGTTCCCTGGATTTCGTAGTTATACTGCTTACTGTCAGTCCAGAGGTGGGGCTTAACGTAAACCCTATCAGTTTTAAGAACACGAACCTTTAACAATTATGAATCAAACTAAGTTTAAGTTAATGGCCCCACACCTTTTGGGATGAGCACTGGGTGTTGTATGGAAACCAATTTGACAATAAATTTCATATATTGGAAAAAAAAAAAAGTTAATGGCCCCAAAGAGAATGACAGGGAAAAGTGCATAAAAATGGATTTATGGCCTCAAGTTCTCATGGTGATAGTTCTTAAGGGATTTCTCTTCCATTCAGTTAGTAGCACTAAAGCCCTGTCTTGTGCACAAGCCAGACACCATCATTGTCACTTCCCCAGTAGCTGACAAGTTCCCTTTAAACCATAATGCCTGCACTTGTGACATTTCCCAGTGATTTCTGATTAAAGCCGCCTGGCACCTGTGTGTGTGCTTTGAGGTTTGATTATCGGGTGGCTTTAGAACTGTGCAGCCATGTGCTTTCAGCCTGGTTGGTGGCCCACTTTTAATGCCAACCAAGGTCCCTGGCTGTTTGCAAACCGTGACTACAAAGAGAGAGGAGGTGGTCTGAGGAAGCTGAGAAGAGAGAGAAGTATCTTTCCAGACAAGAAAAGCTGGGATCCTGCCTCCCCGAAGCCCTGTGGTGGTGAATGCTGGCTTTGAGCTTCCTGAAGCCAGTGTACAGCATATAATCAAATGTGATTTCTCCTGATTACCTCAGAAGTAATTAGGGAGTACCTCCCCACCCAAGACCTCTGCCTAATTAGAAGTATCTGGTAAGAAGGTATTTGCATATCTTCAAGTCATATTATGTTATGAGGACGTTTGAGCTGATGAAAACTGACATTTACTGTACAATAAAAATGCATCCCATTGAAAGCAGGAGTCGTGAGAAACTCACAGCTGAGGATTCGGGAGCCGGTTTTAATTGATGAAACACAGCGGCTCTGCCTCAGGAAGCAAATCAGAGCATGAAGTGGGAGGAAGGTAAATATGCAGAGGTCAGAATATGAAGCACAGAGCTGCAGATGCTGTGATCGGCGGAGGTCCCCTGACTTCGGGTTCTAGCTTTTCTCTTCTCTCTTCCCTTGGGAGGTAGAAATCAGAACTTAGGGGAAATGCTTCTGTCTCCCACCGTCTCACTCTGTTTTATCTTTGATGTGCCATTTTTGCTTATTAGAGAATTACCACCAACTGCTTATGGTGATAGTGATTTTTGGATGACAGAGGCCAAGAGGGGGAAGCAGTTTTACAGTTCTCAGGAGCATACCATCATTTCATGTGACTGTATTTGCCTTCCAATAATTATAAAGAGTAGTCATTAAAACTATAGCAATAACTACTGCTTATTATATGCTAAGCATTGTCACATGATTTCATTCATTTAATCATTACAAAAATCCTCTGAAGTAGGTACTCTTATTGTCCCCATATTAATGGTTAGGAATCTGGACCTCTGTGGTGGAATAATTTATTCAGGCTCACTCAGTTTGAATTCAGAATTTGAAAATAACCAATCTAACTCCAGAGTCTGAGCTCATAGCAGTGCACTTCTGTTGCTAGTTGTTATTTCTCCAGTATGTTTACATGTGTGCATGCATATGAACACACACAAATGCATTTTAACGTTTTTTAATTTTTTTTATTTTTATTTTTGAGATAGAGACAGAGCATGAACGGGGGAGGGGCAGAGAGACAAATGCATTTTAAATCAATATCATTATCTGTGTTTCTTTGGTGGTATTGGCTTTAAAGTGTCAGTAGTCAATTGGGAATGCAAGCTGGTGCAGCCACTCTGGAAAACAGTATGGAGGTTCCTCCAAAAACTAAACAGAACTACCCTACGACCCAGCAATTGCACTACTAGGCATTTATCCATGGGATACAGGTATGCTGTTTCGAAGGGACACATGCATCCCCATGTTTATAGCAGCACTATCCACAGTAGCCAAAGTATGGAAAGAGCCCAAATATCCACTGATGGATGAATGGATAAAGAAGATGTGGTATATATATATACAATGGAGTATTACTTGGCAATTGAAAAGAATGAAATCTTGCCATTTGCAACTACGTGGATGGAACTGGAGGGTATTATGCTAAGTGAAATTAGTCAGAGAAAGACAAAAATTATATGACTTCACTCATATGAAGACTTTAAGAGACAAAACAGATGAACACAAGGGAAGGGAAACAAAAATAATATAAAAACAGAGAGGGGGACAAAACATAAGGGACTCTTAAATATGGAGAACAAACTGAGGGTTATGGGAGGGGTTGGGGGAGGGGGGATGTGCTAAATGGGTAAGGGACATTAAGGAATCTACTCCTGAAATCACTGTTGCAGTATTTGCTAACTAATTTGGATGTAAATTAAAAAAAAACAAAACAAAAAATAAAGTTAATAAATAAATAAATAAATAAATAAATAAATAAATAAATAAAATAAAGTGTCAGTAGTCAATATATAAAAGTAACTATAAATTGTTCAGGGATAAAGATGTCTATAGTAAGTTCATTTAAATCAAACCGCACAAAGAACATTTTCCTACTCTGTTCTCTATTTTTATTGGTCATGTTTAAACTGTTTTTAAGTCTTCCCATTTATTTTTTTAGTATTTTTTTAAAGTTTTTCTTAAGTGTTTATTTTTGAGGAAGAGAGAGAAAGAGAGAGAGAGAGAGAGGCAGGGAGGGAGGGAAAGAGGGGCAGAGAGAGAAGGAGACATAGAATCCAAAGCAGGCTTCAGGCTCCGAGCTGTCAGCACAGAGCCTGACGTGGAGCTCCAACCCACAAACTGCGAGATCATGACCTGAGCCAAAGTCAGATGCTTAACCGACTGAGCCACCCAGGCGCCCCATTTTTTTTTGGTATTTTTTAATGTTAATTTATTTATTTTGAGAGCACAAACAGAGGAAAGGCAGAGAGAAGGGTAGAGAGAGAATCCCAAGCAGGCTCCATGCTGTCAGCCAGGAGCTGGACGTGGGGCTCTCAAACCCATGAATCGTGAGATTATGACCTGAGCCAAAATCACAAGCCGAACGCTTAACCGAGTGGGCAACCCAGACATCTCTCAAGTGTTCCCGTTTAGAGCTCCTCTTGCATCTTTTTCTCTCACATTTTCCTTTTCTGTTGTCAACTTTCTTCCTTGCTTCTAACTGTCTGTACCTTCCAGTAGTGTCCAGAACACATGTGTGACAGATGTGCTTGCCTCAGTGCTGAGTGGAGGTGTACAGCCTGTCTGTACTGGGGAGGTCAGGCAGCTGGTAAGCACCTGCCATTTGTTGCTTCCTCTGCGTCTTCAGATGCATGTGCCAGCAGTTGCTCATCTTCCTCTCTTATATTTGTACAAGCTAATGTGTATCACAGCTTTTCCTAACTCTCTCTTCTGTGTCATAGTTAACTAATAAAGGGATTTTGTAAGAATCTTTCCCAGGTGTCATAAATTTTTTTGGAGGGGGGCAGGGATAGGCATTTTTAGATTAAGAAGACTGGTAAAAGGAAGGTAATAAACCGTGGACAAACACACTAATACCTAGTGACCTACATGAGGTAAGCTTTTGGTAGTTTTAAAAATATTCCATCCAGGGGCACCTGGGTGGCTCAGTCGGTTAAGCATCCGACTCTTGATTTCGGCGCAGGTCATTATCTCATGGTTTATGGGATCAAGCCCCACGTTGGGCTCTGTGCTCACATTGTGGAGCCTTCTTGGGATTCTCTCCCTTTCCCTGTCTCTCTGCCCCTCTCCCCCGCTCATTCTCTCTCTCTCAAAATAAATAAACTTAAAAAAATAAAAATAAATAAAAATATTCAGTCCAGTATCAATGACAAATGTCCATTTTCTTACTAATCTTAACCATGGATATGTGAATAAAAAACTTTATTGTTTCTGAAAATGCATATTTTTTTAAGATCAGTTTTAGATTCTAGCAAAATTGAGCACAAGGTAGAGAGTTTCCCCATATCCCTAGACCCCCACCTCTGTATAGCCTCCCCATTATTTACATACCCCAGCAGGGTGGTACATTTGTTGCAACCGAGGAACCTACATTGACTTATCACCCACATAACACAGTTTACATTAAGGTTCATTCTTGGTGTACATTCTGTAGCTTTGGACAAAAGTATAATGAGATGAATCCACCATCATAGTACCTTACAGAGTAGTTTCACTGCCCTAAAAATTCTCAGTTCTCTGTCTATTCAGTATTTCTTCCCTCCTGAATCCTGGCAACCACTGATCTTTTTACTTGTCTCCATAGTTGTGCCTTTTTCAGAATGTCATATAGTTGGAGTCATGCAGTATATAGCTTTTCAGATTGGCTTTTTTCCCTTAGTAATATGCATCTGAGGTTCCTCCATGTCTTTTCATGGCTTGATAACTTATTTCTCTTTACCGTTGAATCATATTCCATTGTCTATGAGCCAGTTTATTTATATGTTCACCACTGAAGGATATCTTGTATTTTTCTAAGTTTTGGAAATTGTGAATAAAACTGTTATAACCATTTATGTGCAGGTTTTTGAGTGGACAAAATATTTAACTTTTTTTTTTTTTTGGTAAATACTAAGGAGTGCAGTTGCTGGTTTGTATGGTCAAAGTATGTTTAGTTTTTTAAGAAACTGGCAAACTGTCTTCCAAAGTGGCCTTACCATTTACCATTCCTGTCAGCAATGTACGGAGGTTACTGTTGATCCATATCTTCACAAGCATATGAAATTGTCAGTGTTCAGGATTTTGACCATTCTAATAGGTGTTTAGTGGCATTTTGCTGTTTTAATTTCCCTTTGCCAAATGACACATGATGAGGAGTTTCTTATATACTTGTTTTCCATCTGTATTTTCTTTTTGGTAAGGTGTTCATTATGGTCTTGGTTCAGTTTTTAGTTAGTTTGTTGTTGTATCACTGAGGTTTAAGAGAACTTTGGGCAAAAAGTAAAATAGCAGTAGAGAATGTTTTATTTATTCAAGAGCTATATGTTAATATTTGTGATAAGATAGTCCCTTTGGAAAGATAAAGCCATGATAAACTATGCATTAAACTGAACCCATTTCCACAATAGTACTGTAGTCAAGATAGAGCCATATCTCTTGGTGAAAAGGTAGAATATTTAAGTAATAGGTTAAAATTTAAATTTTAAAAAATTGTATTGAAGGAAACTGACATAGAGTAGATCAAAGCTCAGCTTAAGACAAGGATGTGCAGCCTAGGCTGCTGTTCAAACTGCCAACGTCCAACAGCTCACATCCAGGACCTCCAACTCACCTGTGATTTATGTGTCTTTCCTCACATTAAACACCCTCCAAACAAAATCTATAAATAAAAACCTGTCAAGATAGCTATTCCAGTAGCATGACAGTAGAATTTGATCTTTTCTACTTGAAGTGTGTGCAATTTCAGATATGTGAGCTATTTGAGGAAAGGCATTTTAAACTAGAGCAGTTTAAAACACCCTTGCCTCCTACAATCCATTAGAGCTGAATTACACAGGCCTTCAATCATTTGATGACTGAGTTCTGTGTAAGGAGAAGGCCAATGTCAAAAGAAGAGTGACAGGGACAGTTTTTTATAGCATGTTTTAGGAAAGGAAATGTGGTTAATATGAATCTGCAAAGTCTTCCTCTGACAAAGTGCAAATTGCATTAAATTGGGGTAAATACCCTATATACACAATGACAAAAGAAAATAAATGGGAAATTATAGCCTTGGCACTTAACTGTATCCCAAAGAAACCACCAGCCCTTTTAGAAAGAGCTATTTAGTCAAGCAGTTCCTAAGGCTATAATTTTCTTCTTGTTTTGTTTGTTACCTTAATCTAAGATCCTGTGGAAAATAGGCTAAGGTGATTTTTAGAGAGAAATTCTGTCAGTTTGCCAAACAGGAGAGCATCCTTCCCTAAGTTCTCTGTAAATCTAATTGAATAAAGCATGCATATTTCCATCCTCTCTCAATGATGCTTTATTTGACTCTTTTCTACATTTATTAAAACTGTGTGTGATATTTGCCATCACTGTGTAGGTCTGGTTATGTGTGATTCATACTTCAAAAATGGTTTATTTATTTCCAAAATAGAATGTCTACAGTTCTAGGAGCTGAGGAGAATTAGTAGTACCTCAGTAACTTAAGATTTCCCTACATGTATGTAACAAAAAGCATTGACTGAACATAATTTGGTCTCATGTTCTTTTTATGAAATTAAATTATGTATGAAAATATTGAATGCATAGCATTCATCTCTGCTAGGCTACCTCAGGGCCTTTCATCAATTCTGCCCCTTTCTCCCTTGGATGCACCAAATGTACACATGGCACAATTCCCTTTGAAAGAGATCTAGAAACCAGCTGAGTAACTCCAATACTTTGGGCAAATGAGAAAATACCACATTGAAATGGTAGGAAAGACTGAGACAAACTCGTACCATAAACTTCACCCCAGCACATGCCATACAGTCAGGAGAGAGGAGTAAAGGGATTGGACCCCACATCTAGCATTCCAACTTTTTAGACTCTCACCCAAGAGATGGGCCCTCAAAACACCTAAATTTGAAAAACAGTGGGGCTTGTGTCCATGAGGCTCATAAGACTATAGCAAACAAAGAATGGTTCTTAATGGCCATGAGAGCACTCACTATGGCTATCCCTCCAGAACAAAGTGTAGAGACAGCAGGCAAAAACCACCCATCTCCCGTTCTTTCCCTAAAAGAGGCTTATCTGCATACTTATAAATCTGCTGCATGACAGTCCGGCTTCTCATTTAGTGCACATCTAGAGGCTAGCTATAATCTTCCTTAGAAGCCAGGGAAGCTGGCAGACACCTCTCCTGCCTTCTCCCTCCAGCCCACTCCAAGTCACCAATATCTCCCTGGAAGAAGTTTGTACACGTGACTACACCCCAGGTTTTGCAGCTGCTGCCCAAGGAATGAGTCCCTGGATCACTTAGCTCTGAGAGCCAACATGACTTGCGTTTAAAAGTCCCAGATGACTGTGCAAAATAAAGAAGTAGTTTCTTAAAGGGTGCAGGAAGATTCCTCCTATGGCTATAAACCCAGTCACAGCACAGAAGAGGCAGACAAAAGTGCTCCACTTTCTCCTTGGAAGTGGCTTAAATATATACTTTCCCTGCCTGAGGGTCCAGCTTCTAATCAGCCTGCATCTAGATGCTGACTGTGATCCTCCCCTCAGGGACACTGACATGCCTTAGAACACTTAGAGAGCCTCTAAGAACAAAGAATACAGCTTGGATTATCTGTAAGTTTTGAGAGACACCTAGGAGTTCAGGCTGTACTAATTGGTGAGGTTCATCTCCTACACAAGACCATGTTGTTAAGACTGGGAGATGTGGCTATTTTATCTAATGTGCATAAACCAACACGGAGTCAAGCAAAAAAAAAAAAAAAAAAAAAGGAGGAGGAGAGGGAGAAGGAGAAAGAGAAAAAGAAAAAAGAAATGAAATGGAAGAATGTATTCCAAACAAAAGAACAAGGTAAATCTACAAAAACAGATCTTAGTGGGGCACCTGGGTGGCTCAGTTGGTTGAGCTACCAACTTCGGCCCAGGTCATGATCTCACAGTTTGTGAGTTCGAGCCCCGCGTCAGGCTCTGTGCTGACAGCTCAGAGCCTGGAGCCTGCTTCGGATTCTGTGTCTCCCTCTCTCTCTGCCACTCACCCGCTCATGCTCTGTCTTTCTCTGTCTCAGAAATAAATAAATATTAAAAAGAATTTAAAAAAAAACAGATCTTAATGAAATGGAGATAAGTTATTTACATGATAGAGTGTTCATAGTAATGGTTATAAAGATGCTCACTATGGTCAGGATAGAAATGCATGTGAGAGTTTTAACAAAGAGATAGAAAATAAAAAATAATCAGGGCAGCAATCATGAAGAATGCAATAACTAAATCAAAATTTTCAACAGAGGGGTTCAACAACAGACTAGATGTAGTGGAAGAAAGGACCAATGAGCTCAAACATAGAATGGTGGGATTCATCTAATCAAGGGAACAAAAAGGAAAAAAAAATGAAAAAGAGTTAAGATAGCTCAAAAGACTTATGGGGCACCATCAAATATACCAATATGTGTTATATGGGGTCCCACAAAGTGACGAGAGAGAAAGGAGCAGAAAATGTATTAAAAATTAATGGCCATAAACTTCCTTAATCTGGGGAAAGAGACATCTAGATCCAGGAAGCCCAAAGTATCATCAGTGAAAGGAATCTGAACAGACTCACAGAGTGAAACAAATGTCAAAAGCAAGGAGAAAAATCTTCAAACGGGCTAGAGAAAAGCAACTTGTTAAATACAAAGGAATACACATGAGACTACAGATTTTTCAGCAAAAATTTTCAGGCTAGAAGGGAGTGGAATGACATTATTCAATGTGCTGAAAGAAAAAAAATATATGAACTGAGAATACTCTACCCAGCAAATTTGTTCTTCAGAATTGAAGGAGAAAGAGATTTCCAGACAAAGATAAATGGGTTCATCACCACTAGACTGAACTTAAAAGATATTAAAAGTAACAGAAAAATATATAAAAAGTACAGAACTTACTGGCAAAAGTAAATATATAGTTAAACACAAAATTTCCAATGTTATAGTAGTGTTGGGTAAATCACTTATAACACTAGGAAGAAGGTTAGAAGACTGGTCACAATAATTTGTTAATGGATACACAGTGTAAAAAGATATAAATTGTGACATCAAAAACAAAATGTAGGGCAGTGGAGTATAAAATGGAGAATTTCATATGAATTCAAAGTTTTAGTTTTTATTACCTTAATATATATATATATATATATATACATATATATATATATATATATATATATATGACTTTTATGTAAGACTCATGCTGACAATAAAGCAAAATCCTGTAGTAGATACACAAAAGATAAAAATAAAGGAATCAATATACCACTGTAGAAAATTATCAAGTCAGAAAGGAAAAGAACAGGAGAAGAAGAAAGGAAAAAGTAGTTTAAAAAACAACAAGAAAACAATGTTTTAAATGGTAATAGTAAGTCCATACCTATCATTAGTTGCTTTAAATATAAATGGACTAAATTCTCCAGTCAGAAGACATAGAGTGCCTGAATGGATGGAAAAGTAAGATTCAACTCTATGTGGCTTATAAGAGACTCACTTCAGTTGTAAGGACACACATAGACTGAAAGTGAAGGGATGGGAATAGGCACTCCATACAAATGGATATTAAAAGAATACAATGGTAACTATACCTATATCAAACAAAATAGAGTTTAATTCATTTAAGAGATAAATAAGGTTATTATATAATGAAAAAGGGATCAAAAGAGGCTTTAACATTTAAAAATATTTATGAACCACACGTAGGAACACCTAAATATCTAAAGCAAATATTAACAGATCTGAAGGGAGAAATAGCCAACAATAAAATAATAGTAGGGGACTTCATTATTCCATTTTCAACAATGGATAGATCATCCAGACAAAAAAATCAATAAGGAAACATTGGACTTAGGTGATATGTTAGACCTTATAGATAAGCCTTACAAACATATATAGATTATTCCATTCAAAAGCAGCAGAATACACATTCTTCTCAAGGGCACATGGAATATTCTGCAGGATAGATCATATGTTAGGCCACAAATCAAGTACTAAAATTAAGAAGAATGGTATCACATCAGTCATGTTTTTAGACCAAAATGCTGTGAAACTACAAGTAAATTACAAGAAAACTGGAAAACTCACAAATAGAGGGAGATTAAACAACAAATTCCTGAATAACTAATAGGTCAAGGAAGAAATCAAAAGAGAAATAATAAAGTACCTTCAGACAAATGAGAATGTAAAAACAAGATAGCGAAACTTATGAGATATAGCAAAAGCAGTACTAAGACAGAGGTTTTTAGTAAAAAAAAAAAACACCTACATTAAGACAAAAGAAAGTTCTTAAGTAAACAACTTTATACCTTAAGGAACTGGGGAGGGGGCAGGAAACTAAGCCCAAAGTTAACAGGAGGAAGGAAATAAAAAGATATAGTGGAAGTAAATGAAATGGAGATCAGAAAAACAATAGAAAATAATAATGAGGGGTGCCTGGGTGGGTCAGTCAGTTAAGCATGTGACTTTGGCTGAGGTTGTGATCTCACGGTTCACAGGTTCAAGCCCTGCATCGGGCTCTGTGCTGACAGCTCAGAGTCTGGAGCCTGCTTCTGATTCTGTGTCTCCTCTCTCTCTGTTCCTCCCCTGCTTGCTCACTTGCTCTCTCTCTCCCTCTCTCTTTCTCTCTCTCAAAACTAAATAAACATTAAAAAAAGAAAAGATTAATGAAACTTATAGGTGATATTTTTTTAAAAGATAATAAAAAATTGACAGACCTTTAGCTAGACTTACCAAGAAAATTAGAGGACCCAGATAAAAATGTTTCTTTTTTTAATGTTTATTTAGTTTTGAAAGAGAGAGAGCACAAGCAGTGGAGGGGCAGAGAGAGAGAGAGGGACAGAGGATCCAAAGCAGGCTCTGTGTTGACAATAGAGAGCCTGATGTGGGGCTCCAACTCACGAACCATGAGATCATGACCTGAGCTGAAATTGGATGCTCAAATGACTGAGCCACCCAGGTGCCCCCAAATAAAAATGATTCTATGCACATTTACTAGCCCCAGCTAATACATCTCTTAAGATAAAGTAAAACCAGGTCGCCTGGGTGGCTTAGTCGGTTAAGTGTCCAACTCTTGATTTCAGCTTAGGTCATGATCTCACAGTTCGTGGGATCAAGCCCCATTTCGGGCTCTGTGCTGACAGCGTGGAGCCTGCTTGGGATTCTCTCTCCCTCTTTTTCTGCCCCTGCCTGCTTGTTCACTCACTCTCTCAAAATAAATAAACAGTAAAAAAAAAAGAAATTATTAGCTTCCTCCCATGTTGGCAGAAAAGCATGATCATGAGCAAAAATTGCATAGCACAGAGGACATCAATCAGTAGAGATGAGAGTGGTGATACAGTTGTGTACCTTTAAAGTGAAATTGGAAGGAATTGGTATACTTGAGAGAATGCCATCTTTATAGTCAGACACTTTTATGTTTTAAACTTGGTGCTTGGTAAATGAGAATGAGTGAATCAGTATCCAATTTGCAGTGCTTTGGAAGAATTAAAAGCCATGCATGTAGAATTTTCCCTAGGACTTGGCACTTAGTAACTATTCAACTATTTTATTATTAAATGCTACGGGAAATGGGTGGGGGACGATGAAGGAGTAACAGGTAAATTAAAAGATCATAAAATGTATATCATTGTAATATACAGATATTATTTAGACCTTTATCAGACAAAATATGAACACAATGATGATGTACAAGGCAGCTGTAATTTTGAACACCAGCTGCATATTTTGTGACAAAGATAACCTCTTTGTTTTAAGTGTGAAAATCATATTGTGATTATGTTTATTTAAAATGTTTCTTTTAGATTCTGCTCCTGAAACCAATATTACACTATATGTTAACCAACTAGAATTTAAATAAAAACTTGAAACAAACAAAAAAGTTTCTTTCAGAGATGCAAACTGAACAATACACAGATTGTAAGAGGAAGTTGATGGAGTGTACATGGGGCAGAATTTTCCGTGAAGTGATGGCTTTTAGGGCTAGAGAATGGGTATCTGAGTTAGCCTGTTTATATATTTGTGTATGTTCAAAATTCTTCTTAATAGACAATTTAAATAGTTCTCAAAAAAGGAGAGGGGAGAAAGACAGTTATACATCATAAGCATAAGATATTAAGCTATCCTAAAATCACAGGATCTCCTATTAGGGCCCAGGGCATTTGAAGAGTGACACAACATAGAGTTTGTGAAAGAGAACCAGTGAAAGCGAGAGAAGGCCTTTATTTGTGCCACAGATTTTACAGCGGCCAGGCTCTTGCATAGTAATCATCATGAGGGGCCCCTGGGTGGTTCAGTTGGTTGAGCGTCCGACTTCAGCTCAGGTCATGATCTCATGGTTCATGAGTTCAGGACCCGTATTGGGCTCTATGCTGATGGCTTGGAGCCTGGAGCCTGCTTCTGGTTCTGTGTCTGCCTCTCTCTCTGCCCCTCCCCACACATGCTGTCTCTCTCTGCCTCTCAAAAATAAAGAAAACTAATAAAAAAAATTTTTTTAAATAATCATCATGAATGTCACACGAAATAAAAATTTAGTTGTATTTAAGAGTGCCTGGGTGGCTCAGTTGGTCAAGTGTCCGACTCTTGGTTTTGGCTCAGGTCAGGATCTCAGTTTGTAAGTTCCGGCCCCACATTAGGGGGGACAGCATGGAGCCTGCTTGGGATTTCTCTCTCCCTCTCTCTCTGCCCCTTCCCAGCTTGTACTCTCTTAAATAAATAAATAAATAAATAAATAAATAAATAAATAAAAGAAAATTAAAAAAAAATTTAGTTGTATTTATTGTCAACTTCAGAGATCTCATTTTGAATTCTGTGCCTTCATTAATCCCTTCAAATCCTTGTCCTAATTCATATCCATAATCGACTCATGGGTCAGTTTATGGCTTTGCTTGACTTTGATTGTTGACTATCCAACAATGTATTCTTTCCTGCCTTTGAACGACCTCGGCTTCATTTGATGATTTATTTATGCTTCAAGAATATGTTTGTTAATATAAAATATCTCTTTTTTCCCCTCAAGACATACACATTGTAGGATATAGTATAAACCTTTGCTTACCTTTTGTTATTTTGTCCAAGGCATGTACACTTCTCTTGAGAATAAAAATTCATTAAAAAATTATGTTAAGGTTTTTGCAGTATGACAGAAGTGACCCAAAGTGACTTATCACAGCTGAGATAAGTATTTTAGTTACAGAAAGTCTCAGTTGTTAAACACTTATCATAATTGTTAAGTTGAAAGCAACAACTACCAAGATGACACGTTGATTCAGACCACTCCTTTTAATGACTGAATCAATGTTCTGCAAGTTTCAAATCTGAGGAAGTAACTGCTACTGAGCTGAAAAGAAATACCCCCACTATTGAGGGATGTACCCTTTTTCTGTGACATACGTCAGAAATCACAGCAGGAGGGAGTTAAAACAAATAACATTAATATTGCTGTGTAACAGTTCTACCACACATCAGTGTTTTCAAAGCACCTTCACGTGTAGCCAAAATTAGTCTTCACAAAATAATATTAAGTATTATTATCCTTATTTTAGGCTGAGATATTGGTCCTCAAGTGATTCAGTTTAAATGACTTACCCAAAGTCATATATCTTATGAAGGCTGGCATTCCAACTTAAGTTGAGGCCTGAAACCGGTGTTTTTCCCTTTGTTCCTCAATTGGCAACCACAGATATCAAGTTGTAACTTTCCCAAATTTATATTATTCCTAAAAATGAATTCATTAACTTCATTTGTACTTTGAAACCTAAATTTTATATAGTTTCATAGTTATCATTGAGAATGATGACCAGTTTTCTGCCATCATAAATTAGCAGAGGCTTATCTCAAACTTAAGCTCTATTGGCAGTTTTAGTGGAAAGTCTCTCAAATTCCATTTTATGACTATTTTAAAGCAAATGCAAAGAAGTTTGAGCCAGGCTTTCTGTCAAAGGATTTTACTTTATCAGGTGAAGAACTTGTTATTTTCTAATGCATCGGGAAACCGTAGATATTCTTGACAGACCGATTTATCTATCAGCTATCCTGGCACCGCACTTTCTACAGCTTAATTTTTTTGGTTACAGTTTTTTATAGAGATTCTCATTGTTTCTTAACAATTTATCCAGAATCCTTTGTTTCCTTATTTCCTGGTTGATCCATTAATAGAAAATCAGTCTCACACATGATTATCATCATTATTTTGATTACTTGTATCCCTGAACTACTCACAAAATATTCTGCTGTATATTTCAAGTACTCCAAATCTTTTACACATGTTTATTATTTGTACTTCATGAACTGTTGCTTTCTCAGAGGAAGAAATGTTATTTTCCCTAACAATGTATGTGGAACTACTGTTTACATATGATGGTCATTATGTCTTCTTGGGAGTGAGAGAGTGTGTTGAGGGGCAGTTGCTTGGGGAGCAGAAATACTGCCTCAAGTCCCGGGCAACACAAGCCCCTTCTTAACCTCTGACTAGGCCCCATGGGACAACTAGCAATCCACTTCTAGCCACGCTCTGCATACTCATGTCCTAGGATTTTCTTCTTAGCTGGCACTCAGTCCACTTCCAAGGCTGTGGGGGCTTCTTCCTTGGCCATCGTGCTGAATGCAGACCTGCCTCAGGTGTGTACATCCGTAGGTCCATGGGGTAACCAAGTGGCAGATATTAATGGGGGTTACATTTTATTTATTAATGAATAAGATGTTAACCTGTATGTGGGGGTGTCCACATGAGTGCAGGGACTTTCTCAGTGTGGGAAGATGCAAAGCAGGCAGAAGAGGAGGGGAGCAAGCCCCTAGCTCCTGCATAGGGATGGTGTTTTCTGTGCTGCTACCTTCAAATCTAGAACTCCAGAGTCTGAGAGTTCAGAATTTGAACCTACCCTTCCAGGTGATTAGGAATGTACCTTGCGAAGGCAGGAGCATAGAACATGTTTTACTTAACAGTTTCTTAGCATTATTTATAACTTTTAATTACATAGATTTATGATATGTGGGCCTTTATTTGTTCTAGTGTTACAGTCCCCACAAGTGTTATAAGTAGCCTGTACAAGGGTGGTATTATCAGATAGGAAATCAGCACTTGCTTTGACAGACAGCATTTGCCAGTAACACAGTGAATATGAGATGATAATATCAGAAAAATATGTCATGATGATTACCAGAGCCTTGATTATTTCTCCTTAGATTTAAGCAGCTTCCCAGCTTTCTTCTTCTAGATGCCCTAAAAGTAAGATACTACATTGGGAAGTCCCTATTCAAAGTTATGAATCAAATATTAACAATTCAAACTCTCCTGAAGTGACAATCCAGGGAAATTCAATCTAAAATTATTTATCCATTCAACAAACATATTAATCATGTGCTATGTAAATGAAAGATATTTTTAAGGATCTGTTTGGGGGTGCCTGGGTGGCTCAGTCGGTTGAGTGTCCGCCTTCGGCGCAGGTCATGATCTCACAGTTTGTGGGTTTGAGCCCCGCATTGGGCTCTGTGCCAACAGCTTAGAGTCGTCTGGAGCCTGCTTCGAATTCTGTGTCTCCTTCTCTTTCTGCTCCTCCCCCGCTCGTGCTCTGTCTCTCTCTCTCCTTCAAAAATAAATAAAAACATTAAAAAAAAAAAGGATCTGTTAGGAACAAAAAAGATTAATTGGGCATGGTTATCATTTTCTTATCCAATAATGAAGATCAGATAAGCATGTTAATGACTATAATATAGGGCAACAAGTGATATGTCCGTAAGAGACATGGTGAGACACTATGGGAGTTCCAAGGCAGATAAATTGTTGGAATTACATGCACTGCCTCAGTTGTGCTGTCCACACCAGAATCCCCAAAGCTTGCTGCTGCCTGCTATTTCTGCTTACAGTGTTCTTGCCTCATTCTCTTTTCTAGCTAACTTTAAGTTTTGATATTATAGCCTCCACAAGGTGCATTTTTAAAGTGTTCTCTCTTGCCTGGGTTAGGTGCATATCCCTCGAGCTCCCAGTGTACACTGTATCCTAGGAGTTTGCACATCTGTCTGTCTACCAGAATGTTGTTCCTTCTTCTATTTCTGTATGTCCTCTGCTACACATAATGCCTAGGACATGTTAGGAATGACCCGAAGGCCTGCTGAATGAGGATTGGAGGAATACAGTAACAATATTATCGAATGCATAAAGATGGAGCTTGAAGATGAAGAAAAAGGGGCATACTATTTGACGTAGAGGAAATATGACCAAAGTACAGGTGAGACACTGATATATGGAGAAAAGGAGGTAGTAGAGTTGAGCTTTTCTGTAGGTTTTCTGGAGCAGTGATTTGGGAAAGAATTTGTGGAATTTGTGCAGATTGAGAAGGCTTTTGAATATCAGGCTAAGGAGTCTTCACCTATTTTTGTTTGTTTTTTTGAGAGAGAATGAGTGCAGGGGAGGGCCAGAGAGAAAGAATCTTAAGCAGGCTCCATGCTTGGCATGGAACTGACTCAGGACTCCATCTCAGGACTGTAAGGTCATGACCTGAGCTGAAATCTAGAGTCTGAAGCTTAACTGACTAAGCCACCCAGGCGCCCTGAGTCTTCACCTATTTGTTAAACAATGGAGTGTTGGTGAGTGTTTTTAACCAATAGAGTTTCATTATTTGAGCTCTACTTTGAGAATTTTAGCATCATGATTTGACTGAAGATGCATAGCAGGAGAGACTAGCAGCAAAAGGTGAACTAAGAAACCCTTCATTCACAGGCCTTGGTCTAGGATCTGGAGACACTGAGGCACATAAGTAATGGCCTGTCTTTGAAATCTTACAGTTCAGCAGGGGAGAATGACCTTTAAAGAAGGATGAATGGTCCTGGAAGATATTGTAGAGGGTCTATGCAGGGAGTTTTGTATGTATGCAAGGGAGCTTGGCTATAGTTAGAAACCAACATTTATCTGGGAGGAAGAAATTCCCACTAAGTCAGTAAATACAAAAGTAGGGGTTGTCTGGAAAGAAAGAAAATGTTTTAATTACATTGAATACTTTGGGGTTTTTTGGCAGTCACAGGCAGAAATAACACCACAAGTTTATTGAACAAATTCTGCCTCATGGATCTACCAACTTCATTTCTACAATCACACCTGTTATGCAGCATAGGAAATGACCAATGTTAAATTGGAAGGCAGGCAGCTTCTTTTACATTTCAGAGTGCCAGGAGTGTAAATTTAGGTAGAAAAAAAAAGGATGATGTAACTATTGAGAAAATAGTGTGCAGAGCTAACACCAATCACACAGAACCAAAAACCAATTTAGACCAGATACTGACAATCAAATGCGGATGTGACTGCTAAGAGTAAAACCCACTTTTAGGACTCTGTGCTAAGACGGTCCTACCTACAAACCCATGTACCTTGCTGTGCTGGGTTTCCAGAAACCTATTGGAACAAGGGCTCTGCTCTTTCCTTAAAGAAAGTAACTTTCTACTCTTAATGAGTATATTTTCAGTTTGAGGAAGAATTTCAGATGGGAAAAGCAGTAGGTCAGGAATCCTTCCCTTTCAAGTAGGTGAGTGCATCTGTCATACTTTCTACTCACAAAGGCAAGAATAAAGCAAAATCATTGAGTTCATTTGCTTCTAGTTCTGGCCCTTTTCTCCAACTGCAGACAAGTCTGCCAGTCAGTGTCAGTTTTGTCAGGAAATTTTGTGACATGAATGCCTGGAATGAGTCCAGTGATTACATCCTTACAGACTCTTGAGAACCTGTCAGAAATAACACTGTAGGAGTCCTCACAGAGTCTTGCAGTCTGTTTGATATCCAGGACAGTGACCTAGAGAGGGAAGATCAGAATTTTCTATATCCTATTACAGATTGGCCAAATCAATGTCTGTGGTAATTAAACCTATAATAGTTTAAGACAGGTAAAAGAGAAAGCGACAAAATTGGAAAGAATCACCTCAAGAAATCCATAGCCTCAATTAGATTTCCAATCCGACCTCCCTTATCTTGGATTCTAGTTTCATTAATGCATTGCTTGCACATGGAAAGTGATTGAATTAGTCAGGATAAACTAGTTTGTGTTCCAGAAAGAAACAGTTCCAAAATCTCAGTGGCCTAAAACAATAATAGTTCATTTGTATCTTGGGTTATGCTGAGGAATAACAGATACTCCAACCTGGAATCAAATAAAAAGAGACACTGAACTTTAGGAGGGGTTGGGTGTGAAGGAGATTCCCATAGGGATGGACATAAGAACATGGGCTTGGAAGAGAGGAGCAGTTCCACCACCGTCACCCCAGAGCCTCTCCCGTGCCTGTCACATACTCCCCTTCATCAGTGCTTGAGTTGAACATTCCAGAAGATCTGAAGGTTATGGCCTAAGTGATTCCTGACATCACTGCATTCTAGTTTATTTTTCTATCATTTCTTTTTCCACTAATGCTTTCAGCACAAGGAAAGAAAGGTTTCTGTGTATTTTATTTTATTTTATTTTATTTTGTTTTATTATTATTGAAGTATAATTGACAGTGCTGTATTTGTTTCAGCTGTACAGCATAGTGATTCTACTATTCTATTGCTTAGTGCTCACCATCACCATCTGACAACATATAATTACAATATTATTGACTATATTCCCTATGTTGTACTTTTCATCTGTGTGACTTCGTTTTTTAAAAATCTTTATTTATTTATTTTGAGAGAGAAAGGGAGAGAGTGTACATGCACCTGTGCCAGCGGGTAGAGGGGCCAGAGAGAGAGAGGAGAAAGAGAATCCTACCCAGGCTTCATGCTGTCAGTGCGGAGGCCAATGCGGGGCTCGGTCTCATGAACCATGAGTTCATGACCTGAGCCAAAATAAAGAGTTGGATGCTTAATCAACCAAGCCATCCAGGTGTCCCGACTTAATTTTTTTATAACTAAGCTTGGTACCCCTTAATCCCTTTCCCACCCATTTTGCCCATCCCCTTACCCACCTCCCCTCTGGCAACCACCCGTTTGTTCCCTGTATTTAAGAGTCTGGATTTTTTGTTTGTTTATTCCTTTGTTTTATTTTTTATATTCCACATGTAAGGGAAATCATATTGGTATTTGTCTTTCTACATCTGATTTATTTCATTTAGCATAATATCCTCTAGATTCATCCATGTTGTCACAAATGGCAAGATGTCATTTTTTATGGCTGAGTAATAGTATATCCATTCATCAGTGAACACATGTGTTTGTTCCATACCTTGGCTATTGTAAATAGTGTTGTAATAAACATAGGGGTGCATATATCTTTTTTAATTACTGTTTTTTGTTTTGGGGGTGGTAAATACCTAATAGTGGAATTACTGGATTATGTGGTATTTCTGTTTTTAATTTTTTGAGGAACTTCTATATGTTTTTCTCATTTGTTCCACCAGTTTACATCCCCCCCCCAACAATGCATAAGGTTTCCCTTTTCTCCACATCTTTACCAACACTTGTTATTTCTTGTCTTTTAGATTCTAGCTATTCTGACAGATGTGAGGTGATATCTCATTGTGGTTTTGATTTGCATTTCTTTGATTATCAGTGACATTGAGCATCTTTTCATGTGTCTGTTGGCCATCTGCATGTCTTCTTTGGAAAAATGTCTATTCAGATCCTCTGTCTACTTTTTAATAGAATTGTTTGGTTTTTTTAGTGTTTAGTTGTGTAAGTTCTTTTTATATATTTTGGATATCCACCCCTCATTGGATAGATCATTTGCAAATATCTTTTCCTATTCAGTAGATTGTCTTTTTGTATTGTTGATGGTTTCCTTTGCTGTGCAAAAGCTTTTCATTTTGGTGTAGTCCCAGTAGTTGTTTATTTTTGCTTTTGTTTGTCTTGCCTGAGGAGATATATTCATAAATATATTGCTAAGGCCAATGTCTAAGAGATTACTGCCTGTGTTCTTTGAGGAGTTTTATGGTTTCAGGTGTTACATTTAGGTCTTTAATCCATTTTGAGCTTACTTTTGTGTATGGTGTAAGAACATGGTTCAGTTTCATTCTTTTGCATGTAGGTGCCCAGTTTTCCCAGCATCATTTATTGAAAACACTTTCTGCATTGTATATTGTTGCCTCCTTTGTTATAGATTAATTAGCCACATAGGTGTGGGTTTATATCTGGGCAAATTTTTTCTGTTTAATTATAGTGGGGCCTATGATATTAGCAAAGATAAATTTATATTCATTAAATAGCATTAAAATTAAAATTAAAGTTATAGTGGTTTGCTAAGAGGCCAGACATAGATGTATTTATGTATTTATTTAGGGACCTTGGTCCAGTTTTATGAGTTTTTTAATCTATATTAAATTTCAGAAAATACTTAAATATTCTTGTGCCCATAAGATTATCTGGGAAACATTATATGCTTTTAAGTAGTAAATCTGTGACACTTGAAAGCACTTCTAATAGAAGTTAAAACGAGGGAGGGGAATATAATTAATATTTATAATTATATTGATTATTATATATAATTATAATATATTTATAAATAACATATTATAATGTTAATTATAATATTATATAATATTAATAATTAATAGCTAACACAATGTTTTTGAGAACTCTGGTGGCCTATTATTATCCAAGCCCATCTAGTGACTTCTACCGGAATTGTGTCGCACGTTGGGGGAATAAACCGGATATAGATGTGACCTCAGACATTACAGAACGTTCCAGGAGAAAGCAGGATTTGTTGTGGTGGGTATCTGAGACCCATACCATTATCATTTTAAGTTCAGTGCTTTGATAGAAATGCAAGGTTTTCTGAAAGTAAGAAATGTTTTTGAGGCACCTGGGTGGCTCAGTTGGTTAAACGTCCAACTTTGGCTCGGGTCATGATCTCCCAGTTCGTGAGTTTGAGCCCTGCATCAGGTTCTGTGCTGATAGCTCAGAGCCTGGAGCCTGCTCCAAATTCTGTGTCTCCCTCTCTCTCTCTGCCCCTCCCCTGCCTGTGCTCTGTCTCTCTGTCTCAAAAATAAATAAACATTAAAAAAATTAAAACAACAATTATACACAGTTTATGTTACTCAGAACAAACTCCCTTCTTTTTTTCAAAAAAAAAAAAGGCCCAGAATGTGACATAGAAAACACTTTTAGAAAATAACTTGTCAATTTAATAGAAGAAATCATCACCCAGAGAGAATTCTGTTGGCTTTTTAAAAAATTCAAGTATAGTTAACATGCAGTATTGTATTAGTTTCAGCTGTACAGATGTGATTCAACAATTCCATACATTACTCAGTGCTTATCAAGATAAGTTTACTCTTAATCCCTTTCACCTGTTTCACCCACCCCCTCCACCCACCTCCTCTCTGATAACCATTTATTCTCTATAGTTAAGGGTCTGTTTTTTCGGTTCCTCTCTTTTTTCTCTTTGCTGTATTGTTTTGTTATTCAACTTGTGAGTGAAATCATATGTTATTTGTCTTTCTCTGAATGGCTTTTTTCTCTTAGTATCATAGTCTAGATCCATCCATGTTGTTGCAAATTACAAGATTTCATTCTTTTATGGCTGAATACACACACACACACACACACACACACACACACGTATATATCTCACATTTTCTTTATCCATTCATCTGTTGATGGATACTTGGGCTACTTCCATAGTTGGGCTATTGTAAATCATGCTGCCCATGATTCCTTTGAATTAATGTTTTTGTATATTTTGGCTAAATACCTGGTAGTGCAATTACTGGTTCGTAGGGTAGTTCTATTTTTAATTTTTTGAGGAACCTCCATACTGTCTTCCACAGGGCTGCACCAGTTCACATTCCCACCAACAGTGCACGAGAGTTCCTTTTTCTCTGTATTCTCACCAACATTTGTTTTCTCTTGTCTTTTTGGTACTAGCCATTCTGACAGATGTCAAGTGGTACTTCATTGTGGTTTTGATTTGCATTTCCCTGATGATGACTGATGCTGAACATCTTGTCATGTGTCTGTGGGCCATCTGGATGTATTCTTTGGAGAAATGTCTTTTCATGTCTTCTGCCCATTTTTTTTTTTAAATTTTTTTTAACGTTTATTTATTTTTGGGACAGAGAGAGACAGAGCATGAACAGGGGAGGGGCAGAGAGAGAGGGAGACACAGAATCGGAAACAGGCTCCAGGCTCTGAGCCATCAGCCCAGAGCCTGACGCGGGGCTCGAACTCACGGACCGCGAGATCGTGACCTGGCTGAAGTCGGACGCTTAACCGACTGCGCCACCCAGGCGCCCCTTCTGCCCACTTTTTAATTGCATTATTCATTTTTGGTTGTTGAGTTATATAAGTTCTTTATATATTTTGAATACCCATCCTTTATTGGATGTGTCATTTGAAAATATCTTCTCCCTTTTTTAGCTTGTCTTTTGGTTTGTCAATTTTTTCTTTTGCTTTGCTGAAGCTTTTTATTTTGATGTAGTCCCAATAGTTTATTTTTGCTTTTGTTTCCCTTGACTCAGGAGAAATACCTAGAAAAATTTTGCTATGTCCAATGTCAAACAAATTACTGCCTGTGTTCTCATCTAGGACTGTTATGTTTTCAGGTATCCTTAATCTATTTTGAGTTTATTTTTGTGTATGGTATAAGAAAGTTGTCCAGTTTAATTTTTAATTTTTTTAACATTTATTTATTTTTGGGAGATAGAGACACAGCATGAACAGGAGACGGGCAGAGAGAGAGGGAGACACAGAAGCGGAAGCAGGCTCCAGGCTCTGAGCTGTCAGCACAGAGCCCAACGTGGGGCTTGACATGGGCAAGTGTCCACTCCTGTCCTCCACATGTTTTAGGTATACGGTATCATGCTTTGCATCCTTTTATTTTGTGAGTCCCTTGGGTAATTTTTACAGACAATACTTATTTTTAATGCTTTGTGTTTCCTACTTTTCTGACTGATGCTTAGGTATGGTCTTTCCTTTCACTCAAAGAGTCCCCTTTAACATTTCTTGTAGGGTTGGTTTAGTGGTCAAGAATTTGTTAACTTTTGTTTGTTTGGGAAACTATCTTCCTTCTATTCTGAGTGATAGCCTTGCTAGATATTCTTTGTTGTAGGTTTTTTTTTTCCTCTCTTTCAGCACCCTGAATATATCAGGCCTTTCTGGCCTGCAGTGTTTTTCCTGAAAAATCCACTGATAGCCTTATGGGGTTTCCCTTTTATGTAGCTGTTTTCTTTTCCCTTTCTGCTTTAAAAATTTTCTCTTAATCACTGATTTTTGCCATTTTAATTACTCTGTGTTTAGGTGTTGACTTCCTTGGGTTGATTTAGTTGGGGTTTTCTGTGCCTTTTGGATCTAGATTTTTGTTTTCTTCCCCAGATTCAGGAAGTTTTCAGTTATTATTTCTTCAAATAAATTTTCTGCCCCATTTTTCTCTTCTCTTTCTAGGATCCCCATAATGCAATTGTTATTATGCTTCATGATGCCACTGAGTTCTCTAAGTCTGTTTTCGTTTTTTTTATTACATTTTTCTATCTGTCCTGCTCAGCTTGATTGTTTTTTATTACTCTGTCCTCCAAATCATTGATCTGCCCTTCTGCTTCCTTTAGTGTATTCTTTACTCCCTCTAATGTATTTTTCATTTCATTTATTGATTTCTTCATCTCTGATTGGTTATCTTTTATATTTTCTGTCTCTGTGTAAAGGGTCTCACTGAGGTCCTGCACTCTTTTCTCAAGTCCCTTGAGTATCTTTATGACCATTACTTTAAATTCTCTAACCAGCATATTACTTATCTTTATTTCGTTTAGGTCTCTTGTGATTTTTTTCCTGTTTTTTAAACATTTGGGACATATTCCTCTTTTTCATCATTTTGTCTGTCTGTATCTGTTACTATGTGTTAGGAAAGTCACCTATGTCACCTGCTCTTGCAAGTAGTAGCCTTATGAAGAAGAAGTCCTATAGTGCCCTGTAGTGCAACGTCCCCTGTTCACTAGAACCTAGCACATGAAGGGTATCTCCAGTGTGTGCTTGGTGTGCTCTGCTGTCATGGCTGAGCTTCTTTTGTGTTCAGCCCAATCATCTACAAGGGCTCTCTTTGCCTGTTATGAGCAGGGTTTGGTCCCTTTGTTGTTTGTTGGCCAGTCTGTGTCCACCTTAGGCTTGAGTTGGGTCAGAGCAGGCATTTGCCAGAGATGCAATAACATGGAATTGCAAAAGAACGTAGGGATGGGGTGTGCAGTGCCAGCAAGGCTTGCACTGATCCTCTCTAGAGGGGACCTGCAGTTTCAGAGACCAAAGCAAGCTGGGTTAGATGGGTCAGATTCCCAGAAGCACATGGTTGTGGGACCTGAGGTGTTAGCAAGATGTGCAGGGGTCTGTTGCATGAGGTGGCCAGGCAAGAGGTGGCATTTTAGATGGAGAATGTGGGGATGCGACCTGCTCTTAGCAAGTTAGGTGGGAGTGTTGGCACAGAGTTAGTTCTGGCAGATATCCATGTGTTTATATTGGTGACATGACACCAGCCAGCTCCTTGTTCCTGGAGAAGACTCCCAATGATCCTTGCCCCTTTACCACATGCTGTGAGATTAGTAAACGAATCTCCCTCTTACCCCAGGTATTTTTCAAACTACTGTTTCTATGCTGTATCTCAGCAGGGCTGTTCCTTGTGGCATCTCTTTAAGGGAAGGGACTCTTTTCTCTTGATCTCCCGCTGTTCTAGAGCCAAGCCCACTGATTTTTTTTAATTTTATTTTTTTAATTCACGTCCAAAGTAGTTACCATATAGTGCAAGAATGATTATAGGAATAGATTCCTTAATGCCCCTTACTCATTTAGCTCATCCCTCCTCCCACAACCCCTCCAGTAACCCTCTGTTTGTTCTCCATATTTAAGAGTCTCTTCTGTTTTGCCCCCCCTCCCTGTTTTTGTGTTATTTTTGCTTCCCTTCCCTTATGTTCACCTGTTTTGTCTCTTAAAGTCCTCTTATAAGTGAAGTCCTATGATATTTGTCTTTCTCTGACTGACTAAGTTCGCTTAACATAATACCCTCTAGTTCCATCCACGTAGTTGCAAATGGCAAGATTTCATTCTTTTTGATTGCCAAGTAATACTCCATTGTGTATATATATATATATATATATATATATACCACATATATATATACCACATATATATATATATACCATATATATATATATATATATATATATATATATATATATATATATACCACATCTTCTTTATCCATTCATCCATCGATGGACATTTGGGCTCTTTCCATACTTTGGCTCTTGTTGATAGTGCTGCTATAAACATGGGGGTGCATGTGCCCCTTCAAAACAGCACACCTGTATCCCTTGGATAAATACCTAGTACTGAAATTGCTGGGTCGTAGGCTAGTTCTGTTTTTAATTTTTTGAGGAACCTCCATACTGTTTTCCAGAGTGGCTGCACCAGCTTGCATTCCCCCAGCAGTGCAAAAGAGATCCTCTCTCTCTGCATCCTCGCCCAAATCTGTTGTTGCCTGAGTTGTTCCTGTTGGCCATTCTGACAGGTGTGAGGTGGTATCTCACTGTGGTTTTGATTTGCATTTCCCTGATGATGAGTGATGTTGAGCATTTTTTCCTGTGTCGGTTGGCCATCTGGATGTCTTCATTGGAGAAGTGTCTATTCACGTCTTTTGCCCATTTCTTCACTGGATTATTTGTTTTTTGGGTGTTGAGTTTGATAAGTTCTTTATAGATTTCGGATACTAACCCCTTATTTGATATGTCATTTGCAAATATCTTCTCCCATCCCATTGATTGCCTTTTAGTTTTGCTGATTGTTTCCTTTGCTGTGCAGAAGCTTCTTGTTTTGATGAAGTCCCAGTAGTTCACTTTTGCTTTTGCTTCCCTTGCCTCCAGTGACGTGTTGAGTAAGAAGTTGCTGCGGCCAAGGTCAAAGAAGTTTTGGCCTGCTTTCTCCTCAAGGATTTTGGTGGCTTCCTGTCTTACATTTAGGTCTTTCATCCACTTTGAGTTTGTTTTTGTGTATGGTGTAAGAACGTGGTCCAGGTTCATTCTTCTGCATGTCGCTGTCCAGTTTTCCCAGCACCACTTGCTGAAGAGACTGTCTTTATTCCACTGGATATTCTTTCCTGATTTGTCAAAAATTAATTGGCCATATGTTTGTGGGCCCATTTCTGGGTTCTCTATTCTGTTCCATTGATCTGTGTGTCTGTTCTTGTGCCAGTACCATACTGTCTTGATGATTACGGCTTTGTAATACACCTTGAAGTCCAGGATTGTGATGCCTCCTGCTTTGGTTTTCTTTTTCAAGATTACTTTGGCTATTTAGGGTCTTTTCTGGTTCCATACAAATTTTAGGATTGTGTGTTCTAGATCTGTGAAGAATGCTGGTGTTATTTTGATAGGGATTGCACTGAGTATGTAGATCGCTTTGGGCAGTATTGACATTTTAACAATATTTGTTCTTCCTATCGAGGAGCATGGAATATTTTTCCGTGTGTGTGTGTGTGTGTGTGTGTGTGTGTGTGTGTTCTTCAATTTCTTTCATGAGCTTTCTGTAGTTTTCAGTGTATAGATTTTTCACCTCTTTGGTTAGATTTATTCCGAAGTATTTTATGGCTTTTTGTGCAATTGTAAATGGGATCGATTCCTTGATTTCTCTTTCTGTTGCTTCATTGTTGGTGAATAGGAATGCAACCAATTTCTGTGCATTGATTTTATATCCTGCAACTGTGCTGAATTCATGAATCAGTTCTAGCAGTCTTTTGGTGGAATCTTCTGGGTTTTCCACAGAGTATCATGTCATCTGCAAAGAGTGAAAGTTTGACCTCTTCTTGGACGATTTGGATGCCTTTTATTTCTTTGTGTTGTCTGATTGCAGAGGCTAAGACTTCCAATACTATGTTGAATAACAGTGGTGAGAGTGGACATCCCTGTCTTGTTCCTGACCTTAGGGGGAAAGCTCTCAGTTTTTCCCCATTGAGGATGAAATTAGCGTCGGATCTTTCATATATGGCTTTTATGATCTTGAGGTATGATCCTTCTATCCCTACTTGCTTGAGGGTTTTTATCAAGAAAGGATGCTGTATTTTGTCAGATGATTTCTCTGCATCTATTGAGAGGATCATATGGTTCTTGTCCTTTCTTTTATTGATGTGATGAATCACATTGACTGTTTTGCGGATATTGAACCAGCCCTGCATCCCAGGTATAAATCCCACTTGGTCGTGGTGAATAATTTTTTTAATGTATTGTTGGATCCAGTTGGCTAATACCTTGTTGAGGATTTTTGCATCCATGTTCATCAGGGAAATTGGTCTATAGCTCTCCTTTTTAGTGGGATCTCTGTTTGGTTTTGGAATCAAGGTGATGATGGCTTCATAGAAAGAGTTTGGAAGTTTTCCTTCCATTTCTATTTTTTGGTACAGCTTCAAGAGAATAGGTGTTAACTCTTCCTTAAATGTTTGGTAGAATTCCCCTGGAAAGCCATCTGGCCCTGGACTCTTGTTTTTTGGGAGATTTTTGATTACTAATTTGATTTCCTTACTGGTTATGGGTCCATCTTAATTTTTTTTAAGTTTATTTATTTATTTTGAGAGAGAGAGCCCATGCATGTGTGAGCAGGGGAGGGACAGAGAGGGAGAGAAAGAGTCCCAAACAGGCTCTAAGTGTCAGCATGGAGCCTGATGTGGGGCTCAATCCCAGAAACCACAAGATCACGACCTGAGCTGAAACCAAGAGTCACACACTCAACCGAATGAGCCACCCTTGTGCCCCTCCATCCTGAGTTTTAACTCAACTTTACAGTTCCATAAAAATAATTTGTTAGAATTTATTTTGGAATCATTCTGGATTTATGAAGAATAACTGACACTTGCACATATTGTGTCCTTTCCATATTTGATTTCTAATCCTGATTAATACTTCTATTTAATGTAGCTTTATCCTTTACTATAGGATTTAGTAAAAGAATTGAGAGACTCATATTGTGGTTCCAAAACTAGATTTCTAACAATATAAAACCCATTGTTCTTCACTCACAGTTTTTGTCATGAGGTAATATATCCTATAAAATACTGTGAAATTATTTGTGAGTATTAAGTTTGAAACATGGGCAACTATGTCCCGTATAGCCTACTCCAAATATAGTTGGCCTCAGTGAGGTCTGTTACACACAGCCTGAACGTTCCACCAATGTATGTGTGATTCATGTCTTTCCAAACCATGTGGCAAAACCCTGCCACTTAACAGATCTAGTACCTGGGATTTCACAACTCCTCATTTGGAGCAAATCACTGTAGCTCTAGAACCTCCATTTTGTATGGCAAATACACCTCCAGGGTGATAAATCATTGATGTTTTATCATATCATATAACAATCCTAGGATACCAGGCAAATGAAGAAAAGAGACAAAATGAGAGAAGTCTTATTTGGGGAAAAGGAAGAGAGATTATGAAGCTTCTACTTAGAAAAAACTGCATTGGATGGGGGTAAATGTGGGACGGGAGGGATGCACAATTTGGAGGAACAGCACAGCATAGAGTTCACTGTCCTGGTGCACATTTGTGCACATGACAGTTGTGCACAGAGATTCAGAAGGGAAAGACTGAATAGCAGCAAAGGAAGCTTAGCCCCTTTTAAAATTTGGTGTGAACCGTGCCCTAGTCTGCTACAGTAAACCAACCTCTCGGCAGCCAGGTGTGGCTTTGGCAAGCACGGTGAGGTGAGGGATTTGGGAGAAGTGAGTTGCAAGCTTGGGAGAAAACAAGGTGGAGGACATGTTCCTAGTCTTTCAACCAGAATTGTAGAAATATACCTTTCTGCATCTATTAAAACCTTACATGCCGGGGCGCCTGGGTGGCACAGTCGGTTAAGCGTCCGACCTCAACCAGGTCACGATCTCGCAGTCCGTGAGTTCGAGCCCCGCGTCGGGCTCTGGGCTGATGGCTCAGAGCCTGGAGCCTTTTTCCGATTCTGTGTCTCCCTCTCTCTCTGCCCCTCCCCCGTTCATGCTCTGTCTCTCTCTGCCCCCCAAAAATAAATAAACGTTGAAAAAAAAATTAAAAAAAAAAAAAAACCTTACATGCCATTCACTTAGTATGGAAATTCAGGAAGTTTTACAATTACAAATGGGGCATTAAGTAGGCAGAAGAACAACTCTGGAACACGAATTGGAATGTGACACTGGCCTTACCACTTCCACTCTTAAAAATATGTGCAGGGAATTTTAATCTCCACATATCATCAGAATTGATTTCTAATGTTGGCACAAAATCCATCTCTGACTTAGGTGAGCATGAAGAAAACAGAGCAGTTATTTGCTCCTTTCATTAAGAGTCTGAACTTTATCCCCCTAATGTTGGGCTCACAGTGAAGCCCGCTGGATTTCCCCTAAACAGAATCAATGACGTGGGCAGCAGGAACTTCACGTGAGGGTGGCAGTCTCTCAGCTGTGTAAGGACAGCGTTCTGTCAGCAGGCCGTACCTCCTGTCTCCTGAAGCTGCATCCGCATCATGGCATCACGGAACACCCTGATATTTCTATCTCTTCATTCCACTATGGGTTTACCTTTCATAAGTACTTACTGATACTGCAAAACTGTGTTCCCATCAACTATAATAAAGTTACTGTAAAATATATATCAACTTTAGCTCCACTAGAAATATTTAATCTCTTCATAGGGCAGCAATGGTGAAACGGTCTTTTCCTGGCGTGGAGGTACATGTTCTCCTCTCAGCTTTCATGGACAGCTTGGGGCTGGGGGAGAAGAAGTTTCCCCAGGAGCGGTGATGAAGTGAAAATACCTGTAGCGCTGTCCCATGGGGTTCCTGTGGGGCTCTTGTTTTCTCTTACTCTCCAGGCAGGGGCCCCTGAACACCTATATCAGTTTTTTTAAACCCCTCATGCATTCCAGAACCTTTGTCTCCATCCACACTTCCTAGGAAAGGAGTTGCTGCTGCCTGTCTGATTGCGAGATACATGTCAGGAGCAGGAAGTGCTGCAGGGCTACAATACTAGAAAGCAAATCTCCCGAGGCTCTTTGTTGTTACAGTGAAACGGACTGTCGTTTACTGTGCCTTAGGCACTGCAGTATGTCCTAGATATCACATCATTTGAGATTTTCATCTTCTGGGGTAATTTTACACCATTTTAGAGACGTGAATTAATTCAGATGAATTGAAAGTTATTAAATGATGAGAAGCATCAAAAACAAGGACAGTTCTTTATCACACCCAAGCATCATGCCAAGTACTGAACATACATTACATAATTGCACCTGGACACAGTTCTGTGAGGAGGAGATTTATGGCCACCACTTGAAAATGACAAATGCCAAAAGTGAAGGTAACAGATGTTATGAAACCTACCCAAGGTCACACACAGTTGGAGGATTTGGGAATAGAATTTGACCCCAGAATATGACTCAAGGGGCTGTGCCCCTACCCTCCAGGGTATAATGAACATATGTGTCCATGCTATATACACTGTCAGAATCTGTAGAAGTTTCTAATACAGTATTAACTGAAATATTTCAGAAGAGAATTCATTATTTCTTTCTACAGACATTTATTTTGGTTACTCTTGGCCAGGTGCTGCTCTGGGCACAGGAGATACAGCCACAAATGAGACAGAAAAAGATTCTGTAGCACTGATGATTATATTATTTTGGATGGATGAAAAAAATAATAAGTACCTCAGTTTACCTGGTTTGCATCAGTGAACTGTTTTCAAGAATCAACAAGTAATCTGGGTACTGCAACTTTGGGCTGCAAAAATCAGTGCTTTAATCATTATTTTTCATTGTCATTGTAACAAGAACTATGTCTTTTTCATGTAAGCATCCCTCTGAGCACAGAGGCTTGATATCTAGCCTCTGGTGCATCCTAAAAAAATTGCTTCTGAATGATAGATTATTATGGACTTCAAAAATTATGTATGGGACTTCTGTGGGAGATGGCAGAGTAGGAGGACCCTCTAGATAACAGTCACATCAGTATAAATAGCCCAGAAAATGACTCAAAAACTGACAGAACAAACTTTCCACAGCTAAATGTAGAGTACAGAACACATGAAAGAGGGTAGGAAGTGCAGAGATGTGGTTTGGAGCAAAACAGACCCGTGGGAGGGACACTGCAGGTGTGAAGAAGGGATAGAAACAGGCTCTCACACCAGAAGTATCCATGGGGAAGAAGAATCCTCATAATATCTGGCCCTGAAAACCAGAGGGGCCAAATGTCATCAGTTCTTACAATCAGTGTGGCTTAAAATCTGGAACCTTAAAACCAGTGGGCTTGGGGAAAGGAGCCAAGATGGCGGAACAGCATGGAAGTTTTTTGTGTGTCTCATGTCCATGAAATACAGCCAGACCAACACTAAACCATCCTGCACACCTAGAAAACTGCTCTGAGGATTAATACAACAATCTGCACAAAATGCACAATCTGCATACAACAATCTGCACAATTCTGAACCACAGAATTCAGCAGGTATGCAGCGTGGAGAGGTGAACATGGGGAGAGAGAAGCCACGGAGGTCAGGGAGCCACTTTTGCATGCAGAGAGAAGATGGAGATGGGGTGGTGGGGGAGAGAATACAGGAAAAGAGCCCCTCCCTAAAAGCAGCTGGAGAGAAAGTTGAAAATTGGAAACAGCCACAGGGACTGAACTAAAAAGGGAGAAAGGAGAAAGGAGAGAGTTTAAATTCCATTCAGACTGTAAACAACATAAAAAAACATTTTTTTTAAAGATAAAAGGGGCACCTGGGTGGCTCAGTCGGTTGAACATCTGGATTCGGCTCAGGTCATGATCTCACCGTTCATGAGTTTGAGCCCCGCGTCAAGCTGTGTGCTGACAGCTCAGAGCCTGGAGCCTGCTTCAGATTCTGTGTCCCCCTCTCTCTGCCCCCCACCCCCGCTTGTGCTCTGTCTCTCTCTGTCTTTCAAAAATGAATAAACATAAAAAAAATTTTTTCAAAAGACTGTAAACAGGGGGAGGGGCACCTGGATGGCTCAGTTAGTTAGGCAACTGACTTCGGCTCAGGTCATGATCTTGCGGTTTGTGAGTTCAAGCCCTGCATCAGGCTCTGTGCTGAGAGTTCAGAGCCTGGAGCCTAGTTCAGATTCTGTGTCTCCCCCTCTCTCTACCCCTCCCCTGCTCATGCTCTGTGTCTCTCTGTCTCTCAATAATAAATAAACGTTAAAAAATATTAAAAAAAAAAACTGTAAATGGAGGAGCGCAGAATCTGAAACTCTGCAGCTCAATACCTGGCAGTGTTCTGGTGGGAAGGGCAAATCCCCAGGAACAGAATGGGGTCTGGGAGGTTCTTAGGCCACCAGGGGAGAAGCGGTTCCACTGCTGGAAGGACACTTTGTAGATGCTGTGAGGCCACCTAGGCCCAGCAGACCCCACAGAATGGCCACATTTGCTGGTGCTGGAACAAGGTTGTTGGGGGTGAAGCCTGGTGTCAGATGTGTGTTGTGATTTTCCATATTCCCTGAGGTGCTGCTGCTACATTGTCTTACAAGCTTTTTCTGGGGTGGGCTGGCACCTGGCCACAGTCTCCGGGCATCGGCCGCAGTGTGGTCCTGGAAGTGGTCCTGGGTGCGGCTGACACCTGGCCATTGCTTGGTGAAAGCCTCCAGAGACAGGCAGAGCAGGTCAAAGCCGCAGTCCCTCAGAAGTGGGGGGTTGGGAAGGCAGCCGCATCTGAGACACAACTCGGGAGGGAGATACTGCCTGGGGCTTGGTCATGGACAGGGTAGAAACAGGGAGTAGACAGAAGCCAAAGACAAAGGACAGGTGTGCTATTGCTGATCAGGGAGAAGAGAGTTCTGATACTAGAGACTGGGTATCTGGGTGATGCCATTTTCTTTCTTTTTTTTTTTTTAATTTTTTTCCCAACGTTTATTTATTTTTGGGACAGAGAGAGACAGAGCTTGAACGGGGGAGGGGCAGAGAGAGAGGGAGACACAGAATCGGAAACAGGCTCCAGGCTCTGAGCCATCAGCCCAGAGCCCGACGCGGGGCTTGAACTCCCAGACCGCGAGATCGTGACCTGGCTGAAGTCGGACGCTTAACCGACTGCGCCACCCAGGCGCCCCATGGGTGATGCCATTTTCACCGCTCCTACACATGGGCATATGCACCTACAAGCACAACAGCAATCCACCCCAGTAGACTAGTAGTGCCATCTAGTGGATAACAGAGCTGTTACATGAAGCCCCGAACAACTGGGCCAAACTCACTCTTCAAGAACACAAGTCTCACCACCTGCTTAGTTTATGGACTATAAAGCACTTCATAGTTTGACTTTTAGGGGAAAACGAAGTAATTTCAGTAGTGTTAAAGTCTGTTAGCCAGTCCAAATATTTGATTTTATTTCCTTCTTTTTTTCTTTTTCATTTCTTTTCTTTTTCATGAATACAGAAAGAGAAAAAATTCATTTTTATTAAAAATATTTTTCTTTAATTTTGTTCTACTATTTTTTACTTTTGTGTAAATTCAACTTCTATTTTACTTCCATCATTTCATTTTAGTCTACTTCAGTGTATTCATTTTTTCAAATTTTCAAATGATTTTATTTTTTTTCCCTTTTTTCTCTAATCTATCAAGCCATTTTAAACACCCAGACCAAAATGCACCTAGGATCTAGCATCATTTACTCGATTTTAGTGTGTGTTTGTTCTTAATTTTTTAATTTTAATATTTTTTATTTTTAATTTTTTTAATTTTAATTTTTTATACCTCATTAATTCCTTTTCTCTCTTCAAAATGATGAAACGAAGGAATTCACCCCAAAAGAAAGAGCAGGATTAAATTACAGCCAGGGACGTAACCAACACAGATGCAAGCAAAATGTCTGAACCAGAATTTAGAATCACGACAATAACAATACTAGCTGAAGTCAAAAATAGATTACATTCCCTTTCTATGTAGATAAAAGAAGTAAAAGCTAGTCAGGATGAAATAAAAAATGCTATAACTGAGCTGCAATCTTGAATGGATGCTGTGGCGGCAAGGATGGATTAGGCAGAACAGAGATTCAGCGATATAGAGGACAAACTTATGGAGAATGGTGAAGCAGAAAAAAAGAGGGAGATTAAGGCAAAAGAGCACGATTTAAGAATTAGAGAAATCAGTGACTCATTAAAAAGGAATGACATCACAATCATTGGGGTCCCAGAAGAGGAAGAGAGAGAAATAGGGGTAGAAGGGTTATGTGAGAAAATCATAGGGGAAAACTTTCCTAACCTGGGGAAAGACACAGACATCAAAGTCCAGGAAGCACAGAGGACTCCCATTAGATTTAACAAAAACCGACCATCAACAAGGCATATCATAGTCAAATTCACAATATACTCAGGCAAGGAGAGAATCTTGAAAGCAGAAAGGGAAAAAACGTCCTTAACCTACAGAGAAGACATATCAGGTTTGCAGCAGACCTATCCACAGAAACTTGGCAAGCCAGAAAGGAGTGGCAGGATATATTCAATGTGCTGAACCAGAAAAATATGAAGCCAAGAATTCTTTATCCAGCAAGGCTGTCATTCAAAATAGGAGAGATAAAACATTTCCCAAACAAAAATTAAAGTAGTTTGTGACCACTAAACCAGCCCTGCAAGAAATTTTAAGGGGTACTCTTTGAGGGGAGAAAAGATGAAAAAAGAAACACAATTAAAGACCAAAAAACAAAGACTAGAAAGGACCAGAGAACACCACCAGAAACTCCAACTCTAAAAACAACATAATGGCAATAAATTCATATCTTTTAGTACTCACTCTAAACATCAATGGACTAAATGCTCTAATAAAAAGACATAGGGTAACAGAATGGATAAGAAAACAAGACCCATCTATATGCTGTTTACAAGAGAGCCACTTGAGGCCTAAAGACAGCTTCAGATTGAAAGTAAGGAGATGGAGAACCATCTTATCATGCTAATGATCAACAAAGAAAGCCAGAGTAGCCATACTTATATCAGACAATCTAGACTTTAAAATAAAGACTGTATCAAGAGATGCAGAAGGGCATTATATCATAATCAAGGGGGCAGTCTATCCATCAAGAAGACCTAACAATTGTAAACATTTATGCACCAAATGTGGAGCGCCCAAATATATAAATCAATTAATCACAAAAAAAGAAACTCATTGACAGTAATACGATAATAGTAGGAGACTTCAACACCCCACTCACAGCAATAGACAGATCATCTAATCAAAAAAATCAGCAAGGAGACAATGGCTTTGAATGACACACTGGACCAGATGGACTTAACAGATATACTCAGAACATTTCATCCTAAAGCAGCAGAATATACATTCTTCTCCAGTGCACATGGAACGTTCTCCAGAACAGACCATATACTGGGACACAAATCAGCCCTCAGCAAGTACAAAAGATCGAGATCATATTGTGCATATTTTCAGACCATAACGCTATGAAACTCGAAATCAACCACAAGAAAAAATTTGGAAAGGTAACAAATACTTGGAGATTGAAGAACATCTTACTAAAGAATGAATGGGCCAACCAAGAAGTGAAAGAGAAAATTAAAAAGTATATGGACACCAATGAAAATGATAACACCACAACCCAAAACCTCTGGGACGCAGCAAAGGTGATAAGAGGAAAGTATATAGTCATCCAGGCCTTCCTAAAGAAGGAAGAAAGATCTCAGATACACAACCTAAGCTTACGCCGCAAAGAGCTGGAAAAGGAACAGCAAATAAAACCCCAAACCAGCAGAAGATAGGAAATAATAAAGATTAGAGCAGAAATTCATGCTATCAAAATAAAAAACACCAGTAGAACAGATCAATGAAACCAGATCCTGGATCTTTGAAAAAATTAACAAAATTGATAAACCACTAGGCAGTTTGATCAAAAAGAAAAAGGACCCAAATGAATAAAATCAAGAATGAAAGAGGAGAGATCACAACCAACACAACAGAAATAAAAATAGCAACAAGAGAATATTATGAGCAATTATATGCCAATAAACTGGGCAATCTGGAAGAAATGGACAAATGCCTAGAAACATATACACTATCAAAACTGAAACAGGAAGAAACAGAAAATTTGAACAGACCCATAACCAGTAAGGAAATCAAATTAGTAATCAAAAATCTCCCAAAAAACAAGAGTCCAGGGCCAGATGGCTTTCCAGGGGAATTCTACCAAACATTTAAGGAAGAGTTAACACCTATTCTCTTGAAGCTGTACCAAAAAATAGAAATGGAAGGAAAACTTCCAAACTCTTTCTATGAAGCCATCATCACCTTGATTCCAAAACCAAACAGAGATCCCACTAAAAAGGAGAGCTATAGACCAATTTCCCTGATGAACATGGATGCAAAAATCCTCAACAAGGTATTAGCCAACTGGATCCAACAATACATTAAAAAAATTATTCACCACGACCAAGTGGGATTTATACCTGGGATGCAGGGCTGGTTCAATATCCGCAAAACAGTCAATGTGATTCATCACATCAATAAAAGAAAGGACAAGAACCATATGATCCTCTCAATAGATGCAGAGAAATCATCTGACAAAATACAGCATCCTTTCTTGATAAAAACCCTCAAGCAAGTAGGGATAGAAGGATCATACCTCAAGATCATAAAAGCCATATATGAAAGATCCGACGCTAATTTCATCCTCAATGGGGAAAAACTGAGAGCTTTCCCCCTAAGGTCAGGAACAAGACAGGGATGTCCACTCTCACCACTGTTATTCAACATAGTATTGGAAGTCTTAGCCTCTGCAATCAGACAACACAAAGAAATAAAAGGCATCCAAATCGTCCAAGAAGAGGTCAAACTTTCACTCTTTGCAGATGACATGATACTCTGTGGAAAACCCAGAAGATTCCACCAAAAGACTGCTAGAACTGATTCATGAATTCAGCACAGTTGCAGGATATAAAATCAATGCACAGAAATTGGTTGCATTCCTATTCACCAACAATGAAGCAACAGAAAGAGAAATCAAGGAATCGATCCCATTTACAATTGCACAAAAAGCCATAAAATACTTCGGAATAAATCTAACCAAAGAGGTGAAAAATCTATACACTGAAAACTACAGAAAGCTCATGAAAGAAATTGAAGAACACACACACACACACACACACACACACACACACACACGGAAAAATATTCCATGCTCCTCGATAGGAAGAACAAATATTGTTAAAATGTCAATACTGCCCAAAGCGATCTACATACTCAGTGCAATCCCTATCAAAATAACACCAGCATTCTTCACAGATCTAGAACACACAATCCTAAAATTTGTATGGAACCAGAAAAGACCCTAAATAGCCAAAGTAATCTTGAAAAAGAAAACCAAAGCAGGAGGCATCACAATCCTGGACTTCAAGGTGTATTACAAAGCCGTAATCATCAAGACAGTATGGTACTGGCACAAGAACAGACACACAGATCAATGGAACAGAATAGAGAACCCAGAAATGGGCCCACAAACATATGGCCAATTAATTTTTGACAAATCAGGAAAGAATATCCAGTGGAATAAAGACAGTCTCTTCAGCAAGTGGTGCTGGGAAAACTGGACAGCGACATGCAGAAGAATGAACCTGGACCACGTTCTTACACCATACACAAAAACAAACTCAAAGTGGATGAAAGACCTAAATGTAAGACAGGAAGCCACCAAAATCCTTGAGGAGAAAGCAGGCCAAAACTTCTTTGACCTTGGCCGCAGCAACTTCTTACTCAACACGTCACTGGAGGCAAGGGAAGCAAAAGCAAAAGTGAACTACTGGGACTTCATCAAAACAAGAAGCTTCTGCACAGCAAAGGAAACAATCAGCAAAACTAAAAGGCAATCAATGGGATGGGAGAAGATATTTGCAAATGACATATCAAATAAGGGGTTAGTATCCGAAATCTATAAAGAACTTATCAAACTCAACACCCAAAAAACAAATAATCCAGTGAAGAAATGGGCAAAAGACGTGAATAGACACTTCTCCAATGAAGACATCCAGATGGCCAACCGACACAGGAAAAAATGCTCAACATCACTCATCATCAGGGAAATGCAAATCAAAACCACAGTGAGATACCACCTCACACCTGTCAGAATGGCCAACAGGAACAACTCAGGCAACAACAGATTTGGGCGAGGATGCAGAGAGAGAGGATCTCTTTTGCACTGCTGGGGGAATGCAAGCTGGTGCAGCCACTCTGGAAAACAGTATGGAGGTTCCTCAAAAAATTAAAAACAGAACTAGCCTACGACCCAGCAATTTCAGTACTAGGTATTTATCCAAGGGATACAGGTGTGCTGTTTTGAAGGGGCACATGCACCCCCATGTTTATAGCAGCACTATCAACAAGAGCCAAAGTATGGAAAGAGCCCAAATGTCCATCGATGGATGAATAGATAAAGAAGATGTGGTATATATATATATATATATATATATATATATATATACACAATGGAGTATTACTTGGCAATCAAAAAGAATGAAATCTTGCCATTTGCAACTACGTGGATGGAACTAGAGGGTATTATGTTAAGCGAACTTAGTCAGAGAAAGACAAATATCATAGGACTTCACTTATAAGAGGACTTTAAGAGACAAAACAGGTGAACATAAGGGAAGGGAAGCAAAAATAACACAAAAACAGGGAGGGGGGGCAAAACAGAAGAGACTCTTAAATATGGAGAACAAACAGAGGGTTACTGGAGGGGTTGTGGGAGGAGGGATGGGCTAAATGAGTAAGGGGCATTAAGGAATCTACTCCTGAAATCATTGTTGCACTGTATGCTAACTAACTGAATGCAAATTAAAAAAAATAAATTAAATTAAATAAGTTTGAAAGTGTAGGACTCTCAAAAAGCCAAGACAATTCTAAAAAAGTGCAAGGAAGCAGAAATTGTCTTACCAAGAAGTAAATAATTATTGAGATTCTCTAATGATTGAGACCATTGTTATTGGTAGAGGGATAGAAAACTAAATCAATTAACACTGTAAGATAATTAGAAAGAGCACCCAAGTACCTCTGGGAACTTGGTGTGTGTTGGATGTGATATTGCAGATAAAGAAATTATGAATTACATAAATGATGCTGGAAAAATTGTTTTTTTGCAAGGCAAAAGAATAATAAAATTAGCTCTATAGCTCCTCACAAAAAATAAATTTCAGAAATTTATATCAAGTAAATAAATGTAAAAAAAATAAAACTATTAGGTAAAATATAGCATAAGCATTTCTTAATTAGGAAACTAATCACAATTCATTAAAGATTGATACACTTACCTACATTATGACTATTAAGAAGAAACTCTTACAACCTAACTTAAAGACTGAGAACTAATCAAAGGATCATAGAATGCTTCTTCTCTTCTCACATCTTACCAGTACTTCAGTAGGGCCCCTGCATAATAACAGGTCTCTACAACTGAAAGAAGTGGATGGCTCGGAGATTACCAAAGAAGTGTCTAGGAACCCCAAAGACAACAGAGGAGACTTTTCTTAGAGAATTATTTTATTCTTATTTGATATGATGGATCACAGTTTGTTTAAAATAATAATAGCAATGTATTTGGTGATTGTAGACTATGGGTAAGTGAAATTGATGGTGATTATGTTATAATGGACAGGAAGAGTGAATTGGATATACTGATTATAAGGTACTTGCAGTACCTTTGAAAAGGTATGGTATTATTTGAAAGACGATTTTGGTTAATTGTACATGTATATTGCAAACTCAAGGACAACCACTGGAATCGTAAGCAGTATAATTGATATTTTAAGGGAGGAAGAAATGGGATCATGTAAAATGCTAAATTACAAGCAGGAAAAGAGTGGAACACATCAAAAATAAAAAATGAGGGCAATTAATAGAATACTGTAACAGAGGTGTTTGGGTGGCTCAGTTGGTTGAGAGTTCAACTCTTGATTTTGGCTCAGGTCATGATTTCTGGGTGGTGGGATCAAGCCCCATGTTGGGCTCTGCACTGAGTGCGGAGCCTGCTTAACGTTCTCTCTCTCTCTCTCTCTCTCTCTCTCTCTCTCTCTCTCCCTCTCTCCCCCCCCCTCCCCCCCTCACTCCCTCTCCCTCTACCCATCTCCCTTGCTCATGTGCTCTCTCTCTAAAATAAAAAATAAAGTAAAAAAAATACTCTAATAAATATAGTGGATATAAATCCAACTTACCTATACTCACTTTAACATATGTGGTCTAAATATACCAATTACAACACAGAGGGTTCCAGAGTTGAGTAAAAAAACAAGACCTAACTGTGTGTTGTCTATACGAACCTAGTTTGAATATGTCAGGCAAAGATAGATTAAAAGTAAAGGGACAGAGAAAGATATACCATGCTAACACTAATCAAAAGGAAGTTGGAATGGTTATATTAGTTTCAGATGAAGCAAAGTTTAGAGTAAGGAAAATTATAAAGGATAAAGGGAGACATTACATAATGATAAAGTGATTAATTCTCCAAGAAGACACCATATTCCTTATTGTGTAGACACCTAACAACAGAGTATCAAAATACTTGAGGTAATACTGATAGAAGTGCAAAGAGATATAGATTAATCCACTGTTACAGATGAAGACTTCATTATCCCTCTATCAATAATTTTTAGATCCATCAGGCAGAAAAACAGCAAGGACATATTTGAACTGACTAGCACCATCAATCCACCAGATCTTATTGATATGTGTGAAATACTCCATCCAGCTGCAACAAATATATATTCTTTTCAATAAACTGCATTATTAGAAAATTAATACTTGAATTGTAATCCCACATAGCTACTAATAAAATAAGTAAAAATTTATAGAAGAATAAATTAGATGGGAATCAAAATGGTACAACAGAATTAGTTACTTAATCACAAAAGAAACCAGCAATGGAGGAATTGAAAAATAAAACATATATAAGACATATAGAAAACAATTAGCCAAATGATAAAAAGAACTTCCTTATCAGTAATTACTTTAAATATAATGGATAAACTCTTCAAAGGTAGAGTTTGGAAAGATGGATAAAAGAAATGATCCAAGTATATGCTATCTGTAAAAGACTCATTTTAGATCCCAAACTACAAATCCTTTGAAAGTGAAAGGAAAGAAAAAGACATAAGTATATATTAACCAAAAGGTATCTGGGGTCTTTATACTGATATCAGACAAAATTGCCTTTGTGTGAAAAATTATTACAAGATACAAAGAAGAACATTATATATTTATAAAAGGATCAATCCTTTAAAAAGACTTAACAATAATAACATATACACACTTAACAAGAAAATATGTATAATGTATAAATATATAACATATATAAAACTACTCTGACAGAATTGAAGGAAAAAATATTTCTACAATAAAGTTGGAGACTTCAATACCATGCATTATTGAATAATGACTAGAACAGCAAGGTGGAATATCAGTAAGGAAAAAGAACACTTCAACAACCGTGTGAACCAACTAGATCTAACATATATATAACCTAACAACAGCATCATACACATATTTCTGAAATGCACAGGGGACATTACCCAGGATATATCTTATATGGCACCACCAAACAAATCTCAATACACTAAAAAATGTTGCAGCAGTACACGATGTTTTCTGCCGCAATGAAATGAAACTGGGAATCAATAACAGAATGAAAAATGAAAAGAAATTACAATTATATGTAAATTCAACAGAGGCATGTTTTTTTTTAAGTTCATTTATTTTGAGAGAGAGAGAGCACACATGGAAGGGGCAAAGTGAGAGGGAGAGAGAGAGAGAATCCCAAGCAGGCTCCACAGTATCAGCACAGAGCCCAATGTGGGGGTTGATCCCACAAACTGTAAGATCATGACCTTAGCCAAAATCAAGAGTTGAACACTGAACCAACTGAGCCACCCAGGTGCCCCTATGTTATGTGAATTTTATCTCAATGTTTTTAAAAAAAAGAATGTCTGCCTAGAATGAATATTATGCAAAAATTAATTCAAAACTGGTCATAAATTTAAGTGTAAACATTTCAATAAATTGTAAAAGAAGACAGCAGAAATTCTTCTGGATCTAAGGCTAGGCAGAGTTCATGTACTTGACACCAAAGCATGGTGAATAAAAGAATAAATTGATATTCATCAAAATGAAAAATGGTGACAACACTAACTGCTAGTGAGGTTGACAAGAAACTGAATCACTCTTGTATCTATACAAGAGTATTTAAAATAGTTCTTAAACTCCTTATAATCCTTAAAATACTTATAGACCAATTTCCCTGATGAACATGGATGCAAAAATCCTCAACAAGGTATTAGCCAACTGGATCCAACAATACATTAAAAAAATTATTCACCACGACCAAGTGGGATTTATACCTGGGATGCAGGGCTGGTTCAATATCCGCAAAACAGTCAATGTGATTCATCACATCAATAAAAGAAAGGACAAGAACCATATGATCCTCTCAATAGATGCAGAGAAAACATTTGACAAAATACAGCATCCTTTCTTGATAAAAACCCTCAAGCAAGTAGGGATAGAAGGATCATACCTCACGATCATAAAAGCCATATATGAAAGATCCAGTGCTAATATAAACCTCAATGGGGAAAAACTGAGAGCTTTCTCCCTAAGGTCAGGAACAAGACAGGGATGTCCACTCTCACCACTGTTATTCAACATAGTATTGGAAGTCTTAGCCTCTGCAATCAGACAACACAAAGAAATAAAAGGCATCCAAATCGTCCAAGAGGAGGTCAAACTTTCACTCTTTGCAGATGACATGATGATCTATATGGAAAACCCAGAAGATTCCACCAAAAGACTGCTAGAACTGATTCATGAATTCAGCACAGTTGCAGGATATAAAATCAGTGCACAGAAATCAGTTGCATTCCTATACAACAGTAATGAAGCAACAGAAAGAGAAATCAAGGAATAGATCCCATTTATAATTGCACCAAAACCCATAAAATACCTAGGAATAAATCTAACCAAAGAGGTGAAAAGTCTATACACTGAAAACTACAGAAAGCTCATGAAACAAATTGAAGAGGAATCCTTAAAATACTGTAGCCACTTTGGGAAAACCTTTGGCCGCTTGAAAAAAAAAAAGGTCTAACATGAAAGTATCATAGAGCCAGAAATTGCACATCTGGACATTTATCCCAGAGAAGTGAAAACTCTTGTTCTCTCAAAAATCTGTTAGTGAAATGTTTAGAGCTGTTTTATTAATAATAGCCAAATCCTGGAAACAATGCAGATGTCCTTTAATGGGTTAATAGATAAACAAGCTATGATACATCCATACCAAGGAATGCTTTTCAGCAATAAAAAGGAAAGAGTTATTGAGGCAACAGCCTAGATGAATCTCCAGGGAAGTATGCTGAGTGAAAATGAGCCAGTCATAAATAAATACTTTACAATTTTGTTTATATACAAAATTTTGTCACATATTCTGGAAATGACAGAATCATAGAAATGAACAATTTAGTGGTTGCTGGGGTGAATAAGGGCAGGCAGGTGGACATGCCCTGACAGAATTTTAGGGTGAGTGATATGTTCTGGGTCTTAACTACTACAGTCCATATCTTGGTTGTGATATTGTACTTTAGTTTTGCAAGATGTTGTCATTGTGGAAAACCTAGTAAAATTACCTAGGACTTCCCTATATTATTTCTTAAAACTAAATGTTAACATATAATTATCTCAAAATAAAAAGCTTGATAAAAATTAAATGAGGGCAAACTATAAACAAAATATGAAAATATTATTATAAAATTGAGATTTCAGTCATAAAGCATCAAGTGGGGTTACATTTTTAATAAAAATCACAAAATACAATGGGGAAATAATGGCCATGAATGTGTATGTGCCAAACTGCATAACAAAACAGTATGAAGCAAATTCTCAGAAAAGTAAGCAGAAAATTAAAGTAATAGGGAGTTTGAATATTTTGTTTATATTGGCCTTTATTATAGTGAATAAATAACTCATTTGGTGGGTGTTACGGGCTGGATTGTTTTCCTCCCAAATTCCTATGTTGAACTCCTAATTCCCAGTACTGTAGAATATGACTGTATTTGAAAATTACATCTTTAAGGTAATTAAGGTTAAATGAGGTCATATGGGTGGGTCCCAATACAGTATGACTGGTTTCTAAAGGATATGGAAGAGACCCCAGAGGTGTGCATGACATGTGAGGACATAGGAGAAAGCCAGCCATCTGTAAACCGGGGGAGAAGCCTCAGAAGAAATCAAACCTGTTGATATCTTAATCTGGGACTTCTAGCTTCCAGAATGATGAGAAGATAAATTTCTGTTATTTAAGCGATTCAGTCTATGGTAATTTGTTATGGCAGCCCTAGCAATCTTTTCTTTTTAAATTTTTTATTAAAAATTTTTTTTTCAAGTTTTTAAAATTTATTTTGAGAGAGGGAGAGAGTATGAGCAGGGCAGGAGCAGAGAGAGAGGAAGAGAGAATCCCAAGCAGGCTCCACACTGTCAGGATAGAGCCTGATGAGGGGCTTGAGCTCACTAACTGTGAGATCATGACCTGAGCTGAAATCAAGAGTTGGGCACTTTACTGGCTGAACCACTCAGGTGCCCCAGCCCTAGCAATCTAATATAGTAGCTCAGATAGCCACCTTCCATCAAAGATTTGATCTGCACTTGTATTATGAAAAGTTCTGGTCCCGTGGTAGCTCTCCAGTGAAATATTTCCCAGTCTTCTTTATACCTAAGTCATGCACATGACTGCTTCTTATCATAAGAATATAAGTAGAAGTGAGCACTCTCCAGTCCTGGCCCATAAACATCTCCCAAAAGAGATGGAATGGTCTGCCTCCCACTGCCAGCTGAATGTAATCAATGGAAAGGCTTAAAAACAGATCAGGGGTGCCTCAGCAGCTCAGTCTGTTGAGTGTCCAGTTTCAGCTCAGGTTATGATCTCACAGTTCGTGGGTTCAAGCCCCGCATCAGGCTCTCTGCTGTCAATGTGGTGCCTGCTTGGAATTCTGTCTCCCTCTCTCTGTGTCCTTCCCCTGCTCACATTCTCTCTCTCTCTCTCTCAAAAATAAAGACAAACACTAAAAAAAAAAAAAAATCAGAATCACAAGATGGAAGAATCTGTCCATTAGCCAGGAAAATATTCTGTACCTTCTGCTCAATTTTGCTGTGAACCTAAAAAAAGTTCTTAAAAAAATTAATAATGAAATAAAGACCTTAAAAATGAAAGAATTATAAGACATTGAAAGAATTCCACATTTTATTATGACAAATTATTATTAAACAGAAAATATATATATTACATAGAATGAATATAGCATTATGTCATTTTGTAAAGAGAATCTACATTGATCTGTATCAACATCTGTGCATAAACGCGTTAATAGTTATAGCCATGTGTATGTTCTTACCAATTTTAATGTAAATACATAGGCAATAGCCTGCAAGGACAACTCATAAAATGTTAACAGGGGTTACTTCTGGATGATAATGTTATGAGTGATCTCAATGCTCTTTATCAACCTTTTCTGTTTTTCCTATTTTTTATACTACTCTTATTTTTAAAACAAAATGGGATCATCTAGAGGGCAGAGTAGGAGACCCCAACCTCCATTCACTTCGTTGCAAAAACCTTGTAATTAACTATCTGCAAATGAAAAGAGCTCTAGGAATGCTTAGGAGTCCACTTAAAAAGCTTTATCAACACAATGAAACAAAAACCTGAGAAAACCCATACAAAAAGGGTAGGAGGAACAGTTTAACAGTTTAGTCTGCATAATCCCATCCTCCAGGCCAGCACTACAGGGTGCCAAGAGGGAACTGAGCAGCCCAAGAGAGTTCCCCTCGCCAGGAAAAGCAGTATGAACAGGGTGAGTGACAGGCTTTCCCAGCCTTTCAGGGCACTTCATGAAGGACCCTCTTCAGTTTCACCCTACTCAGAGATTGGCAAAGTTGAGACATGTAGACACAGCTAGGAACAAGTCAGGGGCTACCCGTATCAGTCACATGGTGGGAGTGACTGCAGTTCCCGGTCCCCTTCTCTGCCGAGGCTCCCACAAGCCTTCACCACTGAGAACCTTAACTGACACTGCAGATGCTGTAGACCTCCCCGGCTATCATCACTGAACACCTTGTCATGGATCCCAGCAGCATTTGCCATTGAAGAAACCAATGGCTAACAGAACCATCAGAGACCCCCTGCATATTCCACCACTGATGTTTTTGTCCCATAAGTTTTGGCATTTGCAGATGCCAGCTCTCTGTTCCCTCCCCCTGCCCCACCCTCCTGCTAGAGCCTAAGATCTCTACTGGCAACCAGCTCCAGCCTCTCTGTTCCTGTACACATGCAAGATGCCAGCCTAGGCCCCTACACAGTGGACCCCCATTGCTGTGCATGGGCCTATGGATAGTCCCTGTAGCCGCACGAACACACACTAACAGCCAAGGCTCCCACAGCTGCTTATAGGCTTGGACCCATCCCTGGCTCCCTTCAGTAGCGTGCACTGCTCTGTCTGCCTGCAGGTAGCCCCTACAGCTGTATACCTATATGTCACTGGCCCCAGCTCCTGTCACCAGCCTCTACTGCCATGCACACACCCACATGTAACCCCTGAAGTTGCACAAGTACGCACCAAAAGCCAAGGCCCCCACAGCTGCTTGTGGGTCCAGATCTGTCCCTGGCCTGCACTGTTGCACATGTATGCAGCTAGCCACGACCGTGCATTTGCACACCGCCGACCCTACCTCCCATTGCTCACCTCTTCTGCTGTGTGCTCACTGTCAGCCCGTTAGCCACTTGAGTGCATACTGACAACCAAGGCCCTCCACAGGGGCTCATGGATCCTATCTGGTCACAACATATGTCACTGGCCTGCACAGCTGTATGTGCCTGAGAGTAGAGCTTTAGTGTTCTCACCATAATAGCAGCAATAAAATGATAATTATGTTGGGTGAAGGATGTGTTAACTAGGCTTATTATGGTAAACATTTCACAATATATACATGTATCAGATCATCACACTGTATACCTTAAACTTATATGTTAATTATATCTCAGTAAGACTGAAAAATCACTTTATGAACCAGTGATCTAGCTCAGTGCTTCTCATACTTAATGTGCAGACAGAACACCCTGGGAATCTTGTTAAAACTCAGATAAGTACATTCTGATTCAGCAGGCCTGAAGTGAGGCCCGATATTCTGCATTCCTAACAAGCTCCCAGGAGATACCATTGCTATTGGTTTTCAGACCATACTTGGCATAACAAGCCTTCAGTCATCCTCCTCGTCTCATGGGTTATATCAGAAATGAGAATTCTCTGAGCTGGAAAATTGAAAACAGAACAACCAGCGTGTAGTCCCTCATTGCTGTGTTGTCCAGGCAAGGAGTTGAGGAGAATCTGGGCAAAGTCTTGGGCAGAATATGAGAAATAGTAAAATTGAGAAATGGTAGTGAGGGGACAGGAGAAGTTCAAAAGGAGTCCAGTTGCACATGTGAGATACAGCAGATGTGAGATAAGAATTGGACAGAAGAGCAAGAGAGAACAATGGAAGGAAGAACTTGGTCAAGGCCAATATAATGTGGCATTTCTGGTCCATGTTTCATTTGGAGAAACTCACTGCCAAATGCCACATTTTTTTGTGTGAAGCAAAAACTTTTTCCTGAGCAATGTAAAGCCCTCAAAATGTCTTTTTGATGGATATAAAAAGAATTAGAGGGGGTAAATGATGGTCTGATAATTGGGAAGGCACAGGTCCAACCTGGGCACAACATACCAATCATTTTCTTTTCTGCTTGTTTCAATACCCACTGCTACTACGCCACATTTGGGAAATTTTCTTCTGGAGAGTATCCAAGCTGAAAGTATAAATGTATTGGAAAAAATAGAATTATAAAAAATGCATCTCAGGCTACATGAAATACATTTAATTATTTTCAGTTGACCAGAGCTAGAATAATTTCCAGTGTTTTCCTTGTCAAACACCTTACCATCTGTTTTGTTTATTTAGTTAATAGAAATTTCAGGGAGCATGTGGAGGTTGGTCATTTTTAGCAGTATTTTTGGGATAAACTGGAAGCATCCATGAATAGGAGTTTCCACTGCTATAATTTGGTGTCCAAGAGGCAATGACCATGTTCTGTCAAGGTTTCTTACAAGCACCATTGAAAGTCAGAGCATCTCACCTATAAACTCTATACCTTGCTTATAAATAAATATGTTGAAACAAACTATTAAATGAGGTACTTTGCAGCCATCACAATCATTAGATGCTAAAAAGGATCAGTGTTTCTGGTCAAAATAAGAAAAGAAATAATTTCAAAATAAGAAAAAAAAAAGCAGTATATTTTTAGTCTCTTAACTGAATTAGAGGAAAAAATACATTATTTCTCAACTTTAAAAGCAATTTACAATGGTCCTATTTATAAGAAACTGCAGGTTGTTTCAGAGGTAACTTACCATCTTGAAAGGAGAAATGAATTTGACTTTAGCTACCCAACATACATGGTTGCCATAAAATGAAAAATCTTTACCAAAACATAAACCCAAGACTACCATTTACTGTCTAAAATCTATATCCTGCTTTCCTTTAAATAATAATTTTCCCAGAAATTATATTTATATTCTGGTATATCACCCCCGTTATCATTTCTGTCTTTCCGTTGGGAAACAGATTTTGAGTGGTTTCATGATAGCAAAAAATAAATGCAAATGAATCATGAAGATTCTTTAAATGATTCTCTAACCTTATTAAAGTAGTTGAGTCATTTGTGTTTCCTTCCCACTGGGACAATAAAAATTTCATTTTGTCAAATTATCTTCATTTCTCCTACCAGTTTCTGGATTGTTTAAACCTAAAGAAAACTTCATAGCATTATTACCCTTTAAGGGTTTTAGAAACCCTTGTGTGGGAAAGATGGATTTGTCATTTTCTCCTCTGATGGCTTTAATCCTCTTCTGCATAATAACAAAGTATTATGGCAAATAATACTTGCCTGGCTGGCTTATTCAGTGGAGTGTGCTGCTCTTGGTCTCAGGGTTGTGAGTTTGAGCCCCACAGTGGGTGTAGAGATTACCTAAAAATAAAATCTTGGGGGAAAATATGGCCATCCCCATTTAAGTAACTAAAACCTTGAACTTCCATTTTTTCTTCATTTCTGATTACAGGCTTTGTTCTCCCTCTACCTCTCAGCACTTACCCTGAAGTGTGTTCTTGTAATGAAATGTCCACTGAATTTAATTAACTGAACTTAAGCAATTAACTGGAAAAATTATTAAAGATTTATTACTTTTCTGCATTTTCAAGAATTTTCAATCATACTGATTTGAGGACAGCTCTAGAAGGAATCCTTCTGGGATAGATAAGTACCTTCAACTCATAACCAAGACAACAAACAAATTTCCAGTCTGTATCCATATAATGATCAGGCTTATGAAAACATTGCCTACTTAGTGCAGATTCCAGAGGACTTTTGACATTTGTTCCTGTAGTGGTATATAGGCCTTGGGATTTTAATACTTCTTAAATCAAATGTTAGATGTTAGATGTTAGAATGTTGGAGAATGTTAGAATGTTAGATCCTCAGCTCCAATGGAACTATTCTTTTAATTAATGTATATGGTGCAAAGACAGTGAATCTACCTTGGAAGTTAGAAGTTTGATTCTACTTTATTAATATACTGTGTTTCACTTAAGGAATGAGAACATCTATAAAGTTAAAATAGAAAATTATCAGTATAATCTTGGATTTGTAAGAAATATATTAGTGTAACACTACCTTTTGATGTTTAGATAGTTATTTTTTTTTTATTTTTTTAAATAGGCTCCACGCCCGACACAGGGCTTGAATTCATGATCCCAAGACCAACCAAGAGTTGCTAGAAACTATAAATGAATCTGTGCAAAGAAAGTAGCCTTTCCTCTCTCAAACTTGTAATTTAATTGAATGGGGATATTATCATATTTGAAAATAAGGGGATCCACAAGAAACCATGCTGTGCGTCTCTCTCAACAAATACAGTAGCAATGGATTCCAAGGGACAATGCCTCCACCATTCACAGTGTGAAGATGAATTCATTACTCCAAACATAAATTCTTTATGTTTAAGCCCAACATGGGGCTTGAACTCACAATTCTGAGATCAAGAATTGGAGGCTTAACCAACTGAGCTACCCAACACCCCCCAAACATGTATTTTTAATCTGTTTTCTACCAAACAGCTACTAGTTTGTATGAAAATCTAACTTGGTGGATTTGGGTCCAAATTTGTCCTTCAATGTCATGGATATGCTTAACTTCAGCCTGAATTCATGTATTTTAAAACTTTCCCATGCGTTTTGTCTTCTCGTCACTCAACATAATACAACAGAATGTATATTCTTTTTTTTAAGTTGATTTATCTTGAGAGGGAGAGAGAGTGAGAGGGAGAGGCAGAGAGAATAGGAGAGAGAGGATCCCAAGCAGGTTCCACACTGTCAGCACAGAGCCCAATGCGGGGCTTGAATCCACAGACTGTGAGATCATGACCTGAGCTGAAATCAACCCACTGAGCCACCCAGCCACCCCCAGAGTGTATATTCTTGTTGATAAGGCAGGTGTATATAAGAAGATAAACAGTGGGGCAGGGAAGCATATCTTAGATGACAAATGAGCAATGCTGACTTAGGAATATTTATTTCTTTTGAACCTTTTTCTGACTCATTATTATCCTGTAAACTGAAAGCTTTCAGTTTTTACCAGGGTTACCCCAGGATATTTTTCATGTTTGTGGGCCCTGTAGGTTCTTTATTGGTTTTACATGCTATTTACATTACAGATATGGTGTCAGTTTCTTTCCTAAGATGTCACTTCTTTGCAGACCAGATGCTCCTTAGGCTTCTCCTGCTGTGTTCTTAACAGGTGCCTCAAATCTTTGAATGACTGGGAATTATCCATTTTCTGCACACATAGGTGACTCAGACTCCCTGACTTATGATAAAAAGCTTCTCATTTTTCAGTCTGACTTCTTTTGGGGGGCATACCTTTTTCTTTCTGAATGCTTTAAAGGCAACCTTAGTAATAAAAACTCACAATGTTTTGAATGATGTTACATATAATATAATGCTAAATAGTATTTTTGGTAATGCTAAAATAATTTGGTGGTTTTCTGTACAGTTTTAGGAGAAATTGCCAGTTTGGGCATTGGAGAAAATTTGTAAGAATGAAAGTGTTAGCTAGCATTCTGGTATAGAATTCTAAATAAAATCCACCATAAGATATTTAGAGGTATATGTAGGCTTATATTTTTGGTTGGGAACAGAAGATAGGTGGGTGGAGATATGTAGGAGCACAGAGAACACACTTCATTATTCATTGTGGTTCAGTGGAGAAAAATTACTAAACGAGCTGGGATATGGCCAGCAGAAATAGCAACAATTCTTTGTGATGAGGATCCAGTGCTGCATGGGGACTCATATTCCTGGGATGTGAAACACACAATAAAATTCCAAACATTAAAGAAGATTGCAGCTTAGCAGGGATTTGTGGTTAAGTAGCACTTTTCTTAGAAGTAACTTACTAATCTTTATTGATGAATATATACCTTAGTTATTTAAGCACCCACTGCTTTTCTTTTTATTATAGCTGTATAAGCTCTTAGGCTATATCTTTTTTAAAGAACATCCTTATTGAGGTATAAGTGGTATACAAAGAACTGCACATATTTAAATGTGTACAATTTGATGAGTTTGGACACATGCAAGGACTCCTGAGGCCATTTACCATAGCCAAGGTAATGGACATATTCAGCATCTCCCAGAGTTTCCTTGTGTCCCCATGATTTTGTGTATGTGTGTTTGGTTTCTGTTTTTGTGGTACTAACACTTAAGATCTACTCTCTTAAATTTTGAAGGGCACAACACCATATTATTAAGCAGATTCCTAGACTTTGTTCTCTTGCATGACAGAACTTTCTACCCATTTAATAACAACTTCCCGTTTCCCCCATCCTCCAGCCCCTGGTAACCACTATTGTGTTCTCTGCTTCTACGGCTTTGACTATTTTACATACCTCATACAAGTGGAGTCATGCAGGATATTCCTTCTGTGACTGGCTTATTTACTTATACCATATTTTCCCATTCCACAGATACATCAATGGACATTTAGGCTTCTTCCATATCTTGGCTATTGTGAGTAGTGCTGCAGTGAAAATGGCAGTGCAAGTATATCTTCAAAATGCTGATTTCAATTCTGTTGGAAATATACCCGGAACTAGAATTTCTGGATCATATGGTAGTTCTACTTTTAATTTTTTCAGGAATCATCATACTGTTTTCAATATGTGATGTACCATTTTGCATTTCCAACAGTGTGCAAGAGTTCCAATTTTTCTACAACTTCCTAGCATGTTATCTTTTGTTTCTTTTTTATAGCCATCTTAATAGGTATGCAGTAGTATCTCATTGTGGTTTTGATTTGCACTTCCCTTATAATTAGTAATGTCGACTGTCTATTCATAAACATTTTAGCCATTTATATGACTTCTTTGGAAAATAGTGATTTAAGTCCATTGTCCATTTTTAATCAGATTAGTTTTTTGCTATTGAGCTATAGAAATTCCTTATATATTTTGGAAATTAATTATCAGATGTATGGTTTGCAGATATTTTCTCCTGTTCCATAGGTTGCTTTTTCATTCTTTTTATTCTTTATTTGGCTGTGCAGACGCTTTTAGTTTTATTTTTCCCACTTGTTTATTTTTTGCTTTTGTTCTTTGCAGTTTCTTTTTTTTTTTTTGAGAGTTTCATATATTTTTATTCTTAATATTAACCCTTTTTTTTTGGATGTTTTCTCATGTGCTTTTTTTTTTATGAAATTTATTGACAAATTGGTTTCCATACAACACCCAGTGCTCATTCCAAAAGATGCCCTCCTCAATACCCATCACCCACCCTCCCCTCCCTCCCACCCCCCATCAACCCTCAGTTCTCAGTTTTTAACAGTCTCTTATGCTTTGGCTGTCTCCCACTCTAACCTCTTTTTTTTTTTTCCTTCCCCTCCTCCATGGGTTTCTGTTGAGTTTCTCAGGATCCACATAAGAGTGAAACCATATGGTATCTGTCTTTCTCTGTATGGCTTATTTCACTTAGCATCACACTCTCCAGTTCCATCCACGTTGCTACAAAAGGCCATATTTCATTTTTTCTCATTGCCATGTAGTACTCCATTGTGTATATAAACCACAATTTCTTTATCCATTCATCAGTTGATGGACATTTAGGCTCTTTCCATAATTTGGCTATTGTTGAGAGTGCTGCTATGAACATTGGGGTACAAGTGGCCCTATGCATCAGTACTCCTGTATCCCTTGGATAAATTCCTAGCAGTGCTATTGCTGGGTCATAGGGTAGGTCTATTTTTAATTTTCTGAGGAACCTCCACACTGCTTTCCAGAGCGGCTGCACCAATTTGCATTCCCACCAACAGTGCAAGAGGGTTCCCGTTTCTCCACATCCTCTCCAGCATCTATAGTCTCCTGATTTGTTCATTTTGGCCACTCTGACTGGCGTGAGGTGATACCTGAGTGTGGTTTTGATTTGTATTTCCCTGATAAGGAGCGACGCTGAACATCTTTTCATGTGCCTGTTGGCCATCCGGATGTCTTCTTTAGAGAAGTGTCTATTCATGTTTTCTGCCCATTTCTTCACTGGGTTATTTGTTTTTCGGGTGTGGAGTTTGGTGAGCTCTTTATAGATTTTGGATACTAGCCCTTTGTCTGATATGTCATTTGCGAATATCTTTTCCCATTACGTTGGTTGCCTTTTAGTTTTGTTGGTTGTTTCCTTTGCTGTGCAGAAGCTTTTTATCTTCATAAGGTCCCAGTAATTCACTTTTGCTTTTAATTCCCTTGCCTTTGGGGATGTGTCGAGTAAGAGATTGCTACGGCTGAGGTCAGAGAGGTCTTTTCCTGCTTTCTCCTCTAAGGTTTTGATGGTTTCCTGTCTCACATTTAGGTCCTTTATCCATTTTGAGTTTATTTTTGTGAATGGTGTGAGAAAGTGGTCTAGTTTCAACCTTCTGCATGTTGCTGTCCAGTTCTCCCAGCACCATTTGTTAAAGAGACTGTCTTTTTTCCATTGGATGTTCTTTCCTGCTTTGTCAAAGATGAGTTGGCCATACGTTTGTGGGTCTAGTTCTGGGGTTTCTATTCTATTCCATTGGTCTATGTGTCTGTTTTTGTGCCATGTTCTTTGCAGTTTCAATGTCACATCCAAGAAAGCATTGCCTTTAATCAATATCAAGAGTATTTTTCCTTAACTTTTCTTTTAGGGGTTTAAGAGTACCATGTCTTTCATATGTCTTTACTCCATTTTATTTTTGTTCATGGTATAACGTAGGAGTCCAATTTCATTCTTCTGCATGTGGATATCCACTTTCCCAGCATCATTAATTGAAGAGACTATTTATTTCTCATTGTGTGTTCTTGGAACTCTTGTCAAAGATAGCTGACCATATATTCATGGTTTTGTTTCTAGGACCTCTGTTGTGTTTCAGTGGTCTATATGTCTGTCTTTATGCCAAGACCATCCTCTTTTTTTTTTAATCCTGTTTTAATTATTGTATGTTTGTAATATATTTTCAACCAAGAAGTGTGATGCCTCTAGCTTTGTTCTTTCTCAAGATCACCTTGGCTGTTCTGGGTCATTTGTGGCTCCATATGAATTTTAGGATTATTTTTTTATTTCTGTAAAAAATGCCAGTGGGATTTTGATGGTGTTAGCACTGAAGCTATAGATTTTTTTTTCAATACTGATTTTCTTTTTATTTTTTTTCCAATATATGAAATTTATTGTCAAATTGGTTTCCATACAACACCCAGTGCTCATCCCAAAAGGTGCCCTCCTCAATACCCATCACCCACCCTCCCCTCCCTCCCACCCCCCATCAACCCTCAGTTTGTTCTCAGTTTTTAAGAGTCTCTTATGCTTTGGCTCTCTCCCACTCTAACCTCTTTTTTTTTTTTCCTTCCCCTCCCCCATGGGTTCCTGTTAAGTTTCTCAGGATCCACATAAGAGTGAAAACATATGGTATCTGTCTTTCTCTGTATGGTTTATTTCACTTAGCATCACACTCTCCAGTTCCATCCACGTTGCTACAAAGGGCCATATTTCGTTCTTTCTCATTGCCACGTAGTACTCCATTGTGTATATAAACCACAATTTCTTTATCCATTCATCAATTGATGGACATTTAGGCTCTTTCCATAATTTGGCTATTGTTGAGAGTGCTGCTATGAACATTGGGGTACAAGTGGCCCTATGCATCAGTACTCCTGTATCCCTTGGATAAATTCCTAGCAGTGCTATTGCTGGGTCATAGGGTAGGTCTATTTTTAATTTTTGGAGGAACCTCCACACTGTTTTCCAGAGTGGCTGCACCAGTTTGCATTCCCACCAACAGTGCAAGAGGGTTCCCGTTTCTCCACATCCTCTCCAGCATCTATAAGCTATAGATTTTTTAATACTGTGGATATCTTAACAATATTAAGCCTTCTAATCCATCAAAACAAGTTGTCTTTGCATTTTTTCTCCTTTAATTTCCTTCATTAATGTTTTATAGTATTCTCTGGACACATCTTTTACTTCCTTGATCAAGTTTATGCGTATTTTACTCTTTTTGATGCTATTCTAAATGGGGCAATTTTCTTAATTTCCTTTTTGGATAGTTAATTGTTAGTGTCTAAACTGATTTTTGTATGTTGGTTTTGTGTCTTTAAACTTTATGGAATTGATTTATTCTAACAGTTTTTGTATGTGTGTAGTCTTTAGGGTCTTGCACAAGTAGGATGATGTCATCTGCAAAGAGAGATAATTTTACTTTTTCCTTTCCGACTTTGATGCCTTTTATTTCTTTTACTTGTTTAACTGCCCTGAGTAGGACAACCAGTACTTTGTTGACTAGAGGTGATAAAGGTGGGAATCCTGGTCTTGTTCCTGATCGTAGAGGGTAAGTTTTCAGCTTGTCAAGGTTGAGCATGATGTTAACCGTGTACTTATCACATATGGCCATTATTGAGGTACATTCCATCTATACTGAGTTTGTTGAGCATTTTTTATCATGAAAAGGTATTGAATTTTGTCAAAGTATTTTTCTGCATCTATTGATATGATCACTTGATTTTTATTCTTTATTTTGCTAATATGTTGTATGTATCACATTTATTGATTTGCTTGTGTTGAAACATCCTTGCATCCCAGGGATACATCCCTCTTGATCATGGCATATGAGCCTTGTAATATCCTGTTGAATTCAGTTTACTAGTATTTCTTTGAGGATTTTTTCATCAATGCTCATCAAAGATACTGGCCTGTAATTTTCTTTCCTCTCTCTTTTTTTTTTTTAAATATTTATTTATTTATTTTGAGAGAGAAAGGAAGGGGGAAAGTGGGCAGAGAAAGGAGAGAGAGAATCTCCAGAAACCTCCATACTGTCAGTGCAGAGCCCAATGTGGGGCTCAAACTCACAAACCGTGAGATCAAGACCTAAGCTGAAGAGTAAGATGCTTAACTGACTGAACCACCCAGGTGCCCCAATTTTCTTTTCTTGTAGTGTGTTTTCCTGACTTTGGTATCAAGGTAATGCTGGCTTCATACAATGAGTTTGAAAATTTTCCCCCTTCAATTTGTGAGAAGAGTTTAATTAGTACTGGTGTTAATTCTTTTTTAAATGCTCGGTAGAATTCACTAGTGAAGCTATTTGGTTTTGAGATTTTGTTTGTTGGAGATTTTTGATTACTGATCTAATCTCCTTATTTCTTGTAGGTCTGTTCAGATTTTCTATTTCTTCTTGATTCTGCCTTGGAGAGGTGTATGTTTCTAGGAATTTATTTGTTTCTTCTAGATTATTCCCTTTTTTGGCATATGATCTTTTGTAATAATCCTTTATGGTCTTTTCTATTTATGCAATAACAAAAAATTGTCCTGGGGTGTCTGGATGGCTCAGTCACTTAAGCGTCTGACTCTTGATCTTGGCTCAGGTCATGATCTCACAATTCATGAGTTCGAGCCCTGCCTTGGACTCTACACTGACAGTGTGGAGCCTGCTTAGGATTCTCTCTCCTTCTCTCTGCCTCTTCCCTGCTTGTACTCTCTCTCTCAAAATAAATAAATAAGCTTTAAAAAAATCAAAAAAAATTTCCTGTCTCCTCTTTAATTTCTTATTTTATTTATTTGAGTCTACTCTCTTTTTTCCTAGTTAATTGAGCTGAAGGTGTATCAATTTTATCTTTTCAAATAACCACCTACTGTTTTCATTTTTTTTCTATTGTTTTTCTAGTCTCTATTCATTTATTTCTACTCTAATATTCATTATATTCTTCTTTCTGCTAACTTTGGGCTTTGTGGTTTATTTTTTTATAGTTCCTTGACATGAAAAGTTAGGTTATTTATTTGATACTTTTCTTGTTTATTGACGTAGGTCTTTATCACAATAAATTTCCCACTTTTGCTTTGTATTCTGAAGATTTTGGAAAGTTGAGTTTCCGTTTTCATTTGTCTCAAGGTATTTTTTTTTCTTTTGATTTCTTCTTTGGCCCATTGATTGTTTGAGGGTGTGTTATTTAATTCCCCAAATTTGTCAACTTTCCAGTTTTCTCCCTATTATTGAGTGCTAGTTTTATAGCATTGTGGTTGGAAAAGATACTTATGATTTTGGTGTTTTTAAATTTGTGAAATTTTTTTTTGTGGCCTGATATGTGATCTATCCTGGGGAATGTTCAACGTGCCCTGGAGAAGAATGTGTATTCTGTTCTCTTGGGTGGAGTGTTCTGTTTAAGGTTAAGTTTATTGGTCCATAATTTTCTTTCCTTATTGATCATCTGTTTGGAAGATCTGCTGATTGTTGAAACTGTGGTATCTAAATATTATACTATTATTGTATTGTTATTTCTCCCTTCATTTCTGTAGATATTTTCTTCATATATTTAGGTGCCCTAATGTTGGGGGAATACATATGTAATTGTTATATCTTTCTGATGAATTGACTCTTTTATTATTATATACTTTCCTTCTTTGTCCCTTGTGACTATTTTGAATTAATGTCTCTTTGTCTGATATAAGTATAGGCACCCCTTGTCTCTTTTGATTTCATTTTACATGGAATAATTTTCTATCCCTTTTCAGCCTATACCTGTCCTTAAATCTAAAATGAGTTTTCTGTAGACAACATATGTTTGGGTCCTGTTTTATTGTCCATTCAGCTACTCTATGTCTCTTGATTAGAGACTTTTATCCATTTACAATTATTGATGTAATTATCAATAGGAAAAGAGGACCTAATACTGACATTTTGTTAATTGTTTTCTTATCTGGTTTGTAGTTCTGTTTCGCTTGTCCTCTCTTGTAGTCTTCTTTTTTGTTTTGTTGATGTTTTGTAGTGATGTTCTTTGATTTCTTTCTCTTTCTTTGTTTTCTATATGTATACTTTCATAGTTATCATCAGACATGCATAAAATATTATAGATATAACAGTCTATTTTAAGCTGATAGCTTCTTAACTTCAATTACATACAAAACCTTTACCCTTTTACTTCCTCTTTTCACACTGTGTATTGTCGTTTTCATAATTTGTATTTTTTAATATCATGACACCATTAACAAATTAGGGTGATTATACTATTCTTACTTTTTTTCTATTAACTTTTATATTAAAATAAAAGTGATTTATACACCAGCGTAACAGTATTCCAGTATTTTTTATTTGTTTATATATTTAGCTTTAACTGTGACTTTAATAATTTCATATGATTGTGTTGCTATTTAGTGTCCTTTCCTTTTAGCTTGAATAACTGTCTTTAGCATTTCTTGTAAGACAAGTCTAGTAGTAATGGACTCACTTCTCTTTTGTTTGTCTGGGAAAGTCTTCATTTCTGAAAGACAGTTTTGCCAGATACAGTATTATTAATTGGCAGGGTTTTTTTCTTTTGGCACTTTGACTATATCATTCCACTTCTACTTCCTTCAAACCTTCAGATTTTCTGCTGAGAAATGTGTTTATAATATTATATGGGTTCCCTTGTACATGGTAAGTCATTTTTTCTCTTCATGCTTTCTGAAGTCTCTATTTGACTTTTCACAATATGATTATGATATGTCTCAGTGTACACTCTTGATTCATCCTCCTTAGAAGTTTTCCAGTTTCACGAATCTGGATGTCTATTTCCCTCCTAGTTTTGAGAATTTTTCAGGAATTATTTCCTCAAATAAATTTTCTGTCCCTCTTTTTGTGTTCTCCTTCTGAGACTCCTATAATACATTAGTCTGATTGATGGTCTCTCATAAATACTATAGGCTTTTTTCACCCTTTTTTTTCTTTTTTTTCCCCTCTTTGTTCTTCTGACAGGATAATTTCAAGTGACCTGTCTTTGTGTTCACTGGCATGATTTTGTGTTCTGCTTGATCATATTTGTTGTTGAAACTCTCTATTGAATTTTTCCCTTCAGTTATATTCTTAAGCTCCAGAATTTCATCGTTTATGTTTGTTTGTTTTAATGGTTTCTATCTCTTTGTTAATATTCAAATTTTGCTCATGTATTATCTTCCTTATTTCATGTAGTTGTCTATGTGTGTCCTCTTGTAGTTCTCCAAGTTTCTTCAACATTTTGAATTCTGTGTTAGACAATTCATAGATCTTTATTTATTTAGGGTTATTTGCTGGAGACTTATTTTGTTGCCTTGGTAATGTTTTCTTTATCTGACTATTTTTGCATTCCTTGTAGCTTTGCATTGGTGTGTATAAATTTAAAGAGGCAGCCTCCTCTTCTAGTCTTTGTAGGCTGGTTTCAGCAAGGAAATACCTTTACCACTCAGCCTGGGTGGAGATTCTGGAAGGCCTTCATAGGTTTTCTGTGGATGTGCCTACTCTACTCCTTTTTCCCCTCCTGATGGAGAAGTCTCAGGGTTGTGAACCTTCTCCCAATCTCACCAAGACATTTTGGCTGCCATAAGCCACCCTCCCCTTTTCTGTAAGGTATTCACTGAAATGCTGGGAGACTATGTGCAAGCTCCACTTCTCTTTCTATTTCCTGAAGGAAAAGTCTCCAGATTGTACACTTTCTCTCATTCCCACAGAGCTGTTCAAGGTGCTGAGAGCGTCTTGCCCCTTTTCCCTCAAAAAGAGCACTGTAATGCTGAGTGGCTAGCTGCAGCTCCACTTCTCTCCCTTCTTCCTGAAGGTTAAGTATCAGGATTTTGCCCCTTCTCCTAGACCCACACTGCCCAGAAGGCTGCTAAGAATGCCTGTTCACTTTCTGTTATTAGTTTCATTTTATCATACTAAATATGCTAGTTGCCTCAGCACTCAGATGAGCTGAGACAAAAGTAGGTCTCTAGGGTAGTTCTGTGAAAGGCCAGGAATATTGAAAGGACACTTCATTCATTCTTTTCACTGAGGGAGAAGTCACAGGCTGTGTGAATCTCACTTGGTGCTGGATTGTGGTGTCCTGGGGAAAGGGCTAACACAGATAGAGTAAAACTGTTCCTCTTACATGTTTCAAAGTGTTTTTCTTGGTTTTGTGTTCCTCTGAAGTGTTGCAAATTCTTAACTGATTCTGGAGTTCTCATAAAGATATTTTGTCCCATGTATCATTAGTTTATTGGTATTTCTGGGTGGGGATGTAGCCTGGGAGTTCCTCTTCTACCACCTAACTGATGTCGCTCCAAGAGACAGTACTTCTGAGCTTAATAGGTTGTTTGATAACTAACAATGACTAACCATCAAGAAGACATTTTGAATTTCTTGGTCCATAACACCATGCAAACATTGAGGAGTGTGTGATCTATTCTACAGTTGAAGATTCTCCAGCTTACTTACATTTCTCCCAATAACAAAAATGTTTTGAGAGACAATTCTAAATAGTTGTCTCAATGATTTTAGCCCTGCAAGGAACATACAGTATGTATCCTTTGTTTTTCCTTAATGAGAGAACCATTTATCCAAAATATTGAGTCCCTTAAATGAATATGATATTAATTATACATTTAGATGAGAAAATGGAAGACTAAGTTTTGAGCCAAGGTATTGTGAGTGTTAACTGTGATACTTAGAAGATACTTAGAAGAATGGAGATTTTAGCTCTTTATACTGCCAAAATCAGTCTTCTCCACCAATGTGATCAGAAATAAAAACAGGAAATTTACTCTCTATGACTCACAAAATGGCACATACTAAGTTGTATATTAACAAGACCTAGGGTAAGCAGATAAGTCACCAAGATAGAGGAGACCAAGTAGTCTTAAGCATGGATAGATATTATAAGGGAATAATTAGGATTGAATTCCATACAAAGTTAAAAAACATGGGAACACAAATTAATGCAGTAAAAACAATGTATCATTGGAGAGTGGTGAGTATTTGAGTCTGGCTGGATTATAGGGTTCTTTCACCAGAGTAGCAGGATGAAATTCTCTTTTGCAGTTGGTTAAATTTGATGGTTACATGAAAGACTATGAACACATTTTGTGAGTTGCACATTGATTGTTGCTTTAACAAACAAGAGATATTCTCACTGAAGTATTTCAGGAAGGCAAATCCTGGAGGCATAAGAAATGAGTTGAATTAAAAATGGCAGAGTGGGGGCTCAAAAGATTCATTCCCTTCACTGAAGCAACAATTAAACTGTAAAAAAATTAAAAGTATCAAATTTTTTGGAGCTCTTTAATGTAGTAAGAAGAACTTGCAGCTATCAAGGAAGTGTTGAATGAAGAAGCAGGTTGCTAAATTTTGCCAAGAAAGTGTTGTAGTGTTTTGCCTATCAGTCAACCATTTCCCATTACCCTGGGCATTAACAGTCAATAGAGATGGAAGCCCATGATCCTGGTGTGGCTTTCTGGGGTGCCAATACAGACCTTGTTCTAAAACAATTGTGGTTGTGTGATTTTCCTGTCTGGTGGTTCTCTGAGAGACCAGCACAGAGGCAGACCTTTGCTCTGCCCACCTTTCATTTGGAATGGCTTCCTGGTTGGCAGCATCTGTTTAAATTACTTAAAGATTTGTACCCCCAGTACCAACCTAATGCAAGAGATAACAGACAGGATTCACAGCACACAGACCCAAAGTCTGGGAAGGAGGAGTCAGGAGGAAGATCATTAGGGGAGTAAGGGCTTTATAGGGCTTTCATGTATACCAAGGAAGCTGGAATGTTTAGCTCATGCCCAGGACAGGACACATGCTTAGTAAACACCTAAGAGGACCCCAGATTTTGCACCTCTGTCTGATTTGTAGACTCTGCACAACAAGGAGGTATAGGATGAGACAGAGTTGTAGTCAGCCTGGCTTAATATGCAAGGAGTTTCCCAACTCAGAGCCAATATGCAAAGACCAGGAGACTATTTTTAATCTCCAGGCACTTAATGATATCTCTGTTAGGTCACTGGCTGACCACTAAGATAATAGGACAGAGTCTTCAGTTACCACATATAACAAAGAATTCAATCTGAAAAAATCATTTGGAAATGTCACTAAACAAATGGATGGCTCCAACCACAGCAATCAATAGCAGCAAACCCTCGGAAAGAAAAAGCATCTGATTTCTGGAGCTACTATATCAAAACGTTTGAAATATCCAGTTTTCAAAAAAAAATTCTATAGTAAACAAAGAAATGGGAAAGTATGGCATATGCACAGGAAAAAGAAAATTGACAAAAACATCCTGAGGAGGCCCAGATATGGACAAACTAGACAAAGACTTTAAATCAACTATCTGAACTATGCTCAGAGAGCTAAAGGAAACCATGGACAAGAGTTAATTGATACCAGAGCAGTTTATAAACAAAGAATATCAATAAAGAGATGTAAAGTATAAAAAGGAAACAAATACATTCTAGAGCTGAAAATACAATACCCAAGTTGAAAACTTCACTAGAAGGTTTTTCAATAGCAGATCTGAGCAAGCAGAAGAAAAAAATGAGCAAATTTAAAGATACGTCAATTGAAATTATCCAGTCTGAAGAACAGAAAAAAAAAAGAAGAAAAATGAACAGAGCCTGAGGGACCTGTGGGATACCATCAAGAATAGCACAATACATATTATGAGAGTCTAAGAAGAGAGAAGGAAAATGGCAAAAAGAACACTTGAATAAATAGTAGCTGATCACATCTCAAATTTGATGAAATCCATGAGTCTACCCACCCAAGAAGCTCAACAAAAACCAAGTAGTCTAAACTCAAAAATATATACACTGAGACACATTATAATGAAATCATCCATCAACAAGTGAGTACATAAATTGTGAAATATATATTTATAATTTATATTACTATATTTATTATATATATAATAAGTATATTTATTTCACCCATACAAAGGATTGAAGTACTGATACATAGATACATGAGTGTATCTCTGAAATACTATGCTAAGTGAAAGAAGCCAGAAAGAAAAGATCACATACCGTGTGATTCTGTATATATATAAAATATCCAAAATAGATAAATTCATTAAAACAGAAATCATACTGGTGCTTGCTACAGTCTAAGGGGAATAGGGAATGGAAAGAACTGTTTAATAGTTCCCTGTTTTCCTTTAAGGTGATAAAAATGTTTTGGAACTAAATAGAGGTGGTGGTTGCACAGTAATGTGAATGCACTGAATAATATTGAGTTTTTCACTTTAAGATGATTAATTTTGTATCATGTGAATTTCACATAAAAATGATTTGCAATTAGATCTTGAAGGCTAGTAAGAAAAATATTGGAATATTTTTGTTTCTGCATGAAATAATAAGGTAAGACTTGGATATTAACATTTTCCATACACAGACAACCACTGTGAGAGATGTGAGAACGAAACATCATTAGGCTTTAAAAGACTTGTCTGAAGGGGAGAAAAAGAATTTCAGACTATAGTGACTTAGTGATCTAAATATTTATAAAAGAAAAAATGAAATTTCAGAAAAGAACTTGGTTGCTTTTATATTGTTATATGGGTACTTAAAACATTATATTGACCTTCAGGCAGGGTAATTCTGGCAGTGTCTGTAAGACAACAAAGTATCAATTCCAGGAGTATATTTTTTGTTGTTGAAAATATCTTTAACATAAAGAACATAAATACTCTTTAATTCCTGGTAGTAAAAACACAGGTGTTCAATTTTTCCATAAATTTCTGATTTTTAAAAAATTTTTCAAAATAAAGACAATAAATGAAGGCAAGGAGAATAAATGAATCTGTTTAAAAATGAGAGCATGAGGAAGAATAGATTAGCTAATTTCTAGTTGGGGGAAAGATGAGAATGTATGTATGTAAAGGCAATTGTTATTTAGTATGTATTAGTTCAGGCTGCATAACAAAATACCACCGACTGGGTGGTTTATACAGCAGAAATTTATTTTGTCAAATTTTGGAGGTTGGAAATTTGAGATCATGGTACCATCATTGTTGGGTTCTGGTGAGAACTTTGTTCCTAGTTTACAGAAGGCTGCTTTTTTGCTGTGTCTTTTTGGATGGTGGAGAGAGCTCTGGTTTCTTCTCTACATCTTTTAAGAATACAAATCCCATTGGATTAGGGCCCCATCTTTATGGCCTCATTTGCCTTTAATTACTTTTGCAAAGGCTATATCTCCAAATAGTTACCTTGGAGGTTACATTTCAACATATGAATTTGGAAGTGGAGGGACAAAAACATTTAGTCCATAACAAGTATATGAAAATTAAAAAAAAAAAGAAAAGATGGTGGACAGAGAGGAAGTGATTGTGCAATGTCATACAAGCAATTAGATAGCATGGAATCAGAAGCTTCAGTTGATTTGACAGGAATGTAGGAATCCTTTTGTATAGAAAGGAAGAAGAACTAGAATTCACAGAGACATTTAGAGGCAGTGACGAGAGGAGGTAATTAGAAAGAGGATTTTTTAATTACATGGTCTCAGTCTTTCAACTAGTTTGTAAATGTATTCATTTATTGAGAGTAAGAGATGCTGTGATTAAATTATACCCTGAGGAGTGCATGAAGAGTTTGAAATGGCTTCCATGGACATTATAACAGAAATTCAAGAAGAAGTGTATTTTTTTTATTGTCGAGGAGCAGTGAAGGAGCACTTGAGGTTAGAAGACATTAATTTGCAGTGGATTTTCAAAGTAAATGATCATAATTTTCTTCTGATCAACTCTTGACAGCAAGGCTTGGTAATTGGCATGACAGATCTGGTAGTGAAAGTTTCCATGTGAAAAAGAAAATAAGAACCATGAGAGATGGCAGCTACTAGTTGATGTAGTTTTTTCTAGCTAGACTATGATGCTCCTCTGCTGAAGACAAAACCACAGAGTATCATCATCAGATAAAGGTTCTGCATGACTGTGATTGAACAAGACAAGAACAAAGACAAGAACTCCATAATCATCCAACCACAAACATCCCCCCTCTTTCAGCTAATACAAGTAATTACTGCTTCTTGCTTAATGATAACTTTAGTCCCACTCCTTTCATCTTGCCACCTAGAAAATTATAATGACCCAATCCTCAAGTTATTCTTGCTTTCTATCTATGTACACTCCAGAACAGACATTCACTCTTTGGAGGGGGCCTCCCTAAATCAGTTAGCATAAACCCAAGTCCTAGGAAGATCCCTGAACTCCTTATTAGTGGAGTATCTCACAGTTCCTCCTGATTTAATCTCCCATGTTGCAACAATAAACTTAACTTTGTTGACTGTAGGTGTCCTTGATGGTCTCTCTCTGGAGGATGTCAACATAGGGCAAAAAATTTTTTGACTTTCATCACTAACACAGCTGTTTGTGGGGTCCAAGCCAAGAAGACACTAGTGAAACCAAAAAGGATCTGATAGACATGAAAGCCAGAGAGCTAGCACTTAGAATAATGGTGGAGATCTGGTTTAATGTGTGAGAGACTGGAGAGGGAACATGAGAAGACAGACTTCACACTGAAAATGACATCTTGTACGGAACACTTAATATTTACGGCTGTAAGCACAGCTTCTTGAATTCAGTAGACTGTACTTTGATTAAAAACTAATTGGTATTTTGAAGATGGAGCTTAGAGCTCCTTCTCTTAACCTTCTTTTATCTCAAGATGAGTAGACATTTGCACATCAACTCTCACAAAGTATGTCAGAAACACAAAGATTCTGTAATGTTCTCTCTCTTTCTCACTGACCTAATAGAGAAGAAAATAGGAGGAACCATTGCCAAAGAAGAGAAGCTTAGGGATGCACTTTCTCTATTTTTCAGGCATGGCAAAGTCACTCAAAATAAAATGTAATTTATTTGTGTTGTCATTCAAAGACCACCCTTTCCCACTAACTTGTCGATGGAGAAAAAATATCACTAAATATTCAATTTGGTGTGAACTTAGTGTGATACAAAAATATTGAGGAGCATCAATTCAGAAATGCAGATAATACAGATCATCAGATTTTGAATAAAATATTTCATCTTTAAGACAGCCTTCCCTTACCCTTGCTTCCCTCCCTAAGATGGTACCAGGGTATAAGGAGAGAAGGGTTTTAAGTACCTCCCTGACATTATAAAAAAAGCCAGTGTCCTCACATGTGATGCCCTCTATTCTTGTGGTCTCTGGGACAAGATTCCTTGTAAACATTGGTTGTGATTAACCCTGCTGACAGTCATGGCTGAAGTCTCCGATTGGTTCAGTTAGTGATCTTACCTCTTTTAACTTGGTCAGAACAATTGGACCTCAACTTGGTTTCCACTGGTGACAGGTTACTGATTGCAACTGATCCCCCATGGCATCTGCTGGCTTGACAGCTACAGTGAGCCCCTCTTATCAAACCAGTCAGATTTCAATCTGTTCCATATGGGAATTGGAGTTGGCTCAGCAAAGGAAAACTTCAGGGCTTCCTTCTGTCAAATCCCATTATAAGGCCAAGTTCCTAGAGTCTTGTTCAAGATTGAAGGGAGAGGTAGCCCAAGAAATGACTTTTTCCTAACTCACAATGGAGAGTGAAAGCATCAGCCTCCTTCTCAGCCTTTAATGTTATCCTTTTCTCCAGAAGCTACCTCCATTCCATATCCTTCAGCCACAGTGGGGAAATGGGTGACTACTTCCTTCTTTCCCTCTTTCCTTCCTTTTCCTCTTCCTTCCATCATTTCCTAGCCAGAAAAGGGCATTATTTCCCTAAACTTCCCCTATGCTCTATTTTCCTTGTACCACCAAGAAATAAACTTAAAAGCCAGTAGTTATTCAAGGGTGGGATAAGGAATAACTCTATAAATTCTCTTAGTATGGTTGACACTTCATAGTCTAAGATTTGGAAAATACTTTCTAATGAACGACACTACCAGACTTGCAAGGCTGCCACCTAGTGTCATAATCCAATTTAGAAAATTAATGAATATTACCTAGGTCTTCCTTGACCAGTTATGATCACCCTTCAGACAGATGAATGCATAGGAAAAATTAAATTAATTGTGGTTTGCAGTGAAAGCCATAAAGAGACTAACCTGTTAGTTCAGGGAGAACTGATTCACAAAGAAATTGTGATAATGGTGTCAAGTTGTGAGAGTAAAAACAGCAACCAGAAAGACTACTATATATAATTTCTGATATTGTATACCTTAACATGTTCTATTGAATTTGAGTATTTTGGGTGGCAGTAGAGGTCCTCTGATTATTTTCATTGGTAGTAGGACATATGACTATTAACTCTGAGGGAGACAGCACTATACAAGGGCTTTCCATCCCTAGGGACTTGATTTATCCTATAGGGTCAAAGAACAAACAGATGGTGGTTCATATGTTTTATAGGCATATTTTGGATTTATTAAAAATTTCTAGTCTATGGTTATTATAAATAATTCTATTTTTCCAATCAACAGACAGATTCACTTGCCATGTAATTCTCTGTTGCAACTATCATAGAACTATGAGGAAAGTACCAGGTTTAAGATTCGAGCATTGCCCTAATCAGAAGAGAGAACTGAAAATTTTCATCAGCCTCTTTAAAATGCTCTAGGGTCTTTAATAAAAAAGCTAACATAACACAAAGTATACTATTAAACATATTTACACACTAAATATCCCCTAATGTTGTACAAATACTAGATCTTACCAGAAACTGGTTTATAGTCCATGTTATTAAAATCTCATTTTTCCCACTTCATAAATTATTTCAGAGTCACTTTTCTCCAGCAAGTGACTATAAAGTGCTGGTATTTTTTTATCCTCTTTAAATACATTTCAAAATTTAACACAGTGGGAAATTGCTCCTCTGTTGGAAATTACATATAGCTGTGCTCAGCAAATGAATGTTAGTTGTCTTTCAAATTGAACATATTAATTTCTTCCAGTTTTATTGAGGTATAATTAAAAAATAAAAATTTTATATATTTAATGTTTTCATATGCTTACATATTATAAAATAATCACCACAATTAGACTAATTAACATATCCATCACCTCACATAGTTATCATTTTCGTGTGTGTGTGTGTGTGTGTGCGTGTGTGTGGTAAAAGAACACTAAAGATCTACCCCCTTAGTAAATTTCAGGTATACAATACAGTATTTAGTCACATTGCTATAAATTAGACCTTCAGAACTTACTCATTTTGCATAACTGAAAATTTGTACTTCTTGACCATCACCTCCCCATTTTTCCCTTCCCCTAGTCCCTGGCAAACACCATTTTACTCTGTTTTTATGAGTTTGTTTATTTATATTCCACATATAAATGAGATCATGCAGCATTTGTCTTTTTGTGTCTTGCTTGTTATACTTAGCATAATGTCCTCCAGGTTCAGCTAAATTTTCACAAATGGCATGATTTCTTTCTTAATAGACACACACACACACACACACACACACACAGGAATATTATGCATACCACATTTCTTTATTCATCTGCCAATAGACATTTAGGTTTCTTCTATATCTGGGCTATTGTAAATAGTGCTGTAAGGAAAATTGGAGGACAGATAATCTCTTTGAGATCCCGATTTCATTTCCTTTGGATATATACCCAGAAGTGGAATTGCTGGATCATAACATGGTTCTATTTTTAATTTTTTGAGGAACCTTCTGTATAATGATTGTAACAATTTACATTCTCATAATACTGAACAAGGGTTCCCTTTTCTCCACATTATGGTCAACACTTGTAATTTTTTGTCCTTTTGCTAATAGCCTTTCCAACAGGTGTTAGGTGATAATCTCATTGTAGTTTTGATTTCCCTTTTCCTGATCCTTAGTGAAATTGAGCACCTTTTCATAGAACTATTGGTCATTTGTATGTTTTCTTTTGAGAAATATTTATTCAGATTTTTTCCCTATTTCTTAATTGGGTTGTTTTTCTGCTGTTGAGTTGTTTGAGTTACTTACATGTTTTGGATATTAACCCCTTACCTGATATGGTCTGATAATATTTTCTCCCATTCTGTAGGCTACCTTTTTACTCTCTCAGTTGTTTTCTTGGCTGCACAGAAGCTTTTTAGTTTTATGTAATCTCACTTGTCTATTTTTTTCTTGTGTTGCCTGTGCTTTCAGTGTCATATCCAAATAATCAGTGCCCAGACCAATGTCAAAAAGCTTTTTCCCTATGTTTTCTTCTAGTAGTATTTCAGTTTCAGGTATTATGTTTAAGTCTTTAATCCATTTTAAGTTATGTTTTGTATATGGTGTGAGTTAAGGGTTCAGTTTCATTCCTCTTTATGTGTATATCCAGTTTTCCTAACACAATTTATTGAAGCAACTATCCTTTCCCCATTTTGTGTTTATGGCACCCTCGCTGAATATTAGTTGACTATAGTTGTGTAGATTTATTTCTGGGCCCTATTCTGTCCAATGATCTATGCGTCTGTCTTTTTTAATTTGTTTTTTTAACGTTTATTTTCAAGAGACAGAGAGAAACAGAGCACGAGCAGGGGAGGGACAGAGCGAGAGGGAGATATAGAATCTGAAGCAGGCTTCAGGCTCTGAGCTGTCAGCACAGAGCCTGATGTGGGTTCAAACTCACAAATGCGAGATCATGACCTGAGCTGAAGTTGGACGCCTAACTAACTGAGACACCCAGGCACCCCACTATGTGTCTGTCTTTATGCTAGTACCATATAGCTGTGTAATATATTTCAAAATCAGGAAGTGTGATGCCTCCATCTTTATTCTTCTTGCTCAAGATTATTTAGGCTTTTGGGGGTCTTTTATGATTCCATATGAATTTTAGGATATTTTTTCTATTTCTGTTAAGAATGCCACTGGGATTTGGATTGAATTGGATTTGTAGGTCACTTTTGGTAGTATGGACATTTTAATAATATTAATTCTTCCAATCCATGAATATGAGATATCTTCCACTTATCTGTGACTTTAAATTTATTCATGATGTTAACTAAAGCAAATTAAATCCCATACTGTAGGATGTCAACCTGATTTAAAACTTGTAGTTTAATGGTTAAAAATACCTATTGTTTTAAATAACACCTTAAATTAAGTTAACAAAAAGTTAATCACCTTGTAGCAGTTGAATGATCAAGTTACATTCATTTGGAGATGACTTAGTGATAGAGTATTATTGATTTAGCAAATGTACTTCATTTCATTTAGCTCATTTTATTTTTTTAAAATTAAAAAAAAATTAAAAATAAATAAAATTTTTTAAACATTTATTTATTATTGAGAGACAGAGAGACACAGAGCATGAGCAGGGGAGGGGCCGAGAGATGGAGAGACACAGAATCTGAAGCAGGCTTCAGGCTCTGAGCTGCCAGCAAGCACAGAGTCCGACTCGGGGCTTGAACTCACAAACAGCGAGATCATGACCTGAGCCGAAGTCAGACACTCAACTGACTGAGCCACCCAGGTGCCCCACGTCATTTAGCTCATTTTACATACACATGCCCACAGACTGCAAAATATTTACTAGATATGTCATAAATATCCCTTTAATAAAAATACTGCAAGTATTAAAAAAAATACTGCAAGTATTACTACTTCCACAATTCTCCTTACTTCTCTAACAATAGAAATATTTGGGGTCTTGCCTTTATAATGGCAAATTTATATTATAGAATGTTTTTCAAGGTTTCAGATTGCAAAGAGCAGAGAGTACTATTCCAGATAGTAATTCCTCAGAAGCATGGTCATAAAAGTCAGTCCTTTGACTCTCTAATCATCTCACATGCCTACAGTGACACTCAAACCTTTCGATCCTTGGAGCCATGCCATGAGTAAATTTGGTCTTTTAATCGGAACCTACTCAACCAGGCACATTGACAACTGGATTGAATTGGAAATCAACTTAGTTCTGTCAGTGTAACAGTACACAGTCTTCAGCGAGTCTTCTTGCCTTTGTGCATCAGTCAAGAGTGACACTACAGGGACTAAAAACAATGGAATAATGATTGTCTTCTAGATACCTGAATTGATCACAGAAACAAACATATCCAAAGGAACCTTTAGGCCTACCAAAGCCCTACCATCAGCAACATAGAGTAAAATGTCCTATGAATCTGGGCACAACCCATTGTCCCCTGAAGCACAAAAAAGTCAAGACAGATCCAGCAATGTTGTCTTAGAACAAAGCACAATGACAAGAGATATGGAGTTGCAGGTCATTATGTTGTATGCTGTGGTGATGTAGTCATGAAGGACATAGCCTCTAAAGAAGGTATCTCACTGCATGTAGGAAGCCTAGCAAGAAAGGTAGATATCCTAAACTGGTACTAGTAAGTTTTAATATCACAGAGACAAGATGAGTGTATGGTTTTAAAATATATCTGAAAACTCATTAATAGTCTGCCCGTCAAGAAGTGAAGTCTAATTTCCCATCTCACTCCCTTTTGAATGTAGAATGGCCTTAGTTAGCAATGTCTAATAAAGAGAATGTACCTGAAGTGATGCTGTGTAACTTCTGAGGCTAGTTTAGAAAAGGCCGTACAACTTCCCACTGGCTTTCTGAGGATACTTCCATTTAGAACAAAGCTGCTATAGTGTATGGAAGCCTAATCCACATAGAGATACCATGTGTAGGTTTTTCTGTTGTTAGCCTCTGCTGAAGTCCCACTCAACAACCAACATCAACCACCAGACATGTAAGGAAGGCTTTGAGATGGTTCCAGCTTCAGCCATCATTCTAGTGCAACATCATGAGAGATTCCAAGTAAATCTCTGCCAAGCTGAGCTCAAGTCAACACCTAGAACTGTAATGGAATGATAAGTAAACATTAATTACTGTTCTTGTTTAACACCACTAACTACAGATCAGATTGTTAATCAGGAAGAGATAATTGAAACAATAGGACATATACAGGGGTAGTAGCTTTTAGACATGACCTGTGAGAACATTTCTCTGAAGCTAGCATGTTTCCCTGTTATCATCCAAGGATTAAGGCAAATCTCAGGTCTCTATCAGAGACACTGAGATGTAATTCATGTAAAATACTGTGAGATTGAAAATAATAGCCACCTACTTTGTATATCGTTTCCATAATATGTAGGAAAATGATTTGTTGAAATTAAAGAAATGAAGAGCTAAAGAGTAAGAATTATTCCATTCATGAGAATATAACTTCACCATTTGTCATGAATATTCTAAGCATCTTGACAGGTATAGTCTTCCAGTAGATAGGGTATATCCATGTATGATACTATTTTAGAACTAACCACTTAATCACATTTTATATGATTAACCTGTATGCTTACACTCCTTGTTGTTCCAAAAAAGGATTTGAGGAAACTTAAAAGAATATGTAAGATTGGAAAATAAGTGAGTTTAGAAAAAAATTGTGGCAAGGGAAAACAAAATGAAGGGTGAGGACTAAGCACGCACATGACTTAACATCTGTGGGCCACAAATTTCTAATGTTCCACATACAGTATTAAATTTAGACAATTATATAATTCAAGAGGCTTACCAAATGAAATCAAATAACTACTCAAGAGCACTTACTCCTTGAGCTACAAAAATGCGACATTTTTTTCTGGAGAGGAGTGTCAAAAAAATAAGACATTATGTGCTACAATGAACATCTTTTCAATTATTCTGTTGACAAAGTCCAGAATATATATTTTATTTTGTTTTCTGTTTTTCTTTTGTTTTTCTTTCTTATGGTTTAAATTATGTAAGTGATACCTTTTTAATTGAAGAAAATATGAAAGATAAATTAAAAGATAAAAAAATATTTCTTCATCTTGCCACCACTTGATTTGAAATATCTCTTTTATCAAGTAAGAAGTTCTGCACAAATTACTTACTTTCATTGAAATAATGACCAAAAATCTTCCAAATTAGGTGAAAACTATAAACTTTTAGATTCAAGTAACTCAAAATCTAAGCAAAAGGAACATAAAGAATACTACACCAACATACATCATAATCAAATTGCTCAACACCAGTGATAAAGAGAAAATCTTAAAAGCAGCCAGAGAAAAAAGACATGTTACATAAAAAGTGATGAATTTAGGGATGACAGCAAATATCATGTTGGAAACCATACAAGTGAGAAGACAGCACTGCAAAAGAAAAACTATAAACCTAAAATTATATTACCAGAAAAAAATATCTTTCAAAACTGAAGGCAAAATTATTTCAGGTGTATAAAAGCTGGAATAGTTAATCACCAATGGATCTGTACTACAATAAATACATACACAACGTGATACCTTTTGTGGCTATGTCAGTCAGACTTTTTGAGTGTTGATGGAAATATTACAGACTTGGAGATGTTGATTTAGGATTCATCAACATAAAGATGACTGGTATCATAGGTGGCAAGAAGATTCTGTAAAATAAGGAAGGAGGTACAGAGCCAGAAGAAGATGAGAAGTGAGAGTTAAATTTGATGAGTGCCTAATGTACCAGACACCATACAAGGTATTTAACATACTTTATCTCATTTTCCCCTTCCATTAGGCCTATAAGGTAGATATAATTATCCTTGCTTTATAGATGAGAAAACAAACTCTTGAGAGTATAAGTAAATTTCCTAAGAACATGCTGCTTATAAAGAGCAGAGGCAGGATTGGAATCCAGGATACACATCTCCACTATTAGCGTATCATATTAATATCTCTACCATGTTGCTTAACTATACCTTTACCTGGAAAAAAAAAATACTCGTCTCTTCCCTCTAGCTACCTGTCTACCCATAATAGGTAAAGTCCTTCACTGACATAATCCTGTGCATTTCCTTTGTAGCTCTTTTTACAGCTGTAATTGTATAATTACTGATACAATTATTTGCCACCTCTGCTAGATTTTAAGTTCCATGGTCCATGGAATAAAGGTATCTTTTTCACAGTGCATGAAGCAGTGCTTCAGAAATAGCAGTTGCCCGATACATTGTGTTTGAATGAATGCTTCATCTCTACCATTGCAAACAGGCTGAAAAGGAACTAGTACCAGGACTGAGAACAAGCTATTGAATTTACCAACTAGTAATCCTCTAAAGTCACATGATTTAACGTGAAGTGTCATTCTCATTACAAAGCAGCTATCTAGAAGAATGACCACAGTTAATAGTCTGTACTAGCACTGTACAATAGAAGCATAATATGAGCCTCATATGTAGTTTAAAATTTTCTAGTAATCCATCAAAAGGATGAAAAACAGGTGAAATTAATTTTAATAGTACAATTTAATCCAATATATCTAAAATATTAACATTTCAACAACTAATCATTTTAAAATTATTTATGAGATATTTACACTCTTTATTTCCATGCTAAGTCTTCAAAAGCCACTGTGAAATTTATACACACAGCAGATCTACAATTTTTCCACAAGAAAAATCAAGGAAGGCTTTCTATGGTGGAAAAGCATGGCACTGTTGTCATATGTTGAACAATTAAAAGTCATGTCTCATCTAGGAAAATATGTTTGAAACATGAAAAATGGTAGGGAGGGAGTTGAGAGGTCCATGCCAAGAAAAAAAAGGAATGATGGAAGGGTATCTAAGCTAAGGTTCCTCCATCATTTTGGTCCTATTAAAGATATTAGTAACCAGGTTTTTGTCTAGAAAACCCCTACATTAATGCTATTAGGTATACTTTAGAAGTAGAAATTCATGAGTGAATTATTGCAAACTCTGAATTTTTCATCCCTATCTCTACTTAAATTCTGCATAGAATCCTCGCTACTAAAAAGTTTGGCTGCCAAAATGAAATGTTAAAAAGGAAGAAAACTCTGTTGCAAAAATCAACTATGTAATAATCACTAACAGTTTTGTCAGAGATATGACAATAAGAACTCCCTGCATTTTGAGTAATCACATTCATAATAGGAGGGAAAATGTGCAAAACTCTTCATGAGCCAAACCCATTTCCTGGGGGCATATACATTGGCTAATATTAGGATTTAAAAATGAGAGCAATCTGGCTTCTGTGTGTGTGTGTGTGTGTGTGTGTGTGTGTGTGTGCGCGTGCGTGCGCGCGCGCGCGCACGCGCATGCGGACAAGCAGAAAATGAACAGAGGGGTAGAACAAAAATGGAAATAATTGGAAGTTACTGAAAGACCTGTGGCTGCAGTGAGGAGCGTAATGTGCTGAACAAGGGATATTTCCAAGCAATCCAGAATTTTGCTGCCCAAGTCTCATTCCCACCTTCCTGCCCCCAATGGCCTGTGTTCATGAGAGATGAGCCACAGTCCTCTGGAGAGACTAGATCCTCTGCCCGACTTGCTGGTGTTTTAGTCTGGCTGTTTGGAAATATGCTCCTGTTGCTGCCGTGATCTCAAGATGCATGAGGAATGTTGATTTTTCAGTGTGTTCTTTCACACTGGCCATTTCTCTGGCAGGCTGTTTCGGTGAATGTAGTAAGAACAAGTGTATTATCCAAACAGTGGGAAATAAAATCACAGCTGGGCGTTATCTCAGCCGCAGGCATCGCATTGTGAGCGCTCCGGTATTGTCTGGCTGATGGTACCCGAAACTGCCAGAAGGCCGAGAAACTTCTGTCACAGATAGCACCGTGAATTGGAATGAGAGGACTTCTGGGATCTCAGAGATACTTGGAGCTGCGTCTCTGCACGGCCCTAGAAGCCTCCTTTCCTGGACCTAACCTGGCTCAGAGTCTGAGGTGGTGACACGTTTACATTTATTGTCTTCCCTGAGGAAACAGTGACATTTCTCCTCCCTCTCTACCATGGAAACACAGGTGCCTGGGGTGTTTATTGGCTCCCATCAGTCACACACATATGCAGCACTGGAGCATGAAGGTGGGTTATCTTGAGAGAGGCACAGGAAGATTATCTTTGCCCAAATAAATGTCTCTATTTTATTTTAATCTAATGAATGGAATGTAGTAAAATAGTGGCACAGAGTAAAGTGGCATTGTTAAAATCCTGATATATTTTCCCCTTCATAAATCCAATCTTATGAGCCATGTGAGCCTGACTAAATGGCAAACACATTCTCTTGTTGGAGACCAAAAGCGTCACACATTTGAACAGGAGCACAAATTGTAGAGCAAGATATGCCATAGTGAGGGTGGGTGACACTACAAAAATAGCAAATAACAGTTATCTGAGTGGGTTTCCCACCCTAGCAAGATGTGATTGTTCTTCTTTTTGTCATGCCTACTTCCAGATTTTCACTCATGTTTCCAGTGTACTTGTCAAGCTGAACTCCTAAGTTAGGCCCATGATGTCCTATTACTAAACTGTTTTTACAACAGATAGCATAACTCATAACAAAGAAGTACTGTATTATAACCCAAAGTATAAAACAAATATCCATGAGTCCATGCTAAAATAAATGATTGATTAAATAAATAAATTGGGGAAAAGAGACAAATCTCCCATGGAGAAGAATTCCAAATAATTTTAAGTGGATACTCCAGCCTCAGTGGGGTAGAGCATAGCTCCCACTTCTTAAGTATGGGCTGCTTATGGTGACTTCCTTCCAAAAAGTATTGTGATGGAAAGGGGAGAAAAAGAGTAACTTTACAATGGAGAAACCTGACAAACACTACATCAGCCAGGCGATCAAGGTCAACCTCAACAGTGACAAATCATGCTGACAGCATGTACCCTGGGTAGGATGTGTGAGAAAGACACTTCACCTCTATGATCTTCTTCCCCAAAACTCATACTCCCAGTCTAATCATGAGAAAAACATCACACAAATCCCAATTGAGGGACATTCTACCGAATACCTGACCAATATTTCTCAAAGCTGTCAAGTTCATCAAAAACAAGGAAAGGCTGAGAAACTGTCACAGCTAAGAGGAGGGTAAGGAGACATGATAACTAAATGTAATATGGTATCCTTAATATGATCCTGGAACAGAAAAAGAATAGTAGGTAAAAACTAAGGAAAGCTAAATATATACTTTAGTTATAATGTATCAGTAACAGTTTATTAACTGTGATAAGTGTACCCTATTAATGTCAGACGTTAATAATGAGGGAACTGGCTATAGAACATACAGGAACTCTGTATAAAATCTTGATATTTTTTCTGTAAATCTAAATTCATCCTAACATTATTTTTTAAGGGGTTAAGTTCCCCAAGAACACACAACATTTGCACATGTAAACTGGAATTCAAATGTAGGGTTTTGTGATGCAGAATTCTGCACTCTTTTTACTACACCATACTGCCTCATTTCACAAGTCCCTCTAGGGTCTACCATGTGTGGCCATTTTTAGTTTCCAAAAATATCCCTATTTTATTTTATTTTATTTTATTTTATTTTATTTTATTTTATGTATTTATTTATTTATTTTTGAGAGAGAGAGAAAGAGTGTGTGCGTGTGTGCACACATGAGCAGGAGGAGGGGCAGAGGGAAAAGGAGACAGAGAATCCCAAGTAGGCTCCACACCCAGCACAGAGCCTGACACAGGGCTCAATCTCGCAAGCCTGAGATCATGACTTGAGCCAAAATTAAGAGTCCGATGCTTAACTGAACCACCCAGGCACCCCAGTATATCCCCATTTTAGGAGTGAAACACAAAATTCCCTTTTGTGTAGCAGCTCCTGTCCAGTTCTGCATTTAAGGGTGGAAAGGGACATAAAGAGGAATTAACATTAAGAAAGTAATTCACTAAGTGCCAACCACTCCCCAGCGTGTTTGCATGTGTTAATTTTCTCTAATTCCAATAACAATCCATGGACATTTTTGTCAAAGGCTGTCAACTGAAAGTAACAGAAAACTCTTTATTATTTTCTTGTCTCCTTCTCCATAATGTTGGCTCCTTTACGTATATTACTTGCCTTGTGAGTATGAGATGGCTAATCTCTGCCAGGCTCTTGTCCATTTGATAGACAGGAACAAGGAGTAATGAAGCCAACAGGAGACACCTATATTGGAAAAGTAAAATATTTCCCTGCACACTACTACTTATAGCTTATTGGCCAGAACTGTGTGAAAAGGGGAACGTCTCATGGCAAGGGATCCTGGAGAAGCAAATATTTATGCTGCACACATTGCCTAGACAACATCATGTTTCCGTTAGTAAAGAAGAATGGAGAATAGATCCTAGGTAGGCGACTAGCAGATACTGCCCTTCTTTCAATTGTATACATGAAGAAATTTATAAATATTTCATAAGAAAATTTCATAAGAAATTTTAAGCTCCCTTCCCAGGTCATAGATAATAAGTGGAAGAAATGGAATTTAACATAGAACTGACTGGTTGAAAACATTTGCTTTTTCCTTCAAACTGGACTGGGAAAGCAGAAAATCTACCTACCCCTTTTTGCCTAATGGATCACTTCTCAAAACCTAAAGAATAGGTTAGTTACTTAAAATCACATAATTAGTAGAAAATCCATCTTACCACATGGTCTTGCAGATTTCTACCTGTGACTTTAAAAAAATGTATTATTGACTATATTCCCTGTGCTTTACTTTTCAGTCTCTTATTTATTTTATATTTGCGAGTTTGTACCTCTTAATCCCCCTCACTTATTTTGCCCATCCCCTCAGCCCCCTTTCTTCTGGTAACCACCAGTATGTTTCTCTGCATTTAAGAGTCTGTTTGTTTTTTAGATTCTGCATATAAGTAAAATCCTATGGTGTTTGTCTTTCTTAGTCTGATTTGTTTCATTTAGCATAATACCCTCTAGGTCCATCCATGTTGTCACAAATGACAAGATTTCATTCTTTTTTTAGTAGCTGAGTAGTATTCCATTAGAATGGAATAGTGTGGTGTACACACCACATCTTTATCCATTCATCTGTTGGTGGATACTTGGGTTCTTCTATATCTTGGCTATTGTAAATAGTACTGCAATAAACATAGGGGTACATACATCTTTTTGATTTACTGTTTTCATTTTCTTTGGGTAAATACCCAGCAGGGGAAATACTGGATCATATGGTATTTCTGTTTTTAATTTCTTGAGAAACCTCCATACTGTTTTCCACAGTGGCTCTACCAATTTACATTCCCACCAACAGCACATGAGGGTTCCCTTTCTTCCACATCCTTGCCAAGACTTGTCATTTGTCTTTTTTATAATAGCCATTCTGACTTGCGTGAGGTAATATCTCATTGTGGTTTTGATGTGCATTTCCCTAATGATTGGTGATGTTGAGAATCTTTTCATGTGTCTGTTGGCCATCTGTATGCCTTCTTTAGGAAAATGTCTATTCAGGTCCTCGGCCTATTTTTTTTAAATTGGATTGTTTGTTTTTCTTTTGTTGTTGAGTTGTATAAATTCTTTATATATTTTGGCTATTAACCTCTTATCACATTAACCGTCTACAAATATCTTCTCCCATTCAGTTGGTTGCATTTTTGTTTTGCCGACAGTTTTATTTTGCCTTGCAAAAGCTTTTTATTTTTTTTAAAGTTTATTTATTTGTAAGTAATTTCTACATTCAATATGGGTCTCAAACTCATGGCCCCGAGATCAAGAGCCACATGCTCTTCTGACTGAGCCAGCCAAGCACCCCCAAAAGCTTTTCATTCTGATGTAGTCCCAATAGTTTATTTTTGCTTTTGTTTTCCTGGCCTCAGGAAATATATCCATAAATATGTTACGAAGGCCAATGTCTAAAAGATTTTTGCCTATGTTTTCTTTTAGGAGGTTTATAGTTTTGAGTCTCACATTCAGGTCTTTAATCCATTTTGAGCTAATTCTTGTATATGCTGTAAGATAGTGGTCCAACTTTTATTCTTTTGCATGTGGCTGTCCAATTTTCCCAACACTTTTTTGCATTGTATGTTTTTGCCTCCTTTGTCATAAATTAATTGACTATGGGTTTATTTATGGGCTCTCTATCCTGTTCCATTGATCTATATGTCTCTTCTTGTGCCAGTGCCATGTTGATTTGATTACCATAGCATTGTAGTATCTCTTGAAATCTGGGATTCTGATACCTCCAGCTTTTTTTTTTAATGTTTATTTATTTTTGAGAGAAAGAGAGAGAGAGCCTGAGTGGGGAGGGCCAGAGAAAGAGTGGGAGACACAGAATTCGAAGCAGGCTCCAGGCTCTGAACTATCAGCACAGAGCCTGACGTGGGCCTCAAACCCACAAACCGTGAGATCGTGACCTGAGCTGAAGTGGGACATTTAACATATGGAGTCACCCGGGCACCCCTATGATAACTCCAGCTTTGATCTTCTTTCTCCAGATTGCTCTGGCTATTCAGGGATTTTTGTGGTTCCATACAAATTTTAGAACTGTTTGTTTTATTTCTGTGAAAAATGTTATTGGTATTTTGATAGGGACTGCATTGAATCTAGATTGCTTTTGGTAGTATGAACATTTTAATAATATTCTTCCAGTCCATGAGCATGTCATACCTTCCTTTTGTTTGTGTTATCTCCAGTATCTTTTATCAGTGTCTTACAGTTATTAGACTATAGGTCTTTCACCACTATGCTTAAATTTATTCCTAGGTGTTTTATTCTTTTTGATGCAATTGTAAATGGGATAGTTTTCTTAATTTCTCTTTCTGATAATTCATCATTAGTGTATAGAAATGCAGCAGATTTCTGCATATTAATTTTATATCTTACAGTTTACTGAACTCATTTATTCTAATAGTTTTTCGGTGAAGTCTCTACGGTTTTCTAAATATAGTATCATGTCATTACAAATAATGACAGTTTTATTACTTACCAATTTGGTTGCCTTCTATTTCTTGTCTAAATGAAAAAGACTCTAAAAACAAGAATAACATTATCACTCCTACATAGTGAGTAGAATGTCTTAATCTCATACAATATCTAGCCTATACATTGCAATGGGTTATGTCCCTTAACTCTTTTTATTGATAGAATGCCTCTCTTTATTTTCTTGCCATTTATTTTTTTTTGGGGGGGGGAAACCCGTGAAGGGTTTCTTGTATACTGTTTCACACAATATGGATTTCGCTAATTGAATCCCTGTAGTTTAGTTTAACATGCTCCCTGGTCTCTTGTGTTTTATGTAAATTCTTGGTTAGATCTAGAACTTTCATTAGATTCTGATTTGCATTTTTAGGAAAACAGCTTCATAAACAGGATGATGTGCTGTTTTTAGAAGGCACAGAATATTAACACTCTCTCTGTGTCATAGTAACAGCCACCGATGGTCTTTGCCTTGTTCCATTATTTCATTAAAGATTGCAAAGTGATGGTGTTCTAATTCAAGTATTTTTTTTTTCATTTATTAGCTGGAGTGCTTTTATAAAGAGCTACCTAAAGTTACATTGAGTTCTGGAAAAGCAAGACTAATGCTTAATACTTGTATTTATTTTCTAAGTGATGAATTTATTGCTTCGCATTCTGCATTCCCCAGAGTTAACCAATGAATGTGATGGGGTGTGTGTGTGTGTGTGTGTGTGTGTGTGTGTGCATGTGTGTATGTTAGAGAGTGCTCATGGATCTAAACATATTTTAAAACTTGTTTTCCATTCATTGTAGTAATTATTATTATTCATGTTCAAATTGTCCCATTTTTGACAAAATATGATTCTTCTCTAATTGATTTGACATGATTTATATATTATTTAATAATCTTGTTTTCTAGTATGTACAGATGTTTTGGGCTCACTTTCTACATTTTTATCTCCCAAGTGTATAATCACCCATTTCTATAAGGAGACTTGAGTTTCTTGTTTTAAATCTTTTTTTTAACTTCTGTTTTTATAGACTTTGCTTTTCATTTATTTCCTGTTTGTTTTTTTTTTGCTGTGCTTTCTGTAGCAGTTATTCTGTGTTCCTTGTAATTTCATCATCATTTAAAATATTTTTTTCTATTTGTTTTCTGAATTCTGTTGATTCACATTTCACATTATCTTATTTTCAGGCTATCACTACCTGTTTCTGATCACCTGTTTTTGTTTTTGTTTTGTTTCGTTTTGTACTCTTATATTTGTGCTCTGTGATATTCCTGTATAACTATAATTGCTTTTTCAGGCTTTTGTTTTTATTTGTTTTCTCTTTCCTTTTTTTTAGTTCTTATTGTAATGTTAAATTATAATATTTATCTGCTTTGTTGAAATTATTTTTAGATGAGTTTTCCTATTATATATAGGAATCAATGTTGCTTTCATTTATGATTTATTCTATGGTGCCTTTCTGTGCAGGCAGAGCTGCCTCATTTCCTGTTACTTGCATTTACACGGGATGGGGTTTTCCTAGACTTGTAGTAGGAGATGGAGCAGGGGATACAAGGGTGTGACAACACATCATCCCAAGTTTCATAGCTCACATCTCCCTCCTGTCACTACAGTGAATGTCTTGCAATATGTTAATTTCTATAACCGGCCCTGCTCTGATTCTCAGAGCCCAGCCTGGTTCTGGTGACCTTCTCCCACCAGCCTTGCATTTCCTACTCCCCTCCGCAGCCCTTTCTTTCACCAGGATGCACTCTTAGACACTATTTCTTGCTGGCATATCTGCTATCTGCTACCTCTGGGCTCTTGGACACTTTCTGAACCATGTCTCTCTCTTCCTTCCCCAGTACTCTTGAGGTGCTCAATCTCAGTTATACTCACAGTAGTTTCCTCTCAGATGGGACGCTCTCATTTGGGAATCAACTGTCTGCTGGAGACGTGTGAGATCCACCGGCCCTCAGAACCCCTTTCCCCACTCTGCCCTCCCCTCAGGCTTTAAAATCACCAGCTTCTGTGTTGCCTCACAGTTGCTGTAATACTTATGCGGCTGGAAGTCTGTGAGTTTTCTGTCTCCTAGTTTCACTAAAGATACAAAGTTGTTTTTAATTTCTTCTTTTTTCTCCATATGATTGCCAGGAGAAAAGAGATATTCCAGAATTAGTTGCTTGGTTATAAAGCTTTTGGTTATCAAGTTTGATTTCGAAACTTTTCCAAATACTTACAGGAGTAGATATCACTTACTAAGGGCTGCCGAGGCCCGGGCTCAGTGCCGTGGACTCTAGATATAATGACTCACTAGGACAAATCAGAGCACTAATTGCTGCCATTATCTCATTTTCAGATGGAGTAGCTGAGGTCCAGGAAGGTTAAGTAATTTGCTTAACCTGCCATGAAGAGAATAAGTTAGAAGAATTGGGATTTAAAACCAATTTGTTTTAAATCCGGAGACCAAACTCTGATCCCATGAAATGGCTTGCCACACTTCCTGCAGATTGTAATATCCCAAGACTAAAATGCTTATATACGTTTCCTCTTGTGCATATAATGGTACATCTTGTCATGGTTTAATGTGGACCAAGCATAAATACCTTGATTTATAAACTGCACTGAATATGATTTCCTGAGAGCTTCACATATTTTTCAGTCCACTTGAAAGTGGAAATATGACCTATAATTTTAACATGAAAAGATAAGTATGTCCTACATTTCAGTAATGTGTGAAAATAAAAGGAAATCTTTAATCTTTTCTCTAAAACTTGATAAAAATGCTGAGTTAAAGATAAACATGGAAACAAAGAAGATATTTTGAGCATATTGCATATGTCGAAATCCTAAGATATTATATCAGGATACATAAGTTATCCACCATGACAATTTGTACTTTTTGATTTGTCAACATCTTCATAAATTTATAATTAGTGCACTATATTCCACACATAAACTGTATTATAACTATAGTTTCGAGGTTATACATTTGTGTAGTTTAAAACCAAAGTGTGTAGGGGTGCCTGGGTGGCTCAGTCAGTTAAGTGTCCCACTTCAACTCTCGGTTCATGGGTTTGAGCCCTGCATTGGGCTCTGTGCTGACAGCTCAGAGCCTAGAGCCTCCTTCTCTCGACCCTCCCCCGCTCACATCCTGTCTCTGTCTCTTTCAAAAATAAACATTAAAAAAAGAATTTAGTTTTATTTGTGTGTGTGTGTGTGTGTGTGTGTGTGTGTGTGTGTGTGTATAATTTGTTTCCTATTGATTCTGTAAGAAATTACCATAAATTTAGTGGCTTAAACAAAACAAATTCCCTTTCTTACGGTTTTGGAGGTCAGATGTCTGAAATCACTTTCACTGGACCAAAGTCAAAGTGTCTGCAGGCCTGGTTTCTTCTGGAGGCCTTGAGGGGTGAATCTGTTTCCTTACCTTTTTCAGCTTTAGTGGCCATCTGTATTTCTTGGCTTGTGGCCCCTGCTGCCATCTTCAGTGTGCATCACTTCATCTCTGCTTCTCTCAGCACCACCTCTTCTCCTCTGTCTCCTTTATGTATAACACTTGTGATTACAATTAGGGCCCAGGAAAAACTCCCATATCAAGATCCTTAACTTAATTCCATCCACAAAGTTCTTTTTGCCATATAGGGTAACATTGACAGGTTCCAGGGATTCAGACCTAGATACCTTTAGAGGCTATTATACAACCTACTATCCATATACTATATATACTATTCAGTCTAATACATATATATTATTTTTATATTATAATTTATATCATACATATTTATATTTTGTGTTATATGGCATAAATGTCAATGTGTATATATTTTATATGTCTATATTATATAACTTTCACAAATTAAATACAATTACATTATTTTACATATATGATAACTGGCTTTTAGTTGTCATCATAAAACAACCAATATCAGGCTCAGAGTGTTTGAGCAATCTTCCAGAAGTACTTTAGCTCTTCAGTGTCAGGGCTTGGGATAGAATGCAGTACTCCTTGATTTTGAAAGTCCTTCCTGATTTTCTTGAAGAACTAATGTATTCAATAAAGAGAAACTGTATCTTGCAAAGATGTGAACTGGAATTAAAGAAGGAAAAATTAATTTGAAGCTAATTTATTCTGAAAAGTTTAATTTTATGGTGAATTCTGATTTTGTGGACACTATCATTTCTGTACCAAAATTATTTAGACTTATTCAGGAAGTATCCACACTGCTCAAAAGCCCTGGAAAATATCTGTTTTTTCTTATGATGATATCTTTCACTTGAGGACAAAGCCTGAAGGCAGAGCTAGAATTAGACAGTTAATACAAGTCATATACACTTCTGTTAGTCAGCACAAACTGCCATAACAAAATACCACAGGCTGGATGGCTTAAACAACAGGAATTTATTTTTCAGTTCTGTAGACTAGAAGTCCAAGATGAAATTGCCAAAGGGCTGGATTCCAGTGAGAGTTCTCTCCTTGGATTGTAGATGGCAACCTTGCTGTGTCCTCACATGACCTTTCCTTGGTGTGTGTATGTGGAAAGAGTGGTGGGGGGGCGCGGGGGATAGAATCTCTTTCTTTCTCTTCTTATAAGGCCACCAGACCTATCAGATTAGAACCTCACCCTTATGCTCTCATTTAATTTTAATTATACTAAAAGCCCTATTTTCACATGTAGTCACAGTGGTGGTTAGGGCTTCAACTTACGAATTTTGGGAGAACACAATTCAGTCCATAGCAACATTGGGCACTAAAATACTCTTTTCCTAATATTAAGTATTCCACACAACATAATTACACAACTTTGTGTTTTCAGTTAATATATCCTTTAAATATGATTAAATGCATTGAAATGGCATCACACACAAATTTGTGTTTTTCTTTTTGCCATAGTACAGTAGTGGAATAAGTGCACGTGAGATAAGGTAATCACCAGTCCTTCTTGCAGCACACTATTACAAGCTTATGGGGCTCGAAGTACTATCCAGGAACAAGAACATTTCACTTTTCTTCATTAGTTGGTGAATATTGATCCAATTCTTAACAAATGGAGAAGAGTGGAATTTCTTTTCAGGCATTTATGGCACCCAACAGCCTGACTGACTAACTGCACAGTAACTTAGAATATATATTACTTTTTTAAGGGTGAGGACATGTACATCACTTAAAATGACATCTGCTAGGAAAAAAGGCACAAATGTTCAACAAATGTTGGAATTCGGTAAATGTGTAGAAATGAAGAGGTGATGGAGTATTCTAAGTAAAAATTCATATTTTGAGGGAGACTTCCAGGTTTAGCTCCAGCATGTAAAGAACTTGAGCTCATCATTCCTGTTCTTGAATCTATAAAAAGCCTGAGTAAATTGAAAATGTATGGCATTGTTTGAACTCATCAGAAAATTAAGGTCACGGGGCAAATGGCCACCCTGAAATCTGGAGATGTGCTAATCCAGTGAATAACAACTGAGGCTTGTTTGCCTGGAGCAAAAGACACTGGAGCCATAAGCATGTAGGAAAACTTAAATTATAATTTTGAAGAATTTCTGGAGATGAAGTGTGGACTAGTATGAGAACTAGTGTGGTAACTACTGTCTTAGTCCCCTCACCCCTTTCTTGGGTCATATCGACAAGAATCCCACCAAGTTCTCACAGTGAAGAATAAAGAAGGATCTCTTCATGACTCTGGCAAGAGGAGGAGAAAAGTAACCATTGTAAAGTATTTCCAAAGTATTCCTCATAACAAAGGACCATTCTTCAGGGAAAAAGACTTAACCAGAGCCTTATCCCATCTGAAAGAAGAGAATTTCTCTGACTTTAGCTTTCTCCAGCCTTCTGTCTTATGTAGATGGTGTAGAAATTAAGGTACACTTGTGAAGATCACAGAAGAAGGGTACAAACCTGCTAAAAGACTGATATTTAATCATAGGATTTTACACCAGTTATTACCATCCTCTTCACACTTTACCACCACACCAATAAAGCTTCAGTATAATTATAGTTGGTTGCAGCAGAAGGAGCTACAAGATCCAGACTCTATCTAAGGAGAAGTTTTGGGAAAGCCCAAAGACAATAGAGACCAAAACCATGACAGTGGAGGAATTTGAAAACTCTGGGACCTACCACTATAAGTAACCATTTAAAACAGCTCAATTCATGGGTGCCTGGATGGCTCAATCAGTTAAGTGTCCCACTCTTGATTTCAGCTCAGGGCATGATCTTGTGGTCATGAGATCGAGGCCTGTGTAGGACTCCGCGCTGGGCAAGGAGCCTGCTTAAGATTCACTCTCCCTCTCCCTCTCTCTCTGCCCTTTGCCCACTTGCTCACATGTGCACATGTGCTTTCTCTCTCTAAAAAATAAAAATAAATAAAAAATAAAACAGCTCAATTCTGAGTGGCATTAACATCAAGTCACACCCTATAGGCCTATTTACTTTAGTTCCTATTACTTGATACTACATTTCCAGATTTCTATTAAAAATTACAAGGCATGCTAAGAAGGCAAAACAAAAGCAAACAACAAAAACAACAAATCACAGTCTGAAGAGATAAAGCAAGCATCAGAACCAGACTCAGACATGACACAAATTTTGGAAGTATCAGATTTAGAATTTAAAATAACTGATTAAAATAAATAAATACAATAAATATGATTAATGTATTAAGGGATATAATGGAAAAAAAGATAATGTGCAGGGGACAAAATGGGTTATAGAAAGAAAGAGATGGAAACTCTAAAAAAGAACCAAGAGGAAATGCTAGATATCAAAAACATTTTCACAGAAATGAAGACTGCAATTGATGGGCACATCAGTAAACTGGACACAGCTAAGGAAAGAATCAGTGAGCTTGAAGATAGGTCTGTAGAAACTTCCCAAATTAATGGCAAATAGAAAAAAAGAATTTAAAAATCAGAACAGGAATATAGTAACTATGGGGCAATTTCAAAAAGTATAGCATAGGTGTAATTGGAATATCAGAAGAAGAAAAAACAGAGATGGAAAAATATTTGAAATCACAGTGATGGAGAACTTTCCAAGATAAGTGACAGACATGAACTACAGATCAAGGAAGCTCAAAGAAAACCAAGCAGGAAAAGTATTTTTAAAAATCTACCAGGCATAAAATATTCAAACTGCAGAAAGCCAATGACAAAGAGAAAATCTTTGTGTGTTAATGCTGAATTATTTTCTCCTTCAGTTCTTCCAGTTTTTTGCTTCATGTATATGCAGGCTCTTTTGTGCGGTGCATATATGTTTATTGTTGTCATATCTTCCTGATAGATTGACTCTTTTGATATTATGAAATATCCCTCTTTATCTCTAGTAACTTATTTTTTAAAGTCTAATTTATCTGATGTCATTAGAGCCACTCCAGCTCTTTTACGGTTGTTGTTTGCATTGTGTCACGGTTTTCCATCCTTTTTTCTTTTAATCTGTATCTTTGAATCTAAAATATCTCTCCTATAGATATCATAGAGGTGGATATTGCTCTTTCTTAAAATATGTTTATTTTTGAGAGATGTAGAGAGAAAGAGAGAGCATGAGCAAAGGAGGGGCAGAGAGAGACACGGAGGAGAGAGAATCCCAAGCAGGTTCCACGCTGTTAGTGCAGAGCCTGACATAGGGTTCAATTTCATGAACCATGAGATCATGACCTGAGCTGAACTTATGAGTCAGACACTTAGCCAGCTGAGCCACCCAGGTGCCCCTGGATTTTGTTCTTTTATGCAATCTAACTATATCTGGTTTGATTGGATTGTTTAATCCATTCATATTTAATGTATTATTGATATGGTTAAATTTACATCTGACTTTTTTTGGTGTTGTTTTCAAAGATTTAAGTTTTTCACCTACCTCCTCTATTGCCATTCCACTCTCTGCTTTTATGAGTTTGACTTTTTTAGATACCACATGAAAGTGAGATCATATAGCATTTGTCTTTCTGTGTGTGGCTTATTTCACCTAGCATACATCCTCCAGGTTCATCTGCATTTGTTGCAAATGGCAGGACTTACTTCTTTTTTAAGGCTGAATAAAATTTCATTGTATATGTATATAAACTGCATTTTCTTTATCCATTGATCTGTCAATATATGCTTAGGTTGTTACCTTATCTTGGCCATTGTGAATATTGTTGCAGTGAACATGGGAATGCAGATATCTCTTTGAGATACTGATTTCATTTTCTTTGGATGTGTACCAGAAGTGGTAGTTTTACATATATTTTTTTAAATTTTTGCCATGTTTATTTATTTATTTTGAGACAGAGAGAGAGAGAGAGACAGAGCATGAGTGGGGGAAGGGCAGAGAGAGAGAGGGAGACAGAATCCAAAGCAGGCTCCAGGCTCTGAACTGTCAGCACAGAGCCCAACGTGGGACTCAAACTCACCAACTGTGAGATTATGACCTGAGCCAAAGTTCGACACTTAACAGTCTCAGCTACCCAGGCGCCCCTAATTAGACCTTTCTTTGCAAAGAAATGCTTGTAAGTTTGAGTTCCACCTTGGGTTCTCTGCTGTCAGCACGGAGCCTGTTCTGGATCCTCTGTCCCCCTCTCTCTCTGCCCCTTCCCTGCTCCTGCTCTCTATCTCAAAAATAAATTAACATTAAAAAAAATTTTTTTAAGGGCTGAACATCTCAGATAATTTATTACAGGAACTCTGGATACTGACCTTTCTCTAGAGATGATTGTGGTGGGGTTTTTTTGTTTTTTGTTTTTTGTTTTTTGTTTTTTGTTTTTTTGCTTGTTTTGTGATTTGGCTCAACTATTTCTACAAAGTTTATTTCCCCTCAGTTATTTTTCCCTTATTTTTTGTCTTTCAGTTATTTTTCCCTTTTTTATCTTTGTCTTTTGTCTAGAGCTCTCTTCTGTTGTTACAAGGCACTTACTGGTCAAGGTTATGTTTAAGTCCTCTTAGCCAGTATGTATTTTACTCTTTAACATGGGACATTTGTGTGGTTTAGAGGCTGCTGCTATCTGAGTTCAGACAATTTTCATTTTTTCCCCCATATTCAGCTAGGTACTAGTTTATCTCTTTGATAATTCTAGATAGAGTGCAGCTTTGGGTATGTATACAGTCTTCCAGACTGCCAGAGATTACTGTGCTATTATTCTTAAGCCTTTCTTCTTAGAAAGTGCCTGGGTTAGAGTACTTCACTGGACAGTCAGTGTCTTGTTAGAGGTTTTGGTTAATCCCGTTGTGCCAGTGAGACTTCCGCTCTGTATCAATGGATCTTTGTGGTTCTGCCTCATGTTCTGCTCTGACTAGTTCTCAATGAGTGAAGTATAATATATATGCACAGACTTCAACTCTGGGATTGGCTGTGATCCTAGGGAGGTTCTTCATGGCTCACTCTTTGGTTCTCACCATTAAAGTTCTAGCTGTTCTGCCAATTTTTTTATATCAGAATTACCACCTTCAGTCCACCAAGGTCTCCATTGTCAATAACACCCTTAGGCATGAGTTCTCCACTCCCTGTTCCAAATAATGTCCATCCATCCCCTCAGTCAGAGCTGAGGAGTTCTTGGCCCATAAAAGCTTATCTATCTTTATTGTTGGAAAGAACCCCTGTGTCACTGCACTGGAGATGATGATGAGGACCTACTTTTCCAGAGTAACAATCTCATTTTCACACTCGGCACTGGGTGACTGCAGTATTATCCCTGGTCTTCTCAGCTTCCCCTCCAGACACAAAACTTGTAATCTTTCAGTGAGCTGGGGCTTTGACAGTTGGGGCTAGTATTTTTGCCCCACAGCAACTGTGCTGGAGGTTTCACTTGATGAGTGGGAACTGGATGTGAGAAGGGAGACCAATTCTCTCTTCCCCCCACTCAAAATAGAGGTTCTACACTTTGAGAGTGAAAAGAGTGAGAAAAACCAGCACCGTGCCCTTCCTGTGATGACAATATAGCCTCAGACTGGGAACTGGAGTGACAGGGATCCAGAATATTCTTTGCTGCACATGCCTGGAGTAGAACTTCTATAACAGAGTACTGTGAATGGGTGGGTAATGGACTGGTTTGTGGCTCAAATGCCACAGATTCTCACCACTCTTACCATGATTCAGTAGATTTAGAAAATAAATAAATGTTTCTCCTATGTGGTATGGTTTTAGGAAAATTCCCAGAAACTTGAAAAGATTTTTTTGTTGTTGTTTTGTAATTTTTACTGGTTAAATTGTTTTGCCAGGCAGGGGTTTTTGCCATGCTTCTTATGTTATCATTATAGAAGTTCCACCTCTAGTAACTATTTCATATTCTTTGTACTCATAGTTTCTACCCCAGGATCTTATGTTTCATGTTCAGTGTCTTCCTCCTTGTTGATGCTAAAAGAATGAATGAAGTTTCAGGAGATTGGCTGGCAAGCTCTTCAGGATGGTGTTACTGTGTCCTGCACAGCTACTTGTCCTTTTCCGACTCTGACTCTGTACTAGGAAGAGGAAATTACGTCTTTGCTCTTTCCTGCATTAATGAGAGCACTGTTTCTTTCCAGTATATAGAAGGCAAGCTTTGTGCATTCTTCCTCTTTTATGCAATGTTGTATTTCTAGTGTCTGGGGACTTTAAAATTATTCAAAAATCCATAAGCAAATCAGTCCTTGATTATCTGCCCTGCTACCCCAGAATTGGTAATGTAGGTATGAAGTCTTATTGTGGCACTGGACCATTTATCTACTAAGCTAAAATCTTTATTGCTTTACGATAAAGCAAAACAATATAATTTTTCTGGAGCACCTGGGTGGCACAGTCGGTTAAGCATCCAACTCTTGATCTTGGCTCAGGTCATCTCATGGTTTGTGAAATTGAGCCCCACATCAGGCTCTGCACTGACAGCATGAAGTCTGCTTGGGATTCTCTCTCTCCCTCTCTTTCTGACCCTCCCCCACTTGTGCTTTCTCATGCACACACATTCTCTCAAAATAAACTTTTAAAAAAATTATTTTTTCCATAAAAACTCTAAAAGTCTTTAGAAGAATTAAATGGTGTCCCTAGGAATCTTCTTTACACTCGACAAAAAAAATCCAAGAATACTGGTATTACTCCTTATATTATTACTTTGGGTTATTTCTCTTAGGCTACACTTGGGATGGTTTCAGAGTTGTTTCTGATCAGTACAATGTGACTCTTCCCTCTTGAAAACTGGACACTACCTCTTTTAAAGTTCATCCTTTTATTCTGAGAGAGAGAACTCAAGTTGGGGAGGGGCAGAGAGAGAGGGAGAGAGAGAGAATCCCAAAAAGGCTCTGCACTGTCAGCACAGATCCTGATGCAGGGCTCAAACTCATAAACTGTGAGATCACGACCCGAGTCAAAGTCAGACTCTTAACCAACTGAGCTGCCCAGGCGCCCCTGCAGACTACTTCTTTTAATGCAGCCTAAGATGGAGGCGGATAGGCTCTGGAATTAAGCACTGCTAGATGTTTTGGTTTATATTCTGAGAATCATCACTGCAATGAACAAATTTCTAAACAGAAATGTATTTATAAATAGCTGAGCTGCAGTTCTAATAATTCATAGTTCTCATGTCCACTTACAGCTCTCTATTTTCACCCTAAATCACTGCCTATCATGGCAAATGATGGCCTGATCTATTTTCTGGGTTTGAGAAAGTATTTTGACTTTCTTTCATATTAAAAAGCAATTCTTTCTTACCTTAAAACTTCTAAAATTTTCTATTTCCCCTTATACACAGGATCTCAGTTGAATTCTACTTTTATATGGGCCAATGTGTTTCTTTTTATATCTGTTTTTAGTCCTCTAAAAGACTGAAAGAACTATTAGGACACTTGCTTTTGGAAAACATAAACTTAGTCATTCTTTAAAACAGACAATTCCCTTAGCTCTCTCCAAAGTGAAAACACATACAGAAAACTTACTGATTTTACAAGGTTGTAAGTAACATCAATGTAGGTGCCAGGAAATGGAGTTAGGGAAGGGGGTATTTTTTTTCCAGGAAATGTACTCAATCTGCAGTTAACTAATAGTGTGGGCCTTGCAATATTGTTGCCAAACTCACTAAAGGAAATGATAGGTGGGAAGGAGGAAGATGTCAGCAACAAACTTTATTTCCACTGTGCGTTTATTTCTCTCTCAGAGGATACATAACTGCCATCATTAAGTTATTTCTCACATTGTTAACCTGGAAAATACCATTTTTGAGACCAGTGTCAAAGAGCAGTATCAAAGAGAACAGCTGTTTATGTGCTCATAGTATTTTGCTTCAGAAGCATGCGTGGCCTTTACTATTTCATGCATGGTATGGAAATATTTATATGAACAATAGGACTACTAAACTATTAAATGTATGAAAAGGATTCAGAAAAAGATTCTGCTCCCAGCATGCTGTAGAAGACTTCCAATATCTGACTACCTTAATGCCTTTAAATACAGGATGGGAACATCAAAGACTTTTTTCAGATTTCCAAGTTTTCTGGTTATAAATGTGAGCTAAATACACATATCTGACTATGTAAAAATCATACTGCTTCATGGAGATTAATAATATAGTACAAGCAGTTAAGAAATGAAAAATAATCATGTTTACAAACAGAATAAAACACAGATATAAATGTTATGGTTTTTTTTTAACTTTTTTAATGTTTACTTATTTTCGAGAGAGAGAGAGAAAGAGAGAGAGAGTGAGAGCGTGCACATGAGTGGGGGAGGGGGAGAGGGAGACGCAGAATCCAAAGCAGACTCCAGGCTCTGAGCTGTCAGCACAGAGCCCGACACGGGGCTCGAACTCATGAACCGTGAGATCGTGACCTTACCTGAAGTTGCACGGTTATCCAACTGAGCCACCCAGGTGCCCCTAAATGTTATGTTTTTTAATTTAAGCTAAATTGTAGGTGAAATGGTTCTTTTTATTATTAATTATTTTATTTTAAATTAATTAAAATTATTATCATTATTATTAAAATGGGCCTACAATATATTACCATGTACAATTTGCATCATGTATACACATTGTTATTTAAGGAATTTTATTTTACATAATTTATAACCACAATATTTTTTAAGGAGATAGATGTAGGTAAGTATAATAATATATCATATAAATATTTAAATGTAATAGATGTATAAGTAAAATTAAATGTTTTTTATTTGGTTAGAAAAGCTCAAAATCTAAAATTCAATACTTCATTAATGTATGAGAATTCAAAATTTATTTTTGTCAGAAGAATCAACATACTGATAGTCTGTGCATGTGTGCATGTATGTAATTATGTAATTAAATAATGTTTTACTTTTCACAAATGATAATGAATTTGCAGTTCAGTCTGGGAATATTTGAAAGGTAACAAATATTTAGAGATATAACAGTTCCTACAATACCAATATTTTTCTAGAGCCTTAAGTATAATCTTTTCCAACAAGAAATTATAATACACTCATGCAATTTCAATAAGGCAACTTAAATTGTACACTTTATCTCTCTTAACTATAAATCTGACAATTCAAAGTGATCTGTGAAAATAAAATCCTAAAACTCTGATGAAAGGTATGCTTTATTGTATCACCGAACTACTTTACATTCCTTTTGCTCTAAAACACGTTGGTGGTTGTCTTAGAACCACCAAAATAATTCAGAGTGTAGACATCACATGATTCTCATAATATCATGAAAAAGCTTAGGTAACTTGTTTGGATAATAATATATTTCAATCTTTGTGTAGTTGTAATCACTACCAGATATGCAACTCCTTTTCCTTCAAAGTCAATTAAATACCTAATTACAAGTTACTCCTGCATGTGTTCCTCCCATGGCTATCCTTTCAAATACTTCAGAGTCATATAGCTCTTTACAAAATCATACAAAATAACTTATGCAAACTGTATCCTAAATAGCTTAAAAGTATTAAAAGTTCCATTTTATAATTTCTTCTGGGTGATGAAGTGATATATCTTCATCTTTCTTTTCTTTTTTAATATGAAATTTATTGTCCAATTGGTTTCCATACAACACCCAGGGCTCATCCCAACAAGTGCCCTCCTCAATGCCCGTCACCCATTTTCCCCTCCCTCCCACCCGCCATCAGCCCTCAGTTTATTCTCAGTTTTTAAGGGTCTCTTATAGTTTGGCTCCCTCCCTCTCTAACTTTTTTTTTCCTTCCCCTCCCCCATGGTGTTCTGTTAAGTTTCTCAAGATCCACATAAGAGTGAAAACATATGATATCTGTCCTTCTCTGACTGACTTATTTCATTCAGCATAATACCTTCCAGTTCCATCCACGTTGCTGCAAATGGCATGATTTCATTCTTTCTCATTGCCAAGTAGTATTCTATTGTGTATATAAACGACAATTTCTTTATCCATCTTCATCTTTCTAAAGGCCAAAAAGTGTCTTCATTCTTGAAATGCCTGGTTTTGCAGGTTTGGCAAAAAAGTAAGAGTGAAGGGGAGAGCAGGTCATGAAAAAGAGATGGGAGTGCAGGCAGCACCTGGAATGTGGCAGGATGGTGTTTAGGAAGAACTAAACAAATTTACCCTCTTTTGGATATTTCTTTCTGCCCTGTGACTCTCATCTTATTCAGTCGAATAGCCATTGGTGTGAGTCAGCTTTGGATTTTGAATTTCAAACATCTAGGATCAGAAGAATAGGAATAATTGTATTCAGAGATAATATATTTATAAGAAGTTATGATACGGAAAAAAAGATTTCTTGATTTGGTGATTTGGGTTAATAATAAAAGTGTGAAAAGTAATAAAAGTCTGTGAGGGTTTAGAATTTAGGATGAAAGGGAGTGACGTTGGCAAGATGATCAAATAAGAAATTCTTTATTTATATTCCTCTCACAACAACAATTTGACATGCAACCATGAACAAAAGTGCCTTTGTGGGAGCTGGGAAATCCAGGTAGAAGGTTGTGAAACTTCAGTACAGTTTCACAAGAATGAAGAGAGTTGTTTTGAGAAAAGAAGCCTCCATTCAGGCAACCAACTTCCTGACCATTGTCCTGGCTATAGACCTAGATACAGGTCCAAGAAATAAGAGGAAAGATGGAAATTTCACAAATATATGGAAGCTAACAACATACTCCCAAAGAATGAATGAGTCAAGAAAGAAATTAAAATAAAAATTTAAAAGAATCTTGAAACAAAAGAAAATGAAAATCCAACTACCAAAATGTACAAATGCAACAAAAGCAGTTTTAAGAGGAAAACTGACAGCAACAAATACTGAATTTAAGAAAAAATAAAAATCTCAAATAAACACCCTACCTTCCTTACACCTCAAGGATCTAGAAATAGAATTTTAAAACTAAGCCCAATATTAGCAGAAGGAAAGAAATAATGTTCAGAGCATAAATAAATGAAATAGAGATCAGCAGAACAGTAGAAAAGGCTGACAAAACAAAGAGCCGGCTTGTGAAAAAATAAACAAAATTGACACACTTTAGCTAGACTAGGAAAAAAAAAAGAATCAAAATCATAAATGAGAGGGGAGATTTTATAACTGATAACACAGATAATACAAAGGATTGTAAGATACTATTATGAATGTTTGTATACACCAACAAATTGAATAACCTAGAAAAAAATGGATAAATTCTTCAAGACCTGCAGCCTACCAAGACTGAATCATGAAGAAACAAAGCCTGAACAGACCCAATAACATTGAAGGACATTGTATCAGTAATCACAATCCTCTCATTAAAGAAAAGCCAGGACCAGATAGTTTCAGTGAGTTCATTTATTTTTTAAAAAATGTTTATTTACTTATTTTGAGAGAGAGAGACAGAGCATGTACACACACAAGCGGGGGAGGGTCAGAGAGAGAGAGAGAATCCCAAGCAGGCTCCATGCTGTCAGCACAGAGCCCCACGTGGGGCTTGATCTCATGAACTGTGAGATCATGACCTGAGCTGAAACGAAGAGTCAGACACTCAACCAACTAAGCCACCCAGGGGCCTTTCTACCAAACATTTAAAGAAGAATTAAAGACAATCCTCAAACTCTTCCAAAATAATTGAAAATGAAGGAATACTCCCAAACTCGTTTTTTGAGTCCAGCATTACCCTGATACCAAAGGCAGAAAAACACACTACAGGAAAAGAAATTACAGGTCAATATCCCTGATGAATATAGATTCAAAAATTCTCACCAAAATACAAGCAACCAATTCAACACCACATGAAAAGGACCACACACCATGATCAAATGGGATTTTCCCCTGGGATTCAAAGGTTATTTAACATACACAAATCAATAAATGTTATATGCCACATTATTAAAATGAAAGATAAAAATCATTACTATTGGAATAGATGCAGAAATATCATTTGACAGAATTCAACATCCATCCATGGTAAAAACTGTCAACAAATTGGGTATAGGTGGAATGTACCTCAACCTAATAAAAACACAATAAAGGGCATACATGACAAGCTACAGCTAACATCATACTCAAAAGTGAACAAGTGAAAGCTTTCCTCTAAGATCAGGAATAAGACAAGGGTGCCCACTGCAACTACTGTTACTCAACATAGTACTGGAAGTCCTAGCCAGAGTAGCTGTCAGCAATGGAAGAGTCTGCCTTGTGTGAATGGAGGACTCAGTTCTTGGATTTCCCACAAAAGATTTACATGAGAATCTGAGCTTGAATAAAGACAGCCAGGAGGAAAGTAGCAAGCACAAAGCAGTTTATTAAGGACAGTACATTTTATTTCTTTTTTAAAAAAATTTAAAATTTTCTTATTTTAGAGAGAGGGAGAGCATGAGCAAAAGAGAATGGCAGAGAGAGAGAGAGAGAGAGAGAGAGAGAGAGAGAGAGAGAGAGAAAATCCTAAGCAGGCTCCATGCTCAGCACGGAGCCTGATGCAGGACTTGATTCCATGACCCTGGGATCATGACCTGAGCTGAAGTCGATAATCAGACACTCAGCTAATTAAGCCATCCAGGCACCCCAAGGACAGTACATTTTCAAGAAGGGAGAGAGGCAAGCCCAGAGGTGGCAACTGCCTTTAGGCTACAGGGATTCTTTCCTTTTATGTCAGTGACATGGGGGGAAGGTGGATGGGGTCATGGGTCTTGGACAGGGCGAGTGTTTGACCCTACAAAATTTGTACTAGAACCATCATGGCAGCCTTCCCCCATAGTGTTGGGAGTGTCTATAACCACAATGCAAATGGGTTATACTGAATCCAGAGGTTACTCCGGGGCAGAGGTAGAAGAGGAGAGTGCATGTTTTGTACCTGTGGCTCTTCATCTGTTAGCCTCAGGGTCTTAGAAGCCACAAGGCCAGGATGTTGAGGGGTCTTAGAAGCCACAAAGTCATGATGTTGTGCCCCCAGGCTTCTAATGTATGATGTTGTGTCCCCACACCCAGCTTCTAATGTGTAACCTATTTATTACCATCCTTCCCTCCTGCTCATGTCTAACGAACTGCCTACTCTCATAACTAGGCAAGAAACAAAAATAAAAAGCATCCAAATCAGAACAGGAAGAAGTAAAATTATCTCTCTTTGCAGATGACATAATGTTATATATAGAAAACCTAAAGACTCCACCAAAAAAAAAAAAAACGATTAGAAATAATCCACAAGTTCGGTAAAGTTGCAAGAATCAAAATCAATATACAAACATCAATTTCATTTCTATACACAAAGAACAAAATATTTGAAGAATAAAGAAAACACTCCCATTTACAATAGCATCAAAACCAATAAAATACTTAGGAATAAATTTAAACAAGATGGTGAAAGATCTGTACACTGAAAATTACAAGACTTTGATGAAAGAAATTGAAGAAGACACAAATAAATGGAACCGTATCCTACATTTGTGGGTCCAAAGAATAAATTGTTAAAATGTCTGTACTACCCACAGCCACCTGTAGATTCAATGCAATCACAAAATTCCAGTGGCATTTTTTACAAAAATAAGAAAACAACCCTAACATTCACAGGGAACCACAAAAAGACTCTGAATAGCGAAAGCAATCCTGAGAAAGAACAGAGCCAGAGCATCACACTCCCTGACTTTAAACTATGTTACAAAGCTATAGTAACTAAAATAGTATGATACTGGGACAAAAACCGACACATGGACCAGTGGAACAGAATCAAACGCCCAGAAATAAACCTTCACATATACAAGCTACTTATATTTAACAAGGGAGCTAAAAATAGTCATGGGGAAAAGATAGTGTCTTCAATAAATAGTGTTGGAAAGGCTGGATAATCACATGCAAAAGAGTGAAGTTGGACTCTTACACCACTCACAAATATTAACTCCAGTGGATTAAAGATTTAAACAGAAGACCTCAAACCATAAAATTCCTGTGAGAAAACATAGGGAAAAAGCTCCCTGACACTGCTGTTGGCAGCAATTTTCTGGATATGATGCCAAAAGCACAAATAAGAAAAGCAAAAATAAACAAGTGTGACTACGTCAAACTAAAGTCTTATGCCCAGGAAATAAAACAATCAATAAAATGTAATGGCAACCAATGGAACGGGAAGAAATATTTGCAAAACATTTGTCTGGTAAGATGTTAACATCTAAAACATGTAAAGAACTCAGAACTCTCATAACTCAATAGCAAAAAAACAGTTCAGTTAAAGAATGGGCAGAGGACTGAATAGATATTTTTCCAAAGCAGACATACAAATGGCCAACAGGCACATGAAATGGTGCTCAACATCACTATTCATCAGGGAAATGCAAATCAAAACCCCAATGAGATATCATCTCTTATCTGTTAGAATGGCTATTATCAAAATCGTAAGAGATAATAAGCATTGGCAAAGATGTGGGAAAAAGTAAAACCTTGTGCACTGTTGGTGGGAATATAAATTGGTGCAGCGATTATGGAAAACAGTATGGAGGTTCCTCAAAAAAATTAAAAATGGAACTACCATATGCTCCATCAGTCCCACCTCTGGGTATCTATCCATCCAAAGGAAGTGAAATCACTACCTTGACGAGATATCTGCACTTCCATATTCATTGCAGCATTATTCACAGTATCAAAGACATGGAAACAGCATCCATTGATGGATGAATGGATGAAGAAAATGTGATAAATATATATCATAAATGAGTATTTTATGTGTGTGTATGTGTGTATATATATATATACACATACATAATATATGGTATATATATATATACACATACATAATATATGGTATAGTATTTTATGTGTGTGTATGTGTGTGTGTGTATATATATATATACACATACATAATATATGGCATATATATTATATGTATGTGTATATATATATATATATATATACACACACACATACACACACATAAAATGTGTGCCCATTCTTTAACACCACATATATTATGTATGTGTATATATATATATATATATATATGAAATTGAATATTATTCAGCCACGAGAAAGAAGGGAATCTTGCCATTTGCAACACAGTGGATGGACCTTGAAGGCACTGTGCTAAGTGGAATAAGTGAGACAGAGAAAAACAAATACTGCACTATCTCACTTATATGTGAATCTAAAAAAGCCGAACTCTTAGAAACAGAGTGGAATGATGGTTGCCAGGGACTGAGGGGTGAGGGAAATGGGGAGATGTTGATCAAAGGATAGAAAATTCCATTAAAAAAATTTTTTTTAATGTTTATTTATTTTTGAAAGAGACAGAGACAGAATGTAGGTGGGTTAGGGGCAGAGAGGGAGACACAGAAGAAGAAGCAGGCTCCAGGCTCTGAGCTGTCAGCACAGAGCCCGACGCGGGGCTCGAACTCACGAGCTGTGAGATCATGACCTGAGCCGAAGTCGGACACTCAACCGACTGAGCCACCCAGGCGCCCTGAAAATTCTGTTTATAAGATGAATAGGTTCTGGGAGTCTAATATATGGCAGGGTGACTATAGTTAACGGTACTGTATTATTTATGTGAAAATTGCCAAGGTCTTAATGTTCTCATGATAAAACAAAAATAGTAATTATATAAGGTGATGGAGGTGGTAGCTAACTTTATTGTGGTAATCATTTCATAATATATACGTGTAACAAATCATCACACTGTATACCTTAAACTTATACAGCGTTATATGTGAGTTGTCAATTATATCTCAATAAATCTGGGGGGGAAAAATTTAGAATGGAAGGACCCATCCTGGAATGAACAATGGACAGGAACAGAGACTAATAGAGACTATGAACTTCAGGGGCGATTTCATTGTCTTACAGTTGGTCATTGGTAAAGATTTAAAGGGTAAAATATCCCTTTGTTAACAGTTTATTTCCTGTTGGCTGTCCAGCAGGTGTGATGTTACTTTGAGGTCTAGATTTTCCCAGTTCTCATTAACTTTGCTCTAGATTTTCCAATTACCATTTAACTTAGGACAGGCCTCATTTTCAATGTCTAAAGCCACTCATACACCCTGAGGTATAGGGTGGGACCTAGCCATCTTGAGAAGTCAGTTTGAAGGAAAAGTCTCTTGCATATGGACATGGATGGAACTGAACAGAATCAGCTCAGTAACTTTCCCTGGTCATGAGAGACACAATCCAGTGAGATGAAAAGGATCTTCCAGGTCATTGCCATCTTGTGAACCTAAAGTTACATTTCAGAACACTCCTATAGAAGAGTCGAGTGTGTCTCTTTCACCCTTTTAGCATCATTCAAGGCAGTGGATAGGTTGTACAATGAACTTTGCGAGATCAACGTAAGCAGGGTTGTCAACTACACTGTCCTTGTGGACATGTGCAGTTCAAGGATGGATATATCTGTAGGATATTAGCTTACATGTTGTTCTTGTGTAAAATATACCATGACACTAAAAGCTACAGGGAGGAGAGAACTCTACAATATATTTCTTCACCTTTTTCTTAGTGTGGATTTTGCATAAAGGAACACGTGTCACAAAAGCTTAGGTGCTACTACTTTATTAAGGAGGTGCAACCCTAGAAGCAGGAGGGAGGAGGACATGATAAGGTAAAGGAGGAATGAAAATCAATACAAAGTCATACAGCATAGAACTTCTGACCGACCAAATGCTTGGTGTCAAGCACTGTTGGTTGAGCCATCACTTGGAACCAACTTCCAAGATGCCATGTAAACAACTGCATTTCGGGACAGTCCATCCAGAGGAGGAATGGGAAACTTAACCTGTTGGCTCCAATTTCCCATTGTTCACTGTTCTCATCATTACAAGATTTACTCCACTGCTCTTCTGGATGGCATTTGCGTTGGAACTAAGCAGATATTGCAGCACCCGAAGTCTTAGAGTCAAACAAGGATGTGCTAGAGAAATGTGACATGAGAATTGCTATCGGTTTGCACTTTTGTGAAGTTAGTCAGAATCTATGCCAAGATGATTGTCACAATAGCAGCTGGACCAGAACAAGTGCCCAAAGAAAATCTGAAGTGACATGTGAGATGAATTTGATATAACCCTTCATATCTGCACCCCCAGCCAAGGGTTACCCCACTTGGGTAGGAAATCCCTTCTAATTAGCCTAGAGATTTGATACCCATACACAGCCATGGGGAATATATTCCTCCTATTCCTAAGTGAAACAGTAATTGAAAGGTGAGCTATTTTTCAGAACTCGGACATGGACAGTGCAGAGGATTAAGATATGGATGGGTGGTCACAATCTGAGTCTGAGAAATGCCTTACATTTATGAAATCTGAGAGGCTAAGTATTTGAGGCTCTTGGCACTATCAGGGCAAAACAACCATTGATTGTGGCAAAATATCTGAGTTAAGTGGAGCAAGTTTATGGGCCAGTAGAGAGATGAAGGGAGTTAACAATCTCTTTAACACTCTCTAGAAGCCTAGACAAAACAGTAACTATATTTATGCTAAGGTCATATGAATTTGGTGCACTCTGTGTTGGCAGAAACAGCTCTAAGTGAACCTTAGTAGAATACAAGAAGAAGCCGAAAGCAGGACAGGCATTCATACAATATTACAAAAACATAAAAGTACAGATAAAATTTCAAATTTCCTAAAACTACTGTACCAAGGAATCACAAAACAAAATATGGCCAAATGAAATTGGAAGAATCAATGGCAAAAAGGTTACAGCCACAAAACACCAATCCAGTTATCTCAAAAATTAGGTGTGCATGCTGAATAATTCTTTGGTAAAAGTGGAAATCACAAAATCTTTGTAAAAGAAAATGAATCACCATATTTCAAACCTGGGTTTTGTATCTAAAGCAGCAATGAAGGTGAGATGCTTAGTAATTAACATTTACTAGAAAACTAGAAAGCCTGGAAAAGAAAGAATATTTCAACTGAAGAAGGCAAAAAAAGAACAAGAAAAACAAAGCACCAAAATAGGGCAACAGTAATAATTAAATCAAAATACCAAAAAAAAAAAAAAAAAACCCACACACAGACTTAATCAATAAATTAAAATTTTCTCATTTTTTGGTAAGAAAAATGAAATAGGACATTCTGTCAAATATTGTTTTGTTTTTTAAAAAGTGGGTAGGAATAAACATCAGTAGTGGAAATGTAAATATATAATTTAAGATTTTAAAAATAAATGTAAAAACAATATAATACTTTGAACACATTTATAAGGATAAATATGAAAAGCTAAGTGGCATGGAAAATTTTTTTAGGAAAGTATAAATAAGATGGTTAATAAGAAAAAGAAAGCTATATAATGAGAAAGTAGTTAAATTTCTTCAATAAAATGGACATCAGACCCATGTGGACTTATAGGTGGGTTCTACTAAATGTTAAAAAAGCAGCTAATGCCAATTGTATGAAAGCTGTTCCAAAACACAGAAAATAAGATGGGAAATTACTTAACTGATTTTATGAGGTTAGTAATGACTGTGACCCTAAAGACAGAAAGTCACAAGAAAATAAAATTTTAATTAATCACACCTATAAACATAGAAACATAAGTTCTAAACAGATCATCACCAAACCTATACAATCAACAGTTTACTACAAAAATTATGTAACATCAAGGGCTAATCTCAAGACTGAAAGAATAGCACCATATTAGAAAATTTATCAAAGTAATCGAATCACTATAATAACAAATGAGAGAAATATTTCATTAATAATAACTCTTAATATACCATCGAATAAAATGCAGCAACTATTTGTGGTAAATATTTTTGGCAAAGTTAACTTTCATAAGTGTATCTACCAGACATCTATAACAAATGTATGTACGGTGTAAGATTCAAAGATCTAGAATAATTTACATTAAAGCAGGAATAAAATTATCACCCCTTATAATAATAGCATTGTGCTCAAAGTCCTACCCTTTGCAATAAAACAAGAGAAAAAAAATATGGAGTGTGGTTGTAAAAGAGAAGATGAAAAATATATTACTTGCAGACAATTTGATCATTTATGAACAAGTCAAGATAATCAACTAACAAACTATTAGAAGAGAAAATTCAGCAGTGGAACTTAAATTTATTACTGACAGCTACCTATAGGGTTACACTGTTTTACTACAATTGTGCTTAGTACACCAAATGCAAGAAGGAAGACGGAAGCATTTTGAGTTGGTTTATCAGTGCATGTGGTTAAAAAACAGCAGGTTAGGGGTGCCTGGGTTGCTCAGTTGGTTAGGTGTCTGACTTCGGCTCAGGTCATGGTCTCACACTTTGTGAGTTTGAGCCCCATGTTAAGCTCTGTGCTGGCAACTCAGAGCCTGGAGCCTGCTTTGGATTCTGTGTCTCCCTGTCTCTCTCTGCCCCTCCCCAGCTCGCTCTCTCTCTCTCTCTCTCAAAAATAAATAAACATTAAAAAATAATAATAAAAAATAAATAAAAATAAAAAAATTGCAGTCTAATGATATTAAAGGAAATTGTTTGGAAATAGATTAATCAGTGAATGAGATTTGCATTTTATTTTTAGACTTACCCCTCAAATCTAAATCTACCAGATAATTGTCAACTACATTTCCAATTATCCTGTAGAGATGCAGTTTAAATGTGAATTTCCATTAGGAGAATATAAATAAACCAAGAAAGTGAAATTTAAAGCACAAACATCCTGGCTTGTTTTTGTTTTTAATATACTCCTCCCCAAAAATCAGTTGAAAATCTCTGAGAAAGAGCAGAGTTAGTTTCTTTAGTGGAACAAAATGTCCTGACTAATAAAAATAATGTGTTTAGATCTCTTATTCAAAGGAACATGGTTTAGTTAACGAATGAATGATGAGAGATGAAATTACCTTCAAAGCAAAACAAAGCTACCGTCATCAGAGATGCTACTTCAAGAATAATATATAACCTTTATTACTCCATTGATACATAGTTATGACAATAAATAGACATTGCTTTGAGTTGATAACAGCATTCTATCACTTCCTGAAATGTATGTGTCATGTAGTTTCTTGATTTAATGTACACGTGAATAAAAAGAAATCAATGCAAAACTCATTTTTCATACGGAAATGAAAAGGAACGAAAAAACCAAGATAACTACATATGCTTTGCTCAGCCCTCCTGCAATGAATTGTACCACATTGAAAGCATTTTTATTAGATTTTAAACCTGTTGATTGATGAGCTATTTTTAATATTCCTTCTCTTGGAGATGCACTGGGTGTGCACACACATAATGCAATTCATTTCTCATATACAGAACCACTTAAAGTTGACTAAAAACAAACAGCATTCTAATCTCATGACATTTGGAAAACAGCATGTGGAAAAGAAATTAGAGTATAGATTTGGCAGTAAAATAAAATGACAGAATTGGATTCCCTCATCTATTCTTCTCCAGCTTGAGAGAGACCTAAATTTAAGAAGGTGGTAAAGAAAGTAAAATGAGCCAATTATAAGTAAAGCCAACTATTTCAAAAACATTTCATTTTTAAATGTGCCTGTGATTTATTTATCTGCATATTACTTTAGCACGTTTCTTTCACTTGTAAATTTTGGAAGTTTGCCTTTGTGGCAAGTTACCGACAATGAGCTCAGTCTTTTTCAATTTAGGAAAATCAAGTCTGCTCTAAGTGCTAGCAGACCTATAAGAAATGCAATCCTGCCTCTACTGTAATAGATTTAGAAGTCTCCAATGCAACAGCGCTAATAATAAGATTTTGAAAACAATTTTAACCCAAAAAGTCAATGACCTGTAGGATTGATTCTACTTCACTGAGGGTGTATTAATAATGCCATTTCTTTGGATTTCAGAAATAATAGATTTATTTCACTATAGACACAAAAGCAGTGAAGTCAACTTTATTTTTGATTTACTAAATTATTTCATGTCTGTATCTTACAAAATATTATTTAGAATTAGATATGGAATTAGATACTTGGGAACTACTTTAATGTGTCAGGTTAGTTTTCTGTAGCTCTTGTGAGTATAGCTTCTGTTAAATAGGAAAGTTTTTCCTTTTACCCTTCTAGGTTCTTTGGCTGGTCTAATAATTAAACTGACATAAGACAGATTAACAGGAGAAAAACAAATGTAATTTCATATATACAGGAGCCCCATAACAATATGAGACTCAAAAGTAGCTTGGGGGTTTATATACCATCCTAAACTAACAAATGGGATAAGGGCCTGGGACTTCAAAGGGAAAGGGGTAATTCACAGGACAATTAGAAAAGCAGATGTTGGGGCACCTAGGTGGCTCAGTTAGTTGAGCATCCAACTCTTCGTTTTGGCTCAGGTCATGATCTCTCAATTCATGGGTTCACGCCCTGTGTCAGGCTCCGTGCTGATGATGCAGAGCCTGCTAAGGATTCTCTTTCTCTCCCCCTCTCACTGCCCCTTCCCCACTCACTCATTCACTCTCTCTCAAAATACATAAACAAAAACTTAAAAAAGAAAGAGCAGATGCTTGGTAATTACATGTTTGTCCTGCCATACAGATGGGTCATTCAGAGAAAAGTTATCTCTGTCTGGGCTAGGCCCTCTAATCTAAATTCTTTTAGGTAGTTAAGAGAGAGGTTAAAGTTTGTCTTGAGTCTCCTGGGTCTTGATTGTCTTCAGTTCAAAATAATCCACATGCCAAGGTGACATATTCTGCTTTCCTTTGCTTCTATTGGCCAAATGAATGATTTGAGTCATTATTATATAAAAATGCTCCTTTTGACAAGGTATACAGGTAAGCTCTACTTTCTGAGCTGACATTAAAGTAATTATTTAGCATTCTGATAATAAGGACCAAGACTGCTGTATATTTCCTATAATATAGGGAAAATGAGAAGTAACTTGTATATTTAGGAATATTAAGTTCATAAGATTACAAGACGACATTAGTTGTTGATGCCATCTAGTGCTGAACACATGGCAGAGGATGGGTGAAATGCTGTTATAAATACTGAGGAAACAAAGAGTACAGAGCCACCTAGTGATTATTTTAGCACTTCAAAATAGTCACATCAAATAGGATGTATGAATTGTGTTCAGGAAATGTTCCATAAATCTAAAGTATTTTCAGTTTTTACATAGCATCAAATTTCATTTCATTTCATGGATCTTGATCCTCTAAAACAAAGATCAGCAAACTATGGCCTATGGGCCAAATTTAGCCTGCCATCTGTTTTTGTACATTGCATAAGCTAACAATAGTTTTTACATATTTACATAGTTGAAAAGCTTAGACAAAAGAATAATATTTTGTGACATATGAAAATTGTATGGAATTTCAGTGACCATAAATAAAATGTAATTGGAGCACAACTATGCCCATTTATGTACCCGCTGTCTGTGGTTGCTTTAGAGCTATAATGAAAGAGCTAAGTAATTATATGTGGCCCACAAAGCCTAAAATATTTATATCTGGCCCTTTACAGAAAAAGTTGGCTGCCCGTGTTATAAAACATATTGGATTTGAGAAACATCCCAGGAAAGAAAGAACACATGTGTATATTATACTTAGTATGTATAATATATGTTTATATGTGTGTGTATTGTATGTATAGCCCTATTTCTAGTTTCTTTAGCACATCTATTTGTTGTATTATTTATTCAGTTATAATTAAACATCACTTTCCATAAATACAGGATATTATCCTTTTTAGAGCTTTGCTCTCAAGGATTCTAGGGTATAGGCTTCAAGTTTGAGCTCCATTATTTTTCTCTTTATTTCTTTCTCCATGCCTTAGCCTGAGTACACAAAGCCTCCACGACATTCCCGCACTGCACTCTTCGGGAGTGTTTCACACCATCTGGGTAACTTTTTCATAAAGGTCCTACACAGTAGAGTTATAAATCATTGCTTGACATTTCCAAAGGGTTAACAAAAGGGATGTAAATTCTATTAGCATTTCTTGAGGAGGACAGGCCAGTCGCCATCTTCCCTCTCTGAAGAGTTTGATAGCATGAAGTTTCTATAAAATGGAAACAGGCCCAAAAGGGAGATAAAGATGCCAATAGTAAAGGTTAAAAAACTCCAGTAAAATTACTCTAAGAAATATGCAGGTATTCTGGCTGCTTCTGACATGTGAAAAGGGAAGAGTGGAAAATACAGGAGAGAGATGAATTAATAATTGTTTACTGCCATGGACATTTGTCTGCTATGCTTGGACAGAATGATTTTGAAACATACTTGAGATTTGTCTGATATTTATCTTCTCAAACTTCCCTGACATACAGAATTTGTTTGTAATTTGGTTTGTAAAACAGTGAGACATAATAAAATACATTTTAAGATGCACGTTTTTGCAGATAAGCGTTTACATTTTTATTTCTTTCTCCATTTTACAGCCTTAATTTTACTAATACCTGTGATATGTGAAGTTAATGCAAAACCCAATCTTTATATGAATGGAATACTCTATAGAAACTTCATACAAGGTCTCTGCTCTAACCTCCTTGGCCCAGAAGATACTGCTCATCGATATTCCTGTCAATGCTTTTTGAGAAACAGAAATGATTGGGGTCCCATTGGGGAATGGGGCTAACAGTGCCTCTGGACCAGGAACCCAGAATTACTTCAATCCTACCTAGCCCTGCAGGATTTTCCCTGTCACCTTCCCAAGAAAGGTACATGAGAGGCACAGAAAATAAAGAGGTACTTTATTCTTAAATAGTCTTTGGTCCTAAACCTCACACAGAGCACTACAAGATGATCTAAGTTACCTGTCAGGGTTCATAGTCCTGTAGCCTGGAAGAGAGATACTTAGAGCTCAGAATCAAAGCAGGCTGAGTGGCCTCCTGGCTTCCATGGACCTGCAATGAAAAATTTTTGTTTCCTATTTCAACTAGACAAAAGGCTGCACCAAATTTTCATGTTAAATTCTGGCCCTTAGACCCCACTTCTGTGAACATGAAAAGACTCATGAATGGTGCAGAAGGATAGAGCTGCTCATATGAGGCCAATCTATGTGGGTGAAGAGGAAGAGAACACACAAAAGGAAGAGAAAGATCAAGTTCACTGGAGAAGGCCCTTTAAGCATTTAGCACTAAATACAATCAAAGACTGGCTCACCAGATTAGGACCCTTGCACATTGGGTGTACACAGTTTTTGCCTTTATCATATCTTTATTGAAAAATGAGTAATAAGGTCTGGGGCGCCTGGGTGGCGCAGTCGGTTGAGCGTCCGACTTCAGCCAGGTCACGATCTCCCGGTCCGTGAGTTCGAGCCCCGCGTCAGGCTCTGGGCTGATGGCTCAGAGCCTGGAGCCTGCTTCCGATTCTGTGTCTCCCTCTCTCTCTGCCCCTCCCCCGTTCATGCTCTGTCTCTCTCTGTTCCAAAAATAAACGTTGAAAAAAAAATTAAAAAAAAAAAAAAAAGAAAAATGAGTAATAAGGTCAAAGGACCAATAGTGATTTACTAATGGGGAAGTTTCCTATTCATTAGTTTTAACACGTAGAAATTTTTCCTCTTATTGATCAAAATTTTACTTCTACTTCGCTTGTAACTTTTTCTCAGTGTTTGCTTTTAGGTCTGCCCTCTAGATGTACATAGTTTTTCATGAAGCTGCTGGTGTAGCAGGATTTACCCTTTATCACCTCAAATGAAAAATTTGATTGCTACTCTCTCGCCATACACATACACACAGAGGCAGAAAAAGGTATCATCTGAATGCTTGAAGAACCCTGACTTTAGGAAACCACAATATTTTGAAAGGGGCTGCTAGCAACTCTGTCCAACCTTTGCCCTAGAAAGAGACAATCTTTATTGTGGCTGGCATCTGAAGTGGGAGAGGTGGGACAGATGTTGTGGGACTGATGCCTTAAACTGTGGAATCTGACTTTATATCCAAGTAGATCATGTGAGAATTAAGTTGAATTCTCAGCACCCTGCTGATGTCTGAGAATTGCTTAGTTCTGTGGGAGAACCACTCTCCCCCGACACACAGATTGGAATGGGGTCCTGGAACCAAAAAGGAGGAGGTAATTAAGTTTAGGTGAAGTCACGAGGGTGGAGTCTCCATGGTGGCATTAGTGTCTTTATAAGAAGAGGAAGGGGCGCCTGAGTGGCTCAGTCGGTTAAGTGTCTGACTTCGGCTCAGGTCATGATCTCACGATTTGTGGGTTCGAGCCCCACGTTGGGCTCTGTGCTGACAGCTCAGAGCCTGGAGCCTACTTCGGATTCTGTGTCTCCCTCTCTCTTTCTGCCCTTCCCCTGCTCATGCTCTGTCTCTCAAAAATGAATAAAAATGTTTAAAAAAATTTAAAACAGAAGAGAAAGAAACACCAGTGCTTGCTATCTCTGCCATGTGAGAAAAGAGCAATAAGGTGGCCTTCTGCAAGCCAGGAAGAGGGCCATCACCAAAAGCAAAAATCTGCTAGTATCTTGATCTTGGCCTTTCTTGCCTCCAGAACTGTGAGAAATAAGTATCTGTTGTTTAAACCACCCAGTTTATGGTACTGTGTTATAGCACCCAAGGTAACTAAGACAGTATTCTGTAGAACTGGCATGCCATAATTGATTATTAATTCTGAACTATTTCCCTATTAGTGCCCTTTTAGATTTTTTCCCTCAAGTGTCTTGTTGTTATAAAAAAATACTGTAGTAAACATCCTTTCTACTTAGCTTTGTAAATATATTTGAGTATTTCTGTAGGAAAGATGAATAGAAATGGAATTCCTTGATTACAGCAGGTACATTGAGAAATTTGAAGGATATGTACAAGTTGCCCAAGTCAAATTATATTCCCCCAACAGAGTTTCAAAAGCCTGTTTTCCTGAGAGTGCTCACATACTTATGACCTCACCAAGGATAAATCTATAGAAAACTATAATTTAAAATTAACATTGGATAACACTTTAGAATTTAATATGATTTTACCTTTATATCAAATTTAACCCAACAAAAATGCTGGGAGCTGGCTCTTACCAGTTCTAATTTTAGATAAACTAAGTGAGACATTTCAGTAAATGAGGCTATGGAAAAGAGATGTAATCAGAACTTCCATTGCTACTTTCTTATATTTTGTATTCAGTGCTGCTGGCTTTCCCTGACACAAGGTATGTGCAGTCCAAGAGGTCATATATCAAAAAGAATGCAAGAGCTTCCTACTGGAGCATTTCTAGAATGTATTTCATCCCCCAAAGGCAACTTTACTATATAGCTTCATCACATTTTCCAAAATCGAGTTTCATGGCAATGGACTTGCCACCAGGGACTCATATTGAGCTTGAAATCAACTAAAAGTCTAGTTTTGTTTGTTTGTTTGCTGCTACTGTTGTTATAGTTTTAACATAAATGACCACTTAGCCAGGTCGTCCCAACCCATTTATATATGCAATGAATTTTTTAAATCCTGAGTAAAGAATTTATATGTATCCTTAGAGGATATAAACACATCACCTTGCAAATTTTAGCTCATATATCCACTTGTCAAGATCCTGATGGTGATTCTATCATCTTTCATATTAGCTGACTCTTCCATTTCTGCATCATCTATGCATTTAAAAAGCATACATTCTTTCCATGAATCCATTCAACTCACTTATTAAAATGTTGAACAGGACATATCCAAACACAAGTACATGTCTGTGCCACCAGCATGTTTTCTGAAGGCGGACATCATTCTATGTTTGTCTGTCTTATCTTTTATCAGAAGACCCATGGTCCTGAATTGAAATGGCTCTGATGTCACTAGCCCAGGCATGGGGTATAGGAGATGATTGTGGCAGAAAAAAAAATGTTAATGAAAGGGACAAAGCTGCAACTTTTCATTTAATTCTGTATTTAAAACTGGCCTCATGTGAAAGATGCTATAGAAGGACTGGATATAAGAATTAAATTTTTATAAAATGAGGTGACTTGACTTTATTTTTTTCCTGAGCATCAGTGTAGTAAATTATTAAAAATGCCATTCTCTTCTTAGATTTTCAGAAAGCAGGAAATTGTTAATATTCACTTGACAGGTTGATTGGCTAATATTGTTCCCCCTTTTTTTTTTCAAAGAGGTAGTCTGCCTACTGAATTGTATTGTTATCATTTTGGCAATTATGTTATTTTGTTTTATTTTATTTTATTTTATTTTATTTTATTTTATTTTATTTTTATTTGAGACAAAGAGAATGTGAGTGGGGAAGAAGGGCAAAGGAAGAGAGAGAGAGAGAGAGAGAGAGAGAGAGAGAGAGAGAGAATCTTAAGCAGGGTCCACGCTCAGTGCACAGCTTGACATGGGGCTCAATCCCATAACCCTGGGATTGACCTGAGTTGAAATCAAGAGCTGGATGCTCAACCAGCTGAGCCACCCAGGCACCCCCACAATTATGTTTTTTTGAATTGAGATAGAATTCACATGACAGAATTCACCGTTTTAATCATTTAAAAACATATAATTTTTTTTATTATTCACAATGATTCATTATATTCACAGTGTTGTGCAACTATCATCAATAAATAATTTAAGAACATTCTCCTTATCCCAGAAGGAGAGCCTCTACCCATTAAGCACTCATTCCATTACTTTCTCTCTGGCAACCACTAATTTACTTTCTGTCTCTATGGATTTATCTATTATGGACATTTCACATAAATGGAATTATTCAACAAGTGACCTTTTGAATCTGACTTTTTAATTAGCATGTTTTCAAGGTTCATCTATGTTGTAGAATGTATGAGTACTTCATACTTTTTAAATGTTGTTTTTTTAATGTTTATTTTTGAGAGAGAGAGAGAGAGCGCACAAGCAGAGGAGGGGCAGAGAGAGAGGGAGACACACAATCTGAAGCAGGCTCCAGGCTGTGAGCTGTCAGCACAGAACCCAATGCAGGGCCTGAACTCATGGACCATAAGATCATGACCTGAGCTGAAGTTGGACGCTTAACCCCCTGAGCCACTAAGGCACCCCTTTATGGTGTAATAATATTTCATTACACACACACACACACACACACACACACACACACACACAACATTTTGTTTACCCATTGTTCAGTTAGTCGACATTTAGATTGTTTCCAGTTTAGGGCTATTATGGATAATGTATAGATAATGTTGCTATAAATATTTATGTCCAAGTTTTTGTGCGAACATACATTTTCAGTTCTCTTAGGTATATACCAAGAAATGTAATTAGTGGGTCATAGTGTAGCTCCATGACTAATTTTTTTTTTCTGAGAGAGAGAGAAAGTGCAAGTAGGGAAGGAACAGAGAGAGAGGGAGAGAGAATCCCAAGCAGGTTTCACACTGTTGGCAGAGAGTCCAATGTGGGGCTCAAACCCACAAACCATGAGATCATGACCTGGGCCTAAACCAAGAATTCAGTGCTTAACTGAGCCACCCAAGTGCCCCAGTGACTAAATTTTTTTAAGGAACTGACAAAATATTTTCTACAAGAGTTGTGCCATTTTACATTCACACTGGCAACATATGAGGGGGCTAGTTTCTCCACATCTTCACCAACACTTCTTATCTTGTTTTTTTTTATCATACTCATTTTAGTAGGTGTGAGACAATACCTCATTGTGGTTTTGATTTACATCCCCTTATTGATTAATGATGTCAAGCATCTTTGCCTATGCTTATTGGCCATTTGTATGTCTTCTTTGAAGAAATATATATTCTGTCTTCTGCCTATTTTCTCAACTGGCCTGTTTATCTCAACTTGGCTAGTATATATTCTAGCTTTTAGGCCTTTATTAGATAAATAATTTGCAAATATTTTCACCCATTCTTTGGGTTGTCTTCACTTTTTTGATAATGTCTTTTGATACATAATGTATTTAATTTTGATGAAGTTCAGTTTAGCTATTTTTTTCTTTGGTGATTTGTTCTTTTGGTGTCACTTTTTTAAAAGTCTATTTATTTATTTTTGAGAGAGAGAGCATGAGTGAGTGAGGGGGAGGAGCAAAGAGAGAGGGAGAGAGAGAATCCCAAGCAGGCTGTGCTTGAGATCATGACCTGAGCTGGAATCAAGAATTGGACACTTGTCTGGATGAATGGATAAAGAAGATGTGGTTTATATATACAATGGAATACTACTTGGCAATGAGCAAGATTGAAATCATGCCATTTGCAGCAACATGGATGGAACTGGAAGGTATCATGCTGAGTGAAATAAGTCAGAGAAGGACAGATATCATATGTTTTCACTCATATGTGGATCTTGAGAAACTTAACAGTAGACCATGGGGGGAAGGGAAAGGGAAAAAATAGTTAGAAACAGAGAGGGAGGGAGGCAAACCATAAGAGACTCTTAAATACAGAGAACAAACTGAGGGTGGATGGGGAGGTGGGGGAGAGGGGAAAATGGGTGATGGGCATTGAGGAGGGCACTTGTTGGGATGAGCACTGGGTGTTGTATGTAAGCCAATTTGACAATAAATTATATTTAAAAAATAAAAAAATAAAACCCTTACAAAAAAAAAAGAATTGGACACTCAACAGACTGAGCCACCCAGACGCCCCCTTTTGGTGTCATATTCAAGAAACTATTGTGTAATCCAAGGTTATAAAAATTTACCCTTGTTTCTAAGAATTTTATATTTGCAGCTAAATGTATCTCACTGTATACCTTGTATATCTGAAAGTCTTTGTTCCATTTTGAAATAATTTTTGTATACAGCATAGGAGTTCAAATTCATTATTTTGCATGTGAATATCAAGTTGTCCCAGAACAATTTGTTTAAGAGACTATTCTTTTCCCAATGAGTAGTCTTGAAACTTTGGTCAAAAATCAGTTAACCATAGGGGCACCTGGATAGCTTAGTCAATTAAGCGTCTGACTCTTGGTTTTGGTTCAGGTCATGACCTCACAGTTTGTGGGATTGAGCCCCACATTGGGCTCTGTGCTGACAGCCTGGAGCCTGCTTAGGATTCTCTCCCTGTCTTTCTTCCCCTCCCCTGCTCTCTAAATAAATAAATAAACAAACAAACGAATTTTAAAAACTCAATTAATCATAGATGTAGAGGTTTTTTTTCCCATAGATTTCCAATTCTGTTTTATTGACATGCAGCTCCATCCTGATGCCAGTACCACACTATTTTGATGACAGTAGCTTTGGAATTAGAAAGTGTGAGTCCTCCAGCTTTGTTTATCTTCCTCAAGATTGTTTTAGCGATTCTGTGCTCCTAGCTTTTCTATATGAATTCAGATAATTTTATCCATTTCTGAAAAAAAAACACATTTGGAATTATGATAGTGATTTTGTTGAATCTGTAGATCAATTTGGGGAGTATTGTCATCATAACAAAATTAAATTTTCCACTGCATGAACACGGGATATCTTTGTTTAAGGTTTCTTAAAGGTTTTCTTTACGTTCTTTCAACAATTCTTTGTAAATTTCAGTGTATAAGTCCTGCACTTACTTGGTTAAATTAATTACTAAGTATATTCTGTTTGATGCTGTTGTAAATGGGATTGTAGTCTTAATTTCATTGGGTTTTTTCATTGCAAGTGTATAGAAATACAATAGGTATTTATGTATTGATCTTGAATCCTGCAACTATGCCAAACTCATTTATTAGCTCTAATAACTTCTGTGGGTTAAGACTTCTGTATATAAGATCATGTCTTCTACAAATGCAAAATTTTACTGCTTCCTTTCAAATCTGGATATAGTTCATTTCTCATTCTTTCCTAATTACCTTAGGTAGAACTTCTAGCACAGTGTTAAATAGAAGTGGTGGAAGAAAACATCTTTGTCTTGTTTTTAATTTTAGGGGTAAAGTATTCAGTCTTTCACCATTAAGGTCATGTTAGTTGTGGATTTTTCCTAGATACCCTTTGTCAGGTTGAGGATGTTCCCTTCCATTCATATTTCTTGGAGTGTTTTTATCATGAAAGAGTGTGGATTTTGTCAAATGCTTTTTCTGCATACATTGAGATAATCATGTGGAGATTTTTCTTCTTCTATTAATATGATGTATAATATTGATTGATTTTCATATGTAGAACCACTCTTACATTCCCGGGATGAATCCCATTTGATCAAGGTGTCTGATCCTTTTAATATGCTGCTAGATTCAGTTTGCTAGTATTTTGTTGAGTGTTTTAACATTTATAGTCATAAGGAGTGTTTTTCTATAGTTTTGTTGTGATATCTCTGTCTGGCTTTGGTATTAGGCAATATTGACATTGTGGAATAAGTTAATACGTTTTCATTTCTCTTCTATTTTTGGAAGAGTTTGAAAGCAATTTGTGTTAATTTTTAAATGTCTTGTAGAATTCATCAGTAAAGCCATCTGGTCCTGGGGTGTTTTTTTGTTATAAGGTTTATAATGATCAAGATAAATCTTTTCACTTGTTATGAGCCTATTCAGATTTTCTGTTTCTTCATAAGTCAGGTTTGATAGTTTGTGTTTATAGGAATTTGGCCTTTCCATTTAGGTTGTGTAATTTGTTGGCATACAATGGCTTATAATATTCTCTTATGATCCTTTTTATTTCTGTGAGGTCAGGAGTAATGTCCCATCTTAACTGCTGGTATTAGAAACCCAAGTCTTCTCTATTTTTCTTAGTCTATCTAATGGTTTGTCCCTTTTCCTTGATATGTTCAAAGAGCCAACTTTTGGTCTTATTGATTTTCTCTATCACTTTCTATTCTCTATTTCATTTATCTCCACCCTAATTTTTATCATCCCTCCTGCTGCTTGCTTTGGATTTAGTTTAGTCTTTTTTTTCTTCTAGTTTCTGATGGTAGCAAGTTACATTATTGTTTTGAGATCTTTACTCTTTTTTTTTTTTAATGCAAGCATTTACAGCCAAAAATTTCACTCTGAGCTCTACTTTCAATACACCCCCTAAGTTTTGGTATGTTGGTTTTTCTTTTTTTATCTCAAAGTATTTTTCTAATCTGTTATTTCTTGTCTCAGATGGCTGAGGCTAATGTATTTGCTATTAAATGCTTGTGATAAATGCCCACTGGGAGGCTATCCAGCTGTGAGAAAGTTTCATGTTTGCAAAACAAAAGCAAGCCCTTGGAACTGAACCTTCAGAGAGCCATCAGACAGGACAAAATTCCAATTCTTGTAAAACAAAATTTGTATTGCCCCCTCTGGTGCCTACAAGGAATTACTGGTACTGCAAAGGTGAAAGAGACCTTGAGGAATTTTCCTGCTATGGTATTTGTTCAAACTTTTTTAACATCTGTCTCTGCTTGTTAGTAATAAAAATGCTGCCTTCTCTTCTGGACTTTAATTCCAAAAGTTGGACTGTGGCTTCACTGATCCCTCATTCCCTAATACTTTAGACACTGCCTGGCAAATAATAGCTGCTCAACAGATGCGTGTTAATCAGCTCAATTCTTTAAGGTAAAGAAATTAAGACCTGGGAAGATTGATGTGACTTACAGTGGCTCACACAGCTACTCAGGAGGGAAACCTCACTGAATCCCTGAAGATTCCAGTAAAAATATTGTGTTGTTAATTTACTCCTTTGGATTTTAATCTTTCCTTGCTACTTTGATTTGCCCTTGAGGACACAGACCATGTGTCTACTTATAGAATATTGTGTTAGTTTCTCCATGTGCCTAACCCTAATTCCAATATGCAGGGATAGTCCCAAAAGAGATCTTTAAGAAATATATGGACTACTTTATCCTAAAAATTTTGTTGTTAAAAAATACTTCAGAAAGAAAATGCTTTATGGTCAATCTCAACTTCTATACAGCAAATTGCCAACCATCATTTCCCAGATTTCTGACAAATCTCAGAGCTAAGTAGAGACTACAAAGTAACAATTTCTTTCTACTGTTTGTTAGTTCATCCCAAATACTATCTATACCTTTAAATGACCATTTAAGTAACTTTCACCTCTTGGAAATTCAGTACGATAAAACCTATGTAGTAAATGTCACCATGTGATAATATATGCCACCTTGAGGGAGAGAAAGGTACAAATGTGACTGACATGAATCTAAGAAACACAGATCTACTAGATTTGATATAATCAAGAGGGAAATCATCCATTTCCTTTATTGTACATAACGCTTCTGAGAATAGCGTCACTCTAAAATGCTAATCCTTACTCAGTGCTCCCAGGCCTTGCCCTAAACCCCTATAGGAGCAATTTTCTCTGACAGCAGGCAGTAGTTCAGTCACTAGTAGGCAAAGGCATAAAACTGATAAACTTAAATCCCTGCTCCCTTAGCCAAGGAAACAATAAATAAATTCGACAGATACGTAATGAACAGGCTGCCCAGCCAGTGTTCTGAGCTCCCCAAGCAGGGATTTAAGTCCAAATATGTTATCAGTGTGTCTCCAGCAGATGAAAAGCACAGATGACAGAGAGAATCAAGATAAAAGCATGCAGGCTCCCCAAAATTCAACAAGAGGCTTAGTACCCAGTAATCATGTCAATCTGTTAGGGTCAAACACTAATACTTCCTGCCTTTGGAAGTCTCTTTAGGTCCAGCCACCAACTGTATACAATTGTTTAAAAAGGAAAATATTTTTCTAAAGGAAAATCTTAATTCAAGGGATGGGGAGACAGTATAGAAAGAAAAGGCAAACATGGCTGACACTCCATGTTTTGTTTTGTAGGATGTTGGTTGTGAAATTTACTTCTTGCTTCTGAGAATTGTTTTTCAAATAAAGCTTTCAAAATATAGTGTACATAACTCAAAGCCTTTAAAATTTATGCTATAAGATTTGTTAATGTTCTTATAAATCAGCACTTGGTAGTAACAAATTATCAGTATGAGTTGTATATTAAAATGACAAATCAGAATTTGACAGTGAAGATAGAAGGTGTTTTCATATAAGACAGTCAAAGCACTAACTAATGAGAATATTTGGAAATGTGACAATGATTCATGGCAGGGCTCTTGGTTGCAGTGGTAAATCCCGCAGAAGCTTTTGCATCTGTCAACTAGGACTTTTGGTCCATTGTTTATAAATCAGGGAAGTTAACAAAGAGTCAGTGGTCTGTAAATCCAGATACTAAATTAGAAATTTTTAATTTTTGTTTTATAAATAAGTAACCTCAAGAATTACTTATGTAACTAAGCAAAAAAAAATTGCATTTAAAATCAGGTGAAGGTTAGCATTTATAAATCAAAGTTGTAAAAAAAGATTACCAGTATCAACTCAAACAATTCTACAACCATAGACCATAACAGGGATGTGTAGAGCAGTATGCCAACATTTAGCAACGTCCGAGAAATAATTAGCTCTTGTGCACCCCTCACAGACCTGTTTGTTCATCTCCAAATAGCTCCTGAAAGGAGAGGGAAGACTGTCATCACAAAAGAACATGAGTGAAGCAGAATCAAGGGGCATTAAAGAGCCCAGGCTTAAGGAACCCACACAGGTGACTGACTCGGAGATGAGCTTAAACACGGCACGTTTGCCTTTCCCTGGCTGTGTTTCAGAGAGACTCCATTGCTGGACTGTGTCCCTGTGAATTACATCACGAGGGAAGAGCTGGGCCCAATGGAGTTTCAGGGAGATTGATCCTGTCAAAGCTCCTCTGTCCGGTATCTCCACATCTACCCAACCCTTGACAGTCAAGTGCCTTGTTCTGCCGGTCACCCTGAAGCTGCAGTAAAATATCCTGCCTTCCAGTTCCAACTGCTTTCCGTCTTCTTCTCTCCATACCACATTAGTTAGTGTGTCACTAATTAATGAAATATATATGCTCCAGATTTGGATGGTTGTTAGTCCGTGACCTCGTGTGGGCTAATAGCTTTATATGTTAATAAAGACCTTCATTTGCCTGCTGACCAGTTGGTAACTTCTTGTCTTTTTTTGGACGAGGTCAGGGACCTTAGTGGCCCACCACCCAGACTAATCCTCCCCAGGAGCATGATACCATGAGAATATATCTGACCTCGGGACCTAAGTTGATATCTCTACATCTCAAGAAGCACTTCATGAAGAGCTTACCCCGTGGGCTTTCAAGTCAGGAAATGCTGTTGCCTACACCCCTTATGTGCCACCGCTAGACTCTCCAGGGGCAACAAAGCTCTGAAAGGGCTGTTTGGACTCTAGCTGCATCTCTCCTCAGCTTGCCTTGTGGATGTGTACCCTCTTGTACGCACATCTGTTATTACACTGGAAAGTGATGTCATGGCTCTATTTATGGAAAATGGCCCTAATTCTAGAAAGGATTCTAGAAGGCTCTGCTGGGCAGCATGCCCCTGTAGTTGCTGAATGGATCATACAGTAGTGAGGGGAGATGTCTAAGGCAATAACAAGGAGGAAGTCTGGCAGCTCAGGGAAGTGGCTGATAATCCACTGGTACTCAAACATCTCAATATATTAATATAGTTTGCTCACCACTCAGGTACTAGATCTTTAGTCCAGGATCCTAGCAGAGCAGCTTTGGTGACAGAACATAGCTTTTCCTATTAATGACATTTTGGTCCAGGTGAAGAACACAGCATAGTTATTAGGATAGAGAGAACCAGCTACGCCGCTTGCAGGCTGTGTCTACAGCATGTTCCTCATTCTTCAGGCCATGGCTGTCCAGCAGTGAAATGGGGGTGATGACACATACCTCACAGGGGTGTAAAGATCAAAGGAAATGGGAAAGTGCTCAGCATAGTGACTACACATAGACATTGTGCAGTAATGATCGGAATGTAATGTTACACTGGAAGGGACCTAGGTAAGATCTCATCCTATCCTTTGTTGTACATGTCAGAACCTTTACGTCCAGGGATGGTCATTTTCTCATGGTTACCTAATAGTTCATCACAAGCTCAGAAGAGGAACACAGATGTCCTGTTTCCCAGTGGAATGTTCTTCTTTCTGCATTACACTCTATCTCCTTGATCCTTTCACCAATAATTTACAGAAACTTTGGGGTGCCTGGGTGGCTCAGTCAGTTAAGCCTCCGACTTCGGCTCAGGTCATGATCTCGTGGTCTGTGAGTTTAAGCCCCGCATCGGGCTATGTGCTGACAGCTTAGAGCCTAGAGCCTGCTTCAGATTCTATCTCCCTCTCTCTCTACCCGTCCCCTGCTTACACTCTGTCTCTCTCTCTCTTAAAAATAAATAAATGTTAACGATTTTTTAAATTTACAGTATCGTTGCCTCTGTGGTGCATTCATAAAATATGTGTTCATGTTAATAACTTTTTCGCCATAGAACACAGAGTAGGGAAGAGGGGAAAGTCAACAGGTAATGAGGCCATACGGATAGAGGATAAAACTTGTAGACATATGCCTATCAAAGGGACATCGAAGGGAGTGGGGTATTGAAGGGTTCCAATGACAATAGCACACGTTTAATATAGGCTATGGGCTCCTTCTTTCAAGAATGATTAGTCAGTATGATGCCATTTTCATTTCTTGTCCTCACAAATAGTTCCCAGTTATTCTCTGACTTGATTCTCCAGAAGCTCATGTAGAAGAATATATTCTGACACAACACAGACCATCTTGCTTTGGGAACTGTTGCCACTAAGTCTCCTGTGAATCTGCATTTCTCTAACTGGCTGCTTTAAGATGACGTTTATAATAAGCAGCAATGTTAAGTAGCTAGCCACAGCATGAAGAGTGCTTTCACCAGATCAGCACCACACCTGACTGCTGGGCACAGCAAACTCACATTTAAAGAACCGCCTGATACGTCACCCTACCCCTGCTTTTTGTTTATCCTTTGTCAGTAAATGGGATTGTGTGTGGGGAAAGCAAAGGAAACGAGCATCAGGCCTGGATTTTAGCTGCCCCCTTTTCCCCTGCCTCCTCCCCCCTAACCTGTAGATCTATAAATGAGCAGCTCAATTGATGGGAGCTGAGATATGGTTCTCTGGTTCACTGGTGTCTGTGCTTGTGTGTGTACATGATTTTTCCATAGACACAAAGTCTTAATCGTTACTAAGGCAGCAGAACACGTCTACCTTCCAAGAAGCAGAAGAATCAGTCACAATCTGTCAGAAAACAACTGTTTGCCAAGGAACTCTTCCAGAAGCACTAACCTTTGTTTAACATGTTACTCATTTTCTAAACTATTAGGTATGGTTTATAATGGCATTGACTTACATGATACCATGCTTTACATCAATTAATACCTAGTTTTTTTAAACATTAATGTTTTCCATAGACAGCTAACTGACAAACTGATTGTGTGAGAGAGAGACTTATAAGAGATTTCTTAGTGAATATTAAGCATTAAGGTTTTTTTAAAATGGCTTATGGTAGCTCTCTAGTACATCCCAGACTCTTACTATCTTTCTCTTTCTGGAAGAAACAAGCCAGTGCTATGCAAGTATGAAGTCCCTCTGGGCTTAGTGAGATAATCCACAATTAACCATTGGAAAGCATGTGCATAATTAAGTAAACATCACTACTGATGGAAAAGTTGTGTGTATGTGTGTGTGTGTATGTGTGGGCATGCACACACCCGTGTGCATGCACACATACTTGCAGAGAACTTGAGAATAGGCTAAAGAAGAGAGTTCTAAACTATGTAAGAATACTAAATGTTGCTCCAATGTTGGTGAAAGATAAGATTCATGTCTATTCTTTTACAGGAACTGTCTTAGCCTACTAGGGCTCCATAACAAAATACCATAGGCTAAGTGGCTTCAACAACCTGAATTTATTTTCTCACAGTTCTGGAGGCTAGAAGTCCAAGATCAAGGTGCCGTCAGTGTTGGTTTCTTGTGAGGCATCTCCTCTTGGCTTGCAGATAGCTGCCTTCTTACTGTGTCCTCATATGATCTTCCCTTCATGCATATACATAGAGAGGTAGAGAGAGCACTCTGGTATCTCTCTTACTCTTCTTATAGGGACACACGCCTACTGGATTAGGGCCCCACCCTTATGACCTTATTTAACCTCAACTATCTCCTTAAAGGTCCTATGTCCAAATACAGTCACACTTGGGATTAGGACTTCAACATATGAATTTGGAGGGAGGTAGCATGACATACAGAAAGTGCTGGGTATTGGGAACTTGATTCCAGTTGTCTGGCCTTGGACCAGTTACTTCATCTTTCTGTGCCTCAGTTTCCTCCTCTGCCTACCTTGCAAGTTGTTAGCCTTTAATAGGTACAAACTTTTCTTTTTTTGTTTGTTTGTTTCAGGCAATTTCATTATAAGGACTTTGCTTTACTCTTCATATAATTTGTCAACAATTATTATAATAATTGTTTTTTATTCTCTATGTGTGTTTTGTTGTGTTCTTTTTCGGGGTGTGTGGTTTACTTTCAATTGAATTGTAAGCTCTTTGAGGGCAGGGAGCATTACATCTTATATATCTTTTTATCTGGCATCTAGCATGATATATTTTACATAGTAGACCTTTAAGCAAGTCATGTTAATTTCTGTGGTTTGAAAGTTTCAGCACCTACCCCCTTGATTTGGGGGCCATTTCCTCTATCGTTACACCTGCATCATGTATAGCCCTATTAATTAATTTCAGCACATTATATGGGATTTCTGAAGTGCTTCAGTTAGTAATTAATGGTTGATGCTTATGCATTATTTTCCACCTCATTCTAGAAAATAATTGTCAATATATGTTAAGTTCTGAAACGAAAAGATTCACTTGTGTTGGTGTCACCTGTTGAACTCAAGTCAATCCATTTTCAGCAAAGTTCTCAAAAAAGCAGACACAGACTGTTATCTATTAAGTTTAACTTGTTTATGTTCGCTACTACAGTAATATTTTACCCATTTTTATAAAGGGTCTCTGTCAAATCTTTCAAGCCATTGTTTTTTTATAAATTATATCTGAAGACTACAATTTTCAGAAAAGGAATAATTAGACTTTGTTGTGTATCATTAATAATTTGAAGAAATAGTCAACAGTATTTATTACTGCTAAAAGAATGTAGAAGACATATTAGTTCAAGGAGCTTATGGTCCAGTCTGGGTGACAGAATCTAAGGCGATATAACAAATGAAAATATAATAGTTTGGTCAGGACTGTTTGACCTCATCAAGGTTATAGGTCACTAAAGAGAAGGGATAAACTTACATTTTCTTGCATCTCCTACAGTAACTGTTTCAGTGCCAGACACAATTAATGTTCAGTAGACCTTTATTCTGTGCATCAGCTAACCAGTTTCTTGACCCACATTGGAAAATTTTCTGACATTCAATTTCTGTCATTTTTTTCTTCATGATTCCAGGTGGTAAAGATTGTGAATATAAATAAAACAAGAACATTTAAATGACTTGCATTGTCAGGGCAAATATGTATGTATTTTAATGCATGAACCAACAAGATATACCTCCTTTATTAATAATGCAGTAATAGTGCAATGTTTTCATATATAGTCAAGTTAATTACATGTTTAACAGCACCACTCTGTTCTAAACTTCTCTGTAGCCTCCAACTTAGTTTATCTTCTTAAAATCTGGGTGTAGACTGCTGAATTGTGAATTCCCAGGGTTCTGTCAGGAGCTAATATCAGGTATATTTCACACAACCACATGCCCTTCTGCAGGCTAACTTTTTCTCTTGACTTCCTCTTCCTGTGAATGTGTATTGTACTTCCAGTCTCCCATCCCCATCCCAGCCACACAGGTTACTGATATCATTCATTTTGTACCTCAATCTTTTCCTTTTCCTCACCCCTCAAACACAAGCAATGGTTAGGATATGAGGAGTTCAGAGTCTGACTTGATTGTTATTTCTTTCAGTTTCCACTGCTTCTAGTTCAAATTATCATTACCTCTCACCTACCCCTAAGTGAACTTCTGGTCACCATTTTCTCTTTGTTCCAGATACTAGCTTGGATTTCTCTGTCACTTGTTGACTATATAAATATGACCTTGATTCCACCTTGGTGATGGGCTCCTCCCTCCATTCATGCTCCACCAATCTATTGCTTACTTTATCCACATGCCTTGCTTCTTACCATGTCTACATATCTAAAGTGTGTCTCTTCTTTAATCCTGTGCAAAGTCTGTTTTTATAAAACATTTCTTCTTTAAACACCTACAGTACTGCAAATGCACCCTTCTAGTAATGTTTATCACAAGCTCCCTATAACAGTGGTTACTGGTATATTTAAACTTATGTAAGGTCATAAAGTATTTGATTTATATAGTATCTAATCTCATGCTTTATGCCTAAATTTCACCATTACTGGCTTATACCCAGGGAGTTTAAAAAGGAAGAAAGTTTAAACCATCATGGGTTTATGGAAGAAATACGATAAATAAACAAATGTAACAAAGTTGGGAACACAAGAAATTGGGAACACAAACAGGCAAAATCATGTATTCAGGTATCATGTATTAGAATATCAGGCAAAATCACGTATTATTGTATTTCTTACACAGAAAGATTCTTAAACTTTCATATAAATCACAATCATGAGAGAAACTCTTAAAGATAGATAGATAGATAGATAGATAGATAGATAGATAGAAAAATAGAGATATATATGTTCATTAAACCATTTTATTGTCCCAGACCTTTTGCATAGAGGATATTGCTGGCCTGCTCATAGGGGAATTCAGTAGGCATGGTGTGAAACAGTGGGTTAGACTACATAATCTTCATCTCAAACCCCAATTTAATTGAACTTATAAATATCAGTCCTTAAAAATTTCCTGGGGAAAACATTGTGTCATCATTATATTAAGAAAGTATTATGTTTTCCTTCCTAGTTATCAGAAATACTGTAAAATGCCAATTATTAAAGAAAAATGTAGGGTGGCTCAGTCAGTTGAGCGTCTGACTTTGGCTCAGGACATGATCTCACAGTTTGTGAATTCAAGCCCCACATGGGGCTCCCTGCTGTCAGTGCACAGCCTGCTTCGGCTTTGGCTCCTCTGTCCCCCTCTCTCTCTCTGCCCCTCCCCAACTCACTCGCTCTCTCTCTCTCTCTCTCAAGAAATAAGTAAACATTTAAAAAAATTTTCTTTAACGTTTATTTATTATTGAGAGAGAGAGAGAGAGAGAGACAGAGCATGAGACTGGGAGGGGCAGAGAGAAGAGGATACACAGAATCCGAAGCAGGCTCTAGGCTTTGAGCTGTCAGCACAGAGCTCAACACGGGGCTCAAACTCACAAACTGCGAGACCATGACCTGAGCCGAAGTCAGATGCTTAACCAACTGAACCATGCAGGTGCCCTGAAATAAGTAAACATTTAAAAAAAAAAAAAAGAAAGAAAAATGTAAGTAATTTTCTATAGCATATGTGGTACAAAACAGAAGAACTAGAAGTAGTTACTTTTTTAAGCAGTTGTGTTACTGACTTATACTACTAAGCCATGTAGGTCCTACAAAATGATGACTGTTGTTTATTTATGCCTTATGTACACTGACAGTGAAAAAGTCATGATGCTAGTAAAGGCTTAAATGTAGTTAGAACTTAAGGCTCCAATTACTTTACTAGCCCATTCTTGGCAGTTGCCAATATATTTTTATTGTCATTTCATGGATTAGGTCAAGATTTCACAAAGTTTTAGTTATAGAATAGTTGACTCACAAGATGCCCCAAGATAAAAAGGATCAATACTAATATAAATAATTGAATTAAGAAATAAATTGAGAAAGCAGAGCTCTTCTTTACAGAATAATTCTAGTTAATAAATGAAGAAGGAATGAGGGAAATAGAAAACCACCTTTAGGCAATCATCACAGTAAGAATTGGTATAGGCAAGAACTGTTGTTTTGATGCTAAAATTAGCTGATGGAAGTATGATGAGAAACAATATATTTGCATAGTCTCAAAGCCTGTCCTCACAAGATATTTATTACCCACAAAAGGAAGAAAGCAGCAACTTTTTGGTTTTATTTAAAGAAATGTAACAGACCTCACCTAAACAAGTGATCACATTTTACACCACCTGCAATAAGACACTTCAACATGATGAATCCTGTGATATGATTCACTGAGGACAAATTATTTCTTTGGTATTCTTGCCAAAAATACATAACTTCACTCTAATCATGAAGAAAACACAGACAAATGCACAGTGAGGAACATTCTAGAAAATAACTGACCAGTGCTTTTCAAAGTGTAAGTGTCATGAAAGGTATGGAAAGAATAAGGAACTGACATAAACTAAGGAGATGTGACAACTGAATGCAAATGTGGGGAACTGTGTTGGATGGTGGACTAAAAAAGAGACATTATTGGGAAGACTGGAAAAATTCAAATAAGGTCTGTGGTTTAGTTCATTGTATTATGTCACTGTTAATGTTCTGGTTTTGATAATTGGCATTATTGTTATGTAAGATGTGAACATTAGAAGAAGCTGAATGAAGGGTACAAAGGAACTCTGTGCTATTTTTTGCAACAAAGTTTCTGCAAGTCTAAAATTGCTCAAAATAAAAAAAAAATAAAATTTAAAACTCAGGAACTGGTTTGAAGGGGTTCCACGTATCCAAACTTGGGGCAATTTGGGCATCAACAAGTACGATGATGGTAATAGATTTTAACACCTTAATGCAAAAATACCAAAAAATATGGTTAAGCATATGCAACTACATGGAAGGGACTGATTATGTAATGGTGCCTCATTATACAAAACAAAACAAAACATGAAATTCTTTGAACTATGCCAAGTATGAGTGACGTTAATACTGCTCAGTGTTTCTAATTTCTTGTCATATAGTTATATACCTTTTATAAATTTTAAAGTGTAAAAAATAGTTTGGAGCTATTCCTTTTTAAAAATTTAGAGCATTAAAGAATTAAATTTTACTTTAAATGACTAATTTAAACTAAATGGTTTTTTTCTTGCTTTTACATTTAAAATTTTATATTGGGGGTGCCTGGGTGGCTCAGTAGGTTAAGTGTCTGACATCAGCTCAGGTCATGATTGTGTCGCCGTTTACGAGTTCAAGTCCTGTGTCAGGCTCTGTGCTGGCAGCTCAGAGCCAGGAGCCTGCTTCAGATTCTGTGTGCCTCTTTCTCTCTTCCCCTCCCCCCTCAAAAATAAATAAACATTAAAAAATAATAAAATTCTATACTGGGAATGAAACTATAATCTTCCTATTAAAATATTGCCTTTCTCATTGTATCTAGTATTTTTTTCAGATATATTTTTTAAAGTATAGCATATATTGGACCAAGTTTTCTTCGAACATACAAAATTACAAAGCAATAAGGAATTAAAGTGACTTCTGATAGATTTTTTTTTCTTCACGTGGTTTCAGGGGAATGTAGACTGTCTAGGGGCAGAAAAGCCACAGTGTCAACTGAATCAATAACTACTAGACAATTTTCCTAAATTGTTATTTTTTATAAATTTATTTATTTTTGAGATAGAGCAGGGGAGGGGCAGAGAGAAGAGAGAGAAAGGAGAATCCTTTCGGGAATTCAAAATCACAAATCATGAGATCATGACCTGAGCTGAAACCAAGAGTCAGACGCTTAACTGACTGAGCCACCCAGGTGTTCCACTGCTAGACAATATTCCTAACAGCAATGCCTGAAGCTCATTTCTAAGGAATTATACTTGAAATCCACCATCACCTTTGTGATTCCCTTAAGCTTAATATTCCAAAGCCCGTTGATGTGAGCACTGAATGTGATTTTCTTTAAAAATCTAAATAAGATTGGCTTCAACCCTCTATAGATAGATCAATGTCCCACCAAATATTTTTGCAAATTCCTGATAGGGAGGACTTATTTTTTATGGCCATTTCAACTTCTGATTTCCTGCCCTGTCTTCTTATCCTCCAATCTGTCTCAGGAGTGTTCCTTTATCTCCACCTTAGTTGTGTGTATAATATGGTACACATTACCCTTCTCTTTTGCCAAAGGCAAACTTGCATGCAGACTCTTTGTTTAAGCAGAATTTTGCTGAAAAATATGTCTATGTATAACATAGCAATTAGTTCCAAATTGCTCTTAGATATGCTTAATCACCTTGTTACAGGGGAATTTTTCCCTTTCCTACCATCACACGTGGCACCCTGGCTTCTTGACATTTTCCTGAGTTTGTTGTTCTCTCAGTGGCATAGGTCTATCACTATATTATAGAGAACACAATGAAGCTTCTTAATACTTACTTCCTGAAGCACTATTTATGTCACAGGTCCCAGGATCTCCATGCTATAGCAAACTTGAAGTGAGCAGTGTCCAGCCAGTGAAATTTATCCTGTCAAGTATGCCAACTGTAGAGGAGGAGAAATTATCCTCTACCCCTTTATGTTCTTTGGTAAATTGATATAAGACAGATTAACAGGAGACAAGCAAATTTAGTTACATATGTATGGGATCCAGACAATTGGGGCTTATATGACATCCTGAGATAAGGAATGGGATACGGATGGGACTTCAAAAGGAAGGATGGTAATTCAAGGGACAATAAGAAGAGTAGATGTTTGGTAATTAGATGTTTGCCCTGCCATACAGGTCGATCTTTCAGATAAAAGTTATCTCTGGTAATAGCTCTCTCTGAGTCAGGCCCTCTGTTTAAATTCTTTTAGGTGGTTAAGGGAGTGGCAAAAGTTTTTCTTTAGTTTGCTGGGTCTTGAATGCCTTCAGCTCAAAATAACCCATGTGTCAGAGTGGCAGATTTGGAGGTCATTCTGCTCTTTTTCAGAACCTACTTTGAGTCGGGCTTTTATATATAATATCTTTAATCCTCACAAAGTAATTACAGTTGTGCCCATTTTACAGATAAGGGAACTGAAGTTAAGAATTGTTAATTGGTCTGTTTAAAGCCACATAGCTGTTAAGTGGGCCTGCTGGAGATTTTAACTTGATATGTACAAATCCCAAATCTGTTAACTTTCCCATTCTGTCATGCTGCCTCCCCATGCATTCTTCCTTCTGAGCAGAGGAAGTATTTTAGATGGGAAATAACTATTGAACTTCTGCTTTTATCATTCTGCCAAACATAAGTATTTGCTCCCTAAACTCTTTTTAAATTGAAAATGGAAGCTGGAGGAAATGGGGAGATATTGGTCAAAGGTTTCAAACTTCCAGTTATAAGATGAACAAGTTCTGGGGATCTAATGAACAGCATGGTGGTTTGAGTTAATAATACTGTATTATATACTTGAAAATTGCTGAGAAAGTAGATCTTAAATGTCCTCACAGCAAAAAAAAAAGGAAATGGTAATTATGTGATGGGATGGAAATGTTAGGTAATGCTATAATAGCAATCATTTTGCAATATATAAATGTATCAAATCAACATGTTGTATACCTTAGGGGCACCTGTGTGGCTCAGTTAGTTAAGCTTCTGTCTCTTGTTTCAGCTCAGGTCACGATCTCACAGTTCGTGAGTTCAAGACCCATGTTGGGCTCCATGCTGACCATGTGGAGCCTGCTTGGGATTCTCTGTCACCCTCTGTCTCTGCCCCTCCCCTGCTCACTCTCTATCTGTCTCTCTCTCTCAATATAAATAAATCAACATTTTAAAAAATGTTGTACACCTTAGACCTACACAATTTATATGTCAATTATATCTCAATAAAGCTGGCAAAACTGGAAACTGGAGAACCAATATTTATTACACAGTACTACATAATTTGAAGGAACAGAAAATTATCAGCTTCTCTTGAATTTTATTTGATTTTTTCCTTCAGATAGACACTGCTTTTAGTGTGACAGAACATACATATAGAAATAAGGAATCATTGTTTTGTGATACTGATAGGTAATAAGCATTTTCTCTCTCTTCAAACATATCTTATGCACATGTGGTTTCTCAAAAACCCAAAGATTCATGCAGAAGTGAGAAAAAACAAAAATAAGTACTATGGGCCTAGTTGTCCAAATAAAAGAGGAATATCACAGAAATACGAGGCAACATGGCTTCATTGATCATTTGTCTACCTGGGGTATCAGAATGTTTGTCTACTACAACATATATACTATGTTATATATATTATCATATAATAACATAGAACAAACAATGTCTGTGTTCTTCCAGATTACTTATTTCTGCTGAATAACTTGCAGCAGGGCCATTAATCAAGAGAAAAATGAAGCTGATTTTTGGTGATGAAAATTGCTTTCCAGTGACTGATTACACTAATCAGTCTTCTGAAAGGGAAATCAAGAGTAAAATGGCCAATAATTCCATAACACTGCAGCACACATGGAGAAAAGCAACTCTTGAGAAAATGTTGTGGGATAAGTAAGTTTGGGAAGCACTCTAATTTGAAAATTCACATTGAGTTTTTGGGACACCAAAGGTTATAAGAAGTAGAGAAACTGACTTTACTCTTTTCAATTCCATTTCTCAAGTATATTTGATCACAGATTCCTTTTTTTTTTCCATCAAACATGTAACGTGTCCAGAGACCTATGTGTTCTGAGGATCTTAGATGAGAAATGCTAACGTAAAGAATGACAAGTCCCTGAAGGGGTGGTATGACCAGTGTTATATTTAGGAAAAGGAATCCTGCAGAAGTATGTAAGATAAAGTGGAGAAGAAAAGGAGCAGGAGGCAGGGAGAGCAAATCTGAGCAGGGAGGGTAGTTATGACAAGAAAAGATAAATGGTACAGAGATACCCAAATGAGAACACACAAGGCGTGAAGACTTTAGCTAGACAACTCTCTCCTATTTACAAAATAATTATAGTATCAAATAGACCTTTTTACATGTGGAATTTCTCTTGTCAAATTTTGGACTAGTGTTTACTGTAGCCCTGTAGGAGTTTCATTATTTTTTTTTTACTTTGGTTTGTTTATTTTACCTGAATGTATATAAAGTATATTTTCCTACTTTATCTGAATGACATATTTCTGATTGTATATGTTCAAGAATTTAGCCAGTGATCCCTGAAAAAAACACAGATGGCAGACATGAAGAGGATGTACAATAAAAAATATATTCTTAAGCTCCTTACATCTAATTTCTGACCAATGGCTAAGGAAGTATCAACCTCTAAAGAATTCTTCCCCACACCCTGTTCTTCCCTAACCCCACCCACCCCAAATGGCTAGGTCTCTTCGACTCGTTACTTCCAGGAGACACCAGTGAGAATTTTTGTCCTCACCCCACTTTATGGAAGTAGTTATTATGTACCATAGAACTGAAATTGCAGAATTTAGATGAAATGTCCATCAAGAAGCCAGGAGGACAAAAAAATGCCACATATGATTGGAAATTTCCAGGTTTCCAGTGAGAGGTGTGTTCATTTCTATATGCAAGTTTTAGTGTCAGTAAATTAGTTTGAAAGGTTTATCTAAACAAATCTGTCATAAACTCGTTTGTACTATATCCCTTACTTAGAATCTGTCTAAAATTCATAACAATATTCTAAGCTTTGATAATAGGTAATGCTGGGGAACATTTGCTACCACCACGCCTAACAATTCTATGCCATGGCACTTCCTCCGGATTGAGTGCTGTAGATTTCTTCTGTTTCTACCTGAGGGCAAAATTGAATAATAAATGGCATTTGTATTTTAATTTAAGGTAACATTTAGAAATGATATAAAAAACTTGCATAATGAAAACACAGGCTTCAGAATCTAAGTCAGCCATTGGGAGGCTTGGTTTTTTGTTTTTGTTTTTGTTTTTGTTTTTACCTCTTTCATGTTTGAAACACGTTCTTAATGATGTGGTATCAATCTGTTTTAAAGCATTTCTAAAGTGGCACCGAATTTTATAAATTATTTTATAAATCATTTACATGTCTCCCGATGTGATAAAAAACATTTTTTAATAGGGGCACCTGGGTGACTCATTCAGTTAAGCATCTGACTCTTGGTTTGGGCTCAGGTCATGATTTCGTGGTTCGTGAGTTTGAGCCATGCATTGGACTCCGCGCTGACAGTGCAGAGCCTGTTTGGGATTTTCTCTCTCTCCCTCTCTCTCTGCCCCTCCTCTGCTCGTGCGCACTCTTTCTCTCTGTCTTAAAAATAAATAAAAACTTTAAAAAAACACATTTTATAATAAATTATTCAGTAAAGGCAATGCTATAATTACTCATTATTAATAGCGTATTTATCAATGTTTCTTTATATTAAAATAGCATAGCGATATTTAATGTTGAAAAAAGTCCACTGAAATAAGAATTTTTTTTCCAGATTCTCGACTCCAAACTAAAATACTTAGATTTTTACCTTTTAAAAGTTTTACAGTAAATATGAATGTAGATGAAACAAACATGTTCGAATTTTATAAGATATCCAACCTCTAGGGACACCTCGGTGGCTGAGTCATTTAAGCATCTGATTCTTGATTTTGGCTCAGGTCATGATATCATGGTTCCTGAGATCAAGCCCCATGTCTGGCACTGTGCTGACAGCACAGAGCCTGCTTGGGCTTCTCTCTCTCTCTCTCTCTCTCTCTTTCTCTCTCTCTTTCTCTCTGCCCCTTCCCTGCTCACATGCGTGCATGCACTCTCTTTCTCAAAATAAAGAAATAAACATTTTAAGAAAAAAAGATATCTAGCCTCTAGAGTATAAAAGAGCTATGGGAGAATATAAGTGAGGTAGAAAAAAATTAAAATTGGGTTGCGTACTATAACTTTAAAGCACTCTGCAATCCTTAACCAGGAAAGTGTCTCTAAATATTTATACTAAAATGTTACTATTTAGTGTATTTATGCCGTCTTCTGGCAGTGGTTCCTTAAACTAGGAATATTCAGATTTTCAGGCTCTGGTAGCATCAGTTAATTTGGTATTTCCACGCAGAATTGTTAGCCAATGTTCTTTAGGTTGTATGGAGTTCTGTAAAACCAGAATTGAGGCCACAATAGTGGTTCTCCTTAATAAATAGAAATAGGATGGTTTTAAAAAATCATTGTTCTTTTAGTCTGCTAGCCCCAGTATACCAGAATAGATACTAAACACTCAAAAAAATTGTAAAAATTAAACACTTGGAAAATAACAAGTGTATATGAAGAGCTGGAGCAACCAAAACTCTATTTCACACAGTGCTGGTAGAAGTAGAAGTTGGAAAACAGTCTGGTATTTTCCAACAAAAGTAAACAGGAGCATACCTTATGATCCACAATTCCACTCTTTAATATGTAACACTTACACGTATGCACTATGCAATGGTTAAGGAATGTTCATAACAGCATTGTTCTCTTTTTTCACATTTATGTATTTATTTTGAGAAAGAATACATGCCTTTGTGTGCATGAGCAACAGAGGGGCAGTGAGAGAGGGAAAGAGAGTATCCTAAGCAGGCTCCACACTGTCAGCGCAGAGCCCAAGGCGGGTCTCAATCCCATGGATCACAAGATCATGACCTCAGCCGAAATCAAGAGTTGGACACTTAACCAACTGAGACACCCAGGTGCCCCAACAGCATTGTCCTTAAAGTAAAAAAAAAAAAAAAAAAAAATGGAATCAGCCTAAATGGCCTTCCATAGGAGAATGGACAAGTATTCATTCATTGTATGAATAAGCACTAGAATATTATACAACAGGAAAAGTGAATGAACAGCAGCTGTAATCATCAGTATGAATGCAGTTCAAAAATGAGTCACTAAAAAGACATGCTCTAGGATTATATTTATATAGCACTAAATGAGGTAAAACTCAATAGCAAATTGTTTGTGTTAAAAATGTAAAATAAAAGCAAGAGAATAAGTAATATAAATTTTTGGACTATGAGTATATCTAGATTGAAGAGGGGAAGGGGAGATCAGGGAGGAGCATCCAAGGGGCTGTGAGGCACTGATAATATTTTATTCTAAATTTGGTGTTGGGTACAGGAGCACTTATGTCATTGTCATTCATTATTGTTCATTACATGGTAATTATCTTGTCAAGTAATTCATTAAATTGATATACCCCTTTTTGTAAGTATGCTGTTTTTCTTAATAAAAAAATGTGATTGTGAAGCAAAATGATTTTAGGCTTGGCAGTTTGCTCAGAGGCAGACTCTGTCAGATGTGGACTTGCTCCTCTTGAGTGGTGGAAATGATTTACAATATTTATGGTGATTTGGACATAACACCCTCTAAGGACCTACCTACATCAACTTGGTCTTAATCATATTTTTTAATACACTGTTGAATTCGATTTGCTGATATTTGTTGAGGAATTTTGCATCTATGCTCGTGAAAAATGTTAATCTGTTTTCTTGTTATGTCTTTGTCAGATATTGGTATTAGGATAATGCATAAGTTAGGAAATGTTCTCTCGGCTTCTGTCTTCTGGAAGAGATTGTGGTGAATTGATATAATTTCTCCCTAAAATGTGTGGTAGAATTCACCAGTAAGCCCATTTGGACCTGGGGCTTTCTGTCTTGGAAGGTTATTAATTATCGATTCAATTCCTTTAATAGATATAGGCCTATTCAGATTGTCTATTCCATTATTTTTAAGCAGAAAAAGAACTCAAATATTTAGTCAAACTGGATTTAGACTTTATATTATAAATAAATACTATTTGTAAGTTTTGTTATTGCTTTTCCCACATTTAATTTGGCAGTTTTTTAAATTGTCTCACCTTTATGGAATCACACCAAAGTATTTAACCTAGTTTTCACATAAGCTACTCTCTCTTATATTGTTTATATTGCTTTTAAATAGCAATTAAATTATGCAATTATCAGAACATGTACAATACTATAAACAGATATAACAAACACAGATCATTCTTTGTAACCATTCATCTCTCCATGAGAGTGGGCTGACAATAGAGTAGCCTACTAGCTCTGAGTCTTGAGTATGCCCTGGGCATCAGTGGGCTTGCTTTCCAGAGATCTTGGAGAGCACTGGTTAATTTGGTGATTTGGTTGAGGAGACATAGATTTGATAAATGAGCTCATGATTTATTAAAGAACATATGAAGTATTGTGGTACAAAGGAAATATGAACTAGAAAGCACAGTTGGCCTGACATTTATTATCTCTCACTTAATCTTCCAGGACTTCAGTTACTACCTTATACAGTAGTGATAACAACTATACTACACTTAGTGAAGAGATGTTCTAGGCTAGGGAATTATTTGGGATTTCTTGGGGGATGATAGAGGATAAGGGAAAGGAAAACACAATTATAGTGCATTTAAACAGCTTTGCATCCATTATGTAATATAATATTATCTTTGGACTACGCAAGTTTAAGGTCCTTATTGTAATCAATGCAAAGTAAAAGACTACTTCTGTAAAACAGGATTATTTTTACAACACAGTAGATAGCCAAGAATAATGACATTAAAAAATGTTTATTTGGGGCGCCTGGTGGCTCAGTTGGTTAAGCGTCCAACTTCAGCTCAGGTCATGATCTCACGGTCCATGGGTTTGAGCCCCGTGTCAGGCTCTGTGCTGACAGCTCAGAGCTTGGACCCTGCTTTGGATTCTGTGTCTCCCTGTCTCTCTGCTCCTCCCCCACTCACGCTAAACATTTTTTAATGTTTATTTATTTTTGAGAGAGAGAGACTCAGGGAGAGAAAGAGGGAGAAAGAGAATCCAAAGCAGGCTCCACATTCAGTGAAGAGCCTGATGTGGGGCTCTTTCTCACAATCATGAAATCATGACCTGAGCTAAAATCAAGAATTGGATGCTTAACCGACTAAGCCACCCAGGCACCCCAAGAATAATGACATTTTTTAACTTATTATAAACAAAATAGATTTTTTTAAGTGTTACATGCTAGGTGTCTTCACTCAAGACATCAACTTGCTTCTCTTAAAATGAAGCTGTCTCTAAAAAGTAAAAAAGGTATTCCATGAGAATCATGAGCATAAGCAATGCCTATCAATTCAGTTTTTAGAAAACGATGTTCCCCCTTCTGAGGGACACAAAAATACTAAAACATATGACCAAAAGAGCATTGAGAGATGGGAATGAGAGTGACAGTGAACTGGTAAAAACATTCAAACCATTGACATATTTCAGTAGGCACTGAAGAGCAGAATATATTGAGGAATATATAAATATATATGAGGAATATATAAATATAAAAATCATATGTTTATGATTCTGCCTGATATTCTCTCTCTCCTTCTCCCACTCCCCCCTCAAATAAAGAAGTTAAAAAAAAAAAAAGAAATCACATTTTCACTTACTTCATTCCAAGGCAGTAGTCAAAAAATAGAACCCTGGTGTTGATTACCTTGAGTCTGTACCAGCCATGAAAAATTGCTCCCAGCAAGGGGTACCACCTTGTCTTTCAGCTTGTCAGCTCTAACAACCAATATGTTTTATGCTCTTTTACTTTCTACATGACCTACCAACTATTTATATAAATTGAACATACATAATTTTTTAATGTAAATTGAACTTTACTTGTCTTTCACTTTAATTCTCTCTCTCCATTAGCCAGTTATCTGGATTCCATTCAGAATAGCTCTTCCAGGGGCGCCAGGGTGGCTCAGTCGGTTGAGCGTCCGACTTCAGCTCAGGTCACGATCTCGTGGTCCACGAGTTCGAGCCCCGCGTCGGGCTCTGGGCAGATGGCTCAGAGCCTGGAGCCTGCTTCCAATTCTGTGTCTCCCTCTCTCTCTGCCCCGCCCCCATTCATGCTGTGTCTCTCTCTGTCTCAAAAATAAATAAACGTTAAAAAAAAAAAAAATTTAGAAAAAAAAAAAAAAAAAGAATAGCTCTTCCATCCAATAAGCTGGGGAGATGGGATCTGCCTTAAGATGCTGACTCCCCTGAAAGAGCTCTTAAGCAAGGTGGAACTGTGAAATCCTATGTACTATCTCTATCTTGAATGATGTAGCTTTCCATCATTCTTACTTAGTTTCCATAGATTTAAATAAATGCTTCTCACTTTGTTTTAAGTCCTTTGATGGATCTCTAGAGACTTTGAGTGATTGTCTATGCCAATTTCACCAGCTTAACATATGTCTCCCCAGGGGTAAGACTTCCCCAAACTTCTCATACTACCATTCTGGAAGTCCCACTTCCCTCAGAATCTGAAAGATGGTTATTTGAGATACTATTGGTAAGGCATCATTATTTATCTTCATCCATCAATTAACATATCACCAGATGCATGAGATGAAGTATAACTAATAGTGGGAGCATAACAAATCTCAACTGAGAACCAGTGAGTCTAGAATATAGTGATGCCAGTTAAGGTCAATAACGCTGACTGAAGGCACCACACTCAGTGACAATTAGAGCCTGCTGAGAAGTACACATGAAAAAAAAAACACCATCTCTTGGGCAGCAGGTAACGTGTTGAAGGGTAGGGCATAAAGCAGTACATTTTTATTTGCTTAGCAGCTGCTTTGGTACAGCTACTTGTAATAGAAGTTGAGCCCTGAGAGGCACGAGATGATATAGATCAGACGTTTCTCAAACTTTAACTTGTACACAATCACTATGCATCCCGTTGGGGAGAACAGTAAGGGATGGTAACGACAGAGATGTGGGACAGATGCGGAGCTGATGAGGCAAACGAGACGTGGAAGGCTTTACTCTTCATAGTGGAGCACCAGTTACTTGTGACTTCTCAAGGGGTCCACAAGTTTAATAACTCAAAACTGTACAGTTCTGGGTGTGCGGGGGGGGGGGTACAGTCTTTTCATCAAATGGTGCTGGGAAAACTGGATATCCACATGAAAAGAATGAAGCTAGACCCATACCTTACATCATAGTAAAAAAAATGAATCAAAGACCTAAACATAAGTGCTAAAACTACAAAACTCAGTAGAAAACATAAAGGGAGGCTTCATGACACTGGATATCTTAGATAGGACACCAAGCTCAGGCAAGAAAAGAAAAAATATATAAATTGAGATTAAAAGCTTTTGTCCATCAAAGGACATTATCAAGAGAATGAAAAGGCAACTGATAGAATGGGAGGAAATATTTACAAATCATATATCTAATAAGGGATTGATATCCATAATATATAATGAACCCCTAAAACTCAACAACACAAACAACCCAATTTAAAAATAGGCAAAGAACTTAAATAGACATTTCACAAAAGAAGATAAAAAATGGCTAATAAGGACATCAAAACCTACTCAGATTTCACTAATTACTAAGGAAATGCAAATCGAAACTACAGTGAGATACCACTCTCATCGGTTAGGACGATTATCATGAAAAAAAAAAAGAAAAGAAGTGTTGGTGAAGATGTGAAGAAATTGGAACCCTTGTGCACTGCTGGTGTGAAAGTAAAATGGCAAGTTGCTGTGGAAAACGGGACAGTAGTTTCTCCAAAAACTAAAAATTGAATTACCATATGATACAGCAATTCCACCTCTGGGTATATAACCAAAATAATTAAAAATAGAGACTTGAACACATATTTGTATCCCAGTGTTCAAAGCAGTAATATTCACAATGGCCAAAAGATGGAAATAACCCACATGTCCACCGACAGGTGAATGGTTAAACAAAATGTAGTATATAAATGCAATAGTCCCCCTTTATCAGTACTTTCGCTTTCCACCTTTTCAGTTACCTGTGGTCAACCCCAGCCCAGAAAGGAGATGATGCTCCTGAGAAATCAGCAGGCCAGCATTAGCCTACAGCTATGTCACAATGCCCATGTCATTCATTCACTTCTCTTCATCTCATCAGGTAGGCGTTTCATATCACCTAACATCATCACAGGAAGATGGTGAGTATAATGTAATATATTTTGAGAGAGACCACATTCACGTAACTTTTATTACAGTATATTGTTATAATTGTTCTATTATTGTTAACCTCTTACTGTGCCTAATTTATAAATTAAACTTTATCTTAGGTAGATATGTGTAGGAAAGAGGAAAGTATACGTAGGGTCTTGCACTAACCATGGTTTCGGGAGTCTTGGACTCGAATCACCCCTCAGATAAGGGAGGTCTAGTATACAATGGAATCTTTTTCAGCGTTAAAAAGGAATGAAATTCGGATACATGCTACAACATGGAAGAACTTAAAAACATTATGCTAAGTGAAATAAACCAGACACAGAAGACGAATACTATATGATTACACTTGTATGAGATACAAGAGAGGGAGGTCCCATTTTTAGAGCGCCAGCCAGGGGATGGGGCACTTTCCAGGCACCAGCCTCTGGGTTCAGAGAAGGAAACTGGCCCTGCAAGGGGCAGGGCCAGGCGCACTCCAGCCCTTCTTGCCTGGAGCAAGAGCCTGAGGCCAAGGCCCAGGTGCAGCCGCCTCTCCCCCAGGACCACGGCCTCCTGCAGCCCAGGGGCGGAGCGGGCGCCGGCAGAGCGCTGCGCGGGGCTGGCGGCGAAGGTCCGCGGCGGAATCGCCGTAGCTGCCGCTGCCGAAGACCCCCACCCGGGCCGGCAGCCCCCGCAGACCCACCTTCCCGGTGCGCGGCGGCTCCGCTGCTTCCCTCCAGAGGAGGTCGGGCTTCCCGCTCTCCGGACCCGCCTGGCGACCTCGCCTCCGGCGGGGCGGGCGGCCGCGGCGCCCGGGGCATGGCTTCGGCGGGCAGCGGCATGGAGGAGGTGCCCGTGTCGGTGCTGACCCCGCTGAAGCTGGTCGGGCTGGTGTGCATCTTCCTGGCGCTGTGTCTGGACCTGGGGGCCGTGCTGAGCCCGGCCTGGGTCACGGCCGACCACCAGTACTACCTGTCCCTGTGGGAGTCCTGCCGGAAACCCGCCAGCTTGGACATCTGGCACTGCGAGTCCACGCTCAGCAGCGGTGAGGGCCCGGCGCGCCGCGACCCCTGCCTCCCGCCCCGCACCTCCCCGCGCCCCACTGCCCGGACGGCCACCGCCTCTCCGCCCCTCCCCAACCTTCTGGGTCCCCTACCCTTGTCCGCCCCGCTCCAGCCTGCCCCTTCGGGGACCCTGGGGCTGCAGCCGCCTCCCTGATGGCCACCCCTCGCCTCTCCTCCGTCCGGGCCGCCAGACCCAATGCGACGTCCCACGCCCTCTCCGTCCTCCCATGGCCATTCCTTGGGCTCTGGAGTAACACGTATGCTATTTGGGGTCATTGTTATTTATCATTTAAGGCGAGAACCGTGTGGCTGTGTTAAAAACGCAACGCCTTCAACACGCTCTTTAAAAAAAAAAAAAAAAAAAAGACCAGCATAAACGCCCCAACTCCACCGAGACGCTGTGGGTTCTCTGCTCGCTCTTCCCCACTCTATTCTCCCTCCACTCTCAAGGAGGAATTTGCCCGAGTTTACCTCTTCGTGCCCACGTTTCTGCCAGCTCTACTCCACTTTGTCTGGGTTTTCCCCAAGGAGTTGCGGTTTGGGTTTTATTTCCTTAAATTTTTGAGGGATGTGGAAAGTTGGAAGACAGGCGTAATTTCCTTTCCTTTTTTGGTGACACGTCGTTGGTTGTGAGTTGCCCTTCTTTCTTGCCCTGTCCAGATACCTCCTCTCTCCTCCATACCTTTCTTTCTCTTCAAGAACCGTTTACAAAAGCCTGGAACCTTTATAGTGTATTCAGCCAACACTAAAAACTGCAAACATCTCTACTGTGGCAGCTCCTAAGACAGACTTGGTTCTTGGAGTGGACACAAAGTGCTATAAAGGATATTATTAGAATGATTTTTGAGTGTAACTATTAGATAATATTGCAACCATGTTAATTTTCATGATTTGATCATTGATAGTGGTTTAGTAATTTTTTAAGGAAATACACAGTGAAGTTTTCAGGAATAGAGAGGCAAGATATAGGCAGCTTACTAGAAAAGGGGGTGGGGAAGGGAGAGAAAACAAAGCAAATGTGGGAAAATGTAATTGGTGAATATGAGTAAGGGGCATTTTTTGTATTCTTACAGTTTTCCTGTAAATTTTAAATTATTTACATTTTTAAGTTCAAAATAGTACTGTTCACTGGTATTAAGTTCTTTCACACAGTGCATTTTGAACAAATAACTTGCCTTTCCTATAAAGGAGATTGATAAATTAGGAGGAAAAGTCATTACCTTTGGGAAAACTGTAGAATATCTAAAACTTAAAACTTATATTCATTGAAAAAAACACAATATGAAGAACCAGATTTTATGTATGTTTTAGAAACATGAGCCATATTGTACTTGAAACATTTCATGATATTTGGTATAGATAGTGAAGGTTCTAAATAACATTTAGGTCACATTTACAAATGGCACTTTATTCTCTTTAGAGTACATAATAATTTAGGATTGGTCTAAGAATACGGCTACTTTAAGACCAAGCCAGTTGTGTTAAAACACACACATACAGGGGCACCTGGGTGGCTCAGTTGGTTGAGCGTCCGACTTCGGCTCAGGTCATGATCTCATGGTTCGTGGGTTTGTGCCCCACGTCAGGCTCTGTGCTGACAGCTCAGAACCTGGAGCCTGCTTCAGATTCTGTGTCTCCCTCTCTCTCTGCCCCTCCCCTGCTCTCGCTCTGTCTCTCTCTCTCTCTCTGTCCCTCTCAAAAGTAAATAAACATTAAAAAACATTTTTTACAAATAATAAAAAATCTTTTACTTGTAGTACAAAAGAAAAGACATATCTATTTTTGAACTCAACTCCCTTCCCCACTTTAAGAAAAACCCCTCTTTACCACTCTTTACTCTAGAGGGCATGCTCTTCCAGGAGAGCAGGGCTGGAAATGCAAACGGCAGTGGTGTAAATTCTGTGGAACTGCTCTGCACTTGGAAATTACATTACCAGAGGTAGCCAGCATATAAAGATCCATTCCCGTGCACCGACCTTGAAAATTACACTGGGTGCTAAACAAGTGATGTTAGATGTGCTAGAACACAACTGAGTACGTCTGATGGCACATTCCTGCCAACCATCGGCGTTTTAAATATAGTAATAGCGATTCCACTGCTTATACTCACTGTTGTAAGTGGATTACCTCCTGGGCATTCTGCTGTTGCACAGCAGCAACCAAATCAAAATCCAGTCTCCAGACTACCAGTCTTTGTCCCTCTAAATAAACCTAAATAAAGCTGCAACTGACCTAGCAACATAAACCCAGAGAACCCCTGCTTGTATGAAGGGAAGGGATGACAAAATAGCATCAAGAAATTAAGATAAATTTGGCCATAATTCATTCCAAGGAACACTAATTATTTCGTTCTAAATTCACTTAAGGTAAATATATTGTGACTCTTGAACATATCTATCCCCATCCCACTCTGCTTCTGAAAAAAGGAAATGATTCTTCATGATATATAGAGATATTGCATACAAACAGTGCACACCCAAGATATCCTGTACAATAAAAAGGCAATAGCTGCACCACACACACACACATGCTCACTCATGGGGAATTGTTTTTATTTTTCCATACAAGTAAATTTAAGCTATAATTCAATTCATATTTCCAAAAATTCTTCCTACTTTGGAGGCATATATATAATACCACCAGAATTTAGTCTCTGTTAATGTAAACAGCTTAGAAAATTTCTTAATCTTCTAAGTTTAGAAAAGCTACATTATAGACATTTCAAAAATTTTTTAAGTTTGAATTTTCCAAATAATTTTTTAAAGTATTCTTTTTCCAAAGAAAATATTGAAGTAAATGAAAAACAAAAAGTGAGTCCTTGTTTTTTTAATGGCTGTGATAACAATGAATTTAAATTTTACTTCACTATAGAAATGTATATTTCGTGTAATAGAAAATATAAATTTTTCACCTAGTATTTTTTAAGTATCCAAATTAGAATCAACTAGATGGCACTTGTACATGGTAACAATGGTAGGCCCACAGTGACTGTTTCCATCTTTCCACACTTCATTAGTGAAGCCATCTAGAAAACTGACTGTCAGCATGGCTGAGTAAGAGATTCAGCTAATTTTCTTTCCAAAAAGCAATGCTAAACTGGAAAAATTGTAAAAAATAACTATTTTAGTACTATGGAAATTGACCAAAAGCATACAACAAATTGCGAATGTTTATTCAAGAAAAACAGTGGAGGGGTGCCTCAGTTGATTGAGCATCCAACTCTTGATTTTGGCTCAGGTCATGATCTCAAGGTTCGTGGGTTTGAGCTCTGCATCAGGCTCTACTCTGGCAGTATGGAGTTTGCTTGGGATTCTCTCTCTATCCCTATCTCTCTGCCCCTCCCCACTGCACTCATGCTCTCTCTCTCTCAAAATAAATAAATAAACTTAAAAAAGGGGGGGGGAGTGAAAATCTGTGGCATTTATAGCCTGAACTCCTGTTCTGCCTCCTTGTCCCTTGCTCTGTTGTATAGTAGTTCTACTAGGATACAGCAGGCCATGAGGATCAATGGCCTGGATGATGGACAGAGGTTTTTTGATTTACACTGTGGAAAAAATCTAAGCTCAGGGGTGATATTAAAAACAATAGCTGGGGCACCTGGGTGGCTCAGTCTGTTAAGCATCTGACTCTTGGTTTCTGCTCAGGTCACGATCTCACAGTTCGTGAGTTTGAGCCCCACAGTGGGCTCTGTACTGACAGTGCAGAGCCTACTTTGGATTCTGTCTCTCCCTATCTGCTTGGCCTCTCCCCCACTTGTACTCTCTCTTTCTCAAAATAAATAAACTTAAAAAAAAAAATAGCTAACTTCATGGCAAACAGCTGAGGAAGACCAACATCACAGCTAACCTAGGTTTGCAGTATGGGTTGGTGTGAATTACAGATAGGAAAATCAAGCATAAATTTAACAGAGAGATCTGGCAACAAGGCAGCCATCATAGACTTTAATAAGCCACCACATGGCTCAGCTGTTCTGGAAGGCTATGTACATCTGCAAGGCTGCAAGGGTGTGTGCACTATCAGGAAGACCAGAGAAAGGCCCAGTTAGCTACTTGTCTCTGGTTGAATGTGAGGCCTTGCATACCAAGGAAGTAAAAGCCATAGCAGACTTGTAAACTTACTGAACCTTAGTGCATTCCCCAATTTATGTTTGCAGATCCATCAACAAAGGCTGAAAGTCTTACTGGCTCAGGTTATGTTATGGACTGAATGTTTCTCTATCCCTCCAAAATTGAAATGTTAAAGCCCCAACCCCCAGTGTGACTGCATTTGGAGATAAGACCTTTATGGAGGTAATAAAGCTATAGGATTAGTGCCCTTATGAGAAGAGACACCTTTCCACCACATGAGGACACAGCAAGAAGGCTGTCATCTATAAGCCAAGAGAAGAGGCCTCAATGAAACTTACCTTGCTAGCATCTTGATCTTAGAGTTCCCAGCCTTCAGAACTGTGAGCACTGCAGAATGGTGGTTTTGTCTAAGCTATCAGTTGATGTTCTACCACATGAGCCAGCCACGTGCCCCTCAAGTAAAGTGAAGTAGATTGTGATAACATACATATTGTGCTCCCTAGAGAAATCACTAAAAAATAACTTTAAAACATAAGGGGAAAAAAACGAATTAAAATGGTACAGTGGAGAATATCTATTTCATACAAATGAAAGGAGTATAGGAAGAACAGGAAAACACAAAAGACAGGAAATACATAGCAAACATAGCAATATGGCAGATATAAATCAGCCATATCAATAATAACATTAAAAGTAAATAGATTAAACTCTCCAATCAAAAGAAAGACAGTGTCACAATGGATAAAAAAGAATATCCAACTCTATACTGTCTACACAGGATACGAATTATATTGAAACAAATGGTTTGAAAGTAAAAAGAGAGAAGATAGAATATACAAACAGTGAGCAAAGGAGAGCAGCAGCGGCTATACTAATATCAGGAAAAAAATATGCATGAAGACACAAATTCTTACTAGAGGCAAAGAGGGATGTTTTATAGTGATAAAAAATTCAAATCATTGGGAAGAGATAACATTATAAATGTACATGTTCATAACCAGAAAACCTCAAATACATGAAACAAAACTGACAGAACCAAAGGATGAAACAGTAAGACAGAAATAGTTGGAGATTGCAATTCCCACTTTCGATAATATATAGAAAACTAGGAAGAGAAGCAACAAAGAAGTAGAAGAATTTACTAAAACTCCTAACCAATTAGGCCTAACAAAAATCTGTAGAACACTCCACCCAGCAACAGCTGAATACTTCTTCCCAAGCACTCATGAAATATTCTCCAGATTACAGTATATTCTAAGATGAGCCTCAATGCATTTAAAAGGATTGAAATCAAAGAATGTTTTTTGACCAAAATGGAACAAAATTAGAAATCAATAACAGAACCCAATTTGGAAAATTTATATGTGGAAATTAAACAACACACTTCTATGGGGCACCTGGGTGGCTCAGTCGGTTAAGTGTCCGACCTCGGCTCAAGTCACGATCTCACGGTTCATGAGTTCAAGCCCCACATCAGGCTCTGTGCTGACAGCTCAGAGTTTGAAGCATGCTTCACATTCTGTGTCTCCCTCTCTCTCTGCACCATCCCCACTTGTGCTCTGTCTCTCTCTGTCTCAAAAATGAATAAACATTAAAAAAAAACTTTTTTTAAACCACACTTCTAAATAACCAATGGGTCAAAGAGATCATGTGGGAAGTTAGAAAATACTTTGAGATGAATGACAAAGAAACACAGCATACCAAAAATTATGGGATGCAGCAAATGCAGTGATGAGAGAGAAATGTATAGTTGCAAATGGTTACATTAAAAAATATATATCCCAAATAACTTAACATTCCAAATTTTTTTTTAAAAAAATGAGAAAGATCAGAGCCGAATAAACCCAAAGCAGGCAGAACTAAGAAAATGTTAAAGATTAGAGCAGAAGTAAAAGCAATGTTGGACAGGAAAACAATAGAGAAAACAAGTGAAATCAAGTGGAGTTCTTTTAACAATCAATAAAATTGACAACATGTAGCTAGACTGACCAAGAAAAAATGAGAAAAGACAGATTATTAAAATCAGGAATGTAAGAAGGACATCACTGCCTCACTTATAGAAGCAAAAGGGGAATACAGTAAAACCATGGTTTGCTCGCATAATTTGTTCTGGAAGCATGCTTGTAATCCAAAGCACTTGTACATCAAAGAGAATTTCCCCATAAGAAATAATGGCCAGATGATTCATTCTACAACCCAAAAATATTCATAATAAAAATGATTACAGGGGCTCCTGGGTAGCTCAGCCGGTTGAACGTCCGACTTCCACTCAGGTCATGATCTCATGGTTTGTGGGTTCGAGCCCCACATCGGGCTTTGTGCTGACAGCTCTGAGCCTGGAGCCTGCTTCACGTTCTGCGTCTCCCCCTCTCTCTGCCCCTCCCCCATTCACGCTCTGTCTCAAAAATAAATAAACTTAAAAAATGATTACTGTAATATAATACAAAATAATAAAATACAAAATATAAAGAAAAACAAATTAACCTTCACTTACCTTTGAAAACTTTCGTGACTGGTGTGAGGGAGACAAGAGAGAGGAGGGTTATTGTGTAGTACAGCTTTCACTATCCCTAAAGGAATCACTGCTATCTATTGGCTCAGTGGAACCTTTTTGTTTTCATGCACCTTTAATAAGAAACCCATCCAATGGACCCAGGCTTTTGCCTCCTTTCCAGGCTTTCTTGGAAATGTGACATTGCATTGACCTTGAACAGATTAATGGCTTGGACTGCTACAGCCTTATTCAGGTGGTGCTTTTCTACAAAATTTTGCAGTTTCCCACATTTTACACATCTCCCTAATCTCATTTGAAATGAGGGATTCCTCTGCCTTTTTCTCCTTCTCCTCTGCAGACGAGATCTCCTCCATAACCTCTTGCTGTTGCTCGCAATGCAGATCCATCAGTTTGTCGGTGGTCAGCTCCTGGCCATGTTCCTCCACCAGCTCTTGAATGTTGTCCTCATTCACCTCCAGTCCCGTGGTCTTCCTCAAGGACACAATTTCATTGACAAGTGGCAGCTCCTGTTCATGAGTAAGCCCCTCTAAGTCATGTCCAAGAATGCAATCAGGCCAGTTTTCCCCAAGCAGAATTGAGGGTTCTCTTGGTGATCCCATCCCAGGCTTCATTGATGATCTTGAGGCAGTTCACAATACGGAAGTGATTTTTCCAAAACTCTCAGAGGGTAAGGTTTGTTCCTTCAGTGACCTGAAAGCATCGCTAAAATAGTGCTTTGGTGTTTTAGAGTTTGAAATGACCTGATCCATGGGCTGGAGGATTGGAGTGGTGTAGGGAGGAAGGAACTTGACCTTAATGAGCTCAAGTTCCTCCCGTAAGTCATCCTCAAAGCCTGGACGATGAGCAGGAGCATTATCCGTAACCAGCCAGGCTTTGAGTGGCAGACTCTTTTCTAAAAGGTATTTCTTCACTGCAGGACTGAAGACCTCATTGATCCACTCAACGAACAAGATACAAGTGACCCAAGCTTGCTGTTGGACCTCCACATAACATTTAATTGGCTTTTCTGCACCTTGCATTTCTCGAAGGCTCATGAATTCTCAGAATGTTACATGAGCAGGGGCTTGCCTTTGAAATCCCCACTTGCATTAGTGCAAAATAAGAGGGTCAGATGGTCTTTCATGGGCTTGTGACCAGGCATTGCATTCTCTTCTTCTGTAATGTAGGTCCTCTTTGGCATCTTTTTCTAAAAAAGCCGCGTTTCATCACAGTTAACATCTTGTTCCATCAGGTAACAGTCGGAAACCATGAGCTTCTGGAAGTTGGTAGCAAATGCCTCAGCTGCCTTAGCATCTGAACTCGCAGCCTCTCTGTGCCTCACAACCACACGGATGCCACTTCTCCTATTCAAGTTATCAAACCATCCCCTGCTTTCCTTGAAGCCTTCTTCATTTTCTGTTGACGTACCCGGCAGTTTACTTATGAGGTCAAGTGTACAAGGCCCTTGCCTTCTCACAAATAAAGTTCTCAGTCACGGTATCACTTGCTAGTTCTTCTGATTTATCCAAACATCTTTACCTACATCTTTCAGAACACGTGGCCATTGCTTTGATATTCTTGTGACTCCTTTTGATGCATCTAGAACCCTTATTCTTTCTTCTTTAATGTTATGCATATGGTCGACGTAGACTTCTTATAAAATCTTGCAATTTCAGCCACTCTCTTGCCTCATTTGTACTTCTTGATTTCCTTCTTAACTTCCACTGTAATCATCTCCTTCTTACTGCCTTTCTTTCAACCTTTTCTGAATGGGAGCGATTGTATACACTTGCATGGATGTTGACTACAGTACAGTATTAATAAACTCTTGTCATAGACTGTATTTAATGTAACTGGCAATAAGGCAGCAGAGGAAAGTGTCTATATCTGCAGGCAGCCTGACCTGGAATGAAGCAAAGCATTCCTGAGCTTACTCTTGTATGGAAAAGCAAATGACTATCCATAGGTGCTTTGAAGTGACAAAAAATATACCAGTTCCAGTTGTGGGCACCTTCCAACATTCTGAAAAATCACTGATTTCTGTTAAACACTGTGGCTTGAGACCAACCATCTGAGCATGGGAGACGATCCGCCACAATCCCACAGCAAGAGAGAGAGATAAGAACCATTGGTTTAATTGTGATCATGTGACATTGAGTCAGGTACTACTCATATTATAAGACATCACTTGTTTATCAAGTTAAAATTTATTAGAAATGTTTGCTTGTCTTGTGGAATACTCACAGAACAACTTACTCAGAATGCAGGGTTTTACTGTACTTTGAACCAGAACTAGATCTGCCACCTAGATGAAATAGAAAACTTCCTAGAAGATACAAACTACAGAAACTGACTCCAGAAGAACTAGAATATTTTAATAGACCTATGTAATTAGCAAAGTGATTAAATTAGTAATTTTAAAACTTTTCACAGTCAAAAGCCCAGGCTTTTGATTTCACTGGTGAATTTCATCAGATATTTAAAGAATTCATACCTATTCTTCACAAGTTCTTCTGAAAAACAGAAGAGGGAATATTTCCACATTCTATGAGGCCAATGCTATCATGAGAGCAGAACCACACAGAAGTATCATAAGAAAACTACAGATCCATATCCTTTATGAGTATAGATGCAAAAATGTGAATTTGGCTTGTGGGCCATAGTTAGACAACCCATGCTATAAAACAAATTAATTTGTGATAAAACAGCAAAATAGATAAAAATGTGTACGTGTGTGTGTGAGATCACTAATTCTTGATGCAATAATTGCTGTTGAACACTCTGATATCACCTCACGCCAGTCAGAGTGGCCAAAATGAACAAATCAAGAGACTTAGATGCTGGAGAGGATGTGGAAAAATGGGAACCCTCTTGCACTGTTGGTGGGAATGCAAACTGGTGCAGCCACTCTGGAAAACAGTGTGGAGGTTCCTCCAAAAATTAAAAATAGACCTACCCTATGACCCAGCAGTAACACTGCTAGGAATTTACCCAAGGGATACAGGAGTACTGATGCATGGGGCACTTGTACCCCAATGTTTATAGCAGCACTCTCAACAATAGCCAAATTGTGGAAAGAGCCTAAATGTCCATCAACTGATGAATGGATAAAGAAATTGTGGTTTACATACACAATGGAGTACTACGTGGCAATGAGAAAGAATGAAATATGGCCCTTTGTAGCAACGTGGATGGAACTGGAGAGTGTTTATGCTAAGTGAAATAAGCCATACAGACAAAGACAGATACCATATGATTTCACTCTTATGTGGATCTTGAGAAACTTAACAGAAACCCATGGGGGAGGGGAAGGGAAAAAAAAAAGAGGTTAGAGTGGGAGAGAGCCAAAGCATAAGAGACTCTTAAAAACTGAGAACAAACTGAGGGTTGATGGGGGGTGGGAGGGAGGGGAGGGTGCGTGATGGGTATTGAAGAGGGCATCTTTTGGGATGAGCACTGGGTGTTGTATGGAAACCAATTTTACAATAAATTTCATATATTAAAAAAAATTGCTGTTGAAGTTAGAGTACATTTTTAGTGTGATTGGTCCTGCACTTGCATGATTATATGACTGAGTCATGTAAATTGAGGCATTATTATTGTCCAGCTGCCCAGGTGATACCTCAGGGCAGCCATGTTTGAGTACCAGGATGTTAATTAAACCAGTGCTTCTCAGACTTCAGTATGCATATTCATCACTTGGGATCTTGTTAAGACATGGATTCTGATTCAGTAGTTTTGGAATAGGGCTTCACATTTTGCATTTGTAACAAGTGTTCAAGTGAGGCTGATGTTTCTGGTTCCTAGACCATATTTTGAGTAGCAAGGTGCTCGCACCGGTTTTCATAGCTTGGGATGTCTAGGTCCTGCCCCAAGGGACTCTGGTGTATATGGTCTTCGATGTGGCCTGTGCCTCAAGATTTGTAAAAGCTCCACAGGTGACTCTAATGGCAGAAAAACTTAAGAACCTCTGTTCTACAGTTCATGGTGTTTTTATAAATTTTAATTTTTATATTATCAGTATCCCTAATATGGTTCTTTTTCCCATTTCTTACCCCATTCCACACCTCTGTGTGTCAAAACATCCCTACATATGGGGGGAATCAGAGTGAGAGTTCTCTGTCCTTTTGCTCTTATCCATCTCTGAGGAGTAATAAGTAGTTCAGGCAGAAAGAAGTTCAAGACGGAAATCAGGCAACCTGGATTTGGGAAGAATAAGCAAATCATGTTCTAGAAGGCAATTTAAAAGGAAAGCCGGCTTGGGGCGCCTGGGTGGCTCAGTTGGTTAAGCCTCCGACTTTGGCTCAGGTCATGATCTCATGGTTTGTGAGTTTGAGCCCTGCATGGGGCTCTGTGCTGACAGCTCAGAGCCTGGAGCCTGCTTTGGATTTGTGTCTCCCTCTCTCTGTGCCACTCCCTCACTCACGCTCTGTCTCTCTCTGTCTCTCAAAAATTAAATGTTAAAAAAATTAAGAAAAAAAAAGGAAAGCCGATTTAGACAAAATAGGATTACCACAGAAAGCTGTGGTAGTAAAACTCACTCCCAGGCCTGAGCTAGGGGCAGTATAAACACAAATCATCCTTGCTGAGTCCTGGCTGAACCTGAAGACCAAAGAAGCTACAGAGAATTGATTTTTCCCCCCTTCTCAATATGCAAGGTGACAGAGTTGGCTAAAATGTGAGAGAGATTCCCAGGAGCAAAGTATAGACATGCAATCTTTTCCACAAAGCATAAAACACACAAAGGAACTTATAAGTGAGTGAAAGATGATGATAAATATCGTGGTGGTGGTGATGATGATGATTGTGATGTAGATAAATATGGCTAACACATAAAGTACTTACACTGTGCCAGGCACTGTTTTAAGAGATTTCATATGTTAACTTATTTAATCTTCACAGCAACCCAGTGGAATTGACCCTTTTAATATCCTTATTTTAAGTGTGGAGAAACTGAGGCACAGAGAAATTCAATAAAATATCCAAGTTCACCCAACATGAGTGGCTAAGCTGAGATATGAACCCAGGCCATCTGAGGTTAAGAAACCGTTACAACAAACTGACTCTCCAGAATAGGAGAGTAAGAAGGATCCTGAGCAAACTGATGGTTTTAAACACACAAAAAGATGCTTGCTGTTTGCTTCCTCATGTCTATGGAAGGGGTACCTGTTAAAGTATGTAAGTAAATAGGTAAAATCTAACACAAACCCAGAGAGAGGAGAGGTCCTCAAAGTAGGCAGAGAAAGAAATAGTGAAAAGACCAAGTATGACTAGGAAAAACAAAAGTCGTAATAACATTTTCTGGAAAGTAAACTCAAAGGGCCATAATCCTCATTCTTAAGAAAGTATTAAAGCACAGTCATGGGAAAATGTGAAAGCAGATTACTGCTTAGGTAAACATGTTCATATTTTACTAATACTTCAAAGCTGTCTATTAGCTTTAAAGAGATTCAAGCTACCCATGTGTCTTTGAACATAGGATACAAAATCCATAAATTTAAAATTTTGATCTTTGTAAACTACACATGGTGCAGAAGAAACAAAATGTTTTGGGTCTTTTTTTCCCCAGACATGGATGACCTTAAAGTTTACATGGCTACAGATTTCATCCGGTCAGAGAGTGGACTGAGAGAGGGGAGGACTTTTTAAAGGGAAGCAGAAAAAAAGTCCATAGAGACTAGCTCTGTCATTTCCTTGAGAAATATTTTTACTGTGAAATAATTTCTTTCTACCAATAGCCATGAAGATAAGGTAATAGGCCACCTCCTCTCCACATCTTGAAAAGAGAAACCAGAAACCACACTAGGGTCAGAAACAGGCTGATTTGGGGACACTGGGTATGGGCACAGATGGTCACAGTGTGCAATGAGATAATAGTCAAGGTGGGACCAGCGGCCCTCTGGATGTTTGAATATCTCAACCCATCCTCTAATGGTAGCTGCACTGGGCATGGGGCTGGCTGGCTGTGCCACACTCTCTATACTCTGTTTCTGGTGAGCTTATCTGGTCCCATGACCTCAACACCATCTGTATGTGATGTCACCTATGTGTGTATTTCCAAACCTGACATCCCACCTGAGCTCCAGATTCATTCTTCTGACCCCTTGCATGACAGTTCCACTTGCATATCTAATAGGCATCTCAGATTTTACGTGACATGCCTTCCCCACCCCTCGTGTTCCCCAGAAAGCATCCTCAGATTAATAAATAGCATTACTATCAAGTCAGGTGTTCAAGTACAAATAGAAGAACCTAGATAATTTCCCCCATTTCTCATTTGTCACCTCTGGTGTATAAGCACATCTTGTTGATTCATCCAAATCCAACTAGAATTTGTCCATGTCGCTTCATTGCCTCAGCCACCACCTCAGTTTAAGCCACCAATGTCTCTCATTGGACTAGCTACAAATATCTCCTGACTGGCCTCCCAGCTTCAACTCTCCCCCACACTCTGCATTCCTCAAAGCAGCCAGACTCACTGGATTAACATTTAGGGGGATTTATTCTACTTCATAATCAATATGACAAATTTGACCTTCAACCTTGACCTTGTAGTTTTTCACCATTCTAGTGAGATAATTTGGGGTTTTGTATACTGCTGTTATTTTAAATTTTTTTTCAACGTTTATTTATTTTTGGGACAGAGAGAGACAGAGCATGAACGGGGGAGGGGCAGAGAGAGAGGGAGACACAGAATCGGAAACAGGCTCCAGGCTCTGAGCCATCAGCCCAGAGCCTGACGCGGGGCTCGAACTCACGGACCGCGAGATCGTGACCTGGCTGAAGTCGGATGCTTAACCGACTGCGCCACCCAGGCGCCCCTACTGCTGTTATTTTAATGGAAGAAAGGGTACAATTGAAGGAGGAAACTGTATTCAGATATTTTGTAAGGGCAATATGCACATCCAGCATGGTGACCTAGGGAGTCACTCCCCTGTATATGGGAAACCAGCCTAACACTCAGTTCAGCTGTCGCTGTTGCCCAGGGTAGCTCGTCAAAGAAATATTCTGCCATTTCTGCTTCCAGGGCCCCCATGTTGGTACCTAGCAGCAACATATTTTAGTAAACTAAATGTTTTCAAGTGAAGTTGAAGATTCCCTTTAATACCAGTCTAATCCCATTCTTCACTTCTTTCTTAGGGACAACCACTATGGTGAATTCTATACCGTGTTCTTTTATACTTTTACCATACATATGCACCCATTGACACCAGGACCCCAGACCAGCCACCTCACCTCACCCCATCTCACCCCATCCCACCCCACACCCCACCTCACCCTATCCACTCCATCCCATCCCATCCAATCCCACTCCCACCTCACCCCACCCCGTACCTCACCCCATCTCACCCCATCTGATCCCACCCCCCACCTCACCCATCCACCCCATCCCACTCCACTCCCTACTTCACCCCATCCCACCCCATCCAATCCCACCCCCCACTTCACCCTTCCACCCCATCCCACCCCCCCACCACCACCACACACCACCAATCCCACACTGTTTATAAAGAGAAGATTGATTTGTGTTTTCCAGGGTTCCATGGAATACTTTCTCCCTCCTTCTTCAAAGATCCTGAGCTGCATACTGATGGGGTTGGGTGGGTGGAGAGACTCCTGACTACCTGTTTTAAAACTTAAAAGGTGTGAGATTTGCACACGAATCAACAAGACCTTTATTTAGGAACCAAATAACTTTATTGAAACCAAATAACTTTATTTATTTATGGAAAACTGGAAGAAGAAACTGGAACGTTTTGCAAGCGCAATACTGCAAAATGCATGCTCGGCATGGTGACCAGGGGAAGTCACCATGCCCCCTGTGGCTATGGGAAGGCAGTCCCAACTCAGTTCTTGTCGCTGTTGCCCAGGGTGAGCTTGTCAAAGAGGTATTCTGCCAAGCCATCTTCCAGGGTCTCTACACGTACAGTCGGGTACCCTGTGTGTGGCTAGGATTCAGGCTATCTCTGTGCAGCGGAGCTGGATGTGCAGGCCGAACCGGAATGTTTTGCAGCCTCCCCTTTAAAACCTATTGTGCCCAGGGGCGCCTGCGTGGCTCAGTCGGTCAAGTGTCTGCGGCTCAGATCATGATCTCGAGGTTCGTGGGTTTGAGCCCCGCATCGGGCTCTGTGCCGACAGCTCGGAGTCTGGCGCCTGCTTCGGATTCTGTGTCTCCCTCTCTCTTTGCCCCCCTCCCCTGCTCACGCTCTGTCTCTCTCCCTCTCCCACTCTCAAAAAATAAATAAACATTAAAAAAAAAATCCTATCATGCCTGTGCAGAAGCCACTCGGAGTGAAGCCATCTGGATGGAGAGTATGCCCTGGGGATTTCCAGTCCTGAGGTCTTCCTAGGTGCTCGGTGCCAATTCAGGTAACGCCGTGGCTGGTTGCTGCCTGAACGGAGGGAGTCAGGTGTACAGGTGCCGACTAGCTCTAGCCCTTATAAATTCTGTCACTGGTTCTAAGGACTCCTGGCATAGGGGAAGGGTTTGGCTGAGGTTTAGAGGCTGTCCCCACCCCGAGGCTGCAAGGCATACCTGTAATTAGGGGAGAGACTAGAGTGATCAGGGCTGTCTTTAAGAGCCTTGGGGATTTCCCTGCCTTCCGGGTCCGGTTATCTGGCTGGATTTCCAGTCTACCCACACAGTCTTGCTTAACCCATTGATATACCTGTGGGGCAAGAGGAAAAAAAAAAACAAACAATGGAACACGGCATCGGAAAATCGATGTTCGTGTCCACAGTCTGTAATGTATTTGTGCGGCCTCCCTTTTTCTCTCTGGTTAAGACTTGCTCGTGACACCTGCCCTTCTTACTTCCCGAGGGTCCTATAAAAATAAAATACGCCAATGTTAAATAAAAGGACTTGGACTTGCAAAGAGCCATTGTTATTTTAGTTTGTCACACCCCTGTCCTTGAGGGAGGCGGCCTAAGGGTCATTTCCCATAATCACTGCAGCCTAGAGTGGATCCACGCGCAATCCCATTCCCTCTACCTCGTTCCCAGAGACAACTACTATGATGAATTCTAGACCATGTTCTTTTATATTTTTATTTTTATTTATTTTTTAAATTTTATTTAAGTTTAATTTTTTTACTATGAAATTTATTCAGTTTAATTTTTTTACTATGAAATGGGTTTCCATACAACACCCAGTGCTCATCCCTAGATGTGCCCTCCTCAATACCCATCACCCATCCTCCCCTTTTATATTTTTATCATACATATGCACCCACCCGACACCAGGGTCCCAGACCACCCAGACCACCTTACCTCACCCCACTCCACTCCACCCCACCCCCTCCCCTCCACCCCACCCCGACCCCCCTCCCCTCTACTCCACCCCCCTCCCTTCCCCTCCCCCCTCCCCTCCCCTCCACCCCCCTCCCCTCCCCTCCACCCCCCTCCCCTCCCCTCCACCCCACCCCCCTCCATCCCATCCTACTCCACCCCACCCCACCCCACCCCACCCCACTCCACCCCGCCCCCATCCTCAGAACCATTGATCAGGGGATTGGTTTGTCTTTTCTAGGGTCCCACAGAATGTCTTCTCCCTCCATTTCTGGAGATCCTGAGCTGCATACGGATGGGGCTGGGTGGGTGGAGAGACTCCTGGATACCTGTTTAAAAACTTAAAAGGTGAGAGATTTGCACACGAATCACCCAGAGACCTTTATTTCTTTAGGAACCAAATAACTTTATTGAAACCAAATAACTTTATTTATTTATGGAAAACTGGAAGAAGAAACTGGAACGTTTTGCAAGCGCAATACTGCAAAATGCATGCTCGGCATGGTGACCAGGGGAAGTCACCATGCCCCCTGTGGCTATGGGAAGGCAGTCCCAACTCAGTTCTTGTCGCTGTTGCCCAGGGTGAGCTTGTCAAAGAGGTATTCTGCCAAGCCATCTTCCAGGGTCTCTACGTTGCGCAGGCTGGTGATGTAGCCCCCCAGCTCTTTGATGACCTTCACTTGCTCGGGCAGGTAGTTGGTCTCCAGGAAGCTGCACAGATGGGCGTCGTTCTTGTCGGTGGCCAGCTGGTGCAGGTCGAGCAGGCTCTGGTTCAGGCTCTTCTCCAGGTGAAAGGCGCACTCCATGGCGTTGAGGCCGTTCTCCCAGTTGTCGCGGTCAGGCTTCATGATGTCGCGGAGGCGGATGCGGCCCCCACGCTGGTTCTGCAGCTGCATCAGCTTCTCGGCATGCTGGCTCTCCTCGTGGGACCGGCGCAGGAAGAACTTGGAGAAATTCTCCAGGGCCACGTCGGCGCGGTCGAAATAGAAGGCCATCGACAGGTACGCGTAGGAGGCGTAGAGCTCCAGGTTGATCTGGCTGTTGATGGCGGCCTCGCACTGCGGGTGGTAGTTCTGGCGCACTTGAGAGAACGACGCGGTGGCCATGGCTGGCAGCGCTGGCACCAAGGCGAAGGCGGCTCAGAAACGAGGGCAGCGAGGCGAACGGCGGTGGCGGCGGGTCTCCGGCGCTTTTTCAGAGTAGCCGACCAGGCAGGCCCGGCGGCAGTCTCCGAGATGCGGCTGGAATGAGGTCCGTTACTCCGGAGGTGGGGGTTTGAATCCGTTACGCGAATCCGTTACGAGAATCCGTTACGTGAAGGGGCGTGGTCACGAAGGCGAGGAGGGGGTGGTGGGCGGGGCGCCGTGTTCAAGGTGCCATCTGTGCCTGCGTGAGGCACGAGGCCCAGAGCAGCTCCACGCTGTCTTGAAGCCATTTTTAAAACTCTCTCTTTTTTAAATATATATTTAATATGGTTTAATATATTGCTGTGATACGTGAATATATTTCATGAGAAAAAAACCACAGGATTTTTTATTTTTTACCTGTTTTTTTCAAACATTCATAAAATAACTCTTGAGATACAATTCATATGCTATAAAATTCACCTTTTGAAAGTGAGTATCTACATGGTTTATAGTATATTCATGGTGTTAGGCAACCATCACCACAATCTAATTTCATAGTTTCATCACTCCTGGCCTAGCAGCTCTGGAGCTCTGGGCTGGAACTGGAAGGTCTGTCCATTACCCAGGAGTTGGGAGAGGGGTGAGGATCCGTTAAAGGATTTTTGTGGTCCGAGGGAAAGGGGCCCGGGACTGTGGAGGGGCTAGGGGGCGGGGCCCGGGCGGGGTGGAGCTCGAGCGCTGTTCTAGGTTTTAAGGAGCCTGAGTGACACAGGGAGAACAGGGAGACAGTGTGCTGAGCATTTTAATATTTTAAAATGTTACTCATGAATGTAAGTGCAACGGTTTTGAGTTAATCACATGCATGGTTTCTTTGAACAATTTACACGAATACTGTCCTGATGTGATTGTGCACTACATACGGTGCTTTTGTGGTATCATTGGTATATTTAGTATCATAAGGCTTTATTTGGATGGCAGCTATCCTCTGTGGCTCAACATCCATGATGTTGACACTTCTGATAGCCTCCTCACTCAGTTCCTAGACCTTACTAGTTTCAGTGACTTCACTTCTCTCCTATTCGTGGTCAGGTTCAGATTTTTCTGCCAGCAGAACAGCACCTCCAAAATCTCAGCGAGTCTTTCTACCTCTCGATCTTCCACTGTTTTCGCACTTGTTCCTCATTCCCTTTATTCTCTCCCATTTCATAAACTTTCAGCTTAGTCCTAAAAACACATTCCTTCTGCCCTGTCTGGATCCCAATATGGACAGTGTCAGTGATCTCTTCACTGACATCCTGGATTTGCTCACTCCCTTTTACCTGGCCTGCAAATTCCCTTCCTCCTGGGTAAATTCAGATTTCTCTTTTCTCTCACAGGAAACAAAAGGTTTAGGTGCATTCATAAGTATTTTTTAATGTTGATTTATTCATTTTGAGAGAGAGAGAGCGAACAGAAGGGCAGAGAGAGAATCCCAAGCAGACTCCACACTGCCAGTGAAGAGCCAGATGTGGGGCTCATCCTCACCAATGGTGAGATCATGACCTGAGCTGATATCAAGAGTCCACCACTTAGCCAACTGAGCCACCCAGACACCCCACCTGGGTGCTTTTTTTTTTCTTCACCTAGGTGTATTCTTAAAGAAAGCACTACTAACCATGTGGTTGTGTTCCTCCTCTCCAACTTCATCTGTACTTTCATTGCCACTCAGCAAGCCTTTTATTTATTTATTTTTAATCTCTCAGGTATGTTCTACAGAATGAGCCACAGTGGTAAGGAATACCACTGATTTCAAATTGCCTCTTATTCATTCATTCAACAAATATTTACTGATTACCTAATATAGCCCAGGCACTGATTTGTGACTTGGGCATACATTAGTAACAAAGACAGAAGTGTCTGTTCCAGGGGGTTTGCAGCCTAGGAGAGACGCAGACCAAACAAACACAAAACTGCCATCTTTCCCCCCTTATTGTTGCAAGTGCATACATACAAGATATTACACATTTGTATGGAAATTTAAAAAAACAATATATTCTTAGAATTCATGGATATTATAGTGGAAAATATAAGATCAATGTAGGTATCTATGCCTAATTTGTGCATTAATTGAACAACCATTTATGTACTCCAAATATATATCAGACACTGTTTGATTCTGGAGATATACAGAAAATCAAACATGGCCTCCATTCTCCAGATACAAGATAATGACACATTATTATAATTGCTCTCAAATAAAATTAGTATAAAATGCCTATTTTCACGGAAAGGATTAATCCATTGGCTCTAACTGATGCACCTTGGGGGGGGTCTTTTTATTCCTCTTTGGAAGTTTATGCTATTTTATAATCAGTTTTTATGAAGACAGCAAAGAATCAAGTATCAAATGTCCCAGTATAAAACTCTCTAGAAGGTAATTGTTGATTCTGTAAAGAAATGGAATAATAACGCCATCTACTTGATAAATTGATTTTTTTAATTTAATCCAAGTTAGCATATAGTGTAACAATGATTTCAGGAGTAGATTTTTTAATGCCTCTTACCCATTTAGCCCATCCCCCCTCCCACAACCCCTCCAGTAACCCTCTGTTTGTTCTCCATATTTAAGAGTCTCTTATGTTTTGTCCCCCTCCCTGTTTTTATATTAGTTTTGCTTCCTTTCTCTTGTGTTCATCTGTTCTGTATCTTAAAGTCCTCATATGAGTGAAGTCCTATGACTTTTGTCTTTCTGACTAATTTCAATTAGCATAATATTCTCTAGTTCCATCCACATAGTTGCAAGTGGCAAGATTTCATTCTTTTTGATTGCCAAGCAATACTCCATTGTGTATGTGTGTGTGTGTGTGTGTGTGTGTGTGTGTGTGTGTGTGTGTATACCACATCTTTATCCATTCATCCATCTATGGACATTTGGGCTCTTTCCATACTTTGGCTCTTGTTGATAGTGCTGCTATAAACATGGGGGTGCATTTGCCCCTTCAAAACAGCATACCTATATCCCTTGGATAAATACCTAGTAGTGCAATTGCTGGGTCATAGGGTAGTTCTGTTTTTAGTGTTTTGAGGAACCTCCCTACTGTTTTCCAGAGTGGCTGTACCAGCTTGCATTCCCACCAACAATGCAAAAGAGATCCTCTCTCTCCACATCCTCACCCATGTCTGTTGTTGCCCGAGTTGTTAATGTTAGCCATTCTGACAGGTGTGAGGTGGTGTCTCATTGTGGTTTTGATTTGTATTTCCCTGATGATGAGTGATGTTGAGCATTTTTTCATATGTCAGTTGGCCATCTGGATGTCTTCGTTGGAGAAGTGTCTATTCATGTCTTCTGCCTATTTCTTCACTGGATTATTTGTTTTTTGGGTGTTGAGTTTGGTAAGTTCTTTATAAATTTTGGATACTAACCTTTTATCTGATATGTCGTTTGCAAATATCTTCTCCCATTCTGTAGATTGCCTTTTAGTTTTGGTCATTGTTTCCTTCACTGTGCAGAAGCTTTTTATTTTGATGAGGTCCCAATAGTTCATTTTGGCTTTTGTTTCCCTTGCCTCCGGAGACATGTTGAGTAAGAAGTTGCTGCGGCCAAGATCAAAGAGGTTTTTGCCTGCTTTCTCTTACAGGATTTTGATGGCTTCCTGTCTTCAAATTAGGTCTTTCATCCATTTTGAGTTAATTTTTGCGTATGGTGTAAGAACGTAGTCCAGGTTCATTTTTTCTGCATGTTGCTATCCAGTTTTTCCAGCACCACTTGCTGAAGAGACTGTCTTTATTCCATTGGATATTCTTTCCTGCTTTGCCAAAGATTAGTTGGCCATACAATAAGTTGCTTTAATGAGAAAATCACACACTAGAACTGGAAAAGAACTACATGATCAGTTCTCAATGATATAAAATTTTATTCTATATTTGCTTAACACAAGTGCTTTGTCTTCATAGAATTATAGACTTGCAAAATTTCCTTGTGTGATTCCATTGTAGACTTCACTGTAAGAATCTATTTAAAGAGGTCTTGATTTTGTGGAATATTTCCTTATTATATTCCCAATATTTAATAATGAAATTAACCCTACAATTTGACTCTGTAAATATTTAAAATAATAATGTCATTGAATAGTTTTATGTGTACCATGTACTAAGGGGTGCTAAGAGTGTATCTCAGATATTTCATCCCTCATCATTACCTCCTAGGGAAGTAAGTAACAGTAAAATATATAACTAAGAGAAACATAAGACATAAAAATCAACTCTTCTAAGAGAAAATCAACAAATAAGCATGGACTAGGACCTCAAATTTCCACAAAGAAAATATGTATATGTATAAACAAAAACATTCCATCCATTTTTTTTCTTTAGTAGGAATATAAAATTAAATACAAACGCAGAATGGAAAAACTTTAGAGCAGATTATGTTTTTTTAAATTTTTTTAAATATTTATTTATTTTAGAGAGAGAGAGAGAAAGAGAAAGAGCATGAGCAGGGGAGGGGCAGAGAGGGAAATGCAGAACCCAAAGGGGACTCAGGCTCTGAGCTGTCAGCACAGAGCCTGACATGGGGCTTGAAGCCACAAACTGCAAGATCATGACCTGAGCTGAAATCGGACACTTAACCAACTGAGCTACCCAAGTGCCCCTAGAGCAGATCATGTTTTTAAAAAATATGATTATAAGACCATAAATGAAATGTTTCTAGTCAGTATCTGTGTTAGGGTTCTCCAGAAAAACAGAATACATGTATATATGAATGTGTGTATGTACATATATATATATATATATATATATATATATACACATATACACCTAATTATAAGAACTTGGCTTGTATGGAAGTGTTGAATCACAAACTTGTGCACCTGAAAATAACATTACACTGTATGTTAACTAACTGGAATTTAAATTAAAACTAACTACAGTAATTAATTAATTGGGATGGGGAGAAATTGGTACATGCGATTACAGAGGTTGACAAATCCCAGGAGCTACAGTCAGCAAACTGGAGATTCAGTAGAGAGGGTGGTGTGAGTCCAAAGGCCAGCAGCATTAAGAACCATGAGGAACTGATTTTCAGTTTAAGTTTGAAGGCTAGAAAATACTAATGTCCCGGATTGAAGGAAGTCAGGGAGGAGGATTTCCCTCTTACTCAAGGGAGGGTTAGCTTTTTTGATCTTTTCTGGCCTTCAGCTGATTGCCCTCCCAGGGGTGAGACTCACCCAATCTACCAATTCAAATTTTTTTAAGGCAAGGTGTTTTTTCAGTTTTACTGAGACATATAGGCATTGTGTTAGTCCAAGATGTATAACATAATGATTATATATATATATATATATATATATATATATACACACATATACATATATATAGCCAAATGATTGCCACAATAAGTTTGTTAACACTAATTACTTCAAACAGTTACAATTTTTTTGTCTTATGATAAGAACTGTTAAGATTTACTCTTTTAACAATTTTGAAATATACAATACAGTATTGTTAACTGTAGGCACAATGCTGTACATTACATCCCCTAAACATATTTATCTTACAACTGGACATTTTTATCTTTTGACCACCTTTACCCATTTCCTCTACTCCCCATCACCACCCCCATCTCTGGCAACCACCAATATGTTCTCTGTGGGTTTGGGTTTTTTGGATTCCACTTATAAGTGAAATCATAAAGTATTTGTCACTGTTTGGCTTATCTCAGCATAATGCCCTCAAAGTCCATCCATGCTGCCACAATTGGCAGGTTCTCCCTTTTTTATGGCTAAATAATATTCCATTGTATATATGTTACAATTTCTTTATTCATCCATTGATGGATACTAAGGTCATTTCCATGCCTTGTCTATTATAAATAATGCTTCAGTACATGAAGGTGCAGATATATTTCTGAGATAGTGATTTCAGGTTCTTCGGATATTTACCCAGAAGTGAAATACTGGATCTAGTTCTATTTTTATTACTAGTAGTTCATATTGTATTTAGTAGTTCATAGTAGTATTTATATGAGTAGTTCTATTTATAATTTATTGAGGAATTGCCATACTATTTTTCGTAGAGGAATCTCCATACTAGTTTCCAAAGTGGCTGTACCAATTTCCCTTCCCACCAACAGTGCACAAGGGTCCCTTTTTTCCACAACCTCACCAGTGCTTATTATTTCTTATTATTGTCTTTTTGGTGATAGCTATTCTAACAGGTATGAGATGACATTTCATTGTGGTTTTGATTCGCATTTCCCTCATTATGAATGATGTTGAATATCATTTCATGTACCTGTTGACCATTTGGATGTCTTCTTTGGAAAAAATTTCTATTCAGTTTCTCTGTAATTTTTTAAATCCATTTTTTCCTACTGAATTGTATGAGTTCTTTATATATTTTGGATATTAGCCCCTTATCAGAGAGATGATTTGCAACTATTTTCTTTTTAAAGAAAATTCCATACATTGCCTTTTCATTTTGGTAACTGTTTCCTTTGCTAAGCAGAAGTTTTTTAGCTTGATGGTTCCTCTTGTTTATTTTTTAATTTGTTGCCTTTGCTTTTGGTGTCAAATCCAAAAAGTCATTACTAAGACTAATGTCAAGAAACTTACCCCCTATGTTTTCTTCTAGGAATTTGATGGTTTCAGTTCTTATATTCAAATTTTAATCCAATTAGAGTTGATTTTTGTGTGTGGTTTAAGATAGGGATCCAGTTTCTTTCGTGTGTAACTGTATACTTTTTCCAACACCATTTATTGAAGTGACTATTCTTTATCCATTGTATATTCTTGCTTCTTTTGTCATAAACTAGTTGACCATTTATTTATGGGCTTATTTCTATGCTCTGTATTCTGATTCATTGATTTATGTGTCTATACCAATTCCATATTGTGTTGATTACTATAGCTTTGTGAAACAATATGAAATCAGAATGCATGGTACCTCCAGCTTTGTTATTCTTTTCCAAAATTTCTTTGGCTTATTGAGTTATTTTGTGTTTTCATACAAATTTGAGGATTGTTTATTCTACTTCTGTTAAAGATACCATTAGAATTTTGATAGGAACTACCTTGAATCTGAATCTACATTGCTTCAAAGAGTATGGACATTTTAAAAATATTAATTCTTCTAGTCTGTGAGCATGAAATATCTATTCATTAATTTGTGTCTTCAGTTTCCTTCATCAATGTCTTATAGTTTTCATTGTATAGATTTTTCACCTCCTCGGTAAAATTTATTACTAGTATTTTATTATTTTTGTTACAATTACAAATGGGATTGTTTTTAATTTCTCTTTCTGATAGCTGGTTGTTAGTGTATGGAAATGCAACTGATTTTTGTATATTGATTTTGTGTCTTGCAGCTTTACTGAATTTGTTTATTAGTTCTAACAGTTTTGGGCTGAAGTCTTTAGGGTTTTCTTCTATTTCTTTTAAATGTTTATATATTTATTTTGAAAGAGAGAGCGCCAGTGCATGTGCATGCATGAGCAGGGGTGGGACAGAGAGGGGGAGACAGAAAATCCCAAACCAGCCGAGGTGGGGCTCAATCCCATGAACCATGAGATCATGAGATCATGAGATCATGACATGAGCTGAAGTCAAGAGTCGGATGCTTAACCAACTGAGCTACACAGGCACTGGGAAGGTTTTCTATATATAATATCATGTTATCTGCAAATAGAGACAGTTTTACTTCTTCCTTCCAATTTCGATGTGTTGTATTTCTTTTTCTTGACTGAATGATCTGGCTAGGACTCCCAGTACTTTATTGAATAGAAGGGATGAGAAAGGTCATCCTTGTCCAATTAAAATGTCACCCTTACAGATACACCCAGAATGTTTGACCAAATATTTAGGTACTCTATGGCCCAGTAAAGTTGACATATAGAAGCAACCATCACAGTATTATTCATAACACATGCAGAATCAACAAATAAAAGTTCCAGTGTTATACTCTATGAAAACTATTTGTTTTGATTTGGAACTCCTGTCATCGTTTTAAAATGTTACAGAATAGTTACACATCTAGTAGTAGGCAATAAGTTCTTTTTTTTTTTTAATTTATTTTTTGTAGTAATCTCTACACCCGCCATGGGGCTCAAACTCACAACCCTGAGATCAAAAGTCACATGCTCCTCTGACTGAGCCAGCCAGGCACTCCTAGACAAGAAGTTCTTACTTAGTATCAGTGATTAGCTCTCATTTATTCATTTGTGTATTTTTACTGATCACCTTTTTTATGCTAGGTATTTTTATAGGTATTAATATAAAAACTTGTTCTATAAACTCGTATTTGCATTGTTTTGTAGCTAACTGCTTTTCTATGTTCTATATAATCTCTTCTTTTGTTTTTCAGTATATGAAATTTATTGTCAAATTGGTTTCCATAAAACACCCAGTGGTCATCCCAAAAGGTGCCCTCCTCAATACCCATCTCCCACCCCCCATCAACCCTCAGTTTGTTCTCAATTTTTAAGAGTCTCTTAGGCTTTGGCTCTCTCCCACTCTAACCTCTTTTTTTTTTTCCTTCCCCTCCCCATGGGTTTCTGTTGAGTTTCTCAGGATCCACATAAGAGTGAAAACATATGGTATCTGTCTTTCTCTGTATGGCTTATTTCACTTAGCATCACACTCTCCAGTTTCATCCACGTTGCTACAAAGGGCCATATTTCATTCTTTCTCATTGCCACGTAGTACTCCATTGTGTGTATAAACCACAATTTCTTTATCCATTCATCAGTTGATGGACATTTAGGCTCTTTCCACAATTTGGCTATTGTTGAGAGTGCTGCTATAAACATTGGGGTACAAGTGCCCTTATGCATCAGTACTCCTGTATCCCTTGGGTAAATTCCTAGCAGTGCTATTGCTGGGTCACAGGGTAGGTCTGTTTTTAATTTTTGGAGGAACCTCCACACTGTTTTCCAGAGTGGCTGCACCAATTTGCATTCCCACCAACAGTGCAAGAGGGTTCCCGCTTCTCCACATCCTCTCCAGCATCTATAGTCTCCTGATTTGTTCATTTTGGCCACTCTGACTGGCGTGAGTGATATCTGAGTGTGGTTTTGATTTGTATTTCCCTGATGAGGAGCGACGATGAGCATCTTTTCATGTGCCTGTTGGCCATCCGGATGTCTTCTTTAGAGAAGTGTCTATTCATGTTTTCTGCCCATTTCTTCACTGGGTTGTTTGTTTTTCAGGTGTCGAGTTTGGTGAGCTCTTTATAGATCTTGGATACTAGCCCTTTGTCCGATATGTCATTTGCAAATATCTTTTCCCATTCCGTTGGTTGCCTTTTAGTTTTCTTGGTTGTTTCCTTTGCTGTGCAGAAGGTTTTTATCTTCATAAGGTCCCAGTAGTTCATTTTTACTTTTAATTCCCTTGCCTTTGGGGGTATGTCAGGTAAGAAATTGCTACGGCTGAGGTCAGAGAGGTCTTTTCCTGCTTTCTCCTCTAGGGTTTTGATGGTTTCTTGTCTCACATTCAGGTCCTTTATCCATTTTGAGTTTATTTTTGTGAATGGTGTGAGAAAGGGGTCTAGTTTCAATCTTCTGCATGTTGCTGTCCAGTTCTCCCAGCACCATTTGTTAAAGAGACTGTCTTTTTCCCATTGGATGTGCTTTCCTGCTTTGTCAAAGATTAGTTGGCCATACATTTGTGGGTCTAGTTCTGGGGTTTCTATTCTATTCCATTGGTCTATGTGTCTGTTTTTGTGCCAATACCATGCTGTCTTGATGGTTACAGCTTTGTAGTAGAGGCTAAAGTCTGGGATTGTGATGCCTCCTGCTTTGGTTTTCTTCTTCAAAATTATTTTGGCTATCTGGGGCCTTTTGTGGTTCCATATGAATTTTAGGATTGCTTGTTCTAGCTTCAGGAAGAATGCTGGTGCAATTTTGATTGGGATTGCATTGAATGTGTAGATAGCTTTGGGTAGTATTGACATTTTGACAATATTTATTCTTCCAACCCATGAGCACGGAATGTTTTTCCATTTCTTTATATCTTCTTCAATTTCCTTCATAAGCTATCTATAGTTTTCACCATATAGATCTTTTACATCTTTGGTTAGATTTATCCCTAGGTATTTTATGCTTGTTGGTGCAATTGTCAATGGGATCAGTTTCTTTATTAGTCTTTCTGTTACTTCATTATTAGTGTATAAGAATGCAACTGATTTCTGTACATTGATTTTGTATCCTGCAACTTTGCTAAATTCATGTATCAGTTCTAGCAGACTTTTGGTGGAGTCTGTCGGATTTTCCATGTATAATATCATGTCATCTGCAAAAAAATGAAAGCTTGACTTCATCTTTGCCAATTTTGATGCCTTTGATTTCCTTTTGTTGTCTGATTGCTGATGCTAGAACTTCCAACACTATGTTAAACAACAGCGGTGAGAGTGGACATCCCTGTCGTATTCCTGATCTCAGGGAAAAAGCTCTCAGTTTTTCCCCATTGAGGACAATGTTAGCTGTGGGCTTTTCATAAATGGCTTTTATGATGTTTAAGTATGTTCCTTTTATCCCAACTTTCTTGAGGGTTTTTATTAAGAAAGGATGCTGAATTTTGTCAAATGCTTTTTCTGCATCGATTGACAGGATCATATGGTTCTTAACTTTTCTTTTATTAATGTGATGTATCACGTTGATTGATTTGCGAATGTTGAACCAGCCCTGCATCCAGGGATGAATCCCACTTGATCATGGTGAATAATTCTTTTTATATGCTGTTGAATTCGATTTGCTAGTATCTTATTGAGAATTTTTGCATCCATATTCATCAGGGATATTGGCCTGTACATCTCTTTTTACTGGGTCTCTGTCTGGTTTAGGAATCAAAGTAATACTGGCTTCATAGAATGAGTCTGGAACTTTTCCTTCCTTTACTATTTTTTGGAATAGCTTGAGAAAGATAGGTATTTTTTCTGCTTTAAATGTCTGGTAGAACTCTCCTGGGAAGCCATCTGGTCCTGGACTCTTATTTGTTGGGAGATTTTTGATAACTGATTCCATTTCTTTGCTGGTTATGGGTCTGTTCAAGCTTTCTATTTCCTCCTGATTGAGTTTTTGAAGCGTGTGGGTGTTTAGGAATTTGTCCATTTCTTCCAGGTTGTCCAGTTTGTTGGCATATAATTTTTCATAGTATTCCCTGATAATTGCTTGTATCTCTGAGGGATTGGTTGTAATAATTCCATTTTCATTCATGATTTTATCTGTTTGGGTCATCCCTTTTCTTTTTGAGAAGCCTGGCTAGAGGTTTCTCAGTTTTGTTTATTTTTTGAGAAAACCAACTCTTGGTTTCATTGATCTGCTCTACAGTTTTTTTAGATTCTATATTTTTTATTTCTGCTCTGATGTTTATTATTTCTCTTCTTCTGCTGGATTTAGGCTGTCTTTGCTCTTCTGCTTCTATTTCCTTTAGTGTGCTGTTAGAGTTTGTATTTGGGATTTTTCTTGCTTCTTGAGATAGGCCTGGATTGCAATGTATTTTCCTCTCAGGAATGCCTTCGCTGCATCCCAAAGCGTTTGGATTGTTGTATTTTCATTTTCATTTGTTTCCATATATTTTTAAATTTCTTCTCTAACTTCCTGGTTGACCCATTCATTCTTTAGTAGGGTGTTCTTTAACCCTCATGCTTTTGGAGGTTTTCCAGACTTTTTCTGTGGTTGATTTCAAGCTTCATAGCATTGTGGTCTGAAAGTATGCATGGTATGATCTCAATTCTTGTATACTTATGAAGGGCTGTTTTGTGACCCAGTATGTGATCTATCTTGCAGAATGTTCCATGTGCACTCAAGAAGAAAGTATATTCTTTTGCTTTGGGAGGCAGAGTTCTAAATATATCTGTCAAGTCCATCTGATCCAATGTATCATTCAGGGCCCTTGTTTCTTTATTGACCGTGTGTCTAGATGATCTGTCCATTTCTGTAAGTGGAGTGTTAAAGTCCCCTGAAATTATCACATTCTTATCAATAAGGTTGCTTATGTTTGTAATTGTTTTATATATTTGGGGGCTTCTGTATTCAGCGCATAGACATTTATAATTGTTAGCTCTTCCTGATGGATAGACCCTGTAACTATTATATAATGTCCTTCTTAATCTCTTGTTCCAGCCTTTAATTTAAAGTCTAGTTTGTCTGATATAAGTATGGCTACTCCAGCTTTCTTTTTACTTCCAGTAGCATGATAAGTAGTTCTCCATCTTCTCACTTTCAATCTGAAAGTGTCCTCAGGTCTAAAATGAGTCTCTTGTAGACAGCAAATAGATGGGTCTTGTTGTTTTATCCATTCTGATACCATATGTCTTTTGGTTGGCGCATTTAGTCCATTTACATTCAGTGTTATTATAGAAAGATATGGGTTTAGAGTCATTGTGATGTCTGTAGGTTTCATGCTTGTAGCGATGTCTCTGGTACTTTGTCTCACAGGATCCCCCTTAGGATCTCTTGTAGGGCTGGTTTAGTGGTGACGAATTCCTTCAGTTTTTGTTTGTTTGGGAAGACGTTTATCTCTCCTTCTATTCTAAATGACAGACTTGCTGGATAAAGTATTCTCGACTGCATATTTTTTCTGTTCATCACATTGAAGATTTCCTGCCATTCCTTTCTGACCTGCCAAGTTTCAGTAGAGAGATCGGTCACGAGTCTTATAGGTCTCCTTTTATATGTTAGAGCACATTTATCCCTAGCTGCTTTCAGAATTTTCTCTTTATCCTTTTATTTTGCCAGTTTCACTATGATATGTCGTGCAGAAGATCAGTTCAACTTATGTCTGAAGGGAGTTCTCTGTGCCTCTTGGATTTCAATGCCTTTTTCCTTCCCCAGATCAGGGAAGTTCTCAGCTATGTTTTCTTCAAGTACACCTTCACCACCTTTCCCTCTCTCTTCCTCCTCCTGAATACCAATTATGTGTAGATTATTTCTATTTAGTGCATCACTTAGTTCTCTAAGTCTCCCCTCATACTCCTGGATTTTTTTATCTCTCTTTTTCTCAGCTTCCTCTTTTTTCATAATTTTATCTTCTAGTTCACCTATTCTCTCCTCTGCTTCTTCAATCCAAGCCATGGTTGTTTCCATTTTATTTTGCAGCTCGTTTATAGCATTTTTTAGCTCCTCCTGACTGTTCCTTAGTCTCTTGATCTCTGTAGCAAGAGATTCTCTGCGCTCCTCTATACTGTTTTCAAGCCCAGCGATTAATTTTACAACTATTATTCTAAATTCACTTTCTGTTATTTTGTTTAAATCCTTTTTGATCAGTTTGTTAGCTGTTGTTATTTCCTGGAGATTCTTTTGAGGAATTCTTCATTTCATCAATTTGGATAGTCCCTGGAGTAGTGCGGACTGGGGGGCACTTCCCCTGTGTTGTCTTGAATAACTTGCATTGGTGGGTGGGGCCGCAGTCAGACCTGATGTCTGCCCCCAGCCCACTGCTGGGGCCACAGTGAGACTGGTGTGTACCTTCTCTTCCCCTCTCCTAAGAGCGGGATTCACTGTGGGGTGGCGTGGCCCGTCTGGGCTACTTGCACACTGCCAGGCTTGTGGTGCTGGGGATCTGGCGTATTAGCTGGGGTGGATAGGCAAGGTGCACAGGGGCGGGAGGGGCAGGCTCAGCTCGCTTATCCTTCGGTGATCCGCTTCGGGAGGGGCCCTGCAGCACCGGGAGGGAGTCAGGCCCGCCACCGGAGGGATGGATCCGCAGAAGCACAGCATTGGGTGTTTGTGCAGTGCACGCAAGTTCCCTGGCAGGAACCGGTTCCCTTTGAGATTTTGGCTGGGGGATGGGCGAGGGAGATGGCGCTGGCGAGTGCCTTTGTTCCCCACCAAGCTGAGCTCTGTCGTCCGGGGCTCAACAACTCTCCCTCCCGTTGTCCTCCAGCCCTCCCGCTCTCCGAGCAGAGCTATTAGCTTATAACCTTCCAGATGTCAAGTCCCGCTTGCTGTCAGAACACACTCCGTCTGGCCCCTCCGCTTTTGCCAGCCAGACTCAGGGGCCCTGCTTGGCCAGCGGGCTGCCCCTCTGCCCCGGCTCCCTCCCACCAGTCCGTGTTGCCTGCACTGCCTCTCTGCCCTTCCTACCCTCTTCTGTGGGCCTCTCTGTGCTTGGCTCCAGGGAATCCATTCTGCTAGTCTAATGGCAGTTTTCTGGGTTATTTAGGCAGGTGTAGGTGGAATCTAAGTGACCAGCAGGACGTGGTGAGCCCAGCGTCCTCCTACGCCGCCATCTTCCCTCAATCCTCTCATAATCTCTTCTTTAAAAATTAATACATGCATTAAGTTCTATGATGCATTCATAGAGAAACTGACCATAGGTAGCAGCAATTCGTGCTTTATCTCACTTTCAATACATATATATATATATATGTATATATATATATATATGTATATACATATGTTTGTATGTATATACACATGTGTATAAAAATTCATATGTGTGTATGTGTGTCTACATACGTATGTGTGTGTGCATGCATATGGATAACAAATAAGGGGTAGCAAGGGGTAGTGAAAAGTGATGTATCAACCCATATTTTACACCCATATTTTATAGGTAAAGACATCATGAATTAAAGAGTATGTTAACATGCGCAAGTACACATCTTGTAAATAGAGAGTGACTCTCTGAACTGGATTCTTCTCTAGGTAGTTTGGAAAGCTTAGCTGTACCATAAGTTCCTTTAGAACAAAGACGGTTTAACTTTTTTTTAACACTAAATTTCACATAGTAGGTGCTCAAAAATATTAATTAAAAGAGTGAGTAACCTTTTAAAGTTTTAGTCTCATTCTATCCAAATTAAAACAGTGAGAGGGAGTACATGTTAAATATGTGTTCAAAGTATATTTCCTTTAAAGGAAAAAAAATGAATACACCCAATGATGACAGATTATTATTTTGCTCAAGTGTGCATAAACCTGAAACTAGGTATAATAATCTGTATGCTTAAAGGTATGCTTTTATAACTATAAAACAATTTATAAATATATGCAAATAATAAAATTACAATTAAGAAACTCTTAATTTTTTTAAATGTTTATTTATTTTTGACAGTGACAGAACATGAACAGGAGGAGCAGAGCAAGAAGGAGACACAGAATCCAAGCAGGCTCCATGTTCTGAGCTGTCAGCACAGAGTCCCAGTGAGGGGCTCAAATCCAAGAACTGTAAGCTGAAGTCAGACTCTTAACTGACTAAGCCACTCAGGTGCCCCTACAATTAAGAATTTCTAATTATGTTTCAGATTATGCTTTTTCTCTTAAACATAATCATATCTCACTGAGAATTGATATAAGTTCTTTTCTCCATATACTGAGATTCAGTTTCCATTTTGGGTACCATGCCTGTAGACCCTCATATTCATAGACCATCTCAGTTCTTGACCAGTCCTCTTCATTGAAATGACTGACACTCTTTAGTTCATATGATAGTTCATAATGTAATTTTGCTTTCAGATAGTGGAAGCTATTATTTAAATATGTCTGTCTATGTTAAAATACTTTATTTTGGTTCATTTTATGAAGTACCGTTAAAAGTCTCAATAACTTTAATAACTAAAGGTACTGAAGTTTCATTCTATCCAACTATTTTTTATTTCCTAGTCACCATTTAGTCTTTATGGATGGTAAAATAAGTTGATGTGACTATAAGGGTGGTCATGGGACAATTGTCTTTTTTACACTAGGACATACCGATCTAAAAGCAGTCACACACAGCCTGACTCAGAGCACACATGCAAATGTGGACTCTGAGTTTGTGTGGCTGTTTTGAGCTATGAAGAAATCAAAATTATCTTGAGAATACTTATAAGTAATTTCTAATTTAGATGTAAACACAAGAACAGATCCATGGAATTCTCAAATACAGATAGAGAATACTGAGAACAGCGTGAACACACCATTTATCTAATCAGTAACTATTTTGTACTGGGGGCATCCGGGTAGCTTGGTCAGTTAAGCATCTGACTTCGGCTCAGGTCATAATCTCACAGTTTGTGGGTTCGAGCCCTGCATCGGACTCTGTGCCAACAGCTCAGAGCCTAGAGCTTGCTTTGGTTTCTGTATCTCCCTCTCTCTCTGCCCCTCCCCTACTCACATGCTCTCTCTCTCTCTCTCTCTCTCTCTCTCTCTCTCTCAAAAATAAGTAAATAACTATTTAGGACTAAATGTCCAGCTTTGTGTGAAAAGCTGAATGATTATAGCAGACGTTGACTTTGGTCTCATGGCTCAAGTTTCTGTTTCTCTTCACTTTTTTACTGAAAAATATACATATGACCAATATAAAACTAGTTGCTGGGGTGCCTGGTGGCTCAGTTGATTAAGCATACAACTTCGGCTCAGGTCATGGTCTCACTGTTAAGAGTTCAAGCCCTGCATGGGGTGAGCTCGAGCCCCACTTTGGGCTCTGTGCTGACAGTATGGAGCCTGTGTGGGATTCTCTGGCTATCTCTATCTCCCTCTTTCTCTGCCCCTCACTCACTCATGATCTCTCTCTCTCAAAAATAAATAAATAAATATAGATAGATAAAAGTTGCAAATGAATTATTAGCCAATAGTATATGTATTTTTTCTGTAATATTTTAGCAGCTTTATTGAGATATAATTTATATACCATAAAATTCACCCATTTAAGTCCACAATGGTTTTTAAAATATATACAAAGTTGTGCAGCAATAACCATAATCTAATTGTCATCACCGCCCCTCTCCCAAATCATATCTATCAATAGTCACTTTCCATTTTCCTCCATCTTAGCCCTAAGTAACCACGAATCCATTTTCTGCCTCTATAAATTTGCATCTGATGGACATTTCATATAAAAGTTTCATATAATAAATGGTCTTTTGTGACTGGTTTCTTTCACTAACATGCTTTTTGAGGTTCATCCATGTTGTAGTACATATCAATATTCATTCTTTTTATTGCTGAATAATATTCCATTTTATAGCTATACCATATTTTACTTGTCCATTCATCAGTTGATGGACATTTGAGTTGTTTCACCTTTTGGTAGGTTCTTAAACTCCAAATAATTTTTCCTACATGGAGCCTATTTCTTTTCTTTTTAAAAAAATTTATCCAAATTCAAGTTAGTTAACATACAGTGTAATACTGGTTCAGGAGTAGAACCCAGCAATTCATCACTTACATATAACACCCAGTGCTCATCCCAACAAGTACCCTCCTTAATGCCCATCACACATTTAGCCCATCCCCTGGCCACCTCTCCTCTAGCAACCGTCAAGTTTGTTCTCTGCATTTAAGAGTCTCTTATGGTTTGCCTCCCTCTCTATTTTTATCTTATTTTGCCTCCCCTCCCACTTTGTTCATCTGTTTTGTTTCTTAAATTAAACATATGACTGAAATCATATGCTATTTGCTTCTCTGTATTAATGTATTCATTTTGAAACACTTATATGTATTCAGTAACATGGAAATCTTTACTTCTGTTGTCATGGACATGGAAATTGCTACAGAATCGCTATAGAAATTTCTCATACCTTTCCCTACATAGTGATTATGTTTAATTAAAATATATGTGATGGAATTATATTAGTTAGCTTAAAGGTCCAGAATGTCTTGGGTGAGACTGTAGATACTTTGTTACACTAAAATCAAGTGTAGCAAGTTTTTCCAAACAAGTTGGGGGAAAAACATAAACCTTATAAAACTTTCCTTATGATTCCATGCCTTACTATAATAACACAGGATGTTTGTAGAACAAACATATTTAATGTCATCATTATTCTTCATAATTTGACACAAGTAATGTCCTCTCACTTTTTCATTTTCTAAACTTTTTCCGTATTCCCAATGGCTTATTTGCTTATTTCCTCTTTTATAAAAATATGATAATGATCTCAATAAGCCAATGTTAAAACTCATTGAAAAACACAATTTCCATCGTAATAGTTCTGTAAAGTGTTTCCTGTGTATTATTCATATTTATCACCTTCACCCTGAGCTATTCATTCTTCATTTCTTGCTCATACATGAAAAATAAACATGCCTTTTTGACTTAATTTCTTAAAGTCTTTTGCCACTTTCCAAATACATCTCTGACCATTTAAGTTCAGTTAAATCTATTTAGAGAGTTTCAAATTTTTAAGAAATATCTGATATTTAGTAGCATTCTGCAAAAATAATTTTAAATCTCATTTATTATAAAGTGGACTGGGGTATATTCTTTAGCTAGAAAGACTAATGCAGATGGTGCTCTTAAATTATGATTTCTTACATGACAAACAACCCATGAGGAAAGGCTTACTAATGATCTGCTAAATGCTACCAGCCGTATGACTTGACTTTCTATTAGTAGTATTACCCCTTGATTTTCTCCTGCCAGAAAAGTGCAGATTTGTCTAAACTATTGGCAAAAAGATGAATTTATACAGTGTGTGTGTGTGTGTGTGTGTGTGTGTGTGTGTGTGTGTTGGAAGAAGGGTGGAGTGTAAAGACAAAACCTAGCATTCTTTTACAGAACCTGAATTAAAGATGTATTGTGGAGTAACTGGTGGATTTGGGAAGGAAGCTGAGGCCAAAAGCAGCCCTGTTTAAAAGGGAGAGAGAGGCTGTTGAAACTGAAAATTGAGGGGGAGAAAACTATTGAAATGAATTACTCTTCCCTTTGACTGTGTGCGTGGTAAAGTCCCTGGCCTGGAGCAGAAGGGGAAAGCTGGACTGAGAGCAACTTCTGGTGGCAGGGAATATTTTTTTCTTGTACATGTAATTGCTTAGCATTCCTTAGATCATAAATAACTGCTAAAGACTAAAAGCATTAACAATAACTGGACATGTCAGTTCTGCATCCAAAATAATGTATTTACAGTGCTTCCTTCCCTATTTTGCCATGTCTCTGTCAATCACCAATACTTTCATTCCCCCTCTAAATCATTACTTTGGTCCTTAATTAAATAAATGTATTCTTTACTTATGCTGCAGAGAAATCAATTTTCCTAGTGTGGTCCTTCCCCCTTAA